>NC_139904.1:17289920-18637420 GCF_905171665.1 Trachurus trachurus | reverse complement strand
GATTTAGCTCGGACACACACACTGTGTCCGAGCTAAGTGAGCTTACCATGATAACCAATTTTTGATATCAAAACAATTATTTCTGGCATATTTTTTTCAGTCTCTTGAAAATGAAAGTGGTGGGTTTGAAGCAGTTATGTTTTTCTAGGAAATAAAGAGATGATATTTCTACTGAAGCTTTTTTAATCTGAACATAAAGATGTGGTGATTTATTATCTCTTATCAGCTTATCTGCTCTAAATGTTTGGTACCTTACCCTTTGTTTTTACTTTGAATGGGCCAGGAGAGGCACATTATTCAAAACATACTTGCATGGAAACTAAGAAGGTGCAACATACCCAATATTGAATGCAGGGGATTGTGAGAAGTTGAATCCCCCTCCAGGTGGTCCTGGCTGGGGTGCAATGGAGGGGTTGGGAGGGGGGGCAGGTGAACCTGTGGCGCCGACTCCAAAAGTAAATACACCTGAGGTGTTGTTGTTTGTTGCTCCAAATCCACTGGCTGCTCCAAACTGAAAGCCTCCACCTGTTCAAAATAATGCACATTTACATGTTTACAGACAACTATAATTTCACCTACATGTGATACATTTCATAATATGAAGATGACTAACACATTCTTCTCAGGGATTAAAGCCTGATAAAATGTCTGTGCCAAAAAAATGGATGTGTGTGTGTGTGTGTGGGGGGGGGTTGAGGCAGTGTTTTTTACATGTTACGTTAAGTGGCCAATGGCCATAATACCGTAAGCTAACGCTGACACTTGTATCTACTGAATGTGGTAGTAGTGCAAGTTCATTCATTTGGTCCATCTATAATTAAGCAGCTGACAAGTACAAAAGACATGAACACAGGTCAGACCTCTCACTTCAGTGACGTTACAGTAACATGGCCTACTTTCAGAATTCGCTCAAACAGCGCCACACCAGGAACCCTGCACCCTGTTGGAGAACCTTAAGCCCTGTGTTTTACAAACAACCTGGGAAAGGAGCTGAAATGGTTCAAGTGACCCACCTGGTGCAGAGTTATTAGCTGCTCCAAACACAGGTGTAGAGTTGGTCTGCTGTCCAAAGACGGGGGCAGCATTGGATTTGGCCCCAAAAGCTGGGCTTTGGGAGGGTGTGGCTGTGAAAGGGGATCCAAAGGATGAGCCAAATGAAGGAGCCTGGTTGGCCCCAAACCCACTAGTGGGAGCTGAGCTGAATACAAATGGGGCAGGCGCTGCAGACGGAGCTGTGAGTTAAAAAGAAAAATAATTTTAAAAATATATAAATACATACAGATTGTACATACAACACCAATATTTGAGCCCAACAACCACTTATTGCAGATACAGACCTGCAGATGAGACAGCAGAGGGAGCTGCTGCTCCAAAACTGAAGGATGGAGGAGCAGCAGCAGCAGCAGGAGCAGCAGCACTGGCAGGTGCACCAAAGATAAAGGGTTGAGAAGGAGCTGGAGCTGAGACAGAGTTCAGGGGAGCCGCTGAGGGAGCAGGCAGCTGGCTGTCCTGGTTCTGGCCAAAGACGAAGGCTTTAGCTGGAGGAGCATCACTTGAGGTTGCAGCAGGCTGACCGAAAACAAAAGAACCGGGAGCTGCGGAGGGAACTGGAGCCTGGGTGGAGCCGTTGTTGCTGCTGCTGCTGCCGAACAGACTGGGAGTCGGAGTTGAGGACGACGAGGATGTAGAGTTGGTAGGATTACCAGCCATAAAGGAAAATGCTGGTTTTGGAGCAGCAGCAGCGGAATCTGGTGGAAGACAAGAAAAGTGTTGCTCATGGTGTGTAGTGCACAGCAGAGAGGAATTTGTCCTGCCGACTTATTCTTACAATGTGTAATTTTTGTGTATTTGAGCTAAACATGCTTATTTTAATTGTGTACACATTGTTCCAACAGTAATGACAAATAATAAGTCAAAAATACCTGTAGCACTTTGTCCAAAGTTGAATGTGGGCTTTGGGGCCTCTGCAGCAGATGTTTCGCTCTTGTCTGCTGGCTTTCCAAAGGGATATGGAGGTGGAGGTTTTTCTGTTGGAGCACTTGGCTTGCTGAAGGAAAAGCCACCTGTAGTGGCCGCCGCTGGTGTCGCATCTGCATCTTTACTAGCAGCACCGAAGAGGAAGCTAGATGGAGCTGAGGGTGCAGCGCTTTCCTTCTTTTCCTCTGGCTTCCCAAAGGTAAACGTGGGAGCTGCCGGCTCTTTGTCCGCCTGTAACGATCCAAAGGTGGAGCCCCCTTGTGGTGTGGCGGTCACCAAACTCGGCTCTCCCAGTCTCCCAAACACAGACCCGGCAGTGGTGGTTGTGGTGGTGGTTGCATTAGTGATTGTTGATGTGGTGTCGTTTGATGGTGCAGGACTGTCGCTCTTTCCTTGAGAGGAAACAGGAGGAGTGAAACTAACAGAGGATGAGGAGGAGGTGGTGGTGGTGGCGTCTGATGTTTTCTCCTCGGGTTTTGAAAGTCCAAAGGTGAAGCCTCCCTTAGAGTTGCTTTCTGTGCTAGATGATCCAGTTCCAAACATTATCCCGCCGCTGGTTCCGAACTTAAACCCAGAACCGGCGGCGGGTTGGTCTGACTTTTTGTCATCACTAGAGGCAGCCCCAAATTTAAAGCCCTCAGAGGAGCTGCCAAATTTAAACCCTGATGAGGCATTAGTGTCTTTAGAAGTGGTTTCTAACGAGGCGTTTCCAAATGGGGTTCCAAATTTGAATCCACCTGATGATGAAGAAGAAGAAGAGGACTCGGAAAATGAGCCCCCAAACTTGAAACCTCCAGATCCAGACCCCGAGGTGCTGTCTGATGTACCAAACTTAAATCCTCCAGAACTAGAGGTAGAAGTCCCACCAGTTGACGAACCAAAAGACGAACCAAAAGCTGAAGAGAAACAGGGGATAGAAAAGATGCAAAAGAAAGGGGGGGGGGGGGGGGATGGATTAAGTTCAGGTTACACATCAAGTTGTGAGTTTCAGATTTGGTTTTGGCCATATTGGAAGTAAAATATAATTCAAAGGATTAGATTATTAGACGATTAATGTATCATTGCTCTACCACATAGAAATCACAATACCTTTAGGCTCCACGGTAGCCCCGGGTTTGGCTGTCTGACAAGCAACACACTGTACATCAGCAGCCTTATTCTGCACAAGACATACATCACAATCCCAGGCACCCTCTGGCTTCTTGAATTTATCTCCCAAACCAAACACTGGAGCGGTGCTGGCTGGAGAGGAGGACTCTGCAGAAGCTCCTGAGGATGTTCCTGCTGATGCTCCTGTGATGTTGATGAGGAAAGGGAAGATGCTTCACTAAACAGACAATTGCCTTTTTTTTCTTTTTAAAAATAGGACACAGCTGGATTATCTAAACACCAAATGTGCACAGCCATGCTCTCATTACCTGGTTTAGCGCTCATGCAGGCCACACACTTGGAGTCTTCTGCCTTGTTCTGTACCATACATGTATCACACTCCCATGCACCCTCAGGTTTTTTGAATTTGTCTCCAAATCCAGCGAATCCTGTGGAGATGGGAGCTGTGGAGGTGGGTACAGTCTTAACAGCTGAGAAGGCAGAAGGGAGAGTCAGTGAGGGTTTAAGTCCTGTCCCGGGTTTGGCCGTTTCGCAGGCCACACACTTTACTGCATCGGGTTTGTTCAGAACAAGACACGTATCACAGTCCCAGGTTCCTGCAGGTTTGGAAAACATCGTGCCAAAGCCTGTGGTGGTTGTAGTGGTGGAGGTGGTGTTCGTGCTGCTGCTCTCCAGCCCAACCGAGGTTAAGGGTGAAGGCTTACTGTCCATAGATTTTGATGAAGAGGAGTTGGGCTGTGGGGCCATGCAGCAAACACATTTTGCATCCGATGGCTTGTTCTGCACCAAGCACACGTCGCAGCTCCAGTTTAGCGGAGCTTTGAACATATCGCCGAGCCCTGTTGAAGAAGAGAGGGAAGAGGTGGTGGTGGAGGTGGAGGAGGAGGAGGGGGCGGTGGATAGTGTGGAGGTCTGGTGGGGAGAGTTGTCCGGGCCTGGGGAAGTTCGAGTAACAGGAGAGGCAAAACCTGAAGAGAGAAGAGAAGAAGAAGAGTTAAAACAACAGACTTCCTGATTCAGTCATGTACCGGGCAGAAACACAACAACACGGTTGTAGATGATGCGTCAGTGAATCCCCACCAGGTGCTTTGAGAAGATCCAGAACGCTGCCCTGCTTCAGGGTCTTGGCTGGTTTAAAGGGTCCTTCAAAATCTTCTGTGCTTTTGTTTGCTGCTGGCTTCACTGTAGAAATCATCATGACAACACAAAAGTTAATCAACACCAAAGTTGATTATGAATTTTCTGTTTCACGGGAAGAAACAAGAATCAAACAAACTGTAATAAAAAAAGAAAAAAACATTCTTACCTGCTGTTGCTATGGGAGTAGCCAGCTTCCCATTCAACAGGGAGGGACCTATTTTTGCTACAGGTGCACTAAATGTAAATCCAGCCTAGAAAACAGGAACAGCAAATAAACAATCAATCAATGTTTATTTTTTTAATGATATATAAAGTGTATATAAAGCAGATTATATTTAATTAGCAAGTAATAAACCATTTACTTACTGAGGGGGAAAAGGAAGGTGGGCTAGCAGCAGTGGCTTTGACAATAGGGGAAGAAAATGTAAAAGGGACACAGGGGGGAGTTGAGGCCGCTGGAGGCTCCTGGAAAAAAAAAGAAAAAAGAACATAAGTAAAATGTTGTTTTCTAATTAGACGTGCCTGTAGGAAGTGAAAGTTTTAGGACCGACCTTATTTGTGAACATTTCCTTAACGGGAGTAACAGCTGTGGCTTTAGAGGGGGTGCTCATGGTGGTGGAGGCAGTGAGAGGTGGAAGAGGGGAGGAGAAGCTGAAGGTGGGCAAGGCGGAGGTGCTGATGGGAAGTGAAATGGCTGGAAGGTCGGGTACTTCAACCACCTGGAAATCAGAAATTAGTATCACTTTGTTTGCAATTTTAAAGACCGGAAGCTTTCTTTAGTGAGAACTGCAAACTAACAAATGATTCAGCACATTTGTAGAGGAGACAAAACCCTGGTTTATATCAATCTGAATGTTATAAAGGACACTATCTGATCTTTATTGATGACTTTTCTCTTGCCTGATAATAATTCTAATGCTGCCCTGGCATAAATGTCCATAGTAAAAGTAAGAACACCAGTTTCTTTCTTTACTTTCATACAAAAACTGTTTGTGTATCTAACTGATGAGGACTGGGAAACCCAACCCTGTGGTTAAATAATGAACAATGCTGTAATAGAAATGCTCCACTGTCAGTCTTTAAGTCAGAGCCTTGTGGTTTTTGGTGCAAAAGCTTCTTCTCACCTCGTCCTCTTCAGGGCGTTTGGAGGAGGGTCTTGCAGTGGTCCGCTCTCTCTTCATCTTGCCCCCTCCAGAGCCGACGCCGCTGGCTGCAGGCGTGCTCGACAGAGGATAGGCCGGGATGCTGGAACCCATTGTGCTAGTAGAAGATAGCCCAGTTACAGTCAGTACAATAAACTAAAAATCGCACAGAGAAATCAGGCATCCACTGAAAAGGTTTGATAATTATCATAAAACAATGTGACAAGGAGTTGATCTCAGGGCTCCGGGCTTATTTTTCTACTGGTAACATTGGTGTTAAAAGCTTTCTCTTTTCTTTATTAACAAGATTTCCTCTTCCGCTATGTTGTAGTCATATTGTGCAACATCAAAGTCGTTTGGAATACATCGGCCTACACTTCCCACCGACTCTATTATAGGTGCTGCCATCAGGGTTTAAAGTGGTACTTGGTCTCTCCCTTATCATCAGTTGTGTCTCAGCTGGTGGAGAGGGAGAGCTGATGAAAGGACCAGACTGTCTACTACTGTTGTTTTTCTTTTTAAATGATCAGCTACAATCACTTCACCTTAGGAACACAGTAACAACTAAATGACCCGCTCAGCAGGTTTCATCAATTTTCTTCAAAACTGCAAACTCACATTTAGCTCACACACTTGTTTTTGTTGGATATGCTGTATGTATATGTTTGCATTACGTTTACTTATCGCTCTAATTATTTGAAATAAATATACGGTTACTCCCAGCAGTGTTGCATTAGTACCTTTGAGATGGACCTGGGGTTGCTTTAGGTAGCTGAGGTGATTGTCTTGTGGGCTGTTGAAACAAGAATAAGAAAATAATTAGAGCAGTTTGTATTAATCACCTGTTGGCAGTATTTAATGTATAGGACCACTGCTGTGGTGCAAATTAAGGCAGCACTGTGTTACTGACCGTCTCTCTCGGGGTCCTGTCCAGACTTCGGCTCACTCCTCCAGGAGTCAAAGTAGGCCTGAAGGACACAGAGCGGTTTCCTGACACTGAGGCTGCAGCAGGAACCACCAGCTTCTGCACCGGCGGGAGAGCGGGATCCATCTGAAATGAAGAAAGTGTGTTTATACATAGATGAAAATTAGAAACAGACAAGAAGTGCTTCTTCACCTGAGTGTGGCTAATTCAGCTCCTGACTCTATGCCACAGAACTCAACAGGTGTACAAATGTTAGACACATCCCAGATGTGACCAATACATTGACCAATGCATTTCTCACCTCCAGAGAAATACAGGATTGTTTCAGAACAAAACACGCAGGGCACACACATCGGGTACAACTGCACAAACATAAAATCTTCTTCCAGCAATATGATCATTTCAATAAATACATACAATTAAATAACACCAGTGTTATCCTTTTATTTTGGACTAGAGCTCTATGGTTGTTTCACCTTCTTGCTGGCACATTGCTGGTGTCGTGCTGATAACAAAAAAATGAAACACAGAAAAGCTAAACTAGGCCTGTGTATTATACTTTGTTTCTCAAATGCAAAATTCCTCACTGTGAAATCCGAGCATCCATTTCCGCGCCAACTGCTATTTGTTTAAAAAAAAAAACAAAACAGTAAAGGCTATTTGTCAACTCCCAATCTCTTTAACCGTTGAAAAACAATGCAGTTCCTCAAATTATATATTGGATTTCCATAAGGTAATATTATGACGGATTCATTTATAGGGAACTTGCAAGGGTCAATACACCATTGTTGGCCTTTACAAAGCAGCTGTCGCAGATAGAAATGCCTGACAGTTATTACTGAGGTCAAGTCCAGCCCAGTGCTGGCACAATTTAACAATGGACCACACTTAACACACAGCACATACACACTTTCATGAACTGAATACAACCTGCAGTCTAGCACACTTTTGCTCGCGAGCACTTGTGTGCACATGCACGTGTAAAGAACAACATGCACGCACACGCAGCGGTGAACAGCTGTGTCCCGGCCGCGGAGAATCCTGTTAACTATTGTAAAGGAGGCCAACAGGCAGCGAGGCAGGGAATGACAGAAAGACGAACCACAACAAATGCTGCCGAGTTTGTACAATGACATCCCTGTTTCATTCACATCACTGAGCCTTGTGAGCGTTGTGCAAACACTCCAACCAAGACACAAGTCAGGTTTGTTTGCTGATGTGCAATATACCAGCTTCAAATCATGCAGGGACATTTGGCGTTAAGTCTTTATAAAATCAGAATCTTCTCACAAATTAAATTTTTGACATGAATGTGGCCACAAGAATAACAGAATCTGTACTTACCCTTTTCTTTTTTGCCTGGAAATGTGAAACATCTAGATTTGATCCATCCATCAACTGCCAAAGGAAAACTCGTGTCAGAAAACAGGTCTTCTTTATGGGACAAAAATCAATAAAACTTCTCTATGTACTTTTCCAGTATTTTACAATTTCACAGAGACTTATTACTCAAAAGTATTTCTGGCCCTTTCTTACATGTTTTGGATATTAATGACCACTTGTAGTGGTTGTACTGCCTTATACTATGCTGCTGTTCATGCTTAGACACACAATTTAGGGGCATGAAGAACACTTACTGGTGACATGGGGGATGAAGCTGCTGCTGGGATTCTCTTGGCGTCCTGTAAATAAGAGAAAATGTCAAAATAATCTTGCCAGGGAAAATGCTAAAATATGACGACACAAATTCTATATTAACGACATATTTAGTGCTAGAGCACTGATGCACTTTAAGTTGAAACCTGGGGGGTTATTCCATCAAAGTCACTAAGAACATCCAGACTATGGTGTAATCTTGAAGCTTGAATTAGCGCAAACTCCAAACCAAACCCCGACCCGTTCCATCAAGTGAGATCAGCCGGCTCCACTTGACGCCAATTCAAGCCTCACCTCGTAGAAGCCCACACCAGTCGAGTGCCAAAAATATCAAAAAATGGCCCAAAGCAAAGGAAACACATGCATCAAAGCTTCTCCACAGTGGAGTAAACGCTCCTTATGGAGATTTATGATGAATATAATATAGACTACAACACAAAAAGTCAACACTGCTGCCATTGACAAGGTAACGGAGGAGGTCTGGAACAATACGACTGACAGGATCAAAGCGTAAATGACACAAAGTTCCTTTTGTTTGAGCATCATATGAACCCCTCTTGCACGTACGTTGTATAGCTTACTAGGTAGAGGAGGCACAACTTATGTCTCCGCTGCAGCCGTCATGGAGGTCGGAGCTTAGCTGAAAGCACCAGGCTTAGCCAGAACCATGGTTTCCATGGTTACCGAGGTGGAGCTAATCTTGGCCGTGTTGATGGAACTGAACTCTCACTAAAATAAACAAGACTAGGACATTTAAGCCAGACTTTGAGCTAAACAAGCTTGATGGATACCCCCCAGGTTTGAACTGCAGAGATTGTGTTTGTGTGTGTGTGTGTGCACACTCACGGCCAGGGGGCTCGACATGCGCTCCAAGGACTGCAGGATGCGTCTGGCTGTAGCGCTGGTCACACCACAGGGCTGAGCACCGGCAGGCTTGGCCTTGATCTGTCTCCTCACCGGAGCCTACGGATCAGATGAGCTAATTTAATCTCAAATTATAATAAAAATATTCATACTTGAGTCGCATTCATCTTATGATGTCAGAAATTAAGTGCTCACCTAGAAAGGGCAAATACACTTCAAGGACATTGGATGTACATGTAGAATTAAAATAACTGGTTGTCATAAGTTAATAAATTCACCATTATTCTGCTCCAAGATGAGTCTCTGAGCTTCTAGTCTACATGGCTGTCACTAGCTCACCTGGTACGGTGTTCCAGGACGTCCGCGAGAGCTCCTGACTGCAGCTGCCCCACCGTACATGGTCTTCCCGGGGTAGAAGGGTGAGTCTCCAAGCTGGCTGGAGTTCAGCACTGTGCTGTTTAATGATGACTGAAAGAGAAAGGGTTAAATTTAACATTATTGGGTATAAGTTGAATTAGTTCAAACTATTTCTAATCAATGACGTTATATGAAATCTGAAATTAATTCTCAGGCCTAAGTATTCGTCATGTGTGAAAACGTGTAGGTTTAAGCAGCTAAACAAACATTGTAATCAGCAAAAATTCAAATAAACCCTGTAAATGTTTAAATAGCCAATCATCTTTATTAATATGTCAACTTCTTATCCCTAACTTTCCTGTGTGATGTAAATATCATCACAATGTGGTTTAATGTGGGGGGAAAAAACCTAAATCAATCTCCGGGTGTCAGTGCATTGTTAAAAACATATGCAGCAACAAGCTTGGACTTGTACGAGGTGTTGCTGCAAATTTTGCTTTTATATTCCCAACAACACTTTCTTCAGACTGCACACCAGGAAAGATTAATTCTTATGAAGTGTTGGCGAGGCTCAGCTGTGGCGTCTGGCACATTGCCACCCGCGATAGTTGTTGTACAACATGTCAGTGACACCAGAGAGAAAGAAAGCGACACATCAAGACACTGCATGGCCGTGGGCAAGGTGGCACTTTTCCAGATTATGCAGGTAACACATAACACCTACTAATTATCAATAATCAAAACTGAAGCCTGAGGTACCATTATTTAGCGACACCTGAAACCCAGTGGTCAGCTTAAAATGTGACCAAGTTTGTGGTACACGTGATTTTGAAGAGTTGGTGCACTGACCAAATTCCAGAGGGCCATTTTATATTAAGTGGGTCACCGCACTAATGGCACAGCCTAGATCAAACCCTGAGACACCAAAATACAGAGCTTTGTGGCACAGATTTGTTCTTTCAGTCTGCTTTTCTTTGCTTTCTTTCTTTTTTTTTTGACCATTACACATTGACAGACTCATTATGCTGATGACAGAAACCCAGACACTCACATTGGAGGATGTTCCAAAAACTGACAGGTTGAAAGCAGGCCTTTTCATGCTGGAGTGGGAGGGCTGAGGCCCAGAGTTTGTTCTGTCCATCTCGGGGGACCAAAGCTGGGGAAGTGACGCTGTTTTGGAAGTGGGAACATCTGAAAAAGAGGAGATTCATCTCAGACCGTGTTGTGGAAACCAAGCTTAGCATTTCAGGTCGGGGCCTAACCACAAACAAGAGAAATAAAGTCACAGACACTGACCTGACCTCCACCTACGACAAAATTCAAAATGTTTCCTTTTGGGTATGTGGTTGAATTTGCTTTAAATACACTTATATTCAGTTTCAGATAATAAGAAATCCTGTACAAACCAGATCAACACAAGGTGAATGTTGTGATGTGTGTGTCAACATATTTAGGTTCAAGCCATTCAAATGTCAGTTTTTATAAATAATGTCCATAAGAGGGCACCAATACACCAAGAGACAATAAAACTATAGGAGCTCATTAGGGTGCATATCTGTCAGATGTGTCCTCATGTTGCTACTAGTGCTGGAGTGGAAGACTTGGCCAACTGTAACTCGCATAGCAGCTCAAACTCTGCCGCCGAGCTGGGTTGAGAATTATCACATCCTGACCACCACACCGTTGTTGACTTATTAACTCGTTTCAGCTTGACCTACATTTCATTTTCAATCAATAAAAGTTGATGTTGTGTGACTTCTGTCTGTCATTCAGAGCGAGCAGCCAAAGCACACATGAGAACAAGTTTGACAAACAGTAGTGGTTGTGTTTTTATTATTTGATAATCAAATGTGAAATATTTGTTGACAGCTCTAATGCAAATACTCTGCCTTTACCTTTGTCAGAGGCGCGAGAGGAAAACCCGCTTGTGGTGGAGATGTTATCATCTTCATGCTGCGATAGGTTATCCTTGATTTCTTTAACCAAAGAGAAGCCAGTGGAAAAGGGCCCAGGGGCTGTGGAGGTGGAGGGCTGGGAGAAGAGGCTGCTGGAAGCCCCCAGTGTTGGGGAGGTGGCATCCAGCGGGGGGAAATGGAGGTGAGAGCGACTCAGAGGCGGTCGAGAGAGCACATACTCCTGAAAGTTCAGGGATGCCCGACTGGTTGAGGGCTCTGTGCAAGAGAGGACGGGTTCAGATGAGCACGATGGAGCAGAGGACAATGCAAAACTACATGTAATGGGTTTAATAAATCCTTTCCCTTACCTGTGTTACTGGTGCTGGGCTCTGGGGAGTCGCGACCATCCAGAGGAAGAGGTCCCTCTTCACTGCCATTAGGGGGAGGAGGAGGTGGGGTTTGGCAGTTCTGGTCTGTCCCTTGTACAGCCCCCCCTCCTTCAGGAGCATCTTCATTCTTGAAGTATTTCTGCAGCCAGGAAGGAACGATGCTCTTTACTGTGTCTGTCACCCGACTGATGAGGCCTGACTGCTGCTGATAAAAACACAAGGAACAGAGAGGAGGCCATAAACGGGGGAATGAAATGTGTGAGCGGCACAGATGAAGGCGTATAGACACTATAAAGAACCATAAACTTGAGACATTGTTTATGGCCGCCCATTAGAAATATTCCTCTATGATCACCGCCGGATAAAATTCAGTGCATGTGAAACAAAACAAGTAAAAATGCTTGGATGAATTGTGTGCATTTATGTTTTAACAATTTACACCAAGACAACAGAGTACGGATGCTTGTATTTATGATTATCAGAAGATAATAAATCTTTGGTGAAACCAATTCCACATAATTTGTTTCTGAGGCCATGAAACGTATCAAAACAATTGCTGAACTCTTGTGATTTAACTCCGCATTTTATTATTTGAATCAGCTGCACAGCCCCACTTGCAATGAGAAGCCATTCGTCCTCCCCGGTGCAAAGCAAAACACAAGCTCAGTAAGACAGAAACTGGGTCAGGCACTGTATGCTTCGATGAAGCAGCGAGCAAGTGACGCTGGTTTGCACTGTACTGAGGTGGATCATTTTTAATCAATAAGAATGAGTCTTGACTCCTACACCAGGCATCACAGGACCTCAACAGAAAAATTACTTCTGTAAAACACTTAACTTAGTGAAAACATGTCTTCTACATCATTGGTAACCAGTTAAGTGGAATATATCCAACGCCTCTGAATGGGTTTGCAGACCTTGAAAGGAGAATACTGTATTCAAAAGTTACCAAAATGCTGTTGAACTTTTTGTCTCGAGTACAAATCATTCCTCTAATTGAACGTTAGAGCATCTCATGCTCGTATATCTCTCATGAGTCAAGGTCTGGTTCATGACATGAATGATGTTATGACAAATTCAAAGGAGGGTCCACTGTGTAGCAGTGAACATTTGCTTTAGCTATTTTCAGCTCTAATTTCATTCATAACACAATATTAATATTAGATTGGTATTATGACTGTGACTGAGTATCTTAAGATGAGGTGAAGTTACCAGGTGGAGAAGGGAATATCTAAGCGGAGGAGCTAGTTAACTGGTGCATCTCCTCATGTACATGCTGTGTAACCCCTGACAGCTTTCAACTCCTGATAACAGCCGTGTGTCTCTAATCTTTGATATACACCTGTGGGGAAGCCTGCACTTTAACCCATGTGCAAATACACACAACTTTGACAAGACAAGAGCGTAAAAACACGACAGAGCTGGTTGACTTAGTGCTACGTACAGTATTGCTGTTGTTAGGATTTATGGGTGCCACATTTCTGCTGTGGACAGGGTCACGGCATCAACTGACACTGCTCTCTGGGAGCTCTCATGTCTGACTGACTTGTAACATGTAACTGAGAGGATCAATATATTTAACTTTTAAAGCTCAGAAAATCACATGAATGAACGTGATAAACTATACTCCTACATCCTTATTTCCGATGCTATATGCCACATGAGAGTATGAAGTAAATGCTGGCAAGAGGGTCTTCCACTGTTACGATTTGCAGGCAATGAAGCTGTGAGATGAATCAAAACGGTGACAATGCAAAAACTGCATGTCTTATCATGCTCAGGCATTTTAAACTAGCATAGCTTGGTAAACCAAGCTCTACTACCCAATTATCAAGTTGAACTGTAAACAATAAAGGAAAATCATTGTTTTCAGATGACTTTGGTCCTGACTCATCTGTGGTCTTTCGACATGATAAAATGTAATGTAATGTAATCATGACTCCATATCACATACAATGGCCCTTCTCAAATCGTATTCAGGGTCAACACATCATATACACATAGGGTGGTGTCAAGGGATTCACTGATACTTATACCACATACCAAGTCAGCAGGATTCATGAGCAAAATTACACTATTGCACTAAGTTTAATATTCACTCAGGTAACAGTTCACTAAGCCCACCTGGTTTTAAACTAATGCAGAGTTAAACATAAATCCAAAGCCTTCACTGAATTATACTGTTCAGTTTTTGTTTAAACTGTTTTAAATAGGTGCTTATTCAACTTCACGTTTCTTTCAGAGGTGGTACTTTGTGGTGGTGCATGCTGAATTGTATTGTGCAATATTGAGGGGTATTTCTCCAACCCATATTTATCTCAGTGAAGGTGGACTCACACTTGTGCTACACAAATAGTGCATTCATGACAAAACCGTTAAACACAGAAACTTGAAATTTATGTCATTTCTGTCTTTATGATCATGGCTTGTAACTTTATATGTTTCGGTAAATGCACATAGAAAATTGTTAAATTTGAATTCAATTCATTAATTTGAAATCACTGCCCAAAAGCAATGATATATCAATTAAATAATCTAAATGTTGTCTCTGCTGTTGTCTAAGACTAGCTACTTAGTAAACATCTAACTGATGTTCAATCTGCCGGTTTAGTAAATATACAGTAAATAGTAAATAAATAAATAAAATATTTATAGGCTTTTCTGTGCAGCCATAGGACACATTAGTAGGTTGATAGTCATATAAACAAACCATCTGATTTGTAGTTCAGTTGATTAACGTTACTCTGCGTAGTGATTGAAAAATACATTATTAAGTCCGCCGTGCATTTAGACACATCACATCCACTGTTCACATCGTGGAGTGGCTTTAAAACTATCATTAGTCGTTGTCCCAGCGCCAAGTGAATCCACTCAGACAAACCATGTGGGTTTCCAACCAAGTCGATGCTTCCTGCGCAATCCAACGGGCTGAGATTTGGCTAACACGGAGTTAGCCTGAGATCCCAAACGTTTCCCGTGACGCCCGGTGCCACTGTATGAAAAAATCACCTGTATTATTAAAGCTGGTGTCACGCAACTGCGTCCGAGTGTAAAGTGGGACCCAAGCGATCATGTCACGGCGTGAAGCCTCCAAACTTAAAGACTGAAAGACAACAATGCGCTGCTCGCCTGTGCTAGCGTCCATTAGCACCAACGGCTAACGTGTAGAATTCCACTTCCTTGCTTCCTGCTAACTGTGCTAACAGCTAATAACTTCCTAACGGCGCCGAGCGTGGCTCTTACAACGTGTCATGTGTGCGTTCATACCAGTAACAAATACTGGTTAACTGGTCTAAAAGACTTCCCCGTGCCGTGATTTGACCTGTCAAGTCCGTCTGATTTAGCTAACCCTGTAAGCCAGCATGCTAATTCACTAGCAGCGCGTGGAGGCCACGAGCGCTAACAGCAGGCCGTAAAAAGGTCTCCAACAAAACAATAACAACGACTGAAAGATAGTGGCACTGCGGTCACCGGGATGTCCTCGACAAGAGCTTTTAACACGAAAACTTTCACTCGATTTACCTGTTTACTCTTGGCGTAAGGTTTAGAGGCGATGTGATATCTCCTGCTTCTAATTTTCCCTCCACCCGTGGCCGCCATGGCTCTTTCGTCTGAGCGTCTATCGGTGTTTCGGCGCCGGATAGCTGTCATCGAGCACAGGGGCCACGCACTGATGCATCATGGGAAATGTAGTAACAGAACGTAACAAAGAGGTTTGACAGGACATTGTACCACATGGTTTTAACCATAGAGGTTTTAACATGGGGTTATTTTGATACTACTGAGAATCGTGTTTATTCTTTATATTAGCATGCTTTAGTCATTTCAGCAGAAAGCAAACCATGGTGGGGAGTGATTGAATGAGCAACATTTACCCGATTGATGTACTGAATTAGCTACCTTTGTTACTTTATATTTGAATATTTATATACACCGCGGTTGAAACGAACAAACACACAGTTGGAGCTTTTGATTTCTAATTACTTTGCAGAGCCATAGTATTAAAAATATCCAATAACAAATAATAATAGATTAAGCTACCCAACATATAAAATACCAGCATTTAAATCTATGCATACACAAAAAAGCTTTAGAAATTATATAGCTACTACTATAGTTTATTAGTTATGTTATATTGAAGATTTTGCAATGGGGGTTACAAGCAGCACATTTTTAACATTTGATGAAACATAGAAAACACAGTGTGCCCTGACTATTACATTTTTGTGTAATACACTCTAAACATTGAAATCACTCTCACAGGCAAGTGTTTAAAGTGGAGATGAAGCAGTCAGCCAAATACACATAGTTAATTAAACTGTTTTCCACTGTACTTAAAAATTGTCAAACTAACACATGAAACGTAACCATTAAGGAGAAATTTTGAGTTTAGTTTGACGTTTTGCATTAGTTTTTTAGCTAGTGCGCCGCCATCTTGTCGTTCGACTGTCCGTGACGTCACGGTGTTGGTTGCCTCTGCTGGCTGACAGCCACAGACAGTGAAAGTGAAGGACAAAGCTACAGACAGAGACGGTAAAACATGAAACTGTGGAGGCACTGGATTAGAAGAGACACAGAGGAGACCTCTACTGTGTTGCTCCTTCTGTGAGATAGTTTTACAGTGTTAAAAAATAGAAAAAAAAACCCTCTTTTTTTAACTGCCGCTAATAAGGAGCCGCCGCAGCAGCGGAGCTGTTATCAAGACTCCTCTGCTGATCTCGGTGTGATCATTTCTTACAGCATGTTTACATCCAGAGGAAAATTCTGATCAACTCTGAAAGTTGATCATTCACCGGATCAACCCACAACAACCTGACTTTACTCCGACAGTTTTCAGTTTAGCTGCCACAGCCCGTCCTCCCCCGACCGGCCCACGTAATCACACCGTGATAAGCATCAGTCACCGCGGGGAGAGAGAGGCTGGACCCTCCGCTAGTCCGCTCACACACCGAGGGATCATTCACAACCACACACACACACACACACACACACACACACACACACACACACACACACACACACACACACACACACACACACACACACACACACACACACACACACACACACAGCAGCGATCTGATGACATCGGTAGGCTATTAACTGTAATAGCGCCCATCACCAATAAATAAGAAGGGAAAAATCTCTGATCTCATCCTCCACACACCCAGCCCTCAGCAGAAGACTATTCAAACAATAAATATGTCTTACCTTTACAACAGGTGTCCTAACAGTCAGCAGCAGCAGTCATCCAGCTCCAACAGTTTAATAATCCACCGATATTCCCGTTTACATCGCGTTCCTCATCTATGACAGCCAGCGCGGTGTTTCATTCATTTGCATTGTGTGAAAAAAAAAAAAAAAATTAGCGGCGGCAACAGCCGTGTTTCTGATCAACCGGGTCTGTGTTGTCCGGTTCCACCGCGTTGTTTACTCCCGGTGCAACGTTACTTCCACACGGACACGGTCCGCGCGGCTCGGACGCGGTGTGTCGGACTGTCTGGACCTCTGGACCGGTGGTCTGGACTCGGTACCAGCAGCAGAGAGGCTTCACCATCTCCTCTGTCAGCCTCTCCTGTCAGGAGCTGAAGCTAAAGCTAACGCTAACGTAGCTAAAACTTTTTTTTCCACACAATGCAAATGAATGAAACACCGCGCTGGCTGCGAGCTTTTACAGTCTATGGCTGCGAGGAACGCCATGTAAACGGGAATATCGGTGGATTATTAAACTGTTGGAGCTGGATGACTGCTGCTGCTGACTGTTAGGACACCTGTTGTAAAGGTAAGACATATTTATTGTTTGAATAGTCTTCTGCTGAGGGCTGGGTGTGTGGAGGATGAGATCAGAGATTTTTCCCTTCTTATTTATTGGTGATGGGCGCTATTACAGTTAATACCGATGTCATCAGATCGCTGCTGGGTGTGTGTGTGTGTGTGTGTGTGTGTGTGTGTGTGTGTGTGTGTGTGTGTGTGTGTGTGTGTGTGTGGTTGTGAATGATCCCTCGGTGTGTGAGCGGACTAGCGGAGGGTCCAGCCTCTCTCTCCCCGCGGTGACTGATGCTTATCACGGTGTGATTACGTGGGCCGGTCGGGGGAGGACGGGCTGTGGCAGCTAAACTGAAAACTGTCGGAGTAAAGTCAGGTTGTTGTGGGTTGATCCGGTGAATGATCAACTTTCAGAGTTGATCAGAATTTTCCTCTGGATGTAAACATGCTGTAAGAAATGATCACACCGAGATCAGCAGAGGAGTCTTGATAACAGCTCCGCTGCTGCGGCGGCTCCTTATTAGCGGCAGTTAAAAAAAGAGGTTTTTTTTTTCTATTTTTTAACACTGTAAAACTAGTTCACAGAAGGAGCAACACAGTAGAGGTCTCCTCTGTGTCTCTTCTAATCCAGTGCCTCCACAGTTTCATGTTTTACCGTCTCTGTCTGTAGCTTTGTCCTTCACTTTCACTGTCTGTGGCTGTCAGCCAGCAGAGGCAACCAACACCGTGACGTCACGGACAGTCGAACGACAAGATGGCGGCGCACTAGCTAAAAAATGCAATTTTCAACTCTCATTTTCTCCTAAATGCTTGTGTTTCATGTGTTAGTTTGTCTAAGTTTAAGCACACTGGAAATCAATTTAATGAATTATGTTAAATTGGCTGGCTGCTTCACCTCCACTTTAAGAAAGTTTTATTCAAGGTGTCAATACAAATTTAATCAGGAAACAATCACTTAGTAACATACAGTATATCAAACTAACGGGATGTTGTAAACACATTGTGATATTCAACATGAAACTGCTCTCCATCATTCAGTAATACCAAGAAGAGCTTACGCAGACTAGTTTCCTGTTCTGGTCATGTTGTATTAACCCACTGAAAAACTAAAAAAAAAAAAAAAGGTTGTGTTTGAAAAGTATAATTTCTGTGATTATTCTATGCTATTGAATGTCACCACAGTGCTATTGCATTGAATATCACAGTATTCTGTCAGTACACCATACAAATACACTGTTCTCTTCTACTAAATACAAACACATAGCCTACAAAATTGCAACAATAACATACATCCCAAGAATTTGAATAATCACAGTGACAAAAGCTTAAAAGAGCAGGAATGTAAAACACAAAAATGCTACAGTTGGTTGTTCCACTAATTTAAAGTAGAGAAACAACCAAGTATTGACTGAGGAAAAGCAGACAGTACAGTTTTATCAGTAGATAACCGTATTATATATAAGTACAAATTTGGCACTTCTGGCATTATGTAAACACAAATACATCAAATCAACAAAGTTAACCTATAAATCACCGTTCAAATTACTAATTAAATGTTATACACAATAATAATTGAGATCTTTAGTTTTTCCTATTAAAGCTAAGAAATTCAGTGACAGAACTATTCAAAAACAACAGTCAAGACAACGAGTGCAAACAAGTCCAAGGGTCTTTAGATATATATACTCAGGTTGGTGGTGCAGACAGGTTTGTAAACCAGAGCACACTGATATAGCTGGCACACCCCTGACTGGACATACGTGCATGTCCCACAGTGCAAAACATCCAGACAACATTCAGTAGTTTAAGGCAGAAAATGCTGGGTGTAGTAGGACGACTGAGGCCCACATGCTAATTTAAATAGTCCAAGTAAGGCAATCTTGTATTTCAAAATCTAGTGTATATTGCTTAGAAGTACCCCTGTCATACAGTATCAGAGGTTTTCTACTACTGCAGATTCCAAAGAGCACACAACCCCAGTCTGCAGGTCTATGTAGCTTTCATCTCATCGTTGTGTTTCGCCACCACATTGCCACAGCTACAGCTTCATAAGCTGAAAAAAAATATCAAAACTTGGAGTGTTTTATTTGAGTTCACCTCCTGGCCTTTAGGATTCTTCAAAATCTTAATGCAACTAATGTGCATAATGATTTGCCCCATTCGTTGGGTGCTTTTTAGAGTCTATCCATCGCTTATCTCCCTAATGGAGGATTTGAATACCCAGCGATTGTGTTGGTTATTGTCGCTTTCCTCCCTGGCCATTCACAAATCTGTTCCTCCCAGAGGCTCTTTTCCGTTTTGTAGGTTGTAAACTTCTCAAGGACTCCTTCTGCCCTGTGGAGTAAACATACGTGATTTTGTTAGGGATTAAGGTTAAAGTGTAGTGATGAGTTGTCACCAGTTTGTCTGGTATGAGACTGACCTGCAACACCATCTGGGATGAAACCACACGAGTCAACAACACTGCTGTCATCACAGTCTTCAGTTTGCATAGGAATGCTCTGTAAATAGGAGCACAGAGTCAGTGGCTTTGCGCAACTCTTAACAGTCAAGTAAAATTAAGCTTCAAGTTGAGAACAATTTTCAAAAGAAACATGTCACAGCAGAAAGAGCACAGGAACTCAATTTAGTTCAGTTTCAAGATCCTGGTGTTGTGAATGCTGTTGTTAATGTTATCAGTGACACCATTTTACTAAAGACATCTTACAACATCTTACCTTCATTTTACTTTGCTCATACCACACCATCCCATTTAAACATAAAAGTGTGATGAATGCCTAAAAAAGAGGAATTGTCATAAGTTAGTAAACATGCTCAAGTGCAACATGGTGATGGAACAATGTTTTCACACTAGTGTATTACCAATTTGGGTATTAACAGTGACAAATAGGCTAATCAAGAATAGGCACTTGGTATGTGCTGGGGTCGGGCTTGAAAATGGCTAAGAAGACATTAAAGTGATAGGATTTTTAAAAGTGCCAACAACCATTGGAGCTGCAATGATAGCAGCACTAACAGAAAGAAAAAATGCAAAAAAAAAAAAAAAAACATGTACCCATTGACCTTGGGCAGGTTTGTTTCGTGCTCATGTCTGAATTGTCAGCTTTAACACCAACACGCTACAGGACTCTGTTACATGTCACAGCAACTGTTACCAGGGTCCAAGTACAACATCAAACACACATATTTATGTTATGGGTCACTAAGTAGACATCTGTATGACAGGATGAGAGGAGCAAAAGGGTCATTTAACATTAATATTATGTTATCTACTCCTTTTAATAACTAGTTGAAGTGAAACATGTCTTTAGGTAGTGCAAAAATATACACGCACACACACAGACACACACACTTACCAGACAGAGTAGCCACAATAGGACAGAACGGATTTGTGTCTTGGAAAACAAGTCATGTCCAAATTTTACACAAGCAAGAGCCTCCAGGAAAGCAATAGCTCTGAGGGGAAACATGAGGGTAGAATTAAATGGGTAGATTTGCTGCTCTTGAAATTTTAAGCACAGATCACTGTATGTAACAATTGCCCCCTCTCTTGGCAACTAAATTTCATTGCAATGGAGCTCTCTATGGACACCTGTGGCATTTACGTTCAAATGCATGTGCTCTATATTGTTGTTTCTTTGCCATTTGAACGCATGAGCTAAACTAATTTATTTTAGACTGCGGGAGGAGCTTTTTCAGTTGTAAAGGTTACACTGCAGAGGTAAACCCCAGATGAGAGAGTGGTCTCAGTATTCAGTGTTTTAAGCAGTCGGAGAGAGCCTGTCGTTGCTATAGAAACTGGAGCAGACAGAGGACATTAGCAGCTTTATGTCTGAGATGAGGTCATAATGTTATGAATTTCAATGGGCTAGAAAGAGTTAGATAACTGAATTTACATAAAGCAAATCTGAAACTTAACAGTTATAGAAAGAACAATTCAACAACAACAACAACAAAAAATCAAAAACTTGCAGGTACCTCTTTTTTTTTCTTTTTTTTTTTTCTTGTTTTCTACCTTTTCAAAGTAGCTTAGCATAATTGTAGCAAGTGGCCAGTAAAACTGTGGTTGAACTGTTATCAGTTACAACTCTGTGCGAACAGTGATTGATGGTTCACATCTAGTCACCACATTTCAACAATAAACAGGAATAGATGATGACGTGACATTTTCAGCTCACAGTCAGAGTAGAAGTTCTCACAGCGATTTGCTGGATTAAAAACAAGGATATTAAACCAGGGAGGGCACATATCATTGTGATATACAGTAAGCCAACAAGATCAAAGCAACTTTTAACCAAAACTCTGCAGTCCTCATAATAGCTTATACTTAGGTTACACTAGATTTTCAAAAACTTCCATTAACGCAGCTTCCAAACTTGTTTCTGGATCATTAAAAAAACTGATCTAACTGGACAAGTGATACTTACCCAAAGACCCAACACTGTGTGCCAACTCGTTTACACTGAGTGTCTGTCAGGTATGCATAATACTGCCTGAAAAACATTCAACAAAATAAAGTCATTTTAATTTCTTTGAACAGTAATCAAAACAAATATTTCTGATTTCCACACAGACCCTAAAGGTCAAAAACTGTCTCAGGTAGTGTTCGAATCTATTATGTCACATTTACTGTTGCTGGTGTGTAAAGTGAACTTACCGTACAGTTGGTGCTGTGATGACGCCAACGAGGAGGATACGACACCAGCTGAGTGGGTGAGAGGCCTGAAAGACGAAGATGTGCTTGAGGAAGAACGTGTTCAACTCTGTCAGCTGTGAAGATAAGAGATTTAAGACAGTCACCAGTTCATAGGAGTCTCCATCAAAGTCTTTGGTAACACATTTAGATGGCAGGATGAGATATTGCTGATCTTTGAAGAACCCACAGATTAATACCTGGCATTCTGACAATCTTATAATCATTTCTGGGCCAAAGGTCAAAGCCTACCTGCCATAAGATCATGAAGAGGTAGATGCCTGCCAGCCTCTGGGACGACGACTTTGGGTCGAACCAGCGCACGTAGGTCCAACTGGCGGGGGTGAACTGGAGCACGGCTCGCTTGATTTTCCCAGTGGTGCTGTGGATTTCCCTGAACAGACACAGTATGTGCACCTTTGAGGGTCCAGAGATAAATACAAACATTCATACGATAACATGTGGCTGTGGAGAACCCTTGTTTCATACACCATCTGATTTGGACAATTTGTGTCACACAGCAGTGAAGCTCTACGATGTCTCTGCACACGAGGAAGAAGAGAAGGGAAGAGTAAAGCTTTCTACAACCAACACTTCATTCCACTTTTGTTTTTTGTTTTTTTCTGCAACAAGTTTTAAGTACATTGGAAATGATAAAGAATGAAGATTCAGGTTAGTGAGGTATATTCAGAAAGCAAAGTGACATGTCTAGTCCAACATGGTGTCAAATCCAAGGTATGAAAGCATGAAGAAAAAGGTAGGATTTTTACCTCTATTATATTACTTTTTCCTTTGTGAAAAAAAGGGAAATGGAAACAGGCATAACAAATGTTACAGGTAATATTCCTTATATAGATTTAGATGGTTTTTAGTAGGTTTTCTCAATATCAGCATTAGCTGATTAAAGATGCTATTGATCGTGTTTTAATGGGCATGAAGGAGAATGGGAACTGGCAATTACTGGACTGGAGTCTTTCCTGTGGGAACAAGCATCTTTTTGAATTAGAAAAAAACAAAACACTGACTTGATGCTGGCCCAGCGGTAGGTCCTCATCTCCAAAAAGCGGCACACGGTCATACCCAGCCAGATGCCTCCTCCGTTACACAACAGTATGTCTAGTATCACCTGATCCCACCAGCACTCAGCAAAGTTTGGCAGAAGGTGCATGAAGAACAGCTGCGAAAGACAAATGGTGGACACGGCAGTGAAAATTAAATATATTTACTTGGTAGGAAGTTGTATATCAAAATCTCTTCAATCAAAGGGCTGGGAAATGATAACATCTACAAATACAAATTGAGTTAGTGTGTGTTTATTTAAATGACTGTTGCACCTTGTTTGACCACAGACTCTGTGGCAAAGTCGATTCTGTGATGAGTAAATCTGGCATTAGGCTAAATCCTGTGATCTAATCCTTTCAGTCAACAACTAGGAGCAGGGCAGCAGCTCTTGGCATGTGCATAAACTCCTGCTGATACAATTGTTTCATAATGGTGGTTTCCTCCTGAGCTATCAATCTCTACTCAAACTGAGCTGAACTCACACTGTTCTTTTGTATGAGCACGATCACTACAGTTTACAAAAGTTTTCTTTTTTGCTTGACCTTGCAGAGCTCAGAATAAATTTAGTTAACATCCTACAATATAATGTAGGCAGATCAGTCTTAAAGACATACGTATAAGCACACGTTACCTCGGTCAGTTCCCAGGTGATGCTGATGGTCCAGCACAGGCCGTAGCTGCGGATGAGCAGAGCCTTCATGGCCCAGCCTGCAAAGTGGCCGAAAGCAAAGATGTCGAAGTGGCTGAGGACGCGCTCCCATGTTATCACTGTACAGTTTACAGCATATTCCTGTGTAGAACAAAAAAAAAGAAAGTTAATGGCCACCAAAAAGGAAGTCTGAATAAAATCTGGAAGAAAATTTCAGTCAAATTTTACAACAATTTTATTTGAATAACTCAAATTATGTATAAATAATGTGTCTCTGGGGTGTTCACAATAAATACAGAAAGTTACATCAGCTCTATTCCTTAAACACACCCAAATGAATGATGTTTTTTTTTTAATTCAGTTTGATGCTCGGGATATACATTCAATACATGATCATGCATGATTTTTTTTATTATACTAGATTTGATACAAGTTGACGGCTCAGGGGCATATTAACTAATTATATTGTTCAAACCATCCTTACCATGATGTCTGCTTCCCGTGTGGCATAGCGCAGATTTGGGTCCACCCAGTACATCAGTATCTTCACCTGGTCCCAGTTCAGGAAGATGAGGAAGACCAGAAAGAGGAAGTAGAGTACACTGAGACCTGCCCACAACAGGAGAGAAGCAAGGTTGGAAAACAAATGAAATCTGGATCTTATCTGAATATTCAGGTTATTGGTGAATGAGGAAAAAATAGGCATAAACTTACCAAACACTATTCTCCATATCGCAGGATGTGGCCTGGTAAAAGGTCCTGAAGAAGAAAGCAAGATAAACAGTGGTTCATTTGCAGTCGAGCTAAATTTGCTGAATGAACATAATCCACTCAGTCCATTTAGCTGTTGTTCAGACCTTTCACCTGTCTTAGTGGACAGAGTTTTCTAAAATGTCATGTTTTTGTCTCATTTCAGACTACATAAACTGATACATATTCAAGTTTTCTTTATTATTAATTACTATGCAGATTATTTTTTCACAATTATGTTTAATTGTTTGTTCAATACAATGTAAGAAAATGGTGAAAAATTCTCTGCATGATTTCCTAAAACATACAATTGCTGGCAACGGTTACTGACATGAGACAGAGAGGGAAAATAATAAATAATAATAAATAAATATAATAAATAATTTTGCTTGAAGAAATACTATAATTCAAGTGTGACTGGTGCAGGTTAGGGTTGGGATTAAATCACAGACATACCACTGAATGATGGGGCCAGTGTGAATTTTATAGTTATAGTTTACCATTAGGAAAGGCCAGGACACTGATGACCAAGAAGAAGGAGACAACCACAAAGAGGCCCACTCTGAGGTTGTTGTCTAAGTGCTCATCATCCCTGTCACAAAAAAAGCACTGCATGTTAACAAAGGGGAGGTTATGCTGCAGGGCTCTTACTCACCACCACTGCATGCCATTTACAGTCAGCTGTAGAAAATAACCGGTTTAACTCCACACAGTGAAACTGCCAACTTCAAAACAGAAAACCTAGCCGTACATTCAGCAGGAAAAAAAGTACTATTTTCAAAATTATTTACCTGGTGAAGGCAAAGTACATCAAGCTGAGCACAGTAACTGTCAGCAGCGTGATAGTGTGCGGCTTATAGAAGAAATCAATACAGATATCATCCACTTGTTGCTCGTTTATCATTCGGAAATGTAACTTATAATTGGTATCGTCCTTCCGCGCTGCTTTAGTAGTCGCAGCGGCTGCCATGTTGCCAGTTTTGCGCTAATTTCTGAACTTAACTAATTAAAATTTAATAGCAACAGCCAAAAGTCATAAATACAGATGGACAATACATCGCTATGAGATCCACACGCAGGGACGTTGAAGGTGGACTAAACCACAGAGCTAATGGGGGTGAGTGGACGTGAAATTACATATTTTATTGATAGTCAGTCACCAAAACAAAAGCGTGCCATTTAAAGACAGCATGTTTAAACTATTGGGATTGGTTATTTATTTTTGAAATAATTACGTTTTTCAACCTTATTCAGACTCATGTGTACAAAAAAAGAAAATCGGTTCTACCGACGCATACACCGCCGTGGTACATCCCATATTGTGACATTTCCGCTAAGTTCTTCCGGTATGGAGCACATGAAAACAGTTTGCATTGAATGAGACCACGGTCAATGATGGAGACGATTTGAAGGTTGACTGCTTTATTCCTAAACTGTAAGTTAGAAGACAACTTAACTACATTTTTCGTCTTTAGCAGTGGCTTGTCCTGCTAACGTTAACTCCTTGTAGCTTTTTGTAGGACAACGAGTGTCGGTTCTTAACCTGTGTGTATCGACCAGTCTATGGTATCGACAACAAGCTTCAATTTAGTTTATAGTTCCTACCATAGACATAGAATAATATGTATGTATAATATGTCTATGGTTCCTACCGCCTTTTTTCTATAGCTACAGAAAACACCGGCGCTGAGTGAATCTTAATTTTTCTACATACCATGAGCAGCTATGAGCCATCAGACGTCTCACCCAAAAAACTTTTTTTTCTTTTCCCATTTTATTTTGCCATGCCATTAACTTATATGATAATCTGTACACATGTACATTACTCCTCGACTTTGACATTTAAAAAGGATATTTATTGTCACAGTAACTGTACTGCAAATGTGTTCTTATAAATAGCTACATTTTAAGTTTGCTTTTATTTGTTAATCTGGTGAGTTTTGTACCCTTGATTGTACTCTCCAGTAAAAGCTTTCAGCAAATATCGACACAGTGGATAGCCTGTGTCTAAAGATAATGATAATAACACAGTACTTTATATAGCCTATTGAATAGCAAGTTTTATATTGTCTTTATGATTTCTCTATTTTCTAAGTAGACAAGTGTATGATTTGATGGGCGGGTTATCTTATGGAAAAATAACACCAAACCCAACATGATGTGTACGTTTTATCTCTGCAGGGTCGCCATGACTTCATCCTGTGCACAGCTGTGTCTGAGATGCAGAAATCTTCTTTCCTCCAAGACAGTGGCTACCACCTGGCAGTTCACTGCTCAGGTCCACCAATGCACAACAGTCAGTACCACCGGCAAAATCCCACATGGATTCTCAATTTTCAGGGAGCATCACAGAACAGAGCAGTTACGACAGAGGTGGAAACAACAGATCATCTGTTACAGTGACTTAACTGCCAAACATCTGGCAGCTGAGGCTAAGGAGGACAGAGTCACAGTGTCAAGATCTGATGTTGTGGCACACGAGAGCCACCTGCTCCCAGTCAGAGATGCTGCGCCATTGAATGAAAGTCAGATGCCATTAGGTACGTATTGGTTTGCTGTGGCTGACCATATAAGCATATTTGCATATTCAGCTTTTTATCTCATGAGTGTTGTATCAACTCAGTCCTTTTTTTCTAAACTCATTAGATCTTGATGCTGCTGCTGAGTTTTCTGCATTAGAGGAGATCAGTGATGAAGAGGCGGTCACTATATCTGTTCCTGCTGCCATACCTCCAGCCTCCACCTCTCTTAGAGACTACGTTGACAAGTCAGAGACACTCGGCAAGCTGGTACAGCTAGGTAATGATGACACTGTAAATTAAAGCAGAAGTAAGTGATATATTTGTGTTAATATAAGTCTTAAATAGTTATATCTTCCGACAGCAATCACTTACATAGAGTGTTTGGACTGAAACACGGGTCTGTCAGTCACTCTGCTCTGCTCTGAGCCGAGGAGAAAACATTTATCGTATCCTACAGTTTTTATCCAATGAGGAGAGAGAACGGCATGCAGGGCTGTGTGTGCAGCCAAGGGACGCCGTGAATGTGGCGACGGAGGGACGAGGACTGTTATGGTGCGTTCAAGGAAACTCGTATTTTTCCGACCTGTGAAGTCGTACCGGTCTGGTACGAGTTCACCGGTCGGAAGTTACGAGTGGCCGTTATAGTGACTTTCACCGGTAAAACAGGTCGGAAAAACACGAGTGGGTTGCCTGGAACGCTACAAAGTCGTAAGTTGTGACTTGAAGCTGTAATTTACGATTTCAAAAGCTTGCCTGGAACGCAGCATTAGCG
Organism: Trachurus trachurus; assembly: GCF_905171665.1. NCBI lineage: Eukaryota > Metazoa > Chordata > Actinopteri > Carangiformes > Carangidae > Trachurus > Trachurus trachurus. The sequence goes on along the minus strand of NC_139904.1, from coordinate 18,609,751 downwards.
GAAACGACCGGACCACTTACTTCTGCTTTAACATTTGAGAACATTTCTATAATATTTATTTAGACCATTTGGAAATGCATATAGAACTATAATGGTAAAAGGGATGATCTTTAAGGTCTACAAATGATAGGAGATCTCTTTTTTTTGGTGATCGTTCAACCTCTTTTCTCATTGCAGGTGTGAATTTGTGGAAGCTGGAACAAAGGCCCAACGTGGGCTCCATGCTGCTGAGGCTTGACTTCAACACAGATGTGGCTCCGAGGCTTGTGTTCCTCAAAGAGATTGGGGTGGAGGACTCTCGCCTTGGCTACATCATCACACACAACCCCTTCATCCTCACTGAGGATTTGGAAAACCTACAGTCCAGGTGATATGAAAGGATCGCAGAAACAGAAATGTTAGATGTCTTCATATTCACCACTGTGTGATACACTGTCAGAATCTGCCATGAGACTCTCTTAGTAACTTTCTTTTTTGTCATTTGTGAAGGGTGAACTATCTCAAGTCAAAGAAGTTTAGCTCTGAGACGGTTGCATCCATGGTGTCCAGAGCTCCCTATCTGTTAAACTTCAGTGTTAAGAGACTGGACAACAGATTGGGTTTTTATCAGCAGCAACTCAACCTCAGCACTTCTAATGTAAGCATCTTCAAGTATTATAAGTGAATTAATGGTGAATTTGTCGATAGAGATTGTAACAGGTTTTGTTTCTTTTTCCAGACTCTGAAACTTGTAGCTCGTCTGCCCAGGTTACTGTGTGGCAGTTTGGAGCCTGTTAAAGAAAATCTTAAGGTACTGAAAAGACCAAATATCATGCATATACAGTATACAGTAAATACATCTATTTGCCAACCTCCTGAGATACAGAGTTTCATTATGTTGATTCTTTTTGTGTGTGTCTGTGTGTTCATACGTTATCGTCTTAGGTTTGTGAAATAGAGTTCGGCTTTAAGAAAAATGAGATCCAGCACATAGTTATTGCCATCCCAAAAGTGCTGACTGCCAATAAAAGGAAGTTGACCCAAATATTTGACTTCCTTCACAACACTATGAAAGTGCCCCACAACCTGATCACCAAGTTCCCACAGGTACGTTGAACTGCTGTTTATCTGCTATTTAAGGTTCAATGTGTATCCATTTTACCATCCATGTTCTGAATTATAACTTGAGCATATCTCCTCCTGTAGGTCCTGAATTCCAAGTACTTGCGAATCAGAGAGCGTCACCTGTTCCTTGAGTACCTTGGAAAAGCTCAGTACGACCCAAGCCAACCCAACTACATCTCCCTGGACCGCTTGGCGTCTTTGCCAGATGAGACTTTTTGTAAAGATCTGGCTCTGGCCACATTGGAAGATTTTTATTTGTTCCAAAAGACACTTTGATTCTTTCTTGGATGGCATAAAAGTGGTTCAGCATGCAGGAAAAAAATAATGCCACCATGTCAGAATATATGCTGACATTAATGTCTTTAAACATACAGTATGTTTGAAATAAAATGTTTTCTTTAATAAATGTACACACTGTACATCAGCTCCTCTGCTTGAAGTACTGCTCTTATTTACTATTGTCTATCTGAAGTAACCAAAATGTGATGTAAAACAAATGTTTCAGTTGAGACTGTGCACTAAAAAAAAGCACCCATCAATGAGAGTAGATTGCACTTGTGAATATGAAAAGTGATCAAGTCTCACTTGATTTGTGATGGAAAGCAACTGCTCTGGGCACATTAACCCACTGTATTTAAAAACAAATAGGAATTTTCATGTCATGTACTAGTAGTACTGATCCACTTCATTTCAAAGTAGTCACATCCAGACAACACTAGACTAGGTCCAGTTCTAAAACCACGATGCTCACACATAAGATCTGGACTAGAGTATTCTCAGACAACCTGTTTTTACTATGCCAAATTTTCCTTGACTTCCTCTTTACTTCAGACCTTCAGTCTTTTTTCTTTTTGATGAACATGGCTATCCTCATGAAATCACGGTCCTGCTCAGAGAAGCTGGTTGTTTTCTGTATTTTTTTTCTTCCTCTGTGATTTAATTGGCTTGTCGTTTCGCATAACAGATTCACACAATAGGTTTTTAATAATATGCCAGTGCCTTTTCATATTATACAAGGTATATGATAAACATGTAGGCGTAGCATGTAACATAACATTGCGCAATAGCTATGACCTCAATACTCCTTACCCACAAGGCACCGCGGTCGTTCTCAGTCGCAAAGATGGCGTCGAGGGCACCAGGTAAATTAAAAACGCTCCTTTTTAATATTTCCAGTTTTTAATGAACTCTGTAGATATTGTGTTGTACATATGTAGCGTGAATCGCGTTATACAGTATCACGAAACGAAGCGTAATGGTTGATTTGCCTGGAAGAAAACGTCTTTCGGCGCGTGTGACTTGTGTTTGTCCTCTAGTGTCCCCGTGCTAACTGATGCTAACTGTTAGCTTTAGCTCAGCGTTAGCGCCACTTGTTCCTGTAACAGTGAATTAATCAGTGTTTAATCAATGTTTAACTTTGTTACAACCACACACGCCGTATCTTGTCCATGTCAGTGAAGTAACGTTTTCTAATCGACTGTATCCGTTGACTTGTATGCTGTATCTGTCCTCGACTGTCTTCTAGCATTAGCCTCTTACTGGTACAGTCAGTGTTGCCTTATTCCAACGCTGATGAAGATATTCACAATATGATGATCGGTATTCGGGTTATCTACAGTAACCTCTGCCATGTCTATGTAAGATATCGTGATCTGAGAGTGATAAATAATGGACTGTTTCATAATGACACTTTGCACCACCCGAGGCTCTGAACGTGACAGATTTCCCAGTTGTAGGCTAGTGTTTAAGTTTCCGGGTATTAAATGCTGCTGGGAAAGAAGTATTCAGATCATGCACTTCAGTATAAGTGGTTATAATTCAATAATTTCAACAATATACTGCACTTCAGTTAAACTCTCTGCATGTTGTCCCACACTACTGTCATGTTATTATCTGTTACTGATGTATCGGTGTGTTTTAGCTGCTTGAGATAAAGCTGGTAGAGCTATTTCAGTATAGTACTTGAGTAAATATGTGTACCTGTAGTTGCTTTCGATCACTGAAAAGATGTGAGTCATCTGCAAGGTTAATGGACAACCAAATTTACATTGTTGTCCAGTAGTTGGAGCCATACTCCTTCCTTCTGATACCTGCTAACTTCAACATTGTCTTGAACAGAAAACCAGGCTGTTCTGCCTTGCTGATCCTGTCTGTATCTGTGTCTTGTTGTGTCCACAGTAGCAACGGGCCGGCTAATGGTTGGATTCCGCAAATGGTATTACAACATGTGTGGCTTCAATAAGCTCGGTAAGGCCAAAGGACAGTGTGGGTCAAAGCACGACTATATGTTTACCAGTTTTAAGGCTATACTCCTTTACAAGAGAAGCTGTACATGATTGTCTTGGGTCATTGTGCCATTGATTTCACTTTTTTTTTTTCCTGTGTCAGGGTTAAAGCGTGATGACACAATCCATGAGGATACAGATGTGAAGGAAGCCCTAAGGAGGCTCCCAGAGCCAATGTACAACGACAGGATGTTCAGGATCAAGAGAGCCCTGGACCTGTCCATGAAGCAGCAGATCCTCCCTAAAGACCAGTGGACAAAATACGAAGAGGTAGGTTGAACACATTTTAAATAGCTTTTTGTTCAGGGTGGAGACAGGAAAAAGGAGCAATAACATACATTTTTCATTTTGATCTTCAATGTCTCCCTCTCTAAACTCACCAAATGTTTTCCCTTTAGGATGCCAGCTACCTCTCACCATATCTGAATGAGGTGATCCGTGAGAGGGAAGAAAAAGAGGAGTGGACGAAGAAATAGACGGTTCCCGGTTCAGAGCTATTAATCCTAGCCTTCAGTCAATGCATGGTTGTCCCCTGGTGTAGTATTTAAAAATGAGATGTAACCTATATAAGACAGTGCTCAATAAAGACACGTACATTTTGGAAGATTTGCAAGTATCATTTCTGTGTAATGACAAAATGTGTAAAGATCTGATTTTACTGGTATGACATACAATTGCTGCACATCTAGGGATCGGCCCCTTGTTACTATAAATCTGTGATGTTATACCTTTACAAATCCATTTATATACAATTTTAAACCAAAATATATAGACATAAAAACATGTACAATAAGTATGCAGAGGCTATAGTCGTCGCTGCAGCTGGCTCTGGTTTGAATCCCCCAGTGTGCCCTTTGCTGCATGTCATTCCCCCTCTCTCTGCCACCCAATTTCCTGTCTATCTCTACTGTCCTGTCAAGTAAAGGCAAAAAGCCCAAAAAATACTTTAAAAAAATGACAACAAAACATGTACAATAGATACAGGTAACAAAATATCAAACTTCAAGTATCTACCATAACCACTGCAGGAGCTACATCTATTTGCACTGCACAGCTGTACGGACAGGAATTCAATTTTTTAGTCAAACAAATTCCAGCTCTCTGGATTTATTTTCACAGTGTTTGCTTTCAATGATGACTCGCTAGCAACCTGTACTAGCAGTGTAACTAAATTAAATAATGACTGTTGTCTGTCAGCCCATTCATTTCACAGGCAACCATGTTAATTATGGCCCTGTGCCCCTGATCTCCTGTTGTCCACATCAGTTATGGTATCTATGAAGTTTCCAAGGACATTGTTGAAAGACTTCAACATAGTTATCCCCAGCTCATTGCTGGTTTCATTAATGTCTGCATCGTAGGCGCCCATGAGTGGGGTGCACACCTCCACACTTCCCCTACCAGCTCCTTCCAGGATGCCAACCAGCTCGCCTCTGACCTGCTGAAACAAATCTTTGTTGTATTGCAGTAAGACCGAATCATCAAGAGGATACGTAATATCCTCAGAGTAACACTCGCGAGGAACTGGTACCTCTATGTACCGTAACTTAGGAAAACCTGCAGATAACATGGAGAATAACCTTCGTAGGGCTGCAGAGGTCAGAGGGTTTCCCAGGAACTTCAGCTCCTCCAGCACCTGACAACAAGTCAGAGCGTTAGTGAGGGCGTCCATGGACTCGTCACTAATATTACATTCTTCAATGGTCAAGCTGGCCAGAGTGGCCGAGCAGCGGCTGAGCAGTTTGTGGAAGTAGGTGGAGTGAGAAGGGAAGATGTCGTGTCCACTGATGTCCAGGCGGACCAGGACCTCACTGTGGAGACTGTTGGCCAGGTAGGTCATGTCCACACGGTTTAAGGAGCAGTTGGCCAACTCCAAGCACTGCAGGGGAGTGTTGAGAGGACTGAATGGAGAAAAGAGTGAAGGGAAATTAGCTGGTGTGGAATAAATGGTCAGTGGTGCCAGAAATAACTGGGCACTAGTAGATTTAAAACAAAAATCTGATGAGCATTCTGTTACATCGCCAAATTTATTTGTCTCACAACATTTTGACTATTACCTATGTACTTTATGTGCCGGACTGTTATCAACATCTCTGGTGTTGTGGATTTATGCTCCTGCTCCATTTTCCATTTGAAGTATATGCGGCTTGCAGCTGTCTGTCCTCAGCTGGGCGTCATGTCAACAATTTTAACAGCAAAATAGCTCCAACTCTTTGACAAGGTCCTTGGGTCTGTAATGTACTGTGTCACTGATTAAAGGTGATTATTATCCGCTATATAAAAGATCCTGATACTGTAATGTGCATGTAAGAAGGACATCAGAGCCATCTGTCATTAGCATCCATTACCTCATTCACATGAATATGCACACAAACAAGGACACTGTTTTTGTAATTACTCACTAGAGCAGTCTGCGCAGGTGTCCAGTGAGAGTGGAGAACCCCACATAGAGCTCAGTCAGGCCGCCCAGCTGGGCCAGCAGGTTGCCAATGGTGGCCAGCAGATCATCATCATCAGAACCCAACCTCCTGACGTCCAACGCCCCGGCCGGCAGGGTCAGAGACTGTAATTTAGGGAACTCCACCCTGGACAACAGGACCTCCAGGTGTGGGGCCTCCAGAGGAACATTGTGGACCACCTCCAGTTTTGCAATGGACTCAGGTTCTGCAAGTCGAATAATGTAGAACAGCTGCTTTAGAGCGAGGGAATCGGCCCGAAAACCAACAAAACGAATCTTCAGTGGGCAGTAGCGGACGAGGAGGAGGGCCTGAGCCACCACCTCATAGTTGCGGCCTGTGACAAAGCCATTCAGGCGCACGTCGATGGATGTCTCGAAGGCGGACCGGGACACATCGCTGGCTTGCATGGCAACCATGGTCTCATAGCACATCTGGGTCAGGAGCTGGGTTCTTGCCCATCGACCCAGAGTGGCTCGGCAGGGGCAGTCCTGGTGCTCGACGTCTTTCAGAGAAGTAAAGTCAGCCACATGGAGGCACTTTGCATACGTTTTTGGAGGAGACAGCACATAATCCTTCAGAAAATGAGAAAATTTTGGTAAAATATTTTGAATTATAAGCCATTGGCAAGTCAAGGGTGTTCGAACCAACTGACTTACAGATCAAATAGATTAAAGAACATGTCAAAAACATGAATGGCTATTGTGTGCTTGACTTGAATGTGATCAGAAGAACTCATATCACACTCAACAACATGTAGGTACCTTTAAGCCAGTCATTATCGCCTCCAGACAAAGCCGGCAGGTGCGTGAGGTGAAGTCCATCTGACAGTCCACTGTCTTTCCCAGAAGCCTTTGAAGGTTGAGCTCGGGAAGAGGCCATGTTTGGACCAGAACACGCAGTAATGCAGCCTGTTCGTGAAGGTAGCAGGCCTTGAAGAGAAGCGGGTAGAGATTAAAAGACACACAGTTGAGGTTCTCCAGAGCGGTGGGACCGGTCTGCACGAAGCCCTCGGCAGCAAGGAATCGCAGAGACTTCATGCTTCTAGGTTTATCTTGCTGCTTGCATCAACAGATCTAAGCTTCTTTATAGGAGCTGCTATCAAACAGCTCTGTGCGTCAGTGCCTTGCCTCCTCTGTCTGCTGTGTTGTTGTTGTTCTCTGTGTCTGTCTGGGTGTCGTGCGTTTCTCTGGAACGGTTCTTGCTGTGGTGAGGCAGGCTGCGTTGCATGAGGGTCTCGTGGTAGGTAATAGGGGCAAGGTTATTTATAGAAACAGCTGTCTCATGTCCTTCGTCGGGGCATGGTGTCTATTTGCAAGTTTTGCCAGGCAGATAAGTAGGAAAAGGATTTGAATGCCGCTGGGAAACCTGTCGCTGATCACAACACCTCCTTGTGAACCTGAGACTACATATAACAGCTGGAAAGAAAACAAATATACTGAGGACGGATATAGAACAACAACACAGGAACAATCCTACTAGGAAGACAGACTAGATATTAGACTTGTTTTGTTGTGAAATGCATCAATTTACTTGTTAATATATCACATTTTTGTCCAGACTGCTTTATATAAATAGCTTTTACCATCCTAAAAATCAAACATGCCATGTGCTTGCAATGCATTATGGTCTACTGAGGCTTCTATCTGCGGAGACATGAGCATTATGTCTCTTTCATTGCAGATGTAAGGTTATGGTAATGTTTACAAAAAAAAATGTTTACTGTAGTTTGCGACACCTGAAATATGTCCTGCTATTAATGTCTTATAATAGAAAAATACAATTACAATCAAAACATTGTGTCCAGACGTCTAGTCAGACACTATAAATATTTGTTTTTCTGCTCAAGGGAAGCTTATCTCCCCTGGATATATTGCTTATCTTGAGCAACAAATATCACAGATAACAAATAATGGACTGAATACGGTATGTCAACTACAAAACTATTCATTGTCAATAAATATTTGGTTAGAAAGCAAATGTGTTAGGACAAACAGATTAAACACATTTCCATGATAGAAAAAAAACGGTGTATTCATTTGCATATTATGTTAATATCTTCAAATAGAAAAGACACAGTGTATGTTGTTCATGTAATACTGTGTGGAGTTCAAAATCAGACACCAACAACACAACATAGTGCACTTTTCAATTGTGTAGCTTAAGTGGTAATCTACCTGAGGGGAAGCAGTTGATCTAAAATGCTGTAAAAGGTGTCCTTCAGACAATGAACCGACCTTCCAGGATGTAGTGGAGTGTAATCTTAACTTTCAGGACATTGTTTGCATTAGATAACAGTGTTTTAGCTTGTAAGAGGGTGATTCAAGGACCTGTTGAGTTGCTGTTGAGTACCTCCAAAACCACCCATAAATCAGTCCATGTGACCACATCATCCCTTCTCACCTTGTGAGGAGCTTGGATCCAGTTCATACAGTATATGTTTCAAATACAGAACATTAAGAAGGGTGGTAGTGGTGATGGTGGTGATGATGGTGCTCATGGTGGTGGTGATGCTCATGTCTCTGGACCAGAGCGGCCCCACAGGAGGGCTGACGTTTATTCACAGTCTCCCTGTCCCCCGCTGGCTGCACCTGGTGGTAGCCAGGGTGTCTAAACGGCGTGGAGACGTCTTGTGCCCTGGAGCGAAGCCTCTTGCTGTGGGTACGGTGGAGGACGCTGTGTGCTGGAGAGTGAGGCTGGGTGGGATGGCCGTGCAACCTGCAGGGCTTTCCCTCTCCTCTGTTCCTGTCCTTCCCCATTGACATCCGCTTACTTCTAGGAGACTCAACGGAGATGCAGTTCTCTCTTCCAACCACACTGTGGTGCTGAAGAGCAACGTGAGCTTGACGTGTCGGCTCCTGACAGGATGACTCTGGAAAAAAAAAAGAGGAAACAACACTTATACTTACAAGTTAGAAAACGCACCATTTGATTAAGTGAGATGTTTACATGTATCATAACAATAAAGGAGCAGTTTCTATACCTGTGTTGTCAAATTTTGAGGTGTAGTTTTCAATACCAGCTAGATCCAGGTAGTGGTTTCTGCGCTCTATGTTTTCATCCACACAGTAGACTTTCCTTACTGGGCTTCCCGCCTCCTGAGATACACTCTGCTCCTTCTCTGTGGCTGGTTATAAATGAGAGAGGGACAAAATCATCAAATGATGACTTGTAGTCCTGATGTCTTGGTCCCACTACTTAAAACCAGGTAAGAGTCTTTGCACAGTAATAACTAAAGCTGTAATTAAAAAAACATTTTACCTGTTGTTGAGATCTTGTCTGGGCAAACTGAAGGAGTTACAGCTAGCTTGATCTTCAGAGGTGTGTTATCACCACAAGGCTTCTTGACTGATGCTTCGAGAACCTCGTAAATGGACTGTATCAGACCTGACATATCCTGCAGAACACAATTTCAATTTCAATTTCAATTTCAATGTCAAAAGACTTTATTTATCCCCAGGGGGTGATTCAAAGCACAAAGGCTGCAGCATCAATATCAAGATGTAATATGTAAATGTATGTATGTATGTAAAATGAATAATGATGATGATGATGATCAGTGCAACCATAAGACATATTACACTGTATATTGTACAGTGCAAGGACATGCATTTGATATGCAAATGTGCAAATGAAAAGTTAATAAATTAAAAAACACATAGGTTGTGATACAGTGGAACGAATGAGAGAGTGTAGCAAATAGCACACATACATACTGTGTACAAAAATACTTTCAGTTTGTATTATAACAAAAAATAAAGGATAGCTACCTCCTTTGTGACCTTTCCGCTGTTGTCAAAGTTGTACAGGGTGAAGACCCACTCCTGCTGAGAGTCCTCCTCAAGCACCAATTCACACTGTGTGTCCTGCACAAATTGTCACAATGACAGGCTTAGTGCAACAGCGATGGGATGTAGAGGAATAGTTTGAAATCTCCAGCGCTCTAATTCACAGGAATTCTCAAACGCCCACACAAAAACAAACAACTTAAAATGATTAGAACGGCAAATATGCAGACATGCACGATCACAGCCATCACGCTTCACCTACAATCTGTTAACAGAGGCATGATGATGAAAACACTCACACCAGCATGGCCTTTCTTCTTCTTTGCCCGTTTATTAACATGGAGGTGGATGCTTTTGTCCCTGTCAGCCGTCGTCTTCGGTGTCAAAACCACTAAACAATGAAAAAACAGGAAAAAAATATACAGTAAATAACAATAATGAGCATCCCCCAAGTCTGAGGGTCGCTACAGTCACTTTTGTGTTCACATGCTGTGTCATCCTAGCTCTGTTTTCAATGAATGTTTGGCAGCAGAGAGGAAACTTAAAGTTAACTAAAAGCTGTACATCCAAAGGTCTGGGCTTTCCCACCCAAATAGAAAACAGATGTGTTTCATTTCACAATTTCTTTTTTTCCCCCTGGGGAGTCGAATGGATATAACATTTTAAAGCTCATGCATTAAACCTGGTAATGCACTAAATCTATACAATAAGAATGAAGGCCTCTGCAATGCATAGAAAACGTACGTGATGCGTGTGATACCGTACTCACCCTTGAGGTTGCAGTTGTGGTCGGATTTGTTTTCCCTCAATTCTACGTACAAGTTCTGTGAGAAAAGGTTGTAAATCAACAGAGAACACACATGTTAGGAGAGGCGGAGAGAAAGAGTAGGAGAGGAAGCAATTATGTGATTTTCATGTCCCACGAGTGCCTGGATGGATCTCCAGATGTGAGAAAAGCTGAACAATGCCTGAACATCTGTGGCACTCATGTAAGTCTTTCTAGGAACTTGTAACAGACACGACTTCAGTAAAAATAAAAATCCACATCAACTCTGAATATATCACATCAGACTACAGAATATCAGATGAAGCAGTGACATACATCTTTCTGATGACACATGTTCACACAGATGCAAGTAAATGTGAAAAAGAGGAGCTGTTGATGTCTTTTCCTTTCCTTCTATGTAAAACCAGTATGTATAGACAAAGCGATGTCTCCGATCTTTAATAAGACAGACAACTGTAAGACAATGACAAGGAGCATAACCAAGCAAAACTGTAAAATTCGAAGATGCAGGACATAATTTGGCCAATCATCCCTCTCAGTGCAAGGTACACACACACCTATGGAATTCGGAAATTAAATCCCAAACAGAACTCAAGAGGTTTAGTGTTAAAGTTAAACATTGGCTCAGAAATGTGAACATTAACTTCTCTCAAGTCATTGTCAATACAGCACTTAACTAATGTTTAATGCTAGATCTAACTTTGTGTTTATTTATTCATGGTCCCTATTCACTGTATTATCCACTGTATTTGTATCATTGCATTTATTGTATTCAGTATATTTTATCCTATTCTAAAGCCTGACCAGGGACAAAGACTGCAAATTAGCTGAAGCTAGACGTCTTGTATGCATCGCATTTTCCATTTTTTGTGGCAATGTTGTATGTATCGTCACTGTAAAATAAACATTAAAATAAAATAAAACAGCAGCACCAAACACAATGTATAGGTCTGTTTGCTGTACATTTTGAACCTAACAACTTTAGAAAACTATACTCTATAACAAATTAATCTATTTCTATGACATCTATTCACATTTTGTATCTTTTTTTTTTGCACATTTGAGTAGAACAGGAAACAACAAGATATTTCTTCTCTGATCAACGCAATGCATCGCGGTGATGTTGAAGCAGATGCAGATGGGCAACAAAAGACATGATAAGACGACTGCACACCCTCACACCCACATACACACACACAGACCCACACAAACACACACTACAAGTGATCTCTCTCCACACCCTCTTTTCTCCATGCCTGCCATGCTCGACCTGCTGTGACGCTTTGATCCTGGGTGTGATTTCAGTGGAATAAGGTGGGAGGTGGAGGAGCATGTGATGATACAGGTAACAGGAAGGTTTGCAGGTGTAGGAATCCTGTCGTCTTCTCTTTTGTACACCCTCATTACACAACATCCACTAATGCACCATCATAGTGCTGGTAGAATGGCAGCTGCCTTTGTCTCAGTAAGAGCGTGTGACAATATTTTGTAGAGGTTTCACAGTGAGGGAGGACAGACATGGAAAATGGAGAGATGACACTGGGCCTCATAGCTAAATACCATTAAACTGCTTGAACTGTAATTTTTGTTTGCAAACATGCATGAAAACCACACCACACTTACATGCCATACAAAAGGTCTACTAACATGTACTAACGAAGAGGTACTGATTTTCAAAACGGCTCTATATTTATTTTTTACTTGGTGAATTATGAATTAATACAAAATACGTGAATACAGTCTGAGTATGGTAGTTGCAAACATTTTCCAATGGGGTATAAGTGTAAAAACACGATATGTTCATTTGTAACTAAGTTATTGAATTAATGCAGGATGTATTGATTTCTATTGTCTGCACAGACAGGAAATCGTCAAGTCAGTATGAGTTTATTTGATTAGTTAAAGCTTATTAATGGATCCCCAGTCAGTGTGTACTGGTAACATGTTGTACTGTATAGAAAAGGCCAGGACAGCGTCTATTCTCATAGAAATATCAAATGTTTTATATCAGCAAAGTTGTGACACATGAAAACTACACAAATAATCTGTGTTTCCAGGGAAAGATGGGTCTACCTGGACAAACCAGATTCCCTTGATTCATAATTACAGCATGCAAGGTGTATTTAAGCTCCACTTTGAACTTTCCATTAACACAGAGAGACATTGTCTTGACATTTACGTTAACTGGGCCTGAAGGGTGGATTCAGTTTCCAAACAAAAGAACAAGAGATGAACGCTCCACGTCCATGTTACCACACACACACACACACACACACACTCACACACACACACACACACACACACACACACACACACACACACACACACACACACACACACACACACACACACACACACAGCAAAGCAAAGCAAACAGGTTTAAAACTGTTGACACCTGATCCTGACTCACTCATAATTGACAGTCAAATATGTAAATAGTCAAACTTGTAGAGCTTTCAGTTTTACACAGCACAGTACATACCTCCAACAATACACAACGATGTTCAACGATCAAAGTCATGAGATTACTTTGAAAAACCTAGTATATGTAAAGTTACATTAAAGTTAAGGCTGAGAGTTAATTCTACAGGATGCAGAAGGAAATTTCATGTAACAGCAAAAAGCTGACAGGGAACAATATGCGTGTCATGTGTCATTACATGTGAAATCATGAAACTTCTTTGCCATTTACAGTTCACAGCAGCAGTGTTATGTATGGTGTGTGTGTCACACTATATTAGCCTGGAAAATCTAATCGCAGGAAGCACCCCACTATTAACGAGCGCAGATCCCCCACCACAAAGCTTTAAACGACTTGGCAGAACTGACGTCTTTTTCCAATCTGTACGACTTTCCAGACAGTTTCTTACAGCATGGTACAGATGTGTCGTCCGCCTCTGACAATTTGTCAACCTTCAAAACAACACAACTGGCGACAACTCACAACAAATTACATAACCTCAGAATCTGCACTGAGAGATGAGATGAAACATGCTCAAGAGAAGTGAACCTGGCATGTCGGCTGCTTATGGTATTATGCTTGAAATGGATGTAAAAAGTGAATTTGCTGTGCTTACATGCAGCCCTGTGATTCTTAGAAGCACATAAAACATCTTTGATTTACTTTCACAGCAAAATCTGGTTACGCAGATCAAATCAGCGTGTTTATAGCTATTAAGAGATGGTGTGACTGTCACCAGCTTTTACATGCACGAACCCAAACAAGCGGAACATCCACTCTGAGTTGTGAGAGTAGTTTTCAGTATCCAGGCACCAAACGTGACTGTTTCATTAAGGCTAACAGTCTGCATGTGATGCCATTTACGCAATAAGACACCCACCCCTCTACAGCTCCAAACACCCCTCCCTACATCTTTTTCCTCTCCCACCCCCCCACTGCCTCATATTCTGTCTGGCTGGTGAAGGAAAGCAGTACCAGATGTGGAGATTTTTTTTTTTTTCTCAGAGAAGTCCTGTATAAAGACCTTGCTGTTCAGAGGGGGATGGCTGCGCTGCACTTCACAGACTTGGACGTCTCTTTATAGAGATGGAGGAGGAAGGGCGGAAGAATAAATATACGACTACCTCCAAACACCTTTTATGTCTCTTGGATGTGATGTGAGCAAATACTGTTTGTCCCCAGAACTGGCTTCACTGAGATGAAGCTGCTGGCGCTGCAATAAACCAGTATGACCAGGCTGCTAATGTTTGTGTTCTCTGCTTGCTGCTTGTTTTTTTTCCTGCAGTAAAGGAACAGGCCTCTGTGGGTTTAATATACAGCTCGTATATGGATGTTATGGAGGAGAAATGCATTAAAATACTAATTTGATTTTACATATGTTGTATCAAAGGTCATGATAAGTCATTCTTATTAATGCGCCGCTACAGCCAAAATGTAGATACTGATAAATTAAGATAGAAAAACACCCAAGCAGAGTCTAACTTAAAAACTTCAAGTCAAATCAAATATCAAATCTCTTGATTGTGATTATCATGTAATCAATTATCTGTTAATAAAGGACCATTGTAAACGTTTGCTTTTTAATTGCTGGGGATATACCTGAGGTGGTTGCCTTTGTCCAATCTATTATTAACAAAATAACTATAAATTGTAAATAAATATAATTTCTACCTCTGTCAGTTTGGCCTTGTGAATGTGAATCCGCTCCTGTTCCCCCTGACAGGTCTGCACACTGGAAGCTGGACTACCACCTGCAAAACACGAGTAAAGATGTTACTGTAACACATCAACTAACACACAAGTGAGTGGTTGAGTGTGGCTGTCTTACCCTCAGGGCTCTGTCTGCGTTTCAAAGCTGCCCGTATGAAAAGAGAAAAGTAAATGCGATAAGTGACAATGAGCTGCAGTTTCTTTCTTTTCTTTCTTTCTTTCTTTCTTTTTTTTTTTTTTTTTACAAACAGTCGCATTTCATGTGATGTCTCACTCTCACCAAGTTTGGACTGGAATTTGCCCATAGTCCTGCTTTTTCTCTGTGATCAAGAAAAGTTCATGATGTCCAGTCCGTGAGGGAAAGATGAACCTGAGGATAGTGAAACATCCATTTCCCCGCTGGAGCACCAGGGAGACTCGGTGTCGCGCTCTGGGAATATCAGCGACGAGGTGAAACTCGGTAGTTTGGCTGGGAACATGCATCCAAGAGTAAAGAGGCAGAGCGGGAGGCTTCACCGCTGCACACTTCCTGCTTCGGTTACACTGGGTAAGACTGACCAGACCGCTGTGTTAACTATAGGAGAGCTTCTTCTATGGTGAAAACTTAATTATTAACTGTAAAATCGATGTTGACTTTTCATCAAGCTGTACTAATATTATCATTATCATGTCATCACAATCATTTACATCCATTTTTGCACTATTATATTGTTATTAGTATTAAATTAGTATAATTATGTGTAGAGCTTATGTTTTGTTTATCATTTTTAAAATTGTCCTGCTTGCCACTGTGCCTGTCACATTGGCTCTCACTGACAAAGTGTTTCAAACTGAAACGACTGTAAACATAACAAGAAAATCAATTTCCTGAAGGATATGCACTTGAATATTAAAAGCTGACTGTGGTGCTGAAGAAATGCTGTAGGAGCTGAAGCAACTGCTGAGGCAATACTCAAAAGGCTGAATCTATAGCTGAAATGTAGAATCTGTAACCTGAAAGATAAATGGGTTAAAAAGCAGCAGAATTCTTAAAAAGGCAGGAGAAAATACTAAGACCCTGCATGTTGAAGTATAACTATTGAAAGCTGAAGTCTGCTCAAATACATTGGAGACCGACAACTGAAGAGCATTGCTGAAAAAAATATTCAGGTAGCTGAAGTATTGATAATGTAACTGCAGAATGTAGGTAAGAGGTTAATAACATGAAAGGGTTGAAAAATACCTAATAAAGAACACAACTGTTGTTAAATGTACAAACTGAAAGTGTGGACTGGCCTAAACGCCTTAAATATGTATAAGAAAGACAAACTGCATCCTGAAAGACTTTTAAATTATGAAAATACAGCACAATCTGATCTCGAAAATTCTGGCTAACTCCATGTTAACAGTGTAATTTCAGCACAATCTGAAGAAAGGAGTTAATATCCTTCACTTCTGTCTGTGTAAAGTCACACACTGATTATAAAAACTATAAGAAGTACATTTACTCTTTTTCTTTTTTTTTAAAACAATTACAGACAAAAAGGAAAAGTGGAAATTAGATATTTTTAGTTTATTACTAAATGCAAAAGTAATAATCCAATGCGGAAGCTTTGTAAACAACTTTGTTGAAATGTGGTTACATCTGGTTTCTTCTGTGTCAAATTCCAGCTTGTCATCACTGAGGAAATAGCTGGTTAACAACCGTTTTTTGTTCTCGTTATTTACATAAATATACAAATGTCTGTTTCAAGGTAACAGAGAAAGTTCATCTCAGAGTCCTGTTAGCTGTTGCCACCCACGGACTCTTTGATAGTGAGGGCTGGTGTGGGTCCTATGTGGGTCCAGATGTAGCCTTTTTCTGGTCGGACGGGGATGGTGGGGAACGGGGAGCTCCGCGATTTGAAATATTCAGAGGGGGCGTGGCACACAAACTCCAGGTACTCCATCTTTCTGGGGAGATCCTCCTCTGGACCTGGAACAAAGAGACAGTTCATAATGCAAGTCAACCAAATTGTTAATCAGTTATTAAATAATAATAATAACAATCACTAAATCTTATTACTCACCAACAATATATGTCCCGGGATCAAAATAGTCCTTTGGGCTGGCTTGAGTGGGGATTAACCACGTCAATGCTGCACTCTTTTCACAGTACTGGTCCTGAACGAAGCCTCGAATCTGAGCGTAGTACGACTTCCCGTCCTCCTCGTCTGTTACTTTGATGACATCTCCTGTCTGAAAGTAAACGCCCTGTTGGTGCAAACAGAGAGAGTGAGGATGATGACTGCAATCTGATTCCTTTTAGTTCAGATGAACAGTGCAGAAAATACTACTGTATTATTTTTGTTATTGAACAGAAACCCATGATTGGTTTCTGGTAAGAATAGATACCATACCTTATAAAATATGGATTCTGACGTGATGATTGTTGCAACGGATTCAGGTGCTTTGATTGGCTGAGTAAAGAAACCACACACAACAGTCAGATGAATAAACTCACAGTCCAGAATAGCATGAAAATCACGAAAGTTGGCCAATTCAGTCCGTTGCTATCTTACATTTTTGAGTTTGAATATGTGTCTTCTTCCCTTTCCCTTTGTGGACACTTTCTTCTCAGATGCAGGAGCCTTGTACTTGGTACTTCGTAGTCGTGCAGACCTCCTGTGGATCTCCTGCTTGGACTAAAAGACAAAAAAAAAAAAACATTGTTTAGTTGTAGTTCAGAGTGTTTTGATTAGTTGCTTCTTTTTTTTTTTAATTGTCCAAGAGAGTGGTGACTTTCCTCTGTGACTTTCCTCTGTGAACTTGCTTTGTCTCACAAACCATCTAGAAAAACAAACTATGTTTAATTTTGCGATTCAAAAAGGAACCAGTCACATTTATAAAATGTTATGTATCTATTCTTGATTGATCACTTTAAACGTTTCATAGATTATCATCATCATTATTGTTGTGACAACTTCTTCCCTTGAATCTACCCTAATTTTGTTAAATATCTACAAATGTAGACTGTGGTCTTTCCAAACATGGACATCACATTTAAAGAAAACTTTCCCACACACATCCCAGTAAATCTATGGTTGGTTTTTATCTTGACAGGGTGCTGCATGAAGTTCACGTATCTGAGCATCACAATTAGACCAGATGCAGCTGACTGACATCTGTGTGCATTTTAATTAAATAACAACGCAGCAGCAGCAGCAGCATGCAGACAAGCAGCCCGTGTTATTACAGAGACATATTCTGCACAGTGTGACTGACTGACTGACTGACCTGCTTGCCTCCGCCATTGCTGGGCTGAGCGCTGGAGGACATGGAGGGTCCTGACGCCCCTCCGCCGCTGCTCTTCCCGGTGCAGTTGTTGCACAGGATCTCGCCCTGGTTTCCCTTCTTCCACATGGACGACGAGTTCGTCTTGCACACGGCGCAGCATGGCTTCAAACCCAGCGGCATCGTCAAGCGGTCACGAAACAACGAAACGACTCCTCCAGGGCACGAAAGAAAAACGAGCTCAGTGTTTGAGGCTTCAACACAATGAGAAGAAGGAGGAGGAGAAGGAGGAGAAGAAGCTGCAGCAGCTCACTGTTTATCCTCCGCACCGGACTGGAGCAGGGGAACCGACACGTGCACAGCCGCGTCCTGGTCTCCGCCGCAGACTCGCTCCAGACAGAGAGCTACGACGAGTGTAACAACACCATTAAATTGCATTAAACGGGATTGTTTATTTGTATGACTAAAACGCCGCCATTGCTGGGCGCCACAGTTTCTTCTTCTGCGGTGACTTGTGTCATCGGTTCTTCTTCTGCGGTATACATTTTGTACTAACGCTGAAGTTGAGCGCCGCGACTGGACGGAGGACTCAACCATGGAGAATCTATAATATAATATAATATAATATAATATAATATAATATAATATAATATAATATAACATAATATAATATAATATAATATAATATAATATAATATAATATAATATAATATAGAAAGAAATAAATATATATAAGAAAAGGGGTCGGATTCATTAACCAATTAATTCGTTTATTGGCTAATTAATGAATAGCCTAATACAGCTCTGTCATTAGTAGCCTTGAATACTAATCTTTTCAGTTTTTTAAGTATAAAATATAAACATGTAGGCTACAGTTTATCTTGCCTTTCACTGCACTGTTTTAAACCTTATTGGACTTGCATCTATCTATCTATCTATCTATCTATCTATCTATCTATCTATCTATCTATCTATCTATCTATCTATCTATCTATCTATCTATCTATCTATCTATCTATCTATCTATCTATCTATCATCCAAAAAAAATAGTTTTGTAGGGGTCCTTCCATTACAACGGATTACTGTAATACTCATATTGAAAAGCTGTTGCACACATTGCATCTTATATATTGAAATTACTTTATGTCTAAGGTAATTGTTGAGCACAATATGCTCAGTGCGACAATGTATCGATCCAGCACAATCCAATCCAACATGTAAGACCAATAAAATGAAGATGATAAAACTCTGTGCCCACAACAAGCTACTAATCCAGTATCCTCCTGAGTCCTGTGAAACTATGTGTACTACCTACACACACACATATACATATGTATATACAGCTCTGGAAAAAATTAAGAGACCACTCCCAAAATGATCAGTTTCTCTGGTTTTACTATTTATAGGTATGTGTTTAAGTAATATTAAATTACATTTTTTTTTGTTTTATTCTATCAACTACCGACAACATTTCTCCCAAAATTGAAATAAAAATATTGTCATTTAGAGCTTTTGTTGGCTGAAAATAACAACTAGTCTAAATAACTACTCTAAATAACAAAAATATCAAGTCTTTTCAGACCTTGAATAATAATAATAATGCAAAGAAAACATGTTCATATTTATTCTTAAAGAACACAGCAAGAATATTTTAACTCAGGAAGAGTTTATGAATCAGTTTTTGTGGGATAATGTCAATGTTTAATCCCAGCAGTGTTTTTTATAATCTTCCTATAAAATCAGATGTGGTTCAGGTTAAAAAAAGAAAAGAAAAGAATGACTGTCATACATGCAGAGATGCTTTTAAGAAACATTTGTGAAAGTGGTCTCTTAATTTTTTTCAGAGCTGTACGTATGATTGTTATTATCATTAAGTTATAGTAGCCTTTGGTCAAAGTCCTTCTAGGCCAGGGATGTCAAACATGCGGCTCGTGGGCCAGAACCGGCCCTGCAGAGGGTCCAATCTGGCCCTCAGGATGAATTTGTCAAGTGCGAAAATGTTAAATTGCACATGTTTTTATCAAGAAATTTCAGGTGGTTCATCATATGTTTTGTAAAAGGATAGTTCAGTAACTGTAAAACATCTTATTAATGTACCAAAACAGAGGAAAATTTCAGTTTTTTTTAGATATATTTAAAAGGTTATTATGCTATTTTTTTACTGGTCCGGCCCACTTGAGATTAAATTGTGCTGTTTGTGGCCCCTGAACTAAATTGAGTTTGACATCTCTGTTCTAGGCCTTCTAAGTCCTTCTCAATATCAATAATATCAGAAAGTCTATGTTTGGTATCTGGTTTTCAGGTGAAGTGTCTCCGGCCCAGCAGGGGGCAGTAAACTCAGACCGCAGCTCTTAAAAAAACGCAACAGAGGAAGAATTGCGTCACTGTTCTTCAAAACAAGACTTGAAGTTCCGTGTGGCGCCGCCGTGTCCCGATGAAGATGTCTCAAAGCAGCCCGGACAAAGAGGACCAGACGTCCAGCAGCAAGAAGACCATCTCGCTGCCGATCTCCCGGGTCAGGCTGATCATGAAGAGCTCGCCGGACGTCTCCAGCATCAACCAGGACGCGCTCTTCCTCACCACCAAGGCGACGGTGAGTTATCGGGCTAAAAGCTGTGCCGTGCTAATCCACCAGCTCCTCCACCTGCTGTTAGCACGGGGTTAGCACGGGTAGCTTCTCGGGGAACAGTAAATGAATGCAGCTGCTCCAGTGCTTCTTTTCTTTCTTTCTTTCTTTCTCTGTCTATAATTAAAGCCACATAGTGTGAGTTTCTCTTCCTCTGAGACGCGTTGTTGTTGCTGTTCTTGTTGTTGCAGGAGCTGTTTGTCCAACACCTGGCTCTGACCTCGTTCAACAACGGGTCCGGGAAGGAAAGCAACTCCTTGTCCTACAGCGACCTGGCCAGCACCGCCGAGGAGACCGACACTTTCCACTTTCTAACAGGTGAGGCACCAGGGGGGGACTGACCCTTTACCTCCGAGACAACACTGGCACCTAGATCCTCTGTATCATCATCATCATCATCATCATCATTGTTTATTGTCAGACTCAAGATCCATAATAAAAACATAGAACACTCAATACATAAGAACAAATCACTCAGTCAGTTAATCTGTCAATTTATCAATATCAACAACATATCATAGACATAAGAGATTTTAAGAATAATAAAAATAGTCAAAACGAATTTAACCAATTTATTAGTTACAAAGCTGGAGCCAATGCAGACCAGTCAACCTGCTGTGCATTATATTGACAGGTGTTTCCAATGGGCCGGCCTGATATAAGCCTAGATAATGAGTTCAACTGTATACTTTTTTTTTAATGGGTGGTGGTGGGAGTTGATCATCTGGTTCAGAGGACTAGATAGATAAATGATTTATGATGACCACAGTGCAGGCGGCCTCTGTAACAACCTTGCACCCACCAATTATAACACGTCCCTGGTTTACAAAGAACTACAATACATGGCCTTGCACCTCAGTACATGACAGATATGCTCATCACTTACACACCAGCAAGAACACTTCGGTCAACAGGTGGTGGCAACTTACTCATCCCTCATACCAGATCCAAAGAAGGGGAGGCAGCTTTTAGTATATATGCCCCACAAAAATAATGCCTGATACAGTTAGACATGCCACATCAGTAGCCATTAAAAAAAACAGATTAAAAACAGCATCTTTTTTTTTTAAGTATATTTTTTGGCGTTTTTGCCTTTATTTGATAGTGCATAGTGAGATAGTCAGGAAAGGGGGAGGCAGAGAGAGGGTGTGGCACAGTGCAGTTTGCAGTGTTCAAATGAAAGCAGCCACCCTCTGAATTCAGCTCAACAAACAGCTCCTCAAATCTCAGTCAAGTAGCAGCTCACCAACACATCCATGATGTTTTTTTTTTTTTTTTACAAGCCAGAAATCCATTTCCAGTTAAGGAAATTGTTGAGAGGACAGACCAACTCTTTAGACATTTGGTCAAAATCGATGGTCAAGAAGAGTTTGAAGCAGCTGTCAGCGTATTAGTTTTATTCAAAAATAGGTTGGAAAGGTGTTTGATACAGATTTACCTATACCTCATAAATCAATGTAACAGGACAATTGATTGATGATTGATTGAATGAATGAATGACTGTTTGTTTTAGATGTTTTCATAATATCTGCGATTATATGTTGATTGACCGTCATTATTTAAAGCACTGCTGTCACCACCTGAAGGTCCCTGAGGCTCAGATTTAGTGTTGCTTCCTGTGCAGGGACTAAGATAGTTTTCAACATCTGTCTCATCAACCAGACAGCATCATCATCATCATCATCATCATCATCATCATCACCCTCAGTGGAAATGTGGCTTAATAATTCCTGACAGATGTTGTGCTTTCTCACAAAAACAAGGATATATCGTTGAATGTCTTCACCAAGCGGACAAGCAGTTAACACAGTGTAATATTCTCCTTTTTTCAATGTGACAGACATCCTGCCTAAGAAGATCTTGGCTCGAGAATACCTCAAGTCCTTGGAGCAGATGCAAGGAGAGGACACCGACTTTTAGAAAGGACACTGGCTGCATTTCACGTCAGGACAGATCAAGTGTCCATGTTCTGCCATTCTTCGAAAATTGAGGGAGTAGCAGAAGAGACACCCCCGAACTTTCTCAGTGCTTTTCCATAGATTGAGGTAATATGCAACACAGTGCTAAAGTGAAATCAAGTGAAAGTTAACTGATCAAGTTTAAACACACCTTGTTTCTATGATAAATAATTAGTGCCAGCAAGTTAAATTTGTATTAATGGCCAAAGCAAAGTAGCCTTATATGAATCGTAATGCAATCACCCCTTAAGCTCTCTGCAGAATTGATTACCTCTACAAAGACAATATTTTTGTGTTGGCAGAAGAACTGTTGTTGCTCATAAATTATGCACTCATAACATTTTGCAGACGCCCTGTACTCCTAAAGTACCTTTAAAGGTATTCGGGTCGCAATGTCTTATAAATTCAGTATGTTTTTGCATGCATAATTATTAGGAGGGATGAATTGGTTTTCCTCAACAGCTTGCAGGCTCCCCTCATGTAAAAAGACCAAGAACTCATTCCACACAGCTGGAGCACAGATGTGTCAGCTCCTGAGTTATTACTGCCTTTAAAATATGATTGGGTCAACACACTATTTTACAGATGCTGTGAAGCACTGGTTTTCCAAGTGTTGTTACTGTTTCTAAGTTATACATAATGCTGTTTTGTTTTTTTTGATTTTTGATGTTTGAATTGTGAGTTGATTATCATAAATACTTGAAAGTTGTCTGAACTAAACGACAGAACAAAATACCTCTGTTTTCCAGTTAAACTACAAAGCAGCCGAACATGCTGTATCTCTTCCAAATGCAAATTCACACTCTGCCTAACAGACGTGAATATTTAAAGCGTGTATAGCAGCTGAACAACTTTCAAAGCATCTTCCTCATATATTTGCAAATAATTTGCTGTTTAGATTTGATATTAAAATAAAGCAAGTTAAACAAGTCATTTGTTTTTTTTGTTTTTTTTTATTACAAGTGTCCTGCTGTTTTACTAGAAGCTATTAATGTCTCCACATGGCAAACTGTCAATATGAAACTAGATTTAACTGCTACATATTCATCAAAGCTCCCACATATTGTGAGGTTTATTTATCTTCAAAGTCCAGGTTACATGTTTTACTTTTTGCAGGTATGCTAGTGACATAATGTGCTTATCGAGTGTGTTATGTCGTCATACTACAGACTTGCATAACTCTGAGCACGCATGCATTTACTACACTGTTGTACAATACATGAATATATAAATACAGTTCACATAAAGGAAGAGGAGGAGTTAGCGTGTCCACGCCGTTGTCACTGTCGGATGAGTTTGTTGAGTCGATGCTGTATGTTAAGCAGAGTGTCCTCTAGTGTAGAAAACTGCCTCTCCAGATGGTTTGCCATGTCGTCCCTGATGCCGATGGTGTCTCCCGCGTTAGCAAGACGCTCCTTCATGCTGAAAGGGACGACAGCCGCAGGTCAAATGTCACATACACACGCCATGCTATACATTAAGATTGAGAACAATAAAAAAAAAAAAACCCAAACTGTTCAAAAGTAACACATTTATCAGCTCACAGCTAACGGAGAGACAGCACTGAGTGTTAATGGTCTAAGACGGTGTTGGTGCCAGAGCCTTGTCTCAGCCAGATGTCCTGACTGACGACTGCTGGAAAACACTGGAAATGACTCAGCTGCTTGTCTGGACGGTGTTTCCGCTCTGTCTTCCTTGGCATTCAAACAGTGTTGTGTTTTAGTCAGACAAGTAACACTGATCCAGGGGACGTGATGAATGATGACCTCACTAATAATAATAATAATTCAGGATTAGCCCTGCCGTTGGTCTTGGATCAGTATTTACTGGAAATATTAATTGCTTCTGTACAGTGAGGCCTGAAGCTGTGTCGGTGACTGATCAACTGCAAAACGTAGGAAACCAAACCACTTGATAAATATACTACCTGCTCTGACGTCGTTAGAGAAGCGATCGGGGACATAATCACAGACAGTACACTCCCTTCCTCAGTTTCTATACCACAGTTTTTCAAACACAGTGCTTGCAGAGCTCTCGGGGGGAGCTATTTGAGGGAAACGTCTCAGAGGATCGCATAACGGCCAAACATCGAACATATTCAGATATAGCATCGTCATGCTTCTGCAATCTTTTTTGCAATCTGGGTGTGGGCAAAATACTGCATTGCAGAGCTACTGTCTCCTTGAGTCACTTGTTTTGTCTCTGTAACAGCTTTATTTGGCAGACTAACCTTTTTCATTGCACTTTCCATAAATATTATTTTCTTATATTGATGTGGAAGTTAGTAGACCTTGCTCTATGTCATGGGAAGCCTCTGTTTTCAAGATGTATCTCCTTACTGTCAGTAATCACACTTCAGGGCCTTAAATTAATTGATGTGTATGTGGTACATGGCTTTTTGTTGGTCTCTTACCGTGTGTAGACCCCCTGGTCCGTCGCCTCTTTCCTCTTCTCCTCCAGTGACACAAACACCTTCTCCATGGTCTGCATAGTTTCCACCACACTCAGGTGATCTGAGCGGATCCCCAGGACCTCCTCTCTGGCTTGGTGGTCGTAGGAGAGCCCTCCATCCTCCACCCCGCTGGAGGTGGACACGGCCTGCAGGGCAGCCCTGTTCTGCAGAACCAGCAGGCGGGACTTGTCAAACTCCTCGGGTCCGGCTATGTTTTCCCAACAGATTTCAGAAGACGGTGGTAGCCAGAAACGCTGGGTGCAGTTAACCGGTTTTCCAGGGGTCTCTGCTACGAAGGGGCTGTCGGCGGGGAAGCTGTTGAGCAGGTGCAGGAGAGATGATCCAGAGCCCCACTCCCAGTCCCCAAGGTCTGGTTCCCCTGATACTGGTTCAGGGGGAAAGGTAGAAGCTGCTGGTCCTGCACCGTCTGCGGGGAAGCAGACCTCCAACATGAGGCAGCAGGACAGGCAGAGCACGGCCCTGCTCACTGCCCCCTGGAGCATCTCTAAACTGGCTGAAACATCAAGTATAAAGCTTGATTAGACTCACAGATTTATAGTGGAACACACACTGTGGCTGGAAAAGACTCATTGGCGACATGACAAAGTTTATCCACAGAGCAGTTTTTCCAGTGTGGACTTTTTTTCTGCAACAAAGCTGCTGTTTTAGTCACACATCAGGTCTCCTCTAACCAGAAAGAAAACAGATGACAACATTTCATCCTATGCTTACAAGTAAAATATAAAAAAAAAAAATCAAATAGGTACATGCAGTTTCTGGACAAACTGTACAGTGCACATTGAAGAGGGATGAGGGAATTTCTACTGGCTATTTATAAGTAAGGAATAACAGTGAGACTTATCACTGGTATAAATCTGAGTCAGTACAGGAAAACATGTTTTTACCTTCAAAATAAAAGTATAAATTATGTTAAGTTTAATACATATGGCTAAACCAGTGATCGTATTGCACATTCCTCCAAGATTAACATTATGTTTTTCTGGACATTCATTTGTAGAGCTCCCAAAAACCTTACAGAGTAAACTGATTTCATTGCTTATTTTGTTACCGGAAGTTTTACTTTCTTCTTTTATTTTCTTCTTCTTTTTTTTTGGCATGCAACAGTCACTGGTAGAAAATAACGGAGCAGAACAATTAACCCGCAATTTCTAATCCCCACAGCAACGAGAAACTAAAATAACATATATTTCCCACTGATTCTACGGCCACTTCACTTTAGTCTGATGTCTGTAAAGGAGTTTACCTTGCAGGGAAACGCCAGCGACGAGGCGGTGTGTGAGCTGCTGCGACGCTCCTCTGGTGCCTGAAGTCGTCGGAAAAAATGAGTCGTGGGCTGCAGCCTGTTACATGCGATCTGAATCACTATTTACTGGCCCGGTAACACCAGAGTCAGGAGCAGAGATTTCCCCCATGAGTCTGTGGAGGAAATGAGGGAAATTTAATTTGATTGCTAGAGAGACTGTGTCCGCCGGTATTTTTGTAACCTATAGCCTTGTTGAAATTTGAATAGAAGTTTCAGTGTCAATGCTGGATTGCACTATTGTCTGTTTTCTTTTTCTTTATCTGTGAAAGTGATAGTCTGCAGCCTGTGTGTGTGTGTGAGTGAGTGTGAATGGAGAGGCTGGTTGTAGGTGTGATGCTCCTGGAATTTATGAGCCATTTTACAATGTCCTAAACAGGCCTGAATTTGGCCCAATTTTAAACCAAAACTCTTCAACCCCCCTGCTGTC
The DNA here is from genome assembly GCF_905171665.1 of Trachurus trachurus. Lineage (NCBI taxonomy): Eukaryota > Metazoa > Chordata > Actinopteri > Carangiformes > Carangidae > Trachurus > Trachurus trachurus. Next base: position 18,583,120 of record NC_139904.1, on the reverse strand, counting down.
ACACCTGTGGATTAAAACTCTGTGGCATAAACACATTTATGCATAAACACTTTATTATGTTTTAAGAACAAAAAGTTGTATAAAAGTACTTACATGTTCTGCCCAAAAGCTGAGGAACTTGTGATTAAATCACATCATTGGCATCTCTCTCTCTCTCTCTCTCTCTCTCTCTCTCTCTCTCTCTCTCTAGAGAGTCTTCTGAATGTCCTGGGAATTAATTTACACAGCCTGTGGTTTACACACTGACATAAGCAACAAAGAATGGAAGACATATTTTGGCACAAACAAGTGAGGGTGTTGTAAGTGTCTGGAAGGAGTGGACGCCAACCTTCAAACATGTAGGCTACAGTTTATCTTGCCTTTCACTGCACTGTTTTAAACCTTATTGGACTTGCATCTATCTATCTATCTATCTATCTATCTATCTATCTATCTATCTATCTATCTATCTATCTATCTATCTATCTATCTATCTATCTATCTATCTATCTATCTATCTATCTATCTATCTACAACAAAAGGGTTTCTCCTAAAAAAGGGTGGAACTCTTAAAATGTTTGATCAGATCAAGAAAGTCCTGTTCACACAGATACTTAACTGCTGGTGGCAGCCAGATGTTGCCCTGGTAATGATTATCAAACCATTTACGGAACAAAGGCTGAACAGTGTTGCTCTGATTGTCCAGAGATTTGTGGAAATTGTGTGATGTGTGTTTCGAAAAATATTGAGAGGAAAAGCCAGAAAAATAGACACAAACACAGTAAGAAAAAAATAAAATAAAAACATATACTATAGACAGGAAAATTCTTTTGTGATGAAGCAGAATCACAATGTTTAGTAAAAAAAGACAACAAATCAGTCAAAACAGAAAAAGCAGCTTTCTGGAGAACAGGCAACATGGCTGTAATCCCAAAAATCAATCACAACCAGTCAACTCTGACAGCGCTGCTCATCTCTCAGCAGTAACTACATACGGCCAGAGAGTCATGGAGATAAAGAGGTTTAAACTTTATGTTTCCACATGTCAGATGAAACTTGTGTAGATCTGTTCAGTCCCTCATTTTCAGGGAAGGTGACTTGGTCAACAACATTCAGCTGTTTGGTCATGCTTGTCTGAAAAGCTGCAGCCCCCGCTGAGGACACTGAAGTCATGGCCTTGGTATTTTTCTTTTTCCATCTGTGTAATTTTGGGGTTATTTAACAAACTTGGGGGGATTTTACATTTGACAATTGAAAACGAACACTCGGTGGGTATTTTGTAAGGAGTTCCCTGTACTTTTAGACTCATGGTGCTTTGTTTAAATCTGTTTTTGGTCTGTAGATTAATAAGTAAGCAAACATTTCAACGTTTTTCTTGAACGTCTGAGGTTCATGCCAGGCAGAACAGAGATGGATTCAAAACAGCTTGTAGACTCACGTGTTGGAGTGTAAAGTTTACAGAAGGCATAACTACAAAATGTCATAATGCCAATTTTGAATTCCCCTGTTTTCAGTTTGTCTGTATGATTCAGACCAACCATTTCTGACTCTGAATCTGATTGAACTTTAAATGTTCAAAGTTTTTCTCCTGAGCCAGAGATAACAAAGACACTTTTAATCACAAGTATAAACTAAAAGATGTATTAAGTAATTGTCAAAATAAAGTATAAAAGCATAAAAACAATCATAGTTTGATCACAAATCCAGTGTGCAGCAACACAAAGCCAATAGAATAAAAATACCACTGTTAAGGTCTAGGCCATAAATTAAATAGTTATGGACCTCACAGGCCTGGACCTCAGTGATCCGACAGAGACATCTAGTGGCAAAGCCTGGACATTGTTGCTTGACTGCATTTGAGCTTTGAGGTCAACCCAGCCACTTTATTACTGTAAAGTTTAATCTGCCTAGTTGGCATCTAAATTCAGTTAAATATGTCATTTATGAGTCAAAATGCAAATAATTCAGATAATTTTATTTATAGAATTAATGAATGGGCCTGCTCAAGTTGTTATTAGGGTTTGATGAGATTTTTTTTTTTAATATTTAATGTTGAAATTAAATAATTCAAATTATGTCAAAGACACTCAAACCTCAAAACGATATACAACCACATAGTAGGCTAATGAAAAATACTCTCAAAGAAATACAAGAGGGCCAAAATGAGCTGACAACACACATACACAGTAGCCTGTTTTGTTTCTCTTCAAGCTGCTTGGTGTCTCTTCTTGTCTTAGGGTTGGGGTAAGTGTTGAACATAAATAAATAAATAAATAAATAACAACTGTAAACTGTCCTATAAATAGGCTACAGCCCAAATAGTGGAATGAAAAACTGGAGATTAGGGCATAAATGGCAGATCAAAGTTAGGCTATGAGGGCACCTGTGTCTTATAGTCTGTCCACGTCGAGGCTGCAGCAAACCATTTTAATATATTTTCCCCCCAAAAAATTCCATCACACAGTCAGTGATCAGTATCCAGCTCCATGTGTGCAGCACTGCCCATGCCCGGAGCCATGTCAGTGAGGGGCGGGGAGCTCCGCGGAGCCCCTCCTCCTCCAGGCTGCCGTCACTGGGGCTGCTGGACCGGAGCAGCTCGGCATCAACAACCAGCCGCTGGTTGCTCCTCCGTGCTGAGTGAAGACTCGGTGCAGCAGCCAGGAGTCCTCCGCCGCCGCCACCACCGCGTCTCTGCCCCTGCGTTTCTCCCGGTTTGCAACGACATGGCCTCCGACGGCATGGACGAGCGATCTCCGCTGCTGTCGGGCCCTAACTCGGGGAATGTGACCCCCACCGCTCCCCCGTACCTGCAGGAAGCAAGTCCCCGAGGTAAACACACGGCATGTTAGAGCTGCCCGGCTGCCAGTCTGCATGCAGAATCTGTTTTTTTTTTTTTTTTTTTTTCTCCTCAGGGGCGTATCGAGTTCGTACAAGTGCGTAAATAAAACTGCAGCGAGGCAAAGCAAAGCAAAGCAGAACAGAGCAGGGAAAGGCAAAGCAAGGAAAGGCAAGGCAAAGCAAAGCAGAGCAGGGGAAGGCAAGGGAAGGCAAGGCAAGGGCATCGGTGGGGAATCAGTCGGCAGCTGAGAAAAAAGGTGGAGCTTTCCCTGTGAGAACTGGAGCAGTGGGTTAGAGAAGAGGGGCCTACAATAACACCAACCTCTCCTCACTGCAGAAATGCTTACATCACGACTCACCGGGGCCTGTAGTGCTCTGACTCTTCACCACTGAAAGATAATAATAATCAGGCCTCGCTGGGTGTTTGCTGTTATTTGTTGGCTTGTTGATTGATTGACTGACGGACGGAAGAAGAGGAGGAGGAGGAGGAGATGGGGGGTGACCCACTGCTGATGAAGGCAGGCAGGCAGGCTGAGCAAAGCCTTTTGTCCCAGCTGCAAATCAACAAAATGCTCCAGATGTGCCCTTTTGTGGATGGGGCCACCCCCGAATCAATAGCACGACATGGTTTAAATGTCATAATGATCCATGTGTTTGATTATTGATGCACCTGTTCATGTGCATGATTACAGCTCTGTAAACAACACATATTTAGTCTTGATCCAGTAAAGGCAGCTTGAATATTGTTGCACGTTTTGCATCTTTCATGGAGTTATAAAGAAACACATGTACATTTATTGCCAGGAATCATTTTTTTTGCTTAGTAAACAGCTGAATGTAGGTTACAGGACCATAATACACGCAGGGCCGAATGACCCAGGCAATTACAGCTCATAAATCCTCCCTAACCACTCAGTCTGGAAGCTGCTGTCAGTGCTCTGAATCCAGTCTGATCAAACTCTGAATTTTTGATGCCGGGGGACGACGTTCATGATCACACATGCTGTTTATTTCTGCTCAGAAAAGTATAGATCCGATTCTCATATCAGAGGATCGCGTTTTGCTTCATGTTTTGTTTTAGCAGCAGAGCAGATTTCATGTTCTGTTCATCACATGGATGTAAAATCTGTAGGGAGTCTAGCTCTGTCCACTCTGGGCCTGTTTTTCCTCTGATGTGACCTTTTTTTTGTTTTGGGCTTACACAAATGTTCTGCTGGCAAATGAATGGATTCATTGACTGCATGTGTAATGCTCTTTTAGGAGCATTTCAGGACAGACCGCTAATATAAAGCAAACAAAGGTGAAAATGAACATTATTGCTATTGTTCAAGGCTAATCTCACAGAATTCATACTTCACCAGCAGATTAACCATAAAGACTTAACCACTGGACTGTAGTAAACCTGTAAAAGGACAGTAAACGCTTGAATGAATGTCAGTATGTTTCACGGCCTAGTTTCTCCCTCCCTCTCTGTCTCTCTGCAGTCTGGATTATTATGGCTAATTCCAGTTTCTCTGGGTTTGTTGGGCGACAATCCTCGATCAGCCAGTTTGTAAAGTGGATTAATTTGAGCCAAAGATGCCAAACCTGAGATTTTATTTCCCTAGAATACAATGAATACGATGCTGCTTTTACAAAACTGGGTGAATGTGAGCTTTGTTAAAAACCAACTTAAAGCTGCTGTTCGTGAAAATGACTGCAAACTCTGTTGATTTCCTTAATGTTTTATATATCTGGCACAACAGTGAAGAGTAGTGACTCCCTTCCTGTAACAGGTAGAGATTCATTGTGTGGTGTTGGTGAGGGGCGGAGGCCAAACGACCTTGGCTGCATCATGACACTGAGTCGGGGTTTTGTGTCCACTTGGTGTTTTTGTGCTTGAGTGGTAGAAAAGAAGCTGATCTCAACAAAATCCTCTGTGAGGATAAATTCATTTTTTCCTTTGTTTGAGTGAATTCACCTTCACTTTCTCTCCCAGTGCTTTATGAACATACAAAACACAACATTTTATCCCATTTTAAACCCAGACATGGCTGCAAATGAGTTGATGAAAATGGTGGCTGAAGGCCCAGAGAGTTATTTTCAGGGGGGGGGAGGTGTGAGGACAAAGTCATTGCACAAGCAGAACAGTGTAAACACCAGTTTCCCAATCATCATAATTCACCATCCCCAGAGATAATTAGCATCTATTTATCATCACGTATATCTGACACCGTGATGTTGTTTTGAACCCATGTTATCTACTCTTAGACTGGAGCACCACATTTGTGTCTTTTTGCTGTGATTTGAGTAAAATCTGCTAATAAGTACAGTGGCCAACGTTAATAAACCTTTTCTAAAGGTGTGGTTTTAAATTTGTGGTCAGGTTTGGGACAGTGAGACAGCACATTCACTGACACTGACAGAAAGACTAACACAATGCAGTTTTTTTTTGGTTTATTGACAATGATGAAACAGTACAGAATAACACAGAAGCGGTCGTTTGACCTGGACGAGATTCGTTTCCTTTGAAGCAGAGTGAAAGACAGAACATTTCTGTGTGCATCCCTGTTTGCGACTTCTTCACCACAGACCACAGGTCCCACAGTCATCCAGCCACTGATGGCAGCAGCGGGGCAGGCCGTGATGGCGGCTGAATGTTGTGGTGCTGCTGGCAGTTGTTGTAGTATTAGTAAAGCGTCTTCTCGTCTTACCTCTGGCTCCGAGGACAGCTAGTGAAAACCTATAGCTGCTATATTCAGTTTCAGCCATGCATTAGGAGGCCTCCGGTGCACACAGCCAAGAGAGAGGCGAGTGGTAACAGGCCTGAACACCAGTGGCTCAGATGTGCTGAGAGGGCGTTGACCAGGATTTAACTTTTTGCTGTTATATAAGGATTTAAGATTAAAGGAGAGAATACAGTCCGGACCTAATGCTACATTTTGGATTAACACAATTTAGTAGCAGATGACATGACTTCTTGTGTTAGCATGTGGTGCCTGCACACACTACCAGTGTCCGGTCTTTGGCACGCTCCGGTTGCCAGGTTTGCCCAAGTGTAGTCAGAGTGCCCCATCTGCCCCTGTGGTGTCAACCACTTGTTCACACGTGAATATCAGAGCCCAGGTCAGTTGCCTGTTGACTCGTCCCATTATCCCATTCAGAGCGAGGTAAGAGGGAAATTGGTCGTTTGTGATCGATCACAGTCTGAGGTCGGGCTTAATGTATTAAGTATCAGATGAGACCGTATTACAGTGGATTTCTACATTTCTACAGATTTTCTCTGTTTTATTTCATCGCACAGGGGAAATATTTGGATTACTAAGAGTTGGTTGGACAAAATAAGATGCAAGTTTGTTCGCTGTGACAGACTATAATTAGCATTTGCCAGTATTTTCTAATATTTTACAGACTGATCTATTAAGTTTTACAGGTAATTGACTAATTGTACAAAAACTGGTAATGCAATGGACATGATGGTTGTTTTGTGCAGACTTAATTTCACATTTGCACATTTTCTCCAGGTGATCAACTCAGTTGACTCAGTTTGAATTTTGCAGTTTGACTGTAGTGGCAGAAATGAAGGCACAGTGACAGTCATCATGGCTGCGGGCTTTGTTTCGTGTGAATGTAAAGTATGCCCTGAGCACTGTAGAAGTAGTAGTAAAGGCAGTGACTGGTGCAAGTCTACGGATTAAGTTTATTAAAACCCCGTAAAACACATGGAATGTAGACTAATTACAGCAGGTTAATGTGGGATTAAACAGTACAGAGTTCATTTGAACAGCTACTGTAGTTAGTTCACAGTGGTTCTTTCAGACATAAAGAGAAAATCTTTAAGTCTGTAAAGATCGGCCATTCGATCAGGTTGATTCACCTTGTTAATGGACCGAAAACGCTACTTGCTGGTGCTGGCTGGATAGTCTGGGTTTCTCAAACAAAATGGCCAGGAGTTTATTAGACTCATTAGCAGAGATATGTTCATTTAGCAAATAGCAACACATAAAACTGATTCAACAACTGAACAAATTAATATGTGATATAATCTATAGATTGTATCATATTATCTGCAAATGAATCACTGATATTACAACATAACTTAATGTTGTATGTTGATACCACAGCCTCTCATTCAGACGACCGGCTCTTACTGTATGTTACATGTAAACTCTGTCTGCAGCCTGACAGTGAGTGGATTTTACGGCGTCACTTCTGTATCTAAAAGGGCCCATTGTTTCTTTCTTAAACATACAGAGTGGAGCTCGGGTCCCTGACAAAAGAGAGAAGAGTCACATGTTGAGCAATCAGAGCTGTACACAGGCTGTCATGGGTTTCCATACAGTCTTATACAGCTGAGCAGGACTAGGCTGGTAAACTGTGAATGGAGAAAGAGCACTGGTGTTGTCATGGAGCGTAACTGCACATAGGATGTTTCCAAGAGTCGATTAATGAGTCATTAAATAATATTTGTCGTCCAATGTGTGGTTTTGAGCTCCCATTAATTTCCTATCCTATAACCTGTTCTGACATTGATCACCGCAGTATACATCTGTTTTTAGTATTTATTATTTAACATTATTGATCTAAAAGGCCGGATGTAAACATCAAGTGAAAAATTATGCGGTTATTCTAGGGACTAGTGGTCAGTTTAGATAAAAGCTGCACCCTGCGGCCCTGTGCCCGGCTTGGTCTGTGTACAAAACACAAAAAGTGACTTGTCCTCTACCTGAACTTTTTTTTTTCTTTTCTTTGTATTTTCCCACAGGATACAGAAACCCAGACCTTTTTGTTCACAAAATTTTCTAGATGCATGCGATTAACAGCTGGCTGTGTGTTGTGTGCTTTGCCCTCCTCTTCTCAAAGCCGAACTACCTCCTCCCTACACAGCCATCGCCAGCCCCGACGCCGGCGGTGTGCCTGTCATCAACTGCCGCGTGTGTGAGTCGCTCATCAACCTGGATGGGAAGCTGCATCAGCACGTGGTCAAGTGCACGGTCTGCAATGAAGCTTCGGTAAGTGGAGGAGGCCCATTGTCGGGCCCTGATGACGGCTTCATAATTTATGAGTGATGGTGTTGACATCACAGAGTTGTAACAGTCTGTCAAGCTCAGTTAAGACATCAGGTCAGACATTTATACTCAAGCTGCTGTTCATTATCACTCGTGCATTTCCCAGTGTGACGGTCACATCCAGTCTCGTTCTGTTTCATTGTGCGGCATCATGTTGTCTGATGAAACATGTGATTTGTCAGCAATCACAAGATAAATAATTTGCACTGGGTGGAAATTTCTTGACCACTGTTAAGAGTCCGACCAGATGTTGATGCAGACATCTGCCACATCCCTGTCAGCCCGGTGACTTGAATGTGTCGCCTGTGTCTGACTGAATGCCTTCGCAGAGCTGTCGGAGGAGGGAGGAGAGCTGCAGGCAGAATGGATGACTGTCATCACAGACATCACAGTGGGAAATAACATCTCAATCGGGTGATATTTGTGGCACCGATGCATCAGCATAGACATATTTTATATGTCAGTGTCCGTTGCATCTATTCACAGAACACCAGGCGATATACAATATGGATACTGTGATTTACTTTACCTGACTTCTCTGATACATGAATGAAACATTTCCTGGTACAGTCTAATTCCAGACTAATCCTTGCAAAGCAGAATATCTTGTGTCATTGGTCTGGCCTGTTTCACTAGACATAAACAGCTCCAAGTGTGATATGGTCGGCTTTAGAAATGCTTCTCGAGTGACTGCACGGCATGACATGATATGGCCATTTGAAGCTGATAGATGAATTGCGATATACTGTATATAAGAGATTAAATGCAGAGTTATTGATATTTTCCCACCCTGTTAGGTCTAAAAAGGATTTGCTGTGTCACCCCTGCACTTCTTTTGTGTGGCTTTGTTTTTTTTTTTTATCAGACTGGCAGTTTCCAGTAAGCAGAGTTTTCCATGTTGTCTTCCAGCCCATCAAGAACCCGCCAACGGGGAAGAAGTATGTGAGGTGTCCCTGTAACTGCCTGCTAATCTGTAAAGACACGTCCAGGAGGATAGGATGTCCTCGACCAAACTGGTAGGTAACAGCCAGTTTGTAAGTTTAATGTTTTTCCAAAGCAGAATTCAAGGCTCTGAAAGACATATTGGTTGACTTTTATGAAACAAATCAATTCCTTCTATAGTTTAACACCATCAGACACTTTTATAACTCTGTGCTGGATGTGTTGACTCCGGCAGCAGACGCATTATAAACCTGAGCCCGGTGATGGTGATCCCCGAGGAGCAACCCGCCCAGCCGGCGCTGCCCATCCAACCTCAGGGGATGAGGGTGGTCTGCGGTCACTGTGGCAACACCTTCCTAGTACGTAAAACCCGCCGAGACGACCACTTTATCAAATCGCAAGAGTTTTACAGGCCGAATTTTGTTGCTGTGCTGTTGTTGGTATGTGCATATATAGCTTGTATGAATGCTCATGAGAGCTGTATCATATATCAAGTGATGGAATACCATTGGATTCACTGAAGTATTGGAAGTTGTGTGATTGTTTAAGGTTTGTTTTACTTCAGATGCAGAGGATAGGTTTATTCAAGCCAGGTCTTGAGCACCATGCCATGTTTCTGTTCTGTTAACCAACCCTCTATCTGTTGAATGCAATGAAGACTATCATGTTACCGACTGTATCTGGCAGACTATGTTGTCTGCAAGCAGCTGGTGGCATGCACTCTGCAGCATGTTTCCTCTCCTTGCCTGACTCATCCAGTGTCCTAAGCACCACTTGACTGCAGTGAGGCCACACCATGTCAAAAGAAATTAAGTTTATCCCTTATAACCTGCAGCTGTGCCAGAATTTGTCTTTCTGCTTCGCCACGCCGAGGGTACCATCAGTACTTTTGACATGCAGCGTGTTCACTTGGATTGAGTTTAATACCTCAAACTTTTAAGTTAACACCTCGCATGGTAATCAAAAGAAATATGCAGAACCTGAACCAGTGTGAAACGCTGTTGACTTCTTAACGTGTGCACATTGTTGCTTGCGGCGTCTGTAGGGCAGTGAGGACGCCAGGTCATCCCAGCCAATGTCTGGCCTCCCCAGTGATGGCTCTCCCCCAGCAGAACAAGAGGTTGAGACAGCTGCTGGTCACACTTGTGGACATATTAACAACAGCCTAACAGTTCAATCTGTGTCCTTTATACTGGTGGTGGTGATGATGATGATGACAATGATGATGATGATGATGATGATGATGATGATGATGATGGTGGTGGTGGTGATGAGAGCTTCAGTCAAAGAAAGACAGTTTGATCTTTAATGCACAAAAAGGGCTTCCGTTTACATCTTTATAAGCCATTAAAACTGTGTTTCTGCTTTTTTAAACTGTCATTCCTTCACTGAGGCCGAATAACAAGTCACATATTGAACTAGTATCAATAAGACCTTCTAATTAATGGCACTGATCTGTGATGGGATAAACATTTTCATAACACTGCTTTTTTAACTTCAGAACCCCCGATGAAGCAAAAATATAATGACAACCACAACTAACACATTATACGAATGATTTAAGGCGCTAATTTAGCCACATGGCATTTCCAACCCCTTGATATATTTGCTAATACAGGAATAATATAATTGATAGATTTGCAAGTTGCAACCTGTCATCACCGATCATGACAAATCATTCCCAGTGCGTCCTCTGTTGATTGATCACCACAGCACAGTAGGGTTGTAGTGTGTTGCTGCACATCTGTGTCCACATGTGTGCCCTCCCTAACGCTGTGCTTTTCTTTCTGCTTCTTCACAGTGGATGGAGCTTCGGTTTAACACACTAGCCAAATGTCCCCACTGCAAAAAGATGTGAGTCCCTTTAACACATGTTACACAAAGGTCATGATAGATGAAACATGCTTTTGCTTTTTACCTTCTGTGTTTTCCATTTTAACAGGAGTTTATTCTATTTTTTAATTTTGCCTGAGGGTTATTTTTCCAGGCTTTGGATAAACATTGTGCTCAACTGGATCAAACCACGTTATCAGATGAGACACCAAAACTTCACAATTTAATCTTGTAAAGAATTTTAATTATCCTACCAGTGTGTATTCAAGTTTCCTTCCTTTAGCATTTGCTTTCCATGTATTTCTGTGTGATAAGAGAGCAGGCTCAAACAAACATCAACTTACATTACAGTTTCCTGATTTGAGCTGAAACATTTGCAGTGAACTGTCTCATTTCCTAAATATCCTGTAATTTTTATTGAATGTAGACTTGATGTTCACTGTGAACCTACAGTTTCATGTTGCCCAGGGATGAATTGAATCCGATAGCTGCCAATATAACATCAGATTTTCTCAAACACAGAGCATCTGTTAGTTGTGAGGGGATTTGCAAAATCACCAGTGTGGTATCTTAAGCCTGCAACTACAAGTGAATCTGTTGAAGCCTTGGTGGAGATACAGGGTGGGTGACATACTGTAGAAAAGTGCTTCAAAGCCTTTTCCTTTATTGGACCGTTTACATACAGTCGGTTAGAGGAAGTGAAATGGTTTAAAGCACTTCTGCAATCACATCAACCCTCACCCATGGAGGTTTGCGGTTTCGTAGGATTCAGCTTGTCGTGTAAATATTTGACCTTCCCCCTCTATTCGTTTTTTGTGAAAGGAGTAATATTTGAGTGTTTAGTTTATGGATAAATTCGCTGCAGTCAGATGCCGAGCTTTTGTTTTCCTTGGAAGGAGATGGGAGGGGCGGGGAGAGGAAGGGGGGTAATGGAGGCTAATCTAGATGTGTGACAGGAATTAAAGCTTGGCCTCAATTCATGTAAAGGTAATGAGGTGGCGTGGGTGGGTGGGGGGTCAAAGGGGTTGAGCAGTAGTGGGAGGCCACTGTAAAGTGTGTGTGTGTGTCTGAAAGTGATGAGCAGTGGACACTCCATCAGAATAACAAGCTGCAGCCAAAACATGTCGTCACCGTCTCTGTGTCTGCTTCATGTCTCTGCATAGGCTTCATTCAAATCTGATGGTCTCTTTATTCATCTTTAATTAAACTTCCTTCTCTCCTTTTATGCAGTAACAAAAGCAAAACAGTAGTGGTTGATATGCAGTGGTTATAGGGAACTGATACCTCCAAAGGAAACTCCCCAAATTACACTGGAAATGCTCAACTATAATTTCCTATTTTGCAATGTGTGATGATGTCTAGTTGTTTTAAATGCCACGAGTTGGTGGAACAAAAGAGGAAAGGTGAAGGGAGGAGGAGGAGAGTGTTTAGAAGGTAAGATGGTCAGCTGATCAGGCCTCCCATAAGCCATCTGAATACCAGTGATTCCTGAAGAATGCTTGAGTCCCATCACATGAGAGGCATGTGAGGGCAGAGAGGGGGGAGGAAAGTAAAGTAATAGTGAAGCAGAGAAAATAAAGAAAACCCGATGCCAGTCTGCTGCCTGGGGCAGTTGATTTGCAGCTGCATGTGTGAAGTATGGATGGAGCTGAGGTTGCTACAGCGAGCTGCACATGTGACTGCAGCCTCCGGTGCTTTCATGTGTGAGCTGCACAAGAGAAGGGAAGTGGGAGATTTGTTGGCTCATGGGATGGTCAGGATGATGTGATGTGATGTGAGTTAGTGAGATGAGATCACTTGGAAAAAGGGTGGGACAAAGAAAGTATCAGGCGCATTATGATGAAAATAGAAAATAGAAAAGGGAGTGGTATTGTTTCCAAGACTGTCAAATAAAATACAGCCACAACAGGACCGGTGCCTGAGACAAACCCAGTGTTTCAGATTCATGATGCATGTTTCACTCTGAAACCAGTTCCACATGCTGACCATGTATTGTTGTTGTGTTTTCTCCCTCTCTTGATCTCCACCTGCAGATCCTCTGTTGGTAGTGCGCTCCCTAGGAGGCGCTGTTGTGCTTATATAACTATAGGAATGATCTGCATCTTCATTGGAGTGGGTTTAACAGTAAGTACGGCCTCCTGTGTGTCCTTATTTCACTGTTAGAAACTGGTTAGCTGACCTGAGAAACTTCATGTTTTGATATGGGCACAACAATTGAGACATGTGCACATGCTTTACAGTTGTGTAATGTTTTTCTCCATACACTAATTACATCAAGTAAATTTAGCTGTGTTAATCCACCCAACTGTTCAGTAAACAATAAGTGTATTTTGTGCAAACAACCGCATATTGTTCCGTTTTTCCACGGTATATCAAATTCCTATCAGACTTTCGCAACTTTGTATAATCATATTAGAAACATAATCACTCCATAATAATCTCACAGGATTAAACTCCTTAATATTTAAACTCAGTGCTACTGAGCTAGTTGCAATTTTCTTCTGATGGAGTCATTCATATTAAGAATTGTCTTTATGACATCAATCGTAGGTTTAGGAGGAGTTTGTTTTGCAGAGGCCCGTTCTGTATGAAATACAGTGAAATATATGAATGCTATAATTTTAAAATCTATATTTTCAGTGTTAACCATCTTTCATCCACCTGCTCTCACTCTCCACAGGTTGGCACTCGGAGCTTTGCCAGTCGTTACAACGCCACCTATGTGTCCTGGGCGTTCGCCTACCTGATGGGCCTGATCTGTCTGATACGAGCCTGCTACTGGGGCGCCATCAAAGTGAGCTACCCGGAGAACAGCTTTGCCTAGGGCGGGCACGGTCCCTGCACGGCTGGAAGAACAAAACCCTACTTTTTAGTTTTTTCTCTTTTTTTTCATTTTTTTTTCATTTTGTTCAGATCTCCAACCGGTCATGTTCAGCGGAGTGGAACACCTGCAGGAGTGTGTTGAGGAGATGTTGTGTGTGTGTGTGTGTGTTTGAAGAGGTATGCTGGAAATGTATCCCGTTGTGTTTGCGTCTGGAATGGTTTGTAACCCGCTGAACAAACCTTACTGTATGCCGATCGATCCTCCTGCTGGTCCACAGAGACTCAAATCCTGCTCCTGTTTTTGCCAAATTCCTCCAAGCTACAATAAAACTGTGATTTCCTTCTTTTTTTTTCTCTTGATGAATGCAAAAATGAGTTGGCTCCTGTGCTGATTTTGAAAATGATACGTTTAGCAAACTGGCTGGATTTGGTCTTTCTGGACCATGTGGTTGTTTTGTTTTTTCAGCAGCCTGACTGACATGATGGTTCCCACTTGATTTCTTTTGTTACTGACCAGACCAAAATGAGACAACCTCCTAAGAACAGTTTGCCCATTGCACTACGACTATATGCAATTGTATGTGTTGTTTTGCTGCTAGTTAAACTCCAGCTACAGAAAGCTGCATATCCATACTGTATTGTAACCATTTACCTTGCCTGTGTACACTGACATAGTATTGCTATATGATTTTAACTCTTGAAATGATCAGTTTTTAAAAGAAATCGCCCTTAAATACCCATGCGTGCCAACTTAGCTGCCCAGTATTAGTCAAGAAGAGCATCAGATCAACAGGAGCTTGTTTATTTGTTTGTGCCATGCAGCTTTTATCTCACTACAGCAATAACCCTTTTTCTTTTACTTATGTTGAGCTTTCCTTACGCGACCTCCCGCCTTCTTCACTGAGGTTTTTTCTGTTGCCTTTTGATCCCAGAACACGGTGACTCTGACGTTTGCATGTTGACTTGTTTTTGTTCAGTCACTGAGGTGGTGTTTTCTTTTTGTTACAGTGAAGTAGACAACACGTTATGATGTTCCTGTCTTTTGCTCCTTCTGCCTGTCTGTTAGAATGTAACCCTCCTCTTCTTCCTCCTCCTCTTCCTCCCCTCCCTCCCTCCCTCGCTCCCCTCGCTTCTCTCCGCCACTCTCTGACCTCCAGTGAACTCTGTGCTAGCTAGCATCGCTGTACGCTAACGCAGCATCCTGTCTCTTGACCTTTACCAGTGGGCACAGTTCAAACTTCTAACCTTGTTTTGAATGTGATGATGATGACGATGACGATGATAATGATGAAGCAGAAAATAATATTAAAAAAATACTCTTTGTACATAGTTCAAATTCAGTACTTGGAAAACTGTAGTGTGAGGTGGAAGGATAAGAGATGGCTCGTGGGTCTTTTTAAAGATGATAATTTATCAATAAAATGCAAAAACTGCCTGTATTGGTCTGTTTATTTCTTGGCTGTGGTAAGTTATAGATATTTTACTTTTAAAAGAGGAACACAGACATTCATATTGAAGTGTCTACTGGTATAGTTTATAAGACTTCGATGCAATAGAGCCAACACATTAAACATGGAACAAACCAGTTGTGCACATTAAGGTCAAATCAAAAACTGTAATAATGAAGCATTAACTTTATGTTTCAGAAACAAATGAGACTCTTAGAGCTTTAAATATGGTTACACTTGCACTCTTTCATGTTAATATAAGGATAGAAGCCTTCTTCTTTTTTTTTTCTTTTTTTTACAATTCTCATAAAAACATTATGGTTTCTTAAAATGTAACCTGTTCTGACCCATACACAAGGCACTTGAGTGTTTTTGAAAACGTTTTCTCTGAATCCACGTTGTACATTCAGGAAACTCTTAATTGAGATAGCATAGTAAGATCATAATATTACCATAAAAATACTGGGTAGGGCCTGTCTTGTGCCAGGTCTGTTTTCTCATTTAAAGTAATTTCTTATTCTCACACCGATTCCGCTTCTGACCTAAAATTACCTTTGTTAGCACAGCCACCATAACCAGTCTGACTAATCAATTTACAGAAACAAACTAACCAAATAATAGTGTTGTTTATGTTTATGGCACATTAGATCCACACAGTGTTTGATTTCAGTTGTGGATGTAATTCAGATGTGAGGCAAAGCTTTTAGGGGCTTTAAAATGATGATGTGGTTAATATGATTGAATTAATTGGCTGACACTTCATTAGTGGTCATCAATGAATAGTTTGTTCCTGTCCATTAGGAAAACTGTACGGCTGCAGTTCAGCTCTGTTTCCACTAAGTGGTGCATGTGTGCTATTATTTAAAAAAAAATGCCTCTGGAAGTTGGAAACACACTGGGAGTCAGTTTTACACCATAAATACACAGAGCTGGATGATTAGTTACTCACTGGCTTGCTGTTACAAATTAAAAAATCACTGTTTCACACCAGGAAATCGAATTCAATTAGATTTGTCATCAATTCTCTTTCTGACATTTGAAAAAAAGATGTGATTGTGAACATCCTTGAAAATCTCTCCAATTATTTCCTGCCTTTCATTTATCATAATTAAAACTGTGACTGTAATCTCTCCAATAAGACTGAGAAAGAAAGATACACGCGGTGTACACAACAATATATCGTCTTTATTTATGACCAACAGACCTTTGCCTAAATTTGACACATTAAATATACAGAAACAACAGAATGATGGTTTAATGAGCTGCTACAGTTGATCCAATATACCATCCGTCTCTCTCTCTCTCTCTCTCTCTCTCTCTCTCTCTCTCACACACACACACACACACACACACACACACACACACACACACACACACACACACACACACACACACACACACACACACACACACATCCTTGTAATGCTATCTTTGTGAGGACACTCATTGACAAACTGTATTCCCTAGCCCCTTACCCTAACCTTGACCATCCAAAACAAATGCCTAAACTTAAAGCAGAAGTAAGTGGAATGTTTGTGTTAATATAAGTCTTAAATAGTTATATCTTCCGACAGCAATCACTTATATAGAGTGTTTGAAAATGAGTGTCTGAAACACGGGTCTGTCAGTCACTCTGCTCTGCTGTAAGCCGAGGAGAAAACTTTCCTTGTATCCTACAACCTTTATCCAGTGAGGAGAGAGAACGGCATAAAGGGGCGGTCCTCTCTGTGTGTGCAGCCAAGGGATGCGCGTGAATGTGGTGACGTAGGGACGAGGGCGGGGATAACTCCATCGGCTGACAAGAAGTTAGCCAAAACGACCGGCTTTAACCATTACTCTTAACCTAATTTAAACCTAATTATAACAATAAGTCTTAACCCTCAAACAGCCCTTGGAAAAAGTGAGGACCGGCCAAAATGTCCTCACTTCCCAAAAATGTCCTCACTCTGTTGGTTAAAAACTCGTTCCGGTCCTCACAACGTAGTATGTACAAGAACACACACACACACACGCGCCGCTTCCAGCTCTCATGATTTACTTCGGGCTGCAGATGATGATGTCACTTCAAACACAGTGATGATGTCAGATTATCAGATGAGTCTCCATCTGATGAGGTCATTGCTTTTAGGACGTCGAGGCGTCACCTAGGAGTGTAAACTAACACACACTCAGGCTATGTCAGCTACCACGTAACTATGAAAGAACATGGAGGTCATAAGATCTAGACTACATCACCATGACTTCACGAGTTGTGTTGAGTTAGTAGGTGTGTTTATGTGTGTGTGTGTGTGTGTGTGTGCGCATTTGTGTGGACTTCCTGATGTGTTGACAGGTGACTGTTTGCTCTCCGCTCCTGTCAGTGACGATCAGTGGGTGCTCGTCTCGTCTCAGTTGTTGTTGAGGACCCACCATGAGGCTGCGGAGGAGGCACATCACAAACTGAGAGACCATCATCACATCAACACTGAAAACGACTTTGTGTAGTTTGTGTATTTGTGTGTCCAATTAAACTATGACAAATTGACAGCGTTGTCCTCTGCTTGGAGTCCTTGCAGATGGGGATGTGAAGTGGGTTGTGCTTGTTAGATGCAATTAAGACCAATACATTGTAATAGAGAAGGAAAACAACACAAAGGGAATTGATTAAGACATCAGCTCTGGAAAAACAAATGTGACTTAAAGAGATACAGGCTGAGATCTGGAAAAAGAGAATAGGAAGAAGTGATGAGAATGTCTTTGATTTGATTTTGCAAATGTGGAGGACAGAGATGATTATCTACATGTGAAGTGCTCCTTAGCTTTAAATCTACATTAAAATATTGATGCAAACTGACACAAGCACACACATACAACCTCCTAGATTTCAAAGCTTTCAGTCACATCGCATGGCCTTCCTCCTGAGTGCCTCAGTCATCATGAAGAATGGCACGTTACATCACAAATTTAATGTTACACCATTAAATTTCCCATATTACAAATGTATAATGACAGTTCTTCATTTACATATTTTATGCTTTATTTAAAATCATCCCAGCATGACACTGGTGCATTTAAAATGACTCTCATTGCATCTTTACAGTGTTTGTTTGCACAGCATGTGTTTGGCATTGATTGTTGTCGCTTGATGCTGAAGAGTTTCACTTTTTAAAAGGTTAAGAACATGCTATATCAAACTCCCTCAAAGAGTAAAGTGTCTCTCTTGATCTCATTTTATGTTTGATTTGAGGTGAGAATGGTACATGAGCTATGATGAACGCTCTTACCAGGAACCAGCATGGTGGTTATGGTCTCAGGAGTTTCCAGAAAGTCCACGTTCCCCCTCTGAAAGGTTTTACTGTAGTTGGTCTGCAAGTGACTGGATAGAAGAAATGAGAAGATTAAAAGACAGAATAGATGGCTTCATATATTATTAAAGAGGAACTATGCAAGATTTGCACCTCAATTACACAGCTTCCGAGAAATTGTGATGATTAAATGACTTATTACGGGGAGAATGGAGGCTCTCTGCCTTTCACCTCGCGTCTCTTGGCTGAAAACCAACCCTTGGAAGATCAGAGCCTCCGACCCGGTGTCCCAGATCTTGTCTCATGAGAAACATGGACTGTTTTACGGCGCTATGATACAAACACGCTCCGTAATCTGTATTCTCTTGTTAATGTTCCCCACCTCAGAAGACATCGCTCCATGGATGGTCTTCTTGCCAGCTTTGTTTAAAACAAATGCACATGGTCGGGGGGAGGGAGTAGGGTTAGCTGTGAGTTTTTATGACAGTGAAAACATGCACTATGAAACTGTCGGGGGGAGCTCCGTAGAGGTAAAAGCGACCAAAACCGCGAAAAAGTAGTACATAGTTCCCCTTTAAATCTGCTTTGTGATGACATCATTCAGCTTGGATATTTGCAATTTAACAGTAAACAAATTTAATTTCCCCCATTGCTTTTTCTGTGTGTCCATCTCTCCCAGTCTTGTGAACACAATATCTCAGGGAAGCCCTGAAGGAAACCCCAAATTTTGTGTTCGCTTGGACTCAAAGGTCAAAGGTCAAAGGTCAAGGTCACTGTGACTGCACAAAACACATTGTCGGACCTTACACACTGCAATTATGACAAAATAACACACAACTGATTTGTATCTTGATTGATTGATTGTGGATAAACAGTGATATAGCCTGAGCGATGAAGGCAAACAACCATGAGGCAGTAATTAGTTTCATTAAAACTTCACAGAATCAGTGGCAGTAAACTATAATAGAATAATTGGAGATTCATGTGGCCGTGGTGATTTGTTCATGATGCATATGGTGCGAGTGAATACTTACTTCTTCCACACATTGTTGTGCTCCCAGAATTCATAGAGAATGAAGCGTGATTCATTTGCCAGCCGCTGAACTGAGATGCTGCCGAATGCAAAACAAGAGAGAGCACAACTCATGCAATCACTAATTAGTGTGCTACATCATGTCCCCCAACACAGCCTCCCTGTCTGAATTGTTTTCCACACTGTGAGTGAGTGAGTGCGGGCAATGTGGATATGTCGCATAATAATTTTTTGCGGCTTCACCCTCGAATCATGATTATAAAGTGTTTTGTCACAGATTTTTAATCTCATATTCTAACTCAAAAAATGAATTAACATGACTGAGTGTTTAAGAGGAATGGTCATGACAAAGCCTGTAAATGTCACACTGTCCTTTGGGCAGTTGAATTGTGTTCATGTGTGATTCAGCTTGTTCCGCTGAAGCTGAAGTTTTCCACAAAGCGATCAGGGTGACAGAGTTTAAATGTTAAATAAAGATATTTTGGCAGGAGAGGAGGAAAATGCAAAATGTTCCTTCTGACAAAACTAAAACCAGAGGACGTTTAAGTTTTGACAGGATCAGTTGTGACTCAGATTCTATTGTTTTTGGCTCATAACATTAATTTTAAAATGTTATATTACTCAGATGATCTAAGCAATTTATTCCAATATGAGCAGAAAAGTAAGAGCATTTGAAATATATTTCATGTTGCAGCTACATGACAAGAAGTAAAATCTTATGTCACAGCTCTGAATATGATATTAAACTTGTGTCTTTATGGGTTTTGTTTTTGAACTGATTTTTGTTTTCACACCCACTTCAAAAAGCCCAAAGAGAATTTAACTGACTGTAGACACCCAGTCTGGGCGCAGGCACAGTCCATGTACTGTCTGAGAGCCAAACGAAACTCCTCCAGCTCCTCCTCCAGCACCGGGAGCTGCCGCTGGACTACCAGGATGTGCTGTAAAGACACACACACACACACATACAAACACACACACAGAGGGTCAGGCGGGTCACAGAGCTGAGGGGTGTTCAGAACATTTCTGGCAGGGTTTCAGGAGAACTCAGCACAACTTGAAGGTGAAGACACAAATCTTTTGTTACAAGATTTATGAAATAATCCTGAGTTCTGGCAGCTGTTTCTTTCAGAACTTGCCAACCTATGTGCCCTTGTGAAAAAAGAAATCTTTTCTGATTCTTACAGTAAGCCTGGCTCAGATTACAGTGGTTTTAAATTCTTAAACTGATTTTGAAATCAGTTTGCATCACACGCACACACACATAATCCTTGTAAAGCTATCTTTGTGAGGACACTCATTGACATAATGTATTCCCTAGCCCCTTACCCTAACCTTAACCATCCAAAACAAATGCCTAACCTTAACCATTACTCTTAACCTAACTTAGACCTAATTATAACCTAAAGTCTTAACCCTCAAACAGCCCTTGGAAAAAGTGAGGACCGGCCAAAATGTCCTCACTTCCCAAAAATGTCCTCACTCTGTTGGTTAAAAACTCTTTCCGGTCCTCACAACGTAGTATGTACAAGAACACACACACACACACATACATAATCTCAAATTTGCACATATTATAAGAATTGAAACTAATGGCACATCACATGATATTATCCTTTTTATCCTGCCAGGGGGAGCAATACTCCATCTCATGTGATGTCACGGGGAGGCAGATGTAAACAAGACTGGAGCTTGTGGTGCAATAACTTACTGTATTGATTTCAAAAACAACAACAACAACAACAACAAGTAGAAACATAAACTAGTCTGATAAGGAAATGTTTGGGGGGATGGGGTCGACACAGTTTGTCTATTCTGGGCGGTGAGATTTTAGCTGTCAGCTTTAATATCTATCAACGGTAGATAGATGCTCGCTAACATTAGCTGAAAGGGCTGCAGTGTTTATACCGTTGTACGTAGGGCGACACCATCGGCTGCTCGTACATAAAGGTGTGAACAGCGGGAAACAAGATGCAGGAAAAACCTGTATAATCATGACAATAGGAAGCAGACTAATCATTTCCTGTGGCTGATGATGAGGAATTGTTGACAGAGGCGGAGAGGCTGATGAGAACAGGAAGTGAACGGTCTGCCCGTTGGCCTGAGGTACAAAGTGTGTATGTTAATGACGTGTGTGTGACTGACAAAATGCCTCAGGACTCTCTCAGTGACTAATTTGGGCCCAAAATCTCTCTCTCTCTCTCTCTCTCTCTCTCTCTCTCTCTCTCTCTCTCTCTCTCTCTCACATACACACACCATTATCAGTCTTGTGCCGTGGGTCATTACTGTTTCTCCTCCCAACAACACATTTATTCCCACTGACAAACAGTGTTAAAGTAATTACATATTGATTCATTCACGCACTCGCTCTCACGTCTGCATGAAATTAGTGACGAGTCCTGACGGTGACATGTAATATTCATATGCACGGCTTCAGCTCTTTTCACTTCTGTGCTGTGACACTAAACCGTTCCTTATGTAAAATGTCACATGAAATTAATGTGAAATCTCTAGAGTTGCAACAATATCATTTCATTTTGATTTGAATTATTTTTTAAGTCACTCACAAAAAAAAAAAAATCTAATTATTATTATATGTAGTAGCCTATGTGTGAGGATTTTCTGCTTTTCTCTGTTTCACATCTCACTGTAAACTCTACACAGTCTTTGCTTCAGGCTCCGAGAAACAGTGATTGATACTTCTTAATATTCTCTCTCATTATACCGACAAAATAACGACTAGCTTAATCAAAAAAATGGGCAGTTTGATTGGTACTGAATAATGAATAAGAGTTATTTGTAATGATTATGGACAGAATTAAAATGTCTGGCACTCTCATCTTCTTAAAGCAGCTGGAAAAAGTGGCGATTGGTAATATTACTGATAGGTTGACATTAAAAGCAACTATTGAGACATTTGAAGACATCACTATGGAGCTTGGGAAGTGTTTCAGTATTAGTCATTTTAGAGACAAGATGAATCAGTTTGACAAAGAAATAAACAACAGATTAATCAATAATGGAAAGGACTGTTAGATTTAGCCCTAGAAACATCATGTGCCATAGGGCAGTGCAGCAATTAGGTGTAGAGTGGTGCCGTGAAGTCCTGTTGTCCCAAATTTAATTCAAACTATTGCTTTTGTCTTAATTCAGACGGAGTTCGATAGATTTAATTTCGGCCCCATCATTTGTATCAACAGCCTGGAGAGGAAAGAGATGAGGCCACATGTGGTGGACAGTGTTACATGTTCCCATCACATCTATTTATGAGTCTTGTATTTACACTGTCTAGACATTTACTAAATATGTAAAACTAGAATTTTACATTCACGTTTTCCTTATATTATTAACTGTAGTAACCTTAAATTTGTCCCTCAATATTTCTAAAAATAAAACAATGGAGACCATCGAGCTGAAGAAGAATCCTCCCATGAGTGCTTGTGTTTGTCTGCTGTAAATGTCACTGAGTCAGCCAACAGCTTCTCAGCCATGAAATGAGTGATGTAAGGTTTTGGGCGACAATAACAGTCTTCCTTTGTTTTCAGCACATGGACGAAGAGGTTAAATCAGTGCACTCTGAAAACACACTGCACACTGTACACAATTACTAGCCTTAAGGACACTTGATTTGCTTGTAGGTGTACACACAAGCAAATATTATATATTATAATATATTTCTGCATATATTCCTAGTGTTTATTCTGTCAATATAAATAGGCTATAATGCAAAAATGCTGATACGGGCAATAAAGCTCTCTCCCTGTCTCTCTACTTCACCTCTGTGTGTGAGCTCCTACAAGCCTCCTCTTGAAAATTCAACACTGGACCTTAAACAGCTTAAACAGCGAGATTAAAGATAAAGACGGTGCAACGGAGGACGGGTGGGGGGGAAAATGCTCCTGACAAGTTTTATCCCTGCTGTTTCTATGACAACCAATGACACTTATTATCAGTGTGGTCACAGACTTTGAGAGTAAGGCCGTAAGGACTCTGGTGATCAGCACTACTTACTCCACCGCTGAGTTACACACAGCTGGTCACCGTGGCAAAAAAAAAAAACAGTAGAGAAGAAGATGAACTAACCGATTTGCTCTCCAACACCTCCTCCTCCACCGGCTCCAGGCGAATCTCCTGCAGGAGAAAATACACAATGATATGATTCGGTGGTCTTGGATGTGGCTGTGGGGTTTGTAGTCTTTTGCTGGGAGCCATGATGGCATGTAGTCTTTTCTGCAGCCACCAGGAGGGACTGTATCTCCCCTCCAGGACACGACTGTCACAATATTTTATATCTTCTGTCACTTCTCATCCTACAGTAACTCTCTGGAAAAAAAAACTAAGACCACCAGATACAGTTTTCCAAAAGTGGTTCCAAGCTGTATATAAGGTCAAGTAAAAAATTCTGTCCAAAAGGAGGAGTGCTCTTGCGCTTCAGCCGGTGAATCGGTGCTCTCAGACAGGACCGGTAATAGAAAGGTGCAATTGGGTCACTTCAACGAGGACTAAACCCAAAAGAAACAACTGGAGCACTCGATATAATGCAGAAGTTTAATAAAGTGTTGTGCACCTTTAATGACCCAATTGCACCTTTCTAAAAAATTCTGTATTTCTGTATTGTACTGTTTTACTCTGTTTTACTTTACTTTTACTTTGGATGTCGTGTTTATATGCTTTTTCTTCACACCCCTTGAGCCCCTTCAGGACAAATAACCCTAACCCTATAATAATAATAAAAAAATGTAATGTACAATTAATTCAATAAGGCTTTTTCAGGTCGATATGTAGAGAAAGAAGTCGCACCATATTCTGAACTCTGCAACAGCTTTACAGCAGATTTAACGCTACATTCACATGCAGATATACCAGCTCTTTGTGCAGCTGATACTTCCTGTGCACTGCACATATGTGTATGTGTTTGCATGTGGGAGGGTGTTGTTGGGCCGAGCTAATTAGTTGATAATTGGTGCGAATGCACTTGCCATGATTTGTGGTTGGTTTGAGAGAGAGAGAGGGATGTAAAGAGCAGATGGCCGGGTCGGTGATGAGAGGAGGCAGATGGAGGTCGGAAATGGGGAAGCAAAGAAAGAGAGGAAGTCACCTTTTGTTCTAGGCGGTCGATGAGCTTCTGCAGTCTGTTGACCTGGATCATCCACTGGCTGTCTTCATCGTAGACACCTAGAGGAGACACCGAGAGCAGGATGGATTTCAGACAGAGAGAGTTAACTGCAAATTGTGAGGGGGATGAAAGGTGCCACAAACCTCCACTGTATTTTAAACACACTTTCCTCCATTGATCGTGTCAATTGAATCCTCTAAAATAGTGGTGGTATCCCAGAAGGCATTTCGACTTATCCTTTCATCTTGTGCAACACACGACCATGCCAATCGATAGAAAAGCTTTAAGGGTTGAATCGAATCGAAGTTTATAGAGGCTGTGCAGTTTATTCACAGATCTGCTTGCAACCAAATCTAGTGTAGTAATGCAGATGTAATGGAAAAATGACAGAGTTAAGTAGCACTGAAGAAGCAACAGACCTCCTCATGACAGCAGCAGCAATAGTTTTCTAACACACATTATATTCTATACATATCTTTGGCATGTCTATGATTTTAGTAGTAATACTATGTCCTTGATACTAAACTGCTTAGTAGGCTACATAGTTTTGCTGTTAGTGTACATAAATCAATGCACCATTTTTTAAAAATTGATTTGAGGTGTTAAATATGGTTAAACTTTATGTCTAATGGCTTCAAATGGACCGTATCCCCAAAAGCCTGACAAGGAACACCTTAGAAAATCACCAAAAAAGATAGTAAACTCTCTCTAAACATGTTCATCCCCTCAACCTCTAACCTACAGCTGAGCACCGGCAAAGTGCCACAGAATCCAGTGGCTTTTGAAACATACACCTTGAAATCCTATTTAAGCTCTTACTCTCTCTCTCTCACACTCTTTGTCTCTCACTTCTCTTTCTCACACACCTAAGTGACCCTCCACCCCCGCCTGTGCTCTGCTCTCTGGCCCGTGGAGACACAGTGACACTGGCCAAGCAGCCTTTTTGCGGCTGGCAGCTGCAACTCTCAACACTGAGGCTCTGTAAAAAACAACAACAATGCACTGAAACAAAATTAGATTTGAACAGAGCCCTGTGATGTTTGGCTATTTAAACTCAGTATTGAATATATATATACAGTATATACTGTATGAACTCACCTGAATTGATGAGACTGAGGAGTGGGTTGTTGGGAGAAAGGCTGCTGTTCCTCTGAAGCCTCCGATTGGAGCGACGACCTGACCACTGGATGGACAAAACCTCTGGCTTCAGTGGGCCCTGTCTGCAGTCACAACATAACAATAGTTATTCTGATGTCACATTTTTAGCACATTTATTTCAGAAAAATGTCTGTTACTGTGAACACACTCTGCATGGTGTAAAATTCACATCAATGACTTTTTTGTTCAGTTTATCCAGCTCACTGCACACAACATATAACAGATGGGCCCCAGAATGAAAGATAACATTCATATAATATTCAGTAGATCTATCAGCTGACAAAGACAAGACATGCCCATGCCCAACCTCATGAATGTACATACATACGTCACAGCCAGGAGTAAAAATTTTAGTGTCTCGGCTTTGTCGTGTTGGTCTGAGGGTGAGTCTAATGCCAGTGACAAGGTACATGCAGCCGCAGGGAGACATCACCTAAGATTTGTCTTACTGCTGTCAAGTTGCTCTGCCCCACGTTTTGATAAGACCTCAGGGTGACTGCAGGGATGTGTGTGTGTGTGTGTGTGGAGGTGAATTCACACACACATTCATACAGTATGTGTGTGTGAATGTAGTGATTATTATTTTTCATGGGTGAAAAAGCTCACCAAACGGATCTATACATCTTTTGCACAGGTCCTGTTAATTATTTAGTCTTTACATGTGTGCCAAATTTGACATTATTTAACCGTTCATATTTTCATTTCTTCTCTCATGGAAATTCATTGCAGGATATTCACTGTGACCAGAGGTAACAAGATTTACTGACCAGGCTCTTTAAATCCTATGGACACCATCTAACTATCAGTAACGTAATGTAACGTAACATAATGTAACATAATGTAACGTAACGCAACGCAACGTAACGTAACGTAACATGACATATCATATTGTAACATATCACATCATGTTATAATGTATTGCAATGTAACAAAAGGTAACATAATGTTGGGTAATGCAACATATCGTAAGATATTGTATTGTACAGTAACGTAACGTATTGTAATGTAATATATATCTTATCATAACTTAAGATATCGTAATGTAACAGATGGTATCCTAACATAAAGTAACATACCGTAATGTAATCATAAGATATTTTATTGTTGTCCGAAATTTCTTTATTTGGATAAACCCCTTGAGATGTACAGTATCATCTCGTTTTCGAGGGGGTCCAAACATATAGACAAACATGAACTCATCGTACAAACATGTTCTCAACAATACAAAAAAAACAGACACAACAAAAACAAACAAACAAAAAAACTGTCCACAAAAATTGTATAAAGATGTAATCGGAGATAACGTAACGTATGATATATATTGAACATATTGTGTCCTATAACTATTGTTCATAAATAACGTATAACGTACGTAATTGTAATGTATTGTATCGTATAACATATTGTAGTGTGTCGTAATGTAACGTTATGTATCGTAACGCACTGTATAACATATCTATACCCTTGGTGGCAGGAGGAGTTGGTTGGGTCTCTTGGTCTGACAGTGACTCATATTCTCAGCTACGAGCTACGTAGCTACTTTAATTGCAGGAGCTGTCTGAGATCGGTAATAGAGCTTTCCCATTATCATGTTCACCCACAGCTTTTATGTCAACTGAGAAGGAGAAAGTGGGAGGTTAAGAGCTGGGGAGAAAGCTGTGTGGCTGAAATTGGTGGATGGTGAAGAAGATGAACCACTTTTTTTTTGTTCATGTTTTGAGTTTTAAAGCCATCCTAATTTCTAGGAAGTAATCACTGAGACATTTCTACTCAACAACTTATCAATGCTTCATGCAGTAAAGATTTGTCTCCGTCAGGCATTTATGCTTCTGCATCACGCCAAGTATCCATGAGTATGAGCTCCAGTTTGTCCACAGGCAGCCACCTCACACATTTATATATCTGACCACAGAAACCTATTTAAAGCCTCCAGAGAAACAGCCAGATCCTCTGGATGTTTGGAAGAACAGAGTGATTGCATTCAGAGGCACCAGGGGCTTTCACAAGAGTGGCAATTCAGAGACGGCTGCTGGAGGAGAGGAAGCTGCTCTGGGAACGAGGGGCAGTAACACTTTGAAATAACACGCGAGGAGAAATAGAAAGAAAGAGACATTTAGAGGAGGTAAAAAGAGGACAGGAAGAAAGGACGAGTTTGGAAAAGGTCTGTATGACTCAAATATCGATTATGCAAGCCCATCATTTTCAGCCTCTGAGAGTAAGTGTCAACAGGGTGATGGTGAGAGAAGATCACGACAGAGAGAACAAAGATTCCTACAGAGATCCTGTTAAATTGAACTCATGCAAAAAACATGTCTTAATATTGCTGGGAGTTTTTGAAATGCAGTTACATTTGAGAAATATTGAAATAGTATGTCATGATTTTGTCACTTGTGGACAAACATAACACAGGCAGAGCCTTGGATACAGAAGGTCAGGCTCTGCTTGACATGAACCAGCTCATATTGTGTGAAAACACTGAAAGGTTGGGCCGTTGTAGGGAGGGGCGAGCTGCAACGATCTTGCGATCGAATGCATCATGGTGGTTGTACGCAGCAAAGAGGGAATGAAATGAGCTGAGTTAAAAGTTAAACTCTTGCTCACCTCCACACATAAAGCTGATGTGGACATGCTGTCTACAGTAGCCAACTAAGTTGGCTGAAATGAGTAGCCAACTAAGTTGGCTACTCATTTCAGACATTTCACTGAGTTCAGCTCAAAGACTTGTACTGTACTTATTGACAATGTATCGGTTCGTACATATGCATTTGAATGCATCACTGTTCAGCTCAGTTTGAGTCTTCAGCAGCAACTTCAGTCCAATCTACATGCAAATCAGTACAAAACCAGTCCATTTCACCCCTGCACACACAAGCTAATGACTAATTCATCTACATTTTCTATGAGTCAAATAATATATCTAATGATATAGTCATTTAATGAGTAAAAGTAATGTGTTGTGAATCAGAGCTGAGCTGACAGTGGTGCTGTTGGTTGTTGGTAAATCAACATGGTCATTTCACTTTGAATTTGTTGGTGTCTCTGACTCTGTTTAAAGTTAGAGACCCATTCACAGAATATTTTCCATTACAAAGACCTGGAAATAAATAGAGCAGAATTTACTGTCAAGATGTCAGACTGGATTTTAACTTGGGTTGAAAACTAAACTGCATTTATTACTTTTTAACAGACTGACAGCGGTAGAAGAACATAATCAAAGTTAGTTTCTGTGAGTTTGTCACATGTCAGTATCAAATCACTGGTTTGGCTTCAGCTCAACAGGGAAGTCAGACAGGTGATGGGATGCAAAAAGATTGTGCGTCACCACCTATTCTTTAAATACACCATTGACTCACACACATAGGCTACACACACACACGCTTATGAATTTTGTGCACTTGTACACTGGTGAGTCATTATTACTAATGAACCGAGCACACCGGGGGCATGCCTGAATTCTGAATACAAAACTGATGTGGGCTAGTATTCAATCAGACTGATCGAACACTACATTATGCGCACACACACACAGACACTGAGCCACTTGTGCTTCAGGTTTAATCATCCGTGTGTCTCACACACAGAAAACCAGCAGGTCAGATAATACAGTATATAAACATGCAAATAGTTTCATATTCTACTCATCAGTAACATGTTTTCAGGGCTTCCTTGTCTGTCTTGTTTTTATTTTTGTTCTGTCCATATTCCTTGTATTCAGGTGTGTTATACTGCCCTTTGTTTTTCTCAAGTTTTAACAATGATCCTTTTTTTATTTGCTTCCTCCATCTGCCCATGTTTCGCCACAGGAAGTGTATCCGCGCAGTGATCAAATAAATAATCGAGTCCAGATTTTTGCTGGATTACAGTGAAGAGCAGGTGACTTTAATAAATAAAGGGTTTTGTTGCATGGCACCTTTGATAAAAGCTTCATTTAGGTCTAAAATATGAGATGTAAATTAGAGAGTTTGATTTGGACAACATTATTAGACTAGCAGTGAGAACTGTAATTATGGGTGCCATTGTGCAATGCATTTTGTCTATGTTTAAAGACTAATTGTGCGTGCATGTGTGTTTGTGCGAGTGAGAGAGAGAAAGAGGGACCCGAGAGGTCTTTGCTCTTACTTCTCCTGGCGGGTCTGCTCGGCTGTGGTTTCCATGGCGCACTCGAGTGAGCTTTGAAGCGAATGAAGCTGATTGGTCGTCTCCTTCAGCAGGAAACGGGTCACAAACTGCTCCAGGTGGGTGGACTCCTGATAGTCCTGTCAATCAAGACGACGAGGAGGAATTAAGAGGAGGACGGGCGATGGAGAAGAACAAGGGGAGTTGTGACACGCTTCACATGCAAGCCAAGAGTCACTCAGTGCCCAGACATGCCTAATTAAAAGATGCCAACAAGATCATTCATTTAGAAAAGATTACATTACAGTGCTGCACTAGAGGAGAAGAAGAGGAGGAACAGCAAGAAGATGTCAGATCCTTGGTGTACATTTCTTATTTGTTCTTTTCAACAAACACCAATGTAGGAATAATATATAGATTTATATATAGAACAGCAATAATAGATTTTGGCCACTTACAGAAGAGTGAAACAAACTGTAAACACTGACATATTATCACATTATACAGTTGTGGGTATGTTGTGTTGTTGATATGTTGATATGTAACAGGTGTATCATGTATACGCCACCATATTTGCAGGCATCTGAAAAACTGAACAGTTGAATCAAAACAAACCAAAACAAAGATAAAGATAAAAGATAGAGCTTAAAGATATTACATTTGTGACATAGACCAAAAAGAAGGCTGATAATTCTCTGCATGTTCAATACAACTGTCGCCGTCCATGTTCAAGTAATCAGTCGATCCATTTTTCACACTCCCAGACGTGGATCTTGTGTCTGAGTGCTGCAGCAGGTGTCTGCATATTTTTGTGGTGAATTTCTATTACGTTGAAAAGCAACATCATATACGTGAAACAATCATCTGCACATTCAGTCAAAATTGAACCCAAGAAAATAACATCCTGAGCAAAAAAAACAAAAACATCAGACTGAATGACATTCTGTGATTCTGTAGAGGCATCATTTGATACGCATGGACCCGAGCAGGAGGGCTGATGTTGTTTTGGATCTAATCAAAGGGGAGCAAATGATGATGGGAACAACAGAGTTCACTGTTTGCACAATGCACCTGCTCTCCTGCAGTTTTCAGCAGCAGCAGCACATCTGTTTGTATTCTCGAACAATGAGAGGTTTGAAAGGTAACGTCAATACAAGTTAGATTAGAGAGTGCCTAATGCATGCATGACTAGGAATGTGTGTGTGTGCGCGCATGTGTGTGTGTGAGTGAGACAGAAAGAGAGAGCGAGATAAACTGAATATATTTCTGTGTTTTTGTCTGTGGGTAATTACTGCTTTTATAAAAGTACAATGAAGATGGTTCGATTTTAAAAGCTGCATGAGTTTGTCAGCCACACACACACACGCACACACCCTAATTATAGTATGTTGAGCTGTGCTCTTCAAGGGAGAGAGCCGAACTCTCAGCAGCTTCTCCAGAATACAGAGCAGGTCATTAGTCGCCGGCTCTTCTCACTGGTCCTCTCAGCAGCATCTCTGATCAAAGATTAAACAGCTTGTCCTAAAATGTGAGCGACCTCATCTTGCGGTTAGATAAGAACAAAATATACAAAATCTCTGCTTTTTGTTCATTTTGAGTCTCTCTGACATTGTGATTGTTACCCAACACACAAACACACATGCATGCACATTTACTGAGTGAGAGTGAGTCACGACAAAACTGGTAAAGGTCAGTCTCCTGTCTACCATCTGAGCATAGATTACCCCCTGTGATCTGTACTTTTGTGCATGAGTGTGTGTGTGTGTGTTTCAACCTCACCAAAAACAGCTGCCCAATTTTTACTTTCCTTTTGCTCCATCTTTCATTTTTGTGGTGTCTCATCAAGGGTGTTCATTTGAGTTATGTTCATGTTTAGTCCTTTGTTGTCATGAGCACTTTTAAGTTTAGTCACTCATGTCTAGTCTCGTCTCGCACTTCCTGTTTTATTTTGTACTCACCTTTTCCCTCTCGTTTCAGACCCTGACCTTTTCCCTTTGTGTGTTTTTCCCGCCTTCAGGATTGTCAACCCCGTCCCTGATTGGTTTTTACCTGTTTTCCCCTACCTCATGCCTATTAGTCCTTTTCTCCCTTGTCTCCCTTGTTGCCAGTTTGTCTTGTTCAGTTTGCATGAGTCTCGTCAAGTGTCCAAGTCAGGTTTTTTTTATGTTGTCAGGTCTGAATCTAGTTTTGTGTTAGTTTTGATTTGATTGATTTTCATTTGTGTCTCCTGTATTGATGGAGCTATCAAGTATCTGTAGTGGCTGGCAGTATTTAAAAAAAATGGATCTGATTTTGAACCACATATGTAGCCCAAATCTGAATAGAAAAGATCAGATTTTATGTGTTTTTCTGTTTACATTGGGGGGAACAATCTGACTCAGGCCACTTGTTGTTTTTATCCTCATTCTGTGTGTTTTTGATTTTAAATTTTCCTCCTCGTGAGCGTTTTGTTTTGTAGGCGACTTTGATTATTATCCTTGAGAGCACTTTTTGTTTGTTTGAACTTGTCTTGTATTTTGAACATTTATTGGGACAGTCGGGTTACGTGACCTTGTGCATCCCTCCTCCTTTGGGAGTGGCGACTCATTGGTTACACACATGGTGAACCGACTTAATGCTGATGACTCCTCGCTGCTGCATTATATCAGGTGTTACAATAATATAATATATATAGTATATACTGTATATAATGTTGATTACACGCTGAGGATGGCTGAAAGCGTGTAACTGTTTACTTTATCCATAGCCCAATAAATTGTGCATACTTTTTTCCATACGTGCATGCCAGTTTCTATGATTCTTTAAACTTTTCTACCCAAATAAATAAATTTTTGTTATAGTATCTGAGTCATGCATGTGAGTGCACCAAGTACCGTGTCAAAAGGTTAAATGACTGCTTTGTTGAAGGCTTTCATCTTGATTTCCACATTTGTTTTCACCACATGCCCCTGACCTCACTCACAACTAAACCCTTTTACCTGCAAATTGCCATCTCATGATGACATGAGAAACAGTTTCAAAGAGACCATCTTCAAATGATGAGAACTGGGACCTGGGTTACACCAGCTACTTCAATGAGAACGTTCCTTCATTAGTTTTTTAGAAATTACATGATAAGATTTCACCATTTAGCAGCATTAAGTATCTCAAATGACCATGTGGGAACAATGTGAAAATGCTGCCAGTTTAATCACGTGTAATCTCCACTTACTCTGTTTAGTATTTCTTATTTCCCTGTATTAAACATGTTGGTGTTATGAAAAATGTTTCATAATTAACTAATTCTGCAGCTGTGAACTGGGAGTGCTCAGTCATCTTCCCCCGTCTACAGGAGAGAAACCCTTTAGACCTGCTCAGAAAGATTTGGAATTAAAGCCGGTGAGCGAGGTTATGTAGATAAATAAATAGCTTTGGCATCAATATCTATGCAAAATAGAAGCGTAGCCAAACAGATACGTATATCTGGCTCTGATTTAGAAACACATTCTTGTCGCAGCTCCCCCGCACATGTGCATGGATGTTTGACGCATGCACACAAAACCACATACAGCACACAAATTAGCTCATACACACACAAAGAAACACCTATCACACGTACAGCCAGCCCCCTCACCCACATCCCCAGCCAGAGACCACCCACTCAAATACATATAGAGTTCAACTGAGACGACTGAGCTTTAGTCTGTGACTAATGCAGCATCTGTTCTCCCTCTTGCTTAGCCAATGCTTGATAATAGAGAAATGGAGTGTATTATATGTTTCCCTGCTCCTTTCTTGTGTTTCTTGTGCTGTGATTCATTTTGTGGCTTCACGCTTCATGACAGAGGAAACTGTGATTTAGGCCACGACGAGTGAGGCTCATCAGGAGACATGAGTGGTATCTTGTCTCTCTTTTCACACTTGTAATTTAATTTCGAAAGTAATTTCTTTGGTCCGTAACTCCTCACTTCTGCTTAATTTGTGCAGAACAATTTGTTTTCACCTAAGCTCAAATTTCCTTTTCATACTGTGTCTGTGAGGAAGCAGCTGGAAGAGTGTTAGTGGGGAAAAAATGGCTTTGTCCTGTTTTTCCTGTGTACTCTCTGAAAGCCTACTTCAGGCTTTTTAAAAGTCCACAGAGAAACCTTAAAATCACGTCCACACTGCATTTCCAATTTCTCCTCTTTCTCTCCTCTTTCTCTCCTGCTGTCTCGCTTCCTGCTCTCAACTATTCTGTTGGAGAACAGAGAGTGATTTGAGGTACAATTTTGATTTTCACACCTCATCACAGCTTGCCGCATGTTGAGGTCTATGATCTATCTTGCAAAGGGATTGCAAAAAGTATTTGTATGGTTCGTTCCTTTGTAAAGATGTAGGCACAATTTCAGGCACATGTAACTGACTGGTGTGCAGGTCCGACCTTGCTAAAATAAAAAGGTCTGTTTCAACGTATAAACTGGTTTTATTCACACACATTGAGTGTCATCACTTGACATGTGTCATCACACTTTTTAGGTGCTGAAGTTGGATGTTGACATGTGTAAACTGTTTCTGTGCTAATAAAAAACCACCGCTGACAAATGAGCGGTTTGACTCCCACACTCTTTCTGAAGGAGCCACAGTGTGACGAGTGTTTCAGCGCAGATCTGAGGGGCGATTTGAGCTTCACAGCGTATGTCATACACGTGTCAGATGAGACACAACAGAGAGGGTGGTAGAAAGAAAAACGAGCTCTCCCTTCTGCCGTCTCTCATCATTTTACCTCCGTCTTTGCCCGTTTGCCTCTCCCTCCTTTTCCATCCTCACCCCTCCTTTCCTCTTCACTGACAATACTCAGCTTTACAGTAAGATCAAGAGGCTAATAAGAATGATCAAAAGGAGTATTTGTTTGGCAACGCAGCCCCAACCCATTTAATTCCTTGTCTGTGTTGGCGAAAAGACCCAAAAGAATCATAACATGTTTTGTTCTTGGGGTTCATTAGGAGCCTGAATGAGCCCTGGCTTGTCCTTTATGGCTCTGTAATGGAAATCTGACTAATGGGAGATCTGAGGAAGCCAGCTGGGCAGCACAGGCGCATGCTGGGAGAGATTTGCAGCATGAAACTCAGGCCACACTGTGAGTAAATCAGACACCTCTTATTATTATCATTATGCGCACGGCATGAGATGTCAATGTGATGTATGCACCTTGAAATGAACGGCAAGGCATCTTAATTTTAGTGGCACACGCTTAACAAAAGGAAACATCTCAGCTTATCCTTTGCTCATGCAGGTCTTACCTTCTTTGTTTTGTCCATCGCCTTCAATATGGACATGTTCAAGTCTTCTAAGGCAGCGAGGACATTCTCATATTCACTGAGGTGCTGGGAGAAATACTCTTCACAGCATTAAGACAAAAAAAGGAAACATTTTGTTAGTTAAATAATTTGGGACAGGGCTTTAGGTGTTTTGTTGAAGCAGCACTGGTGTGACACCTCCGTCACACAGGGGCTTGGTCATAGAGCATGTGACCACTACATGTCTAACATGGCTCTTTCCTTATGCTGGGAAATGTCAGATTGCATTTGGGTCTATGGTGCTCCTGACTGTGAGGTAAAGACTATATAAAACAAGAAGAGCAGCACCACGTCTCATTGCTAAAATCCTACCTCGTATTCACTTGGATGAAGATGCAACTTACCACAGAGTTCATCAGTGTCCACGTTACTGAAAAAGAGAAAATGAGAGAGATTTAGAAAAAAAGGATTTCCAAAAAAAACTGATATTTCCAAGGTTAAAGGAGGGGAACAGACTCATCTTTTATCGCTGCAAAACTTTTCCTGGGCAGACAGTGATTTCATGAATCAGAGAGTGATGACAAATGGGAGTGAGTAAAATACGTTACAAATAACTGAATAATTTAGGTGCATCTTCGACCCCAGAGGCGTGCACTGGTCACCTGATGGAAAACTTCTTCAACAGAAACCCTTGAGGAAATCTGGCTGTTTGTGATGATGAATGTCAAAGTGTGTCTCAGTGAGGTCTGAGTATGTGTGTGTGTGTGTGTGCACGTAAGCATCTGAACAAGAGAGACGAAGAAAAAGAACGAGAAAAAGAGCAAACGAAGAGGGTGAGGCTGAAATGGTTGAGGGAAGATTTCAAATAGACAATTAATAATTGTATCCTCTTCATAGATAGTTTGGAGAGACACAAAGCAGACGTCAGTGTAGCAGTGAATGAGGCTGGGGAATGACACAACTGTATTTCTCACTGTCGTTCACAAGGGAGGAAGTGCTGCAGCAATCAATTGGTCCAAACAGGAGAAAACACTTAGAGCCACAGAGGACACACAAGAACAGAGGAGGTAAAACAGAGGTTAGACTCTAAACTGAGTAATACTGTAGACTAAAAAGCTCTAGCTGTACTGTCAATTGTTATTGTAGCTAGTTAGCATGGCTGCAGACTTTTAGTCTTCCTCTGTTAGTCATCTACAGGTTGTTGGACGGAGACAGCAGCTTCAGAGACTGATCCCCCTCTCCAACTGTTTGACTTGACTAAAATACAGCCTCAACCCTCCATCAGACCAGCAGTACTATTTACCTGCAATATAACTGGATAATAATTGGTCTTTCCGTGATAACAGGGTGTTCATTTAGTTTCAGTCACTTCTGTGTTTGCTCTCTTGACATGACAGTGATCTCCCTGCCTCCTACATGTGGCTGTGAGCCGAATTCAGCTGCTGAGGTGGAACGAGTCTCACAGACAAGGCTACACAAGCGCCATAATCAATATTCACTTTCATTTAACTGATTTAATGAGACACTGAATGCAAGTCACATCAAATGCAAAGCAGCGATGGTGTGTAATTAGGTTTCCTTTTTGAGCCTTTGGATCGGGTGGATATAACTGAGTAGGGACATGGAAAGTAAAGTTATATTGCCATGTAAGACTAATAATAATGATTATTTATATGGCATCTCTCAAAAACAAAGCTATATTGTCATTTACAGTAAAAAAAAAAAAAGAAAAAAAAAAGGATAAAATAACTAAATTGGTAAATCAGTGGTGGATTCTAAATGGTTGTAATAGTTAAGTTGTTCTGACCAATTGCTGGAGGGATGCTTACACTGGTATCTTTGTTGTTTATGATGGTTGTGAGGGTAAGTTAGGCTTGGATATAAGGAGTAACTATAGTTGAAAACATTGTATTGCATATACGTATGTATGCAAGCCTATCTTAAATCCTTTTGTATAAGATATACAAATGTGAGAGAGGCTGACGGGCGAACTGAGAGATTTGTTTGACACGAGTCTCCTGTGTCCTGGAGAGAGATAACACACAGCCACACTGCCTGGAGTGGTTCTGTTCACATCTTGGCCTGCTTGTCATCACTTGAACAACACTGAGCTTATGAATAAATAGAGGTCTCATCAGAATGTGGCTCAATTCCACTGAATATTTTATATTGACAAGAGCCACTTTCTTTTTCGATGCTACACACTGTTCTGTATACAATGCTAAACAAAACAAAACAAACATTATTAAACATCATGGCTGACTGAGTGTGTCCAGTTAGGTTTGAAAACATGTCTAGATCATTTTCACTTAACAGCAGTGATTATACCTGCAAATCTTTTCACTGTTTCCACAAAGAAACTTGATGCAAGTAATTAACTACTGTAGATGTCACCAGCTTCCCACAGCTGGGACACTAGAGAGGCCACAGCGTGATCCATCTCATTGACATCCACCATCATCGATACATCAGTTCTGTCCTCAGTGGAATAAAATAAAAAACATTTCACGGACTCACTCTGTGTTATGGGTATCAATCGTGTGGAAGAGCTCCTTCAACTCCTCCGCTGTCAAGACTCCGTCGGAGAAGTAGGCTTTGAATTCATCAAAGGAAAGCTTCCCGTCGTCTGGGGGGCAGAGCACAAACACGACTTGTCAGCAAGGTGTCAGGACGGCTCAGTCAGGGCGGCAGCAGCACTGTGAGGTGAAGTGACCGTTTCCTTAAACATGCCTGACAAAAATCACAGGCGAGTCCTACACAGACAAGTCTGTATAGGTGTGATGGAAGAGGAGTGTGTAA
This sequence comes from Trachurus trachurus, assembly GCF_905171665.1. Lineage (NCBI taxonomy): Eukaryota > Metazoa > Chordata > Actinopteri > Carangiformes > Carangidae > Trachurus > Trachurus trachurus. Next base: position 18,545,448 of record NC_139904.1, on the reverse strand, counting down.
GGACTAGAGGCCGGTCAGCAGCACACTTCATTCATTGTCTTTGCATTAGGAGGTTGGTGTGGTAACATGTGGCTGGGGCATAAAGGCACTTATCCACAGACACAACATTTATTTGTCTCCTCGTGAGACAGAGGTGCTCCATCTTTACATTTTCACTGCTGACCTGCTGCCGGCGTGAGGCTCAGTGTGACTGTCGTGCTGCTACAGATGATGTGAGCATGAGTCCCTTTTGAAAGATGTACAAGTGGAGCACACACACACACACACACACACACACACACACACACACACACACACACACACACACACACACACACACACACACACACACACACACACACACACACACACACACACACATACACATGCACGTATAAGTAAAGCACATGGTGACTCACTCTCGATGAGCTCAGAAATAATCTTGGAACGGATTTGACACGTAAATGCTGCTGTTTGCACAACACTAAAAACAAACAATTTGGATGATTTCTTATCTTGCAGCATGACAAGTCCTCAAATCACTCGCAGCAGCGTGGGGCAGGGTCTTAATGAACAATGAAGCATGTCATACCGTATGAGTAGTGTATTCAGAATGGTTATTTCTGATCAGTTATATTCAATATGTTTAAAATTCATGCTACAGGATGTGTATTATCAGGGTGCCTGTTTACATAGCAGATAAAACCTGATTCCAGTTCCTTCTATAACAAAGATTTAAACTGTGTGGAGTGACCATGTGAGTCCAACAATGAAAAATATCAACAATGCACTTTTATTGTGAAAGCGTGTCTCATCATGTGCAAGTTTGTTACAAATCATAGTTTCAGCCTACAGTTATACATTTGGTCTTCTTTCTCGTCTGTAGGATAAATATGTGATTTATAGCCTACAGACATGCAGTGGAAATGACTTTAGGATGAATGAGTCTTTAGGATTACAGTTTTCATTCATCAGAGGGAATTTAATTTCTCTGGATTAAAAAACTATAAGTGCATCAACGTTGTTATTGTATGAAAATGAGTCATCCATAGAGGCATCTTGGTTTCTTCTCCCACTGAAAACTGTCCATTTGAAAGATTATACACATTACTGCAAGAGAATCAAATGACATCTCCCACTGTATCATTTAGAGATATATTACACAATTGTTTTTGCATTTCAGAAAGGGTAAATAATGTAGCTATTGGCTACATAATGCGTTTCACAAAAACAGCCAGAAACTCAAGGGAGGAGTTTGTCTTTTTTAGGAATATGCTTATTAGCTTACAAGCTATGCACAATCCATACACCACCACCTCTAATGGTACATCTGTATAGGATGTGTTTTATCGTGTTTTAGCGGCAGTTTATCATGCACATCTGGTAGACGAGATACCAATCCAGCTGTCAGCACAGAACACGTAACAGCTTGCGTCTGGATGTTTAAAGCAGACCCAGAAAATTAAATTGCGAGGTCTGAGCCCCATAAAAAGTCAGAAATCCACAATGTTATTTCACATCATTTCTGCCTTGTTAGAGAGGATGTAGGTTGAGGACAGATGAAATGACAGATACATGTGTTCACACTCCTGCTGTCAACAACAAACTGTGTATTTTTGTATGTTTACAATGCACGTGAAGCTCCAGCTGTGTCTCTTCATTAAGTGTGGACTGACAACTGGTTTGACGTTTTCATATACGTGCTGGTGACGAAGACAGAGATATACATACTGTATTGTCTTATCTCTTGTCTGTGTCTCATTCATACAATATCTCAAAAACGTATTCATATTTGGCACGAGTGTCCACTTGGGCTCAGGCACAGTGACCCTCACAAAATGCTGTTTGGGCCGTTAGTGAACGCAGTATCTCCACAACACCTTGAGGGAATTTCTTCAAATTTGGTGAAAACATTCACGTGGACTCCAAGTCAAACTGGTTTGATTTTAGTGGCTAAAGGTCAGATATCAAAGGTCAAGTCTATGGTGACCTACCAAAAGATAAAAGTTTGGCCTTGTGAATGCAACATCTTGAGAACTCCTCAAGGGAATCCCTTCAAATTAGGCATAAAAATTCACTTAGGCTCGTGCAAGAGTTAATTAGATTTCAGGCGTCACGCAATGAGGGAATTTCTTCAAATTTGGTATAAATGTTCACTTGGATTCAAAGACAAAGTGATTTGATTTTGGTAGTCAAAGGTTGAGCTCACAATAATTTAACAAAAGATAATTTGGGGTTTGTGAGCGCAATATCTTGAGAACAATTCAAACATTTTGCATTCATGTCCACTTGGACTCAAGGATGAACTGATCAAATTGGTGCTCAAAGGTCAAGGCCACTTCAGAAAACAAGACTTAATGATAATTGATAATATCAATAAGATTTCAAACAAATTGTTAATTTTTATATGATTATTGCTAAACAGACATGTAACCTGTAACCTGTAACCTGTAACTAGTGGCAGAGGCAAACAACCACTCTAGTTCAGCCATTCTGGTTCTTCACTAATGGTCTAATATACTGAACATCAGTGGGCATGGTCAGTTTCCTGTTGCCATAGAAACTGAAAGAGTATCAGCAGCGAGTCATGATCAGAATTCCATTGAGAAAGTGCTGTACATATTTTTCACATAGGAGAAAAAAAACGAGGCTGAAGTAATCCCAAATACAGATGAGAGTGCGTTTGTGTGAGTTTGAAAGGAAATGGATGGTGCAATATTTACCGTTTTTATCAGCTCTCCGTAAAATCTGCAGTGAGAGATAGAAAAAAAAGAGGGTGTCAACAAAGGTTTCACATCATCAAAGTTAAAGCAGTGTGTGTGTGTGAGAGAGAGTGTGTGTGTGTCTGTTTGTGTCTGTGTGTGTGTGAGAGGATCATCGATCACACTCAAAAGCAGCGTGTCATTAAATTATTGATAGAGCTGTCCCACAGTCCAGAGGAGATGAAAGGCAGAGTGGCAATGACCACATCAGCTTTAAAAGGCTCAAACCACCAACCTCAAAATAGCATTGCCCACTTTCTCTTCTCGTCATGTTTGCACTTGTGAAACAGAATCCGAACAGGCTCTGGATATATTTACTTATCGCCGCCTGCAGGTTAAATCTGACTGAATGATCTTTTGTGGTAATTGAATAATCAGTCTTTGCTGCTCCTTTTGTTGTCCAGTTCCCAAACACACCCACTCCCGGTCTCAGCTGTTACCTGTTACTCATCTTTCATTCATCACCCGTCAATTGACTTCAGTACAATGTTTATTCATCTCTACAGGGCCACTGAGCAGCTAAGTAAGGAGTGAATGAATACACTGCTTATCAAGTCCCAAATATGTCCAAATTTCTTTATCCAGAACTGCAGCTATTGATTGGTCGATCAATAAGCAAGTAATCGGCGATAAGTAATAAGTAATTTAAGTCCATCTTCAAGCAAATGCACTGTAGCTTTTCAATTGTCTTTGACTATGTTAGGTTACTTATCGAGATTTATGAGACTGCTGAGGCTTGAGGACAATTTTCACTGTCTCTGTGAAGTTTTATGGACCAAACAGTAAATCTATTAAGATAATAATCTGTAGATTAATTTATAGTGAAAGATTTAATCAATTGCAGCCTTATGTACTCCTCCACAGCACTGCTCTTCTTCCTGTTCTTAACTGATACAAATGACATTTACGTTTCAGATAGCCCCTCACACTGATAACTCAGCTGGGTCTCATCATATCATCTCATTCTAATTAACTTGTTTAACCTTCATTAATGAGGTAAATTAATTAATTAAACTAATATTAGGAATGGATTTTTGCCTCTATTAGACTTGCTTGGAAAAGTGGAACCACAACAGCATCAAAATAATAAAGAAAAAACACACAGAGACACAACACATGCAACCAGGACGTAAGAAATGTATGGAGCTATATGACACACAGCAGACTGAGGCTGCAAGAAATAGAAGAAGCAACACTCTGCGGACCAGCTCGCCTCTGAAGAAGACAAGCAGTGGTTTTGTTCACTGTCAGTCAGTGCTGGAGGATGAAGCCCCTGTTCAACATCAGTGAGACATCTGATGTGTTGGATACGACTTCACACCTTTAATAAATCTCTGCTCCCATGAGTACATCCCCTCCTGTCTCTTTCAAACACTGAAGGCAGCCAACAGGTTTATGGCGGAGATATGTGTGGGAATGAGGGGGGATATAATTAGGTAGCAGATACAAGCAATGGCATAAAGCAAGGGAGAGAAAGCTCAAAAGGCAGAAACACTGGAAGATAGCTCCACAGATACGTATTTATCATAAGACTTTACAGTGAATCCCCAGCTTAGCCTACCAACAACAAATGTCCAACTTTTTTCGATTTAAATGTCTGTATATTTTTGCCTAATTTAATCTGATTTGGCCTGTTAAGGTTATCACCCTGACTTCTATCAAATGAGAGGTCTTCCACCATTTTATTAACTTGACATTTGGTTTTCAACAATTACACATTTCCCAGATAACCAGCCACCCATTTAAATCTCTGGTCAGGCTTGTCAAATTAATTTACTACAAGGAACCCTCTGAACCCTGCATACATTACACATACATATTAACTCAGGTGTTAAAAAACCTTCAGCAAATCTCTAAATTCACTGACAGAGATTTTAAAATTAAAATTAATTGCTTTCTATGAAATCAATAAGATGAAATTATAGTTTTACATTTTTTTTCTGCTACCACAGGCAATAAATTATTCTGGAATGAAGTCCTTAATAAGATTTAAGTTTCTGAACTTAATCAAAAATCAAAAGGTGCGCGGTTACCTCAGCGTTAATAGTGAGTATCAATTCATCTTGTTAAACATTAAACATTGTTTTACTTACATCAATGAAGATCGACATTCCCTTCTTTAGCTCCATTTGAGCGCTGGGCTCCTGAGACACGGACTGAACCTCCTCTGAGCAATCCATCATGACAGATGTGGCTTCACTGATGAGCTGCAGAGGAATGTGTCCACTGAACCTCTCTGATCACTCACTGGCGAGAAACAGCGACTCTGTGCTGCTGTCTGCCAATCTCCCACAATAAAACACCCAACTTCCGGGATTTAGTTTCACAATGAACTTTTTAAAAATAGCCTACTGTGATTTTTTTTTTTTTTAATTCTGCAGTACTTTCACTCCCACGTGATGAAACACGAATACTAATTTCACAACTCGAGAGGTATTCGTCAAACTAAGCCAACACACGTCGATGCTACATGCCCAGGCTTTTATTTTGACAGAATTCCTGTATTAGGGCGAACGGTCTGTATCTGTGTATATTGACACAGTCATGGTCAGCTGCTGCTGCTGCTGCTGCAATGAGTCCTGACCTGATATCCCCCTGGTAAAATAAACTTCCAACAACAGATTTCCTGAAATGACTTCCATGACAGAAACTAAATCTCTAATTTATTAACATGTTTAGAGACCGACCATGACCACAGTCCAATGAGCAACACAAATGGTCCTATGCATAAGTGCACAGATATAGGGCTATATATAGCTGAACTTTTTGTTAAAAGTCACAAAGGCTAATAAAAGGTCATTTCAGCCTGACTGAAATGAATCATTCATAATGTGTTCTCCATGCCCCCAGACATGTAAAAATGTGATCTGGAACATCTGTGACATTTTTAAGTGGAAGATAAAGACCAACCTTGTAAATATTTTAGCAAGGTTAGTCTCATGGGGCTTTTCAAGTTGGCACTTGCTCAGCCACTGTTCACATTTGTTCTCTTATTATCATCACACCATTAGGAATTTATTTAACATGACATTTTAGCTGATTTTTTTATTTTGAAGATGGAATTCATTAATTAAACAAAATATCAGTATTAGAGTTAGATGTGGCAAAATAGACTTGACTTGTGAAACTACATTTTCGGTTTATAAACCCAAAATTTAAAATGTCATTAATTAGATAAATGTGCATTATAGCTTGACGTAAGTTTGTCCCAAATGTAGGCTACAATAAGGATGTTTTGATTTGCACTCAATTAAACCTGATAATTAATTTGATTGTCAACTGTTAAATGTTTCTACACAGGTGGGGACAGTCCTCACATAAATTAGCTATATAGTGAAAGACATTACTATTGTTTGTAAAACTGTGTAACAGTTCCATCTAGTGGAGTGCTGTGAGATCACACAAATGTACATCTTCAACATAGAGCACAGACAAATCATCTTAATGCTGTTAAAGCTTTTAATATCATCAGAAGTCTTGGAGATGAATGAAACAGCTTTGTAAAAAGCCTTACAGCAGAGGCTACATAAAGTTTTTAAGGACTACCACCTAAAGAGTTTCTTTACCCACAGCTGGGAGAGCCAGGGGCTGAGTGGTGGTGGATGCATGAATGCACTCATTGTCTGCTTCACTCCCCTCATTATGAATTTATGGTAAGTACGCCAAGCAGGGATATTGCCCTCAAGCTATGATATTATACCGTATGCTATGCTCAGAGAAATAAAGAAGATTGTGTGTATGAGAATATCAAACTCTTTTGGATATATGAATCCTGTACAAGGTAAGCAAAATGTCACAATTTCTTTAATCAAAAAAAATATTCTTGTGACTTGTCTTCCTGAATCATGCCTCAACATTTATGTTCATACAACTTGTTTCCACAGTTTAAATTGACTTATTTGCTCTTAAACATTGAGCTTGTTCTTTATCTAAGTATTTCCATAGCCTATAATTCTTCTTGTAGCCTACTATATTTCTCTTTTAAATTTTTTTTCTTTATTTACAATTTCACTCATTTATTTCACCACTTAAGATTTTTTAGATTCTACATTAACATATTAGCAGCATTATATTTTGAGGAAAGTAACTGAGCAGAACTACTCACTCAACACTCAAGTAAACTCTTATGCTGTATGAGTTTATAAACCAACTACTGAGCTCAGTAGGCTACATATTATAACCCAAGAGTAGGCTATAATAATAACAATAAGTTGTAATTATAACAATATACAACAAGTGGTAGTATTAGTAATAATAATAATGTTTGTAATAACAATAACTGTGAAAATTCACACAACAGCAATTAATTGTCCACTGTCTCCACTGTTATTGATATTTCTTGTGAACGCTAAATAAATCATTCACCCCAAGTAGGCCTATCATGGTTTGGGGATGCGGTAATCAACAACTGTCGGTTGCATAATAGTTGGCCCTGCTCATGTGGCAGCGCTGAGGCGGACTGACTGACCGCAGGAACCGCGCATGCAAAGACAATTGATCCAAAACAAACTGAATCTGTCGCGGAGTGAGTCAGTCTCGCGACGACCGGCGGGATCTCTCTGATTGGTCCGCGAGGCGCAACGGTCGGTCACGTGGGCTGAGGTTACTTGGCATTCTGGAACACAAACAGTGTTCGGTGTGAGGAGCTCGAGCGGCGGCAGCAGCGGAGGAAAGGCAACAACAACACGCAGCGGACCGACAACCAAGCAAACTGCGACTTCATACTCGACTTTTGCTTCCCGTCTGCCGCTCTGTTGTCCGGGAGGAGAGGAGCTGAAGGCCGGCGTCAGTCTCTGATATGATGCAGCTGAGGACTTTATCCACACGGCGAGCTAGTTAGCTAACGACGGGAGTAAGTTAGCCGTGCAGTGATTTATGCTAGTGTGTTAACGTTAGCTGGACGGCGTTGTTGTTGTTGTCATAAAAAGTTGATGTCTGTGAATCAAGCCTGCGTCTAAACAAGTGTCGGATTGATTCGTCAGAGTGCTCGCAGCTCGTCTCTTTGCTGCCTCCATCCACTGACTCTGCACTGTCCTGGAGCGGAGGGGTGACAACTCTGAATATGGCGAGTGTTTCAGACAGAGACTACAAAACTGGCACCCTTAAGTCGTCGGACTGGCACGTTGCCCAGTTAGTGTACCCAAGATAAACACTGTTAAACTGGACAGTTCATGTTATGGCCAAGGAGAGTGACGGATTTCATCTTTATGTCTCACGACACAGTTGCTCTCAAAGTTGCAGAGCAATGGGTCGCCACTGCTGAAGCCATCTCCTTAAAACTTTATAAAAACTTGCCTCTGTTAAGGTCAAACAATTTGACACTGCAAGACATGGACTTGCACTGGATGTGAAGACTGTCTGACAACTTCTAACATCACAGCTGTCTCCAGGTGGGACACTTCACCAGAGACCCCTGCTGCCGGTCCTCAGAGCTGGATTGAGGGCCAACATGTCGGTGTCAGGGGCCACCACGACCGTGCAGCTCTTCACCAAGCTGGTCAAGCACGCTGTGGGCAAGGCGCAGATTCAGCTGAACCGCTGGCTGCAGAGGACTGCCACAGAGGACTGTGACAAGATCGACATCCTGATATGCAGCGCTTTCGACGAGAGGGGGGTCGGCACAGGGAAGTCGGATGGAGACCCCGAGGTCATCAGTGACACGGGAGGAGGGACGACCTTCGCCAGCGGTGGAGAGTTCAGACATCCGTGCTGTATCACCACCTTCTGCTTCAAGAGCGCCCTGCTGGCATGCATCCTGACTGCCGTGTGCTTCTCCTCGGTCGCCCTGGTGCGCCAGTACCTCAAGGACCTGCTGCTCTGGGTGGAGAGCTTGGACAGCCTTGTTGGGGCCATGCTGTTCATCGTTGGTTTGATTATTGTGTCGTTTCCATGTGGATGGGGATATATTGTTCTCAATGTGGCAGCTGGCTACCTCTACGGCTTTGTGCTAGGCATGGGACTTGTCATGGTGGGAGTTTTAATAGGGACTTTTGTGGCACACCTGGTGTGTAAACGCTTATTAACTGACTGGGTGTTGAACAAGGTTGGAAACAGTGAACAGCTCAGCGCTGTCATACGAGTGGTGGAGGGAGGAAGTGGACTCAAAGTTGTGGCCTTAGCGAGACTCACCCCCATACCTTTTGGGCTTCAAAATGCAGTTTTCTCGGTAAGTATGAAAAACACTATGATCACCTTTTCATTCTCAGTTAAAAAAAACATTAAATGTGTAATTTCTGTTATAAAATCATCCACTCTCTGCAGTGGACCAGCCAGGAGCAGAGCTCATTAACCTACTGGAGGACAGTTCAACAAAACCTGTGACCTTTTTGATAAAGAGAAAAAAGAAAAAGAAAGCACATTGTTAGGCCAGTTGGGCCAGTCGGCCACATGGGAAATCAGGTCTAACCAGAAACTTGTCTACCTGCGTATCCCCGTGTATCGTCCCCAGTCAGCCAGTCCCCTGAGAAAGAAAACTCATTCCTCTTGTAGATGGAGGAAACTGCTGCTGCTGCTGTGAAATGGGTTCTACTGAAGCCTAAGGACATCAATTATTATATCATAAGTGTCACATTTTTAAGTCAGAGTTTGGATTTTAATATTTAGGGAAATGTTTGCTCTGATTTCCGTATGGCCTTGTGATGTTACAGTCATCGAGACTAAATCATGGACATTTTTTTCCCTCTTGAAAGTAAATCAGAAGGCATTGGTTAAAGCAACAAACAGCATGTGACCTACATTATGAAACTAAGTAGTATCAGGATATTGCTTTCAGCTGCACTCCCACACTTAACCTGAGGCCCTTGACCTTCATGCATGGCATGAATAATTTAAACTGGCTTATTACCCTTCACAGTCAACTCATTGATACCTCCAAATGGGAAAAGCCTTGAGGGATGTCTTACTGTATTGTAGAAAATCAGCTGGGGGGTTACGCAACATGAAACATGTTATGCTGGTCGAAATTGAATGATTAATGAAGAATACTGACCCCGGGGTGAACTTGATGTTATGCACTCGGGCTTAGGTCTCCAGAGTACAAGTCATACTGCAAAATAAAAATAAAAAGGCCCTCAATACAACAATATCATGTGACAAACAATATCTTTCTCATGCTGCTGGAGTTGTCTTAAAATATCAGATTTTCAGATATTTTAACAAAATATAAATGTTTCCTAAAATGGTAACAGGGGATAAATTAGATTATCACAGAGTACTGGTCAAGTAACAACAGCAAAACAGCATCAGGTTTTGTTATGTACTCTACGTAAGTCATTGCAGAAGAATGTACATGACATATCTTTTCATCAGTTAACGAACATTTTGACCTGATATGAATCTGATCAGCATCCGCCTAAATACATTTTCAGTCAGTGTGCAGTGTTTTATCACAAAGTTTGCACAAAGTTGAAGTAGGCACATGGTGAAATTGACTTTCATAAGGCAAGTAGTTTGGAAATACGTCCAAGGATAGATTTAGCAAAAAGGACAAAGTTCAGTTTACACTAGTTGAGTTTGAATTCAGCCTACTTTGTTCTGCCTCCTAATGCTGGAGGCAGAACGCACATTATAAAACTACTGACATGTCAGAAAGCAGGGGGAGTGACCTGCAGCTGAAGCCATCTATCTTCGTATGCTGTATTTCACTGATTCAGTTTACGTGAATGGTAACATTTCTTTTACTATTCACTTCTGCTGTTTTGCACAACGTCTATGAAATAATGTTTGGTGAGAAAAAAAATAAAGTAGTGCTGTAGGAAAAACTGTAGCACAAACATTCAGCAGTAGATGCAAAGGGAGGGAGTGGGTGGGGGAGGGAGGAGGGTGGGGTGCTTGAAAGGCATTTACAGCCTAAAGCACGAAGGAGTTGATGCACAGGCCTGAGGCAGGAAAAAGAAAAAGAAGATGACGTGTGTTTCACAAGCACAGTAATTGCATGCTGCAAAACCAGTCAGTCTCCAAGAATGACTGATTTACTTCGACATTTCCCCACCACATGGAGATTGGTTACATGGCTTTGGCTTTTGACAGTTTTGTTTACACACGAATAAACACTCCAACAAAGGCACCACTTTGTTTGGTTCATTCAAATCTTGAGCTCTGTCCGAGCTGTATGTTTCCAGCTCTGGTAAAGTCATAGTAAATGTAAAGCCACGGTAAAGCCATAGTGTCTAGAGGTTTATTTTTTTACCCCATTTTCTACCATTCAACATGCATGAGGAAGCAAGACCTACTTCAAAGTAACATTACCCAAAACAACAACAAAACCTCACACAGTAATTATTAAAGAGGTGAGTGAACACCTCTCTGTTGACTACAGAAACTTGACATCAAATATTTTACATGTAATATTCAGTGTGGTGTTTTGTTGTGTAGGATTGGAGATGTTTCTATTTTATCTACATCAAGATGGAGTACACATTTATATAACATGACAGCAGCCGTCAGGTAAGTGAAGACAGTAGTAACATGAGATCACCCCAGGAAACAGCCGACTGTAGGTACAGGAACCACAGGCTGTCAGCCTTTGTGCTGCTCTCCTGTACTGACTGACCGACGAGTCTCAAATTCAGGCTGTAACATAAGAGTTGAGCAGTGAGCTGTCATTTGAATAAGATGCCAGAGACAATGGCGTTCTTTATGTTTAACGTGTTGGCATTGCAAATCAATGTTTGTTTTAAATAGAGGGCTGAAGGAACTTGTCTTTCCACAAGTTAATTATTTCATACTGCTGCGGGGTGATTTTAGTATTGAATTTCAACTCCCGTATTTAACAAGTTTGTGGTGTTAAAAATGAATGATTGTTGTGTATTAGTCCCTCGCTGTGGGCAGCAGTTTACCTGTAGAAAGACTTCTCTTTTTCTGGACAGGACATGAAAGTGTAGCAGATGGTTTTCTTTTGCTTGAATGACTTAAATGGCTTCTGTTTGTCATTGGTTGGTACTTTAGGCAGCATGGTTAGGACATAGCTCTGTGTCCAGAGATTGAAATAACCCCCTCCTGCCAGGATCTGGGCTGAAGCTGTAATAGTAGTCACAACATTGAACCTCACTGTGACGCTCTGGAGAGGTGAAAATTAGGTGTCAAAGTCAAAGGGACAGATTTTTTACACTGTTGCCCAGCTGCTGCCATCGCTGTCACTGCCATTATTGGTGCCCCTCAATCGGTTTGTCACTCTCGATTATAAGAAGAGGCTATTGGACTGTCTGGTAAAAAAAAAAAATACTGCTTTTTGTACAGGGAAAAAGCTTCACCTAAAAGGATGTCAGCTTTCAAGCAGCTCCAACCCAATTGCTACAAAAGTGGGTCAGGTGTTGTTGTTTGCCAGTTTGCAGTTTGACTCATTGTCATCACTTCTGAGATTGCTCCTTGTGATATATTTTTTAGGTTTACAGACAGGCATATGCATTTTTTCTCTATGAATTATTTTTTTCTGAGTTGATTGGCTCATACAATTTTGAAATCTCATCGAGTCCTGACTTACATGTCATCATATCATTTTGTCTGCTATCTGTAGTTAAACTAATTGTACCTCGGTCATTACATAATTTATGAGGATGATACTAATATGAGAGTTTAAAAATCATATTTATTTTCTTTGCACACCTGTAATGTAGATATTTTTGAGGAGTCCCTTAAATTTTTTCATAATATTGAGCTAATACATCTGAACACAAAATACAATATTATAGTTATATTATAGCCCCTGCAAACCGAATGGTGTATGGTGGAACTGTTTCTAAATGAAACTTTGCCGTTTTTGTTCTTCCATTTCACGTTGTTTATTGGCTGACATACACTCAGGTAACAATACATATACAACTGCAGCCTTCTTTTATATTCTAGAAAGCTACTAACTAAACCAAGGATGGTTTCGGTCGCAGAAACAGGAGAAAATCAGGCCGTTGACTCATCGCACAAACCCGAGTGTGAAACTGTTTCTTTCTAGCCGGAGCGGTAAATGGCTGAGTGTAGTCTTCACCAGGGAGTTTAGCCGACCCTGCCAGAAGCAGGCTAATAAGCTGAATCCCTCTCTCCACCTGCCTCCTATGCTTCGGTTTCATTTCCTGGCTTGTAAAGGGGTTTCAAACCCAGCTCGGACTTTAACTTTACCTTGTAATTCATCGTACCTGGGGGTTCATCATCAAGGTGAGCTGATATACGTAGTATCTTTATGGTCTTATTCGCTATAATAAAAGGTCGACCTAACCGTGGGTGGGTGCTTTGTAGGCCTGTACTGGCTCATGGTGGAGTTATGTGTTGTCTGTTGTGCCCTTGGTAAGCACTTTCTGTGGATGAGGCTACATTTCACTGTGCCCCCCAACCAACTGCTTCTTCCTCTCGAAGTGGCTGGCGCTACATTATAGCGGGTAACCTAAAACGACACAGAGACTGCAGCGGTTAGCAAAACAATGGGACAGCTCAGGAAAAATGGTTGTGAATCCTGTAAGGACCTAGTAGACATATCTGAATCCCCACATGTATTTTATTACAGCTTTGTGACCTTTATCAGTGCTGACTGGTGAGGCTCCACTGCTCTGCTGTCATAATGAGCTGATGAAGCAGTTGGGGAATTTATCAGATGATTTATTGGACCTTAACTACGCACACATATGTTGGTTCAGGACTGAATTAACACCCTGTGCTTCGCCCTTTATTACCGAGTGTAAAGCCTGCATGTGTCCAGATAAAAAGGGAAGATCACGGTGGCAATCCTGAAATGTACTACGCAGTCAAAAACACCTTATGTACTGTTTTGTTTACAAGCACAAACTTAGACCTGCATTGCTGCTTCTCTGGATAAATCAGGTCAAGCCTAGGATGGGAGGTTTTTTCACTTGAATTTGCAGATTATCTTGATACATGGGCTCGCAGAAACGAGGAGGAGGTTCAGTGGGAATTCTCTACGTGGTTATAAAAATACCAACGACCAGCCCTTCCCACGTATCTAAGGCAGCTGCATACGCTGGATGCCTCGATGGGGAAGAGAAGAGACTTCAGAGGACATATGCTTCACAACTCAGGGTTGATGGCTCAGAGAAAGAGAGTGCATTCCTCTTTTCTTGTTCCCCAGCTCTCACGGGCTCACATGCCATGTATCAGAGATCAGCTGAAGGCGTTTTGACTGTGTTGACACACACTGTGGACACATCAGCGCTGATCTTTCAAGGAGAAAGAAAGGCACGACTATTTCTGAGGAGAAATTCTCCATGGTACAGACAGAGAAAAAACAATGACATCAGCGCGACTAACCAGGTTTTGATCGAGCTAGTTTTGATAACGTGCTCTGTGAGGTGTAACTGTGGATCTTATCAGTGCGTCATGTGATACCAGGACAGGACAGGGTTTAGGATTTATCACTGTGAAGGGGGGGGGGGGGGGGGGGGGGGGGGGTTGTAGCACCAATGTTTTTCAGCCCTGATAACGTTTTGGCACAGACAGTGTCTTGCAGCAACACACCACAGCCCCTGACAGGCCGCTATCAGCCACAGCGTAGTCACGGTGCACACGGTGCCAAGGTCACATCCTCACACAGCCAACACAGACACACATCAGCGTATGTCATCACTTAATCAAAGGATCAAAGGTGGCTGCTAAGCAAGCACTTGTTTTTTTATTTAGGCGTGTGTGTACCAAGATATGAGATGAGACACTGACCGAGGTGTGTGATTAGTTAAAGGTGGTACATGTAGTCTGTTTACCGGTCTGAGCAGGATTTTACGCTGTGTTTGTTGAGGGTTGTTTTTGATGATTTGACCTCGGATTTCTCAAAAATACCAGTGTAGTTCTTAATCTCTTGGGAGTAACCAACATCATTTAACGATGAGCTAAGATAATTTGACTGGATTCATAGAAGTGATCCCTGCCTTAGTTGGAAGGGATTAAATTTGCTTCATAAGGCTGCAGAATGATGGATTTATGATTTGACTATTTGATTAACACTGCTAAAATGTTCTGTAAAATACCTTCATTCCTTCCTGTCCCGCTCTAGTGAGGTACAGTCTATAGGCACATTTCTGGAGTTGTGATCTCTAGCAAAGTGAAGATTTTCACTCTCTCTGTTCAATGATTTTGATCAAATAAAACAAAGTTTTAAACATGCTTCTTATCGCTCTCGTTTCCCCTTCAAGATCACAGATGTGTCCTTGCCAAACTACCTGGTGGCCTCCTCTGTGGGTCTGTTGCCCACCCAGCTTCTCAACTCCTACCTGGGCACCACGCTCCGCACCATGGAGGATGTCATCGCTGAGCAGAGCATCAGTGGCTACTTTGTGTTCAGCCTGCAGGTGAGTGGCTTATGTCGATAAGTTGACTTTGAGGAAATAACACACACACAAGACATCGCCCCCGGGTATCACATTTTGCTTTGTCTGGAAAGGTCAAACTCAGACAGGAGAGCACTAGTTGCTACAGTTCATGTGCATCAGACAGCTGCAGGTTTTCAGGATTCTTTAACTCCTCCTGAGATTATTGAGCGAACCTACAGAATTACTACTGACAGTTTTCACCTACTGAACAGCATGGTCCAGTTTTTTTTTAAAGATCCCTTTACATATCCTGCATGAGTTAGATTATGCAGCAGATCTTTGGCACATTTATTGACACTGGCAACAGAAAAAAACATGCCCTTTATTGACTCAACCCAAAAAGCCTCTGCCACCCAAACACAAGAGGCCACACACAGAAGTCTCCTAAGTATGTAAGTAAGTAAAGTTTATTTATATAGCACCTTTCACAGATAAAAATCACAAAGTGCTTTACAAGAAAATAAATACAACTTTTAAAAGACATAAAAATTACAATGAATAAAACAATACATGAAATTGAATCAGATCAGAAATGTAAGAGGACGCTTGATCGTGTTGTAGTCGTCTCTACAGTCTGTACTACTATAGGTGTATACACACCTGTTCCTTGTTCTTTGTCCCGTAAAGGATGTTATTTAAAAAACCTGTCCACATTCTCACAATAGTGAGAAGGAATGAATAGCACGCCCTCACATACCCTAACACACCCTTCCCTTACCGGTAAATGTTGTGTCCGTTAGATCCGTGTGTGTTCTCGTAAGGAACACAAACCTTTTTAATTACAAACGGAAAAAACCTTACGTATGTGTGCAAAATATGCCTGCAATGCCGTCTAGCTGCAAAGGTTCATTTCAAGCTGTCACATCACCCCCCTGACACCTGTTCAGCTCCATTTAATCCTCACCAGCACTCAGGGATCAGGGGTGGCATCTGTGTGAAGTTCACAGAGGTCAAGGGTCAGTTTAAAATGAAGTGAGTATCAGTGTGTCATGCAGAACTGAAATCCTCTTGCTCCAAAGTGACAACTGATCTTACTCAAACAGAAGGGTTTTTTTTTTTTTAAACATATGCGGTGGGAAGCTCCCATCTGGAGGAGCTGATATGGCCCAGTTATCTCTTACTGCTGTTTGTATGTACGGTATATCCAACCAGGATACAAATACAAACATTGATTTTTTTCCCATGGCTTTTTAAAAATGTTTTTAGATTTTGTGACCTGATATGGTTGCACACACAACCTATCTACATTTAATAAATCTCTAAAATGTATTAATTATTACTCAACTCAAGTTTAGTCTTTTTCTTTAAGAAAAGCTAAGCTAATGAGCTTTTGGCAGTAACCTAATTTATTTTGTAGAGATATGAGAAGGGTGTCAATCTTATTATTTAACAATTGGTATGACAGCAATGTTGAACAAATGTTAAATCAACATGATGAGTTTGATGCAGTGTTTAACGAGGATTTAAAGAATGGGAATAAGAGAGCACTGCTATCATATTGGGTGTTGGCGTTGGTACTGGCAAATGCCTTGAGTTTAGGGTGTTGTTAATGCAGTGCAGTAGATTCTGAGAGTTGGTGCATTTCCTAGTTATTTTTCTTCTTGTCCCAGAGATATATTTATTTGGAGAGCAAAACATTAGGTACACCTGAGAGTACGGGGCAGTTCAAGTCAGCCGCTACTACACACATCAGATAGACTGGAAAGCAATTTTGAAAATGATGTGGTTCTTCTGTGTTGTGCAGATCGTCATCAGCATCGGCCTGATGTTCTACGTCGTGCACCGGGCTCAGGTAGAGCTCAACGCAGCCATCGCCGCCTGCCAGATGGAGCTGAAGTCATCGCACATGAACGGCTCCTCCACCAATCACAGCAGCTTCACCTACTGCAGCAAGAGGGCGACGGCTGGCAGCGGAAACTGCATTAATGTGGTGTGACCTTTAAACGCTACATGTGATGTAGTAGCTCCTAAAACCGAACTTTATAAGACTGCGTTGTTCAAGGGAACCCGCCGAGTTTAGACAGCGTCCAAAACTCGTCAGTGGTGAGTTATTTCATCACTCCTGTGAGAAAAAACCCTGAATGCATCATAAGTCTTTAGTTTTTACATTTTATTTTACAAGTGTGGGACCACACACCTTTGAAGAAATGGTGTTAATGACATGGTGTTAATGCGGGATATCATTGTGGAGTATTCTTTATATTATTATAATTATTATTATTTTCATCAAGGTACTTCTTCAAGGTACTTCATTTACTCTGTTACAGGAGATGTCAATGAAAAATGATGATGTTCAGAGATATCAGAAGTGGCTTGAATGAGTGAGTGAGTCATTAAAAAAAAAACTAGCTCGGCATTAACTGCCTGCTAACACTATGAATGTGCAATCTGGAGCTTTCTAGAGAACCAAGGAATTGTTTTGTAATTTTAGTGTCAAAAGAATGGTAAGCTATGCACCTTTATCTCATACTACATCTGTTTTTTTGTTTAGATTCAGGAAAATCTAGGATTTGTTTGTTGACATCCAGTGCTAATTTAAGATATAAATAATAAGGGCATTATGAATATTTTTGAAAGATTTGGCTTTTTGAGTCCAGTTAATTTTTTTTTTTTAAGTGTCTTATTTTTGGACTACAGAGGGAGGGAACAAGCTCTCAGTGAGCACTACAGGCCTCTCCGACCGTGCGATTTCTGCTTGCCTACGATCACGTCAGCTGATTTGGCCTCGTCTGCCCGGAGATCATTTTAGTACTTCTGCAGTTTTGAGAGGAGCAGCAGGGGAGCAGAGCAGATTTCACAGCAGGAAACTCAGGAACGTTTTTCTGCCAGGAAAGTTGAAGTGCAGCGTGAGCGGCTCCTCGGTAGCACAGTCACATGTCCTGAAAGAGTCCCAAACTGAAATGATACTGAGACAAGCTTTCCTGTAAATGTTAATGATTCATTTGGTTTTTACATTACCTTCTTTTCTTTTCTCTTTTCTTTTGGTGGTGAGATTATCCATTAGGGTTATTACATAGTTCTTGCTTCAAATGATAGTTTTGACGATGCTGTGCAATACATCGGTGATGAAATGGCATGAATGTCATATTTCAGTGCTGAAACCAAACTAATCAGAAATGCTCTCATGCATAAAATATAACACAAACCTAAGTCTGTGTTTTTTTTAGGTTTTACTTACATTATAGGCAAGTAAGCTAGATGAGATCAAGAGGCTCTTATTTTTTATGTGCCATAATTTGATAAAGCTTATCCGACGCCATGACACTGGCCCCACCTGAGCTGAGGCTACATGTGACTTATGACTTACTTAATTTTATTACTTAATGTTGTTGATAATTATAGAAATGACCTGTGAAGATTTTCTTTTGTGTTCTAGCTCTTAATAATACATCAACAAAGCTCTCGTGCTGTAGGTTGGTTTGCACAGTCCACCACAACAGACAAACATTGTTTTCATACACATACGTTAAACTGGGAAGGGGTTTGGTTGGTCAGGAGGTGAAACAGATGTCTCTTAGAAGCTGACAATCAAACACAACATGGACACTAAGTGATGAATGTGATAATAACTTTTTATTTTTACATGAATTATTGTGATGCTGCTCCTCAGGCAAAAGTCTGATTGAGGAATAATAAGGGCTCCTATTTGAAATATCCATCTTTCTGTCCCTGTATTTGTTCACGAAAGTCTGTTTTGTATCACTGGCACAACTTTTTCATTTTCATTTTGATATTATGTAATATGTCCCACTCTTTTATTTTATGCCAGATTTCATGTTTGCCCGAACACATTCCATGCTGTCAGTCCCCTGAAATCTGTTGTGTTGTGTTCATGTTAAATGTTGGTTGAAAGGGCCCCTTCCTGTCTGAATTTAGCAATAATGTTTGAAAGTCAACAGCAAAAAAGAATATAGTATATATATATATATACACACACACACAGTATGATAGAAGTCCTACCAATAAGATCTCTAACTAAGTGTTTGGGAGCTTCTCTCAGTTCCAGTGTTAAAGATCGACTTGTAAGCATTTATTTTTCTTTTATAAAGGTAAAACAGAAAAAAACTGCATTGAATTGTTAGCTGATCCATGTCCCACTGTAAGGTTGAGTGTCAACATTCCCAGGTTTGTGTTACAGTGTCCAACCTGCCTTTTACCTCCTTCTGCCTCTGACGGACATTTCTGCGTTGCCTAAGATCTGGAAGAGACTCACCAACATCTGTGATCAGAACAGCTTTTTCCAGCTTTGTAGCACTTTCTTTGGAGAGTCCCCAAACCTACCAACCCTCCACTCCTGTCACATGAAAATCGTCTAAGTCATGTCGAAACATTTTTCCAGTGTCTTACTTGAATTGAAAGTTTACGTAGAGAGCGATGAGTGTGTTTTATGGCTGCAGGCTTTATGAAATGTACTCACTACTCTCACCTTTTCAAGGCATGGAAATGATTTTTTCTTTTAGGTTTTTTTTTTTTTGATGAGAAAATGTTGTAAATACTCAAGGCTTTCACCTGACAGCAGTGTCTCTACTTTCCAAACAAAGTGTGAAGTGTGTGTAGCTGTTCTGCTCAGAAGTGGGGGAAAAAGCGGACATTATGCCATGTTTAATGCAAAAATTAAATACAGTAAAACTTGATGGGCCACCGTGGAAAACACTTCATAATAAATTAGCATCTCGACTGGGATTTTGAAAAAAAAAAAAAAGATTGTGGAAAAATGAGCAGTTTTACAGCAAATGCTTTGGTTCTTTCTAGGTGGGCTCTACTTAACTTAGATTTAGTTATGCAACAACTGATTCCTAAGGGAAGTATATTTCATAGATACCCACACAAGACCTGAATCTGGGATGTAACTGCACATCTGAACTGTTATAGAGGAGTAAAGTGTGAGATCATTAACTCAAGGGGGCAAATTAAAGGTCAAGTTTGGTGCTATGAAATGCAATACTTCCCCATCTGTATCAAGTGCATTACACATATACTGTATTTTGTAATACAGAGAATTTTACAGTGTATAAATATTGATATTTATCGCTGTACGATGCCTGTTCAGTGTTATTTATGAGAGAGAAAATAAAACCTGTCAGACTTTGTTACAAAATGTTGGGTTGGGTCTTTTATGATTGATGTTTTGTTTTTTTGTTTTTTTTATACCTCCTTCTAGATGCTTCAACATAGAAATCCACACTTGTGACTTGTTTTGGCCAATTAGTATATAAAAGTACATACAATTAGTATAAACGGTGTGCCCAGTGCAAATATTAACTCTTGGCAGAATCTCACTAATACATATTCATAAGACCTGATCTTAAGGGGCACTCAACCAGTTTTACACATTATGTGCAGCAGCATTACTCTGTGTGTTGCTCATCCTGCAAACACGGTTATATAATGTTAACTGTTGCTCAGGAGGAGGCCTTAGAAAATTATATTAAATGCAAACTGGTGCAGAGAAATGTTTGATGATGTTTTTGGATACTCACAACTGAATGTTTCAACCTCCTTGGCGTTCATTTTTTCAGTCCATTTTTTAGTTTTAGTCTTTTGCGAGTCTCCCCAACCCTGTGGAAATGGAATATTAAATCACAGGAGAACCCCTTCAGTGTAGAAACGTACAGTCCACTCCTGTTTCTTTGAATAATTTACTGCAGAGGACACCTTATGTAATACAGAGTGAATTCCCATCCTTACTTGCCTTTACTTAAGTTTCTGCCGACCTTGTTATTTAAGATGGAAAAAGCCACCTAAGGTAATTGGTATCGGTGGGAAACTCTGACTTCTCGCAGAGATGTGTGGAAAAGCTTCCACTAACTCGACACTATCTTTAAGCTGCCAAACATTTCATAACCCCCAAACACACGCACATCATAACCTCACCCCACATCTTGGCATCTTGGAGTCTGGCTTCATCCCTCACTCTTCCAAAGTGACAGGAAGACAAAATATTCTTGCTCAGAAGGTTTCCCCTTACCTTGCAAACCTCTAAATAACTGTCAGTCCTCAAATATGCAGCAGAAGCGGCAGCAGCACTGCATGGCCAGAAATAATGCTGGCTTCTGGGGCAGTTTGTCACAGCGATTTTGAAGTGAAGTAGTGATGGATGTGGCGGTGGTGATGTAGAGTGGAGCACCACTTACGCTTGCCCTTGCCTTGCCTGTGACAAACTATCTGCACAGGGGGGGTGGAGGGTGTTTGTGCGATAGACATGGTTCAGATAGATTTTTTTGCTTGTGATCGGAGCCTGAGCCCCGGCCAGAGTCCATCATCAGTCCAACAGTCACAGGCCCAGACGGCTCATGCATTTTTATTGCATTGTCTTTTTTTTAAAAAAAAAGGAGCTGCAGCACAGATTCACCCACTGCTCTTCACACAACACGCCAATCTCTCCAGGGCCGGGGTCAGATCTGTGTCCGATCCATCATCGTCCAACCCTGCCTCAAAGGACAAATCTCATCCCAGAGCCTCCCCGCCAGCGTGCAGATACGTCCACACAAAACCAAGAACATTCATTTTGACGGGCCCTCAAATGAAAAGCCCTGGCTCTCATTGAGGGCTACGCTTTTGGAGGGAAAGCTCCAAAAATACATCTGTGAGGCTGTTGGTGCTTGAAAACACATCTGAGAGTGGAATTATAAAAAAATAAAAATAAAAAAGAGAGAGAAAAGAAGCAGGGTGAGTGAGATTGTCTTGGAATACATCCACGCCGCCCTCTGAAGGGAAACTTGTGGTGCGGATGTTTATGGATTTGTGGAGGAGGGAAACGTTGATGGGCCGCTGGCAGAGGGATCTTTGCTCAAGGCGGACGGAAAGATCACATGACTGCCGTCTTGGCCCGGACAGCTGTTGCCTCCATCTGTACCATCTATGACCTGCTGCTCTCCTCCTCCTGCTGTAGTGTGAAACCGCTCAGTGCACAAGTAGGGCAAAGCAGTGCACCTCTGGAAAAGCCTGGGAAGCAATTTATTTTCATATGCTTAACTAATGCATAAGTAATGCATTACTCATGATGATTTAATGCGTGAATTAATGCAGAATCTATCATGAATTCTTTTTGCTCACCATTAAAAGACTGTCATCTCTATGAGTTGATGTGAGAAGTAAAAATGTAATTGATTATCAGTTAATGACTTCTAGTTCAAGTATTTTTTATATACTTCCAAATTTGCTGAAATGCAATTCAATAGAAAGAAAGCAGAGCAGAGCAGAGAGCTGGATGGAAACATGAAAGAGTGCCTTTGTAAAAAAAAAAAAAAAAAAAAAAAAAAGGTGGTTACATGCAAATTTCTGCATATTGCTTCAAGATAAAAGCAGCTTTATATTGACTTATGATTTCTGTTAGTCAGCATTCATTTATTCATTATCCATTAAGCAGCAAGCACCCAGTCACATAAACCCACAGTGACTTTATTATCCCTCATAATGAGCAACAGGAATGCATGTTACAACCTGTTTTTAATGCATGCATTAATATATCATGTGATGCATTAATTAAGCATATGATATGACTTGCTACAAAGTGTAACCTCAATATACTGTGTTAGATTAATGTTTCATTTCTTATATTTCAGAATGTGTGCTGCAATCCTGCTCATCAATTTGGTGCTTTGTTGACATTGACTTTCCTTTTCCCTTGTTCAGGGTTATTTTTCTTTTCCTCATTAAAATCAAACATGCAGAAAAGTATTGATGTTGAAAGCCTTTGCTCCAAACTGTGTGTGCATATTAGCTAAAGGCAACAATACACACAAACAAGGGAGTACTTTATGTTTTCTATCCTTTAAAGTCTGTGCATGAACAAATATATATTCCCTTTCCTTTCCAAAACGTCACCCACAGAGAAATCCACAGAGAATTGGGGATTTGGGACTTACAGATTGTAAGTTTTAGGTGAACTCATTAGAGCTTGACAGATTCTGTCCATGTGTCCTTGCTGATCAGGAACCAGGGAGCGGGGGGACAAACAAGGGAGGGAGGGACGTTTCTGATGATGCCTGCTCCCAGGGAGGAGTCACATCTGTGTCCTCTCCTGAGGTCAGCTCTTCTTTACTGTGTGACTGTGCTGTTAAAAAAAAAAACAACAACTCTGCTGTCTGCTCACAAAACAAACATGAAAACACACTCTTAGACTTGAAGGGTGCATAACAGAGGGAGGTGAAGGAGACGTCTTGACAGTATGTTGGCAGGGGCCGTGAGGAGGTTTTTGTTCTTTTTGGCCGTGAGGAGGTTACCGCTGGTTGCCAACAGGGAGGTAACTGTTGGTTAACTTGTTTTAACCAACAGTTACTTCCCTGTTGTTTCAATCTAACAGGCCCTTTGTCACGAGACATTTTACATTATGCAACTGAAAAACCACACATGCTCCACTAATAAAACTAATTCAGTCTATTCATAAGGGCTGTACTACATTTAGCTTCAATACTGTCAAAACATTTTTAAGGGGCTCACTCATTGACCTAAATAGCACAGAGCCTGCTCTCTAGTGGTCAGATGCCGATATTACATTCAGCTTCACAAAAGTGTTTCCTGTAAGGAGCGTTTCACACTTTCACACACAGGGTTGTAAAAAGTAAAAGAGTTCAACATATATTCAATTGTTACTATCAATGCCATTAATTCCTATGTGACAAGAGGCCTGCTGCTGTTACTGACTTTATTTTTTGAAATGCAGTTCACAGAACAGTTACCTCACCATTTTCCAAGATCGAGAATAATTTTTTTGGTCGAACTTAAATACTCCCCAAAACAGAAAATAGAAATTTGAACATAATTTCCATGTGCAGACGAAGACAGGTGATGTACTAAATAAAAACTGCAGATTAACATTCTAGTTAAATTGCCATCTCAATTCAATTCAATGCAATTCAATGATTTCAATGTCAGCTATAAATAATATTCTAAAAACTGTCAAACACTGATATTTTAAATGTTCTTTCCATATTTATTTTTATATTCTGTATTAGCAGAGTTGAGCAAGAGATATTAGAAAATCAAATCAAAATATAAAATTTACAGGCAACAGACATCAGGTGAAGTAAGGACATCAGCATCTCTCTGCGGCCTGAGCCCACTGGCACTTTTAATTCTGACCTGACACACTAGTCCAGCTGCTCTAAGACAAAAGCTTTGACTTTCATGTTTGAGCTTGTTTAGTGCATTTCTACCCGGCAGAGAAACTACAGTAGATTCCCCAGTGATCACTGGTGTAACGTCCACAGTCCAGCTTCTCCAGCCCCACCAGGGCCATGTGGTCGGGGGCCAGACGTGGCACTCCGTCTTTGGTTGCTGGGCGAAAGTAAACCCGGTCGAAGCGGCAGCGACTGACGTAGGGAACGGTCTTGTTGTTGTTGGCTTTGGTGTCCCAGGTGTAGCGGCAGTGCTCCTGCTTGCCCAGTTGCTCCCACACATCACAAACAGTGGAGGGCAGGCCCACCTTGGCCACCTGAGATGAAGCCCAAATCAGATATTACCAAGTATGTACACACACTGCAGTTACATGTATGGACTCAAGTGCACTGACTGCATGTGACTGGAGAGACAAATGACTAACCTCAGGGTCCCTCAAGTTTGTGTCCCCTCCAAACAGGACGGTGACATCATCAGACGCCTCCCTCATCCTCTGCATCACCACTCGTAGCTGCTTCATCCGCTCCTCTCCGTGGCCCTTGCAGCTCTCAAAGTGGGACGTCATCAGACAAAACCTCTGGCCTTTGAAATCCACCTGTTTGCAAGGAAGGAAGAGAGTGTGAGGTTTACATCTAGTTATGGCACACTGAGTTGAATGATTTGGGGGCATTTGGACGAGTGTCTGTGCACAAACCTGAGCTACGAGCAGATTCCTCATCATCTGGGTGGTGGGGTAAGTTACTGTCTCGCTCTCCACCAGTTTGACTCGAGACCTCTTCAGCATCATCCCAGTGAAGTAACCTTCTTCACCACCTGCTCAGTGCAGAGAGGAGAAGAAGCAGTTTGAGCTACTGTAGTAGTAGCAGTAGCAGGGCATGTGTGCCGTTTGTGTCGACCATTTTACCATATTGTGTCCTACTTATTTCAGACATGGACACTGCCTTGTGAAATTCTGTTCCTAGATAATTAAAAAAGTACCTTCAATGATCAGGTAGCTGACCGCCCGTTTCTTCAGGTAATTGACGTAGGGTGGTATGAGCTCCTGTAGGAGCACCACATCAGGAGTGTATCTGCATTAGAAGAAGAACAAATAAAATACAAATAGTATTGGCCTTCCCTGTGAAGCTTTGAGGTACACGGTACCTCCAGGGGCACTGCTACACAACTGACCTCTGAGTTTAATCATGAATTCTTTGGCCCCCCTCACCCCAAGTAATGAGATATCAAAGATTAAAGAATAATAGTGAAGAAACATCGGCTTACAAGACTAAATAGGAGCACAGGCCTCTGGCACGCTCTGCAAGGTTGTCTGTATCAAGTCCGTCCACATTCCAGGAGATGACAGACAGTTTACCATCATCTTCCTCCGAGGGCTTGCGTGTGGAGGCAGGACTGTCCGCAGTCAAATCTATGCTGGAAATTTTTCAGAGATTTTAAATTCAGAATTATGGCCCACAACAGAGGAAAACGGAGCAGTGCAGTGATATAAATGTGGACAGTGACCCAAGGGAAGAGAGATGACTCACCAAACCTTTGTAGGTTTTTCCTCAACCTTCTGCTTCTTGGTTTTAGGGCTGCTGTCCTCCTCTGGAAAGTCTGCTTCAAACACTCTCTCCATGTCTGCTTCAAAGAATGAATTCAAAGCTCTCTGAAACACAAGTGACAGGAAAGATTAACTCTGGGCAAACTGCGTGAAATGTCAATGCTATCGAAAGCAGATGTTAAACATGATGGACTGACTCTGTCTTGGAGGTTGAACTAATCAGTGAAATTAACTGCACCAGTGTTGGAAATCATAGTGGCCACGACGAGCTATAAGAAGGTCTCTCTGTCACATCTGAGAGGCCTGTTGGTGTGACTACAACTTTACCTCCATCTCCCATTCATTTTCAGCCAGATAGCACTGAGCCACGGCGCTGTCAGTCCCCGCTATTTGAGCAAACTCATCGCAGAGACGAGCTCTGTTTTCTTCCACGTTAGACACCGAGGGTTTGTCCGACTCGGAGGTAGACGCCATCTTGTCAAACCACAAAATTCGCTTTAAAAGAAAAAAAAGAAAGGAAAAAAGAAAAGAAAGAAGAGTAAATCAATACGCAATCATTGCCCCCATGTTTTGTTGTTGTCTGCAAGGTATCCCCGGTGTACCAGTAAAAGGCTTCCGGGTGGAGTTGCTAATTAGCCGCGCGTGCTAACTAAAACAAACCCGAGCGCATCATGATTAAGATATACGAGTCATTTCCATCATGTATTGCAAATAACACATTAATCTTAATGATTGAGTTCAGCTTTAAGTTACATTCGCTAAAAACAAACAACACGAAGAAGAATAAGAAGTTTTACCCGGACGATTAATCGAACGCTGCGACTTCCGGTGTGAAGTAAACACAAGTTTGACATTGGTGTCGCGTAGTAGGGTTGAAAATGGTTTCTCTGTCCTTAAATTCGCTAAAACAAATAATGAGAGCCATGGTCGACAACCCAGGCTTCGACAGAGTGCTGCGTAAGGTAAAGAGACACATATGCTGCCACATTTTATGACCATTT
Organism: Trachurus trachurus; assembly: GCF_905171665.1. Classification (NCBI taxonomy): domain Eukaryota; kingdom Metazoa; phylum Chordata; class Actinopteri; order Carangiformes; family Carangidae; genus Trachurus; species Trachurus trachurus. Next base: position 18,518,738 of record NC_139904.1, on the reverse strand, counting down.
TAAGATTTTTTGTGTGCGCAAACCAGTGCAATGAAGCTACTTACTGGAAAATGTTCCCCAGTGTCGTTTTGTCATACATCGCTACTTTGTGTTTATTCCCTTAGGTGGACGTGTTGTCTGCCACCCCGGGTAAGGTGGTGTGTGAGATGCGGGTAGAGGAGGAGCACACCAACCGGGGAGGCACGCTGCACGGCGGGCTGACGGCCACCCTGGTCGATGTCATCTCCACCATGGCGATCATGTACAGTGACCGGGGGGCGCCGGGGGTCAGCGTGGACATGAACATAACGTGAGTCTGTCCAGCAGTGTAAACCTCAATAATTATCTGGATGTATTCGCACGGTATCACCTGGTGTCATATACCCTCTATGTGATTTAAAAATGAACTTATTGATTGAGCACTACCTCCGAGTCCTACCACTACTTCCTGAACTTAATGCTGCACCTTTATTTCATGTCTTACATGATTGGACAAACTGATTAATCCAGGTCCTACTTTGTTGTCCTACTCGGACACACCTGGATTAATCAGTATGTCCAATAATGTAAGACATGAAATAAAGGTGCAGCATTAAGTTCAGGAAGTAGTGGAGCTGTGCATAGAGCCCATTCACACCCATCTTCAACTGTATTAACTGTTTCTTCTCAGTCCTCTGTCTAATATTTAATTAAGAAAGAATGGCCCCAGTAACCCTGTAAATGTGTGATCTCTGTCTGTCTTGAGATCATGGCAGATTTATCTCCGGTGACCTTGTTCAGTGTTTAAACCCAATCACAATAAAAGATTAACTTAATAAACTACAACTGACTGAGAAAAAAAATGTCTTTGTATTTCAGATATATGAATGCAGCCAAGATAGGAGAGGACGTACTCATCACTGCTCAGGTTCTGAAGCAAGGACGGACGCTGGCGTTTGCCACCGTAGACCTCACCAACAAGGCCACAGGGAAGCTCATTGCACAAGGAAGACATACTAAACACCTTGGCGGCAGCTAATCTGTCCCCGATCTGTGCCTGTTTGTAAATCACATTATCATATTTGTACTGTCAAGAAGAGACTGAGTGAAGATCTCAACTGTAAATAGTTTGTAAACACTCAGCCTTTTCACACTGTAAAAGAAGAACATAGTTATCAGTAGTGGGTGCCACAACTCCATAATACAACTCACTGGTAGCTACTAACTGGACCTGCGCTGTGTTGTTTTGGCTCTTGCATATTTGTCATTAATCCTGATCTAACTATGGCATTAATTGGTTCATGCACATGCAATAAAACAAATGGACAAAGAAATGCTTTCAGAATTTGCACTGTATTGGGATATGCTCAGCAGTATTGATTTGAGAATCATCAACAGAAAAAACCCAGAAGTTACACGCCTTATAACCTTTCAATTGAACACACTGAATCAACAATGAGCAAAATTATATGTACTATGTACTTCTTATTCTTTGACGAGCAAGCCTGCAGAACCCAATTTTAATTTGATGAGCATGGCAGGAAATTATCTTAATTTTACTAGGTCAAATTAAAACAAAACAAAACAAATCAGCTTTTAGCAGTTTTTGTTAGGTATGTTAAACATTAAATCTGTCACCACATTTCAGTTTCTCACCAACCCACATCCCAAATAAAACAAAACATAGAACATCAGATTTCAGTAGCTTAAATGAATAGTGCATGAACGGCTTGAACGGTGACAATGACCTTCAACATCTAACAACATGTCTCAACTGCGTGTACAATGCCTTTCAAGTCACTCGAGATTTTAGCAAAGGCCTGCCTAGCATGTTTCAGAGGAAAGCAAATGACACCAAAACATCTTTTTAAAGTCCAGCAAAAAAACTAAGGCGGTTTATAAGAAGCAATTCCTACACCATATGATTTGACAAATATTGTTCATCTTGTTATCTTTGCGTATACAGGTGTTAAAACACCTATTCACACCTGTCCTTGGTCAAAAGATTGTGTAAAGTTGTTCTAGAAACCCCAATGACATTACAAACAAGCTTTAACAATCCTTTCTTATGACAACAAGGATATAAAACACGTCCATCTGAGAACCACCGTGAAGACCTGGGTACTGTTTGTTCCTGTTTTGATGCAACATAAAGAGTTCCTTCAATGACCGGTGCTGTTGACAGTGCGGCTCCAAGAGAACAACCAACCACTCAAAATCAATGTTCGTGCAGGTTCAAATAAACAAAAATGAATGAGTGAGTAGGAGGGAATGGACAGGGAGAAAAAAAATGGGGGAACCAACAAAAATGGCAGAGAGAAGAGTGGGAACATTGGGAGCGTGAGGGGGGAAAAAAAACAAGGATGGGAACTGAATCAGCTTCAGGTCAGGGAGGGGAGAACGAGTAGGTAACAAAAAAGGAGAGATCCAAGCACAAGTTCAAATCTTTGAAAAGGAAAACGGGTGGAGATGAGTACATCAATTTGCTTCTGAAGGCTTAGGCAGGAGGGAGGGGACAGGCTTTTCCCTATGTGGCTGGGTGGAGCAAGAAGCCTTAATCAGGCATGTATGGGCGGAGGTGATCCTCGATGTCTCCCACACCCCAGCAGGTCAGCTGGTCCTGGGGCAAGTACAGGCAGAGGCTGCACAACTTGAAAACTGTGGCCTTGGTTTTAGGAGTCTGCAAGAGAGATGGACAGACAACACCTGTGGTAAGATCTGTCTGACACTGCATGAGGTTTCAGCCGTTTGAATCTGTTACAACAAGACTTTTGGCGAACCGACTAACCTGTAAGTGCTGTCTATCCATGAAGAGAAATACAGACTGACTTGGGTTGTTCATGACCATTCCAGCCTTGTCCTTGCGACCCAAAGCATGCAAGCACTGCTTCTCGTAGTCTCCATGATGAAATTCAAACTTGGCCTGTCAGAGGAAAGACGTGTGCACAAGAGTGAAATATTGTTGACATCCATACTAGGGCTGGGTGATACATTTCCATATCTAATCCATATATATATATATATATATATAAATATAAAATACAATTAACTGGATTAATCTTTCTTTTTTTGCACTATGCACTATGTGTGTAGTGTCTTTAAAGGACAATTTCAGGCACATTTAACATGGGGCTGTAGTTTCCTAATATTTTAGGTCTAAAAGAATGAATCTGAAGATTTTTTTAAATGTCTCCTGTTACGCAGTAGTTCTGTCTGAGTGTCCCCACATCGCCACAGCAGCGTATAATGGAGCAGACGGATCTTTGGCTGTTTACATCCCACAAAACTGCAATTTTTTCACAGACAACGTCAGATGGCTATTCAAACATACACCGAGGGGTTTGTTCATTTCAAGAACGTGGACTTGTTTGTAAACTGAGCTGTAATACCGAGTCTAGCGCAAGAGTCAAGTTGACACGCTCCTGTTTGTTTTATCAACAAAGGAGTTTCATCTCAGAGGCACGATGTTTTTGTAGCAGTAACAGTAATTCTGGCTATTGTTTATTCTACCTGTAAACATACTGAGCGCGTCAACTTGACTCTCACGTGAGAATTTGTATTCTGACGTTGTCTGTGAAAACAAATTGCAGTTTTGTGGGATGTAAATAGCTTAAACAGCATATTAAGCGTAAGATTGGTCAGCTCCCATTATACGCTGCTCTGGCGATGTGGGGACAGACAGAACTGCTGCAAAACAGGAGCAATTAAAAAGAAAGTTTTCATATTCACTTTTAGACCTAAAATATTAGGAATCTATAGCTCCAGGTTGAATTAGCCTGGAATTGTCCTTTAATGCGACTGAGTCTTTGTGTCTGTTTTAAATCATGATACATTTTGAGGGGGGGAAATCTGCTCAAGTTGGGACTATGTATGTGTTTTTGTCCATTTTGCTCTACACTGATCCAGATTTACAACCTCATGGAGAACACCTGTTGCAGTGGAGTAAAAAACAGGCTCCTGACATCTGTGTAATCTGGTAACAAGGTGTCAAGTTCTGACCTGAACAGGCCTGAAGGGTTCATCATCGGCCCCCTTCCATCTGGAGAACAGCAGACAGACAATCTTCTCAATATCGTTGCGCGGCCAGAGGATGAAGTCCATCTCCTGCGTGCAGCCTATCACATCCTATGTTGACACGAGGGGGGAAAAAAAAAGAGATAATGTATTGACATAACTAAGTGTCTTCTACAACACATTGCATCTTCAGATGATTCACCGTCTTACCCTTCTCATTGACTGGTATCGGGGCGCGTGTAGTTGCACAACGTCTTTTTGCAGGAGCTCTATGGAACTCTCGAGAGAGTAGCTCGAATCCCGCACACCTCGTAGGATGTTTTCTTCATAGTTGTTGGTCATCACTGGCACCACTTCAGCTACCTCGAAAAGTGCAGACTTCTTCTTCTGCAAAGACAAAAAAGAGAACAACAAGACAAACCACAAACATTAGTTTTTGTTAGACTTGATATGGTAAAGACAGAGTCTGAGTGGGACATTTTAAATATGTATACAGGATGGGGTCAACAATGTGTCAAGAACTGTGATCTTTCATTTTGCTGACAAACCTTTTCCTTGAAAACGAAGGCTATATAAATCTTGAAGTCAAACTGATCAGCCAAAGATTCCCTTTTCTTCCGAAGTTGAGCTCGAAGTCGATTTCGTGTTTGATTTCTTCGTGAAGTTGGGTCCCCCATGGTTAGATTTTGATGGCAATGTTCTTCTCGCGCAGAATATTTTGGCTACACTCTCGAGTTTTGTACTTATACGTTGGATAAAGGATGGAGTTAGCTACCCTTTGCAGAGACGACCCATGGAACAACGCTTGGCTAGATCTGTGAAATACCTACAAACTACCAACTGAAAAGGTCAAGAAATCAGAAACAAGACTAAGTCATTTTAGTTTTTTTTTGTAACAGGGCAGCGTTGAGGAGGGGAATGATCAACAGGCTAAGACTACATCTCCTTATTACTTGATCAGAAATCCATGTTTTAAGACATGACTTTTAATCCAAATGAGTTTTTTTTTTCAACCTGCCATTGACAACGGATTACAACGAGGATTTTTAAATGAAACAGCAACTCAAATCTGACTAACTTTGAATCTGAAAAATGATACTGAAATCAACAGAAACGACTGCTACTATAAAAACCCATACCGGCAATATATATTTATTTTATTTTTTTTTGCTAGTGAATTTGAGGACTACAGAGACTAGCAAGCAGACAAATATCCTATTGTTTGGGTCATTTCAAAGTCCCTCATCCCTCATGGCTGTCGTTTTGTGTTTGTTTTCTCTGTAGAGACTGCGTTATGTGCGTGTTTACAGAAGGATCGGGGATACAGACGAACATGGCAGGTAAATACAGATGCCAGGAGATGTTGGCACCGGGTAACATCGAAGACTACTACGAAAGTAACTTGACATTTCCTTGACTTTTTTTTTTTTTTTTTTTGACTTTACAGCCACTCATGTGGCCCACGGCCCGCGGTGCTGCCACTGCTGATAGTCATGATGTGGGCGTATTTTTAGCACACTAGCTAAGGTGAGCTAGCAAGCTAATGTAGGCATTCAACTTTTTCCCCGACACTAACTAGTAGTGATCCAACGATATAGCTACATCTTATCTTCTGACTGATTGGCTTAATTGAGGCCTATGTGTGGTTTGGCTAAGCTAGCGTACAGTCATCTTTCCACGCGTTTACATCTTCTCGCTTGGTTCAATGTGACTGCCAGTGCTGTGAGAGTCACGAAGCCGTGCAGCGTTGACTGACTGACTGACTAACTGGTTGTGCTCGTACTCGGCATTTTTTTTTCTTTTTAGCGAGGTATATTTTTTTGCTTCAGTCGTGTCTTGTCAACAACAACAACTTCACTTCATCGACAAAAACTCAGCCAGAGAAAAATCAGTAGCCACGTTTGAGAATGGCGAAATAAACGTTGAGCTTTGTAAAAAAAAAAAAAAATCTCGTCGTTTTTTTTCTTCCACGCCTGAAGTTTCGAGGTGTTTTCTGCGCTTGTTTTTCTTTCTCTTCTTTTTTCCTCAGTCGTCACAACCTCCGACTCGCCCTGCCGCATGCCATGTCAAGATAAATCGACAATCCAGCTGAAATCCTCCGTTCTTTCAGTCGACGAGTGGCGCTTTCTGTCTCCCGGCGGGCCCATATTTAACGGCGAGTCGTCCAACGTTTTTCCGTTTGGTTTCTTTGTGTGTTTTCGGGCAGCTACTAATAACGGCACACACACACACACAACTGGTCGGTCGGTCCACAGCCTCCCCAAAATGGCTGCGCACACAGTCAGTCAACTACAAAGATGTGACGTCGGTTGACATGTGACCGCACGAGGAAAAAAACAACAGCCTTGCGTCTTTTTATTTTTTATTTTTTATGCTTTATTCCTTTTCATTTAATTATTTTTTGTTTAGCTATTTATTTCTATGTTAGCTTTTGTATTCTTTACAGGTTTCTCTGGTTCATTTCTTCTTTTACTTTGATTGTAACTTTATCTCTTTTGTGTATATCTTCTCTTGTTGTGTTGTTCGTCTTGCCTATGCACCTTGAATATGAAATAAAGACATCTAGATATACATATAATGTATTGCTGTGTTTGATATAAATAAAGGGGAAGAAAACACAAAAAAATAACAGCATGGAAAAAAAGAAAAAAAACCCCTCCTCGTCAGTGAGTGGCGCCTTTACCACGTGACCTGGTGGGCGTATTTAAGCCCCTGGCGCGAGATCTGCACGGAAGAGAATAAGGCATTAACAGAAACGAGCTGGTCTTCGTCCACGGTAAGTTGGTTTTTAAACGTCTTTATGTTATGTTATGTTATTGTCTTAATTTAGTGCTGCCCCCACCTACTGTAGATTAAGTATTACTATTAGTTAACACGGTGATGGCCCAGCTCTGGCACGGTTAGTTTTTAACGTTAACGTCAGATGTTAAACATGGTCAACAACATGTAGCCGCGGACGGAGGGAGGCAGCACAAAAGGCCATCCGAGACTAGTCTTTTTAATCAGTTATGGAGATTGAATTAACGTAAAACAAAACAAAACAACATGTTTTATGTAGCGTTTAAAATTTGACGACGTTGAGCTGTCGTTAAACTACGGTAACTTAGCTTATTCTGGCCGCATTTAAACTAAAGCTTACTTTAAACTAGGCTATTTTCGATTGGCATAACAAAACCATTTATCCATCTGTGGTTTTTTAATTTAATTTATGTTGATAATTTCCCCATTAGGTGTCTAAAAACAAAATGAGTGTCAGCGGAAAGCCAAAACGCAGCCACCAGAGGTCTAATGAGAATATAAAGGTGAGTAATGATTTGCTCTCTGATCATGTTGAGGTTTGATTTTCAACAGGTGATATGATGTCTTAACCAAGCAGGCCACTGTGCATGTGATTGACAACTAGAAGATTTAATCATTTGCAGGCGAGGCTGCCATGATGGAAGCAGCTGTATCGGAAGAAGGCACCATGTTCAGTTTAGCTGCTTGGGGTTCAGGTTTCTGGTCATTTCATGATGGGAGCAGGTTATATTCTTGCTTAGACGGAGGTGATACCTGCAGTGTATTAAGGTTGCATTGTAATGCAAGGGAAATCTGACTAAACAAGTAGGCTATGAGTTGTGGTGTTGGACTTTAATGGCTACAAAAATATCAGACAGTATTTTAATTTGCTTTCTATATGGCTGTGTTAAGTAGTTTAACACATTGCCTGCCTTCCCACAGCTCACAATCACAAACAGATTAGCCTTGTAGGCATGGCTAGCAGTGTTAGTGAAGCTGCAGCCAAACATTAACAAACTGTGCTTGTTGGCTGCTCTGTAATGAGCCTCGAAGAGAAACTTTCCCACGGCTGTTGAAAAACTTTGGGCCCTGCCCCTGTTTCCCACACCTGTGGGCCTATTGCACATGGCAGCAGTGTTGTTAAGCCACTTCACTTATGCCCTCTACCATGGTGACAGTGTAACTAAAGTAAAGCGTGCAAAGTGATGCTAAGCCCTGGTGAATAGAGGCTTTGAAAATGAGAACACAGGTCATGGTAGTTTCCCGTGTGACTCAGCCTTGAGTTTCTGAAGACTTGTTTGGGACGGTGTTGGGATGTTCCCTTTGTTTTACAATTTTAATCTGATTTGTGATCTAGTCAGATAGACGGTATCATTAACTTTTAGCCTTTTTCTTTTTTCTTCCAGACCTTTTTCACACCATCTGAAAAAGCAATGGGCCCCCCCAGGCAAACCCTGCAGACCCTTCAACTCTCAGCTGCCAACAAGGATATGGGGAGGTCAGCTCAGGTATGTAGTGACTGGACAGCAGAACAACAATTTGATTCAGATATTTCTGTAACAGTTGGTATAGAAGTATTTCTACCGACTGAACAGCGCTCCATAGTCATCTTGTGTCTTTAAATAATAAAAACTTTTCCCTGTTTAGGCAGGGAAGGTCATCCCCAAAAGGAAACAGTGGAGCTCAGAGCAAAGTAGAGGTCCCAAGAGGGTGAAAGTAGAGGTCAAATCCACTCAGACAGAGGCAACTCAGTGTTTAACAGATGGCATGTCCACTGAAGCATATGAACTTATGGTCAAAGGTAGGTGGGACTGCTAATCGGTGAGTTAATCACAAAATGATGGGGTCTGAGCCGTTCACTTTATCTTGACCTTCAACCTTCTGCTGTTGTAGAAACACCCCCTTCCACCTACTGGAAAGAGGTCGCAGAGGAGCGACGGAAAGCCTTGTACAACGTGCTGCAGGAGAACGAGAAGGTGAGTTAATGACTGAGAGGCAGCTAATGTTTAGCTGCTAGTTGAGCTGTTCCCACGCTCCTGTCAACCTTAGTTGGCTCCAGTACAGCTGGCACTGGATTTTAAAGTAACTCTGCACCCAAGTACACACATTGTACACACAACTTTAAAATAAATTATTCTGACGGTGCCAGTCCTGCTGGACTTGAGCTTGTTTTCTTTACAGTGGCTTTTGGGAGGCGTTGGAAATTTTGAAGTTGGGCCTTAACAACTTATTTTTTTTACTTTGTTTACATTAACTGAACTCCTGTCCATGATGCTTAAATATATATTTTTTTTCTGTTTCTTGAACCAGTTGCACAAAGACATCGAGGCCAAAGATGAACAGATCACAAAACTTCAGAGTGAGAACGGAGAGTTGCAAGAGCTGGCGCAGCATGTACAATACATGGCTGATATGATTGAGGTGAGATTCAAAACACAACGTTATTGTGTTTATTGATCACTAAAGTGTATGTATGGCACATAATTTTTCAGTAGTATATCTTTTTGTGTGACATGAACTATTAATGAGACATGGCCTAGGGGCGTATGCATAAGTAAATCCAGCGATCAGTAAACACGGGCAATAACACTGGGTGATGCTTTGGTACTTGATGTAAACTTCATGTCTTTTCTTTTTATAGAGGCTGACCGGGAAGTGCCCAGACAATCTGGAGGAACTCAAAGACATTGCGCTTGACGTGGACGAGGATGAAGTGGCGGGTCAGAGTGAAGATGAAGACTCTGATTACGATCAGAGTGACGCAGAGGAAGATGAGATCTCAGACCATGAACAAGCAGACGCCTCAGGAGAGGATTAACTGGCGATTCTTGCATGTCATGGGACGTTGATTGTTCTATACAAAAAGCCAGGCCAGTGGCTTTTAGCACAGTGTGTATTTGACGGCAACAAAGTAATTTTATGTTCAGACTGTGAAGTGTTAATTTTAAGCATTGAATACAAACAGATTTTTATTTTTCACTGCTTTTTGTTTTTTGCTAAACTTATTAATTCTCAGTCAAGAGAAATGTTAAACCAACCTTTCATGGAAGACATTTTGATTTTGTGCATGGTAAACCTAGAAAAAAGATGCAGGTTCTTTTTCACTCGTGCTGGATGTTTTGTTTGGAGGCTTGAGGCAGTATGTGGCCTTCAAGAGGTTTTTTTGTTTACTGTAAAAAATGTACAATATTGTATCGCAGCTATGTGTATAAAGCATCTGTAAAATAAAACGCCTGCTTTTTAAAAAAACAAAGCGATTGTCTTGTGACTTCAAGTCAAACCATGAAGTGCTAAAATAAAATCTTACCACTGGATATCTAAATCAAAGCAAAACAATGCTGTAACAGTATAGTGCCTGTTCATGTCTGCCAAAAATATTTTTTATAATTGTGTAATCCAATCAGCCAGACAAAAAATAACCCAAAATAAAATATCCACAAGTTTTTTTTTTAATTATGCAAAAATAAAATTTATTGCAACTTTTGATGAGCAGAAGAAACACTGCTAACCACAATGGAGAGAGTAGTATGCAACTAAAAGGATGAGCACTGAAGCTATTGACCACAGAAATGGATGAAGTTCAACTTTAGCAAAAGTGTACAAGTTATTCTTAAAACCAGTCTCTAATAATGTGCACATTTTGCCAACTTGTACTTTGTGGTGATTAGGAATTGAACAAATCAATTTAACACTGGTCAACTGCAAGTTTGTAGAAAGGAAAAAAAAAAAATACACATGCTGGTTGAGTGGGTGAATTAGATACTAGACCAGAATACTGTTGCTGTACTTAAAATGTGGACAATGTTTTGCAAAAGGTTGTATAGAAAAAAAAAAACATAACACCTTCAGCTTTTAGTAACAACTTCACACATTTACAGATTATAATACAAAAGAAAAAATACATTTCATAAAAATATTACCGCTTGTTTTTAACATTATGGCTTTTGGACTGTGCAGTTAGAACCAAATGTGGCTAGATTCATATATTAAGGGTTTGTCTCGTTTAAGTTGTGCTTCTAAATATAAGTCTGAGTATTCTGGCCAAAATGCAAATGTTGTATTGAAAATACATTCTCCAATGAATTATGAGTTTTTATTATTAAAAGACAATTTTAAAATTAATTTTGCCTTTGGTTACAGTAAAATCTAAGTAATAAAGTAACATCTCTAATATAGGACGTCCCTTTCCGTTTGGGACCTTTAAGGGAAAAGAAATCTATAACACTATTAGACTATGAGCAAATCTTTATCCTTCCAAAATAATAATTCATCTAATATAATTCTTTCAAAATAAACTCCAATTAAAGTTAAGCATGAAAATATGGTAATAACACAGAGGCCTCTTTAAACAAACTATATTTCAAGTCCTGGACCTGATCCAAAATAGAACATAAATATACAATTCATTTACATAACAATGTCATCTGCACTATTACAGTATAATTCCAAAGAATATTAGAATTACATGGAGTAAATAATAAATAAGATGTGAGAAGTTTTATTGTCTCACTAGACTCAGTAGTACAGTTACAATGAGAAGAGTTGGAATTATAAGCGTACCCCGGGTCTGTGTTCCCACAGTGCAGACCCAAGAAGTACCGAACAGAACACTTCATTCTGCAGATTCTCATTATAAAAGCTTAATTTCTATTGGTGCTATTAGCTCACATACTGTATGAATGTGCAGTTAGCCCAAAGTGAGGCTACACCTATAGGATCCTCCTCTGTCTCCTCTCTGTACAGTTATTGAGAAAGTGCATTCTCACGCGCCCCAGCTGAATTTATTGCCCTCGACCGGCTCCACACCTGGTAGGAAAAATACATTTACAAAAGCAAGTATTTGTAGGAACCCGCCTGCTCGACCGCAACAAGGCTCAAATGGTCAAGGCTGACTTTATCAAATGTCTTCTTGTGTCAGCTATGTACAGAAAAATTGCACTTGTTCAACTGCGAGTATGAAGAAACTCAGACATGAACTGCTGAGACAGTGAACCTCGAGCGCTCAGTTGTTCCTTTCTCTCCACTGAGGTCTAAATCCATTCAAGACTGTAAACTGCTCTTTACCCACTTTACGTCACTTACTCCAAGAAGCCATTCTCCACCTATTAATGGTCCTCCCGGCCACATAACACACACTTTCGACCATACAAGAATCCCTGAAACTCAAAATGGAACGTACTAGAAAACACAACTTAAAAATACATTTTTGAATACAACCACATATATTACACCGGCTGTGTAAAATATGCCATATTTACATGCCATACAACAGTGCAAATCATCCAAAAGCACCAAATAAACATCTCTAATGCAAAACCACCGACTTTAAACATGTGGTAAACAGTGATTATACAAAGATCATAGTTAAGTATATTGCGTGACACAACGGACTCTGTAACAGCCAAGGTGACGATTAATCAGTGAGTAAGTGATAACAAGTGTTGTGTGCGAGTGGTGGCTAGCTTGTTGACAGAGGTTGTGTGAGGGGTGAAGATGCATTGCTCAAATTCCCAGTTTTCTTTGGAGCAGCTTCCAGCGGCTTCAGTGTCCAGTCAAATTCATGCTCTCGACTTAAAACTCACCGTGACCAGTCTGCCTGGCTCAGAAAGCAGGGGGACGAGGGGTGGGCGTGGGGGTGTGGGGTTGTGCGAAATTGGAGGTGAAGGTGTGTAGGTATATGCGTGCGTGTATGTGTGTCTTTGTGGTTAAGACAGTTTGTTTGGTGTTAGTTCCTTTTAGGAGGCAGTATCAGTAAGAACAGTGATCTAAAGCGGCTGCGTGGAGATCTAGAGGTCGCAGATCAATAAACTGATCAGTCACTAACAGTGCAGTGGGGGTGTCGAGCTGAGGAGGCAGTGCGTCCCCCAGCAGGGGAGTTATCTGTGGTATTCTCAGTGGCACGGTTGTGCTCAGAAGGCCGTGGTGACGGCGTTCCCTCGCCGTGTGCCCAGACGGATGATTTCCCCCGGCACCGTGTCCAGCTGCTCGTAGGCCAGCCGCCCCTCCTCACCTGTGACAACACACACAAAGTGTTATCGCTCTGCGGTGTCAAATAACTCACTGCAACTTGGACTGCAACGGCATGCCTGTGCTGTTTATGTGGACAACACATTTCTGCTTTACACCACAATAAAGGCAACAAATCATCTTTAATTATCTGAATCTCAAGAAAACTGCACTTGGTATTATAGTTGAAGCTTTGTATAATTTCATACATATGTTTTTGTGTGATTTGCAGATTTGTTTTTCAGTGATCAACCTAGCTGAGCAATATTTGACTTAAATACATTTTTTTACTCACCAAATGTGAGCAGGGTTTCTATGGCGACATGGCGTAGCTCCTCATCAGCTGAATCACACAGCGCTACCACCGCCCTGATGCTCTCTACTGCCTGCAGACACAGGAATATGATGGACAAGTTAAAGATCAGACCAGTTTGATCATAAAAACACATTAGAAACACATTTCTTTGCATCAAGCCTGGATTAGAAGTTCTGTCTTTTTCTACTTTTTCACGATGACACACAGAATATTTTTTCCAAGACACACGTGCCAAAACCTAAACCAATGTCACGGGTATGGATGATGCAAGAGGCCACTGACCTGCAGACAGCTGAGAGCCGAACAAGCCGCCCTCTGGCTCTGAACTCCAGCCTCCGACAGAGCCTGGGTGTAGCACTCCACAGCCTGAAAAGTGAAAACACACACAAACATGACATGCTGAATCTGTCAAGACAGACTGTCTGAAATAGTCTAAGTGGTATAAAAACACTTGTGCTCTGTGTGCAGCTCCACTCACCCTGGTCCTGAAGTGGCTGCGTGACGCTCCAGATGAGAGGTAGTCGGCTGCTGCCTTGTTGACCTGAGGGTCGTCTGCAGTGAGCAGGGAGGCCAGGGCCCTCAGGGTGCTGTTTTTAGGCCACAGGGACGTCACAGGCACCGTTTCCATCTCGGCTTGACACTGAGAAAGATCCCCACTGCAGAGCGCCTTTACAAACACCTCTGAGTATGAGAAACAAACACACACACAAATACACATTAAAGGTCAAACCAGGGATTGTAGAGCAACAGGAGCCTGGGGCCGGGTTCTGATCTACATTATTTCGTCTTTTATTCAAAAATATTTAAAAAATTGACCAGTGCTTATATTAGTTACTAACAAAAGGCAGGGTCACTGAACTCGAAGCAACCAGCTAACGGCCAGTAACTGTCTGTGAACCTGTCACTCAACGTAACCACGCCCCCATTTATGTACGAATTTTAAGCCTAAACAATACTAAAACGGATGTGGTACAAACCCCCCCCACCCCCCACAGTGTTCACGGAGGTGGAAACTATCGGTAGAGACCAAAAACAAAACATGAACCAGGCTGTAAATATGTTTTTTTAAGCTGTAAAGTCGGCTATTTCAACATGGCGGTCAATGGAGAGTTGCTCACTTCTGGTCCCAGCCCCGAGCGGCAGCCGAGGAACTGCAGTTTTTTGAACGCGGAAGTGGTATTCACTTGTTGAACCCACAACTCCCCCCTTGGTCACAAGTTACAACTTTAGCTCACCCTCTCTGGCCAGGTGAAGCAGGTGTGTCTCTATGTCCTGCACTTCGTGTTGCAGGATGTAGCTGTGGAACTGAAACACAGTCAGGACGTCCTGGGACAGAGCAGAGGCCAGAGGGTCATGTGACGTCACCAAGTCGCTCCTGTCGACCATCTCCCCCACTACAACACCAACCACTGGAGACACGGAGAGGATAAAAATCAGCAAATATGAGACCTGCCCCCCCCCTCAGTGACATTTAAATCTGGTACTAATTTACAAACTAAATAAGTGACTCAGTTGAAACCAGATGAATTGTAAAGTATAACCTCTGGCCTGTTTGCAGAGAGACAATAGGGATGATGAGCCAACCTGTGTCAGTGCCGTGTGGGTGTCTCTCCTGCAGCGCTGCCGTGCAGCGCTGGTTCATGTGTTTGAACACTCTGTCCAGTGTGGTGTGGAAAAGCCCTGCAGACCCGCTGCACTCCGACCACAGCGCCATCAGCTCCGGGCGCTCTGCGAGGCCTGGGAGGACTGAGAGAGAGAACAGCAAGTCAGACGCTATACAGACCTTCAACCCTGCTTGTGTATGGTAATACCTTTATCATGCACTTAGGCTGCTCAGAAGTGTGACATGAAGATAAATCGCCTACAAATCTCTTCATGGTCTAGCCCCACTCTATATTTCGGGACTCTTAACCCCCTACTCTGCACCGAGATCCCTCAGATCTGAAAATCAAATGTTGTTAAAAGTCCCACGGTCTGGGCTCAAGAAAAATGGAGATCGTGCCTTTACTGTTTTAGCTCCCCCTCAGTATCAGATCAGCTGAGTCTGTGTATCATTTTAAAACGCTTTTAAAAACCCACATGTACAGATTGGCATTTGTGCAATAATTCTAATGTTTTTCACATATTTTGATTTTTGTTTCTATTGTTTTATCTATTTCTATTATTTTATCTTATGCTTGTTCACTGTTTCCTGTATGATGTTTTCTTCCTTTTTGTCTTAATAGGCTTTATGCACAGCTCCACAACTTCCTGAACTTAAGCCAGCTCCTTTATTTCCTGTCTTACATTATTGGACAAACTGATTAATCCAGGTGTGTCTGACTATTGCTGTGAGACACACCTGGATTAATCCGTTTTATATTGTCTCTATGATATTGTATTTTTGTGAAGCATCGTGGAACCCTGGTTTTGAAAGGTGCTTTAGAAATAAAGTTTATATAAATGTTGCCCGATACAACACATGCAGAGACAGTGACGCCTACCATCAGCGGCAGATGTGATCGCTCCCAGTCTGTCCACGCTGATCTCTGCCAGTTCTTCTAACAGCTGCGTCTGTCCGGACAGTTTGAGGAGCAGACTGCGACGCTGCCACACGCCCGTCCCACTCGTCAACAGCTGAGCAACGACAAACCAAACGTTAGACAAATGTTGAGTTTGATTAAACCATTTAGACGTTGCCCTGTGCTAGACGGAGCTCTACCTGTATGAGGTGATTACAGTACTGCAGGTGGATGACGATGGCCACGTCCAGGTTCTCGTTCCCCGTGGTAAGGGGGAGGGGACTTCCAGCCACGCTGTTGCCTACCCCCGTGTCTTCTGTCAGGGCTTCGCTCAGGTGTCCCCTGGCCTCTGGATGCTGGCCCCTGAGAGGTGGACACCAAGAAGAGTCACCACCAGGTGGCAGCAGAATCACACAGAAGTACTGTACTGTACTGTACTGTACTGTACTTATAATCAAATGGTTTTCATTTGACCTCTGCTATTAGGACAGATTCTGTCAAATCAAACACTAGAAAATTACATATTTAGCCTGAGACATTTAAAATTTTTTCTAAATGAGCTGCAGATTTGTTTTACCAGACAAACATCTTTAAACTATACTTTGCACAACTAGAAACATTGCTTTAGTCAACGAATAGCAGGCATTAATTGAACATTAATTGTAATTTGTGAAGCATCAAAAGCTCAAATATCTTTCTAAGTGTCATTGTCAAGATGCAGTGTCTCTCTCTACTCTGTCTCTTTCTGTCTCCCACTCACCCGATTCTCTCTCCATCTGCGTCAAAAAGCGGAGACCTCTGTGGGGGGATGCTGAGGACGGCGTTATCGTCCCCAGTGTCCTCGTCGTCGAAGTCAGAGGTGTTGAGGAAGTCGAAGCTCTCCAGGGCGCTCTCCACTGTCAGGCTGAGGCTGGATGATCTGCTTCTGTGGCCTGGGAGACGACACTGTGGAGGGACAGGTGGGGGTGGGGGGGTTAATACAGTAACTCATGATTTGGTTTGGCTGGATTTTATGATGTACTATATCACACTTTTCTACTCTTTCTACTAAAAGTCCTTTACAGTACTTTCCACATTGACTCACACACCCATAAACACACTCATACACTGATGGAACAGCTGTTAGGGGCTTCAGTATGTTGCCTAAAGACACCTTGACACACGTCTGGAGGATCAAACCTCCGACCTTCTAGTTAGTGGATGACCTGTTCGAGCTCCTGAGTCTCAGAATTAGTGACTTTAGTTGTTAGTTTCTTAATTTTACATTTGCATTTTGTTGAAATTTCATTAATATACAGTAGAGTTCATCAGATGCAGTACTGGAGAGCGGTTTCATGAGATAAGGAGAAGGATTGAAGAATCATTTAATATCTAGTCATCACTTTGGGTGAGCAAAGAAAAAAGTAAAAAAAAAAGTTGCAAAGTAACGTTCGCTACTTGATGTGGACGACACATCAGGGACACATATTGGTTCAGTCACCTTGAGCAGGTCCTCCAGCCGCATCACTTCCTGCTCCAGGTCCTGAAGCTCTCGGCAGCGGTGAGTCAGAGACTCCAGCCTCATCAGCAGGCTGTGGATGGCTTCCTCCAGACTGCTCTCCAGGAAAGCCCTGCTCCCCTCTCCGGCCCAGCTCAGGCTTCCTCCGCCCTCCACCGTGGAGCTCCCACCGGGCGGCTCGATTTCAGAGGAAGTCAGCCTTTTCACGAGCTGCCTGGTCAGGCTGCCCGCCTCCTCTGTGTCAAGTTCCACAGGTTTCAGTTCGTCGGCGTGATCCAGGAAGACGTCCTCCGGAGCCACCGTGGACAGGTGGCTGTCGGAGCACAGCGACGGGGCCGCCGAATCACAGTTGGAGCCGGAATTTCGCTGGGACTCTGTGCGCTCCCACTCCGAGTCCTCCGCCACCTCGGCTTCGTCGCTGCCGAGGCTGGCGCTGGTGCCCCTGCTTCCTCGACTACCCGTCTCCCCATCCTCTTCGTACTCCTCCTCTTCCTCCTCTAAATACTCCTCTGCGATGGAGTCCTCTCTGGGCGGGAGCATTTGTGTAGATGATGGCTCCATCTCTGGAGGAGTGACGGTGATCTCTGGGTTGGACTGGCCGGGGGAGTGGGAGCTGGGGGCGGGGCTGGGTGTGGAGCCCGAGGTGTCGGAGAATGTGAAGGAGAGACGCTTACATTCGGCCACGCCACAGCCGCCGTTCTCAAAGACGTCATCTGGTAAAGTGGACTGAAAGCAGAGACAGGGAAAATGAATATAATAAAGATAAAGACTGAGATGTTGCTTGAAATCAGTGCATGAGGAGAATCTCTCTCAAGTGGAAAAAAGAATCAGATTTTCACTTTTCTCTCTAGATTCATACAACCTGACCTGTTCAACTGAGATCCAAAATCTTAGCAGAGACAAGTCACAAGAACACAGACGGTTTATAGCATGTCATGTCATGCAAATAAACATGCAAACAGCCACACATGGCATTCAGCAGCCCACAGAGAGGGGGCTGGACAAGCCCCAGTATGTCCACACCAGCAGAGAAGTACATCCCCATCATGTCAGCGAGGCAGATTGCACACAAGAGTCAGGTTAGGAGGGTCAAAGGGGCCACAGCACACTCACATAGACCTCCAGACTGGATTTGGGCCTTGGCCGCAGTGAGGCCAGGTCACCAAACGAGCGACTGCGCCTTAGCTTCTCTAGCAGGGTGTCTCGGAGCATGTGCAGGAAGGAGAGGCGCTGGCGCTCCGCGGGGTACGGCCGCCACTTCTTTACACAATTGCGCGCAGGCAAATAGGACAAGGTGTTGGGTATTTGAGTGAGGGCAGGTGAGTGGGATACAGGAGGGATGGATAAACGTGTGAAGTGGGACAGAGTGTGGGTAAAGGGTTTTGATGTGGAAATGCACAGTGGAGGGGGGATAGCAGGGAAATTGGTGAGGGTTAGTCAGGGGGTAGGGCCAGCATTGCTTACAGAAATATGATGCATCAACAGAAACACTGTGAGCCATAATCAACATTTCCTGATAGTGCAGAGCAGCAGACAGTAGCACAGGTGTCGTGTGTGTGAGGTCTCAGAAATGAGCTACATCAGCCTCTCACTACACCACTGACTGGCTGTGTGTGTGTGTGTGTGTGTGTGTGTGTGTGTGTGTGTGTGTGTGTGTGTGTGTGTTAGACTCACAAAGAAGGAGGTGTCCTGAAAGGTGGGGGTCTCTGGCGTTCCCTGGCTGTAGACCGACACTCGCCTCTGGAGAGCCGTGGCTTTGCTCACGTTGCCCGACGACAGAGTCAGATCCTCGACGTCGAAGGGGCTGGACGGGCGGAGTAAAAAAACCCAACAATAAGCACTTAATGTGATTGCACTTTGTGATTTACCGACTGTAAAAGTGAGCGTTGACACAGCAGGATTTATTGTCCTAGTCAGAATGGCTGCCGTAACGTTCGTCCACCAGATGGCAGGAGAGCACAACTCATCTAGACGCTGAATTTACAGCTACGCCACTAAAACAACAGCAGCTGTAGGTGTTTGAGGGCGGCAGAGTCAGACCGCGTGAGAATAAAAAATAGTCTCTTCAAAGATAAACTCAATATTCAACCCGTCATGGATTGAAAATAAAATATGCTCAACCCACTAAAGGGGGTCAGGCGACTGAAACTTTGTCAGAGTGACGGTGAAATAAGAAAAACAACAACTTATATCTCCTGTATTTTGAAACTCACTCACAAATTTGATATATTCTGCAGAGCTGTGGTCATTAAACGAGGCATTTCACTCACTTACAAGATCAACAACAGTATGAAGTGACCACTTTTAAATTATTTCTTATCATATGAATAAACCTTTGTTTCATACTAACTTTTTCTGAGTAACAGCATTGAAAAATGGCCAGAAGTGTTTTTACTGAACAGGAAAGTTGACCAATGACCCTTTTATATAAAATGAAAAGCAAAAAAAGGAGACCGCACACATCAGCTCCCTTATGTGCAGATGTATTAGCACATCAGTAGTAGTAACGTTTCGAGCTCATAGCTCTTCATCAGACTAACTCATACAGCATTAGACGCCCCGCTTTAAAACCTGCCCCCGAGGGTCACATGGTGAGTCACATGGTAAAAGAGAATGTATTGATCAAAACCCCTCTTGTGCAGAATCAAAACATACAGAAATAGTCAAAAACATCCAGAAATAGTCAAAAACAGTTGGACTATTTCTGACTATGACTATTTTTGACTATTTTTGACTATTTCTGGATGTTTTTGACTATTTCTGTATGTTTTGATTCTGCACAAGAGGGGTTTTGATCAATACATTCCCTTTTACCATGTGACTCACCATGTGACCCTCGGGGGCAGGTTTTAAAGCGGGGCGTCTAATGCTGTATGAGTTAGTCTGATGAAGAGCTATGAGCTCGGAACGTTACTACTACTGATGTGCTAATAAATCTGCACATAAGGGAGCTGATGTGTGCGGTCTCCTTTTTTCGCTTTTCATGTCCACATTTTTGAGGCCAGCACCTATTGAACTGGATGTGCGCGACCGTATCTACCCTTTTATATAAAATGCCATCACTTCATTATTCACCCTTGAAGAACAGTTTGTTAATGTGTGTTGAAAGGTCAGTACTTACTACCACGTGACCTCCAGGTTGAGTTTAATGGTGCCCAGGTCGTTGACATCCACAGCCACCACTTGAGGCATGGCAGTAAACAGCTCCTTGGTCTCACAGATCACACTTCCCACTAACATGTGAGTGGCCAGACCCTTCAACTCTGTCACCTGATGAGACCAGAAAACAAAAAATCTTTACTCACTGAATGTGCCCGGAAAATGATTTTTTTCCAGTTCCTCTGACCCTGAAAGCACTGCGACAGGTCAACTGACTGATGATAAATTGTTGTTGTCATTTTGAGTATGGTCCCATACAGCCTGTGTTATCATCATCAACCTCTGACAAGATGTGTCTACAGCATTTAAAGTTGGACCTGTGATGAGCTTTGAAGTGAAATCCTTGTACCCACTTGTGGCATCAACGACCAGACACAAAACGAGGAGCAAGACTTCGCTCTGCTAAATATGGTCATTGGTATTCAATTCAATTCAATTCAATTCAATTCAATTCAATTCAATTCAATTCAATTCAATTCAACTGACTTATTTATCTCCAGGGGGTAATTAAAAGCACATCAGCAGCAGCATCAGTGTCAAGAGGTGTAGAATATAAAAACTATGTAGAAAAAAGAAAAAATTGAGTTGGATGCACCCAATAATGATTTTCATCATCAATGAATAAGCTTGTTGCTCTCTTGATTAATCAATGTTGTATATAAAATGTCATTATAAATTGAAAAATGCTCATCATCTTTTTCAGCTACATAATTATTTCAAAAGTCAAAATTATTCGATTCATCATCATGTGACAGAAATATCAAAAAGTCATGACAAGCTGGAATTCATATTCATAATGAAAAAGAATGATGAATTAAAAAAAAAAAACCTTATTAATGAATGATCAGAATATTCATTTAATTTTCTTCCTGTTGACTGAATGAGCTGAATTTTTCATTGTTTGTACTGTGACGCTCAGTATTTCATGCCCCAAGTTTGATTTCCTCCCTTGGTTCCCACACTACCTTGATGTTGATGAGGTCAGTGATGAGCGGCATGAAGACCATCTCATCTCCATCCCAGCTCTGTCTGGAGTTCACTTCAATCTTCCCCTTCAGCTTCCACCGCTGACGGCCGTACCGCATGAAGATCTGGAGGAGTAAGAGGGAAGAAAAGAAATCTTTACTAAGTCTGAAGTCTGAGAAGGAACAAAAAAATTGACAGTCTCGATCATAACATTGCTCAATACTCCAGAGTTTCCAGTCTAATCTACCAATTAAATCTGCTGGAAAACAACTCCAGATTTTTTACTTGAACCAAAAAAAGTAGAAATGTTCCCTCTGTCCTCACTTACATACTTACTTACAAACATATGCATTTCAACATGAATATAAAGTTATTCTTAACATCCCCGTGTTACAAGTAAAAACACAAACACAACTTGCCTCATACTGGTCTCCAGGACACAGTCTTGCAAAGCCTGCTAATCCTGTCAGAGAGAGGAAATGGATTAAAAAAAAAAACATTTAGAGATGATAGGAGGAAGCAACCTGAAGTCACTCTGAGCCAAGTAACTTAAGTGTTTATGTAATGATATTTAAGTAATAATGACAGTGTGAGGGCTCAGAGTCCAGTGCACATGGATTTTAAGGGATTTGTCAATGCATTGACATAAAGTTCCATATGATTTTTAACACATGATGAGATTTTGAAGAGACGTGCTCCATGGTTTAGTTAGTAAATAAAATATGATGATTAGGCGAATTGTTTAGGTCAGTGGGTCTTCCACTGATCGCCCCTTGCTGCATGTCTTTCCCCCTGTCGCTGTCTCCCCATTTCCTGTCTCTCTACAGCTGTCCCATCAACTAAGGGCATAAAAGCCCCCCGAAATACTTACGGTAATTATAATATGATGATTAGTTGTCAGCTTCTCACCAAAACATACTTGTGACCGTTAGTGAGTCAATGCTCAATACTTAAGAAATAAATCTCAGCAGGTGAAGAACTCTTATCTCACCTTTCATTTTGATATGAAACTCCCCGAGCAGGTTCTCCAGTTCGCTCTCAAACGTGCTCATGTTCTGCAGAAAAGAGAGAGAGAGAGAGGGAGGGGAGCAGGGAAAGATGAGACTAATCCTACAAACAGCCATTTGTCTCACAAGACAAGAACAAGATCAACAACAGTAATCAAGTTATCTCCAGAGGCTGTGACGAAGCCAAACATCGCTACGCTGCGGAGGAGGCAGCGCGGCCCCGAGCCCTCAGGACAGGTGACGACAGGTGTGTGTGTATAATTAGGACTTAAAGGTCATTTTGCAAGTATGTGACTGACATTATTAGTGTTTACAAAATCAGTGTGAGCACTAGTCTGTAGCAAATATTGACACACTGCCACATGCCTTATCCTGAATGTAAAATCTGAACCACTGTACCTGCAGCACTGAGGCTGAGTTATATGAATTATATCTCAGATGCTTCATTTTTCTGAAGAATATTTTCATTCTTTCTGTCACTCTTGTACAGCGAAACGTCATCTACCTCAGTGTATTCCTTGTACCGGCGGTTGACCTCTGCGATGCTCTCCTTGGTGCCTTTAGTGGAGGGAGAGGAGGAGAAGGCCTGCTTCATCCGACTGGCACCTTCCCTCAGACGGCTCTGGATGCAGAACGCCTCGTACAGCTCATCCACCTGAACGACACACACACACTTCCAGCGTTAATAAATGTACCAAGGACAAGCATGCATTCATACGTGTACAAACTTTCTCATTCATTAGTAGAGAAAGAGAGAGAGAGAGAGAAAAAAAAAACTTTTGCACTAATGAAATGAAGCAAGTCTTTGAAGTTTGAAAACCCTCCATACATTACGCCAAAACATCCCTGGGCAGGAGGCAAACTCCCTAAAAACTTCCAGCTGCCATCTAAATTATTCTGGCTGTGTTCACATCTCGCTGGGATTCATTCAAGGATGCCCAGCGCAGCTCCAGGCCTGTGTAGTATTGAGTAATTCAGCACTGATATGGCTTTTATCAGCAGGTCCTCGACAAGAGCAAGAAGCAGAAAGTGATGAAATGTATGACAAGAGGCTGCAGAAATTTACACAATGTTCAGGTTGAAGAAAGAAGCAGTGAAACTGGTGAGAGAGAAATGACAGAAAGTCACAGCGAGAAGCAGGTCCAAGACAGAGATAACCTGAGAGATAAACCGAGGGAAGAAGAGTCCTGAACTGAGCTGACAGCGAGCAGATACAGCTGCCACGTATCAGTGGAACTGCAGCCTCCGGTGGCAGACGCCTGTGCCGTCCCGGTCTGCGACAGGCCCCCAGTGGGACTCTCCCAAAAGCCGCGGGGACGACAACAGACGGCGTTTAGAGCTCATTTGGAGACGTCTGCGTGACTTGAGTTTGCAGCACTAGTCTGATCTAAACCAAAACCCACGGGGAGAGGGAACGAGTCCATCAGCGTCCTGCTGGCCTGCTCGCTCAGTGTGGGCTCAAATGTTGGGATGTTTCAGCTGGAGCGAAATCGTTAAGATGAGAGGATGTTGTTTGAGCTTCTGTGACCCGCATCTACTTGCTCTGTTTTGTATTTACTAGACTGATTGTGTTTTTCAAAACAGGTTTTATGCTGTATTCTTTTCTCCTCTAATGTTTTGTCTCATCATTATGTTGCCGTTACGTGGGCATTGTTATTCGTTTCACTCTCTTGTTGTTCTGTAAAAGCACAAAAAGGCAAACTGCTATATATATCAAGTTATTATTATAACTGTGGCATCAAATGATCTAATTAAAAAGGCAAAGTTTTAAGGTATTAATATCTGACATTCCTTTTATCAGTGTCTCTACTTTTGTGTCTCCTCACCAAATAAAACTTTTTGTTCACTATTGTACCTGGTGTCAAAATCAATACAAAAACAAAACTTCAGATCTCTAAATATAAAGTAGGTGTCCAACTCTTCATACAGACGGAAACAAGAAAAGATTTGAGGACTGACTGATTGATTATTTATGCTGCGTCATGCCATTTTTTTCCTCCTCTGAAACCACAGTCCATCAGCAGTCACGGTGTTTAGTGTCCTGTCCGTTTTGCTTTTTCCGACTTCCTGAATGCACATATGATCGGAGCGTCAGCCGGGCAAAACAAAACACCTCCGGTGAGCCTCATCAAAGGGAAACATTGCAGCCTGCCTGACGAGACCGCTGAAATATTGATGCCTCGCGCTCTTTATGGCGCTCATTAGGGAGAAGCGGGAGAAAATGGGCCATTCTGGCTCCTGCCGTCCTAACAGCTTCTCTGAGTGTTTGTTTGTGCATCTTTGTGTCTGAAACTAACACTGCCAGCATGTTTGTGAGAGGAGACTGTGTCTGTCTATGTGGACATGTTTACATGCGAATGGAAAGCATGTTTCAACAGTGGGGGGGGGGGGGGGGGCACATGGGTTTACGGTAAAAAAAAAAAAAGAGAAAAAAAGTGATGTCTGCAGTAATGTAATGTAGCTTAGAACTTATCTTATGACAACAACAAAAAGACATGGAGCCACATCCCACCAGCTCCACGTCAAACAAACCAGCGCCTCTCAGCCCCCTCATTCCCCTCAGCCCCGAATGGGACCCAGCCCTGTCTGTCTGTCTGTGGTATGTGGTGTATGTGGCGCGGCTGCAGCAGCTGAGCTGAGCCAGCTCTCAAACACTCTCCAACCACAACTGTTATTCTCAGCTTTCTGATTGGGTTGGAGCTGGTTCAGAGCTTTCGACAGCTTTGAAACACGTTTGGTTTACTACAAGGGACAACAACAGCAGTGGTGACCGCTGATGAAGCTGAGAGTCATTCAAAACAAAGACACATTCAACCAAGTGACCTGTCGTATTGATTAAGTTGATTAATATGATAAAACTGAAGGAGAAGATGCCTACTTTGGGTGCCACTGGAGAAAACGGTGCACCTCTGTGACAAATTTCACAAACTGGGGCTGATGAATGGCCACTATTCTTCTCGGGCAGTCAGTAATCATATCATTATCAGCCAATTAGGCTAATTTTTGTCCCCAATTACAATCGCCTCTTGCTGCCTTCAAGGAAATGTCCTTTTTGAAGGTCAGCCAAGCTCCACTCCAGAGGACAGCCATCAGCATATTGCCGTGCCTCGGGCACATTTCACCCCAGAAACACGGGGAACATTAGAGGCAAAACACAAACAAAGAAATGGGAAACCTGCACACAAGCAGATGGAAGGTGTGTGGAGAAAGAAAAGAAAAAAACACACCTTTTGAGCATTGAATCCGCTGGGTTGTCTTTTAAAAGTTTTTGAATCTTGTTTATATGGATCTATTGATAATATTAACATGGTGAAATGATTAGTCTTACATTAAGTTAAAAAAAATGTTGGCAACAACTCAAATCAAATGTCATAAAAGTGCCAGTGGTTACAGCTCCTCAGTGGCCAGTGTTTATTGGTTTTCACTGTCTTCTATGTCACCTTTGATTTTTTTTACTATGTTCTGCCATTTTATAGTTAAAAACTTAAATCAAGAAAATAATCAGCTGATTAATGATGAAACTCGTTACTTCCAGAAGTCCAGAAAAGAAACTCCATCTTTAAGACAAAGCATGAGTAAAACTCTACATTTGAAACCTCCTCACCATAACAGACTGTTTAGTGTGACCCATGTGCTCATTTAAAGGGCTGTTTCAACACAGACTCCAACCTGGTTAGAAAACACATCTGCGCCACCATCTTAATTACCTTTCACCAGACGTTGACAAATATTTAATGTAAATTTATTCTGATTTCAGTCCTTATTTGGACTCGGGGTCTCTGTATTAATTACTGCTCAGTGGGATGACAAAACCGGTGAGGCTCAGAGACCCAGTGAGGGATTATAGCAAAATCTTTACATGGGAATCAATTATGACCCGGGTGTGAATAACACAGTGTTCAGGTTTATTAAGCATGAAGTCTCTATTTTGGCTCCAGTTTTCTTTTGCATCCTGAAATAAGCTGTGTAAAAACACTACTAATGATATTTTGGGTTCTACAGTGCAGCCAGAGTTAAGGGTGATGGTTTCTTTTTTCATTATTAAGAATTACTGGCAGTTTTAAAGGATTGTCTCTGTATCTACTGTACATCTGGATTTAAACTGTGGGATTTTGAATATGAGCGATGACTCTTTAGGATATGGAAGGAATCCTCTTAAGATACGGCCATTATTCTGAGTCGTAGGATAATGGTGCACGCACACACACACACACACACACTCTTTCTGCCGGGGGGCGAGTGATTATAAGCAGATTAAAACAGGCGGGCCACATCAAACAGCATCAAACACACAAGCCCCTCTCTGGGGGTCTGTGGGCATGTGTGTGTGTTGGTGGCAAGATTAGCATTCAAGGGGAGCAAAAAATCCCTGTAATAAAAATAATCACATGCATAGTATTCACTCCCATTTTTGGATTGAATTTGGCACATGGTACACACACACACACACACACACACACACACACACACACACACACACACACACACACACACACACACACACACACACACACACACACACACACACACACACACACACACACACACACACACACACACACACACACACACACACACACACACACACACACACACACACACACACACACACACACACACACACACACACACACCATCCCATACAGGACATCATAGGGGTTGTATTGTGCCACCTGCTTCCTCCATGTGAGCCAATTATGGCTCGGACATCTGCAAGCAGCCGGTAGCACCACCAGGAACAAAAGGGTGGGCTGATGCGACTCCCAAACACACACACAGAAAAACACACACACACACACACTAACAACTTGCTGATGGATGATTGTTAAGTCATCCCTCACGGCAGCTGTCCAGCACAAAGAGACACGCCTGAGCCTGAGCCTGAGCCCAAACCCTCACAAACACGTACAGACTCACTGTAAGTCTCAGCTGCTGACACACTGAACGTCTCCTCATAGCTGCTGATTGACTCACCGTCAGGGTTGGTTTTCTCTAATGAGGTGAAGTGCACTGCACTCGTTGCCCTCAGAACAAATTAATGAAGTGCATATGCGCAACATACAGTTGTGACAACTAACGGTGATTTACACACACTCGTTCTCATGTCAGGTCAGGTGTTTTCAGTGTCATGCACACAGGAGTCATTGTTGCCCATTTCCTGTATGGCTCTACCAGGGAAACATTTTTCTCTTTATCTCTGTAGTGCTCATCACTCCCGCTGCAGAAATATAAAAGGTGTTGATGGCTCCTTCTTCCCTCTACAAAGGCTAATCAGCACACAAAAATCTACCTCGTTTTTCATCCCCGTTGTGCGTCTCGCTGACATGTCAAGGCCAGAAGCAGTGCACTGAAAGCCCCATTATACTGTCTTTATAAGGCTCATACTGATATTGATCTGGGGAACGGGTTATAAAAATCTATACATTTTTTAAAACAAAAGAGAACAAAAAAGAAAAACCTACCTGTCATTGCTCTCTGATGAATATTGATGACACAGTTTCTAAATGACTTCAAATGAATACTCATTGGCTGACACATACAAAGACATGGAGATAAGTTCAATAAGCCAGTGTCAACTGACGTACACAGTCAACATATTGATTTACTCACGCAACTAGGTGATAAACAACAGACTCATCGGTGTGAAAGTAAGTAACAGACCAGATCACTGTGGAAACTGAATAACACATGTATTACGACTATTCACCTACCGCAAACACAACTACAACCGCTCTTTGTGTAAGGATGAGGCCAACTCTCTCTCTCTGTGTGTGTGTGTGTGTGTGTGTGTGTGTGTGTGTGTGTGTGTGTGTGTGTGTGTGTGTGTGTGTGTGTGTGTGTGTGTGTGTGTGTGTGTGAATTAATTTCCTGACCTCAATGCTTTTGTGAATGACCAATTCTCTTAGCTGGGCACTCTACAATTGATCTCACTCGATAGCTATCTGCTGATGCTGATGTTTGGAAAATCGACCTGTCCACTCTTTCTCTTACTGTGTGTGTGTGTGTGTTTGTGTGTGTGTGTGTGTGTGTGTGTGTGTGTGTGTGTGTGTGTGTGTGTGTGTGTGTGTGTGTGTGTGTGTGTGTGTGTGTGTGTGTGTGTGTGTGTGTGTGTGTGTGTGTCAATTTCAGTTGACAGCGTAGGGCTGCTTGTGGACTTGGGTCCAGCATGCATCTCTTTCGCTGTGTGGATCGTTCTCTGCCCTATCTAAATTATAAATAAACCGTTATTAATTTCTTTGTCCATTTTTACAAACTCTGTTGGAAAAACTCTACATTACAGAACCACTTCATTAAAGTCAAACAACATCCTTTTGTGCACAGAAACTTCAGGAGTAAAACTACAACTGGCAGATCCAAATAATGACAAAAAGTCACTTCTCAATCCAAAGATTAGAGAAGTTTTAAAATTATTTCGTACCCTGCAGAAAGTCAGAATAGACAAGGGTTTAACAAAAGGAGCGCTGGTATATATTTAGAATGAAAGAACGCAGTGAGCGCTAGATTTAACTCACTTTTTAGTTGTGTTTTGACTTTTGAGGCCTTTTGCCTGTCTGGCAAGATAAATCAGTCTCCTTCACTATTTCAAATATTTACAAGTGCATTCAAATCTATTTTTGTGCGGAGCCACAAAGAAGAGAAGAGCTTCAGAATAATGTTGGATGTTAAAGAGAAGGGATCAGAGTGAGTGTGTGTGTGTTTCCTTTAACTGCAGCTTGCGACAACCTCACAAAAAAGGGTTGAATCTGCTCAGTGTATTTTTTCCTTGTTATTGAAGTCAAAATGTTGCACGCTTACACACACACACACACACACACACACACACACACACACTGTCTGAATCTCTTAGACAACCTCACCTATTTTAAAATGACTCAGAGCTTCTTTTTCTATGTCCCCTCCACATCTCCTCCTCTCGTCTTTTGTGGAACCTGTTAATCGCCGTAGCCCACTAACTGCCCTGACCTAGATACACTGTTGCCTTCAACCCTTCAGAAAGACTTGTGAGACACAAAAGCGTCCAAGTGCTGCGTCTGTGCCATCCGTCCCCTTGTTGTGTGCGTGTGTTTGGCGATGGATATAGTTTTTTATCGCCTCTCAGGATGTACGTGAACATAAAGGGTTAACGTCGCCCAATAGATGGCTTCTCTGAGCTCCTCGGGAGTTCAAAGGCTCTGTCTTCCGGTAACCATGGTAACCTTTGGAGCTGCACTGTTGTTGGGGCGTGTGCGCTCTGATTGCCTGCTGTCGCATCTGAGTTGACGCACAGCGAGGAAGGCCGTCACCGAGCCACAAAGCAGGACACGGAAGAAGAATCACAGAGGAGGGGATTAGTGGCGACCTGGAGGACGCTACAAAAGAACATACTGGAAGGAAGTTTTCTGACCTGGCCACCGAGGCGGGGAAGTTTTTGACTAGACCTGCTGGAAACATCACTAATGCACCACTTAATGAACCTGGAAGCAGCAGGAACACTGTCCTGACCTGGCAGCAAAAATCCAGATGTGTCTGTACCACTTTTCAGTGCAGGGGTCACGGGCGGGGCTACAGCCAATCCCAGCCGACATAGAGAGCCTAAGCGGAAGCGGAAGAGAAGCTCGCCATGGGACCTCAATTCAGAAAAAATCTCCATGTAAGTGAATGGGAGTCAAAATTGTATTTCTGGATCCAATTGAATTGTGTCATGAGAAAATGATATGACCTTAACCTATTTAAAACATTGCGTTTCATGCCAAGAAATCAGCAGTTTGTCGTAAAACAGCAACGGAAGAATTTATTTTGTGTGAAGACGCTCTACTACGGACTACATTACAGGATCGGGTGTCCCACAAAAAATACGTCACCAACTGACACGTGAAAGGGCGGCATGTGGTGTGTGACGTCACCTATGCGACCTGTAGTCTTTCTGGTTACTGATTTACTGATAAAATGTTGACTCCTGTTCACTTACATGGAGATCTTTTCTGAATCGAGGTCCCATGGTGAGCTAACTTCCTGCTTCCGCTTAGGCTCAAACAACCGGACAATCACCTCTACTGCTAACTAGCGTCTAGCTGTAAACTCTTGTTTACCAAACTGATACAAGAGTGGTACGCCTATCAATATTTTAATTGCAATACTCTTGGGAAGAAATTGTCAAAATGTCAAACTATTGCTTTAAACAAGGTAGAAATGAGCATCATTGTGTTTCCTGACTGAGATGTCCAGAGGAAACATCTCAACAGCACTTTTGTCTTCATGCAGGAAACGGATCAGACTGAAGACTCAGTGCTGAGCTCAGACAAAATAATAACAACCCCTTAAAAATATCAAATAATCACACTGGTGTGCTTACCTTGCTCATGTGAAACTCCAGACGTCTCATGTACCTCTCAATGGTTTTGATTTGCTGCAAAAAGACAGAGGCAGCACAAGATTTAACGCAGCTCATGAGGATGTGGCTGCATGTGGTTTACAGCTGTGAAAATAATGGTTTTCATGTCCTTACCACAGGATATATAGAGGCACAGTTTGCAATCCTGTCTCTCCTCCCGACCCACCAACCATTTCCCCCTCTCCCATATTTCCTGCATTATTTCTCAATCCCTCCAGCTCTTTACTTCTCTACTGTCCTCCCTCCTTTATTCTGCCTTCAGCTGTTTTTTTTATCCCTCCTTTCAACTCTTTTTTTTTAACATCAAAGATTTCCCAACACACCAAACTTGGAGTGGTTATTACAGTAGACCCGCCCCTCCATCAACTCACCTTGTCAAGATCATATAGCACTCCCTGGAGAGAAAAGAAAAACACACACACACACACAATCACACAGTTAGTATAGGGACAGCACAGCTCAGGCTGCTTAAGTAATGCAAAGCAGACTGCTGCTGACATCAAGAAAAGATCCTATTAAACACTCCTACCAGTGACTCCACATGCAGTCTGAGTGTGTGTAGCAAATTAAAATGGGTTTACTATGTGTGAATTGATGTCACTGACCATTATCATTTAAATGTGATTAAACAGGTCCGAGACCACAATACTGACATCAGACAAAATATGTGCTCCGGTTACTTTACTGTACTCGTGCACAGATACACATAAGAAATAAAGTGTTTTTAATTGTTTGCGATGTAGAACTTATACATTTCTAACTTAAAATCAACTGTTTTGTTGTACTTATAACTGAGAAGCTTGGATTTGATGTTTCTGACAGCTTCAATATGTCCCATTTGAAATACAGAAACCGCTGAAAGCCTCAAAAGAACAATGTAAAAGTACAGTAAATGTAAATGAATCTGTGTTGTAGTCTCTCACCAGACGAGAGTTTCTCTTCATGTCCTTCATCAGAGACATGAGTTTGTCCAGCTCCGTCTGATGAACTTCCAAATATTCACTACAGGACAGAAAAAGAAAACACTTAGGGCCCTAAACAAATGCATAACTTATTGATTAATGTGTAATTTATTATATATCAATTACTAAATAACGTGTCAGAATACAGTAAAAACAATAATTTTGTATTCTGCCCAAAATATTGAAGATGATGAATGATCTGACTTAAGATCAATCACCTTTTATTGAAACACCAAAACATTTCATCCATAATTAGAATATTAGAAAATGTATTATCTGTTATTTGTCTGATCAATCTAATAATCATTTCAGCTCTTTAAGCAAAATAATTGAACAGATTAAGCTCACTGGAGGTTAATGAGGATAAAGTGTATGTAATGACAGCAGTATGGGGTAAATACTGTACATTGGTATATAAACATTTGTGCAGTCCTGTAAATATATGGAGCAGAAAATGTCAACAGGCTGTAAACGTTCACATTAAAGTAACAAATTATTAACACGTATGGACTGAAACCGTTTCCTCACAGATTCTCTCGCTTGCTTTAAAAGGAGATAATTACTCTGGCGAGGTTACGAGCTGCAGAGTGTGTGTACACAGTGTTAAGTGAACACCAGTGTATGGATTACTCACTCCAGGCCTTGTTTGAGTGCAGTGTAAACCTCCTCCAGTCTTTTGGGCTGTGGATCTCTGGAGCTGCTGCCTCCCTTGTGTCCCGACAGGTGAGGCTTCTTGGGCTTGGACTGAGGCTTCTTCTGCACCGCCGAGTTCCCCATGAAGGAGTTACACCTGTACAAACACACACAAACAAACATGATAGTAAGCGGCAGCGCAAAGGAGGGTTTATGAATTTGCTGTCTTCTGTGCAACGATGTCAAACACTGTGCTTCAAGACATTTACAAAAACTCTCAGTTCACAAGCAGGAGAGCGAAGGACCATCTCAACTTAAACATCTGCTTTGCACTACAAAGTTCATACAGTGGCTCAGACTACAGACTCAGACAACACTAAATCCCACGTAAAATATTTATCACAGTATGCGGCCTGCAGGCTGCCTGTAATGATGCAGCATTTGATGAGATTTCTGTATTATTTTTCGGCATCCTGAACTTGCCTCTGAGCTGCTATCTGTGTGAATTTATCTCATTTGACAGATGGAGAGGGCTCATTGACTCTGTTCGCACTGAGATAACTCAGTCATACAGCACTGACGCTTTGATGCAACTACTCAAACTCCCGGCATAACCTCAGCGCCGAATCTCTTCATCAGTCACAGGGTTGTGCTAAATCACAGGTACATGCAAATACACGCAACCACATACAAACATGGCCCCCCACCACCCCCCACCCCCTCACCCCACCACTCGCTTTTTCTGTTTGACCTATGTTAAGGCTGCCATTCATCTTCTGCTGGAGTGAAGTCACACACACACACACACACACATGCATCACTCTCTGGGCCATAAATGACATTCAAGTGTTCTTCAGTGTTTTCCTCACAATCCTCCAGCAGTTGGCTGACTGAAGGGGGGAGGCCAGTGCATTCATTAATATATATGTGTAAGCATTGCAATATTTAAACTACTTAAATTAGATTTTTGATTGAAAAACTGTTGATCTGTTATCTTTTTTTGTGATACATTTTATGTTCATTAATTGTTAATCTGTCAACATCGTGGTGTTTAATGTCAAAGCAGGGCTGCAAATAGTGAATTTATGTTCATAGTGAGAGCACACAAGGTGATGTCCTTGTTTGTTCTTATTGCCCAACTGTATAAAATTCAGTACGTTTTTAGTAAATTATCAATCAAAATGTCAAGGACTGTCATAGTTGCCAATCAAGAACGAGTGACACCATGTCTAAGCCTTCGTTTCTCTGTTTCTGTAGAGCGCAGCCTCCTCACAAGCCTTTTTCTCTTCACATCATTTCCATTTTAGGTCACAATCATCTCACCCGCTCATGCACATTTCAGCTTTTAAAGCCATTACAGATTTAGCTGACAAATGACATTTTCCCCCAGACTTAATGAAACGATCCTAGAGTCATCTCAGGGACATGGCGACAACCGTCTCCAGCGCTCGACAAGTTGGAACGTGCCACGTCTTGCTGCGCGCCAGGAAAACGCAAGCACAAGTTGAGCTAAGCTGCCACAAATGTAGGGCAACGCTGAATGAGAGCGCTGAGTAGCCTTGGGGTCACACAAGCTGTGGTGCAGTAGTGTCTCTTGGCAGCGACACACACACACACAGAAACACACATGCGTATATACTAACACGATTCCAAACTGACTTCTAATTGTGGATTTGCACTCCTGCACACAAACTGCAGAGTGTGCAGTATGCATGGATGCGTAAACGCGCACACGAGACACACACATGGGTACACTACACACATGGAAGGTCTTTTTGCTCATAAACACACACATGCACCGAGTCGAGTGGCCTTGGAGGGTCTGTAGCGCTCCACCTCGCTCATTATCAGAATTGGAAGTTGTCAGCCGCCCGTCAGTCGCCCCCACAACCCGAGTCATTCCAGCCAATTACACTGTTCAGTGTCTGAGCAGCGAGAGGAGCGCCACAGTGTCTTCAAATAGCTTCTCACAGCGGGACCAGACACCAACAGCTGAGAGTCTAAAATCCAACAAGATATTTCCAAGATCTGAATGATGCGAGCATGACAGAGGGCTTTGTCTTGGAGCGCGAGCCGTCACACAGGAAGTCGAGGAGGGTGGAGAAGCAGATAAAAACTCTTATCTCTCATGACCTCTATTGATCTCTAACTTCTCACGAGCAGCGACTTACGGCTCTAACTGAAACTGTGATCAGGAAACTGAGTTAGTTGTGCAATGATGCAACAGAGAGATCATCACTCTTGAAGAATTCAGTTTCTGTACAAGGACGTGCTGAGTCTTGTTGTGAAAGTTGGTCATAAAGGAAACAGATAAATTATGTTTTCTGTGAGTGAGTGAATAATTAAAGACTATGATGTTGCATGATGGGATTTGTAGGATCCAGTGTTCGGTCTTGGCTTTGCTGTTTCGATCCAATGTTTTTAACTGTTTTGAATGACTCCCTCTTTACAGGAGTACCACACTGAATCAGAGGAACAGCCATTGAAGAGATTGATAATAAAGCAACTCTTTAATACCTGATCTGCTGTTGAATATTGATTTGTTAACTTTCAGTTTCATTGTCATGTTGGGGATCATTAACTTATTTTCCAAAGCTTCACCTCCAGATCAATACCTTTTCTGAGTATGTGAGTACTTTGAGGAAAATCAATTCGGTGCAGGTTTTTAGAGCAAAGTGTCTCGATCGCACGCTGAATTGTCATAACAGAAATGAGTAACATCAGTTGACTACAGATTAACCGTTGTAAAGATTTCTGCTCACCGCGAGCGTCGCTCCTGTAGCGTGCTGAAGCCTGCGAAGGACTGACTTCGGATTATGCCATTGGGCCCTCCGGGGGAGTGGGTGCCCGCCGCCATGATCTCTGGGATGTGGGACGACACTCCTGGAGAGAGAAGAAAAAAAGGACACACGACTCTGTTACACACAAGTTCATTGACAATATTTAAACAACAAGTGAGGGATACTGGTCAGTCATACATCCTGAGAACAATAGAAGCACCTTATGAACTCATTCAGTTAACAGCGACACCTCCATGTGATCACAGAGGTTAACTGGAGCATTGTGCAGTGTAGCACAAAGTAGGCACTGTTGGTGATGCTCGCCATGAGCGATGTGGACAAGCAGCATTCAGAGCCTGTGCTAAACATGACTCCTGTGGTCTGCCTGTCACCACTCAGCTGTGAACATACCTCTACTGTGACCACTTCATCATTTCAAACCTCAGACACGGGTCACTTAACGACTCCTTCCACTTTCTTTGTGCACATTTGCTACCTGAACTTAGACTTTGCCTGCTCTGAAGAAGTAATTCATCAGCTGTTTATGAAGCCCTAGATGTGGCACAAGTTTAAGTCACTAATACAAAGGCCATTATCGCTACTTTGAAACCTAATTCTACATGTAATGAATTCCAGAAAGACCACCCCACCGTCCTGTGGCTGAGTTATCTAATCAGCCTCTCCTGCAGTTGAGACATCTTTTATCACTGAGTCTATATTTAGCTGCAGGAGCCTGTCAGATTTCAACCTTTTTTTAAACCTGGGGATGCAACATGACTCACGATGGGCACTTGGGGAACAGGCTGAAAATAGACACAGAAAACGTCCATCTATAGCTGTCAGATAATGACTTAACAGAGATCAAGAGCCCAGAGAGAAGAATCCACTGAGATAACTCAATCACAGTTTCAACCAGCATGATGAGATTTAGTCCAGATCATGGGGCAAAGTGTGTCTTTAGTGCCACAGCGGCCCGTCGCCTCATGATACCACAAAAAAAGAAGAGATTGTCTCATCTAAGAGGAGAATTAAAGCAGGGTGTTATCATCAGCTGGTATCACTGCCCCCGTTGCCCAGCAACCTTAAAAACACGTAGCTTCATTTCACAAAAACATGGGGTTTTAAGGCCTGTGGTTTTAACAGTTGTACCTTTAGCTTTTTTTAAAATTCAAATCAATGTCTCTCTGTCCATGTTCTTTTCTTCCATTAACGGCACGCAATGCATCTTGGGATTTGAAGGAACTTTTGAAATGGGGCAGTCACATGATCGCTGTGGTGCAGTCAGTCTTCAGCTGCAGCCTCTGAACGATACGACCCCCTTAATTAGGACACAGCTAGGGTTAGATTTAGATCATTTTGCGAACAACCCTCAGCTACAAGAGCTAATCTAACAATCTGAGGACAACGTTTTTGCTTGCTCTGATTCAATAGTATTTGATTCTTGTTTTGTCTCTGATGTAGCCTAATATAAAACAATCAGCTCATCACTCACTGGCTTAGTGGCAAACGGCCCTGCTAGTTCAAGGGCCATCAGGAAGTAACGCCTGGAGGAAGAACTTTTTGGCACGAGTAAAGTGAATTAAGAGATTATAAGTAAATACAGAGCTATGCACCGGCTCAAGTGACCAACATGCCGACCTCGATGTTGACAGTGAGGCGACTGTAAAAGCCGCAGCCAGCCAGAGAAGTGTCATTCCAGCCTTGTTAATCTGTATCAACTGAGCTGAAGGAAAGTTTGGAAACACAGAAACGCCTGGAGGAGATGCAGAGAGACACAGATTTGTCAAATCAAATTAAACTTTACTAACAAGCGGAAGAATCGGCCTGTGAAGCCTCAGTGTGCAACTCTGTTTCTCTTCCTCACACAATCTAGTGAAAACATCCGGCAGAGTTACCAGTTTAACAACTTTGTCAAAGTGAGCGACAAGCAAAACACTCATTTTTTTCCCGGTCTGTTTTGGTGTCACTCTGTTTGCACGTGCCCTGTTTTATTTTTTTCTTTTCTCCACTTATCCATCCATCTTCCTGTCTCCAGAGGACAAACCATGTCACACACTCACTGCAGTGCTACAAGTGACTGAACTGGCAACCTGATCTCCTCCGTCTGTGTGTGACAGACAGAGAGCAAGACAAAGACTTGACACGGGGCTCGGGAAAGACTAGATCTGTGTTTTGCAGTGGGGGGACAATAGGCTGGTGAGACTGATACTGTTCAGGCTATTAATAGCAGATAGCTTACCTTAACACTGAGGACCCTGATACCTGTGACTCAGAGACAGACAAACATGTATACGTGTTCTATACTGGTGATAAGACAATATAGGAGAAAACTTTTTTTTTTCTTTTTTGTGCCACCAGGAGTTAAGATCATTATCAGGACGATATTAAAGCTGCACAAATCAATAATTCTTAGTGTAACATTGCCATGTGATATGAAACCTGTTGCTAGGGAATGACCGTTTTCCTCCAGCTTTTTAATTCACTATTTTGGTTTTCAGACAATTTCTTCTCAACTGTGTTTTCAGCAGAAGCAGAAGGTTGTTCTGATCAATGCATTATAAACTTCCTGCAGACTGACAAAGTTAGAGACTATGTGGAGAACAGAGTGGAGCATTTATCAGCTAAAGACCAACACACGTCCATCTGGAGTTTGTGAAAAACAACACAACTTATTGGATTGAATACAACTCTCGAATGGCGTAGTAGTGCCAATCAGTCCAATTGAATTGTATTGTTGCTCTGTGTCTCCTCCATTCAACCCTAGCAACTTGTTGAGGAGAGAGAAAGTCAAATGTTGCCTGATGTGTTTTAAAAACTAAACACTAGCTGATTTTTTTCTGATTCCAGTGTTTTACCTTTCCCCCCAACTGTAGTTCTGTAGAAGTATAGTCTATGGATTGTCAATAAACCCTGACACTGCTGTCGGGTGAGGCTACAGATACAACAGAGCACACATCTGACTTCCGATTTCCATCAGAGGCTTTAACTGTGTCGCACGTTTAGGCACCAATAAGCCTCAAATTGTAGTAATTGTTGCATTAGCAAGCTGTAACTCACATTGAAATATTAATCTGGACAGCAGAAAATTGTGCGATAACATGATGTGGTCATATAACTGTGATATGACTCTGCTGACAGACAGTAATTACTAATATTGCATTAGCACCTCGCTCTCATTACAGCCGACAGCAGGAAAAAAGACTGTGGAGGAGAGCAGCAATTTGTTCTGATGCTGCGAAGCCTTTCAGCTCACTCTGGTCTCTGGATGTGCACCAGCTCAGTTCTTTGCCTTGTTTGTCTCTGACTTTCTGACTCACTCTTCTAAAAGAAGAGCAGTGGGAGGCAAATGACGGTACATTTTGTTACCTAATGTTCCCCCGGGTAATCGCAGGACAGTGACACTTCCCCATCATTTCCTGAGGATTTAGACGAAGCTGGGTGATAAGGAAACAAGAAGATGTGGACACTTGGGAACTCAAATCAGCACACAATGATACCAGATGGTAGATACTGTTCAGTTTCACGTCCCTTCAATGCCTTGATGTTCCCAAACGGTGCAAGCAGTGCGATGTGCCCATGATGAGGACTCGAGGGAATAACACTGAGTACCGTCATCAGAGAGCACATGCAGAAAACAGCTTAATATTTACCTCAGACTTACAGAGCCTGCTCACTCAAATCTAACACTGACTGTTGGGTGCTGAATGAAATTCATTCAATGTTTGTCCTACATTTATTTTCAGGGTTCACTCACCCACTGTTGGATAAATGTGGCACTTTATAAAAAAGATAATCATCTACTCTCTTCTCTCCCTCATAAAAAAAAAAAATCCAGTACTTTTATTATCAAACATGACTCAACAGAGTAAATCGTCTGCAGCATCTAAGTTGTAGAGGTTTATTGAGCTCTTACAAACAACCTGAATGAACAAAGATGTTGCGTCTGCAAATCAAAACTGAAATGAAGTCATTCTCAGTTGTTTTTCAAACAAAAATGTCACAAAGGTTGCGGTTGCAAAGCAAACCTTATATGTTTTGGCTTTTGGTCTAAAAAAAAGACACATAAAGACATCATACTGGACTTTACCGCTTTACCTCTTAAATTTATTTTGGGACAAAAAGATCAACTGCATGAATAATCTACAGATAAACAATAATGAAAATAGCTGCTAGTTAATCCGATAATGTTTTACCAGTAAAATGAAAATGGCAATTTACTGAGATTTAAAGAAACTATACCCTGTTTTTTTACTCTCTTGTTGCTGTGTCTCTGTGGTGGACACTTTGGCATGAGTGGCATGTTAAACTTTCACACTTCTGGGTTTTCCCAAAACCTTTCCCACAACTCAGCATGGCCCTTGAACAAAAACTTCACATTTAAATGAATACCCCCTTCACACACACACACACACACACACACACACAACACATTCCCTCACAAAGAGCTGAGTGCAGCACTGAATCATAGAACAACTTTTGCCTGCACTTTTTCGTGTCACAAGCAAAGAACACAAGCTAGTGAAAGGGGGACTGGCATGAGAGAGCAGAACAACTCATGTAATAGCAGTTTGCCGCAAGTGCATTAATGATTTATTGCCAGGCCTGACAAAATGTGTGTGCGTGTGTGTGTGTGTGGTCGAGGCCATTAAAGAAGCAGTTTTTGAAATGCGATGAGATAAGTTATGTTTGCATGAATATTCATTGTGGATATTGTATTGATATTATAATTTTTTACAGTCACAATGTTTGTGATGCTCAAATCAGCATTTTACAAAACTAACAGGTGACAGAATAGAGAAAAAAAAGTTTTCTCCTCCATTTATCACTTTGCTTTACAGAGGGTTCTTCCAGCAGCAAACTAAGGAGAGAAGCGGGTAGTCTTCCTAAAATTAACCTGTTGACGCCTGTGGCTATCTGTGTTGTCACATCACCCTTAACTTGCAGGTTGTAACGGTGCATGTTGAGTCTTTGTTTCCTCTGCACTCACATAGCCACAGATTCAAATGTTTCTTGCGAGCGACACTGGGAGTCACTTTCTTACTCTTTTCTTGACGCTGTATGAGCCATTAGCGCTTTTGTATTTTCTGCACAAAGTTTTGCAGTATGCTAAGTTTGCTCTGCAGCAGCGTATCTGAATTCTCCTCACTGATAATCACATCAGTCATTCTGAGCTACTTGTCTGCTGCTAAGTGTTCCCGCACAAAACACACACTCGCACTTTGCTCATTGTGCCCACTTCACTCTCCTCTTTTATACAGGAGCCTCGCACAAACTCACAAACAGCTGCGCGCACACACAGACACACACCACACACACACACACTGTTAAATCATGAATAATCCTCTGAGTGTGTGTGTTTCTTTCCAAGTGTGTACAAGTGTGTATTTATGTGAAAAAGCCAGCCTTAGCCCACAGTGCATGTTAACAACAGGAGCCTAATTCTTGATGCCTGTATAAATTAGCCTCACCATGGCAACAGCAGACAAGTAAGTGTCTTACGTAAAACAATGGTTATGAGCCAACTGCCAAGAAGTAGGACACACGCCCTCATGTTACCGGGCCGAGGCTTGTAAAGCACCAATCCTTCATTTTTTGGGAAAAAAAAAAAAAATCTATATCGAGATCTTTTCCAGACAAAAAAATGTGGCCACAAAGGCATCTTGAATCTTTTCTATTTTCATCTATTTGTATTTAATATGACAGGAGCTGCAGATAAAAATAGGAACAAATTAAAGAATAAAGCAAGCCAGAGATGACGAGAGCTTTTATACAAGATGAAGAGGATGAAAAGATGCAGATGTCTGGTTATGAGACAAACAAACAATCAGCAAATCCAAAACGAACATATCCAAGAGATTATAGTTATAGTCATCAAATAATGTTACATTTAACTCAAAATAGACTATGTTCCATCACACTCTGCAGGTTGCAAGCGTGTGCCTGAAAGCTGCTCGGTTATCCCTAGTGCTACACACTTAGACACACACACACTTGTGTTGATGCCTGTGTGAACTGGTTCAGTGATGAGGATAACTGCTGGTAGAGCTCCAAACTGGGATAAAACTGGCTGCTGCTTCCATCTCTCAGCCAAAACATACAACACTGCTTCGGTCTTGTTTTTTTGTTTTTTTGCCCCTGTAATCCTGTTCAAAACTGAAAACAACAGGGTGAGACACCTGACACTGTCTGCGTTTGTTACTTAAGCACAGCAGCTTGTTTTGCACCACAGTCAAAAAGAAAGTAAGGTCTATTAAGCCTGCTCATGTTGCACTACAAAGTGACTGCATGCAAATGAAAAGTTCCCCATAAATATTCCCTCAGAATGAGCAAGTTCACGTTTAAGACTCACAGTAAGACATCCTGAACTTTCAACATAATTCCACGCATGCATAAGATTCATGTTGAGATGAAAGGCGGCATGTTTTAATCCCACATCCTTCACATCCCATTAACCTGCTCACCGTTTTGGAACGAACATGTTTCAAATCCAAATGTCCCTGAGGACAAATCGTGTGACATTGACAAATCAGCCTGCAGGGCTCACACAGGAGCCTAATCACACACACACAGTCATGTTTATGAAAGGTGACACCAGAGCCGCGTACATGTACGTAGATTCACATCTAGATTCACATCCGGAGAGATTGTGATATTGCTTCTTAACTGAATTCAAGAAGGGGCCATTTTCACTTTAACAAGGCAGAATGACTTCAGGAGCACGAGCTCATTACCCTCAGCGTAGAGGAAAAGAGGAAGGACTCACTCATCTTTGCTAAGAGGCTTCTCAAAGGCACTAAAAAGACAGAGAGGAAACAGTTGTTGGATGACAGTGCACAGCTGAAAAATACCAATATCAGCATGTGAGTGAGGCGATGGATGAGACACCTTTATTAAGAAGAATGGTTCAGCTATCAGAGCCGACTGAAAAAGGATCAAATCTTGGATCAATGAAGAATCATTTGGAGTTTACTGAACACTATTTTGACAGGATGTAAGAGATTAAAACTGCTATAGTTCACAGTTTTATAATGTTATCACATGTAAAAAAAAAAGTGGTTTCGTCTATTCGACTTTCTGTTCCTTTCAGCTGCACTTGGCAGACTGT
This sequence comes from Trachurus trachurus, assembly GCF_905171665.1. NCBI lineage: Eukaryota > Metazoa > Chordata > Actinopteri > Carangiformes > Carangidae > Trachurus > Trachurus trachurus. The sequence continues at coordinate 18,476,684 of NC_139904.1, read as the reverse complement.
AATGTGTCTACTTAGCGATGTTTACTATATATACCATTAGAGACGTTATTTTATTGCACACCGTGCAATTAAAATAATAAAGGCGATGAATTGAACGGTGCTTAAACATCTTTTGAGTTCACTGCAAAATTCCCATTCTGGCCCATTCTTGCCACTCTCATCAGTTTTGGCTGCAGCAGGCTCTTTTCACTGATAAAACTTTAAAACCCTACCGAGTACTGCTTACTTTGCAACAAAGAGCTGACAGACACAGTTAGCAAATCGCTGGTGCACAAAGTGAAGCACTTCATAATACCAAAAATACAGCTCAAACAAGAGTGTAGATTTGACTTACATTTATCAATTGGCCATGAATATGACTACAGATGAAGCAACTGCTCAAGTAAGCTTAATCAGCTTAAAAGTAATACAATACATCAGTGGTGGGTTTTTTCTTTATTTCCACTGCGTGTGGGTAGAAAGATTTGTTTTTAGGGTCAAACAAAGTCCATGAGTAATTCATAAATAACAAGTGACACTGAAGTCGCTCGTCTTCACAACTGTAACCTCATCTTGGTACCGGGTAGTAAAATATATCCACATGTATAAACACACACATACACACACACGAAAGAAGATGTTATAAATAACACGTTCTGGTGACAGTCAGGAATTCACCAAAAGCTTTGAAGCCGAGAACAGAGACCCTGTTATGGCTGAAGTCACCTTGACTCCATCACCTGTGGGATGATGAATGACACATATCCCCCCGACTACAGATGTAGAGTTACCAGCTTGTGTTTCCAGGAATCCCATCACATAAAACACACTGAACACCAGTGGAGAACATAGACATTTCAACAGGTCCTGTGTGACACCGGTATGTGGTGACGATACCTCAGGTACAAAAAGAATCAGTCAATAGTCGTCTCTACAGATGTGAACAATGCCCCTTTGTCAAAGCACAGTGGTAGAAAATTCCTGAAGGAATGCAAGCGCTTGTCGTGGATCGGATTGTTGTTTTTGTCAAAAACAAAGTAACAGATGACACATTTTTGAAGTCAGCCTGTGTCAGTGAATGAATAACAGCTCATCTGGACACAGTGACTTACATACTGTATATGTAAACTTTGTTACATGACAAACTCCTCTCTTCTTCATGAGGAACACAAGTTTTTTTAAACAAAGTTTGTTGAAAAAAACACATCCTCTTAAAAGATATTTTGAGGAATACACTTAATTACTTATTAACCCATTGCCTCATAATATCGTATTAATTAAAGCTAGCAGTTTCCTCCTGTTTCCAGTCTTTGTGCTAAGCTACATCTTCTAGCCACTAGCGGTACCGTCAGGTCAAAACCACAGACATGACGTGAGAGTGGTCTTGAGGTACTTGCAGAACTATTTCTTTTTAACCAAAAGTATTTTCTTATCAATAATAAATAGTGAGGGGTAAGTCTGAGCCCTGTGTGTTTTGTACAAGCAGAAGAAATTTAATAGAGCACCGGCCTCCACCAAGGCCACTGTCAAATTGAGAGAGAAAAAATCCAATTTACAGCAAATTATTTTCCCTGACCTATGACCCATCCCTCCACTGAGATCAGTGCAAAACACTTCAGCAGTTTTTGCTGGAAAATAAACCAACAAAGAGATATGGGTGAAAACATAACCTTCCTTGGGAGGTGGCAACAATTATTTTTTTGTTTTCTTCTGCTTGGCTGAGTTTATTTTAGGCCACAGTAGAGTGTCCTCCTCCTGCGTATCAGGACACTCTGTGTACAACAATATTCAAGCTGCCTGCTGACTTCCTGACCTAAATAATCAGACTCCTCTGACCTCAGACTTCATCTCGTGGTGAATTTACCAAAACAAAAGACACAGAGCATTTCGAGGGCAACCTTATACACTGGCCTAGAAATAGAATTAACCAGAATCATCTGACAAACAATTCAGTCATCTGATGCAGCTTAACAGTTTCATTACCATCCAGACAGGAAACTGGATGTGACTGCAGCGAGTGCCAAACTGTGGGAATCGAACAGAGTCTGCTGTGTGTGCCTGACTGTGTATATAGGCCAGTGCCAGCTCTGTCACATGAAAGTTGAGACAGGTCAGAAATATTTCCAATAAGCTGTAGAAAGACACACAAGCCAACGTCACCTATGACACCTTCACTTCTCTGATCCGGGCTGTAGAGGTTTAATCTTACATGCTTCACCTCAATCACTGCAGGTAATTATATTCCTCTTTTGAGCCGCTAATGTTCAACAAGAACCAAAGGTCATTTCTGTCCACATCAGTGACATTTCTCCTGTGTTCAGAGGCACCTACTGCTCTCTAACCCCCAGTGTGTGTGTGTGTTCAGATTTCCCCACATATCGTTAACATGCGATATAGTCACTCTGTTCTAATTATAGGTCATCAGTGAGTGTCCTCGTGGGGCCGCGTGTGCAGGAGAAATTAAGGCCAGGATATGCAGTGGCATTTAAATGTACAGATGACCAGATGAACCGAGGTGTGTCTGGACTGGAGTTACATTCAGGCAGCTGCCACTGACATTTCAGCAGCGGAGACCGGCATGTAATCACTTGTGACAACTGTAAGCCACACCCGTAAATGCACATTTAATGGACTCCCAAGATTATTTTTACCACATTTATACAATATTAGGCGGTAGAGTATAAAGCAGCAGCAGCAGCAGCAGCAGCAGCAGCTGATGAGAGAAAGGGGCTTAAACCAGCAGCACATGATGCGTCGACACACACTGAAAACAAAGTTACTAAACGCTGCAGGCAAATCAAGCAACGCTGCGACCGAATCATTGACACCGCTGCACAGCCACGGCCTTGTTTACTTTCAGCTACTGATGAAGATTTGTCATGCAGAGTGCCAAAGTGGGACATCGTGACACCATTTCAATACGACTCACTTCACTTTATTTCAGCAGGATGAGCCACTCGGTGTCAATGCACGCTTAGAAAATAACAATTAACAATTCAATAATAACACAACAGCAATAGCAAACGCACCCTGCTCAATCACACACACTGATATCCAGATTTCAGTTCACATTTTGAAAGACTATTAATGCAGACCCATGTAGATTTGTTAAATTGATCCGCCACTGTGACTGAGAACTGGAGAGATTTACAGCAGAACGTCTTGAAAGTCTTTGCTGCTGAAAAACAAAATCATCATGAGCTGCAGTCTGGAGACAAACCGGCATAAACTTAAAGCCTCACAGCTTCTATCACAGGTGTCATGTTTACCACTTCTACCTTTTAGTGGTTTAACTTCTCACCTGGCTGCAGCGATGAACAGGTGCACTCCAAGACACAGAGGCATCGTTGCCAGCTTCTTACAACTGTGGTCAGAGGAATTTAACTTTAACAATGTCCTATATTTCCCAGAATTTCCCCTACGAGAACTGCCAGATTATTCTGTTATTCAGCCATTTGTTATACATGACAGCAAAAGACATTATCAGCACATTAAGAGCAAGAACATTATCAACAAAACAAACATCTTCAAGCTGCGTTGGGATTTGTAAATGTCTATGTAAAATATTGCACCAACAAAATGAGGAAACAAAGTCTTGCATCAAACGTCACCGTCGGCGATGTCTAACTTTCCAAGTCCTTCAGGGTGGATTTCCCTTCACTGGATGAGAGGATGTCTTCTTATCTCCACTCATATTCATAGGTTTTCCATCTCTTCTCTTTAAAATGTAAACCACACGAAATTCACTAACACACATATTACTCCTACTGTATATTGGTTTTCTCTTAATTTGGGTCAGCACGAAAACCAGTTTCCCACTTGCTCTACTTCCTTATTTTGCCCATTATTATGTGTGAGTCTGATTCAAAGTGACCACCTATGCTGCAGCGCTGGAATGCAGTTACCGTACAAACAGGATTATGCCGGTTATTTCAGCTCCATTTGTTATTTTTAGCGGCAAAAGAAAACAGTCTTTCCACTGATAGCAGCTACTGTGATAATACAAGCTCATAGTGGTGTACAGCTACGTGTGAATTATCCAGCCATGGGAAAACCAGCCAGCTGCCGAGTTTGCCACGATTCATGACTGCGATGTATCAGCTGGGGAGGAGGCAGGACAGGGTGAGGTGCTCCCTGGGCTTAAGGAAACAATTGTATTTAGAAACTGGGAAATCACCAAATACCAAGATATAGAGCCAAGATGTTCAGAAATGAGGACACGGCTCTTAAGATTTGAGCTGTTTTTCAGATGTAAACAATAAAGAGTGTATGAAAAACTGCACTAAATATAATATTTGGTTTCAGAAAGCAGCGATTTAAGCTATACAACTGTAGCTGATATGTCCATGACAGCAGACAAATAAACGTAGTATGGTCTACATTCATCTGTGCTTCATGTCTTTTGTTTCTATTGCCTCCTGGTTATAGTCATTTCATAGTACGTCCATAAATGCGAACTATCCCTCACCAGCAATGCATTAAACACTGTGGGTGTAATTTACACACAGAAGTCGCGGTGGATTTCTGTCCCACTCATTCCTCCTGGAGCCACGACTAAACCATTACCATACTGTTGACAACAGAATAACAATTTACAGAGCAGCTGAATAAAGATGAAAAAAACCCACTGTAGGAGAAAAGGGGGATGAAAAGGGAAAATGACAGAAAAAAAAGACACTTTCACGTGTTCCTAAAATTACCTCTCCCTGGAAGAGAAATCCACTGTAGGGCACAATTGTTCCTTCTCTCCCTAAACTGAGGTTTCACGGTTAAATATTTCAACTAACTGTGGAGATTATCGTGCTGTTTGGAGTAGTAAAGACAGAGTAAAGAGAGAAAGTGGGGAGCGGGACCACTGAGAAAATATGACATGCATTTTTTAAGTCTGCAACCATGACCACTTGTGGGGCATTAGATTAGAAATTAAACACTCACAACGTCACACACACATATGAGCTCACTCACTACTGAAAAGCTGTACCAATTAGCATTAATTATTTAGATTGTGAAAGTTGGAGGGTTCAGCGGAGACTCGTGATGGGAAAAGAGAATGAAACAAACAAAAAGACAACAGACTTTAACAGCGACAGTGGAGGCACAGAGTCCCAGTGATGAGAACAGGGATGATTCAGACACAGATGAGAGAAACAAGCCAGTCTGTGCATCCGTGGACAACGCTACAGTAACACAGCCACTTTGATGCTCTGTCATCCATTGTGCTGTTCACTAGCCCGACCTCTCTGTCGCTTATACACACTGGAGAGAGGGGTGAATCTGTGCAGAAAAGGTCAAGAGTCACTCAAAGAGTGCGTGCTGCAGCCTTAGTACTTCAACCTTAGACCATGTCCATATTATCTATCTATCTATCTATCTATCTATCTATCTATCTATCTATCTATCTATCTATCTATCTATCTATCTATCTATCTATCTATCTATCTATCATAACATTTAGTATTGTTCATCTATCTATCTGAAGAATCTATAAACTCACTGTGGAAAACTGAAGATTTAATGGTCACAACCAAAACACTGGATCCTACAATTCACATGCTTTCACCACAAAAATAAATAATAAAACTTGCTTTCACAGGTAGAGCCCCCAACCAGACTGGGAATTTTACTGAAGTGCCCCTTTGAAAAGATGAAATTAATTATTAAAAACGTCTTTATTAAAGATTTATTTTCTGTCAATTTAGCAATAATTTAAAAGTAGTTGCATTTCCAGCAACAACAGTGGAGTTTTGGGGGTTATGAAGGAACCCAAAACATTATCATCAAACTGAGCAGCTGCGACCTTTAAGGCAAAATGTTGTTGCAGGAGGAGAAGTACAGTTCAAAGAGTGAACAGTCATCCTCACGATGACTCGCCTCGGGACGAAGGAGCGGTGTCATTCCACCCTTCCCTCCTCCTCGATTCATCTGTCATCACACAGCTGTGTGTCGCGGCCACCCCGAGGCAGCTGGGTAACGGGAACACCCACTTCCTTGTGCTTTAAAAAAAAAAAAAACCTGACTTTGTGACAGAAGGAAACCAATCACACAGGTGCACTGCAAACAGCCTCCTCACAAGAAGATGCAAAGGTGTCACGGACTGTATGTGAAACCCAGTGCCAAAACAAAGTCTGTCAGAACTGTACAGCAGGTCAACAAAGAAACAAACATCATGACACACACACACACACACGAACCAATAATGTGTCCTCCAGCTGCTGGACACTGCAGAGGGAGCCACCAAATACCAAAACAGACAGATTATCAGCTTAGGACACTAAAACGCTTATGGCAATCATAACGCTGCTACAGCTCCCAGCTGCCCCGACCAGAGGTGTGTGTGTGTGTGTGTGTGTGTGTGTGTGTGTGTGTGTGTGTGTGTGTGTGTGTGTGTGTGTGTGTGTGTGTGTGTGTGTGTGTGTGTGTGTGTGTGTGTGTGCCAGTATGTCAAATATCATGTGTCGCTCGCACATAACATAGCCTACAGCATGTGCCATGTGGTGCATGTGGCCAAGCATAGCATGGTCGTGCAGTTGGAGCAGATTACACACACACCTTCACCCCCCAAACACACACACACACACACCCAAGACTGCTGCCCTGATCTGCTCGGAGACAACAGGAGGAGGGGTGAGGATGGGTTCAAACCCCGTTCCATAAATTCTTCGTCTGTATCTAAGAGGGAGAGTAGAGGAGGGAGGGGAGGAGGGGGGACAGATGGGAAGGGAATAGAGGAGGAAGCAGAGGAGAAGAGAGAAAGGGAGGGGAAGAGAAAAAAAAGTAAAATAATAAAGATGGAAAACCCAAGAGTAGACGTGCACCCACTCACCCCAACCAATGCCACACACACACACAGAGCTTTGCACTCATTAGTCCATTAGCAGCACATAATTGCTCTGGTTTTCATTTTTCATACATCACTACTTCTTACTCATGTGGTCTGGAGAAAACACACACACACAAGCCTGTAGTTGTGTATGTGTTGCCTGCACATGCTGACTTTCATGTGATGTAACCGCCAGTGGTCTCCTCTCCTCGTACGATCTCCTCTCTCAGACACAGCAACTGTCTGAGCCGAGGATTGTGGGAAAGCGGCGCTGTTTAAGCCACCAGCCCCGAAAATCTCCGATGCCTCTCGAGGCGGCTCATCCCTCAGTAACTACACTATAGGCTAATGCTGCTGTGGCCACACTGAGTGATGCACAGCTCAAAGTACTGACAAACACACACACACAGGGAAAGAGTGAAAGAAAATAAGACGTAACTTGTGCGAACTGTCATCGTAATCCATCATATATTTGCTGAGGCACTCACCGTGAACCTCATGACAGTACAACGGGATCACAAAGATACATCCTCTGGGGACCATAAATATGTCAGTGTGTCCAGTAGTGTTGATGTATCTCACAGGATGTGTGAAAACTTTGATCTGGGGCGGAGACGACCAAACGCAGTAGGATCTATCCTCTGGGGTCTGCGACTGTGTCTGGATAAATTTCATGGTGATCTATCAAACAGTTGTTGACATATTTCAGTCTAGACCAAAGTAGTCGGGGGGGGTCGACGCTCCCTTGGACCACGTCGCTATGACTGAAAAAAAAAAAAAATCCGCCTCTTGGACTTTAACGTCTTCATCTCTTCTCTCCCCTCCCCAGAGATACCACCTCCGCTCCGCTATCTGGTCGTCTAAGTGTCCCAGTCCCCCTTCCAGTCCACACCCTGCCTGCCCCGGCCCCTCCCTCCACATTCCTCTTACCCCCAGTATAACAACCACAGCCCACCTTCTTGACACCAGAAATTCCCCCAACAAACATTAAATACCTCCCACTAACCCCTGGAAGCTGTGATTGTGGGATGTGTTGAGACAGGCAGAACAAGGCCAGACCGTCATCTTGAGACCAGATAACCTCCGACTCAGAGCGAGACAGCACGGACCCTCTAAGTCAGATTACTACACTACAACCCAAGATTTCACCTACAGGTGTGAAAAGTTGAGCGGTAACAGTTGTGATGGGCATATAAAATAAGTGACTTTTATATCTGTAAGGCGAATGACCCATTTAACCACAGAGAACATTAAAGTTTCATCAAAAGAACCAGAACCAGCTCAACCTCTTGCCGGTTAGATCAGAGCAGCTTCCCAGACACAGACTGTGGGGTCAAGTTAAAATAGGAAGTCTGGATCATGAAAACTCAGCGGGAGATTCGACTTCATTATTTAAGTCGTCTGTATCATTAAAGTCTGACGGAGCATCCAGAGCGGCAAAAGCCTCCAATTGAAATCATTTCTCTCCCCTTCCCAGCGGAGCGCTTTGACTTTCTGCAGCCTACACGCCTCATGAAATAACTATCAGCTGTGAAAACTTTTAAGGAGGCACTCCTCTTGTAAGAATGCAAGGCCCATGCACCCACTACCAAAACCACACGTATGCTCTCAGATGGAAAAACATATGTATCTGCATGCAATGGACACACACACACACACACAGCGTCCCACCCACACAAAGGCAATATTCCCGGGAACTGCAAGTGGGTGTTTCCTAGGAACGAAAAAGGTCAAGTGCTCACATGTGAGATGTCGATGGGCTTTAAAAGCACTGAAGTCTTCATCGTGGCTGCTGGAACAATGCACCTCCAGGTCATATTTCTCCTTCCTCTTTTAGTTTGTCAGTTATAGAGACTTCAAAATCTGCCTCTGTTGAATTAATTCACTGGCCAAATTAAAATCAAGAGCTGATGATGGTACTTGAGCAAAGGTAGATAGAGTAGAAGTTGTGGAGAAAAACGAAAAATGAACCTTGTGGTGGCTCTAGAGGAAAAAATCAAGTCATTAGGACACGTTGTCTGGGAACCGTGAGTGTCTGTATCAGATTTCATGGCCATCCATCAAGTAGATGTTGAGATAAATCACTGAAAACTTTGACCTGCAGACGACACTAGAAGGAGAGTCAAACGATTACCACGGTCACATCATCGAGGAACCATGACGTGTCGAGATGACCGCCGCATGTTTCCCATCCCTGGCCCAAGAGACGACATGAGATGTTTCCTTTAAACTCTCTAAACTGTGTCCCGGAGCAAAACAGTTAAAAAAAATAATTGATCACAGATCAAGAGACAAGATCATCAAGAAAAAAGTAATTGTTCTAAAGAAATATTTGAGCTGCTGTTTGGTTGCTTGACAAGACAAGTCTCAGAGTTTAGTCAAATGAGTCAAATTAAGATGCTTGATAATATCATCGCCATGGGGTAGAAACTGAGCGAATACAGTTTCTGTGCTGATCATTATCAGGTTGTTGTTTTGACCTATGTTGATAAGTTGATGAGTCAGTTCCAGTTCCTGCTCCTCAAACTGGAAGATTTGGTGTTTTTCCTTGTGTTGTATGACAGTAAACTTTTAGGATTTGGGACTTTTGGTCGGATAAAACGAGGCATTCAAAGACTCTGTGAAACTGAAGTTCAGAGGCAACGCTTAAGGCTCAATAAAGAAAATAATGAAAATAAGTGTTAGTTGTTTGTAGCCTCATGTTACCCTCCTCTAAAGTGTTCAGGTGATGCTGATGTTAATTAAAAATCACATCCACTTAACGTCAACATCATGGTGTTGTGTTTTAGTAGTTTGGAGAGGGGGGGGGGGGGGGGGGACCCAATAAAACAAGGGAACGTCTGAATTTCCTCCAAACCACACAGTCATAATTTCTTTAATGAGACTTTGGAGAGAAAGAGGAATAAATGACTTTGTGTGTGTGTGTGTGTGTGTGTGTGTGTGTGCTTGTCCCTACATGTGTGAGGCAGAGAAAGTGGGAGATGGAGAGAGAGAGACAGAGAGACAGACAGAAACAAGAGAGGGAGAGGGAAAAACAAAAAAAGGCCAAGACCGAGGGAGCAGATGCGGGGAATGAAAAGCCGGCTGGGGTAAAGTAGAGAGAAGGTGAGGGAGAGCCTGTGTGTGAGAGTCTGGGAACAGACGCCGGTCCTGCATCCCTGCAGCCCGTCTCGGCTTGGCACAAACACACTGCCCCCTCGTCTCCAGCCCCCTTCAAACAGCTTAACCACGGCCCAAACAGGCTGGCAGGGAAGCAAAGCACTTCCACTTAACCATATCAAAGTCAGCCTGGCGCGGCACTGAAAGAACATTTAGCCCTGAAAAACGCCTTTTTTTTTCTTTCTTTCCCTTCCTCCTCAGAAAACAGCATGAGCAGCCGAGGGAAAAGCCTCGCTGCAGGCTGCGATGGTTATATGGGCGAAAGATTTTCCCCTCGTTTTGTTTTTATTTTCAAGTGCACTGAGGCTGAGAATTGAAGGCTTGTGATGTCGAAGGGGGAGGAAACTGTTGTTTTTGATCAACTTGGACTACATGCAGCTGAAGAGATAACATCAGCTCAGTTGGCAGGATTTTAAAAAGGAGCTGGATTTTTTTTTTTAAATATTAACACTTTTCTACCTCCCCAAAAAAGTGGTTTGCAGACCATCTGGCAGGTAGAAGCGCTGATAACGATTGGAAATATCTCCTGACAGAACAGAGGAGGCTGCTTTCTTCACAGACTAACCCTGCTGCTGCTGCTGCTGCTGTGTTTATCTGCTCTGCTTCAGCTGCCAGATCCACTGTAGGTGGTATCCATGAACAACACAGGACAAAAGACCTGATGCCCTTTGACCCCCTCGTCCTCCTCAACAAACCTGGAGGGGCATTTTTAAAATCACTGACCTGGTTTCTTTCTCTCACATTTCACATGCAGCATCACGAGTGTGTGTGTGTGTGTGTGTGTGTGTGTGTTGTGTGTGTTTGTGTGTGTCTCTCTCTGTCATCTGGAGGAGCACACACCCACATGCACTGATACACACTCACACACTGACAGAAAGCTCCACAATAACATTCAAAGTTGTTGCACACACGTCTCCAGCAAAACACAAAACGCCTTCAAGGGTAAAACATCACCAACAAACTGTAGGCTACATCATCTGTCAACAGGACTCACTGACAAGTCGACAGCTCACGACAAAACACATCAAACTGAGTGTGTTGCAGTCACCAAAATCTCCACTGTTTCATTGCACTTTTTGAGTCCAACTTTATTAAAATGACAGGAAAGCGTGAAACCAGCATACAGACCATGATACAGACCATGATACACCATAAGATTACCCCTGATTGAGCAATAGGTTCATATGAGGAAACTGCTTCATAAAGGAGCCGGTTTGGTTGTTTATGTGAGTTTATCTTAGTGAAATCAGCCCACGCCTCGCTCTGATCCACTAACCCACTGCCCCGGAGAACAAGCTTTACTCCATTTACCCCGGAGACAGGAGGTCCTCCCCCGTCCCCCACCACCACCACCACCAACACCACAGTCCTCACACCTCGCTAGTCCACTTTCACTGAACGCATTCAGCTCTCAGGAAGTTGCGATGCTCGGACTTACCTCTCCAAAAAACTTCACACAAGTGGCTCCTCAGTGGCGTCTGTGGCCGTCTACCTGCGCCTCTCCATCCATGCGCAAACAGAAAACAGTAAAAAGAAAAAAATAGAGAGAAAGTGCAGAAATCTCACTGCGGCTCAGGATGCAAATTTAAAAAAAAAAAAAAGAGTCTTTCAGTTCCCCAGAAAAGAAAAAAAAAGATGAGCCGATCGCCCAAATGAGCAATGGGTGTTCGAGGTTTTGTTTCCCTGATCGAGTCTCGACGCAGCGTCCGTTCACACAGCAGCAAACACTGAACCCCCTTCACACACATTCCAGTTTGCGTTAGCGGCGCTCCTCCCGTTCAACGGCGCAGCCAATCAGAGGCTGAGGATGTCACGGGGAGGGCGGGGTCGCTCTGTTTTTGTATTCAACCCCCCCCCCCCCCCATCCTCAACTCTCCCTTGTTGTGTGTGAGTGGTGGTGGGCTTCTGCGCGTCCACGCGTATGTCTGTGAATGTGCACGCCACCTGATAGCATAAATTAGACTTGGAGTGTGCCCTGTCTGTCCCTCTCTTTGTCTGTCTGTCTGTGTCTCTCCCACCAAACAAATCATGTCACATCAAGCTTTATCAGCAGCTTTACATTTCCTTGAGCGTATATCCTCCTGCTTTCACAAGGAAACGAGCTAAAATAAGAGGAAATTTATTATTTTATTTATTTTATTATTTTTTTCACAATAATAATGAATCGTATTAAGATGTTTTTATGTATGAAGTATGAAAATTGATCTTAAAAACAGACACTGTCCATAGGCTCCAGGCGACCAAAATCCTCGTTTCTTGGTCCAAAAAGTGCTGACATGACCTCAGCATCTGCTATATCACTGCTCACACATGCAGAGTTTTTAGTGTAGTACTGTACTGTCTGCTACAGGCCTTATGGCTGGTCCGTCCTCTGCTCTACTTACACATGAGTCCAGCCTGGGGGAGTGAGGGGGACCAAATTTAACCAGCTGTCACCTTATGAACTGTCTCTAATATTTCTCTTTGCTGGGCCATTTTTGGACGGAGAAGCCTTCCAGCCTTTTAGGTGTAAATTTAGACCTTCCAAAGTTCGCTTTGACAATAAACACAACTCCTGAATTTAGTGGTTGAATGAAGTTGAACTTTGACCTCAGCTGGATCGTTCTGCGACGAGAGCAAATGTACGTAGAAAAAAAAGGTGAATTTGTCCTTGTATAAAATTATGGTGTGATTATCTGTGATCACACAGTATAAAACAACAGGGGAGGTGGGCTTCTTCCAAATTGCAATCCGTTCACCTCCAGCATATACAGGTTCACAGTGAGTGTTTTTTCCCTGGACAGCAAGCGACTCACAAATTAAATTACATGCAAGGGGAGCCATGAGAAAGACAAACGCCTCCATCTTTAGAAACACACCGGTGCTGCTGTTCGAGGGTTGCAGGAAAATACATCTCTGTGGTGCGACTTATGAAGAGTGACTCGTCTTGAAGCGCTCCTGCCAGCATAATTGCCCTCCATAAGTGGATATGCTGTTCCGCCGAGTCCATACAAATCCAATTCAGTTCACCCTTCCACGAAGCAAAGGGAGCATAAAATGGCCTGCCCCTTTTAATCCATCAGTTTGGTATTAGTAGAGGAAGGGATTTCATAATGACTCGTTGATATGATTAATCTCAAACACAGGCTTTTTTTTGTGTGTGTCATGCTGCTTCAGTGTGACTACAGCTTCAGCCTGAAAATTAACTTTGTGCCTTCAATTCAGACTCAGAGAGAAACATTTTTTTGTTGAGATGAGAAATCTGTCCCTCGAGGGTTACTGGTGACAAATCAAAGCTGGTAAAAGACATAACGGCTGAGAAAATGGCTTCAGTGGTAGAAATCAGAGGTGGACAGAGGAAGCTGCATACTCTGTTTAAATGATGAAGTGAGCAAAGGTCACTATAGAAAACATCAGATTGAAATCTCTGGAAAAAACTTAAGTTAGGATAATTTTTGCCAAATTGCCGTTTCCAAGATGAGGGAAGATCATTCACACTGAGACATCTGCTCATTGAGCTTATTGCTGGTGCTTAAGAGTGAGTGAGGAAGTCAGTGGAGAGGTGCACAGAGTAACAAGTGAAAGAAATGCTTGTAAAGGAATAGTTGCATTTTTGGAGATCCTCTGACACACTTTGTCTGACATTTCCTTGAAGTTTGAAGAAATACTCTGCTCAAGCTGCCAAATAACTTCAGTCACTCACCTTAAAAACCTGACCCTGCAGAGCTTTTATACCCAAGTCTTTAATTTAATTCCACACTTTACTTTCTAAAAAATATAAAGCCACAGTGACAACAGTGACTTTTTTTTAGCCACAGGCTGAATCGGTCTTTCATCTGCATTGTACAATGAAATAACACATTCAGGAAACTATGAAGGGTTTTCATAACCCCCTCAGCTAACATTAACACTCAGACACACTTGCACATGTACATGCACATGCACCCCTCTTTCTTCTTCCTAGACACTCAGCTGCTGAACAGCTCAGCCTGTAATTATGGCTGTCATCCACAGCCCCTGACTAGCAGCTATATTTACAGGAGAGCCGGTGCACACATGCACATACACACACACAAAGAGAAGAGCACGCACACACAGACTGCAGAACAAATACACACATGCACACAGATACATAATCAACTATTTATGGACATTGCAAGAATCACAGCAACAGGTAATTCAACATGAACAAACAGTAATGTCAGAAGTGTATGGACCTTCTCTCCTGTTTCCAGATCAAAGAAATTCCAAAATGACAGTGAAATTAAAACCAAAAAAAAAAAGACCTAATCACACAACTGAACAAATGCTGATATTGTACAACTACAAAACATATGATGAGGAAAATCAAAAATGTTGATATTGTTACACAAAATCAGCAGTGCTTGTAAACTGTTTGTCGCCGGGAGTTTATTCATACCTGCTCTGGTTATGTAATATCTGCATCCAGAAAGTTTGCTTTCTTTCATAAAACACTGAGAGCAAACATCTGTGCCGATTTCTTAATCACACAAAGTGTGTTTGCAGCGATATCCCTGCTTTCCTCCTCCAGTCCCTAAAGTGGTCCAACTCAAACAAGTACTTACTCTCTTAAAACATGTAAGACTAACAAAATGTTGCTCAGTGTCTGAGTTTGATACATGAACCTCAATAAAACTATTCATTTTCTTTGCTCCTTGTGCACAACCAGATGTAGATCACTGGACAGTGGACATACATCACCAGCACTACAGCTACATGTATATGCCCCCATTCATAAATTCACACACATAAACATACATTTATGTTATACTGAAAATGGAAAATGTCACTAAAGCCTCAGTGTAGCAGAAGACATTGGTGTAAATATATAGCCTACTATAAATACATTTTATTACATCTGTTTAATATATACACTCATTCATACACAACACTATGAATGAAACCACCTCCCACTGACCTCTGTACTGGCCACCACTGCTGTTGGTCACCACCACTGACCTCCTGCTCCACGTGTAGCGTGGCATTGAATCACCTTCCTGTCACTTGCACTATCTTCAGTTATATTTCATTTTCATTTTTTAAGTCTTTATTCTTTCCTCTTCCCCTTTTCTCTCCACATTTTGTTGTCACTGCCCAACCTCGTCTGACCACTAAACCAGAGTGAGTCAGAAAGGCCACATGACTGGAGGGCAGGAAGGTCAAGGCTAAGGGATGTACAGGCACAGCTGACGCTATGTGTGTGTGTGTGTGTGTGTGTGTGTGTGTGTGTGTGTGTGTGTGTGTGTGTGTGTGTGTGTGTGTATTGAGTGAGAGTGTATCGCACTAAAATATCAGAGGAAAATGCTGAGCACCGCCTCCTCTCAGGTTACTGGTCTTCTTTAGGTTCACTCATTGTTGGACTTTCCCTGTTGTAAATGCCAAAGTGAAATACTAACATTTTTAACTCAACTCTTCATCTGTTTATGACAGAAATGCTTAATAAACACACATGCACGTATGCGTCTCTGAATGCAGAGGTGTGTTTACTGTGTTGCTAACTAAATTATACATCAAAAGCTTCAGTATGTCTGTACTAAGTTGCACATTACCCTGTGACTTTCTGAGTCAGAGTTGAACCAATTACAGGCTGTGCATAAGGCAGTGGTACAGTCAGCCTGTAATGACAGGTTGTGTGTTGCAGGTAGAGTCTCTCCCCTGAGGGGCTCGAATTCGCGTCATAGCAGACGGCAGGTGAGTGCCAACAACATCATCCCACTCGTGATTACATTCAGGAACCTGGCAAGGCAACGATATGTGATATGATTTCCTTTTCAAGTCTTGTTTTCTTAATCTGTTTTAAAGAATTTGTTTCTGATTTTCAATCTGCTTGAGGCACCTCTGCAGCTGCCTCTCAGCTTTTTAACATCATTTAGCTCATTGTGTGGAAAGTCAGACATGTAGCACACTGAGAGTCAAATATTTCTCCAAGAGGTTGGTGGAGACCAAAACTGAGCGATATCGTGAATGTGTACTGGATTTACATTTGTCTGTTGGCCTGAATCTCAAGAACTCAAAATGATTGCTAATGCTAATGTTGCTCTGTTTCTGCAAAAATCTGCAACTGTTATAACAACTTCATAAGGTGAATTTAGGCTGTAAAATGTGATATGGCAAAACTGGAACTGGACCATTCAGAAGCATCTCACTGTTGACTGTAGGCTATGTCCAAAGGTCCATGGTTGACATAATTGACAATGCATATTTACTCAGGAGCCGTATCTAAATAGCTAACAATTCTTAGTACTAATATTTCCATTATATCCATGTGCCCTCATATAAATAATGATACACTGTCATGGATTTAACAACCAGCTGTGAATCAGGTAGAAAACATCAGCTGAGCTTCAAACTAGAGAGCTCCAAATCATAAAATCACACACAGGGAACAACTTTCTGCAAGTCAATATTTTTATTTTTACTCACTGAATCTCTCTCATACTGTACTTCTGCGTTCAATTATAATTGAAACTTATAAGGTGTATGGCTTATACAGTTTATAAGGCAACACACTTGAGCCCATGCAGCTGCCCAGGTTGCCCCTTGATGAAGAGCCACGGGTGGTCCGTTTCATTTTGTGCTTTGAACCAGATTACCTCATTGTGAGAGAGGTTTCAAACCACTAAGCGTAAACCTTGCATGCCCAGCAGTGTTGCCAGCAGCACAGACTGTCATGGTAACGGTGTGAGAACAGAAAAGGAAAGGTTAGCAGTGCAGTGAATCTGCCCTCTCAGACATAAGCCACATGTAAACATCTGTAACCAAAAAAGCTGAGCTATGTTCACAAAGAAAGAAAGAAAGATTTCTTCTCTTGCATCAGCTGTTGCACCATTAAAAATTCACCTACAGCTGGTTTTCTCTCTGTTTCTATCCCATTCTTTCTCGTTTTTTCTGTGAAAGCTGCAGAAAATAATAATAGTTGGCGTCTTTTGGCTAAAGTAGGTCAGTGGAGCCAACTGTCAGAAGCAGGAAGAGAGAGATGCGGAGCCGTAATATGCCAGCTACAGTAGGTCCCCTCAGGTCAGAGCTATTCCCAACACAGAGCGACCACTGACGCACAAACTACACCACTACTGTCTGTAAGTTGTATTGCTGTGGACAGAGACGACAACTGTGGCCAGACAGTGGAGGTGTATGTGTGGGTGGACTGTCAGTATATTAATGTTCAAGTCGCAAGACAACGCTTTTGTGTGTGTGTGTGTGTGTATTTGTGAGGTTAAGAAGGGACGGGTCAGTGCATGTGTGTGTGTGTTTTACAGTAGGGCAAACGCTACACACTCTTGAACCACATTATCCCATGAAATCACTGACAAGCCTGTTTCTCACTAAGAGAGAAGGAAGGAAAAGAAAGGAGTCTCTACAGCTCGTGTATGTTCAGCCTCAGTGTGTGTGAGCCTGTTTGAACTTGACGTTAGTAAGGAGAGTAATGTTTCCTTTTGCCTGAGTGATTAGGTTTAATAGATGAAGACCCAGTACACAATACTTAATCATGTCACCAAACCATACCACATTACAAGGAAATTTTCACTATTTCATATTATCTCATTATTTTATGTATTTGTTGTGTTTTAAAGTTGACATGCCTGGACAGGATAAACCACATCATTTAATAAAATGTTAGATTCAAACTTTTGATTTGACTAAACCAGATTGACCTTTTGAAACTCTGCTAGTAAACATCTTAAAGCTGTTTCTCAGCTGTCTAATTAAAAGCTAACATCTGCATAAACAGGAAGTCGCTGTAGCTTTGTATGTTTGCATGTTTGAATGTTGTGACCTCTGCATACAAACATATGTGTTTACATTGGGTCAGCATTTGCAGTGTTCCTTCATAAAGGGGAGAACAAAAAACGTTTCTTTCTATTAAGTGTATCATCAGCAAAACCTTTTCTAGTTTGAGGTGGGATGTTGTGAATTTTGTGATACACAATTTCATATCTTTCTAATATACTTCATAATTACAGTAAACTGTAAATGTCAGGTCGGATATTTTTGACTTGGTGACTCATTGGCCTAATTTACACATTATGTTTTGATTTCATTTGGAGAAACACCCGATATAATTGTAAAATTGGCCAATTTTGAAGCAACCTCAACATCTATTATAGTATTTGATAAATGCATGATAATCAAAGGTGCATGAAAGCTCTCATCATAGAAGAACAAGGTTTCAGTATCTCTAATACACTTAATTCCTCATAGTAACACCGTTCTTCTTGTACATCTATATATATAAATACTAAGCTGCAGATGGTTCCCTGTACGAATAAATCATCTCCCTCCCAGCTTTCCAGTTGGTGGAGCAGGACTCCTGAGCCTCGGTGGGCACCGTGTCAGCTCAGAGGAGGATACTGTTTCCTGGTCTTTGCGGCACACAGCGTGTACAGACAAGAGACTGGGAGAGAAATGGATTTGTGAAATCTGACCCGGCTTCTAGTCTTGCAGCCTTCTCCTTGAGCTCTGGATATCATGCTAATGCCTCGTGTATGTGTATGACTGTGTGTGTGTGTGTGTGTGTGCGAGTGAGCTTGTGGTGGGGGTGGGGGTGCGTCCCCTGCTTCACCCTCTAGGCGGGAGATGAAAGCTGGTACAGTAGAAGTGAGACAGACTTCATGTCATCAGCATGATAAGATCAGAGCTGCTCAGGGCTCAAAAATCAAACAATCACAAAATATTTGGCTATATTTGGTTTAAAAACATATAAATTACGATCATGTTGTGTTAACAACGACCTGGCAACATAGAAATAAACTATTTTCCAGTAGCTCGACAACTTTGCAGGAAATGTTTTAGACAAGGTACCTCGTCTTCATAGCGTTAATGCTTCTTGGATTACCAGAGGAATGCTTTTCTACTTGTTGCCAGAAAAGTTCCTGTGCAGTGAAAAATGAGACGTAAATTTGGTGTGTCACATGCCTCCTTTAAAATATGCCAACATGCTGTGTTGTGCCTTCACATTTTGTGGTTTATTTGTTCGCTCCTTAAATCTCAGGTGTTAAGATAAGAGCATTAAAGAAAAGCTGTGGAGTGAAGGTTTTAAGAGCAGCAAGGTGAAAACACTACATCAAAGCTTTAACCACATTCAGGTGTAGGCTACTGTCAGGATTACACTGTTAGGTTTATTCAAATATGCATCTATAACTCATCTCGGTAGCTTAAAAACTCTCTAAGTCTGCGTAACAGGAGAAGGAAACGCCCATTAAAATCTGATCAGTGATTGACATGTCAGTGCACCAGAGTAAGATTTTAAAAACCTGACCAAAAAAAAAAAGAAAGAGAAGAAAGAAACACAAACAAAAGCTGCTGAGCCCTGCAATTAGTGGTTTTGTCGTGTAATTGGTGGTCAGGGGCGGAGCAGAAACACATCCTATTGCTCAAAGAACAGGAACAATATGGGACATTCCTGCATGACAGCAGATAAACTTTTCCAAACCTAGTACAACAAACTGTATCAGATGACAGCGATCCAGACCAGGTGAAACACATAAAACTGCAAATCATCGACATGCAACACATTTAAAAGGCTCTTCACGTCGACATGACAAAGGAAGCCTTATTTCTACAAGGTTTCGCGACTATAAATATCAAGATGCTGCGAGGAAACCTGCCGGCCGAGTCCTGTGGTGTTAATGGCTGAGACATTTCCAGGAGCTCCACTCTTGTGACTCAAAGTAGCTTTTTATGGTTCTTGACCTGACCCAGTTAATCAAACACTGGTTTGTTTATACACCAAACATCGACCCTTCAGTGCGGCCACGGCACCATCGATCTCCTACTCAACTGTATTTTGCCTGTCATTAAAACCTTACAGCTCCTTACTACTGCTCTCCTCAGGGACACACTAATCTCTTGTACTCTGCTCCCTGCTTCCTACTTCTCTGCTGACCACATGAGTAAACTATCAGAGCAAAACCAGACTCTTTGAATTACTCTTAGGGAGGAAGAAGGAGTTAAAGAAGCTATTGTGTTTATTTTGGTCTCTTTTTCATTTCAAAAAGAGGGCTGTGCAAGTTTATGTGTGGGGGGTTAAAGTGTGATAACAGGGGAAGAAAGCAGAGTTGTGTTTGTGTTAATGTGTGTAAAACCACTTGACTGTAGTTTCTGTGAGCTCTGAATACAAAATCATTCAGGTCATATAGGAGTTCATGCAGAGCAAGGATGGGTAAACATCGGCACTGAGCATCCTATCCTCCTCTAACATTTGACAGAAATTTCCACCTAATTTTTATCAAAGCTCAACACAAATCGTGTTTCATCTTGTCGAAACCACAAAACTGTGAATATTTGCAATTTTCATATTTCAATCTCTCACCCTCTCTCAACATTTGACCTTTACACTTGTGAAAACACTCATAAATAAGCTGCTTTTAGAGCATCTAAGACAAAGTCCTAAGTTTTTCTCTGTGCATGATCTGCAGCAACTGCAGCAGCAGCAGCAGCCAAGACGCCTAGGGACCCCAATGACCTGAAAAGCCAAAATGTTGATCCATGTCAACCTATCTTTAAAGGGTCAGTTGACCCAAATAATAAAACTTACAAACAAAAATACATTTTCTCGCCTACTTCTGGTGGTAGCCGGTCACTGATCTGAAATATCTGTTTCTGAGCTTTCTAAAAGTCTGTTTTATCGACTGTTTCTAGGACCGAGAAAAAACAGCTCAGTGGGCACAACATACATATCGGTCCTTGTGAATACCAGCACCTTCAATCATGGCACAAATCAGCCTACGTTTCTATTTACTGAACACCTCAGTACAGTCAGACCTCTGTGGTGAAATGTGTATATCTACAGTAGGAACCACATTCACAGAGACAGTGGCTACACTCCAGTCAACGTGTGCCCCAAATTCCATATTTTGACAACGGTAATCTGCCTACAGCGACTCCCTTTTCATGCCTCTGTAAAGCCACCGCTTTTTGCCTTGTCTAAAATGGGTGCACTGGCTGAAACGGGGAAAGCACATTGTTCCCATGGAGTAAAGATAACTGAGGCTTTTTGCTAATTTATATGACCTGAGCTGGAGTGGCTGAGTGTGTGAGCGCAGAGGAGAGGCAGATAAAAGGAGGGAGAAAGCATGCTTGTCGCTGTCTGTCGGGCCAGGCCAAAAGTAGAGCTCCTTTTAGTCATAATTCAGTTTTCTACTGACAGCAGCACAATGATGACAAGCCAGCCATGATATATAAAACAATTATTGTCACTGTGCAGAGCTGACAGCTGAAACATCAGATAGATCTCCTCCCCTTTTATTACAGTAAGTCTTACACGTGGGTTGTGTGCAGTTGTGTTATTAAAAGTGTTGTGCTTACTTCAGGTCTTTTAGCCTTTATCTCTCTTCATT
Source organism: Trachurus trachurus (assembly GCF_905171665.1). Classification (NCBI taxonomy): domain Eukaryota; kingdom Metazoa; phylum Chordata; class Actinopteri; order Carangiformes; family Carangidae; genus Trachurus; species Trachurus trachurus. The sequence goes on along the minus strand of NC_139904.1, from coordinate 18,455,390 downwards.
GCATTCTGTGTGTTTTATAACAAGTTTTATACAGGTTAACCACAATTAAAAAGATTTTATGACATAAGAACAGTTAGATGCAGGCTACCATTCAGGAAGAATGGTTGCTCCTAAAACGTTTAATTTTGACACCATTATTACGTAAAGGTCAAATGACTCAGGTTCATGACCAGATCCCATAAACTATTCCCATGCCCATCAACCATGGCTGTGCCTGTATTACTAATCGGCAAATATTAGCATGCTAACAGGCTAGACTAAGATGGTGAAAATGGTCAACAATACATCATCAGGATGGCAGCATTGTCATTATGATCATTACAAAATGTTTATTTTAGCATAAACCCAAAGCTAGCTGCTACCATGGCAGTAGTTTTTCTAAATGCAAAGATATGTTTGTTTGTAATCTCCATACAGGCTGCATGTCCATGACTTGAAATTTGTTCAATTTCATTTCACCTTCTTATGTTTGTTTTTTTTAATTGAAAATTTAATAGAAAATATTAAAAGACTGACCCAAAAAACACACCATAATTCTCTATTTCCTGCACCAGGAATCATCTGGAAACATCTAAATTTCACTGTGGCACTCATTGTGAGATCCAGACCATCATAGTAGAAACCTCACAAACCTCAGAAACAATCACAATCACACACACTTCAAAGTGAGTTCATTCAACGCTAGATGCTAATTTTGTGCATACTAAAGCTCAAAGATTCACACATCCACTACTAATGTTGAAACTAATGATTTGGAGAGAAAATAGGCCAGTGGTGGTAAATTTGCATTCACAGCCAATAAGAATCAAACACTTAAATATTCAACACAACACACAAAGTCTAATTTCCATGACTAATCCAAAGAGCTAATTAGAACAGAAAATATAAGTGATCCATATTCTGCAACCTTCAGCTGCGTCTATGAATAAACACACTGATGCCTGCTGGCCAGCCTCTGCCTAAAGCTGGGTGCTGCGATTGGCTGGTTTGTTGCAGAGAGTCATCTGGCTGCGTACCTCCTGGCTGTGGTGTTTAAAGAGAACGTCACATCTCAGTCAGAAGTGGGTCAATGGAGGCATTAACATACATTACACACCAAATGATACAATATCTGGGAATATCCCTCCTGCCCACTGTCCACTGTCATCTGAGGAGATGCAGCCGAGCACTTAAGGCCTGTATGGAGCTCAGATGAGCTATATGTTAAAAAGCATTAACACCACGGTGTTGTAATTTGCACAGTGTGAGCAGATTATGTGCAATGAAACACTTATCAGTGCAGGTTTAATGATAATACATGGCAGAGCACTTAGAGCTGTGTGTGCGTGTGTGTGTGTGTGTTTGTGTGTGTTTGTGTGTGTGTATGTGTGTGTTTTGAGAGCTGAAGAGAGAGTTGTTTTTTTTTACTGGAGAGGAACAACTGAATCTGTGAGGCTGGTTCAAAATACATGTAACTGAACATTTTGCCACCGGCATCTGTGTTTCAAACGGTGTGCAATCTCATCAGAGATAAAGGCATTTTGGGAAAATTTTGATTTACAACCAAATCTTTTCTACTAAAAATGACACAACATTTTACCATTTTACGAGAGCTTGTGTGCTGAACAATCTTTGGCAGATATTCCCTTGGTGAAAGAAAAAAAAAAAAAAAAGGTTAGCTAACTGGCTGTAATTGTTTTTCTTTTGTATCTCTAACAACAAGAACGTTAAGTATATTTTCCAAAATAAACAATCTTATCATAATAGACAATATTCAGTGATTACATAACCTCTCTTTTTTATTTCGTGAATAATCACTAGTCAAGTCCTGTTGATTGACGGTTTTGCTGCTCATCTTTCTTCTGTACGTAACAGTAACAGCTGGTTTTAGAGTAACAAACAGTAACACAATGTACATGTTGAAAAGAGTCTCTTGTGATGCATAATGCTTGGTTAAAAACATCTGCCTGTTATACAAGAACGCCCACACTGCAGAGGGCACAGCTCCTCTCTGCTTTCTAAAAAAGGGTAAAAGTTGAAAAATCTATATACCAACTATCCACAGAGCTTCTATGAAAGGGGAACTAGAGACAAAAAGCATGGTGTATTAATCACACTGACTGCATAATGGCTTTCACAGCTGCCATACACTTCTACTATCTTCTTCGACAGTAAGATAAATAAGTTCCTGTTGATTTTTTAAACACCAGAGCATGTGTCAGTGCTCGCTCAACCGTGCAGCAAACAACCACACCTACTGTACACAGCTGAAGAGATCCCTCACCACTTCAGCCATCTCTTTTACCCTCTTCTTAACCCTGATCTCAACCACAAGTCACAAGCCGCTCAGTGTGACCGTGCTGTAACCCTCCAGCAGCTGTCGGCCCTGCAGCCCACCTGTAAACCCACGCCTGCTCCCTTCCACTACACAACAGACCCTTTGGCAAAGCCTACCGTCCTCGTAGAAGACATCCTCCGCTTCTTCACGCATCATCTCATCCAGGTCATCCTCTGCAATGTCGGTCATGGCCATCACTGTTCCTCTTCTCCTCCTTCTCACCCCCTCGTCTCTCTCTCTCTCGGCTGACTAATCGGAGCTTCAGAGAAAGTGACTGGGCTGTAAAATTGGATCAACACCGGCCTGGCCTCTTCGCTTTAGGCGACGGTCTGATCACCGGCTGGCTCCTTGCTCTTCGCTCGGGTAGGAGAGGACTGGGACTGAGCTGAGCTTCAGCTCCCTGCATGAGAATGTGTGTGTGTGTGTGTGTGAGTGCCAGGTGAAGTGTGTGTGAGTGTGTGTGTGTGTGTGTGTGTGTGGGTGTTTGGGTGAGAGAGGACTCCCAGCGACCTTCACTAAGTTTCAGCAGCAGCGCCGATTTCATAATATCCTGTGTAAAAGTGAAGTGAGAGTGTGCTGTTTGGAGAGCACTTGTATGAGTAAGTGTGCGCATGTGTTTGTGTGTACAGTATGGGGAGGGTCAGTGTGTGTGTGTATGTGTTCATGTGTGTGTGACTCCATATGCACAGTGTGTTATCTCTGCAGTGAGTCAGCTCGAGCGCCTGGTGATCAACAGGAATAATTAGATTTTGTATTTTGAGCCAGCAAGGACATGCAAAGAAGGGTGTGAAAATGTGTGTGAGTGTGTTTGTGTGTGCGTGGCATGTCATCTGAGATGTGAGGTTGGCCCTGTACTTGTCATTCCTTCACAGCTCACCAGGAATCATGGGACCACGTTGATTGCTCCCTCTATTTTTTCACCCGGCCCCGACAAGGAGGCCTCGGTGTCGCTGATAACGTCTGGTGTCGTCTGCTGCTGCTGAAAGTTTCCATGGCGCCGTTAAGGATGCGGCGGGTAAACATACTCACCTGCTCCGACGCAGACACTGTGGGGGCACCTCGCACACAATCACATGCGAGACGTTTGCTTTAGACTACATTACCGTCACACTGCTGAGCTTCTGTTTCAGATACATAAACACCAGCCAAACTCTGCAACAGCTCAGCAGGCTGCTCAACACCACGTATTCCTCTGTCAAAGATATTTCTAGAAACTCCTAGAGCGAAACATATTTAGTTTACTGCACATTTTCCTCACATTACACAAAGAAAAATTGGCAGCTACAAGCCACACAATGTCTCTTTGCACTCCAAGTAAATTTAGCTACACATCTTAATAATATTTTCTATCATGTTTTTTTCTTGTCAAACAAAACAAATAAAAAGAAATGTTGCCTTATTTTGGGCAAAAAAGCAAAGCTATTACTTGTGACTTGAATGCATTCATTAATGTAACAGTCTAATATCTAACAGGACAAAACCTTTCATATGACTGAACCATGTCATATTCTACCCAGTAATAACAGCAGCTCTTTATCTATTTGTTTCTCTCCTGCTGTCTTTGCTCATGTACATTATTTAAATACAGAAAGTTTTTCAGTTTCATATGTCAAATAATGAAACAAGTTTAAACTTTATTTTTCCTATTAAATGTAACTTTTGCAAATTTAATTTTATAAAGATGTTGTTGTCTGTGGACCCCAGGAACAACAGATGCTGCATCACCACACACATAAGTTAGAAACAACTGTTTTTCTGCTTGAGTGCTCTATGCATTATTGCTGAGGCCTATTTGATACAACTGGACACCCAAATCAAATTCGGTGCAATTTGTGAAGAAAAATCCAAACTCTTGTCGTGTGTAATGACAAACCTTTCGGCCAATCATGGGCAGAGTGACTCTACTTTTTGACTTTGAAATAGTTTTCATCAAGCTTTTTAAGAGGTTTGCACCAACCTCAGGAGACCCCTTAACAGTCTCTCTCAAGCATTTCATGTCCAGACCCAAATTATTGGTGACAAGTCCTCTCTCATTTTGACCTTTAATTTGGTCTTAGATAAAAAACAAAAAAACAAAAAAGAGCAGCCAGAAACAGACCTATCTTCCTCTTTTTCACGCTGTTCCTCCATCTGTCTTTACTGTGCAGTTTCTCTGACTCACATCCCATTTAGACAAACCCATTCCCAACCAAAATAGAAACTAGGCCTCAAGTTGGTTCATTATCACTTTTCCTTCAGACTTCCTCTCCCCTGCCACCACCTCCCTTCAAGGCCGAAGCTCGAGGGAACGAAACCTGGAGACAAACTCATTTTCACTGAGACTGGTCCAGACAATGCAGAAACATCACATCTATCAGGAGGTGGGATGTGGGTCTGAAGAACATTTTTACTCAGTTGTTTTCTATAATTTTCTGTATTAAGAGCTCTGCTAACAAATTCCCTAATGTCTGAGGTCATCGAGGAGGGTGCCGTGAGAAACTGACAACAGCTAGGTGTTTGCTTGCATTGATTTGACATGATGTGTGTGTACTCTTTGTGTCTGTCAGTCTGAGACAGGAACCAAAACTCACAATGACTAAAACTGAAGTAAAACTACTCTAAAAAAGGCACTTGGAACTGCTTTGACCACCACAGCCCAAAACACAGCAACAAACAAATGAACTTACTGAATGTGAACATCTTTAACTGGATTTCTTACATTTGTCTTGAGTCAAAAGCAGTAAAAATATTTGTATATATGCATCAGTGTGTGGATTTGTTCGTGCAGCTACTTTACAGTATGTGAAACAGAAACAAAAAAAATCCAATTTATACAAGTTGTATATAAACATAGAGAACAGCTGTATGAACACATCTGTCATACACAATTTAAGCTGAATCCTACAAGAACATCTTCACATGACAAAATCAAGGAGAGTCAATCTGTCAGAAAACTTATTCTGATAAACAATTAATCTAATTTATTTATCATATCCCAGGTTCTCTCAGTTTTCTGCTGTTCTCTTGTTGATATCATTGTACACTGATTATTTTGTGGTGCATGGGGCCAAATAAGTGACCTGAAAATGTCAGACAAATAGGCACATCATTGACTAATGATTCTGTTCATCAGAAAAGATATGCAAATAATCACAAGTTGAAGCCTCAATGGAAATAAGCATGCTTGTATAGGGCAGATCCCTCTAGTCTGTGTATTACACTGAGCAGGGTGGGACAAGAAAACACCCAGCTGACAGTATGGAAAGAATCAGCACCCACAGATTTCACTTCTCCAAGACGAGAAATGGCAGAAAAGAGTTCACACATCTTAAAAATTAGTGACAGAAAACAGCTGAGGCTCTACTACAGGACATTAATCAAGTAACTAGCTGGAAACTGTCTCACCAAAGCAAAGGGGCAGCAAAAGGAAAATAAAAGAAAGTGGTGAAATAAAAAGAGCCATCTGGAATCAGACGAATGTCTCCTCAAGTGAAATTAAATTATGCCCGCAAATTATTTCCATAATATGCCTCCAAAAGTTTTATTTGCTTGCAAACGGAGCTACATTAAAAGTTACACTTAAAATAAGTGCTCACTATCCAATCAGATGGTTCAGACATCAGGGATATTTTGACTAAGAACTCTACACGATGTTGGGAAGGAGAATCACTGGTCAAACAGGCAAGTAAACAGAAAACACACTCACATACACAACAGTGACAGAGGCAAAGCCCACTGTCTTCTGCAGATATGCCCCACTCCCATCTGTTCACTGCTATAATCGTCACATGTTCTGGTGACTGTATCGTGATTTATGTGCAAAATAGAGCCGCAATTTAAACCCACACAGGACACTGCTATGAAAAGCCACAAATCTGCGTATTCACACACATTTAAACAACTTCTCTTTCCTTCTGATCATGAGCTTGAGGCCACAGCTCCACAAAAGAGGGTCACGTTTGGGCTGCATTTGCCCTGCTGCATTTCAATGACTGGGTTACATTGTTGTCAAACCCCCTGCTTCGGGAAATGCAAACGCATGCTGCTGAGGCTGCTACCACACAATGCCACACACATGCACACACGTAAACACACACACACACAAACAGACACTAACACGTCCGTATAATAATGCTGAACATTCACACACAATGCCACCAAAACACGACGCAGACAAACACACCACACACACACACACACACACACACACAGTTGTTACTCCAGCATTGCAAAGAGTAGCACAATCAGACCCGCTTGGTACAATGGTGTTGTTTGAATGGGGTCAAACAATGGAGCTCTTTGGCATCTGAATCGAGCCAGATGATGAGTATCCCAGGAGGCTGAATAGGCGGCCTCAGCCTCCTACACACTCACTCTTCTGGCCTTGACAATATGCATCAGTACACCGCCTGTTACTGTGGACTAAAATATCAGTCATTAGCATGGAGGCAGCAACTTATTAGCATCCAGGCTAATTCTATGGTGCCAGCTAATTTGCAAGCATGCAGCCTCTTGCACAAATAGGTACTCAAATGGCCGTATACGACACTAGAAAACTAGAGAAAGTAACTAGCACACAAGAGATTTCCTGCATAGAAACTTATTTTTTGATTGGCTAGAAGTCTCGTACGACCACTGCATCTCCACATTCAGCAAAGTTCACAGAAGATCGAATCAAGTTAACGTCTTGCAACACATAAGTCACCATGCCCTTCAGCATGTAGATGTTCTGACCCATGAAACTCAGTATCAGGCTACCACAATAAGTGCACAGTACTCAAATCCTTCTTTAATATCTGTTTTTTGTTTTGTGAGTGTATTTTGCATGAATGTGAGGTGGCACAGGTATAAAGCTCGCTCTGTGGGAGGTGTCTCTGGGACCACATGCTGCCATGATCACACACAGGTTAGACCATATAGTTTAATTTAAACGGACATCTTGCACCAAAGTAAAATAATTAATGTTCGAAATAAGATTTGGGTCATTTATGTTACTTGCTCACCAGGGAGAGCAAAAAAAAATATTGCAGCTATTGAGGTCACTGAGTTCATGTCCTTATTTTTTCAGTTAATTTGTGGCTTAGAGCAACATGGAGGGTGTTTAAACTCTAAAAATAAATACTAACACTTGCTGGATATTTAATAGGTTGGTTCATTAATTTTTTCAACTCTGCATATTAAAATTTGAGTAGCTTTAGTCCAATAAAATATAAATAAATTGGGGCAATTTTCCACTAGAAGTTTATTTCCTGCTTAAATTGAATGGCATTTTGTCAACTTTTTTTTTTTTTTTTTCCTTTTTTCCCAGATTTCTTAAATGACCAAAACTGTGTTGTAAGTAAAAACATAATGCTGGTTTATAGGCAAAGAACATGTAAAGAAACACTGAAGCAAGCAATGAAACTATAAAAAGTACAGGCTTGGATTAAAGAGGAGAACACACCCAACACACAGGATATTGTTGCTACACAAGAAGCCAATTCATAAATCTTGTGGAAACTAGATTTCCGAGTACAGGGAAGTAGGAGGAGTATAAGTGCATGCTGCACAGCAGGTCACCCCAGGCCAGCTCAGAGATTTCAAGTGCATGAAAAGTCAGATGTAAGGCAGGAAGTTTAAGGAGGAGACGGATGAGAAAACTACTTGAAAAAGTTCCTGATGTCAGTGCGACTTCCTCTGCCAAAATCATGACAGGCAGGTGATGGGAGAGGACGGAGGATAGAGGCATGCTGTCCTTTTTGGAAAATGGTGCAAGGACTCCTCAGGTCAACTCATATTTGATAATTGCCACAGACTAAAGTGAGTGAGAGTCTGAGAGAAGGACGGAGGTTGGAAGACATAAGACAAAGAGAGGCGCGTAGAAAGAGACCTCAAAGGACTTCTTCTTTTCTTCCTATCATTCCCATTCTGCTCCCTCCACCCAGGCTACTGCCTCTTTCTCTCCCTCTAAGAAGGATGACAAAATGGGATGATTGTGAAGGGGTGCCTGGTTACCCTGGTAACAATAATGAGGGCATTGCGTGGTAAATCCAATTTACCATGGCACTCTCTGAGTCATTCGAGGTGCACGTGTGTGAGTTAGTGTGCGTACATGTGTGTATGATGCGCCGCCGCTGCATGTGTCTAATGGAAGACGACTGTAATGTACTGTACTTTAGCCCACCTCACACATACTCATGCAAGTACACAAACACACACAAACACACGGTCAGCACCGTGCAATGTCTTTACAATACAGAAAATATCACAGGGTGGATCTTCATGCTGCTTCTTTTATCCAGATCTCAGAGAGCTGAGAGTGGGTAGAATGAATAAAACAGAAAGCTGCTGCAATCAGGGCAAACCTCTGATTGAAATGTCTCCTGAAAAGCCAGAGTCAGAAGTATTTAACCCAAAAAGGAGTCAGTGCAAACACCAGAGTCAACAAACTTACTAATGAGCCTCCATACGGTTTCTCCTCAAACTTCCCAGTTTCTCAGCAGCTTCTCACGTTATTCAGCCAAATATCAGTTCAACCTGGACAAACATGCAGCTTGTGATCGTTTTAATCCACGTTCTGGTTTAGTTTGCAGGAAAAAGCATGGTGATGATGAGATGAAAGTTATGTTAATCTGAGACAAAGGTTCAGGAGATACTGTAAAGTTGTGGATATACCTACTGAAAGCATATTGATATCTTTTCATCCGTATATGGTTGTAAGTCCTGACTCTGCGGTGCATTATGATAAAGGATAATCCAAGCTTGTGCCTCCTTGTCAGTGTGAAGCCCAACTCCCTCTGTGCTGCCACCAATTTCTATTTCCGTGCCCTCTCCCTGTCTCTCCCTGCCGCTATTGTATTTTGTCTTTCTCTGTTCCACAATTGGATCCTTTTCTTTTGCTCATTCACTCTTTGCCTTTCTGTCTCTGTCCCCGGGTGCCCAGAGGGCATCAGACAATGGCAGCAATACAGCCGCTGCTCACCAGCTGTGCAGACTGGCACGGCAGAGATGGCAGTACCCATGTTGTGCCCTGCTGCTCCCGGGTACACCTGGAGGGAGCAGATAACAGGAGGCCGAAGCACTCAACCTTATCTGAACATTTGTCTCCATGGCCCTCAGTATTAGATTTACAAACTGATGTACTCAAGACAATATGGAGGGTGAGCTCATGAAGACAGTTTTTTTCAAGGATTTGTTTCAGATGGTTTAACTGGCCCTTTGCTAATGCTCTGCCTCCCAAAAAGCAACCATGCTTTACTTATTAGGAGTTTGGAGGGGGGATATCTATTCCTTTAACCAAAGAACAAAGACGCAAGAACAAAAGTGGACGGAGATTATTTGCTTTAAGAAACCTGCATTTGTTAGCTTCTCTAGCCAGCTACAGTAGCTTACGACCTCAGGGAACAGATTATTAACTGTTGAGTGCACTAAAGGTTGTGTTCAAAGTAAAGCCTGTTTCACAATGCGCACATGAGCTATGTATGCTACTGTAGATGCTACAAAAGATTATCAACTAATGTTAGCAGCTCTGTCCTGTGCTGTTTTGGATTTGGGGAAACTTTAAGATGGTCAGGATGAATATGGCCTCGTCTCAGCACCATGTTATGCATACCATCACATACTTAAGAGCCCTTTTTACAACACATTTTAATGGCAACATTAAAAATCAGCATTTTCAACCCACCCATGAAGCTAATGTTAGCTTCATGCCACAGCTACACCTGATCACAGACATTTGAGGTCCTGTATCAAGATACAACTAGTAGGCTATTTCTTTTCTTAATAATACTGTTACCATTATAAATTAATGTAATTGTTTTTGGAGGGAAACCCAGTTGGGCTGATGATGGTGATCAGATCAGACTAGCGGATAAAAACAAACGACAAAATCAGCTGCTGATTCAAATCTGTAGGCCTACGTATCTAGTGTTGCGTATTGTTATATCTGGACACTTTACACCTGATGTTAAAAAAAATTCTACCATTACTGCAAACTGCATTTATGCAACCCAGTAAGCTGCAACTGTAATCCTGGACAGCAGGAGTTAGTGAACAGAAATTGTGGACACCCTCACATGCTACATCCATCAAATCACCCTCATGACTGGGCAGATTTCTGACAGTTAATATCACCCCACGGCCCCAAGCAGTTCATTTAGGTGTTACATAATCTTGTTCTATTTTTGACAAGTAACTGATGGGGGTATCCAGAAACCAGAGGGGGAGGGTTGCGGCAGGGTGGGGCACCAGTGGCAAGGGCTCTAAAAACCACAGTTTCCTATCCCACGCCACCCACCCACCACATCACTGTGTCCTCTGTACTGCCAACACCTGCCTGCTGTAAAAATGGAGAAGTCAAATTTCAAAATCAGAAAAACACAGGCAACTGATGCAATGTAGTAGATGGACAATAGTAGTCATGGGTATGACAAATTAAACCGTCAGTTTTTGATCTGTAAAACTTGTGGCACAAATGTACACACAAATATTAATCAAATATGAACCAATACCAATAGATAAAATCAATGCAATGAGAGGTGAAATGCATTCAAAGATTCAAACTAATTTTACCATGTGAACAGGAAGGGAGGATATCATAACACAGCTTCTGAGAAACAGGGTGGGGGCATGGAAGGAAGGTTGGGCAACAGTGTGTAAAATAACATTAGGTGCCTATTGCAGCTGCATTTCTCTGAGAGTACAACAGAGTGCACACACGGCACCAAGGCCATAAGATAGAAATAGAAGTGCAGGGTTTATTCAGTTGGAGGATGACAGAAGCGGTCACTGTAAGTGTTACTGCCCCGATGGTCAGGGGGAGGAAGAGGGGCAGTGGGAGCTGGGCTGGAAACTATAGTGACAGCTCGTCACTGTGCATGAGGGCATCTGGAAAAAACAACTAAAGAAATCTCTGTATGTGTGTTAGTGTGTGTATGTAAGTGTGTGTTTACACTTTGTAGCTGTGCATCACTCCAGAGTGATGACATCTGCTGTGACTACACATCTGTCCTTCTCCCTGCAGTATTGAAATGTACAAACCTGATACGACCTACATACAGATACATTTTGTCAATGGGTGGTTTCAGTTCCTGAAACTGGATTAAAAAAAAAAATTAAAACACTCAAAGCTGCAATGATTTCAGATATTCTTTTCAAAAGCTAATATAAAAGTAGCGTTATTTATTTACTTGATGGGATTTGATTTGGACATTTTAAAGAGTATTAAGATGTGACAACCAGACTAAACGATCACAATGAATATATTTAATGTCTGATTCTCATGTTTAAGTGAGTTAAGAGAAAGCAGCACAGACTCTCCCACAACGCTGCCGAGGCGAATCGAGGCCTTCTTTCCGGTTCATCAGCATTTGAATGTTTCTTCTCATCGGTGAAGCCAGCATGGGTTTAACTAAGGCCAGCATCTCACTCTATTGCACGCAAGAACACACACACACTCACACCACACACACAATTATCCCAGCCTGGCATCCTTCTGAGGGGAATGGACACTCAATACAGCCACATCCTGGCCACCATGAAAACCCAGGAGTTCTACTGAGAAGCACAAAGAAGAAACTGGCAACCCGATCCAAACCCAGTGACATGGGAACCATGAGCTCATGAGCTTGTGTGAGCCATATACTCAGAGGATGCCAAATCTTCCAGCCTTGGCCATGAGACACTGAAACTAGCATAAAGTCTGACCAGTCAACCTTAAGATATTCAGCAAGAGCAATTCAATTTTGTCTCACAATGAAAATATTGAAATGATGAGATGGTTGGGGGCTTTTTTTTGTTGTCAATGTGGAGTCTCAAGTCCTTGATGAGGAATGTGAAAACGCAGCAGAGACCGATCTGGCAATTAGACAATAAATCCTGAGATGAGAACCTGGACCTCTTCTGAGAACGGGGACGAGACAGAGCCAACACATGTCGAGGTAAACCGTTTTGTAACATGGACTTTTTAAGGTCTTCCAGCAGTATAAGTTATCAAAATAATTCTTCCACAGAAGTACATTTTCTCTGGCTTTTTCTTCACCTCCAACATCGCACTTTTTGATCGAGGCATCGTGAGCGAGGATCACAGACCACAGCAGCCACCGGGAAAGGTCGACCTGAACTTTTCTTTCATTAGCTCAGGACTGTAAAAACAACATGATACTCCATCGATTTTATTTGCTCCTTCCATTATACAGAGAGGACAAAGGTCAGGCTGGGTTACAGCGCAGCGCCCGCGAGGCTGCTTGGTATTAGTGTCTCACTCGGTGCTGCTTCATCACCGTGGGTCACTTCATCCTGAGCTCTTGCAACCAAATGCCTCGCTATTTATCTGTGCATAAAAAGAGACCAAAATCTGGATTTTTTTTTGTTATACTTGAAAGAAAAATAGATACAGTATGTCAATAAAAACAAATTGCAGCAAGGTGCAGTGGGAAGCAACTTCTGTGTACACAAGGTATGCAGCTTTGGGGCGCCGTATAGCTCAGTGGGTTAAGCAGGCACCCCATATGCAGAGGCTACAGTCCGCTCTGCAGCTGGCCGTGGTTCAAATCCCGAATCTGGTGGCCCTCTGCTGCATGTCATTCCCCCTCTCTCTGCTTCCCTGTTTCCAGTCTCTCTCAACTATCCTATCAATTAAAAAAAAGGCAAGAAGCCCCCCAAATATACTTAAAAAAAGAAAAAAAGTATGCAGCTTAAATGTCACTCAAGTTTCCAACCCTGTGTTTTGTGATGTCACTGTGACCTTGACCTTTGACCTTTAGCCACATCATTCTAAGCCGTTCATCCTTGAAGAAATTCTCTTGAGTCATTACAGAGATGTGATGTTCAAAAGAGTGGGAGAGTGAGTTCACCCAAACTATGTTTGGTTAGTAGCATATGGTGAGCTGCATATGAAATAAGATGTAGCTTATATGTTTAGACCTGAGAAATGGGTCCATTTATTAGTTAATTGTTCTTTGTTGAAGATTTGGACTCTAAGACATAGATGTTTGGGATGGTTTGAGAGGGGGTAGACTAGTTTCCTATAACGGTTGTAGTCACTTGAATGATGCAGCTATCCTAGTTTTGTGAATTCTTTTATTTTCTAATATACGCTGCAAACAAATGGTTGCTTTAATGGAAAATAACAATTGCAGAAATGTATTGTTTGTAGTGTTGTAACAGAAGTGTTGTGATGAATAACTGAAAATACTGGCATATACATGCTGTCAAACACGAATAGAAATGAGAGCAGTAATAAATAACCGAAACACGTGCCCCTCTCTGGGACATGAAGGCGGCATTTTTTTTGTTCTCTCCTCCCTCTGTCTCTCACTCTCTCCTTGTCTTTCTCTCCTTCCATTAGTCGTTCTCTCTGTGTTCATAAGCAGCCCACGCAGCAGCCCTGCTTGTTGACTTTATTGTGTGAAATTACAGAGCGAGGGCCAACACGACTCCACACTCACATGTGCCCTGAAAGCTTGTGAATTGAATTGTTTTCTGGGTGAAGAGAGAGAGAGAGAGAGTGACAGGGAAACGTGCAGATAAGCAGTAGAGAAAGAACAAAGTGAGAGAGAGGGAAAATAAGTGTGTGACAGAAATAAAGAGAAAAAGGAGGAAGGGAGGAAAGAAGGGAAGAAAGTATTGGTGAGCGGTGAGAGACAATCATTTCCAGCTACAGCTGACAACTGGAAAATGAGCCGAGGCGATATGTAATCTCCTCTGATGTAGTTTTACATCCCAACACCGCCTCCTGCATCAGTGGCAACAGAGGCTACAGTAGTGAGGAGGCGCGTTGCTATGGAGTGGGAAGATTTTCAGAGAGTGAGCACCATTACAAATCTGGTTGGAAAAGAGAGGAGAGAGGAGGGATAATGAAGATCTGAAGGGAGGGGAGGGGAGAAACGAGGGGAATGGGAAAGAGAGAGAGGGAGGTCGCAGGGCAGGAGGACGATAAGTGAGAGGCTGAGGGAGAAACAAAGAAAGCAATAAAGCAAATGCAGAGGGGGCAGAGGTGAGGGACGGAGAGGTGCAGGAAAAAGGAGGATGACGACAGAATAAAGGAGAAGAGAAGAGAAATGTGCGTGAGTCAAGCAGGTCACGGAAACAGAACAACACAATCTGATAAAGTGTTTTATTTTAATCACCCCCATCATGGTTCAAGTAGAAAAAAAGAGAAAAAGAGAGTTTGACAGGTTATTAGCGAGAGGCACCTTTGACTGTGCACGTGGGTTTATGCATCGAGACAGAAGAAAGTGTCGGTTTCTGTCTTTTTCAGCCTTTGCATTTTTAATAAAATCAGAGGGGTGATCCTCGGAGCAGCTCTTTGCCCTCAGCGAGGTGTCAGAAACAGGAAGAATGAATTGCAGCCTTTGGAGGAAGGAAGAGGAGCTGTGTTTTTTTTTTTTCATCATCTCAGCCACACTACAACATGGTCAAGTGGAGGAGAAGTGCAATCATGATATTGCCTCACTTCCCTGTGAGATTAACACACCAGTAAGTGTGTGTATGCTCACTGGATTTTTTTTGGTGAGTTGAGCGATGTTATAGGGAATTATATTATCAAACTGTGGAGGCCCCCTACTGGTGGCCACTGGGAGCAGACGGGTTTGATCGGGAAGAAAATCAACAACAATGACGTCATTTTAACTTTTAGGAGGATCAATTTTCAAACAGATTATCAAACAAAATAGTAACTAACTGGAAATATATTGTCAAAATACTGCACTGAAAATCTCTCAGCAGGGGCGCAGTGGCCAAGTGGTAAGGCGTTGGTCTCGTAAACCAAAGATCATGGGTTCAATCCCCATCTGTGCCTTCACGTGGGAGTATGTTTCTCTGTGATCAGCCTGAACTATGGAAGATCAAACTAATAGAGGACTGGTGAAGCATCAAAACAGTGACAACCCATATACCATTCTTCCTCAGACTGAGAGAAGAGAGAAACATGCATCCAGAAAGCTTTTCATTCAAACATTTTCCACACACGTCTGCAGGAATTTAAGCTACTTCCAGGGGCGTGAGAATGATGGTGAAGCACCATCCCCAGAGCCAAATACCAAACAAATGTCAGGTTGAGCTGTGGCTCAGGTGGCTTGTTTCCCATGCCATTATCCAGCTGTGTGATCCAACCACAGTCTCCAGTTAGCAGACTAAAACAGGAATGTGGAGTGCACACCCTTACTGTGTCCTCCTCACAATATAATTGAAATGAATGGCCTGACACATGCAGGTACTACATACTGTATGACATTATATAACGCACTCCAGTGGTTAACAACCACCACGGTCCACTAGCCCTATAGGCACTGACAAAGGACGAGTGGGCAGTTAAAATGACTCACTTCTGAGTAATATTTGTAGATATGGATAACGGTCTAAATTTAAGTGTGTTGTTGCCAAGGTGAGATGACATGTATTTAAAAATATCTGACAACAACTCAACAGAATAAATTAAAACTCAAAACCTCAGAAATATGTAAGAAAGCAGGTCCATTAGGTAAATCAATGAGCTAAGAAATGTATTGTTGTACCATTAAAGAAAAACAGACACACTCAGGCATAATCAACACGTAAGATAAGACACGGTCAATGTTATTGATCCTGGAGGAAGTTAACTGATACAGCCACCATAAAAGCACTCCTGACTATAGGGTTAGGGTCAGCATCAGCACAGTTCAACTACAGTATGAGTGCAGTTTATCTGCACAAAAACAACAACAAGCCTCATGAAGGTGCCCTTAAGGTTATTAATGATGTCATTAACTGCAGCTTTTATTTTATTTAGT
Organism: Trachurus trachurus; assembly: GCF_905171665.1. NCBI lineage: Eukaryota > Metazoa > Chordata > Actinopteri > Carangiformes > Carangidae > Trachurus > Trachurus trachurus. Next base: position 18,439,346 of record NC_139904.1, on the reverse strand, counting down.
TGCCATTTTATCCTTTGATTTGCCTGGTGAAGCTGATGAAAGCCCAGCGTTGTTATTTATATCAGTGCAACCTTGATACTGCTGTCCGATTCGCTGTGTTTGACAGATACAACTTTTGTTGCACATATATAAAATGCAGCTCAAGGCCTCAGCTCTGTGGTGACCTGCACTAAAACCCTTCAACCTGTGTCCTCTTATTAATATATTCTGAGCTAAGCAGCTGTGGACAAAGCCGCTCATACTTTGTCTGAGGAGTCGATCAATAATCTTCAACTGAGTGCATCCTCTCTAAAGTACAGGATAAAGAGACAATGCTGCCATTAAAAGGACTGTATGGAAACATGGGATTTTAGTCATTTCCTTTTGCTTTTATTCTTTGCTTAAACCTTATTTAATGTAATTGTTATTTAATTATATAGCATGAGTGCCATGTATGGAGTATACTGTATGTAAAATCGGCTTATGTTACCAATACAGAACATAGGAGTTGTGTCTGAATGCAAACTGCATAACTGTGGCTGAACAAAGACATTTTAGCTGCTTTAGTGGTGCCCTAGTTTGAATAAAGTTCCCATTTTACCAAAAATGTCTGAGGTCTTAGTCCATGTTGCATTCCTTTATTTTTAATGCCACCGCTAAGAGCACAGGAAACCAGAGGTGATTTTAGGAGTTTAGTTTGAGGTTTTTATTTTATCTTATTTATTTACTGTGTACAAGCAATGGAGAAAAAACTTTGATAATGCATCCTCTGGTGCAGCACAATATCTCCATGCTGTTTGTTACTTTTCAATTTCAGCTCATTTTATACATAATTGCGTTCCCTCGTTAATGTTGCAGCAGTGTGCCGGTAGTTAGCTCTCACTGGTTTCACGGCATCCATTAAACATCAATCAAAAACTACCTTCCAGACTAATGGAGTAATGGAGACAGACGTGCTCTCTCTTTTAAAGCTGCAGTGTTTCTTGTCTTTTCCTCCTCGTAACCACTCAGCCTCTTGCTGCCGTGGTTAAAACAACTTACTGCTGAGCACGCACTAAGTGTAGCTATAGGCCAGAGCAAACACTCAACGTACTGTATACTCTCATAAAACATGCAGCTTTTACTCTTTGTACATATGAAAATATACTTTATTGATCATCAGTGGAGATGCTGATGTGGGGTGGTCATCTCAAAGCAACACCAGGACCAAACACAACGCCACTAGCCCCAGTTGGCGTGGCCACACGAGTGCTGTAATCCACTCTCCCCACAATCTGATCTTACACAACCACACAGATGCTGTTGCAATTAAACATTCACTGACTGGTCAAAGTCTGATCAAATGGACCACAGTGTCAACTGATCACTGCATCTGTGTGTGAGTCCAGTGAAGGGTTACTGAACATGCTGGACACACACAGAGCCCGATGGATGACAGGGCCTCTGGGCCACAGCCTTCGTTTGGAGTCAACAACTCAACAATAACAGAAAGTGCAAGTTAAAAGACTCACAACAACCTAAACAAGAAACACAATGACCTCAGTGAGACACAAAAAAGATGGAGGCAAATGACTAGAGATCCAAAACAATCACAGAGACTCACGTGACACTCAATTGTGTTTCCTTTAGTTGGGCTGTCTAGTTCCTACAGAAGAGGGAAGAATGAGTGTTAATCATTCAGACACACCAGCTCTTCTGACTGGATTGATTAAATGCTCCCGTCAACATCATGTGTGATATTCTATTTGTAAATCTTCACTTCAGGCTTAAGCATGAGTCCCACAGTTTATGATGCATCCAGACAGGACCCGTGAGATCTTGCATCAAAAATCTACAAACAGTGAGATGTTACATTTTGCTGAAGCATCTCCAGCTGTCAGTCTGATCTGACACCTCCTACACTGAGGGGGGTTTGTACAGTAAGCGGCTTCTGATTGGTGGAAAAAGAGGCAGAGCCGCTCACTGAGTCACATTAAGAATTTAAAACACAGGCACTGGAGTATTGTGCAATCTATTAAATCATCAAGCACCATTAGAAACAATAAAAACATTTCTCAAATGTAGCATGAAGCACATGAGGATTTTCTCAGAGCAGCAGCAGCAGCAGCAGCAGCAGCACAGTCAGTAGGAGTCACCAACACTTCACTTGAAGAGACAGTGATGACTTCACAGAGCTTCTCAAGTTCCCTGCAGCACTTAGACAATTAAAAGCGGAACCACAAAAAGAACACAAACTATCTAAGGACAGAGAAAATCAACAAATACAACTCAAGGATATACTACGCTCACATTCAGTTCACCTGATATGAACTTAAACAACTACTCCACAGTCACATGTTTCACTTACGCTTGAACTCCCTGTGGTAGACATGAGGCCTCCAGGGTCGGTTTCGTATCCAGTTCAGGCGTCGAGGTAGCTCCATGATGCCCGGCAGGTGCCAGCGTGTAAAGGCCACTCACCCATCACAGAGCAGCAGCTCAGCTCCTCTGCCCATCCCCAGGACAGACAGCCGCTCCCGAGCATGAGTGGTGCCAAGTAGCTACACACCGAGCAGCCTGGACCTTTTTTTTTTTTTTTAGGGGTAACACTTCACTTTGACTGCAGCCTGTCGTCCACTCTGTGGGAGAGAGACGTTACAGTAGCTGCCGTGTTGCTCTGCTCGGCTGCTTTATCTTTTATGCATGAGTCAGTGGAACCCAACTCCCTGGGTTCTGGGGAGGGACACAGCCAGGCCTCTCTCTCTCTCTCCCTTCCCCAGGAAAGAGCACCTATCGCCGGGCGGCATCTGAAGCAGAGAGAGCACATCCTGGTGAAATGTGATGCCTCTGCAGTGAGACCCAGAGGGGGAGGGAGGGGGCAAGGTGGCTGGATGCTCTGGAGGTGGGGCTTTGCCAGCTACCTGAGGAGGTAAGAGGGTGAGTCAGAGACGCCATGGACAGTCTCCAGTGTGTACACACAAGGTGACACAAACACTAGTCTATAAAGTATTTATTTTACAACACATCTAAGTACACTAATGATAAGCTGTCAAAATCTGACTACTCTCACAGTTGTGCCAGGTCCAGGATTCACTGCCATACTGAAAATGTATATTTTTTCTTATGAGAAACACTAATTCTATTTAAGCATCATTTTACATTTAAGGCCACAAAAAAGCTCAGACAGGATTAGGAGGAAGAAATATAAAAATTGACACTGACCAAAATGTTTAAAAAGGCATTTTTGAGGGTTTCTGTGTTACTGTTGTGTGCAGTTTCAAGAACGTTTTTACTGCAGGTTGTTTCTTTATGGGCAAAATCATTAATGACTGGAATTCTTGATATAGTGCTCTTGTAAAGTGTTTATATGTTTTTCTGGCAAAAAAAAAAGGGCCAAGGATTATTTGATTTTCAAAACAATTAACTTTTTGTTCAACAACTAATTAAAAAACTGTTAATATAGACCTCCATCTGTTCACCCAACTTTCAGCCGCAGCAGACTGTAGGAGCTGCAGTCTGAGCAGGTTCAAGTGTTGGGAGACCATGACCTCTAGTGGCTGTCGGCCGCCCGTTACAACCACAGCTCCGACAGTGAGGTGGATCAAGTCAAAACCATTCAAGTGTTTACAGCTCACATTCAGTATTTGCCTTTATTCATTTAAAAACACAATTCAGACACACATACACACACCCCCTCCCGTCCCTGGACGAACAAGACTTTCTGTGTGCTTATACGCTCGTCTTGGCATTTGGTTTATCCAAAATAGAATTGATAAAAACATTGAACAAAGCACTTAAGACGTAATTCTACAAATACACAGCTTCAACAACAAACACAACCCAACCAGAAAAACACACATTTGGTACCTAATGTAACACAACAAATACATGTTATACTTCAACATTCAAGTCCTGTGTTCTCTCAGTATATTATAGTTGAGAACATGGCAGTATATGGAAATAGCTATAGGGAATATTTGTAACTGCAGATATTTAGCGATTTTCTTCTTCACACACAGCTGAACAGTTCAGTTTACGTGGTGACTTAAAACCCAGAGAAACAAATGTCAAACAAATATCTGTGTGCTTGTTTTGGCTGGTGCTGTTGCTGGAAGTGCTCATGTCAAGACACTAAATATGGCTCTACCTAAAGCCTGATTGTTTCCATTTGACCTCAGCTACTACAACATCTGGCTGGTGCTGCCACTTCGCTTGGAAACAGCTAAATCAAAATGACGTCGACCTGAAGAACTTTTGGCAAAACCTACGACAATGTGTCAATGTGATTGTGCTTGAGACACTGAAGGCACGTACAGTTCATGAGGACTGCAGTACTACAAACACCAGCTTGACTTGTTTCTACAACTATAAATTTCCCACCAGAGCGCGGAGACACTTTGCTACAGGCTCAGCACTCCGTGGGCAGAGACATGGTCCGACTGTCAGCCTGTTTAAGGCCTTTGGTTACACACCGAATAAATGGTCCACGGTGACGTTCCATTCAAAAGGCAATATTACATTAAATATCCTACTTCTGATACAAACTCTTAAGACAAGAGTGGGTTAAAAAAAAAATACAGATAATAAATATCAGCAACAACGTGTGCACATCAGCATAGTTGATCCTGAGGTCTGTGTGACTACAAAAACCCCCATTGTGAAGAATCTTAACCCACAGGATGCCTGTACATCAGCTTAATCTAGAAATGGTCATGACAGCACGTTTGAACCTTTTTTGAAATCAGTAACACAACAATCCTCTCACCAGCAAGGAGCTTGTAAATGTGTGAAAGTAAGAAAACAAGTAACAAATGATACCGAAAGTAAAAATAAAAGAAACACACAAGTTGTAGCCAGTCTTTTGAATGACACTTTGGGGAAAATCTTGGAAGTAAAAAGGTTTTAGCTACTGTACCATTAGGAGGCAGCAGAAATCAAATAAAGCCATGAAGATGCAAACAAAGGATTTGGCTGAAAGTAAACAGATCAGACGAAGATACACAGGATACACACACAGATTGACGTGAACTTAAACAAACTGCTCGATGTAACAGCACTTTTGTAGATAATTTCCTTCTCTTTTACTGGCTAACTAACCCCTTACAGGACCCTGACAACATTCAGTCTTTAAGTTCAGTAATGGGTCAGAATAAAGCTTCCTATAAACGAGGTTGTACAACACAACAGAAAATGTGCAAAAGAGTCGTGCTCTGGACTCACTCTCTGGTTGTCATATTAACTGTATAGCATTTCATATATAAACTCTCCATTAAAAGAGAAACTCATAGCTGTAATATACATATGATCACCACACACACTGGTGAATTACAAATCTGATGTTGATGCAAACCCATCAAAACCAGTATCAACATTTCCCACCTGTAGCGAGCTTTGTTTTTAAAAAAGGTCATTCAGTAACAGTAACATGAGATGACACGTGTAAGGCATGTAATGGACATTTTTCATCTTCACTTGTGTGTTGTCTGTAAGTACCTCCTGTTTGTGAAGAAATCACCGCAGCTGCTTAGTCAACTCATTCTGGACCGGGTCGTTGTAGTGTCACCCTCAGGGTTTCCTGCAGCTTTCGTGTGTGTGTGTGTGGGCACATGTAGACAAAACTGTACCACGGACAAAAACACTGCACCGTGCCGCACCATGTGAATGTGCAGGAGAGTTAATCTTTACAGTGCTCTTTGTTGGAGGCTTATATACAAAATGAGTTTTCTGTGAGTGAAATCTTGCTGTTATTCTTATGGCTCATGTCTGAGAGAGGAGGTGAAGGACCAGAGTTGTGTTGTCCAGGTTCCTCTCTTTCAATCAATCAAACCTTTCTCATCCAAATCCTGATTGTCTGCAGCTTCCCTCATTCATTCGTTCATCATCTTCACATCCTTCGATACAGTACTTCAGAGTCCTTTGTTTGCTCTGTTATTCTATCTTTTCTGGGTCCAAGTTGTCCAGATCAATATCAGGCGAGGCCACACAGCACATGCACATTTTCTGAGTATAAACGGAGATCTTATCTGCAGTGACAGAGGAAAGAAAGACGGATACCAAAATCAGGGTTACACATGACATGACATGAATGGTTTGCTTGGTTCCTCGGCTACAGCGCTTTCTGTGCATTATAGAAGCCTTTTCCAGTATGTAAGTTGTGTACAGTAGCCCAGTGGACTTTGAAACTCTGATCTCAATCCCTCTTTAGCTTTCAAACATGTGTCTGGTCTACAGTATGTACAACTCAAGACTAGTAAGCTACTTTAAAAAGTTATCCATAATAACATCACACGACCACATTCATTCACTGGGAGGCCATACAGATTACTTCCCAAGACTTGAGATGTTATTGTGTAATTGTATTTTAACTTATGATTTACATAAAAAAGCACAGTGAGGCCCCCCTCCTCTATCCCCTCAGGAATTTTGTAAGAAAAATCCACCTCAAACCCTTCATGGTTATTTATTTTATGCTTTATGTTTCTTTCCAGTAGATCACATATATACTGCCAGGTATTAAAATGTTGTTTGTGATATTATAAGCTTATAGAAAATCATATATGTTTTACCCCACAGGTTTCTGTATAAAGAGTTAAGAGTTCATGAATTTTATAAAATACCTTCACAATTAAAAGCAAACAAAATATCAACACAATGTCGACTAAACCGCTGCTAGGACACATGATACAGTATTATGTGAGGGATCTTACCGATCATTTTCCCGACGAAGGCCGGTCTGGAGCTGGCCGGCAAGTAGATGCAAAAGTAATAGACTGGTGCACCAGACAGTGCGACAGCGATTCCTACCAGAGAGTTGATGGTGTCGCTGTAGAGGGGCACCACCACCAGGAATACGCTGCACAAGCAGTAAACGATTGGGAAGAACAAAGACAGCTGCAGGGCGTGGAGAGAGAGGAGAGGGGGAGGGGGGTTGATGACAGGGACCAAGAAAGATTTAAAAAATGAAAGGGGGAGGGGATGGTGGTAAAAAAAAAAAGTTGGAGAAAAGTAGAGTGATTAAAACAATTACATAAACAAATACGTTATTATTAGTTTAAACCAGATCCCTCCAGTGATTTAATTGTAGCTCTAATTGCCTTTAAGCTGCTCAGACGGCACGCAGTCCAATAACTTTTACAGTTGATGAGAGAACCAAATAAACAAAGTTATCAGAGTCAAACCATTATGGACTCTTAAAAACTGTCATAACTAAAGCCAGTGCTGAGGGCGGTCAGGCCTATAGAGGTACTGTTGGTGCATAAACAAGTGTAAATAAAGGGAAATGTGCTTAGAGAAGCATAGATCCACTTTATTACACTGGTCTGGGTCTAAGTGAAATCAGGTCCTATCAATTAGTGATCAATTCTCAAGTCTAAGATTGATTTCTCACCTCCACAAATGGGTTCAGTTTTTTACATTCAAGTTTTGTTGGAAATTCTAACATCTAAGACACAACATGAATTTAACAGTTAAGTTGTGTTCTGTCTTTCTTTTTTGTGACTATGACAGTAAGAGCTTAGTGTTTCTGGTAATGGCAAGATTACTGTTTGTATTTGAAGTTTTCTTCCACTTTGTCACAGTTTAAAGAAAACAAAAAAAAACATGACAACAATCACATCTTTTATATATGTTATGTTATGATGTAGAGTCCCAGAAAACAACACTTTAATTTCTTCCTCTGAAACTTTTAAATGTGAGTGGTAATCATCAAGATGTTCAAGTTTCTCCAAGACAAGTGAGGCACAACAGTGTTGAATGTCAAAACACAGGGTCAGGCCCATCAGCCCCCTGCTGCATCGGTTTTGTTACCTTAACAGGTCGGTGCATATCAGGAGCCTTGATGCGAAGGTAGATCTGGCTGGCGATTGACATGCCAATAAACAACCAGTAATTAAAACTGAAGTAGTTGATTAATTGGAAGACATCGGGCACAGACAGGTAAAACAGAGACATGCCACCCTGGGGAGACAAGAGCACACAAACACAACAGAAAAGAGGAAAACATTGGTTGAGTTTGGTAATAAAATGCATCAAAAACACAGAGTTCTAGTGATAAAACATCAATTTCTACAGCCCACTAAAATATGTGATACTTACGTTGAAAAGCAGGGCAGGAATTGGCGTGAAACGCTTAATGTGGATCATGCACAAGACATTAGGCAGGTGACCTTCTCTGGAACCGACAAAGAACAACCTGCAGGAGGAAACAAACGGTCTTAACATTCAAGACACTGCTGTCAGAAATAGACACTTGTGGAACAGTAAATTATGGTGGTTGATCCGTTATTACGCAAAAGCTAAAATAGGTCAGAGTAATTTCAGGTGTCGACAGACCTGGAGGCAGCAATGATGGAGGAGTTCAGTCCTCCGTAGCAGGAAATGGCCACAGACAGTGGGATCAACCAGCGAGCCCAGCTCAGGGTCTGATCTGCAAATGTCTGTAGAGACGATCAACAAACTGTTTAATGCTCACATTCATTTCTCGATAACAGTGGCCCTCAAGTGTTAAAACGCAGCATCAGAGAGTTAAAGAGTAAAAACTACTGAGTAGTACACAACACCAATCTGAGTAGGTGCTACAGTAATGTGTACCTCTTAAAAAGATATTTTAAATTATCTGACTAATATCAGTATGTAAACACTCCAACATGTTCCCTGCCATTTGTCTTGTGATGTAATATTTATAAAGGTCAGTGTAGCTCCTAAAAACACCCACTAACATTGTAGAAGCCCACAGAGATACTGTAGGTCTGCATATACAGTATGTAAGAATATGGGTTTAATGTGTTGAAACATCTCTTTATTTTCTTAAGAGAAAAAAAGTACCATTGGGAACTCTATGTCTTTGGCAGACAGAGACAGAGCTGCTGTGAAGCAGCCAAGTATTATACATAATACATGGAGGATTACATAAGATCATTCTTTGACAAGTGGTATCAGGTCTATAGCTGTTTGAACTGTTTGAACTGGGCTCCCTGTATAAGTGAACAGTCAGTGCCTAAAGCAACAACTCAACATTGATTTTATCACATAACGTACTTTAATACTAAAGGCTGTTACACACATTTGGCCAATGTCCCTGAATGTCCTTTCTAGTCATGACTCTTGGTGAGAATGTACTTTAAACATCTGCAGCAAACAGGGTTTAAGTTTTATCAGCTCTCAGTTTGGCACCGAGTTGTTGTAAAGTCTACTCAGTAGACAAGGCCAGCAGACTGAACTTATACAAATCCAAATCATGTCAGCATGAAAATATCTTCTGTAGCCCTCAACTTCCATTCAGTAAACCACAGGGCCAATGGCTTGTTGACTGTTGGAACATAATTGCGCCATTAGACTAAATACTCAAATAAAAAAGATTATCAAATACCACCGACAACAAGCCTGAATGTAACTCTTCCTCCACCAATGCACTAATCGCATAACAAACTTCCCGATGTTCCTGTGTGGGGCGCTAACCTCTTTAGCTAAATGAAGTTCCTGTCATCATCTCGACTCTTACAGTCCCAGATAACCAAAAGGGAGCATTGGACCTAGTGCCAGCGGTTGCCTGCCAGACTGACAGCAGAAGACAGGAAGGAAAGATCAAAACCTGCTGCCCCTGCTGAGTCTGAGCAGATGCTGTCAATTTGGATAAGTCCTGTAATGCACTAATAGGCTTAATGGGCAGATATTAGTACTGTGTGCACATGGTCGGACTGCTGAGTGGGTTATTGCTCATACAGATCTTCCTCAGTGCACAACATGTCTGCACTAAGTTAACGATCTTCAGATACTCACCACAGCAACTGCTTCACTGCTGAGCACTGTGTCTGCATCCATGACGACGTAATAAGCTATGTTGGTCAAGATGTAGATCACTGTGACAATAGGCATGGAAATAGCGATGGATAAGGGCAGATTCCTACACAGGAAAATGTAAAAAGTGGTATAGGTTCACTTAAAGCACTCTGTGTAGCATGCAAACATTTCCTACTAAATGAAATGAAGGCTTGATGACTTGGATGAAATTCATAAGTACGATTAGTGAGATTTAAGATTTAAGCATTCATAGATTTACAGCAGATGAAGCTTTGTAGTTAAGTAAAACATGTAGTTAAGTAAAGGAAAGACCATCAGGAATGAAAACAAGGCAGCTTATTGTCAAATCTCTCTGAAATGTCACACTTTGTACCTCTCTGGATTCTTGATCTCCTCTGTGATGAAGTTGAGTGTGTCCCAGCCTGAGTAGGAGTACAGAGCTGAGTAAAGGGCCAATGCCATGTCACCAGGGTCCAGCCTGGACCCTTTGAACGAGTCCTCGAAGTTCTGATCAAAACCTGCCCAGACAAAAGGTTCATACATTAACACAGTATTCAACTTTTTCCCCTTCATCATCCAAGATATAACGTAGGCGACTTATCCACGGGTTTCTAAAACTGAACTGATCTAGATTCTAAATGCATTTCATACACAGTTTCCCATCAATACCTGCTACAACCACTTTAGTAATAAACAAGGACAAATACACATGTGCCAATTAAAAAAATAGTAATTTCAATATAATTTTCATCACATAGTTTACTTTATGAATGGATAGAGCATATAATCCCTCCAGGCTGTATCAGTACTGAATGTGGAGGTGTAGTAGTCATTGGCAAACATTGAAATATTGACTTTTACATGGTTTAAACAAGTTGCTATTGGCCGATCAGTGCACTGCGGCAGACTGCCATTTATAGCAATCTATTAATCATTCAGTGAAACCGATTCAGCCCTAAAAATTGCAGTACTGCTACTTTCTTTGCAAAGTCTGAGCAGAACGCTGCGCTGCAGCGCTGCTGACAGACAGACAGACAGAGTTCCTTTGACATCTACCTTGTGCCAGCTTAACCAGCCCGGTAATGATGATGACAATCAGAGCAAGGACCTTGGCTACAGTGGAGACGACCTGGAGAATAGCACCCCATTTCACTTTCATGCAGTTCACAAATGTCAACAGACCTGAGGGAGAGAGAACAACAGTTACCTTTACATTTAAATCTCTGCTAATATGATAAACAGGCTTTCATTTTCCACACTAAATAAATAAATTCTGACAGCAATTCAATAAAACGAGGAGCTGGAAATACAAAGATATATTGTAATGAGATACTGGTGCAAATTCTGGTAACTAGAGTCAGAGGACAAGGGTCAGATATAGATAAGGTTGTTGCAACACGTCTCAGATTATGTTCAAACCATCGCAGGGATGAATCCCAAAACCAAAGTCTGTAAAATATTTCTATTCAAATCCTATGTTTTCAGCCCTTGATATGATTTCATTTTTACAGGCTCAAAAACGCCTTATCTGTGTAGCCACGTTGGGACATTCATATATTATATTGCTGCTGGCCTCACCAAACATTCAGAATGGGAAAAAAAAGATTCTTGTTGAGGGTAGAGGGTATTTCAGATGGACATCGTATCTCACGGTCATGGATATTGAAAGTAAGTGAAATATCTTAATAAAACCTTTGGTATCAGGAGGAATAACTGGTGTCCTAGACGGCCGCCTGAAGCTGCAGTGGGAGTATCCACTGTGTTTCCAAAGGCTGGATGTGTTTATACATATAATCTTAGTGTGTATGTTAAAAATTGTCAGTAAGCATGTACCCAAGTCAGTCCTAACGTTTCATGTGCACAATTGAAGGATGTCATTTTTAGTATGTGCATGTATTTTCTACATTTTTTCCAATAGTTACTTGATTTATATGTTTAAGTCATTGCATATATAATCTGAGTTCATGTTATTTTCTATAATGAGGCCCTGATGATCAAGACTCCAGGACACTCGTAAGTAAAGATATTAAGAGGAGAGCACACTTTCTCATTATGAAGGGTTTTTCCCCAAGAAGTAAATACATGCTTTTAACTATTTTGGAATATAGAACAATGCCTTGTTTTATTGTTAATATCTTTATGTCTTTTAGTGGTAGAGACCCCAAGTACTGAGATAAAAATGCTCTCAGTATTGCTCTCCTTCAGCAGTATTGCTCTTTATTCTCAAACTCTATGACACTGTAGAAAACCAACATGTGCAGGACAAACTTTAAATGATTCAATAATGCTGGGAAATATTTATCCTGAAGTCTACGAAGTCTGTTTAGACTTGGAATAATACCTTGAATTATAAATATACCAGATATTCTACGGGCCTTTGTTTCGGGACCCAGACATTATGCAGACAAATTCTGTACAAAATCTGAGGCAGTGTTACAACCACTTTCCTCGATTTTATGTGACTTGGAAGGAATGACCCACAAAACTCGAGTGATCTACATTTTATCTGGGCTTTTGGGAACTAGGTGAAAAATTTTAACCTCAAGCAAGAAAGCAGTCCGTCCTGTTCATGTGTCGGTGACTGACTTTGAGCCCCTGAAACTTGCCGCACAGGCAGAGATCCTATCGCAACACACCTAACAGGTTTTAGGTTGTATCACACTGATGCTTTTCTGAAAAGCCCTTATTTAGTGGCATCACAAAGCTTTGAGGGTTGTCACACACTAAGTACAGAAGCCTCAAGGTGGAGTTCAGAGAGAATCAAGAGGTATAAAGTGTAGTTACACAGATATCCTCCAAAGTGCAATCCAAACAACATCTAGATGAGCAGCGTGTGTTTGGAGTCCCTAAAGCTCACCACATAAAAGTGTGTCATCTAATTAAATGGATCCTGGAAGGATCAGCATGCACCACCAGTAGTGTTGCTAACAACAACAACTACAGAGACAATTTCAACACAGTGTTTCCTGAAAACACACAAGGCTTTTCGCTGAGCTTAATGAGAGCTTCTGTACTACACTGTTTCTCCTACTCTCAACAGTCTGCATTTGACCTAATTGAACGTTCAATGAGGTTAAGAGGAACCAGCAACGGCTAGGGGAGGACCTAAGCTTAAATCACACTTTCACTGACAGCACCACATTGCACAACATCAGGATGCACAACAGAAAAGTGTTTAGTAATTCACAGCATATACTGTCTAACGCTACAATAAACCACTGGGGAACGACTATTTCAGTGGCTCATCTGAAGACAACGCCTATGCAGTTTTGGCATTTGCACCACTGTTTAGTAAACATGAACCTACTGTATGACAGTCCATGGCATTATTAAGCAAGCAAGAGACGTTTACAATAAATTATTAGATTATTAAATAATCAATAGATGATTATTTTAAAAAAGGGGCAAAACTTTAATTAAGATAGTAGTAGCCTACTACAGTAGCACAAGACTAAAACTCAAAATACTCCCATTCCTTGTTCTGTTTAGAGCATGCATATGTAGGCCTATATATATACAGTATACGGTATATAAATATATGCACATGTAATTATACATTGTTGCTGTCACTTTACAAAATACGATCCGCTGTCAAACATGAATGCACCAACTAACCTGTCCCCTTTCATGTCATGTAACGCCTGCTGTAAGCAATTACTGGTAAGTAAGTGGGTTATTTTATTGGTACAACATCACAAGCTTTTCAATAATTCATCAAAAAAAGTACAAACGTTTAAAACACAGATAGGGAAATAACGCTATTGAGTCTCAGACTAACTCTGACCCAGACTAACCAAAAGCCTGTCAACACACAACAGCTTAAACAGAGCATGATAAACATGTATGTTAGAGGTTGATGCTTACATATGATGGCGGCTGCGATGAGACGGACAGCGTTGTAGGGGGCTACACAGGTGCGGTAGAAAGGCTGGACCAGGTAGTTAGAGAAGGTCAGGGCTATCACTGCCTGACAGGCGGGCTCCACTATCAACAGTGATGTCCAGAGTCTACAGAGGTTTTGATACACATTAATCATTCCAAGGCCTAACATAACATTTACCTACATTTTAGTAAAAACTAACAATAAATAATGCAGGCCATGACATTTCAAGCAAAAATCTTAATGTCAAAGGTAGCAAGTTTGACAAGATTATGTCCTGACTGTGCCTCATGTCTGCTAAATAAGTATTGAGTTTCTATTGTGTGTTGTTTGCAGGATTATGTGATTAAAGCATCTACAGACAGAAAAAGTGAAACGGCTACATACCGAATAAAAGCCAAGAACCCTCCAAAGGCCTCCAGGATGTACGCATAAGAAGCACCGGATTTACGGATGGTGGTTCCCAGCTCAGCATAACATAACGCTCCAAACACAGAGAATATCCCTCCAATGGCCCAGACCACCAGGGACAGGCCAAATGAGCCTGTGTACATAAGGACTCCCTGCAAGATGACAAATAAACAGATACTGTATACACCAGAAAAAAAATGTGTTGAACTTTAGTGTTAGATGTTAACTGGTTTGGTGCGAATAAAAGAAAACAACCCTTGCGTGTTTGCAGGTGTAATTTGAACTGTGCAGGCGAAACAATGGCAACAAGAACCGAACCGCACACAATGATAATTTGAAAATGTAGACTCAACCTGTTAAACAAACCTTTAACGACTGCTCGATAAAAAATTATTTCAGATTTAATGATGCCTGAATAACAGCATCTGTGTTACAATCAAAACCAAAAGAGCATGAAACTATCATCATTTTGTCGATCTAGGGAGGAATTGAAATCAGGGCAAATAAAGTCCTCAGAATAACGAAGCTCCTACCTTTGGTGACACGAAGATGCCAGAGCCGATCATATTCCCCACGATGAGACAGACCCCATGAAGGAGGGAAATCTCCTGCTTCAGCCGCACACCGCTGCCCTGAGACGCCGAGTCTCCCTCAGCAACCATCGTGAGGGATTCGCTGCCTTCCTCAGAGGAAGGTAACAGGACAGTGACAGGGGAGGGAAAGAGAGGACAGACTGATTCCTGGCAGCACCAGAAACTGAGACAGGGTGAAAGAGTGGAGTGATCAAATAGTGGGCAAGATGAACAGAGAGGTGTGGACCAAGCAAAAGAGAAAGGGAGGTGGGAGGGTCACTGGAGGAGTACGGCTCTGGCTGTTTCACACAGCCATTGTTGAATCCAGGGAGCACTTCTCAGCTGGAGCAATCTGTAACAAACACAAGGACACGCAGTCTCACAGAGGTGTCCTAGCCATTGCCATACACAGTTATGTCACCTAATGGACGATGCACATAAGAAAAATGAATAAATGAGTGAGTGGATGGATTACATTAACGCCTTACTGGGTTTATGTGGTGCTTTGCATTTGAGAAGCAGTAAGTAATGGCCCGAGCTGCTACAGCAACCACAAATCTAATATAAAACTGCCACTTTGACGACCACAGTGCAAACAATGCAAAAATGTATTCAGCTATTACTGATTACAAAATCTACTGTATTCAGATTAGTTGAGAAATCGACTGTGTTTAAAATGCTTGATGCAATGCTTAAGCATAATGGTTCTGGTTCAGTGTCTGAGGAGTCAGAGGAGTTTATTTGAGCACAGTTTGAGCACTCTGCAAACCAGGCTGACAACATTTCTGACATTATTTTCAATTTTTGCATACCATGTTGTTATCAGACTGGTTATCGATTTCCATCATTATTCTACAATTAGGTTAGATGTACATCTACAAAACCTAATTACCTCAAAAAATAACTAACCCTAACCCTAATTATAAGAAAACTTACATAACCAACCATGTATATTCCATACTATGATTGCAGAGGATGTTTTATATTCGTGCCCATATGGAGCACATCATTCAAACATTCATTGTATTGAAGTCAGGAGTTATCGCACCAGGAAACCAATCAATGAAACCAAATTGGAGGTGCAATTTTGACTTTGTTATTCACAAGAAGCCTCGGCTGATGTGAAGCGTGCCTTCTGCCTTGTGAAGAAGAAATCTCAGGAGACTGATGAGGAATGAGTTGTCAATTTGCATAAAGCTGGAAAAGGTTACAGAGAGAGACACAAGGAAATTGACTGTCACTGCATACCAACACCAAAACATCAACTGAGCTGTGAAGTACAGCGAAAGGGCGAGTCATAATTTGAGGCTCTGCTGCCTCTCGACTTGAAGAGCTCCACATCACAGAGTGGAAAATGAATCTGCAGGTTTATCAATATATCTCACAGGATAATGTCACAGCCCTCTGCAGGCTCTCCACCTGCTGAAGCTCAGTTTTAATCAGCTGATGCAGCAGGACAATGACTCTGGACATCAAAGTAAATCTGTTAGGGACTGACTTCAAACAAAAGAAATCTGCCTTAAGTGTCCCGCTCAGAGCCCCGACTTTAAAGCAATAGAGGCCGTGGAAGCACATGAAGAGAGCCACTCATACCAGACATCCTGAGAATATGACTCAGCTGAAGCAGGTCTGTAGGGAGGAATTCCTCCTGAACATCTGCTCCACCCCACACACACCCATCAGCACCAGCGATGTTAATTAGCAGTGTTCAATAGAGACACAAAAGACTAGAAGTGTTTCATTGTTATTTGCTTAAGGCAGCACAATGTGTTTTGCACCGCTCGTCTCTAGATGAAAATCAGATCAAATTTCATGACAAGATAATCCAAAAAGGTCCTCATACTTTATCTTGCCATTGTATTAGCAGGATAATATCACAACAAACCTGCCGACTGAACTACTCTCTGATGGAAGCTCTACTTGAAACAATGTAATCTATTACTGACAAATTAAAAGCATAACCACAATGTAGTCTTCCATCCACAATAGCTTGAATAGTTGTAACACAAGACAGATTTATCAGTGTTGCCTGTATAAATAAACAGCTGTAACCTGATGACAAAGAGAGTCAGTCAGCTAAAATATAATGCCTGGTGGTAAATTAATATTCTCTTTGACTATGGATAGAGTGAGAATTTTTTAAAAAGTGATCAGCATATATTAACTTTGATTGGAAAGTTTGACATCTGACCATAAACAGTTGTGCTCAACAAAAATGCTTATGTCTTCATGTCAACATGCACGTGTACAACAGTCAGTTGTCAGACTGACTCACCTCATTAAAAAGAAAACTGTTCTCACTCTATCCATAGTCAAAGAGAATATTAATTATATTTTAGCTGACTCTCTTTGTCATCAGGTTACAACTGTTTATTTATACAGGCGACACTGACAAATCTGTCTTAGCAGTAGGAGGGATCTTGTGAGGGACAAGCGCCATGTGTCCCATTACTAGACCGGTGAAATTAGGTTAGCAGCAGCATCTGTTTTGCATGCTTCAACCAATATGGCTGCTGCTGCTGCTGTTGTTGTGTTATCTGTTCACCAACTTGAAAAAGCTTTTTCTCTTCATAACAGAGTGCAAGAGTGTGTGTGCTTACATGATTATAATCGACACAATCTCAACTGCTTTTACTGCTGCTGTCTACTCCCCCTCCATCTCCCCCGGTGAACAGAAACAGATAGAGAAGTTCACTAACTTTGTCATTCACTCGACAGATAGTTGCAGCTTCCTCCTTCACACTTCAAACTGAGGAGAGCACTGTCACAGGATGGACGTGACGTGATACGTGGGGGGGTATGACGCTGCTATGAGGTCACGATGCGTCTCGTGTCGGCCGGTAGCGACCATAGGTAGCGACACGACACGCGCACCCGCCTGCCTGGAAACTTTTGCCTTTGCGCCAGTTCAAACAGTTGTGTCACTGTCTATAACCACTGTTTGACTTTACATCAGCCTAAACAATCACTCTGGTCCCTCCGGCTCCAACTCACCAAATCAGCGCGTTGCTGTTCTGTTAATGATTAGCAGCCCTGGTGGTAACTTAGCAGCCTGGTTAGCAACTGGTAGCGCTGATACCGGGGATCGATTTACCGCGTCTCGCTCTTTTTGAATTGTGGCCCCTCTCTACGTTAACATCCACTCACCAGCTAGTAACAATGCTTTCTTAAAAAAATACAGCCAGGCCCAAGCTACTGACACACAGCAACATACATGATGCTGCTGCGGCGAATGCACACATGCTAACGTTACCGTAAGTATGTGACATGTGGCAGCCGTTATTATCAACCGGTTCTTCCTTGTGACATTTAACGGCTAACTTACCGACAGACTCAAAAGCACGAAGAGTTGTGTGAGTTAAAAGAAAAACACACAATATAAGAGACAGTGGTTACCTTTGCTGTGTAAAGTTACTTCCTTTTGTTTTCTTCCAGTGGAGGAGGCAGCAGCAGCAGCAACATGTGCCGCCGACTGATGATGTCCGTGACCAAGTTAAGCTAGTAGCTAGTTCACACACACAGGCAGCAGTCAACATCTGTAGCTACGCTGCTGGGCTGGCTCCTCCTCATCCTCAACCGGCAGAGGATGGTTGGCAGTGGCACAACCCACCGACACATGCACAGAGGAACATGAGAGCAGCAGGCTCAGGCTGTAAGTAAACACGACACGACTGTTTATCTTCTTCAGTGATATTGCCCCGCCATCATCGAGACATACCAACTGCATTAGGCAGAAGCGGATATATTATATTTACCTTGGAGCAGTGATGCGGTCACACAGGTGTGCTCCTGTTATTTGGCAAAGAACCACAAGTCCACATAGGTAGAAGGTAAAATAACCTTCTAATTATTTATGTGGGAATCTGAGTTTTGTTAATTAGGTATTTAACCTAATTAAAGATGTCAGTCAAGTTTGATCAATCAAACAATATTGATAGTAGAATAGGCCTACAACAATTGATCAGACAAAAGACAATGAAGCACATGAAGACCAATTTTATGTTGAACCACCCCTTACTGTAATACTTTGAGCATCTACCTGCCCAAGGCATAAGCGAACTAAGCGCCTGCTTAGGGCCCCCCCAAGAGCAATTACAGTAACAACAACAACAACAAGAAATAAATAAAATATATATTTTTTTGCATGTATGAGTAATGATTTCTATATGATCAAAGATATATTATTGTACAAAAACCACAATTTTATGGCAATAGAGTGCTGCTGCTGATGTAGCCGTATATGACTGCCTCTCTTTAAATGTCAAAGCTCCGCTGCACCAGTATACTTACAGACATTTTTTGGGGCAGGTGCTGCAGTGAAAAATAAGGGCACTTTGAGCGGCACGTGGAACGGCCGGCAGCGTGAGATTTTAAATAAGACAAACATTTTAGGCACATGTTGCACATAATTGCATATTTATTTAATTGAAGAGGATTTAGCATTTCTGCCGAACAGTTGTGTATGAACTTAGCATTTCAAGCTTATGCTTGAAATTTATTTTTGCAGAAAACAACAACAGTGTTTGTTGTCCCCTTTCATCACTCCTATAGGGAAAGGATTTGAAAGACCAGTAGACATACTGTATGACAACAGCATTAAAACCTGTTCCATTGTGCAGGCCTATAGAGTCACACACTGAGTAGACAGGCCACCTCTAGAATACAGCTGATTGCACTACATGTTTATAATGCACATTTATCTTGACATTAGAAATGTGTAAACTCAGCACCAAGCACCTTTGTTACAGGTGATACATGTCTATGTACACGTGCATATGAGTACTGATTTTGAATCAAACAGAGACACCCAAAAATTCACATCCCTTCAGTCTTTTGAAAAAATAGTATAAAATCAGCTAAATGTAGCAGTTTACTTCAAAATGGTTAAAATATATTGCTGCTGAATAAATCTGCAACATGTGATGTGCATTTTTTGGGGGGAAATATGGCTCCTGATATAATAGTCTGTAGACATCATCATCATTCAACTTTTTCACATGGTCTTGTGTTAAAAAAAAGCAAACTAAAAATCACAAAAACAATTGAGAATTGTTTTGAATCGAGAATCGACTTTGAATTGAATTGTGCCCCTAAGAATTGGAATCGAATCGAATCGTGAGACACCCAAAGATTCCCACCCCTAGTTTATATGACCTATTTGGGTCATATTTAAGATGCTTCTGTACTGGACTGTATTATACTGAACATTATGTCTTATGCATAGCTACAACTAAAACATTTTTTGTAAGACTTACGTTTCATATGAAATCGAAGAGAGATGGGGAAACACCTACCATTGGTTGGCCATCCCGTCATGAATCACTAACGTCTAGACAGGAGCTTTATGTGACAGGTGTCACATTCATGATCTGCAGAAGTCACACATACACTAAGTGGCTGTGGTCACATTAGAGAAATCTACAGATTGTTGCATTTCAGTAGAACAGGTGTGTCGTGAATTCCAGTTGGGTGGTGGTTGGCTTCATGTCATTGTTCATGTAGCCTAGACATTGAGCTGTGTGTAAGTCACGTATCACTTGGATGTGAACTGTTTCAGAGAATGTGGTTTAGCTGCCTGATGGAAGCAAATCTGTGAAAACCGTTGTCTATGGAAACATCTGCCTTTTTTGAGGGGAGTCTCTTTTTAACCAGAGCACAGGCTGTGGCTCAACCCTCAACCACAATTGAAACAGACTTACAAAGCATGTCTCTGTCAGCACATGCAGTGGTGGTAGCAACAGGTGTGTGTGTGTGTGTGTGTGTGTGTGTGTGTGTGTGTGTGTGTGTGTGTGTGTGTGTGTGTGTGTGTGTGTGTGTGTGTGTGTGTGTGTGTGTGTGTGTGTGTCTGCAAACTCTGCCTCCCATTAATATCTGAAAGCACAGCTATCAAGATACAGATGAGTGGCCTGAAAGAGGCTCATGGTGAAGCAGAGGAAGCAACCTAACCCTTGGTCAAGGCCAAAAGATTTTGCTCACGAGACCAGTTTCATACACTCCAGCCATTCTTGCCATTACAATTATAGGAACATCAGTCAGTACTAAATGTGCTTTTTTATGTGAAGCAAATGTTGTCTGTTCCTTTTATTGACAATAAACACCTGACAATAGGATAATAGCCGCAATGAGTTATAGTAGGTGTGTGAATGATCAACAATCAATATTATTAGAAATAGAGGGGCCCAAAATCTAATTTTGCTTAGGGCCCCATAGAGGCTTGGGCCGGCTCATCATCTAGCCTAATACTTCAAGTAGGCTAATAGGCCTCATTATAGATTTTGAATTCATATTTATTGTCTGTTGGTATTTTATTTACATCTTTCCACCAAGTCTGTAATTGCTCTGTAAAACACTTTTAGGGTTGTTCTTTTAATTCAGTTTGTTCAATTGCACTGCACTGTAATATTTTAATGTATGTTTAATCCACTGAGTTTTATCTTTGGTGAGGAACTTTGTAAAAAAAAAAAAAATTTTTTTTGAAGTGTCAAATACAGTTTTTTTCCCCTCTCCATGCAACTCTTTTACCTACATCTACTTCAGTTGTTCTACCCAAACCTGTAACATTGTTAGGCTACTATACAACTAGGTTAATCAGTCACCATTCAAGCTGTCTGGCACTGCCCCTGACATTCATGTAAAGTTTTGAATAAACAGAAGCAACCCTAACTGCTTTGTTATCAATGCAAACAACGGATGTTTGATAAGGAGTGTCACTTGCTTTGGTGTGGAGTAGTGTGACACTTCATGTTGTTCACTCAGTCCTGGAGTTGGAGATCATAAACTATGCTAAGAATTTAAAACTGGTACGAATGTGCTGGAAATTTGTGAATAAAATAGAACAAGAGTTGCTGATTGTCCGTTGAATTATGTTGACTATATGTTGTAGGGTAGTTTCTCTGAAGCCACATTCCTCCAGTTCCTGCAATTGAGATTTGCTGCCATCTAGTGATCGCTGCTTTCATTATCCCACCCATTTATTTGGTATGGAGGCTATGATTTGACACTAGTATTTTTTCCAGCAATTAAGAGATGAGAACTGGTATGATTTGACCCATGGATTGTGAGGATGGATTATATCGGAGGCTATTGGAGTCATTACATGGACTATATAAAGACTTGCCACTTGGTTGTTCTGCTTCAGTCTCCTCCTGGAAAAGCATCATTTTACATGACTTGCAAGGAACTATCAAACCCAAATGTTATGAAAATGTTCAATATATAAATAAATATATAATTGTAATAAAGTATCCTCCATCTTATTGTCCTTTCAAAAAAATTCCAACGGTTTCAGCACCATGGACAGAGTTTGTGTACCTGCATGGCCACAGAAACAAAGAGGGAAACACCCTCCATGTTAGCCTTCAAAGCAGAGCCTGAACTCTCCAGAATAAGAGGACATCGGTTTGTCAGGGCTTTAGCTAGCAGAGGGGCGTCAAGGGACTATGGTAGCCAGTATGGTCTAAGAGGCACATAAACGCTCATTACAGAGCCAGTGTCAAGCCAATCAGGTCACATGTTAAGACTTCCTGTTATCAACTTCAAAATAAAGCATTATAAATGATGATGCAACTTGTAATTATGTGTTTTAGAGAATAAAGCAATACTGGATGTCATTATGTCAAAAATTAATTAAACAAGATGATAAACAAATTATAGTCAGTAAGGAAAAAGCCGTTGGATCAGTGGTTTGGGAAGGAAATTGAATAACAGGGCAATGAATCTGTCTGTTTTCCAGCTGCAAGATCCTTGAGGGTCTAGGACAAAATCACCCTAATTCGTAGCCCAGGCTAATGAAAAACCCTTAAGTTCAATGGTTTACTATATCCTTCGTTATCTATAGGCTATGAATGTTATGGTATAGACTACTATAGTCCAGGACACAGGTTTGACTTGTTCTTCTGTACCGATGGCTCAGAGCTGGACGTGGACTCAAGTAGACTGCATTGAAACTTTGCAACAAGATTGTTTTATTGGTCTTAGTGCATGTGTGTGCATGTGTGATGTAAGCATAAAGCCATCATTCACCCAACCATCAAACCCAAAGCTAACATGGGATAACACTGGGATAATTACAAAACTGATCAGACATAGCCTATTGCAGAATGATTTTCTGTCAACTAATCAACTAGTAGTTGCAATTCATTTCAAAGTAGGTAATTATGCCATTACCTACATTTAACTGTGTCACTTCACGTCCTCATAATGGCACATTAGCACTATTCATGCTTTTATTTTGAAAGTAATGCCTGCATACTTCCGCTTTGGGTCTAGTTATTTCCCGCGGACTTCACGCAGCTCTTTCCAGACCACCAGGCGCACCAGCAGCCCCAGTCTCTGCTGACTCAGTGCCTTACCAGCAGTCCCTCCACCCCGAGATACAGCATCCAGAAACCGACGCACACTCCTCCGGTCAACCCGCCCCGGCACCACCGTTACTACAGAAAAATGGCTAAGACCGCAATCGGTGAGTTTTTCACTTGTTATCATTAGATTTTTATTTATTTATTTATTTTTTAAGATCTTTTTTTCTTAGATAGCGGCTTCGCAGGTTTGATGATGCTGAGAGGCTGTGGCGACACCCATAGCACAAAAGGATGCTGAGGGTTTGGTGAGAGGGAGCGGCCAAACTCCTTTTGCAAGTCACTTCTGAAAAACTGAAGTTGCAAAAATGAAGAAGCATTTAATCTTTAAATCATATTTAGGAAATATAGTTTATTTACCTACATATAAATAGATGCTGATCACAATTAGCCAGGTTGTGATTCAGATCATCAACCATCATGGGTGAGGTGACGCATTTTTTTTTAAATTTTTTAATTTTATTTTAATCCACTTAAAAGCCAGCGGATTAAAAGAGCAAGAATCATAAAAGCCGATGTTTTCCCCCCTCCCTCCTTCACAGCAGCATTTTGTCGATGCCTGGCTGCCGCACCTGCCCCTCACAGCCTGACTCAGAGCCGTGCAGCATAATGCAGCGCCAGCGACCCCACCCAACATCTCGGCTCCCTTCAAAGCCAGTCAGCCAGTCAGCCAGCCAGCCGCTCTCCAGGGTGGCAAATATTTCACCGTGACAAATCCTCCTCATCAAAAAGAGAGAGAAAAAACTGGGCCATCTTATGTAGCTGTTCACTAAAAGCCAGTTGAAGTGATTTTTTTTGTGGGTGACCGCTAAAGGCATGAATGAGAGAGAGGAGAGAGAGAGAGAGAGAGGGAGGGAGGGAGGGAGAGAGAGAAGACAGAGCATCCTCCTTATCCAGAATTGCTTTGCAGTGGAGGGAGGAATTTACGACTGGCGATGAAAATGAATGTCGTCTCAGGCATATCAGCCTCCAATCCTGTTAGGACGGTTATTGATTGTAAATGTAGGCCTATTATGTTCAATAACTGCATTATTATCAGGCCTCAAATAGGGGCTTTACAGCATTTTGGTGGGATATATGGAGAAATAAAAATGAGTGCATGTTATGGCAGCTGGAAGGCCTTGTATTTGTGTCAATCCATGAATTTTCATATCAAGGGAGGAACCATCCAGGCCTATAAACACTAGATGTGACCTGTAGGCTTTATGTAAAAGAAGTAAAGGGTAATCATAATTGTGTTTGTTTTAAGGGGTGTAGTGTGTGTGTGTGTGTGTGTGTCCAGTCAAGGGGATAGTGTGTTTGCTTTCTGGTTGACTGGGCACTTGATGGATGGAGGGACATGCAGACAGACAGCAGTACGGATAAGGGTAAGGCATGGTGTCTGGACACCGGCATCCAAACCCTGACTGTTATATTTATTCCCCTCTCCTCATCCTCATCCTCCTCCTCCCCCTCCTCCTCCTCCCCCTCTTTTCCTCCATGATTTGAGCTGTGGACAGGCAGGATGGGATGGGCAGGAGCAGACAGCAGGGAGAAAGCAGTCACCATGCCAGTCAGCACTCGGCAGGTCGTCGAGTTCATTCAGACTTCATTTTATTTACGCAAACGTGAGCGCTCTTGATATTGTAGAACACACATGAGGAATTTAATTCATGTGTCAGATAGATGAACATTTTACTGCG
Organism: Trachurus trachurus; assembly: GCF_905171665.1. NCBI lineage: Eukaryota > Metazoa > Chordata > Actinopteri > Carangiformes > Carangidae > Trachurus > Trachurus trachurus. Next base: position 18,414,688 of record NC_139904.1, on the reverse strand, counting down.
GCATTAAGGGGCCATCACGCAGAATAAATAGCACTATGCGGGTTTATTTGGGGGGATTTGAGGATAGTATTAAATAGAGACGGGCTCTGCGCTAAAAAAAAAATGGATCAACATTTCCCCTAATAAACTAATGCTCAGAACCACTCCCGTGTGCATTTAGACCTCTAAGCACTTCTCCTGATCCTTATCATGCAGTCTTGTCATATCCAATTAGGTGTGGTCATTCAGCCAAAGCCCTAAAATCAATTCCTTTGTGCACAGAAACAGAAGCAGCTTGGACAACAATGCCATCAATTTTAGGCAAATAGTTATAGTCCGAATCCAACTATATTTCTCATCTTAACATCTCTATCACTATTGTCATCATGGGCCATATGCATAACGCTCCAAAGTCCCATAATTCACCCTGATTTATCATCCACTCCCATCGATCAATGCAGCACACCCTCATTACTGGTTCGGATGACTGTTGCTCCTAGAGAGGCTGAGAGGAAGAGGTGACATCAATCCAGCAGTGATGGTAACACCATTATGCTCATGGTCTGTTTGTCACCAGTGAACATCAACATCTGGATAAGACACTCCAGACGTTTCAGCATTTGGGTCATTTATACATCTTAGTTATCTCTGCACCATGGACATGTGGCCTGGATTTTGTGACACAAAAATCATTGTGCAATTTGGATTTACTGATCTACAGCTGATTGATTAGTCAATGAGGGGAAATTTAACAGGTAATGATTTTGAGATTGCTTAATCATTCAAGTCATTTCTCAAGCAAAGTAGAAGTCTTATGTGATAATGAACAGAATATTTTTTTGATTTCTGGACTGATTGTCAGACAAAACAAGACATTTTAGGACACAACACTAAGTTTATGGAAACTGTGATAGGTATTTTTGATTTGATATGAAGCAAAATAAAGGAAATCAGTGAAAAGAAATTTAGCTTGTATCGTTATTGGGCGGATACATGGTACAGTTCTGCAAAAGCTTAGCACTTACGAATCGAACGACTGAACCTGCCTTTGATCACCATGGGTGCCATAACATTTTCTTTAATAGCCAATTTTAATGCAGTAATACCTTCATAATTTTATGATTGCATTGTTGTCGGGTGGCCCTGTAAAGGGCCTGCATGCACCTAAGGCAGATGCCAAGCCCATGCTGCTGTGGAGCTATAGATCTGAGAAGGGCAATAAAAGCTGCACCTCACAGGGTCATATTTTGTGGGTTGGTCTTAACAGGCAGTTTGCTCATAGCCTTTTTCAACATTCTCTCTCATATATATATTTCACTTTGTGCCTTTTTGCCCAAAGTCACTCTATTCTTCGAGCACCAATCTCGGTTTAAATTTTTTATAACGCTGGTGTTTTTAAGACAAGATGAAGGCAGGGAGGAAGAATGTGGTTGAGGGAAATAAAGCAGGAAAAGTACCAAACAGAGGTGTGGCAGTTTGTGCCAATGCAGAATTGCAGCTCCCAAGAGATGCAGAGTGTGTGGGTGAAAAATAGCAAAACAGAGTAAGATGGAGAGAGGATGGGAGTGAGAGGGAGAATAGCAACAGATGAACCGGGGGCTTGGAGATGCAGAAGGTGGTGGGGGGGAGAAGAGGGGTGCCTGCGGGGGAGGAGGGACAGAAGATATTGATGATCTGTACTCTTTGGCTGATGGATTGAAAAAGGAAGTGCAGTTTGCTGGCTGTGTGTCTGTGGTCGGGACAGGAGGAGCAGCTCTCTGAGAGCGAGGATGGAGAGCTGACTGGTTGAAACCAGCCTGCTTGAATGGAGCGGAAGCTCTAAAGCGGTGTCATCCCTGTCTGACGTTAGATTGTTTCATCTCGTACGCTCATTTTGAGAGGAAGAAAAACGCGTAGGACAAAGTGGGACAACATTTCTGAACAGACATATTTGGACTTCTCCTGACAAAAGATGCCATCTAGGATCATTTATCACTTTTATGAGTGTCAGCTACAGGGAATGAGCTTATTACCACTGCGGTTACAGGAGAAAAAGATATTTTCTCTCTGGGGTAATAAACTTGCAATATCATATTTTTGCAGAGTAGAGAATCTCATATTTTTTTGATTAAGGATATAAAAGCAATATCCCTGAGGCTCTGAGTTAGACAGTTACAACTCAGTTTAAATCACAGTGAATGCTTATATCCTCCAAGATAACAAAGAAATAATATTTCCTCCAATATAGACACAGTAAAAATCTTGCATGCTTCAAATATCTAAACAAACAGCATAGAGGTACTACTATTAAATTTATCAACTACTCACTCAGCAATACAATTAATTTGCACGGTCATTCTCAAAAAAAGATAATAAAAAATATTCCTGAAGAGAGAAAAAGCTGCAACAAGAGCTTGGCAACCACTAAGCAAGAATCAGATCTGCTCAGTAAGCACTTAACCCAAATTACGTGCTCCACTGAATTGTTAACTGTTTGAGTCTTGAGCTGTCAAGTGGGGGTGTGTGTGTGGGAGAAAATGGCTGCTGGGGTCTTGACATATACACAGCCTCTAATGAGTGTGTGACAACCCTCCAAAAGCTCTCCTCTCCCCCTCTTGTCAGCAGAAATGGTGCGGTCCACTAATTACAAATTAAAGTGCCATCCACCTGAGGTGGCTGCGTCCATTAGGCCGTTCCTGGGGGCAGGAGATGGCGGCTTTAAGTCCCACTGGGAGCTGCCCCCCTTTTCACTGAATCTTAATCCTCCTGTCTGTGGTTTCTGTTTATATCAGGAAGGTGTTAGCATGTTTATGAGCCCCACCCAAACACCCAAGCCTTTCCACCCTCCCTCTCTTGCTCTCTTGCTTTCCACCCAATCTTTCAGCATTGACGCTCCTTTCATCTGAGAAAACATCTCTTACTTTTCAGTTTCTCTACCCGAATCCACCTTTATCTCCTTTCCAACTCAACCCCTCTCTCCTTTCTTCTGTTTTTTTCCACCCCTTCCATGCTCTCACCCTCTCCCACTTCCTCCTCAGGGAAGGGGTTAACAAGGCCATCAGAGAGTAGTGAGAGCTACATCTGAGAGTTGATCACATTACTGTGGCGTCTGCCAGTCTGCAGGGCAGAAAGCGAGACACAGGGAGGAGAAGAAGAGGGAGTGAGTGGGGAATAAGAGTAAGGAAGAGGATTTGGATTAATCACTCTCAACACTGTACCCCACCATGGAGAGGCTCTTTCACAGTAAATCTCATTTCTGGCTTTGCAGCTGTAAGCCTTCTGCAAATCATGAATCAATGTGGCACATTTCAGCCCTGCAGGCCTTGTGTGCTCTAGGTGATGAATTATGCCATACTATGACAGTTGGCATGCAAATCTGCACCATGAGGCAGTGTACCTTGACAGAACACGGCAGCCATGTGCAAAAGCAGAATATTTCACAAGCTGCAGTGTGTTGCAGATATTTTTTGCCGTTCTCCCTGCAGGGACTTGAGGCTCATATTACAAAGTAGTAGCAGCCAAATACACAGGAATAAAAAAAAAATCAAGGTGAGACAAGGTTGGTTGTTCCTTTCTTTTTCTTTTTTTTCTTTTTGCTGTCTGCCCTTTGGAGCACTTTGTCCCGCCCTCTTGAGCAGGTTGCACGTTGCCAAGTACAGCCAGTGTGATTTGGTGCCAGCTTTGCTTCAGCGTTATTAACTTTTTGGACTATAAATGGACCATGGGATGGACAGTCATATTGCTGTGTTATGCTGATAAGCTAAATCCTCGGTTATTAGTCTGTGTATACATAAGCTGCAGTCAAAAAGTGATAAGAAACAGCCCAAAGATTGTTCCAGCATCAAACCCCAAACCCTCTTTGCTTTTCAAATTACCTGAAAAGTGCAAACTAATCTCTGATGTTTTTTTTTTTAGGAGTTAGTCGGAGAATGGCTGAGAGGCAATAGGGCGTTGGTCTGGCTACGTTAATAAATAATAGACTGAAATGAAAAGCATAGCTAATGATGTGTGGAGAATCCTGTGGGGAGGCAGCATCTTGGCTGGTGGGGAAATTAGGCCAAGTAAGGACACATCCATCCCGCTCCCCTCGCGGTGCAGCGAAAACAAAGGCCACAAAATCTCCAAGAAACCTAGGGCAGTTCGGCTTCAGTAGACAGCCTTTGATGAGGTTTTCTTTTTGAAAAGGATGCAATGAATAATTATTCCTCAAAAAAAAAAATCTTGATCAAGGACCTCCTGTGGAGGTGGAAGTAGGTTAATGATGTTTCATCTTTTTGTATGTTAGTGGGTTAATGATGTCTCATCTTTGAACATGTATGCTGGCAGTTGCAGCTGTAAGTGTGCGACAAACTAACACACGGACGTCTTTCTGTTTACTCCCTCAGCTTACAAAGAGAAGATGAAGGAGATTTCAGTTCTCTCTCTCATCTGCTCCTGTCTGTATCCTGAGACCCGCAAAAACATCATGGGTGACTTTGACGGTATGTGGTGTAATAACTCCTTTCATATTCCTCACATTCGAATGAAGAGTGACAAAGAGCTAACGGTGGCTTTCTTTATTTGTTTCTCATTGATGCGCGCACACGCAGACATGGACATCAAGCCCATAAACAAGCGAGCCTCAGGCCAGGCCTTTGAGGTCATCCTGAAGCCAACCTCCCCCGTGTCTGATTCTGCCCACTGCATCACCAACCCCCCGAAGAGGGACCTCTCCCTGGAGGACATCCAGAAGAAACTGGAGGCAGCTGAGGACCGAAGGAGAGTAAGGATGTTTCCAGTCATTGTCATTGTGCTCAGCTGCCAAATGTCAGATTGTTTCAGTTTTTCTTCCACGATACCAACAACACAACTGTTATATAACCTACCACGTTTACACAATATTACTGGAATAGTTGACTTCTCAGGACATCTAATTTGATGTGTGGTGGTTGTTTGGTCAATTGTGCGTCACATAGACTACTGGTACTGCCACGAAAAATCTAACCTGACACCGGCTAATTCCTGCGTATCATTGATCCGAACCGTCAATACAGGCAGTCCCCCATCTGGCAAATCCAGCAACCCACCAACAAATCAATCACCCAATCAATGGCATAGATTTTATAACACCAGATGTCCAATACTGTAGGTCAATATACAGTCCGTTATAGATAAGTTGGAGAATATGCCGGGAGAAGATGACGGACGTAAGGAGAAAATTCTGTTGCATCTATATATTTAACGTGTTGAACCACCTCTGAGTCATGCTTCAATTTGAGGAAAAATCGATGACTAATATTTTTTAAATCCCTGTCTTGCTATCGACACCTTTCTCCCTGACTCATTTTCTCTGCTGCCTGCCCCCTTCCTCCCTCTCCTCCTCCTCTCCCTCCTCCTCCTCCAGTCCCAGGAGGCACAGGTACTTCGGGCCCTGGCAGAGAAACGGGAGCATGAGCGTGAAGTGCTGCTGAAGGCCATGGAGGAGAACAGCAACTTCAGCCGCATGGCTGAGGAGAAGCTCCAGCTGAAGATGGAGCAGATCGAGGAGAACCGGATGGCCTACCTGGCTGCCATGATGGAGCGCCTGCAGGAGAAGGTGAGGAGCACAATTTAAGATCCAAGTCCCATCTCCTTTATTCAATTTGACTTAGTTAAAAAAAAATCTTATTTATTATTTAACTGGTAAATGTAACATTAGGTTGAGTTTGTAAATCCTTGTTTTAAGCCTTTTTACCATGCTGCAACATATTAATATTCTCAAACTGTATAATTCGTTTGTCTTATAAACAACAAGGCTAGAAGTCTGTGATTTACATAACCATGAGATATTAACATCACAAACTGAGACAGTTTTAGATGCCAAACAACATTTTGACTGACAATCCTTTGTAAATATATTCAACCAAATCATTTAGTGGTGTTCACATCATTTAGAATAAGAGGGAAACGTCTCACTACGTTTAAAATAATTAACACTACGGAATCAGTGATTTAGTGTTTAGTTTAGATGTTTTCTAATCTTAGGGACATATCATTTGTGAATTTTAATTAAAATCTTCCCACTTAACATAATTAATTTCAACATATGCTTGATTGGATATGTCGACCATATTTCACTACTTCCAGTCTGTGTCACTCTGAAGAGTCATGCGTCAGATTTGTTGGTTGTGGTAGCTGCACATGCGACAGCTGCAGTTGATTTGAATATGCAGTAACAACTGTGACCTGATGAAGATGGGGGGGACAGATGGGAGGAGAGAAAGAAACGTTTTTGAAAAAGTGACACGCATGAAAAAATTATGAGGAAAAAAAGACAAGAGAGATGAGCGCAAGGACGGACGGTACATCTGGAAGCACTGAGGGGTTTGACAAAGACATGTAGGTGCAGTCCAGTGCCTGGAGGGCAGGAGAGACAGGAGGGGGACAGGCAGAAAATGAAAATGAAAGAAGACGTCACTGCAAAAGTCAAAGAGGAGAAATGGTGCAGTGAGCAAAGAAAAAAAACAACCTCAATCTGTGTGTTTGTGTGTGTTTCCAGGAGAGGCATGCTCAGGAGGTGCGCAGGAACAAGGAAATAAGAGAAGAGTTGACAGCGTGAGAAGCCCCAACTGGTTCTACATCCCACCTCTAACCCCCCCCCATCACCACCACTCCCCCGACCCTGAGGAACACCCCCTCCCTCCTCCCTCCTCCCTCCTCCCTCCTTCCTCCTTTGTTCCCCCTCACCACTACCTTATCCCACATTTCCCCACCTACGCCATACTCCCCCCTTCCCCTCCTCCGTCCACCCATACTACTATGAAACTACCACAGCCTGAGACACCACCCTCCAGACAGCGGGAGGTTCAAACGGGGTTGGGGGTGGAAAACAAAAAAGTGAAAATGATTTGCAAAAAAAAAGAAACAAAAACAAAGAAAGAAAATTAATGTCTCCCACCCACTCTTCCCAAAAAAAAAAAGAATGTTTTTGCTCTTGTTTCAAATGAGAAGAAAAAAATCTAATTGACAAGTGACAGTGGGTATTGGTTTTTTGTAAATACTTCTTTTTTTGTTATATACAGTACGATACAAGCAGCAAAAGTATTGATTGCAGTGTGCCATTTTTATATATAAGTTTCCTCTCCCTGCATATATATGGATGTAATAATTTGTTCATTTTCATGTTTTTTTCTGTTTGTTCATTTCAGCCTGAGAATCTTTTTTTTTCTCTTGTGTGGTAACAGGCTTAGGTGTTTGTTGTGAGTTTGCCAGCTAGCTGATGTTCGCTGTGACTGCTTGCGTCCTCCCATGCGTCGCATCCTGGCTCCCTCCCCCCTCCCCCCCGTCCCGTCCCTTCAAGTGGGCACTTACTCATTTGACCCCCTCAGATCTGGAAGCAAAAAAAGAAAAGAAAAATTGGATATGTGTTTGGTGATTTTCCATCCAGTTTATGCCAATGTTCCAATTAGCGAGGGACGTGCGCAGGAAAAGAGTTGGCATCCAGGGGAAGAGGGGGACAGTTTGCGTTTTGGTGGTGGGCCGCAAGCCGTCGCTGCACATCCACTCCTGTGAGGTAGATGGTGACTGTACCACAGGAGAACACTATAGCATTTAATGAGCCCATTTTCATCCTCCTTCCCTCCGTCTGCAGCCTCTTCATCTCTCCACATACTATATACATACTGTAGAAGCACTCACTCACACGCTCTCCACATGGGCAGGCATTTAGCCAATCACAGCACAGAGCTCAGGAGGAGCTCGCTAAAAACTCTGTCCATCTGGCACCGGAAAGCTCAAATAACATCCCTGACCAATGGCGGGCCTCTTATATTCCTAAAAAAAACAAACTTCCAAATCACATTTCAATCACATATTACTGTAAAATAAGGCACGGCTGAGGGTAAAGTGCATCCTAAGAAAGCACCTGAGTTCAGACTTGTTACTGTGAATCTTAGCACTGGAGACAATACAAATAATTTCCACCTTCCTCCATTTCATAGAGGCTAGAGTAGTGCTCGACATCATCGGCACCTACTGGAACCATTGCACTTCACTCCTCGACACTGTAAATGCCACTGAACGGCTGGCACGAGAAAGATATTTAAGCCATAACAGGTATCACTGCAACAATGATTCATGAACACAGTATTTCCATCTGTAAAAGGTGTATATGAGTGTATTAAAGTATCAGAGTAACCAGGGGTGTTGAAGCCTGAGGTTGAACCCTGTCGGTCACACACGCACGGTTGGCCCATAGGTGTGTGCGTGAGTGTGTGTGTGTGTATTTCAGAAAGGGCGGGTCGATAAACCAAACGTTTGTGCCATGTGAAGTAGAAACCAACACAAACACCGTCACAGTGTGTAACAACTGATCACCACAGACAGTGACTATCCTGCCTGCCTATCTCTCTCTCTCTCTCCTCTGTCCATTTGTGTGTTTCCCCCTCTCCACATATATCTTTGTGAGCAAGCAGTGGTTAATAAAGATTTGGGGTTCAGTGAATGAAACTGGTTTGGAGAGTCGTTATTTTAGAGATGACACCGACAAAAGCAACTGTAACTATTGTTCATAATGATTCATTTATCTCTTTTCAGGGCACCGGCCATTGTTGACAGCAGCTCACTGTTTGTTGGCTGACTGACCCACTTCAGTGATGCAGAGTCATTGTTATAGTATTAATTACACCTGTGCCTCCCCTGCTATGACAAGACAAAATCTGTTGTGAAACAGACCCATTCACAGAAAACACACACATTTACCACTCTTTAACCAGCGGATGCTTTGTGATAAGTGACTTTAAAATTAATAAAATGCCTTAATTTCTCTTGATTAATTTTCAGTCAGTTGAGTAATTAACTAATCAATTTCTTATTTCACTAATTTCAGCTCCAAATGTCCTAAAACAGTTTAATCATATTGACAATGGGTGTCTTTTTAATTTGAGGGCCTGACATTTTAAAATATAAAGCTGAACTATAATAAATCTGACTTTATATACATAAATGTAATATTTACATCTGTCACTGTATTTAAGTACTACTATTTTGAGTAACGTATACTTAACTCAAGTACAGACATTGCACTTCACTTGAGTATGTGAGTATTTCCACTTTCTACTCTTTGATAAAGACATAAACAGTAAAGAATTATTATTCCTCTACCAAACTATACTTAAAAGTATAGTCCATTTTAGTAGATATACATTTTTGTTTCATTTGTATGAAAGCAAATGACAAATAAAAATGTATTAGAATATTAAAATTAGCTCCAACTTTACGTGCTACAACATTATAATACTGATCAAGGTAATAAATAATAATCTAAATAATGGGCATTAATCCAATAATTTCGCATATATATTGTAGTGTGCTATTCAGCAATATTAGTACATTCAAGTTAAATTTGATATTTAGTATTGCTACTCTATGGTGTGGCTATTTTCAATGAGATAAAGACATCCCATATTTCTATGGATCCTAACAAGTTTTTTTTCTCCACAGTGTTGAAGTACCATTTACGACCAGCAGGGGGAGACAAAAGACAAGTTGTCTTGCCTGAAAATGTGATGGACCTTGTGCTTTTGGCCGCAGTGAGGCTTACATCACTACCTGGCCCTGCATCATCCTCAGCAATAGAGGAAAAGGTTCAGGAGAATGACGAAAGAGATCAAAGGGGAAAGAGAGAGACAAATAGATGAAAGAGGGAAGGATATTTTGGCGAGGGACAAAGATTTGGGTCCAGCAGACGAAGAGACGGCGTGTAGGAGCCGAGAACAGAAGGTGCAGCTGGTGCAGGCTGAAACGATGGCAAGGAGACAAAACCGTTCTCTGCACACTTCCTTTCTCACAGTTTCTCAGTCTCTCTCTCCTGCTCTCTCCTTTTGGCCTCCCTCTCCTTTTCCTTTCTTCCCTCCATCTCCTACTCTCTGCTCAATCCCTCCTTCCTCTGCTTCTTCATCCTCTTCCAACCTTCCCTCCCTCCCTCCTTCCTCCTCCTCTAGTTCCCACGGAGCGCATGGGGCCAGCCAGGCTGCTATTGTCCAGGATATCCCCTCCTTGTTAATGGTTTCCTGTGCACACACAGAGGGCTGCTGAGAGAAACAAGCAGCCTCATCTGATACCAGGCGTCGCCACGTACTGCGAGTGCACACACACACACATTATGCACACATGAAAACAACTACGGTGCATGACCACAACAATACATTCAGACACTCTTGGACAAACAGACATGCAAATGCTCACATAAGAAGAACACACACTGATAGAGCCACAGGTGATTTATCAGAAGTTTTTTATTACAGGGAAGTTGTCATCACGACCAGCAACAACTTTGAAAAGCTGAAAAGTCTGATTTGTCAGTGCTCGCTTGTGTTTTGTAAAACCATGAAATATACAAACTCAGAGTGATGCTTATCAGGAGAGCCACAAACATCAGGGGGGAAGCAATGAGTTAGAATTTCTAAATGTCTCTAAAGAGAATAACGATGAAAACAAAACAGTTCTGCCTTGTTTTACTGCTTTAACTGCTTTAAATGGATAAAGCATGACTCCCTCTTTGTAAATATTGATTGACAACGCTGCTCTGCTGAGCAAACACAAGAGACAAGGTCATAAAAATCCTCCTAACATCATTTACATAAGAAAAAACTGGAAAAGCTGGTAAAAACAGGTAAAACATGTGTGAAGCGTTGATTGTTAAGAAGAATTTACTGTAGAGAGGAAACATAACTTGAGGAAGTAAGCTTAAACAATAGAGCGCCATCTGAACATCAAGAGGTTGTGGGTAAATCATGGTTAAGTTTATTTCAACCAAGCTGGTAGCTAACTTCTGTTCCCAGTATTTAGTCAAACAAACACCTGGTTTCGGTTATTCCACCCCATAAAATGCTGTAAAAAGGGGGTGACTCTACCACCTCCAGCCCTCCTTTCACACCACCCTCTCTCTGTATAACCAGGGCATCAACACTGGGTGTTTCAGCTCGGGTGGGGAGGGGGGAACAAAGGGGGGGACAGTTTCGCCCAGGAACTTGACGGACGGCAACTGCTTGACCATCTGGAAAAGCCATTCCTGATAGGCTGACAGCAGTGGGTGAAAACTTCTAAAGGGGTGGGCAGGAACACAGACCAATCAACACAATAAATCACTTGTGCTGCTTTTTAGTCGTGGTCTCCCTCCTCGCTGTTTTCTCGTCTATACAAAACACAATACGTTAGCAAGAAAATACAAATCCTATAGCTATGCATATCCTCTGTGGGATGTCAACATCATAGAAAAAATAGTACTTTCTTAGAAGGGAAAATAAAAAGTCTTGTTCTTGACAGTCCAGCTCAGCTGGGTAGTGAGTAGAGTCTATACGCAGGCTGTGTCGAGGTGCTCACTTCAGTCAGAAAGCTCCTATCTCCATCCCCCAGGGTCTGTAGGGTTTCCCCACGCTGGATGTCGGGACTGGGGGGCTGATGGTGGCGGCGGGAGAGATGAGGGGGAAGGCGCTGAAGGGGAAAGGGAACGCCGAGAGGGAGGAGAGGAGGGGAGGGGAGAGCTTGGATGCTGACGAGGGAACCAAGGCGTGGTGCAGGACGGTGGTGGGAGCGGCGGTCGTTGGGGGGACGCGGATCGGCCCTTGATCCGAGTGGGGGGTGGCGTTACTGCTGCGCCTGCCCGGGATGTGAGTCTCTGCGGCCGACGAGGACGAGGACGACGAAGAGGAGGACGAGGTGGACGAGGTGGACGCGGACGACAGAGGGGTCTGCGGGCTGCTGGTGGTGCTGCGGGGTAAAGGTGCCAACGGTGCCCCCTGCTGGTGCTGGAGGAGGAGGGGGTGGGCGAGGTGGGCAGGGGGGGATCCAAACGCAGACCCCCAAGCCAGGTGGCTGAGGCCGGAGTGAGCCTCCCGCTGGCTGGCGTAGTTGTTGAGGTGGGAGACCAGGCGGATGCGCAGAGGGTCCGTGCTGTCCAAGCCCTCGATGATGCTGAGATAGCGGGCCGTCTCCGCCAGACACTCCCTGAAGCCCAGGCCGCGGTAGTCCATCGCCAGGGCGTGGGCGTCAAAGTAACCTGAGGGGAGAGCAAGACGACAGCTGATTAGTTACAGAGTCAGCTGATGTGCAAGTTTGTCCAAAACAAGTTTGTCCAGATTGGAAGGAGCTCTGACATGAATCAATATGCCCTCGGCTCTGGAAGCCTGACAGAGTAAATAGAGTAAGATTTTATTTGCCAGGTCTGTTGGAAAAAAACATTTTCATGATTCAGTCATAACCTTCTTTCTTAGATTTTCATGGAAACCAATTGGAAAATATTTCATGTCCAGATTTTTATCCCCAGTGTGTCAATGCAACAAGTGTGGGGTGTTTTATTCACCTTTGCCTCCAGCTGCATGAAGCATCTTCAGATGGTCAACAGTCATCTGCAGAATCTCTGCTTTCTCCAGTTTGGCTGAGCCCTTTAATGTGAAAGGGAGAGAAAAGGGATCCAGTTAGATACAAACCAGATGGTTACATTATGGACAAAGTGTTTTTTTTTTTATGTTTGCTGGTACAAATATTACACATCTGTTTGATCTCACCTGTTTCTCAAAGGCGCTGGGGACCAGTCTGCGGAGCTCGCTCAGACTGTTGTTGATCCGGTCCCGGCGCCGTTTCTCAATGATCTGAGGAGACACATCAAACGTCCTTTAGATATTTACAGAATAGTAGCGTATGAAGAATCAAATGGATTCCTTTTTTTTCTTGGTAAATATATTAATAAGATTCACTTACCCCTCGACGTCTCTTTCTCGCCTGCACCTGAGTTGATGTTGTGGGAGACATGGAGCCGAGAGGAGAGCTCATGTCACTAAAAGAGGTGAGAAAAAGCGAAGATTTCAGTCGTAATCTTGACTTTAGGTTTCATAAAATAAAAAATAAAAAACATTTAAAAAAAAATACATAAATCGTATGGTAGTTCACTTTTACAGCCGTGTTGCGCACTTCACTATCCTCTAACCTGAATCTCATAAAAAAAAGAAAAAAAAAGTGGGAAAAAAAAACCAAACAATTCAGAGCCAATTAAACTCCAAACTTACCCATTTTCATCTGCGCTCTCCTTCTCCACCTCTATAGTCTCATCCAGCTCGCTGTCCGAGGAGCTAAAGTCGTGATTCCTCTTCATTTTCAATGGTCCACAATAGTCCCTCAGTGTGTTCAGTCCTTGTCTGCCAGACGTGCGTCTGTCCAGGTTTGCCCGCAGCGCCTCCGTTTGAAGCGCGCAGCTTTCCCACGGTGTCATTTCAACGCTGCTGTCGGCCAATAGGGGCGGGGACCGGGACAGATCCAGCCAATGGCGAAGCGGCCGTGGGTTTGACTGACAGCGCAGTTGGCCCAAGCACATCCCGGTGCGCTTTGACAAAATCTGAGAGGAGGAAAAATATAAAGAGAGCTCACTCTGTGGGTGTTTCGGAAGAACAATTTATGCCTGAGGTTTGGTCTCACTCAATGAAACCCAAAACACAACCATAACTCATTCTTAAAATACACACAAACACACTGTACTATCTGATGGAGCTATAAAACTTATTTATGAACGTAGGCCCTATCTTAAAGACGTCTTTGTTTCTACAGAAATGTTTTTCTCCCTTTTAATTTAGTTCATCAGGGTCCAGACTGCAGCTGTCCCGGGGTTTATTTTATCACGTTACACATTCCAGGTCGTTTCTGGACATTTTAAGTAGGCCTACTTGCTACTTCTTGAGAGTTGAGATTCCTGAGCCGAGAAGCAGCAGCTCAGAGACTCCACCCGCTGATGAAGCTCATGTAACAAGATCAAAAGCTCCGACTGCTGCGTGAGCCCTGTTGCGAGTGAGTGAGTGAGTGAGTGAGTGAGCGAGCGAGTGAGTGGGGCAGTTTTGTCAACTAGCTACTGTTTCCGAGGTCACGACCTTTCACCCTCTAACTTTTTCTTTTTTTAAACATCTTCATCCCTCTTTGACTCTTTGGCCCTCCGTTTTGGGGGCAGGGTTTGGAGTGACTGCTCTTCAAAACCGTAGAAGATCTTTGGCAGAAACTTTGACAGCGGTCCAATGGACTTTCGGTCCGTGACTGCCCCCCTTCCCCCCCTCTCCCCTCTCTCCCCTCTCTCCCTTCCACTCCCTCCCTCCCTCCCTCTCCCTCCTCCTCCTCCGCCCCTCCGCCCCCTCCTCCTCCTCCTCCTCCCCCGTGTGTGTCCCGGTGGTGATGAGGAGTGGCTGGCCGGCTGTCAGCACGCGCTGGCCGTGGGAAAGTTCCCTAACCGGCGCTGATAACCAATCAGAGGCCGACGGCCGTCTCCGGCGCTGGAATGAATGGAGCAATTGGTCGGGGCGACGGGCGGTCTGCGAGCGAGCGTGTGAACCTGTAATCCAATACTAACTCAGCCCGGGGAGGAGAGACAGGGAGCAGTGCCGCAACCAGAGGAAGCCACCGAGTCTAATCTTACCCCACAGAGAGACCTCATGCACGGTAAAGACGCTGTGGGGACTTCAAGGACTTCAACAAAAGGCCATAATGCAATCAAAGCCGTCTTCGTCCCCTTCTTCTCCCTGGAGTTTCCACATCATCATCCCCACCACAAGACCGGCGGCTCCTATAATAGTCAGACACCCCCCCACACCCAAATAATGTGACGGAGCCGCCGGTGTGTGTTTGTATACATGGAGAGCTCGTGTTACTGCTGCATGTGGAGCTGCAGCTCTTCAGTGGAGGGTCTCCTGCAGGGGCTGCACGGTGGCACGTTTAAACAGCACACTGCCATTTATTAGAGAGAAGCTGCACGAGATAAGAGGTTACAGTCACCTTTGTGCATTAACAAGTCGATTTTGTTATTGTAGCATATCACGTAGGCTACAGTGGTGGAAGTGGGGACGATTACTCAAGTAGTAGTGCCATTTTGCACTCCAGTATTTCTATTTTACTTTTACTTTCTATACTTCAAAGGAGGCAAATGTTAAGCTATAGTCACAAGTAGATGCTGTGATAATTTCACGTTAACATACTTTATCCATTTATTAATGGTAGCAGGTATAATTACCTTGCAAGTACTTTTACTTTCACTTAAGTCTGTAGTAATACTTTTGAGTATTTTGATATTGTGGTACAGTTAAAGATAACTCATAGTTGCTTTTAAAGGCAATTTTATAGATTTTTCAAACTTTAATTCACAAATGTCAGTTTTACAAAGACACCCCCAGACCTATAGATCACAGATCACATAATAACTGATATTATAATTCCTAATTAAAGACGTGAAGTTACAACCAGAAAAGATCATTCATTCATCAAATTAAAACGTGACTTTAATTTAAACTGAACTGTAATTGCAGAGCATGATGTTGGTCACTGACAAATATTTTTAAAAGCTAGTCATATAAAAAGTCAGTTTCATTTCAAAGACGTGAAGCCTTGTTAGCGTTGTTTTCATTGTTTTCAAACCGCTCCTTACTGGCAGCACGCTGACAGTTGGTCCACCCTTAAAAAAAAAACTGTCTGAAAGGAAAAATTATGTTTTATAATATCATGAAGGTCACTTAAAAAAAAAAAAAACATAATGCATCCTGTGAAACATCCCCTCCAGCAACAAAACTTAAAATGTGGCAAGGAAATATGCACTTTGTAATTGAGGAAACATAAAACCATGATTCATCACACATGAAAAACAATATTGCAATGTGAATTTTCTTTTTTTTTTTTTTTTTTTTTTTAAAGCAGCCGCCATTCCTTTAATTGGGCTGTTTTTTCTCTTGTGCTAATAAAGATTTAACAGAAA
Source organism: Trachurus trachurus (assembly GCF_905171665.1). Lineage (NCBI taxonomy): Eukaryota > Metazoa > Chordata > Actinopteri > Carangiformes > Carangidae > Trachurus > Trachurus trachurus. The sequence goes on along the minus strand of NC_139904.1, from coordinate 18,398,994 downwards.
GTACTAAATTATGGATCAGTCAGTACAAAAAAAAAAAACGCACACACACACACACACACACACACACACACACACACACACATGCAGGCTGTAATATGACGATCCTTATCAGTGGGAGCTGAAAGCAACCGAAGGCGTAATAGTCATCACAGAGAGGAGGCTGCCTCTGTTGGTTCATGTGAATGAGAGGAAGCACTTAGGATTGTTTTCATCTTATTGTTGTACAAGGTTACACAGACACACAGATGCACTCACACATTCATCGAAAGGTTTATTGGTGATCTGTGTGTGTGTGTGTGTGTGTGTGTTGGGGGGGAGGAGGAGTGTGTGGGAGCTGCGTTCACACACGTTCGACTTCATGCAACCTGAGGCCTTTGTCACAATAAACACAGGTGTGCGTCCACATTAAGTTTCTGACTCTATGTGTGTGTGTGTGTGTGTAACTGGGGGGAATCGGAGGGGGGGTGGAGAGGATGGGGGGGTTGGGGGTGGAGGGGGGGTGAGCCCTCTTGTTGTATTTCAAGTTCACCCAGAGTTCCCACGCTGTTATTTTCTGCCCGGCTGTCTTTGTTCTACCGGTCTCATCACATGTTGTGATTAGTAGGGCCTTTCAGGGGCCGCCCTTTGAAGGTGAGGGCCCGCAACACGACATCATCAAATCCCCACCCTCCTCCTCCTCCACACCCCTCCTCCTCCTCCTCCTCTCCCGCTGCAAATCAGGCCACCAAACTGAAATCACACAGAGGGCCAAAACAATCAAGGGTTGCAGTGACGGTTCACTTCCATTGCTCTCTCTCTCTCTCTCTGCTCGTGTATTCTTTTCTCCTCTTCTTTCATGTCTAATTTCCTGTTTTCACATATTTTCCTCTGTCTTGTTTTGCTGGATTCAATCCTCCTTCTGTCCTCTCCCCCACCCCCCTTCCCATCACTACTTCGCTGTGAGACTTGAGCTCAAAGGTAATTTTGCCTCTCCAGAGCCTCTCATGCCAAATCCTATCAAACACCATGTATTGATACACATGGTTAAAGGTCACTTCCAAAGGGAGACATTTATGCAAGAATTGAACATTAGGTTTTTTTAAAAACTTTTGACCAGAAAATTGTATGTTTCTACATATCAAAAACCAAGTTTTGAATATCCATGTATTAGTAAGCCACAAGTGTGTTTTTTTTGCAGCAATAACATGCCGTACACGCAGACATAACTTTGGTCTAAAAGGAAATGGAGATGGTCGGAGTTCTGTGTGCACGGCGCTCTGGCTTTCAAGTTGTTTTGAAGGGGGATTTCACCAATAAATTCACCTCTGTGCTGTAGGACCACAGTCCACATTACTTACATTAAGTGTAATTACTTCAGCGGCACATATTTACACAGTGGTCCACATGTCGTCAGGTGTTTAGTTGTATCACCTTGTTTGGATTTGATTTCCTGCACAGAGCTCGTGTGGCTCTACATGACTGCAGTGGGTGTACATTAAGCTCTGCTGCGGCGCTGACAGAGTGACGTTGATAAATGGTGTTGATATCAAGTTCAGGAACTCTTAGTTACTCCTTAACCAAACAAAGCCAGGCTAAACTGTTAACTGCTACGTCCCTGATGGTGATGACTGAGTCATAAAGAGACGTGGAATTTCTCATTTGCCACCCGTGCGTCATTAAGAACCATTGATTTTGCAGAAATAATATTAATAGATGCAACAAATGTCACTTGTAAATAAATGTGCAGCGTGGTAGATTAATCCGGTTATATGGTCGTGTCTGCAGACATAAGCAGAACCATACAACTTTTGAACTCGCACTGATATAATAAGACACACAACTGTCCCATCAGGAAGGGAGGAGGTCACATCCACAGCCCGTCCGTCTGCGGTACGGTTTAGGCAACAAAAGGACTTTGGTCACGGTTAGAAGAAGATCATGGTTTTGGTTTAAATGTTGTCTCTGCACTCACTGTGACCTCAGTCTGTATTAAAACACAAACCTTAAGCAAATGCCATGAGTTTAATAAAGCTGTCATCACTATGTGTGCTGCAGGATCAGACTTTCAGTTGAAAAAAAAACTTTTTACGAACGCATTCAGTATCAACATATTTGCAACTTCTAAAATGCGTTGTTAAATATTTCCATATCACATTATGGAAAATATAACCTGGTATAGACGTATCAAAATGTAGTTCCCATTAAGTTACACTTTAGCTGTGTAGGCTGAGTGCTTGCCTGTGATTGGCCTCTGGTTGTGATGTCACAATGTTACGCGCATCCACCCGATTAAAGTTACTAAAAGTAAATCACACTTCTGCGTTGAGAGTGACTTTAAGTATTTCTTTTAAGCTAAAGCAAGCGGTGCAGTTGTTGGAGGTGTGACCCTCAGTGAGTCATGCAGAGACATTGAGAGTTGCGGCGTCTGCAGGTTAGGCCGCAGACAGATGTTCGTCCGCTCCAAACAATACGTCGAGCCGCTCTCTGGTGAAACCCTGCGGAGGGCGAGCCTTGTTATTGTTTATAAATAGAGCTGTGTGGAGCACTGAGGAAGGCTAACTTTGTTTCCCCTGACAGGGAGAGGAAGCGATGGCTAATTCTGCACCAGACGTGTGTGACACCCGACCATTGTGCCTTAGACAGAGCGAACGAGAGGGAGGGAGGAGGGGGTGAGAGAGCGAAAGAGACAAACAATGTTTGTGAATGTGTGTGTCTTTAGGAGGGCGGGCTGTTTGTGAGGTGTGTGTGTGAGAGAGAGAGACACACTCACACACACACACACATACACACACACACACACACACACATATTGTCCTTTAAGAGGGAGGGGGTCTGAAGGTGGTTTCATTGTTTGCCCTTGTCTATCACTGTCACTTCCCCCTGTGAGTTTTGTTAAGGGGGTCCGCTCCTCCACCCCTCTTGACTCGTATTCTTCTCCCCTTTTCTACACTGGATATACACGGGACACGTTTCTCACTGTGTGGGTGTGTATTGAGGAAGTGAAGGATGTGTCAAAGCTGACCCACTGACACTCATCTCTGTCAAGTCTCCCCATGGGAAGTGTCCGAGGGCGGCGGGCCTCCCCCTGTCGCTCCATCACTCACATAAAGAGGGCGGAAAAAAACTTGAAAACACAGTAACTTTTAAGTTTTGCTCATTCATATTTTTTTGTCTCTGTGTTCTGAATGTTACTGTTTTTGTCTTAAAAGGAGCTCAATTTTTGGTAACCCTTTAATTTATAGGCCGCTATACACAATAATGTCAAGAAATAGCCAATAAATAACAAGTAACTGCGTCATAATGTCTAGGAATAGCCTAGAAATAACGGTCCATTTCATTGTAATGTCGACAAACATCGACAAGAAATAACCATTGACTGCGTAGAAATACCCCAGAAATAACAGTCCATTGCAAAGACTTGGTGGAGAAAAATTCTGGCCTTTCCCAAAAAATTAAAAGCATGAAAAACATGTATAATCTTTTGCCTTTATGAAAAACATGACTTAATGAAACTGACTGCTATTTATTGGCAATTTCTTGACATTATCACATAATTATTATGTGGCCTGTAAATTAAAGGGTTACCCTTTTTTTTTTTTTTTTTTTTACAGTTTTCAAATTTTATTTTGAGGTGCTTGCTTGACAACAATGCAAATAAACATATTAGGGTGTATTGCATTCATTTTTTATTTTTTCCTATATGGTTTCTGATGAGTTCAGGAAGTCTCATGATTAAAATACTTCCGAGCCTGGATGTGAAGGCATCTGTAGCAGCTCCCAGAGTGTGATTTACATGTTGCACACATCATGTCTGTGATTTTCTTTCCTTTTTTTTGTATGTGTGTGTGTGTGTGTGTGTGTGTGTGTGTGTGTGTGTGTGTGTGTGTGTGTGTGTGTGTGTGTGTGTGTGTGTGTGTGTGTGTATTTGTGTACAGGAAGCTCAGACGAGCTGAACACACTCTCTTACATCTGCACTCCTCTGATCTACTAAATGTTCCTCCTCCGATCCTCAGTCTGGTACATTCGATATCTAGATGCAACAGGTGGGTGTGGAGGAAGCAGAGCCTGGTATTTACCTCCCATTTGTTGCGTTCAGTCAAATCACTAAAAGAAAAAAGGAAAAAAAAGTACCTGTTGGTGAATATTCACAGGATGTCATAATCAACACTGTCTGACTTTAATCTGGAGGTGAAGTGGCGTTTCGGGGTGTTTGGGTGTGACTCATGTCTGGAGTCAGTGAAACTCCTGGTGGGTGGCCCGAGAGAGGACAGAGTGTGAGAGAAAGTTATGGAGAACAAAGCCACTTATTTAACTTTCATCTCAGCTTGAGGTAATTATTTGGTTTGAGTTTGACCCAATCACGCTTTCAAAGTGACCTGCGGTGGCCTCGGAGAGCAGGGAATTTTTTTTTGTCCTGTTTTGACATTTCATTTAATGAGGAGCATATAGAAGCAGAGACTGGAGGACGGAAAACCTGCTGACATGTAACAGAAGTCACAAGAAGAGCGAGACGTTTATAGTTTGCGGCTCAAGACAAACTCACACTCGTTTGATATGGCTGTGGTGTGATGTCTACGCCTGACATGAGTGAAAACTTTCAAATGTGAATGCATGCACACACACACACACACACTCCCAATGCACACAAACTCCTAATCACTCATCTTTACTCACTAATTCGATAACAAGCCTGAACAGTTGAAACATGTTTTAACGTTTGACATTTGGCCTTAAGAAAAAAAAAAAAAAAAAAAAGAGGCAGAGAACAAAACGAGTCTCCCGTCAGAATCTCCCTGAGTCTTGGGAGAGAGAGCAGCCCCCTCCTCTCCTCTGCTGCAGCGAGGGGTTGCTGGTCCTCTGACCCCCGGTAATGATGGAGGGTCAGGAGTCAGGTTGTGTGAAGGGACTGTCTACGTCTGCAGAGCGCGTGAGGAGCGCCTGGGAACCAGAGCTCGCCGTGTGATCCCGTGAAATTGATCTCTCCAGAGGAGGAGGGAGGGGGCCAGTGGTGTGTATTTATATTTATGTGTGGCGGTTGTCTGTGTGTAGGAGTGGAGCGACCGCGACAGGAGACACACCAGCGGAAATGGTAGATCCCAGCGGTTGGCCTGCTGCGCTGTGACCAGGGTGCTCTGTCTGCCTGGCTGTCTGCAGCAGGAACGACTGTGGAGGGAAAAGTGGAACATGACTTTAGACTTCACTGTCTCCTCAGAAAGAAAAAGAATGACAAGCACAAAACCCTGCATCATACAGTATACTCTGAATAGCCAAACACAGTACAAATTGTACTTTAGAGATAAATATTCTGGTTTTTACTCTCTCAGAGCAGAAGTAGTCAGAGGGTTACCCAACAGAACGATACTCAGTAACTTTTCTACAACCAAAAACATTAGTACTGAAAGGTAGGGTTGGAGATTCTGGAAAAACGGTTCTAGCAGGCTACATTTTGAAAATACAGAGGTCAAAAGTCCCAGCCCTTTTCCTCAGACTGCTCTCTGAAGCCACGCCTTCACCTTTCTGCGAACGTTGGTGAAGACACCGAACGCGCATTGCCAGAGCTACACTGCCACCCTTCAGACTGGAGTGTGGCTTTTCCACGGACGTAGGTGAAGACTCTGGTCGCACAAGCAGGAGGAGGGAGAGAGACGGTAGCTTGATTGGGCGTAAGCAGAACTAGACATGAAGGCATCTGATTGGTTTTTGCTTTTCGGAGCGAAAAGCATGTATTGGTCAGAGCTTTGTCCTGCAGCTGCCACCGAGGTCTGATTATTTTCGTTCCTTTTTCTGAATAGATAATGTATTGACTACTCTCAGGATAGAAGGACAATTTCACCCAGTATAACAAAACATGTTACCAACTATAACTATAAGTGCGAGGGAAATATTGAACCAATTATACATTAGCATGCCTGGCTAATTAGCCTAACATGACCTATAACATAAACTGGGGTCAACTCCAAGGCCAAGAAGGCTTTAATAATCATCATCACATAGGCTACTGTGTGGAGGCCGATCAAAATGTATTATTTTTGGTAAACATTATACATTAAAGCATGAAATCAGTATGTGAGCAATGCAGCTAAATGTGATTATACTGAAATAAAACAACATTAGGACGATGCATGCATGAACATACACGCATTTTCACGTACTTATACACTGATACTGTGTATTGTCTTCTTCACTTTGAAATAATGTAAATGCATGGGCTCATAAAATTGATTAAAGCACTTTGATGAAGGGGACAGTGTATGTTAAGGAGAGCAAGATGGGGAGACACGCACAGGCTGCTCCTGGAACCAGGGCTCAGTGTGTGTGTGTGTGTGTGTGTTTGTGTGCGAGAGACGGACCCCTCCAGTGAAGGCCTGGCTGCTCTTTCATCTTCAGCATCTGCTATTCTTCTTAGAGCTCTCTCTCTCTCTCTCTGTGTCTGTCTCTCTCTCTCTACTGTCTGTCTGCTGTGACTATTTAGCAGCGACCACTTCAGTCATATCTGCAGGCTCATTATGGCAGCTACAAACCCAATCCCTCCTTGTGCTTATTCAATCACAGAGGGATCTCGGGAGCTTTTGTGTCTGTCTGTTCCCTTCTCAGAGGTTTTGTACAGAACATTTCAAAACAATCAGATGAATTAGTTGGGACTTGTGATGTCTGATCCCTCCGCCGTACATGGGGCCTGCGTGGAAATGCGGCACACCCCGCTCAGAAATTCTTTGAGGTCGGCGGAAAGGGAAAAAAAAAAAAGGAGAAAATTTTTCAAGAATCCAGTCAGAATTTACCACAGCTTTGAAGTAACGCCACAATCATCTTAAAGAATTTATATCGACTGCACTGAGATGTGAAGGACGGTGACGGTAATGAGCGGTGGCACATGAAACGGGCCAACAGAGACAGATTTGCACATTGTCTCAAAAAGAGAGACAATGAAATGGACAATGTGTTTTCCTTGTGCACTATAATACACCAATTACCACGATGTACAATATAGTGGTGCCGAAATATGACAGACAACAAGAAAATATCTGATACTGATTTAGATTGTATTGTCTTGACATAATATTCAAGATGACATTTATAACTGGTCTGGGATGTTTTCATTCTTCTGAACCAACATACAATTTTGATTTTATGGTTGTTAATTGATCAATTATAAATAAAGACTAACGATGGTTGTGCTTTTTACATAAAGAAATAAAAGTTGTGCAAATATCAGAATGAAACAATCACATGTGGAGCTTATGTTCATGTACTTTTTATGTGTAGTTTTAAAAATGAAAAATGCCATTTCCATAATCTAAAAACTGACCTGTAACTTTAGTGTTGCCGTCATAATCTGCAAACCACTTCCATACGTGAAATTATATTTCTTCTTACAATAAAATGACAGCACATGAAAGAGAGCATGTGTGGTTGTATAAAACATCATCATGTGTGTAATGGTGTATACTTTGCAGGTGAGACGTTTGTGCTCCGAAAGTCAAATCCAGGTTTGTGGGAAGTCACACACTCACCGGCCTGAGAGAGTGTGACTTACGTGTTGTCATTACATCACTCAGAGGCCAGATTCAAAACATTAATTATACAGACTTCCCCCGGCTTGTTTGCTTTGGACCTGTGAGTGACGTGTGTATGCATTTGTGAGCATGCATGCATGTGTGCGTTTGTGTGTGTGTGCAGGCTCTCCTGTGCTTTGTGTGTGGTTGAGTTTGGGTTCACTCACCAGCTTTGGGCTTTGCTGTGTGTGTATATGTGTGTGCGTATGTGTGTGTGTGTTTTGTGACAGAGTGGTTAGTGCAGCGCTGATTGCTGTTTATTTGGTCTGTGGGTTGACACAGAGCCTAGTAGTCAGGAGCTGCACTGACAGCTCTGTTTTCCCTGTGTCCCTGTGGCCGGACCAACACTAACACCGGGGTCGCGCTCTTCCCTCTGTCCCCCACCTCCCCCACCCCTCCCCCCGCACCCCGAAACTCCCACACCGAGCTTCCTGTCTGTGCTCAGAAATAACATACAGTAAATCTTTATGTTTGAAATTGTAGAGGAGAAATACTGAGGGAAATTCAGTTCAAATACACAAAAAATAATAATTTCACAGTGAGATATTGTTTTAAGAAATTATTAGATAAGATGTACACAGCAACAACATCCACAGCTTTACTACTGATCATGTTCATCCTTGAAATCCCTCCATTTTCATAGTTTTGTTCATCACTGTCTTTTAACATCTGTTTAATTTTGCAGGAAACTTCTCATTCAGCTTTTACCTGTTATATTTACACAAATGTGAATTATATAAATAACAATATATTAATTATATATTGAACAGCCACATTTGAAAGAAAAAAAAAACAATTAAATTTTACTTCCAATAGGTTTAAACTGTGCGACTGTTCAACCACTGAACTGTCTCTTCTTATCTTGGCCGTTACAAACAATGGAAGAAATTCATTTAGTACGTTTAAAGTTTTTCTTTTTATCAGTCTACATGTTCTGAGCTGAGCAAATTAACTTGTTGATTTTTCTTGCTGAACCTTCTACACGCTCTGAAACATCTTTGCTCGTGACTCGTCATGGTTCAGCCTTTCGCACACACAGATGTAAGATAAAGACACACACACGCACACACACATGCTGACATGCTCAAGATGGTTTATGGTACATGAACACTTAGTCAACCATGTAATGTGACCCTGTCTCAGCCAACACACACACACACACACACACACACACACACACACACACACACACACACACACACACACACACACACACACAGGACTGGTAAAGAGGTCAGCGCTTTGCCGTCTGGTGGTCAGACTCCCACCTCTCTCTCATGTGTGAACGCACACACACAGAGAGAGAGAGAGAGACATCATGATAACAACCTGTACTACCTTACACTCGACTACAGTTTCTGTCACATCACCCAACCCCCAGCACCACTGCCGCCCACACACAAACACACACACAGACACACACACACAGACTTCCCTCTGTCCAGCTGACATCTCCCTTTACTGAGAAGAAGAAGTGATGAGAGTACTGGGGGAGGAGAGGGTGGGGCAAGATGCCGAGATTGGACGGCTGCAAGTGTGTGTGCATTTGTGTGTGTGTCCCTGCTGTAACGGCTGCTCCCGGCCATCCACACAGCTGTCTGCTAGACACACTCACACACACAAATGCACACACACTGAGCGGCTGTGAGAGATCCCCCCCACGACTGCTTCCCAGGCCTGTGACGGAGAGAGAGGAGAGGAGGGGAAACGGCTGGAAAGGATTACACACACAAACACACACACACACACACACTTACACACCAACAACCACACAAAATAGTGTGCATACACATACACACAGACACACACAGATACTCAAAACACATTATCTTAATAATATTTTTGGTGCTCAACAGTGTTTGAACAGATTTACATGTGAAGTGAGATCGTAACTCTAGTTGTGGAGTTTGTATTGTGCTATTAACACAACTTGATTATTTAGGAGGGTCATATTTTCATAGTTTTTGGCATCGTTTTTATCAGTAATAACAACATTGCACTCACCAAAGTAATTTCTGAGAACCGAGAAAATAATGACATCAATAAAAAATTAGACTGAGCAAGAAAAAACAAGCAGACTTGTTGTAAACAAAACAGTTTAGCCGCTTTATCTAAACCCCTGAGGTAGAAGGTGTAATAATCCCAGACGGCGCAGGAAACACAACTTTGGTGTAATGCGTCAAACTTCAACCTGGAAGTGGCTCTGTAAACTGTGACGGTTGGTTAGTTTCTGTAAAAATTTAACTGTTTGCTTTGGTTTAGGCAAGAGTAGCTCTTAAGTCCAAATACCCTCTAACCTCAGACGGTCGCATGAAAAATTAATGTCTCCTTTAAATAATTGACAGCACTGGAGAATATTTGTTGAAATTACAAATATTCCATCATAGCAAAAGTAGAAGCAGCGCAATGTTTTTATACTGGGCGACAAAAAAAGACAGATTGATGCGGATAAATGATGTTAAAGGAACAAACCTTAACTTAGATTATAGAGCAACAATTAATATCCCATCTTTTTTTTTTTCCAACATTGAAGGCATCTTGCTTGTGTCATAGTCCATATGTCTGGGACATCGGGTCGGAGGTTCTGATCTTGCAAGGGTTGATTTTCAGCCAAAAGATGCAAGGTGGAAGGAAGAGAGCCTCCATTCTCCCAGAAATAATTCATGTAATCATCACAATTACTCCAAAGTTGTTTAATTAAAGCAGAAGTAAGCGATCCGGTCGTTTTGGCTAATGCTGCGTTCCAGGCAGGCTTTTGAAACCGTAAATTACAGCTTCAAGTCACAACTTACGACTTTGTAGCGTTTCAGGCAACCCACTCGTGTTTTTCCGACCTGTTTTACCTGTGAAAGTCACTATAACGGCCACTCGTAACTTCCGACCCGTGAACTCGTACCAGATCGAACTGGTATGACTTCACAGGTCGGAAAACACGAGTTACGGGCTGCCTTGAACGCACCATAACAGTCCTTGTCCCTACGTCACCACATTCACGGCGTCCCTTGGCTGCACACACAGCCCTGCAGACCGTTCTCTCTCCTCATTGGATAAAAACTGTAGGATACGAGAAATGTTTTCTCCTCGGCTCAGAGCAGAGCAGAGTGACTGAGAGACCCGTGTTTCGGTCCAAACACTCTATGTAAGTGATTGCTGTCGGAAGATATAACTATTTAAGACTTATATTAACACAAATATATCACTTACTTCTGCTTTAAGGTGCAAATCTTGCATAGTTCCTCTTAAAAAAGTACTTTAACTCTTTAACTTTTCTTGACAAACCTCCTACAGGCTACACTCACATACTGAAACATCTTTGCTTGTGACTGAGCTAATGCGGTGCCAAAGGAAAGAGCTGTTTTCACAGGAAGATAAAGCGACACTGCCGATACTGACTATTCATGAGTTCCTCACACAACCTCACACCAAAAACTCCAAACTATCCCTTTGAAACTCCAGTAGCACCTCAGTGAATATCAGCTCAGAGGTTCTCGTCCACTCGGTCACCAGGAAACTGTTCATGGTTAACAGGAAACCGGACCTCAGTCTCAACAGGAAGCAATGAGCAGCCACTCTGGTGAAACCAAACCTCTTGGCTACAAAGTGAACTTAAGCAAATCTCTTTAACTGATAGAAAAAAATGTGTCAAACATCAACACAACTGTTTTGTTACACTGTCGAGTCATACGCAACCGTGTGTTGTCCTTACCAACACAAACAGAATTGTTACGTAAATGGACACATCCTTCCTAAGAGTGTGAGTTTCGCTTCTGGAAATGTTTTGATTGCAGAAACGTGCAAACTTTAGTTATTTGTCGAGGGCCCCATGGTATTCTGGACGTGCCATGTGAAAACATATTCCCCATGTTTATGTTTGCATCGGGCACTTTGCGCCGTGTTTGTTGTCTCTGCAGATGGAAATAGACAGAGGCTGGAGTTTCACAGGCCACAGGAAAGGCTCTGTTAGAGTCGTCACTGCAAGTGTTACTATCTGGAAATCTGCACTGACACACTGCGGCTTTGATGGTGATCAGGTCAAGAGGGTTTAATGAAAGACTACGGTAAGAAAGAATAAAAAGACAGACAGACGGAGAGAGAGAGAATCAAAGTCACTTGACAGAATGAGGCTCCATGAAAATCAAAGTTGTGACATCCAGACCCCAGAGTTAATGCCTGGTGTTCACCACACATATTTGCTTTGTAGCTTTTTAGCGATTCTCATGAATATTTGGAAGCATGTTGTTTAGGCGACAGCGGGTTCCTCTCTGTGTATGTTTGCATGTGTGCGGTGTGTGTATGTGTGTGCGAGCACTGTTGTGGTTATCGATGCATACTTCTCATGAGGCACGGCATTATGAGCTGGGCAGAAGTTAAGAGGGTGGTGGTGTGTTTGTTGTGTGTGTGACAGTGTGGGAGCGAGACAGAGAGGAGAGACAAAGACAGCGAGACAGAAGGAAAACAAGGAAGCGAGAAATGCAAAATTAAAGGGGAACAGAGAAAGACAAAGAGACGATTTCCACTCACGCCAAAGCATAACGACTGCGTGTGTGTGATTAGAAGAAAGAAAGTCTTGTGGGAGGAGAAGGGATAAAAGCGTGTGTGTGTGTGTGTGTGTGTGTGTGTGTGTGTGTGTGTGTGTGTGTGTGTGAGTGAGTGAGTGTGTGATATGTTGGCAACCTTATTCAGAGGGGACATGGGCCACATGGAGCCATAAACATAGCAACAGGAAACCATGAGCACAATCACTGTCTTGACCCAAATTGTTGTGTTCAGGAGAACAAATACACACGCACACATGTAATAATTATGCGTATTGTTACACATTATGCATAAAGTAACAAAAGTTTTTTCGGGGACATAAAAAAGTGACGGACCCAGCTAAGCTAACAGTAGCCTACAATCATGCAATATTGACATTATAATAAACCAGTTAAAAGTTACCTATTTCACAAACACCACTGACAGGTAGCCATCTTCATAACTTTGTGAGGAACAACTTAAGTTCACCCAAACCAGGTCCGTCACTTCTAAGTGTTCCCGGAAACACTTCCATTGTGATGTTATGAGGCTTAGCAGTGCATTTGTAGTAGTTTGTGTAGTTTTCTGAATTTGTAGCCCATGTGTCTTTGTGAAGTTGCATGGCATTGATCTCTCAGGTTAATCAATCACTTAGAACTTATGCGTATTTAGGCTACATCCACACTACTACATTCAAGTTTCAAAATTAACCTCTTTTGTCTTTTTTATGCTTCCTGTCCAGAGTTTTCAATCACCAAAAACTGAAACTCTTCCAAACACCGCTGGTCCTGTGTTAGTTAGAAAACTCAAGGGTTAAGTTGTAGTCTAGACGTGTAAAAACGATGCCTTTCGTAACCATGATGTAGTCACCTATAAGGCCTAAGGGCACTAACCCTAATCCTCCCTGATTCAGTCTTATCAGCCTCATGAATAACAAACTACAAACATCACTGACCTTATCGTTTGTTCTAGCAGCTGTTGAGGAGTTACTCTGCAGAGATGGACAGAGTACTCGACCCCAGTACTTGAGTAAGAGTACAAATACTACTAGTCAAAATTTACTCTGTTACAAGTAAAAGTAGCTCAGTTGACATGTTACTCGAGTAAGAGTAAAAAAGTACTTGCTTTTAAAGGTACTTAAGTATCCAAAAGTACATGCTTTTAAATTTATTTTAAAGCAGAAGTGAGTGATCCGGTCGTTTTCGCTAATGCTGCGTTCCAGGCAGGCTTTTGAAATCATAAATTACAGCTTCAAGTCACAACTTACGACTTTGTAGCGTTCCAGGCAACCCACTCGTGTTTTTCCGACCTGTTTTACCGGTGAAAGTCACTATAACGGCCACTCGTAACTTCCGACCCGTGAAATCGTACCAGTACGTCTTTTTGTACAGTCTATGTACCAGATCGAACTGGTACGACTTCACAGGTCGGAAAAAAACGAGTTTCATTGAACGCACCATAACAGTCCTCGTCCCTACGTCACCACATTCACGGCGTCCCTTGGCTGCACACACAGCCCTGCATGCCGTTCTCTCTCCTCATTGGATAAAAACTGTAGGATACGATAAATGTTTTCTCCTCGGCTCAGAGCAGAGCAGAGGGACTGGGAGACCCGTGATTCAGACCAAACACTCTATGTAAGTGATTGCTGTCGGAAGATACAACTATTTAAGACTTATATTAACACAAATATATCACTTACTTCTGCTTTAAGTAAAAGTAAGAGTACTATAGTAAATTTCTTATTTCTTTTACATCAATGAATACTATAATTTTTTCTAAATGAATTTAAGGACCTTTTAACTCTTGTTTCTGAGAATTAACTCTTTGAAACCACCTGCACTGATGTGCTTGCTTTTAGGGGTTAGGGTTTTTTTCTTTGACAAACACAGCTTGTATTCAATAGTATTTTAGAAAAAAAAAAAGCAGACCTGAAAGTAACGAGTACTTTTCAGCCATCCTAGAAATTAACTCGAATAAAAGTAAAAATATTTGTCTTGGAAATGTATTCAAGTAAGAGTAGTAAGTACCAAAGAAATCTAATACTCAAGTACTGTAAAGTGCAAATCCTCTGGTTATGTACTTAAGTACAGTACTCAAGTAAATTTAGACAGTCCAAACTGCAAATTTACTGTCCACCACTGTTACTCTGTGAGCAACAGTCTCACTCGCTCATGCTCAGCATACGTGATTTCTTTAGGTAGGTGTGTGTTTTCAGGTGTGGACAGAGATTCTTTAGTTTAAAGTGACATTTTCAAATGCAACAGGTTTATTAACATTAACCAAAACCACGATCTTTCACTAACAGTCACAGACCAAACTAGTTCAGCTGCATAACCCACACCACAGTCCTAGTGTGACAGGGTTGATAAAACAGCCGTTTTCTCACACACAAATTCATAGTATACAGAGTGACCTTGAATTATAAGTATTTATATTTGCCTCACAGGAAAGACACAGTCAGGATGTGTGAGCCTTGAAGCCTTACAGAACTACAGAACGCAGAGACTAAACAAAACACAGATTGAGTGGAGAAACTGATCTGGAGATTAAGTAGAAATTTAAATCAGTGACAAATTTAATGCATTGGGTCTACACATGCACTGCTCACATAATTATGCAGCAAACACACTGCAGTGGATAGAAACCCAGCAGTCTACTGATATTTGGCCAGAAATAGCTCAAACCACTGAAAGAAATTATGTTTCATTTATAAAATATGTTATTTTAACAAAGTGGACCGCGTAGATGCTTAACATGGTTCTCACACTGATTTGCAGTAATTGCCTTGTGTGCGTGCATGTGCATGTGCGTGTGTCTGTGTGTGTGTCTGTGCTCATGGGTGTGGGATCTGCATCAGCAGCTGGTGGATTATACAGAGCTGATGTGTCCCTCATGTTCTTCGGAAGCTGTCGTCATACTTCCTGTATTTTGGCCAGTAGTGCATGATGTCACTTCCTGTGCTGGATAGTGAGGGTGTGGGCCATGCTGGGACCCAGCTGCAGTGGGCTCCCAAATGTCTGTCCCAAATGAATGCAACAAACACACACACACAAAACAAAGGACAAACACCATTACAAGAGCCTGAACGTGTCTTAAAAGCAGGTACAATTTTTCTGTCCTGAGTCACGGTTCCTCCGGCCTTGGAGATAACTGTAATCACTCATGACAGATGTGGCTTCCTGTCTCATGTATATTTAGCTGTTGACAGCAGAAGGTGGAGGATGGATGTTAATGGAGCCTCATTAGTAATCAGGCTCCTTTCTGACTGGGTGTGTGTAGCATTGACTCTCTGGTTCAAAGACAGATTACACATGGATTATAAACTATGAAGTGTGAATAATTACTTATTGTCTGCATGTTTGTATATGTCTATTTACAGGTTTATGTTATTTATATGTTAAATTTAAGAATATATTTTCAAAGTTGTTGGCACAGACTGGAAATGTGATGTGAAAAAATATGTAAAGAAGGTTGGTAGATCATCAACTAAATATATCACACTTTAAAAACTGATTGCACGCAGAGTGTGACTGTTGCAGAGGAACAGAGACCTGAGTAAATCACAGGAAGGAGACGACTGGGAAATGAGAATAAATAAATGATTAAGTCAGAAAGACGACGCTGAGTCATGCTGAAGTAGGCAGGGGCTGATGTACAGAAGGAAATGTTGCTGACTCATTATGACAAAAAAAAAAAAATCTGAAGTGTTTTGAATAATGATATTATTAGACAAATGTTTTATTCGTGTCTGGTTCCTCAGTGATATATTCATGAAACCTTTAGTTAATATTCCATCAGCTGAATCATGGGACAAAACAGGACAAAAAGGCCTGTTGACTGAAAGTGACGTTTATAGTTTATATACACAAATGAGTGATTCAATTCCTTTACAGGAACAATAAAAGTCTGGAAAAATCCGGAAAACCAAAACCACTTCCATGAGCTTTGCTGTTTGGATCACTCAGGCTCTTTGTTTCACTGGAAAAATGACATTTTGATCTTTGCACATTTCTCAGAATAATACGAAAATGAATCAAAACCTTTCAGCGGTTGCACAAACCTTTCAGCGGTTGCTCAAAGATTTACACATAGTTTATTAAGCTGACTTTAAATCATGAGATGTGACGCAATGGTGACACCATTTGGATTTGTTTCTCTCTCCAAGGTCAAAGGTCAACACGGACTATAAAGAGGAGAATTTAATCATATAAATGTGATAAAAACTCCCATGGTCTCAGCTGGATCTGTGGAAATACAGATATCACCATAGTTACACGCTTGTCACTATTTATGACTTGTGTAGATTAATTCGAATAAATCAATTTGCGAATGACAAGACGGTCATGCTTCATCATCCGAGGACTCATTCACAAAAATCATTATTTATGTCTTTAACAACATCAATTCATCCAAACGTCCAAAAGCCCATTCACAAATCCATCCCTCCACCCGTACCTCTGTCAGTTCCCGATCTATCTTTCCATCCATCCCTCACTCCTCTCATTTATCTCCCCTCATCTATTCGTTCTTGTTAGTGTGACCCCGTTTCAGAGTCTGTGGCTGGCAGCCGGGCTGCTGGGACACGTGGTTCATTGACTGGAAAGGTCTGGCAACACACTCTGTCTTTCCTCTCACACCATTTATTATCTGGACTGGGAGAGTCCCAGGACCCAGGAGCTTGTGCTCACATGAACATGAACCGACACACACACACACACACACACACACACACACACACACACACACACACACACACACACACACACACACACACACACACACACACACACACACACTCATGGTCTGAGACATGCACAGGCAGGCCCACACACACAATCACACAACCACACAATCGCACACGGAGAGTGAATATAAGCAACACTCTTCCCCTCAGTGTGAGAACTTCAGCAAGGTCTCTTCACCCGAGTCACACAGATGTTCCTCTTGGCACCTCAGCAGGTTGTGGTGGGGCGGCTCTGGGGGCCTTTCTGGAGCCTGGAGGGGGCCGCCGAGGGCCAAACAGGGCCCCAGAGCCTGGATGAGAGCTTCCTTTGTGGGACACAAAGCATTGTCTGTGCTGGGAAAGGCCATGGGGATGGGAACACCGCCCAGAGCTGGACACTGAGTAGCAGTCCTAGCTCTGTGTGTTTATGTGAGACCTAGAGTGTGAGCCTGAGTGTGGGAGTGAGAGCGAGAGCGTGTCCTCACATATGACACACACACACACAGAGACGGGTGCAGTGGGAGCAAGTGTGTGTGTGTGTGTGTGTGTGTGTGTGTGTGTGTGTGTGAGATAGTCCAGACATCTCCATGTGTGATTAAAAGATGTACAGTGAAGTTGTGTGAAAATCTGTCAGATAATGTGAGAGAGCAGCTGGAGGGACGACGTCAGAGCAGCTCCCTGTTCTTCTCTTCAGGGTCTCCTCCGTGTTAGAGCCTGGTCACACCATGAAGGGCTGCAAACATGTGACCCCGGCCCCACCTCCCTTAAATGTAGGGACAAGTACAGCAGCAGCCAGGCAAGTTTAGAAATCAAAAAAAGAAGAATTTCCCGTAGGCAATAAATGCTGCTTTTCCTTTTTTCTTTTCTTTTTTATCCCTAAAATGTAATTTAGAGCTTCTAATAAAACACAACAATAATCTCTCTTTATTGATTACTGATGCTCTCATGTGAGTCTCTCACTCTAATACGGACGCGGTATAGCCTTACATGTTCTAATGAAAACAAACATCAACTTCAAATTAACCCTGGGATAAAGCAGTTACCGTGGCAACAGACAGTCTAACAATCATGTCCCACCCAACGTTTCTTTCAAATATGATAAGATATGGTGCTGATGAAGGACCAGGAAGTATGGCCCGGCTATTTTAAGACTTTGGGAACTGTCACTCGCAATGTTACAAGGAGTTGGCATGAGCCGAAAGAGTGAGCCTGAGCCTGCATGTGTGCGTGAGCGTGAGTAACGGGGTGGAGTGGGGGTTTCGGGGACGGTGGGAATGGACAAGGAATGTCAGAAAGCCAAAGAAGGGGAAAGAATGAAAACAAAAAAGCAAAGAAGTGGTTTATGCCCGCAGAACAAAGATGGAGAGAGGGGTTTTTTATAATTGGCCTTTTCCTTCGGGTCCCAGACTCACTGGCTGAGAGGAGGATACGGGGGGACAGAGGGCTGTGTGTGTGTAGTCTCCCTTCAACACACACACACACACACACACACACACACACACACACACATACACACACAGACCACAAAGACAGTCCAAACTGCAGACGACTCCAGGAAGACATGAGGGACCGAGGTGATGTGGGAACCTCCACAAACCATCACCGTCTAATTACTGTCGCCACAGCTCCTTTACTGGGCAAGCACATTACACCAAAACAAAACACATACACACACAATCACTCACAATGTAGCACACACTCCTTAGCTTTTACAAAAAAACCCCAAAAAACTTGTGAAAACACACACACCACGCTCTACTTCATCACATGTGAACATCAGAGCAGATTGGCTCCAGGCCCTGAAGTTCTCTGTGGGTAGTTGTGTTTTACATAAGACAAGCGTGACCCTAATGCACCAATGGAGAGGGTGTGTGTACGTGTGTGTACGTGTGTGTGTGTGTGTGTGTGTGTGTGTACGTGTGTGTGTGTATGTGTGTGTATGTCCACTCTTCAAACCACCCTGGAAAGCCCCGCTCCTTAAAAGCCATGTGGGTCTACAAACCCTTGCTGAGCTGCTGTCTCATAGTTTATTCAGCTATTTCTGGGAGCTGAGGTTATTTCAGCGTTTAAGAAAGCAGGAAACCTGAGAGTGTGTGTGACAGAGGTTTATTCCCTCACTGGGAGTCTCAGGAAAATTGGATGTTGGTATTTTTGGTATTGTTCTTTGCACTGTTGTTGGTGGAGAAACAATTTGGCATTTTCTTTTTAAAAAAAATGTACTGAAATGGGCGGAAAACTTTGCGAGGGACTATTTTCAGCGGTGGATTAATATAGATCTGTTGCTACAGTGAGTTGGATGCTCAATGGTGTATTTGAGACTGACTAAAAATAAACAACAGTGGCCATGCTCTTCAAAGTGAATAAAATTGTTACCTTAGGCCTATGGCATGGAGGAATGGAGATGACACTTACTGTTAGCAGACAGTAGTTTATTTAGACTCACAAGAGAAACTGGAAATCACCAGACTAATAATTTTAATGTGTAACTGGCATCTGATTACACACCACTACTATAAAACACACTTTTAAAACTGCTTTGGTTGATTTGGTTCTTTGAAGCACATAAATAAAATACAGAGAAAATACACAAAAAACTGGAAGTCAGATTGCGTATGCCTTTTTCACTCACACGCTCTCATGCAGACACACACACACACACACATGCGCACACACACACTCTTATACACGGACTGTAGTACAGTGGATGTTGTCAGTCAGCAGACTGCAGTAGCTCCGGTTGCAGTGTCTGGTTTCCACTTGATGAGAGTGTAATCCTTGCAGGTTCCTGCCTGCTACTTTGTTTTCCTCACTGTCTGACTCATCCCTCCAACCTGTGGGAAGGAGGCAGAGACGGACTGTGTCACTGTCATAACACAGGATTACTGCCGACAATACACTTTCTCAAAAGGGATGGGAAAGATGCCCTGGAGTTTCTGTCCTCTCCTCTGTTATTGTCCTCTCAGTTTTCTCAGATTGCACTTTTTGTTTATCGGCCATTATCTCCTTTCCTCTCCTTTTCTTCCCTCTCATGTTGTCTCTCAGTATCCTGGCCCATTAGTTTCCTCATTTTGATCCATATTTTCAGTTATACACTATAAATAAAGACTTTTATCCTAAAATCTTTTTGAGCTCATACAAATAATATCACATGGAACCATCTGACAATTACTGCAACGTTTACCCTTCAGGTTTTATTCAGATATACTTTGAACCCTGTCAGTTCGTCCAGCGTCATGCATTACGTTTTTTTTTCATTCTTAATCACAACGAAAACAAGCCCTGTGTGTTTTTAATCCAGTTATCATCCTTCAGAACTCATTGTTACCTTCCATCAAAGTGAAGATTATCACATCCTCCAATGAAAGCCAAGATCATATCATCGTCTCCACATCTTTCGCTGGAATTTTGTGCTGCGTTTTTCTAGAAACTCAGAAACTCAAGCCTTTCTTATTTTTCCGGGAATTTTATGATTTTATAATGTTCAGCATCTCACACACTGATGTTGTAAATCTCACAGAGATTCGGTTCTGGGTTTCTGCCTCTGGGGCAGTTTCTGTTAGGACACTGAGCTTCTGAGAAAAAAGGCTGATGAAGAAGTTTGTTAGATACTTGTAAAGCATTTCAATGAATAAAGTGCAATTACATGTACATGTAGTTTTCATGGCATGTACTAAACATGATTTATAAGGGATAATTTTTAATTGAGGAAATGTGGCTATAGTTTATATGCAGCAAGTATTTGATAAGTCACACATAGTAGCATTGATTCAAAACACATAATTGAAATTCAGACATCACATTTATATGATCCTGCACTTATAGTAACTATGTTATTCTTATTCTTATTTCTATTGTTGTGGTTAGAGTTAATATATGTCACCAGACTACAGCTACTGCCTGGTGAACCCATTGCTGTTCACTTGTGCCTCTGAACATGCTCTACAAAGTGATCACAGTGCTGTTTTAATGTTATTGTGAAAACAGTTTTAGGGCACATGGCGCAAATAGCCAATCAGAGGTGAGGTTTTACAATCAGCCACTTTCTTTTTGAAAAACAAGAAAAAAAGAGCAGCGTGTTCCCCGCCTTAACCTCCTCCTCCCCTGCTTTCTCATCAGCCGTGTGAATCCCAGGTCTTATCAACCGGCACCTGCACCGCTGCTCAGCTCCAGCAGACTAAATCCAGCCGGATCAGAGCTAAACACTGAGGGATTACAACACGGTTTAACACTGAAGCATTGAGACGTGGGCCTGAATGCCTTTCTGAAGCCGCCTTCCAGCACATTAACAATCAACCCGTTTTGCAGCCGTCCCATTTGTGTCGTTTATCTGCCAAAAGCCACCTGTCTCTAAAAGTCAGCTTTTGATAATGTGATAAAGCAGTCCCTTTTAAGCATTCACGCCCATACGTTTTTTATTTCATGTTTTATCAATGGGTGTTTTTCTCCAAGGATAACAGGTTTTATGATCCAAACGCAGCCTGCAGCAGTACATACGTTTCTATCAGAGTCCACACTCAAGTTTCAACATATTGGCAAGTTTCTATGAAAACAATTTCAACTTAATTCAAGATCCTACATGCAGCAACAGAGGAGTTAAGATGAGAGAGAGCGTTGGGTCTGCCCTTTGGCTGTGGTGGCAACATCAAAAGTTCCATACACACTAGGTGCCAAAAGAGCTTTACAAAGTACACAGGGGAGTAAAAAACTCATTGCATACAACACCGACACACTGACGTCCACCTGGCAGGAAAACTCGGTGCCAATAACGAAGCCTCACCTGCACCTGCACTGACTGTCCGCCCTCCAAGTTTGTTTCAAAATCTTCCCCCCGACACAACGGAAGGAGAAGTGAAAAGAGTTCAAGTGCCTCCATGTCAAGACCAAGTTTGACGTGTCTTTTTGAACTATAGGGTTGGAAATTGTTTTGTCGCCCCGGGAGAGGAGATGTGGCCACCTAAACATGGCTGGTAAGAAAAACAAATAACGGTCGGCGTTTTTTCATGTGGAAGAAAAGGAGGAAGCTTTGAATCCTGAATGCCAACTAGTTCAAAGGGCTGCAGCGACGGTGGGGAGGGTACCCACACACATGCATACATATACACACAGTAAGTCATTGAATTTAAACAAACAAGAGGCCTCATGGACCCTCACAAGGCCATGGTCATGGTTACTGAGGTTACCAGTTGCCCTGCACATACACACACACACACACACACACACACACACACATACGTATCCGCACAAACTTAGGCCCGGTTTCAGCAAGTCATTGTTGTGTACTTTCTCGCACACACTCGGGCAAACACACGCAAACACCCCCCCTCCCCACCCCACCCTTTGCCTATCCTGTTTCAGCCCCAATCAGTAATGCGCACAGCCACACAGGAGAGGCCTTGTGTGCGAGGGGTCGTAACAACTGCTGCAGTAGCTGCAGGGCGACCTTTAACCCCTGACAGCATGGGAAAGTGGGCACACTCAGCTGTCAGGACCCCAGTAGGCCGGTTACCCCCATCAGTAATGGTTGAACGATGATTAGACATCAATGGAAGACACCCACAACGCTCAGAGAGGAATGTCGTAAATGGGCAAAGTGTACACAAACACACATAAAAGAAACATCTGAGCATCGCAGGCACACACACACACACATGGACAAACACACATAAGATTACCGTCCTGGCCTCTGCTGACACGATGGGTAGTAATATTGTGCAATCATGCTCAGCAAACGAAACCTGTCAAGCTTTGGATTTATCCCCATGTTGACATAGTGAGCGTGGGGCAGTAAAAGAGATAACTGGCATCAAAAGAGTCTCGAGAGAGTTTCAAGTTTGTTTGTTTGTTTTATAACCGTTTTTTTTTTTTCCTAGAAAGTTCTGCGTTTGATTTCCAGGCCTTTCTGTGTGGAGTTTGCATATCAGCCCTATGCTAGACTGTCGATATGACCTGGGTGTACCTATACCCTCAATTGTAAATTGAATTATGCAGTATGTGCTGAGCAAGAGATAACTTGACACGTGTAGCCCAGTAACAGTAACTAAGGGCTCAGGGCTTAATGATGCATGAACATATACAAACATGTATAAACCCACAGTAGTCAAATGAACATATGGATAATTACACAAAAAATCTAACCTTTATGTTACACAAGGACAGTTACAGTAAATATACACTCATAACGAAAATGTGCTGACAAACATGCTAATTTAGCATGAATTTGTGCACACACACGCACATGCACATGCACATGCACACACACGCACACACTGCATCAGTTTTTTCCAGCCCCTTAAGACCTGATTTCTGCCCGTGTCGTTTGGTTCTCACAGTCCTCAGTGACTGCAGGAATGCCAAGTATCCAGGAACCCCCCCGGCTGAGCAGGCCAGTGGTTAGGCCCATGATTTAAAACAGCCCTGGTTGTTCCCATGTCACACACTGTGACAGGGGGCATGTGGAGGTACAATATATGCCACAGCCCTCAGCAGTCAGCTCTCCATGTGGCTCCACAGACTGTTTTTTTTTTTAGGTGGAGCAGAGCCGGTCACTGAGTAGCTCCACGCCACTTCAAGGGTCCAAACGCTGTTTCATGTTTTAGCCCATTAACTACAAATTGTTAACATTACTTCAAACCATTTTCCAAAGCACAGTGAAGGTCTTTGGAGTGACAAATGCATTTTTCCTGTCTTCCAGGCAGCCGCAGTTTTCAGCTCATGTCAGCACTATTTTAAAACCGACTTTCAGAAGTTTCCATTGCAGTTAAAAACAGCGAACTCTTTAATGTACGAAGGTTTTATCTTATAATGACCCTGTTTGACCCTGTTTGATTTTGTGTCTCCAAAACATTTCAGTTCATATCTTTACAGCAGCCAAGACAAGATGTTGAGATGCTCATCCTTACAGTCAGAGAAGAACTTTATACACGGATGTGATTCAGAAAATGAAAGCAGTAACATTCAAGGCCTATAATACACAAACAAGGCAACTGCAATAAGGTCCTCCAAGAAGATCAGTATTAGGTAATGTGATAAAAGCAAGAAAAGTCAGGGAAAGATCATGATGGTGGTTTAATTCATTGCAGACTGAGCAGCCAAACAAGAGCAGCTAGTAGATACATCAACACGCCAATATGAATGGTTTATTTCAAACACTGTCTTTTGACAGATAAAAAAAAAACTTGAACAAAACACTACTGGCACCAGATCTGAGACCAGTGTCTTCTAATAACACGGAAAAAAGTGCATTAATTACTTAAAATGGCCTGGAGTAATGTAAAGAATCTGCAATTGTGGTTAAAGGGCAAAATCATGGCAACCCTCTGTTATGCTTGAAGAAATAGCAAGTATTGACTGGCTGCATTTGTGTCAGCACAGTTCTGTGATTCATCACAGAGAGAGAAAACACTGAAGGAAGGCGGAGCCAGTTTTAAATTTGACAAAGTGAAGCCGTGTTTGGGTACAGAGAAGAAATAAATATGTCCTTACACTCTCTTCAGGTTAGTTATAATGGGTCAATGAACACACCGCCCCCATGGATCATCCTTCAATTGTCATAATCCCTCAGACAGCTGGGACCCCCAGAGCCACAGATGCCCAGGCGAGAGGGACAGAGGACAGAGTTCAGACTGATAAGGAGCGGAGGGGGCAAGGGTGTGTGTGTGTGTGTGTGTGCGTGTGTGGTTAAGAACCTGTTACTGATATGCACGTGAATGTGTACAATGTCTGTGGGATGCAGGTTTCTGTGTGTGTGTGTGTGTGTGTGTGTGTGTGTGTGTGTGTGTGTGTGTGTGTGTGTGTGTGTGTGTGTGTGTGTGTGTAGCGTGGAAGGTTTTGTGCTCTGCATCCTGTCCTTGTCAGGTTGGCAGCTGACTGTGATTAATATTTCACAGCTAACAAATGGAGAGCACAGGCAGGCTTGTGTGTGTGTGTGTAACCTTGTCATGACAGCAGTATAATTGCCATAATTACCCCCCCCCCCCCCCCCCCCTTTCTAAATATCACACACTCTCGTGTAGCCACAGACACACACACACACACACACGTCTAGAATGATGTAGGTATAGCGGTCACCTGTAGAGCAGCGACCACATTATCCCACCCAGAGCTTAAACCTCTCTCCCTTCTCTCTCTCTCCTAATAATAATTGCACACCATATATTTCATCTAACATCACTTTGTTAACAGTAACATGTCATTTAGCAGAGTTGCTAGCTTGTTACATTGGTTTTTATACCTTGTTTTCACAATCTTTTTCAGGTTGTCTTAAGAGTGTCATTACTCTGTAACAGGTTTCTCTCTCTCTCTCTCTCTCTCTCTCCGTAATTTAGAGAATCAACCAGCTGCTCATCCAGGAGTGTCACTGATTTCAATCGCTAAACCAACACAAAATGATTTTTAGTAGTTTTACCATTTTTTGCTGCTTCCTGTCTCTGTCCCTGTGTTTTTCAATTAATTCTCTTGTGCATTCTTTGCCAATGAGGGTTGAAGTCACATTCCCATTGGCTGCAGCGGGTGCTGTCGCAGCCAATCAGAGTGTGTGATATGGAGGCTTGGCCTACCTTGGCTGTGCACCCAAAATAAATGGGAGCAGCACTGTTTGATTCTGAGCTCAGTGACAGAAAACAGAGGGAGGACATCAGTCACATATTGTGGACCAAAAAGCTATTATATATATAGTTTATAGCTTAAATAAACAGAGATCTGTTTTTCTTATTTCCTATGTTATATATTTGTTTGCTGTGAAGAAGAAGTCTTCATACAGTGACATACATACCGTAATTAGCTGAGGTGGCATACAAATTAATATTATATTATGATCTTACTGTAATCAAGACGCAATAACATGACTAGACTTTGATGGCATAGTACGTTTTTGAATCAGACACATTATTCAAGCTCTACGCAGCCTAAAACAGCGCTGTAAACCAAATTAAATTAAATTAAATTATTAAAGCTCATATTGGATATTCACAACAAAACAGTAAAATAATAGCATCACAATAAATAGACAGTTAAGGTGGTAGACATAACACGTAAGGTATACATATTTAATGAAGTTAGAACCTTTAATTTTTTGTTTGTTTGCTGTTGTTTTTTTGTTTTTTTTACATTGTTCTAAGTTTAACCCTCAGCTCTTTCTTCTCAGATCTCTTCACACGACTTGGGCGTCACATGTTTCAAACAGCAGATAACTCATTTTGGAATGAAAATTAATGCCAAAGTTAAAACAGCTATCTTAGTTGTTTGCTGTTTTTGTACGTGAAAACATCAAAATCAAATCTTTATCCCATGTGAAAGTTCTCCCTGATGAGACGGCTTTGATGAGGCCTTTGAAGTGGAGGACTCGTGGTAATAATGGCGATGATGGTAATTGATAACGGTGAGCTGAACGGTAAATGGCTGTTCATCGGGGATAGGAAGTGCTGAGTGGAAGCCAGACTGGATGCTGCTGAGCCTCGGGCTGTGTGATAATAAAAGGGAGGGGTTGTTACGGCGACGATAAGAAAAAGTGGCAATTGTGTGTTTACGTGTGTGTTGCTGTTTATATCACTATGTCTATGTGGGACAGTGTGTCTGTGTGCGCTGAAAGCCATGTGGGTGGACACTTCCAGTATGTGTGTGTGTGCATGCGTGTGTGTCACAGTGTGTCTTTGTCTGTGTTTTGTGCATGTGGTTGTGCGGGGCTTATTGGGTGAAAGGGTGTAAAGGTCAAAATATGAGTGTGTGTGTGTGTGTGTGTGTGTGTGTGTGTGTGTGTGTGTGTAGCAGGTGGTAGAGTGGCTGGAAACCAACAAACACTGTCACTCCAATTAGGGGGAAAGTGAAGAGAAAGAAATTAGGGGGGTGAAGAGAGAAAAAGGGAATTAGTAGTGGACCTATTTAAGAAAATAATTTATTGATGAAAAAAACATTTTTTAAAAAGGTAGCGCTGATGCCCTCGACACCCGACGCATAAACTAAAACCTTCACTAACAATTAAAGGTTAGATTGAGACAACTTGACTAGCTTTAGGGGTTAAAAACTGTAATTTTTCCAGAGACACTTTATCACCCTTGTTATGATTGTATACAACTAGGTTAAGGAATATTCATAGTGAGGGCTAAAACAAGCCAACATAAACTGTCAAAGGAAACAATCTCCTTCCTCTGTGGTTCTATAATAACACCTGACTCTGTTCCCAATGGGCGATTCCTATACAGTAACAGTCAGATCCCTTCGTTACTTCAATGTAAGCATAATATATATACATGATACATTTAAAATCAATAACCTTTTCTCTCAAAGAGAAATGGTCCTTTTTTTATTTTCCGTATTTGGCAAATGGTTGCATGCGATGATAAGTGCTGGTGTGAAAGGGCCTCAGGATAAAGGGTGTTTTATGGTGTGCCGCTTGTAAATCCATCACTCTGAAGTCAATTTAATTACGTGAATTTGTGATTTATGAATAAACTTCACCTGCCTTGATTTGCTTTTATGCTGGTGAGAGAGGAGACTAAGAAATGTTGAGGAAGCACAGAGAGGCTTGGAAGGAAGTGATGTGTAAAACATGTTTTTATTATTTTGAAAGCTTTTTAATTGTTGTAATTTCAATAAAGACACTGTAATATTAAAAGGCAACAAAGTGATAAATGAAAACAGAGACAGAGCGCCAAGCGGAGAGAGAATTAATTTTAGTCTGAGAATAAACAAGTTGCAGGAAAAGAAAAAGAAAAAGGAGAAGCGGCATGACGAATTGGAGGAGAGCACGTCTGGGCAGCCTTTATCTCACCCTGTGCATGTGTCTGTGTGTGTGTGTCTGTGTGTGTGTGTGTGTGTGTGTGTGTGTGTGTGTGTGTGTGTGTGTGTGTGTGTGTGTGTGTGTGTGTGTGTGTGTGTGTGTGTGTGTGTGTATGACTGTGCTGTAACCTAATGGAGCTGGCAGGGCGGAATCAATTACTGACCAGCAAGGATTTTCCCACAAGCTTGAACTGGTGGGAAAACAGGAGCTCCTCAACATGCATCTGTACATGGGTGTGTGTGTGTGTGTGTGTGTGTGTGTGTGTGTGTGTGTGTGTGGATGGGGTGTTTCAAGGTCTTTGAGTGTACCTGTATCCGAGCCTGTGGAGGTGTGTGTGAACAATCTGCTTGACTGCTATCAGTGCAAGTCTGTATATGCAAATGTATAGGTGTGTTTACTTTTGTGTGTGTGTGTGTGTGTGTGTGTGTGTGTGTGTGTGTGTGTGTGTGTGTGTGTGTGTGTGTGTGTGTGTGTGTGTGTGTGTGTGTGTGTGTGAGACAGCTGGCACGGAGCAAACACTGGGAAAAGAGCCCATGGGCCTTCAGAAGGGAAACAAGTTGACTTCCAAACGAGGGCAGTGACTCAGTGTTGAGTACAAACCTGGTTTGTCTTGTTCCCTCAGTCTCTCCCCAAAAGAAAAGCAGAAAAAACAACAGTGTTACATGTGGTTTTTGATTTCACCCAACACTTTACATGAATCCTCCTCCTGTCATGGTAATCGTCTGTCAGACTAAAGTGTGTGTGAAGTGGTTTTGTCCAAAACAACACTTATCCAGCTGAATTTGGACAAGAAAGCAAGACATTATGTTTTATTTTGCACGTGACACTGTGTGATGTAATACTTTGCAGAGAATCATGTGTAACACTCAATATGGTGCAGAATTGCTTACCGTGTCTTTGCGGTTCTGCACACTCTTAATATTTTGCATTGTATTACATTGATGGGCCACTATTCTCCATGTTTGAGTTTGTTTGAAATGAAACTTCATTAAG
Organism: Trachurus trachurus; assembly: GCF_905171665.1. Taxonomy (NCBI): domain Eukaryota; kingdom Metazoa; phylum Chordata; class Actinopteri; order Carangiformes; family Carangidae; genus Trachurus; species Trachurus trachurus. The sequence goes on along the minus strand of NC_139904.1, from coordinate 18,370,454 downwards.
TGAGTCAGTATTTGTCACACTTCATTGCACAATATTTCACTTACATGGAAGGAGCCTATTTGCATAGTGTAGATATATTTACCCGAGGCACCTGTTGGATTTACGTAAGAACAAATACAACAATTACTGTCATCATATATCTTCATCAGAAATTAGATCTGGTTCACTCTGGCTCCTGACATTCACACAATTAACACAACACATGTTCACCTCTGCAGCTCTTTTTTTATTTTATTTTTTTATTGTGTTATACAGAACAACAACAACAACAAAAAAACCGGCAGCCTTCTCATTTAATAAAAAGGAGCCAGTGTATCCAGCACAAGAAGTTGCTTTTCATTTAATTTTTTGCTGCAGTGCGATGTGAAGCTGCATTGATAATCTACCCAAAAGATAAAATAGTTGTCGCTGTGATAACTTCCCACAGTTATAAAAGTCTTCCTGGGTAACAGAAACCATAGTGTCATCTCAAACTCTAGATAACATTGGCAATCACCAATATGAGAAAAGTTCAAATGTATGTAAATGTATTATACACTACAACACAAATGTTAGTTTATATTGAAAATCCTTTCTGTTTGAGATTTAATGCAGAAACACTTGACTTCTGAATTAGTATCTGAATTAAATTCTGGTAAATTTTAGGGTGATTTCACATCTGCATGAACCAAACCATAATTAATTTTCTCCCCTTATTTGAGCAGGTGAGAAAAACAGACTTGGTATTGATCCAAACATTCGCACTACACTTTAAGACCCCTTAGAGGAGATGGTCCCGAGCGACTGGTTCATCGATTCTTTGGCGTGAAAGATCTCACACAAGTTTGACCTAAATGGCTTTTTCTACCTTCTCTCTGTGTTTACTGTCCTGATCCATAAGACGACCTGGCCAGTAAGTGGAGTGTTTAAAAAAAGTTTAAAACTCATCAGGTAGAAAAACGCCTAAAGACGCTGAGGTCGGATGGAAAACTCACTCTGTGTGAGTGAGTTACAATAATACAATAAAATGCTCTTACTCAGAGGAAGAGGGTGGGAGTAACGCTTTCACATTATTGTTTACGCATGCTTCTCGTGTGTGTGTGCGTGTGTGTCTTGGCCCCGTGCGCGCGTGTTGTCGGCCCCTCATTTCTTTGATTGTTCTGTTCAATAATCGACTCTGTATTGAGTGGCTGCTGCTCTATAGTGAACAACTGCAGCAGGAAGCGGTGCCATGCTGGATAACACTGGCCTGAATACAGGGCTTGGTGACCCAGGGGATACTGAGCCTGTCGACTCACACACTCACACACTCACACACTCACACACACACACACACACACACACACACTCACACACTCACACACACACATTTTGGAGCCAATCGGGCTGGACAACAGTCCCTTGGGTGGGTCTCTTAAAAACCAATCAAGCAGACATCTTGGCTCTTGTCATTGTTAGGTGCTACAGTAACGCCGCCTCTGTGACCAGATACACACACACTCATGCACACACACACACACACACACACACACACACACACACACACACACACACACACACACACACACACACACACACACACACACACACTGAGCCCTAGTTATAAGAGCAGCCTGTGTGTATCTCAGGATGTAGGCTGTTGTTTCAAAGTTGTTCATAGAGTGAGAAGTCATCTTGCTGTGCATTCACACACTTCTATCAAAGGAAATACACTTCTAACACAAAAATATATTGTCCATAAAGGTTTGACACTCTGCCGTGAATTATACTCCAGAAATCAAGAAGTTTTACTTAAGTCGTGCTGCTGTAAAAGTGTAGATGAAAAGCAGGCTTATCTAACTCATTTTAAAGTGCATTGTAAGAGCACATTAATCAGTAGTGTCAGTTTTCTAACCTTAGCTAACATCCTCCAAGTTTCTTTTGTAAAGCTTAATTTTATGGTCCATCATTCCTGAACAATTTACAAATGACTTCCACAAAGTTTCCTAGAGAGAGCTGTGGAATTTGGTTTTAATTAAGAGGGGGAAACAGAGCCAGTGTTTCAGCTGGGACAGTTCCACTTCACTGTTGGCACAACCAAGTGAGTCTTATAATCCGTGCACATCAGGTCAGCTGAGCATATAAAAATGTGATTTGTCCACAGCATCAAACAATTTGACACAGACCTACAGGGAAACGATAAGATTATATTGATACTTTGTCTTCATAAATTCTTGATCAATTTTCTGTGTGAAAAAAAGCCGCCACAGGACTTTGCCAGACAGTCACATGTGATTTAACTTTTACTTTATAGAAATGTTCAGCCCTTCCGGGGTGTCGTTTAGCTCAGTGGGTAGAGCAGGCGCCCCATATGCAGAGGCAATAGTCCTCGTCACAGTCTGCCCCATATTGAATCGAATCGAATCCTGACTCGGGCGGCCCTTTGCGGTATATCATTCCCCAGCTCTCTCTGTCTCCTCATTTGTCTCTCTACACTATCAATTAAAGGCAAAAGCCCCAAAAATATACTTAGAAAAGAAATGTTCAGCCTTCCCTTACCAAGAGATGTACATCCATGTTGTCCAATATGCTTAGCAACATTTTAAATTGTATATTAGGCCTAAATTCTTCTTAGAAATCCGAGTCTGACGGTTCAGACATTTCGGAAGCGGTTCTCGGCTGGATTAAGTTTCCTGTAATAAAGTAATGCTAAATGGAGCGTTTCAGGAGATCCAGATTTTCCCTACAATTATTAGCAAATTCTTTCAAAGACACTTCAGTGCAAATGATTAGAAAATGACCCATAATATGAAGGATTTTGTGTTTTTAGTGATAAAGACTTTGAGGATTCCTTATAATGAAATAATGAGAATTCGCTGCCAACAAACTTCATCCAAGAATGAAAAAGTTAAGGCCAACAAAGTCTGAGTGTTTGATGTCACAGTTCACTGATCTCTGTGTGTGTGTGTTTGTGTCTGTGCGTGTGTGCGTGCGTGTAGCAGTAGGCGTTTAGTTTTCTTTGGACGTGACAGCCATCATCTTATGTAATAACTGAAACCATGTGTGTGTCTTTGTGTGTGTGCAGGGTGGCGGAGAGGACGGACGAGTTGTTAACAAGATGAACAACAATAACACCTAAAGCCGCAGTAGCATCTCAACCTCCAGGGCTGAGAGCACACACACACACACACACACACACACACACACACACACACACACACACACACACACACACACACACACACACATGGTTGACAAGCTTTCCTCCTGGCTGCTGCTCCACATGCTATTCAGTCACTACACAATACAGACACACAGACACACTTGCATGAATACAACAATAACACAGCGCTGAATGCACACACAAGTGACTGTACAAACACACGAACATCAAAACTCACTGGGCACCAGCATTTGCATGAACAATGGTGAGTGTGTGTGTGTGTGTGCGCACACAAACATACACACACGTTTATTTTCACACAAACACTCCCACATGCTCTGGACCGCACTCTCTCTCTCTCTCCCTCTCTCACACACACACACCCCACTTGCCTAATCCCTCATAATGTTTTTTTTTCTTGTCCTCCCAGCGCACACAAACACAGACACACTCTCTCTCACACACACACACACACAGCACTCCCACACTCACATCTGTTTGGATTTGTTTTCTGTCTGAAGCAGCCCCCCTTCATCCCTCACTCTCTTCCTCCCTCTCTCTCTCTCTCTCTCTCTCTCTGCTTTCTCCTTTCTTCCTCTCATCCGTAGCCACAGCAGCAGACTGAAGGAAACATTGTACAAGGCGCTCAGCTCACCCTCTGCTGTTGTGAAGCAGGCACAGGTACATAGTGCACACACACACCAGTGAGAAATCCCTTTACTGTAACAACACAACACAATATAAAACAGCCTTATCTCCTCATGGACACACATGTTGACTGAGGTTATACATCAGACCACCTGTCCACACATCCATCTGTGCAGGATTGCAATAATGTGTGCAACACCATAATTGGTCTCAGAACAGTGGAAGCTGAGCTAAGTATCACTCAAAAGCTCATGGCTAATAACCTGTCACAGATCCAAGGACAGCCCTGAACATATTTATTGAAGTCCAACATATGATGCCATCTGCTTGATGAGCACCAGGAAACACAGAAGTGACAGAAATCATATTTGCAGTAGCAGGAAGTCAAACTTGGTCTCAGGTACAATAACCTAAAGCGGCCACAAGTGGGCAGTAAATTACATGATGAAGTTACAGTAAAGAGGCAACATCACAGAGTGCCGCTCTGAGATCAGATGTGAGCAGAAAAATATCGCCTCCGTGGCTGTTTCCCCATTTGCATCTCTGTGCTAAGCTAACTTGGGCCAAGTTGGCTGTAGCTTCACAGTTAATGGACTAATGTGAGAGAAGAATCGATGTTTCTTTCTAATTCTTGGCAATAAAATTAATACACATAGCAAAAATCTTCCCTTTACTATCATAAAATCTGTTTTTAAAAATCGTGCTTAGGCCTGATTATCATTTATCCCTGGTCATTTGTAAGTAATTTGACCCAGTTGACCCAGCAAGAGTGAATTGGTAAAGCTCCAACTGCTTTTGAATTGTCGTATTGATCTTTTTAAAATGAATCAGAAGTAAAAAGTAGGTATTCACCAGCCAGCCAATTAAATACAAGCATATTTGGACAATTTGTAAGGAATTGATATATTTATTTCTTCGAACCTCTTCGATAATCAATTTTCTCTATTAATTACATTGATCTACTTTTTCATGAATGTGATTTTACATTGTCGTAAATAGAACAGTTTTATTATTATGAATATTGTACACACACCATTTATTGAATGCTAAATGAAAAAACAAATAATAATATAACAAAAAATATATTTATAAAGTAAAGCCCATCCACATCAATAATCACATTTATTGATCATTTGAAGGATTAGCTCTGCAGTTTAACACCTTTTTTTTTTTTTTTTTTACCTCTCATGTTGTGAAGACGTGCATCATCCAGCCTCATCCCCCTGGAACAAACCCACACACTCATATATACACAAACAAACATGCACACACACATCACCAGTGTCCCATTACCCCCCAGATGTCTGGATGGTCGGTATAGGATGTCCAGGCTGTGTGTATGTTTTTGTCTGTGTGTGTGTGTGTGTGTGTGTGTGTGTGTGTGTGTGTGTGTGTGTGTGTGTGTGTGTGTGTGTGTGTGTGTGTGTGTGTGTGTGTGTGTGTGTGTGTGTGTGTGGCTGCTGCCGTCAAGCTCCTGGCGTTGACACAGTAAACTGATCCTAAGGGGTCTGAGAGGGGAAATGTCTCCCTGCCGCACACACACGCACACACACATACATATATAAACTCATACACACACTCCAGAGGGAGAGGAGAGCAACGGAGGAGCGGCACTCACACGAAGATTGAGTTACAGCTGAATTAGATCTGAGCTGTGGGAACCAGCACCTTCCCTTAGACACACACACACACACACACACACACACACACACACACACACACACACACACACACACACACACACACACACACACACACACACACGTACACACACACACACATGCATGACACAATCGTGTTGTGTGTCCTGGTGCATCTATGGTGTCACTTCTTGACACCGAAGATGCGCAGGGACACACGCTGAGATGAGATGGTATGTGTACACATTCTCACACACACATGCTCTCCCACACACGCACCGACAGATGCTCATAAACAAACACACACACGGTCGTGAACAGATGCAGCCGGACCCTCAGGAACACACACACACACACACACACACACACACACACACACACACACACACACACACACACACATAGACAAATATAACATCAAAGAAAAATGCATGTGATCTCACAAATAAAAAGCAAGTAAGAACATGACATGACAGTGTGCGTGTGTGCGTGTGTGTGTGTGTGTGGGGCTGGATTAACAGACATAATCATAAACACAGATACTCATCTGTAAACACACGATTAAAGACACAAACACACATTTCTGTCACCCATGGACACTAGAGAGAGGCGAGGAAAGTCTGAGGCAGCAAAGTTTATAACAGGCACAAACACCACACACAATACAGTGTGTGGTGTTTGTGTGTGTGTGTGTGTGTGGGGGGGATTGATGGTGTCGGCCTTGACTTGGAGACAGTGGTTCTAAAAAAAAAAAAAAGCAAGGCTGAAAAGAAAAGGACAGAGGAGAGGCCACCTAAACCACAAGCCAGTAAACCCTCCACATCTTAATTGCCCTTTCGTTTTCACATGGTAATGCCTCTCCTCGTATGTGTGTGTGTGTGTGTGTGTGTGTTTATCAGTGTGCCCCAGCCAGGTTCACACAGCGAAGCCTGTCAGCCAAATAGCGTGTGGGTCTCAACCTGCTATAAACAGACACACACACTCTACTCCTCTAAGCGCCATTGAAAGGATGCTTGGAGTTTTTCCACCCGCTTCATTTCATCAACCAGTGTTTCCTATCCCTCCATCTCAATCATCCAAGACATTTCAGTGAGTAAAGGTCATTTTGTATTGTAAGGACATTTACTATGATGACATGAATATCTGTCAAACTGTCTGTGCCTGAGTTGATTTCATTTTTAAGAAATGGATAAGAACAAAGATCGGGTTGTGCTTTTACTTTTAGTACCAGGATCTTTTACTTTTGAAATAAAAATATATTATTAAGTCTCCAGAACCAGATTCTCCAAAGGAAATGGCCCCTAAAATTGGACTCATATATCCAGTCATGCATCCATAACTTTGGTCTCCTTTTACTTGGCAGAAATTCTGACAAATTCATGCATGTCTAAGGGATTTGTTGTTATTGATTCCTCATTCCTCAAAGATCAGCCAGAAACACAAAGATACAACAAGTGAAGTTGTTAATGTGACACTGTGGTCGCATCACAGGAGGGCTGTCAGTTTTAAAGCAGCGGTGTAAAGGCAGGACATGTGCAGCGTGGCATTAAGCCGTCCTGCTGTGAACACTTTGCACATGAGAACCAGATTTGTCGCAACACCAGTGCAGGGTCACAGCAGGTCACAGAGGAGATAATAGCGATCAGAGAATAATCTTCTCCATTAATGTTTGCTCTCCCTTTGAGCTGCGAGTGCCTTACTGTGAAGCATGCAGCCATCAGCAAGGCAACACACCATGAAGGTCAGAGCAACACACACACACACACACACACACACACACACACACACACACACACACACACACACACACACACACACACACACACACACACACACACACACACACACACACACACACACACACACACACACACACACACACTTAATATCAACACAATGGGTGGCACTAGGGCTCTCCTCTCAACAGCTGCAGCTGTGACCACATCATTACCTGTCTTTTCACCTTAGGTTTTATCGTCCAACCCACCACAAACACACACACACACACACACACACACACACACACACACACACACATCCCCATTAGTACAACCCCACGCACATGCACGATGCCGCCATCCGGTTAGCCCCATCCCTGTGGACATGAGCTCCAGGAGAACCAGGAGAGAGAGAGGGGAGTGCAAACAAACTCTCCCCAGGTCCGGGGCTCTGGTTTCAGCCTTCCGTCCGCTGTGGCCGGGGGGCCATGGGAACACGGAGCACCAGGGGCCCTGTGTCAATAAGGAGCAGTGGTTCAACACAATGGGGGCCTGCCTGCAGACAACACTGCTGACAGACACCCACACAAAAGGCGGTGTGAATGGGTGTGCACACACACACAGACACACACACACACACAGAAAAGAATAGAGCAGTGTGTGGTTGCCCACAAGGCCGATGGTTGATGACTGCTTCTGTGTGTACAGATTCACTCAAACACCCAGCAGCGTTTATGCCCATGAGGAAACAAACACACCATCATAAACTGAGGCCTGTGCATGGTTTACACTTACAGTACAGCGTGTACCGCAGAAAATCAGCATGACAAACATCAGTAGATTGCGCCCCTTTATGCATTCTTTGCATTTGTTTCACCCTGTTTTACAGTCCAAGAGTCAAATTGATAGAACTCACTGCCGTTCAGATAACATTATATGACTTGTCACAGAAAACTGCACCATCAGACACGTTAATCTGACTGTGCAAATCAGAGCACGGCCCCGTTTGACAACCCCGCATGTCAAAATGTGAGAGTTTTAATTTTGCTTATCGTGCATGCTCGGAAATGAGAATATCTACTACGTTAACATAGTTTTTACGGTGAGACCGCAAAGCACAGAGGTTTTGTTGTGTTAAAGGAAAGCCTTTAATCCTAGCTCTTATGCAGTATTTGTGTTACATTTGGTTATTGCTACATATGCACATCCGTCCTGGGGGCAATATTACTCATTCACCAGCTAGTGCATTTTAACCTAGATTTAAGCAAAGGATAAATTACTGCTTGTCTGTAGGAATTCAAACATTCAAAGCAGCTACCATGCTCCCTGTTGGTCAAAACCTGTGACCCCAGTGTTATGGACTCAAAATTCATCAATACATCAATCAATTCTTCCAACAGTGGCTCTCACTGTGTAACTGGGACAGCTGAGTTGACTGGCTGACTGTGCAGAGGGAAAAGTGCAAAGAAATGGAAGTACTGCCACCTGGTGTCCGCTGAGACAAAAAATGATGTTTTAATCCATGTCTAACAGCAGGTGGCAGCACTTTGAGGCTTTTGGATGGAGGATTAGATCATGACTTACATCGTCTTATCCAAGTATTTATCTATAAGAAGGCTGCAGAAATCACTCACCTAGGCTGGACTATCTGGAGACAACATAAGAGCTCCTCTTTTTCTGACAGGGCACAAACCACATTGTTTTCTGACCTGAAGCTGTGCAGCTTCTCAGTAAAGCTCTGAAAATATCATCTCATCACCAGGAATGAGTAGCTACTCTGCACTTCACCCTGTTGTTATCTCGCTAACCACAGGTGTCTTCAGAGCGAGCTGACTGTGTCACAGTGTGAGTGGTTGTTTACACACAAGCAGGCTCTCCGCAGCGAAGTTCAGTTAACTCATCACGATGAGTCCTGCTCAGGTCTGCTCAGTCTTTCTTTAAGTTTGACTAAATAAGCCTGTACATGCCATAAGCATCAGCCCAGTCACACTAGATTTATGGAGACAAAGGTTGACCTTTAGGTGGCAGACTGTCTGTAGGCTGTTGTTATGTGAAATAAAGGAACCAGTGTTTTGGGAGCTGGACTTGCCTGGAGACAAACAGGCAGCATATCTGAGCCGCTTTCTTCTTCAGGTTTCACTACTATTTAAAAAAATAAATAAAAAAAATCTGTCTTTAACAGGTATCTACATATTTATACTAATCACAAAAAGTTAGGAAAATTCCACTTTTGGGTGATATCTATGGAAATTTATGGATGATATTATATCATAAAAGTCGGGCATTGAGTAGAGGTATGAAATTTCAAACATTTAATTGAGATGTATTTATTTATATTTATTGGGTATACCACAACAAATATGTCAATGTCTCAATAAGTTGTCATGTGGTCAAAGGATGTCCACTTCTCTGCCTTTCTCTGACTCCTCCAGTCTCTGTTCAACCTGCTGATGACACTCTGTGACTCTAAACTCAGTCAGTGGACACTTCCCTCTGACAACATCTAATTTGAAGCCTTGACTTGATTTTTGCGGTTAATCACCTTGTTAGAGAGAACAGCATGTTACGTTATAATTACTGAAACACCGAACAGTTGGACATGTGCATTCAAAAAGGTTAGAAGAGGTCAAATTAAGTTCACCTGTAAAGGTTATAGTGCATTTTAGGTGCACACTGAAATTTAATCCGAAAGCCGAATATCCCTAACTTTTTGTGAGTAGTGTATTACTACTGTGTTTATTTTATTTTTTGTGTGCTCTTGGCATCATTTGAAATGAAAGTTTATCCTCAATGGCTTTTGAGATCCAAATAAAGGTTAAATAAAAAGTCATTTTTTGAGGTACTTATAATTACATTTCCTGGTTAATTCGACTACAATACACAGTACAATATGCTACTTGTCAGATGGAAATGTACATATAACTCCTCTACATGTGTTTGACAGTTATAATTAGTTCATCTTGTTGTCTTAATGTTGTATGTGTGTTGTCTGGGGTTGGAAATTTATAAGCTTTGCTTCTTCCATCCCCATTTCAAACAGTGTCTGTTGTTGTTGTTGTTTGTCCTGTTCGATATATGGTTATATGGTGTCCTGTGGATTTTCTTGTTACAGTATGTTGTACGTGAGATATAATTTTGTTTGGTTTGAAATAAATATCTATATCTAATCTAATCTAATCTAATCTAATTTTCACATGGAGATTTTAATTTAAAAAATAGGATGAGTTTGTTAAGTTAAATAATGCATTTCCAACAATCTCCCACCCTTTTTATCTGGTGGCACCTTATTATATAGTTAAATTAATACTAGCTCCAAAAGAGACACATTTTCATTGAAAGTAACTGTTACAGGCCCAAATCAATGTTCAATCATCACCATTAATCCTCTCACAACCCCTTAGAATTATCTTGTGAACCATCTGGTTCATTGTCTGAGGTGCATCTCTTTTAAAGCTCAAGCCTCTTGAATATTCTTTTTTTTTTTATCTTTGTTCATTTGGTTCACACGGTTCAATAACAGTTGGTTTGTTCAGCATCAGAGGAGCAGAGGTCTCTCAACTACAGGAAAATGAGCACACAAAACGGTTAAAGCAATATCAAAGTTTTATTCTTAAAATGTAGTATAGAGAGGAACAGTAGTACAATTCAGAGAGAAAAGAGGAGAATGTAGTTCCATCTTTGAAAACCTTTGATAAAAACGTAAAAAGAGTAACCTGAATTTGCTTTGTGTTCGGAGGGCACTGAGGCGCGGCCCGAGTTTTGCATCACTGTTAAAGTTCGAGAGAAATTGAAAAATACAACCTTCTGCAACAGCGTAAAAAAATACAGCTGGGGAAAAAAAACCTCTGCTTTACATCTGTAGTGTTTTTGCTTCTTTTTCGTGTTTTTTTTTCTTTTGTCCATATAACAAATACAGCATAAAATCTAAAATGATACATCATAGTTTTTGAGTTTCATTCATTACAGTAAAATCAGTAGGATGGTAAATAGTATCAAAAGAACAAACAAGACAACAGGATGGTGTGATGAACAAGCACACAACGTGAACAGAGAGAGAAAGAGAGAGAGCGAAGAGCGGAAGGTGTAAGTTCACGGAAATAAACCATCACATCTGGAGGTTTGTAGCTGACTGTGTGTTCCATTAAGTAAATCCACTAGTTAAATAATATATTCTTCATATATATATATATATATATTTATCTCATATATTCTCCACATATATATACATATATGTATATATATATCCGTAATACAACCCCACCCACAGTGATTTGAAGGTAAAAGTGACACGAGGAGGATGAATATCTCTATGACTTAAAATATATCTTCTTCCACTGAGAGTAAAGAGAAGTCACACATCGTCTGTATCATTAGCACTTCAGTATATCCTACTGTATGCTCCACTGCATATGAACAGATACTGCTGTTCCAAGGTTTTAACCCGCAAACAATCCGTGTTTCTTTAGAAAATATGTGCTTAATGAAAAAACAAAAAAAGAGAAAGGAAACATCTGTGGAAAGGAAAATTAAACAATATGTATCTAGGGTAAAGTGAATGATTCTGTAGCATAAAAACATTTAAAAATCTCAACAATTACAGACACAAGCAAGGATTTTCTACACTAAGCAAGTTTTCACCTGGCTTTTCTCATACATTATATTTCAACAATAATTAAAAACAACAATTTTGGTTGGACAAATAGAAATTAACAGTCTTGATTGCATTTTGGAGTCAATATATAATATTAAATAACAAAACAAAACAAAAAAAAGTCTAATAAAAAAGTTGCGCATTGGAAGAAAGACACAACAGTTTTAATATAGTTCCATTCAGACCCGCTTTTGGGGAAGCAAGAAAAAACGAACAAAAAGAAAATTATTTTCATGAACGCAAAAGTAAGTGCATGTCTATGAGGCGCCATAGAGCTTCACTTTTTGTGGAACAAAGTGTTTTTCTACCTGGCAGACCTAAATAATAAAAACAAACTTACATCAAATTAAACAGATGACATTTTTTATACCTTTTACACATGAAAAATGGAGTTCTTTCAGAGTTTAAACATCACACATCATGATTTTCTGCACACTTCTCCCTCACAACCGACGTTCAAGTGATTCAAAATATATATACTGTATTTACTTTATAACTCAGTACCAAATATAAACAAACGTATAAAGGTATTGATGTCCACTTAGGTCCTCAAAACGTCAATTACAAGTACTGCCGGTAGTTCTACAAAAATGGTATGTGTGTGTATGAGTGTGTGTGCATTAAATAAAATAAAAAGCTTAAAAACAATGGCAAAGCATACCTGATAGTCGCCGTAGCACAACAGTGTTCTATAGTTTAAGCTGATTACATATGTATAACTGAGTCAGTTTAAGCTTTATGATTATAAACATCATATATAGCCTGTAGGTCCAGTATTTTGCAACAAGCATTACAGCACCAAACGTTTCGTCATTTGGCAAAATTCAAGCTTTAAGTGAAAGTCAGATGCTTTTCTTTAATAGTAATAAAGTGTTACTGTGACGCCGTGATTTGTATAAAGCTAGCAATAACATTTCCCCTTGTACTTTCGCTTTTTTTTTTTTTTTAATTAATCTTTTTTATCTTTTCTCCCGCTTAACAAAAAACCTCACGTTGTCTTTTCTCTTTTTTAAGCGTATTCAGTAGTTTTTGTTTCCTGCTAAATCTTGGTGTGCGGTCTGTTTGGTATAATATCACAACCCTCTTAAATTAATCATAAATATGGCTGTGATACATTAGAGTCACAAAACAGATTTTTTGGTTCCAAGATTTGTGCAGGGAAAGAAAAAAAAGAAAAGAAAAGAATAATATAATATTTAGCGCATCTAAACAAGATCTACAGAGCAAGTTAAAAATCTTCTTGTCGGCAATAACGCTCTTCTTCTGTGTACTTCTACAAGCATCAAGCAATATTCTCTCAGATTGAGCAGAAAGCAACAGCCATTACTGCGCCTGCTGCAGACAAAAAACAAAACAGAAATAAAAATTATAGCATCTTGATAAGACCATAATAACCTCTCTTCATAAATTAAATAATTAACATTTCTTTTTTTTTCTTTTAGATGATTGGCCAACCCCCAACTCAAAAACTACATCACCCTGCCCAACTCCCCCCCCCCGAAAAACAGGAAATAAAAATACATCACCAAAAACCTGATTTATCATATTATTTGTCGTTAGAATCTTTCTCTTGTGGGCTCACGGCCCAGAGTTGGACACATTTTTAACAATAATAAAATCTGTACATCTTCTAGAGTTCCCACTCTACCAAAGCTTTTTTTTTTAAATCCATCTCTTTACCATTGACTTGCACAATTAAGTAACCTCAAGGTTTGATAGCACTTTGGAGTTGATTGTTTACCAGCTAGTTTTTGTATACATATATATTAAACATCAACTTTTATTTTGTTTCTCAAGCTTGTTAAAATTCTTAGTCCTTTTCCGGGGCAGCACCAGCGTTGCCCTCACCCCAATTTGATTGGTCGTTGTCGGTAGGCTCCTCCCCCTCCAGGTCCTCCCCTTCCTCGCCCTCGAAGTCTTCGTCGCGGGGAAACTCCATGCCCTCCAGGCCCTCCTGAGTGGCCTGGTGCGAGTCGGCGCAGTCCGCACACACACCGTAGCGCCTCGAGCCGTGGCGGATACCAACGCTGGCAGCCAGCATGAAGATCTTCTTGCACACCATGCACTTGTACTTTTTGTCCTTCTTGTGCACCTGTAAGAGGGATGGGGAGAGAAGGGGGGGGGGGTCGAGGAGATGGGGGTGAGTCACGTTAGGATTTGTCAATACGACACTTTCAGGCTCAGTTTTAGGAAGCCAGGCTAGCTGGCAGCTTGCAGTAGCTGTACATTTACCATTTATTTTGGTATCAATCCTCTTATCCAACTCTAAGCAAGAAAGAAAATACGTCTATTCCGCAAAATGTCAAACTACTCATTTGTAAATTAATACAGAATAATTGCACTCGTTTTTATTTCTACAAAGGGAACTTGGGTATGAAAGAAAAAGCTTTTGTTCCATTAAGCTCAATTTGACAGTAGTAGAGTTGACTTTGGCTCAATAAAACAATTCAGATTACATTAGTATTTAGTTTGTTCTTTCCAAATGTGCTGCCAGAGCAATGATTTACTAAGCCTTCTTATTCTTAAACACAAGTAATGTGGGGCAGCCTCACAAATCCTGTCGTTTTGTACCACTTTGTGAGAGACCCTAAAATACTCTCTGCATTAGAATGAGATAAAAACACTGCCAGAAACTACTGCTATTAAAAAATATATTAGATTCTCTCCCTTGAGCCAAACCTACCAGACAAACATGAGGGAGGTGAAGTGTAACGAAGTGAAGGTGGCCGGATCACTGCAGCGCTTAATACAAGACACAACATCACATGGTGTTGTAAGAGTACATATGCGGACTCACCAGGGAATGTCTCTTTACGTGCTCGCGGCGGGTGAACAGCTTGCCACAGATGTCGCAGCTGAAGGAGCGCACGCCCGAGTGGATGATCAGGTGCCTCTTGAGCGTGCGGCGGTGCTTGGCGATGTAGTTACAGTGGGGGCACTTGAGCTTATTGAGGGCTAGGTGTGAGGACTCGCCTGGAAAGAGACAGATAAAAACACAAATATAAAGGATGCAGCCAAAGGTCAGCAAGAGCAAGCGTCATCTTCAAAAAACAAAAACAACTACAGTTTGCTCTTCGTCTGAAGTTTTAATCCGATTCAACTTATTAGTGAATTTGAAATGGCACAAGTCAATTATCGTAAAAGCCACATTTACATCTATAGATCTTCGGATGAGAAAGGGGGGTGTGTCAGGAACCAATATCCTGTTTATCAAATCACTGCGTGAGGATGCGGTCACCATTACAGAGAACACAATCCACCAACTTTGATGCATCACAGAAAGCTCATTCGGTGGAAGCTACATGGAAGTTTGTTAAACTGCAGAAATGCAACTGATTACAGCGGAGGCCGTGTAATCTTCACAGTCCTGTTCTGTCACCGTTGCTAAGTAACTGCTGCTTTTCTGCAGCTCAATTTAAATGATGTCGGGGGTCTCACCATGGCAATGTTAGAAAAGTGAAAGCAGTGAATTTAAAGCAGCGACCTGGATCTATCGCAGCATTGCATAAACATAATAACGCACAAAATGCTGGTGTAAGATCATTGTCAATTTGGAGGCTGAGATCACATCTGAACTACTTTCTGCCATTTAAGAGCTACAACTAATGATCTAATGACTCAGCCTGATAGGCCCTGATCAGATGGGCATTAACATCCCTCGTATCTGATCTAATCACAAGTGGGCAGCTCTAAGTGATGGTGTGAATGCGCCCCAGATGCATTGAGGACGCATTTGAGATCCAATCACTCAGATCACATTGAGGTGGTCTGGGTCACATATGGCCACGTTCTCTTAAAGCAAGCATGACATGGGCCACATGGTAGGACCACTTACTCAGCTAGGGTCCTCTTCCACTGTCTAATTAGTCTCAGCAGAGTTTCATAATGATTTAGTTTTTAAAAGGCTGAACTGCATCTCATTTCAGAGCTGTGCACAGTGCAACGATTTGCTCAACCCCCCTCTGTACAACAAGCAGCGGTGGCATCAACATGTGTGTAAAAGGAAGAAATCAAGATGTCCTCACACATGCACCGTCTTCATTATTCCCCTTGGGAAATGCTAACAAGCAACAGAGGGCAGCTGGGCTTCAAAAAAATAAATAAGCAATCTATTGATTTTGAAAAGGCTCCAAACAGAGAGCTGGTCTTAACTGTGGAGAGAGAGAGAGTGGGGTAACAGGGCCGGGCCTTTTGTTTGAACCAGGCAGCGCACAACAGAGGAGTTGTCAGGGGAGGTTGCTAGGGGGAGGAGGGAGGAGGGTTGATGAGAAGCAGGTCACCTGTGTATTCACTGTGTTGTGTGCGTGTGCTTGTGCGCGCGTGTGTGCATTTGTAGGGGGTGTCTACTCAAATTTCACTGTCACCTATACAGAGCAGACCATAAGTACTGCACCTTGGACAGGTACACATTAAACTACTAAATCTTAAGTCAGAAAACATGGGCATCTTGTTGTCCTCACACTGGTCATTTGTGTGTGTGTGTGTGTGTGTGTTGGGGGGTGAGGGGATCCGCTAAGAGCTGGCTGACAGACACAGCAGAGGTAGCACTCTCTCTCTATCCACCCATTGTGTATGCCCACTTTATCATGTCCATGGTCCTTTTAGGAACTAATTTAATTTTGGATACTTACATGATCATTCAATTAACTACGCTACAAGTTGTAGTGAAGCTTTTGTCTACAGGAAGTGAAATCTTTTTTTCCCCCCATGCCCGTCCTGTCCTACAGCTTCACAAACTATTTCAATTTGTGTGTAATTAAATCCTGTTGCCTGGTTTCCTATGTCTTTCAATCTAAAAAGGAAGAGCTGCCATCATAAATCCTGTACCAGCAAAACACGAGTACAGCAGTGTGTCCCAGTTCTATAGTACATACCGAATAAACATAATATGTACTGTATACATAACCGATAGCCTTAGTACATGGTTTGTGTAGTGATACATATAGTTTCTTATCTTATACTAACAGGAAGTGCCGACTACACTAAACGTCACTTCGTTACGGGAAAATGGTGTCTGACACCACATGTAAAGTCTTTTTATATTTTGTTTCACTTCACTTTAAAAAGGCGGACATGCTCTAGACATGCTCGGAGACTCTGATGTAGTTTCACACATTTGAGATGATGTGTGAATTTGGCTGACTGACAGAAATAAATCGGACTTGTTTCCGAGCTGACCTGTAAACAGACTGTTGTGGGGATTGCACAGATCATTACTTTGTGTAAAAGGCTCATGCAGTCCTAGAGATTTAAATGCTGATGAACATGAGTCCTCTGTTATTAGGGTGTACATTTTCACTGAAAGTTTCACTGAATTAGCCTGCGATTTCTTTTTTTTTTTTTTTTTAGTGGTAGTCGAGAGAGTACGGCGTCTTACCATTCTCCCAGGACTCTCCTTGCTGTAAGTCTTGGATGATGCTATACTGGATCTGATTGGCCAGCTCTGGGAAAGGGGGGAGGGGGCAAGAGAAATGAGAGGGAGAAAGAGAGATGAGAGGTGGTTGAGAGTCTGGGGGTTGCACACCTCACAACGCCTTGAGTACACAACTAAAACCCCCCTCCTCCCAAATGAAACAATGGAAGTTTCAGTTAACAACAAAGGCAAACGCAAACACACACACACAAACACAGGTCTCTACTATATGTAAAGCAGTGTGATCGTGAGGCCAGAGCAACAACCCGACAGTGTAACCAGGGCTCTCGCGGGGAGGGAGGGGTTAATTAGAGAAAGACAGAGTTGAGCCCTCACACTGGCTCAGCTTACGCTCAGCTTTTGTATACGAGCACCTGTGTTTGCGTGCGTGTGTGTGTGTGTGTGTGTGTCCGGTTCTTCCAGCATCAGTGCTAAGAGTCCATTAAAGACACGCCCCTTAGAGTGTGTGAGTGTGTGTCTATTCTCCCTGGGTCAATATTTGGAATAGTGAGGACAGCCCCGGTGCATTAGAGTGGATTAGGGAGAGAGGGGACTGCCCCTGGCGGCTTTGCACCTCGCAGGGATTGTGGGGGTGGGGGGTTATTATGCGTAGGTGTGTGTTTGTGCGCACGCTTTAACAGACTGGTGCGTATGCAAATGCATTTCACCTGCTCTGCGTGCAGCACCCACCCTTTACACAATCCAACAGTGTTGTTTGGAGAAGACTCAAGAATCCATGAGCTGCGAGTGAGTGCTGGTTGTGGGCTCCGAGTGGTAAGAGGAGACGGCTGTGGCAAAGCACTTGCAGGCTTGAAACCACCCTTCACTTTCAACTATTCTAATTTTCCACAACACTAGCCATCCTGCGACTCTGTGAAACGTCTACTGCCAACACCAGCTACCTCTGCAGTTATATTCGTCACCATTTTCTTCTTTTTTTAGTAAATCACCAGTCGTGAAATTACAAGTGGTAATCCATTTTAAAATGAGCTAACCACGACTTTAAAAAAAAAAAGAAAAAAAAAAGGATCAGCTGTTTTCAAGATTTATGTTATTTTAACTATTATGTTACAGCTCTTTAAATTGATAACAATTATTGGATTAATTCAAGATTCAAACAACAAAATTAGATTATTACACAGCATTTCCTAGAAATAAAATGTATTCACATTTCATGGTTGCATTTGTTATAACTAAATATCTATTGGCTTTGGGCTGATGGTTTAACAAAACCATACAGACTTTTTAGATTGGCTGTTTTCTGGACTTAATTTATTATCAGTAACACAATCAGCCCAGCACATTATAGATTGAATAACTGCTTTTAAAGATTTTAAAATGAGCACATAATGTGAAAGTAATACAGCTAGAGGAGCAGCACCATTGGAGCATGACCATACAGATCAAACTGAGGCAAAATTAAAGCCAAACGTGACATCGCCTTGAGAAACTGGGACAACTGCTCTTGGCTCAAAGTGAAATATGCAAGCAGATGAAAACCAATAGTGCAAGGAGGAGGTTGTCCATTTTAGAGCCCATCTCATCTCCAAAAGATGTGTTTTGGGAGCCTAGAAGTGGCCACATGCAAAATATTAGAACCTCCCAAGTCTCCTCTGCGTATATTAACAACGTTATAGGATAATCTAATAACCCACAGCAGACATACACATTATCAATTTTGCTTTGAAAAGTGCAACTAACATTTTTGACATCATGTGACACACACACACACACACCCAGATCAAGTCAAAACAAATGAGCATTGTATGCAATACAAGACTAATGAAGCCTCGACAGCAGGGAGGGATTGTGGGGAAGCACCAACATAAACTGAAACTGACAACAAATGTCTTTCTGTCCATAAATGGTACTGGATCATCTCGTGTACACGGCATCCATGTGGTTTTTATGTTTTCAACTTTACACATGCCATTTTTATTTTCATCTTTCATCTTCTCCATTATAACAATAAATAGAGTAGTAAATCTTATGTATTGATGCAACAACACCACTGCCTCCACTAAAAGTCACCATCATCTTCAGGAAGCCCTATGGGGAACAATTCCTCTGAAGGGAACTAAGAAAACGTTAAGACACTCTTTCTACAATGGGAACTGAAAACGCTGTGTACAGTATGACACTGCTAATAATCTGTCACAGAGATCAACCTTTTTTTGTTTGAACATTTTCATTTAAAAATAGGCCACTTGTTTATATCTACATACAAGCTGAAGAAATGGGTAAAAGGCCATCCTCTCACCCCGACTTCAAAGAGCACCAGGATAATTTGTTACACATTTCGGCCTCAAATTCTCTGGACACCACCTCTCCCACATGTTGGACAATAGAGCGCACAGCAGCTACAGTCAGACTAGCAGTGATAGTGAATACAACAATAAGTGATTGGCTGTCAAGACTGGGAGAAAGCTATTTTAGGTGAGCCAGTCTACATAGACAAATCTTTATTACTTTAACCCCTTTCAGAGACTAAATATTCACAAAACTATATTTAAACTGTTATATATAGTGTATGAATGAATTGTATTGTTTAGGATAAATGGACTGTTGTTATAATTCAGGGGTAAACAGCTGCTTTCAAACCTTTTTACTGTGACTAACAATACACTCAAGAGTCTCGACCATATCTTTATTTGGACAGGTGGTAGAGACATGGAGCTAAACAACGAAGACACATGAAGGGGAGTTGGAGAGTTAGCACACATGCAGACAAACTCTTTTAAGTGAGCGCC
The DNA here is from genome assembly GCF_905171665.1 of Trachurus trachurus. Lineage (NCBI taxonomy): Eukaryota > Metazoa > Chordata > Actinopteri > Carangiformes > Carangidae > Trachurus > Trachurus trachurus. Next base: position 18,350,513 of record NC_139904.1, on the reverse strand, counting down.
TCTCCAGGCTATTACAACACCCAGAATCACTTGGTGCACACATTAAAAAGAGCCCTAGGAGGAGCTGGAGGCACTAAGAGCATTGAAGCACATTTAGGGAGGCCTGGGGGAGAAATGTTTCCCCTGCTTTTCTCATTATCCTGCATTAGGGAGGGCTTCAGTCTCTCGCACACACGCTTACGCACACACACAAAATGTAGTTCTCTCTCTCTTTTTCTAGGCACACCACCCCCAATCCATACCACTCCACTTAATATGTCATATCATTATGGTAACATGGAGTGCCATGCTTAATGGGGCCAACAGAAGGAGAAGGCTGAAGCTGAGAGAAGAGATTACAAAGAGCGCGGTGTACTGTATGTGGTTAGGGTGGATGGAGCGAAGGATAGATTAAGAGATAGAAAGAGAAACGTATCAAAGAGACAGAATAAAAGTTTTATCAAATAAGAGTGAGTGAAAGCCAAATAAAGAGCTAGAGGGGACTCAGTGCCATAGAGTCTATTCTAAGTTGATGCAAGCTGGGACAAACTACAATTTTCATTCTGTATTTTTTTTTCTCTTCAACTCTTGATCTATTTATTTATTTATTTATAATTTTAAGTTACATAATGTCTCATCTTTTCTTTAAAGCGAGTCTCGGCAGCAACGTGGTAACACATCTCTGCGCTGAGGGTTCCAGGTGGGTGTAGTATTTGAAAGCCCCGCCTGCTCTAGTGATTAGTGGAGGGACTCACTTGTGGTCTAAGTGAGGCAGGTTAAAAGCTTGATAAGCAAATGTCCCTGCTGTTACATGTAACAGCAGGTGGTTAATTGAAAGCTTAAAATCCATACTTTTTGTGCTGTGATCAATAATTTGATTGCGACAACCAGTGAGTGTTTCCCCATGCAGGCGGCAGCTTAGCTTCTGCATCATAGTTGTGACATTTTCGGATACATCATAAAATGATCACAGATAATTTGTATAAATTGGACAAAAAAGTCACAACAGTGAAATTATTTTTAAATTATATTCCATTTATTTTTATGTATTATTTTATTCAATTTATTATCAAATATTATATTAAATAAAGAGGATACTTGAACTTTTATTTGATGCAACGTTGCAGACTTTGTGTGAGCATAACCTAGTTCTTGAATGTGACAGTAGTTTAATGATTCAGAGGTTAAAGTGATGCCAATAAAGGAGCGGGGCCTAAGGCAGACAGATCTACTGATGCTCTGTGACTGGTTATCGTCTACTACGTGCAGTAGTTGTAAATCAGTTTCCACTGTGCAGATATTTAGAGAGTGGGCTGAGCAGGGGAACCCAATTTCACCAAAGGGAGGTAAAAAAAAAAATAATTTGTATCATTGCACTTCTTACAGTTATGTGATTCTTTAGGTTAAGGGTTAGATATTATGAAAGACATCCACCTTGTCTTTTAATGAGACTGCTCTTTGACCCTGAGTATGTTGTTAAATGTCATGTATTCTAGGCTACTTCAACATGTACAGCTGACTGTCTGTATTACGTTTTATACACTGTAGAACAGTGTTCATATTTATGTGAAATCTTGATATGTCACAATAATCCTATGTGCTTCTCTCTACCATAGACGGTCTCTTTTTCCTCTTTTTATAGGTGAGAACCTGGAAGTGGGATCAGTGTGAGGTGTCTTTAAGGTTCGGATGTGTGTCTTACCTGCGTTTTCAGAGAGGGAGGAGAAGTCCTCTCTGGGGTAGGAGGCTGAGGGCTGGACGAACATCCCCTCATCGAATCCCTCTTCAGGCTCTGGTGGGAAGTTGTAGACGAAACGCCGTGTCGTGGTCTGTTTTTTCCTCCGCCCGCTCCCGGCTGCAGCATCCGGTGCCTCTCGTTTTATTGCTGCGGGTGCTGCTGCGGCGCCACCTGTGGCAGGCTCGTTCCAGACGAAGACCTGCGCCTGGCAGCCCGACTCCCGCATTTCATTGGTCTCTGCTGAATCAGAGGAGTTCTCGTTGTTTTGGGCCCAGCTACCAGAGGATCCAGGGGTCACCAGGGCACAGCCCTCGTTCCTGACCACCGTCACCTCGATATCACTGGTTTCCTCCTTCACCCTGCCGCTCTCATCTTCTTCTTCCATTGCGTCTTTTCCTTGGTTGTTGCTGGCCTTGATTGACAGCTTCGACAGGATGCTCGTGGCCCAGAAGTTGCTTGGCTTCCGGTCCAGCCTTCTGTGTCCCTCTTTGGCCACCATCTGCCTCTTGTTGTAGTCTACCACCACTGAATCAGGAGCCTCCTGCTTGATGCTAATATTGAGAGCATCTTTTATAAAAGCCCTACACGACTGTACAACTTCTGTCATCTGGAGGTAACTAGCGACTGACATCACCTCAATGGCATTTTGGCTTGTAAGCAGCAGATTCCCGGAGTAGAGAAAGTCGAGGATAACTGAGAAGCCCTGACCAGCAGCGACATCCAGGTGCGTGACTGTGGCCTGGTCCTGGGCCTCGCTCTTGGTCAGACAGTAGAGGGTTTTGAAGTAGCGGCTGCCCGCCACCAGGATGTTCTTGTGTGCACGGAACACCTGGCCCGAGACGACGATGTTGACGTCACAGAGGATGCCACTTTTGCGTTGCTTGTCCAACTCCTGGAGAAGCTGGTAACAGTAGGAGTTCTCGTTGGGCTTGCTGCGGTAATCTTCCTCTGAGCAGTTAGTGGAGGGGCTGGCGTTGTCGGAGGGCCTCGTCATCTCCTTTTGGTAAAAGAGAGGGGAGAAAAAAAGAGAAGAGAAAATTACTGCATAAGGCTTGTATTCCGAAACAGGTAATTTGCAAAAGCAAGCATGAATACAATTGTATACGGGGTTCCAAGTGTCACACCAACGCACCTGCCCTGGGGGTGAAACAGGTTTAACAGGCTTCTGTTATGGGGAAGGTGGGAAAGAGGCAATGAAAGGTGTATTACTTTTAGGCCGGGTAGTTTTACATAGGGCTGTAATGAATTTCTTTTTTAAACTACTAAACACAGAAAGTGTAACATTAGGCAAGATAATAATTCTATAAAACCTGAAGGACTGTAATTAAACATGTTACGGCAGAGTATTTGATCATTATTCAGTAGAAGAAATCCACCTCACATCTTGCACCATTACAAATACTTTAGACTGCAGTGTTCCCTGCTTTTCATGAAGGTGTATTTGCTGTACATTTTTTCATGGGGTGGCTCACGTACATGTGTATACATCCACCCCCTCACACACCCACTTTATGATTTCTGACATTTTCCTGAATGCATTTCGACAACGCTGGAGAACACGTCCAGACTTGCTGCATCCTGTAACTGTAGGCTCAGAGGGCACAGCTCTGGTGATAGTGGGGTAAACGTTTTCACTGAATCGAATGTTTAAAATAACAGTGACACCTGTTTAAGAAAAAGGAAAATGTGTCCTGTGGCTATGATCCAACAGGTGGAGAAACTAGCATCTCTACTTCTGACCAACTACTGCTTGTATGACTGCGGGAAAACATCTCAAAAAAAGACAAGACTTGACAAAAACCTTTCACCGGGGCTGCCAATGAAACCTCATACTTTCAGTTTAAAAATATGCCATCCGTTTGTGTTGCACTGAAGAAACCTCTACCTCACTTTACAACTGCATTTGTTCAGATATGTAGGACAGTACAATCAAAAACATAAAAGATTCAAACCAGAGACAACACATCTAAGAGACATACACTGAAAACCACTGTCCATCAGGATTCCCCACAGTGGCTTTTTGTATATGTTGGGAAATATTTGATGCTTTTATTACCTCTGGAGGAAACCAGGAGCAAAATCAAACCCCTAATTCATAACAACTCCTGAAATTCTTGGCTGACGGTGTCATCACGACAAAGACAGCCGACTACTTTTCATAATTAAAACACACCGATCTGGTGATGTCATTCGTTCCATCGCCAAATTGTAAAGTAGTTTTGCAAGATCTCTCGCACACGCCGCCGAGCTTCCATCCTGTAAAAATTCAGATCAGCTAGTAAACTAGATGTAAAGTGGGCCACAGTCAGGCCTGGAGGAGGACTGACAAGTGTCCAGACTGAGCGTGCAACCTGACTGTGGGCTGGGAGGGGAACTGGCAGGAGCAAAGAACTACCCTGTAACAGCCCCACTCCCCCTCCCCTGCTCCCCCACTGCAGGGCAAAGGGCCAGCCTGGTACGGAGCAGAGGAGAGAGGAGTATACACACACACACACAAGTGCATACATATGCTTAAACCAGCTACACAACGTATTGCATATAACCCAGATAGTTTAGGTTAAAAGGTAAATGTATCCATGCTCCGAGACAAAACACACAGCCCAATAGAGATAACCGGTACGTGCAGATGTCTATATTGTAGTGTTTCCTCGGAGCACACACATGTAGCAGCATACATCTCTAGCTCATTTTAGAATTGCACAGCAGATGTCCTAATCCAGAATAATTCACATCGCTCGAGCCCTGCATTTTTGCCCCCACTCACCACCATCTCTTCCACACACACACACACACACACACAGAAACCAAGCTGCCTACACATACACACAGCTGGGGTTTCAGCTCGAGTAATTCAGATTAAATCCATTTCTCTGAGGTCCCCACCCAGCCCCCACCCCTACTCTCTCCACACTGCAGCTCTTGTCCAGGGCAGCCTGGGCACACAGTATAGTATAGGGGGGCTTATCATCCTCTGCCACAGCTGGAGGGGCAGAGATGGGATGAAATGAAAGGCTGAATGAGGGAAGGGGATGGAGAGGGCGAAAGTGGGTGTGCTTTCCTGGCTAGAAGAAATTTTAAAAAAGGAGGATAGAGGGACAGAAAATGACAGACAAGAGCTAAAGTGAGGAGTTGTGATGGAGAGAAAAAGGGAGATATAGAGATGATAGAAATAAGTGAGACGATGTGAAATGGCTGGAGCATAAAAAGAGAAAAGCCTGCTAATGCAGACACAAAGAAAACAAGTGAGAGCATGAAGCAGAAATTGAGAGAGCGAAACCTTGAGCCTCGAGAAAAAGGGCGGAGGAGAAAATGTGGAGCAGAGGGGGACAAAAAAGTGAGCGCAGTGGAGAGAGGGAGATGGGTCACCCCATTTTAGCCCTGACAATGGCCCGTGTTCTGCCCGAGGCTCATTGTCCACTCACTGTGGGCCTTTGAGAAAGGGCTCAGCACTCACTCTTATTACACAGCGGCTCCCACTTCGCAGGCATAGAAAGGAGCCATGGTGTATGTGGGTGAGGCAAAGAGGATGAGGAGAGGGAGACGAAAATTATTCCATGATATACACATCAAAGCCTCTGGAGGGGCAGTGGTGGTCTTGTTGAGTACTTTGATGGAATATATTGGTTTGGTGTAGCGAAGAGCACGAGTGCTATCACAACAAGACGAGTTAGATATGCTTTTAAGTTAGATTGCCAGTGGTCACGCACAGTTATTGCAGCATTGTTTTTGTCTACTACTCCCCTCATTTGACGAATTTCGCAGCATAAATGCCTTTCAATCATACATACAGTCAGGAGATGGTGAGGGTTAAAACAGTAAAAAGCCAATGCCTTAGAAATCCCATAAATAAACAAGCATTCCCAGACTACTAGCAGGGTTTTTGTAGGCGAGACCCTTTTTTTTTAATCATTTCAACGAACCATCCTTCCCACCCCCAAAACCCCATGACTCCCCACAGCTTTTATCTATTATACATAGCAAGGCAACAGGCCAGAGAGGTAAGACTTGGCCTGGCACTTCTGATACGAGTTCTGTGTTAGTGTGTGTGTGTGTGTGTGTGTGTGTGTGTGTGTGTGTGTGTGTGTGTGTGTGTGTGTGTGTGTGTGTGTGTGTGTGTGTGAGAGAGCATACTTATTGGAATCAGGCTAGGACAGCCTGGTACTGGATAAGTTGCTCCATACTGGCCTCATCAGCAGCATCATCCTTTCTCCAGATGTGCCACGTGTGAACTGGGAGCTACAGAACCCAGCAGACCAACCCTGCATAGCAGATGCTGGAGGCAAAACCAGCCTGGGCCAACAGAGAATGTGGGGACAATATCAACCTACCCCAGGCGTGACGTGGCTAGGGTTTTTTGGGTTTTCTTTTCCTCATCTGAGCCCGAGATGGTAGGGGTGGAAGAATGAAAGAGAGAGAGAGTGAAAGCGAGTCCAAGGAGGAGGGTGCCGGAGAAGAAGAATCCTTTGATCTAGGTCAAACATAGGCGCTTCAAATCTTTTGTGAATGTCCAATAAGAATTGATTTACAGGTGGATTAAACAAAACAAGATGGTCATAAATTCAAGCTTACCGATGCACTGACTATACGCAGTCAAGATATGCTACATCTTGGAGAATGGAGCCCTTCCACAAAAATAAACCACAAACCCAAACAAACCACAAAGCCCCAAGGCCAAGCAGAGCCATGCCAAACACTCAGACACACCTCTAACAGATCATGTGATACAGCACTGTCCCCATGCAACATAATGACCCACTGGAGCCAGTTTTTGTTTACCATTTACACACACGTTTGCCTCCATCCTCTCTCTAATCTACACCCACCCACCTCAATCCAATCCCCTGACCAGCCCAGCCCTGAGGCCATTTCCACCGGTCTTTTCCTAACTCCCCATATCTACTGTATCCTTCCCTCAATCCTCCTCTCCTCTCCTCACCCAACCCGTCTGTCCCCTAGTTGTTAGAACAATACCGTAGTGTGTGTTTGGCCCAAGGTGTGGGAGGGCTGCACCGAGTGTCTCTCGGCGTCCTAACAATGCCTCAACAGAAGAGGCAAAGAGGGGGGAAAGATGAGGGGAGGGTAGAGTCACTGATGGATTCAACAAGAAGAATTCTCCCTCTGGCTCCACCCCACCCCATTCCCTTGACCTGTGGCCCCCAATAAACATCCCATCTATCTGGCAGACACCAGGCCGCAATGGGTGGGTCCCCTTCCAACGCGGGGAGACTCGCTTTTTACAATGAGTTCGGTGTTTGCCTCAACTAAAATGAGAGTGAAATTTACTTGTATAGCCCCCCCCCCCAATATTTGAAATTCCTCCCTGGGGGTCAGTTAAGTATCGTGTTATCGTATGGTATACGCCCCAATCAGGCCAACACAGTGATGCAGGTAGAACAAATGTGTTTGACTGTCAAACAGATTGGGTCCACACATTATCTAACCTCACTACATTAGTCAGATACAGATGAGCAGGTGCCTCTATCAACAGGAAGACAGCACCAAAAGAAAGACACCAGAGAATAGGGAAGGAGAGGAAAAGGAGGGAGTGGAGAGTGGCTATGAAGAGCTGAAACTCACTGCATGCAATAATTATGCAATGTACCTCTGGGTGTTACAATGTATAGGGAACTACATTTGTCAAATAGGTGCTGTATATGTTGATGATGTGGCAATGAATGTGGGTATAACAGGTTTGGTGGCCCCACATCTCACACGCAGCTTAAGTATGAAAATGGGTGAGGGAGTGGATTACTTATGCCTCATCATAACCTTTTACCAGCAAGTAAACATAAGGAAAAACACTGTTGCTTGAGAATGAAACCGATCCAGGCTCCATCTGATGACAAAGAACCAATGGTATACTTCTGCCACATCTTAACCTTTTACCAGCGTTAGGAACAATCTGAGCACAAGGCAGCGTCTAGAGAATTAAGGACAACAGCCCCCTTCTCCAAGGAGACCCACATTTACCGCAGCTGCCCTGGTGTGCTAGGGCTAATCGAGTTAGCTTTAACGAATGCAGCAGAGGCCTGACTAACGTCAGGAATGGGTGAATGGAACAAGACGTTGCCTCGTAACACCATAATTCCCCTTATCACGATATCAAAAACCAGGAAAAAATAATTCAATACATATCAGAATTAAATTGTTTCCAGTAGCGCAGCAATGGTACTTTATCTCTCTAGCTCTATCCTTCATGTGGAAATGGCCTGGATAACCTCTCAGTACAGTGTCTGGGGTCCTTGTTGCTAGGGAAAAACCACACCAAGCCCCTAATCCACTCCTACTGCTCTCCTTACCAATTAGAGATGTGTACAAGTTAGCGGATCACTTTAAGTCATTCTGATTAGTGATTGCGTGTACAAAGGAAGGAACTAAATGTAGTAGTGCAATCCTCTTCACTCACAAATTAGAGTCAAATAGCGCCCCGCACTTAATTCCCCTGACAGCTCCAACCATTGTCAGGATATGAGACTGGATATGGCAGTGAACAAGGAACAGTTAGCAACAGCAAGTTTTTCTAATATAATAATAGGAGAAATGTCCTTGCCTGATCGTTCAGGCAAATATGCCCTCCCCCCACCCCCCTTTTTATGGGGTAACTGAAAGAATACCATTGAGATGTTGCCAACACTGCAATAAAAATAATGAACCAATAAAAAGACCTCATGCACATCAATAAAGATAGAGATGACCAAATATAAAGGTGGCTTGGTTGTTTCCAATTAAAAGCATACTGAAAACTATACAACCGATTGTCAATAACTTAACCTTAAATGTGGACTACAACTCTATGTGCCAAGTAAATAAAGAGTAGGCCTAATGGTTTCAGTCTTGTGTATACAGGGTGGCGCCTTAATCATAAAATATGCCCCAAAGGTAGAACACTAGGGACCATTAATCCAGAAATATGTGGATGACAGGGTCAGGTGATGCCATGTCATCCTATTTACTGACATCAATTTCCCTCATTCAAGCCTATTCAAAAGATTGCACACAGGGCAGGCAAGCTGTCAGGCTCCGGGCAACATGATTTACTCCTCCTCTTGTTCAGCCCTGCAAATGACACCATCTATGGATTTTGGGGGGTCATTCTAGCACAATGCCTCTAATTTAGCTACCCAAAGGGAGGAGGAGGAGGTGGAGTAGGAGGAAGAAATGCGCCAGAGGTCACAGGACTGCGAGCCAGCAGAACTGCATGAGAGGCCAAAGGAGGGGGGTGGGTGCCTTTGGTAGGGGTGCGGTTCCCCAAAGGCTGCTAGGGTCGAGCCCTTGCCATTGTGTGACCTCTAGCAAAGCTAGCAATCAAGACAGCTGCCGATGCAACATAAGGGTTTAACTGTACCGTATACATATGAATCAAAGAACTCTACAACACGTCTCATGTCCATTACATGTCCATGGCTTAACACTTGTGACAGGCGACTCATCATCGCCCAGTATGAGACACAGCCTCCGGTGTGACAGCGGCTAGCAGGTGTCACTCTGGAGCAGGTCTGTGCGTCCAACCTGACACTTTGCAGGCTACACGCTCACATCTTCAGCCTTTGATACGTGAATCAGAGAGATTCGTGTCACTTCCACTGAGAAGTGGCTGAGCGCGTTTTGGCCATTCCCCTAACTCACTTAGTCGACATTAGCCTCGCTAGGGGTTTTCCACTCCCGTCCCTTGGTTGGCCATCTACCTCCGGCGACAGAGCAAAGCTACAAGCGGCTAGTGGGCTAAGCTAGTCCTTAGCGCAGGTTAGCAGCAGGCTGATGCTAGCTAATTAGCCTGGAGAAGGGATTGTGAAGCTTAGGTAATAGCCTATTATCGCCTTATTTGTGTTTTACAAGTTGTACAGACTGTCGTGATAAGTGACAAACAAAGCAGAGACGTTGACATATTTCAGTGCAAATGTGCGGCAGGTAGCTGTTATTAATGCGGACGCAGGTAGTAGTAACCAAACGAAAGAAAGCGTCATGGACGTGAGCTAACGTTACCTGTTTGGTGGGGTCATTCCTCCCGTGCTCCGAAGACAGGTGATGTCTTAGCAGCAAGGCCCGTTTGTAGTTGCGACTGCCTTTGACAAGCTCGTCGCTGTTTTTAGTGGCAATGTTGTGACACCAAGAGCACGACATGAGTCCGGTCTCCTGGCAAAATTTGAGCCAGGGAAATTCTTGTAACCACGAAGCATGAAACAGTGAGTGTTTCTGGAGCAGCGTCTGCGGTCTCATCTCTACCCCTGATTTCCTGGATCCAGTATCCAGGCTTCCCGTCGTCGCTCCGCTTCCCGACTCCCGGTTGTCGGCGGCGGCGTTAACGTTACTGCTGGGACCGTTCCCCGCTGCTGTCCAGCGACTCCCCTCCCTGGAGCCGTCCTCCCCGGCGGCGGCTTCCTCTGAGCCCACACGGTCGTCGCCGTCCCCGGCCGCCGAGCTGGCCCCTTCCGGGTCCTCTTCTTCTTCCTCCGCTTCGGGTTCCGTGCTATCGCTGACAGACCCAGCGCCCTCCACTCTCTTCTGCGACGGTCCTTTCGCCCCCAGATCCCTGTCCTCCTCTTGATCTGGCCTGTTCCCGTTAAAATGTCGGTCTTGACAGGCCGGGGCCTCCCAGCTGTTACAGTTCCCCCCACCGATACCGCTGGAACCCGTTAACCCAGCTAATCCACCCCCTCGGAAAGCCAACGACCTGCGGTTTCTCTCACCGGACATTTTTCTTAAAATATATTACAATCTTCACTTTCTCAACAGTATTCCCCTCCGACAAAAAAATAATGTGATTGCAAGCGATGTATTTTCCGAAAGAGATGGACCGTCGTCGTTTCTTTTCACCGCTTTGGCCCTACCGGTGAGAGTATGTAGGTTATGCGGAAATAAATAAAGGTTTTAAACGCATAATGAATTTCAGGGTTCTCGCTGCGTCCGCGCAGGCCCCGCAGAGGTCGAATGGCAACGACTTTCTTCCCCACAATGCACCTCGATCAGAGAAAGGGGGGGTTGGAGAGGGAGGGGACGGCTTTTAAAGGAAGATGGGGGTGCTGTTGATCAGCAAGGGGTCTTTTGTGTTTGAAGGCTGCACCCATTTTCCGCATGCTTTTGATCTTTTGACTTTACTTGACTTCTCAGACCATAAATGCTAACTTGTGTGCCCCACTTAAGCCCCTCTTCTAAAAGGGGTTTCGATACTATTCCTGTTCCTGTATCATGTTTCTCCATGAATTTCATAATAACTTGACGTGTCTCCATAGTTGGAATATTGTTGATAGTTTTTTTTTTTTATTTAAAGAAGAAAACTCGTTAAATTAGATTTGACAATAATAATATGAATAGAACACAATGTAAGTAATGGCAAAAGTAAATTACATGTACACCATATGTGTGTGTGTCTGAGTGTGTGTAAGTGCATGTGTGTGTGTGTATTAATTGTTATATTTAATACATCTGAAAAAATGCCTATTAATGTATTTGTTACATTAATATTAATACCTCAGTACTGTAGAAACCCTTTTTGTCTGAAGCATATGAGATTAATGTTGAGTATATACCACCATGATTTCACTGCATATTTGTTTTTTGTCAGGATATATGATTTAATGATTTAATTAATGAGTACAAACAGTATAAAGGTAATAAAAAAAAAGAGTGCAGCAAAGTCTTGTTATGTGTAATCATTCAGGTTAGAAATTGGCGTCCTCAGGAGACTATTGAGTTGTTATAGCCTACAGAGAAGTATTTTAACATATCAACAAGCAACTCCGGTCCATCTCTCTTCAATGTCATCAAGGTTGGGTCCAGCAGGTGGCACTCTTTCATGTGAACATCTCTGTTTGTAATACTTAACATAGTTGGGTGTATAGTTTCAGTGCTGTCCAATTAAGGGCTTTGCACCTAGTATGTGAACAAGAAAGAGTTTTAACCAAAGGTTTTGATTAAGGTAGGGGATAAAAGCTAGGGGGTCGTATATCCCATTATGGTGGTGAAATTCCCAAGGGGGCTATAAGGTATGGCATGCATGATAAATGTATCTCTTTATTTCTCCAGTTCATATAAGGACTGGTTATCAACCTGACATTACAAATGGAATGAGACCGACAAATTTAATTCCCCTGCAGTGAATTGGATTGTGTACGTCAAATGATTATCTCAGGAATTAAATAAATGCGTATGCTTTGCAGGTATGTGTGATTGAGTGTTTGACACTATTATACCTTCAGCTAGGTAATAAATCATTTATTGTATTCGTATAAGATGTGTTTCAAACTCTGGTGGTGATTACATTGTAAGTGAGGGGGGAAGTCAAGCTGTCTGTTTCACATTCAGTTTAACTGTCTTCAATTTAAGTGTTTATGAATGAATATTTCAAAACATTCAGTAAATATGTCGAACTTATACTTCAGTTCTGAGATATGTTATAGGCAACTGTTAATGACTCTCTTTTAGCCCACTTGGGCTATTCTTCCATGGACTCTTTGAAGAATAGCCCAAGTGCGCTAAAAGAGATCCAAACAAACAAACAAACAAACAGAATAGAATAGAGATTGAACAGATTTTGGGAAGCAAACACAGACATGTGAAATGAACAAAAATATGTCCATATTAGATCAACAAATCAACTGACGAATTTTGTTGGCATATAAAAGCTGCATTCCAAACATTCCTACTGCTCTACCTTCTGTACATGATTACCGCAGGTCACACACCAGTTTTTATGCCTTTGCGTTGGCAACAGCAACAGCCAGAGGCATATTATTTTTATGTTATCTGTCTGCAAGTCCCCTCAAATTTGGCACAAACAAATTCAATTGGACTCAAGGATGAACTCATTCAATTTTACTGGTCAAAGGTCAGGATCACGGTGACCTCAGGAAACATCTTTTAGCCATTACTCAACACTTTACACAGAAATCAGCTATGACAAAATTTCACATTATGGTGACTATGAATGAACATGGATGTTACTTGAAATTTGTCCGAGGCAGAAGTATAACATAGGAATGTAACTGTTTTGGGATCAGAAGCACCATACACTTTTCTATATGTGATGTGTTCGCCCCCTTCTTTAGTGACGTAATGATGTCTTGATATAAACTCATATTTTGTTTTTCTTTTATCTTAAACAAATACACTTGTGTTTTTTGGGAGGATGCAATAAAAACGAAATTATATATATTGTGGCATGTATACAGTAGTATATTCACACACACAAGGCAGTGCCAACATAAATGAACTGCAGTCTCAGAAGAGGATACAACATATTATACATATAAATATACTGACGAATTACATCAATACCATAAAAAGTGCATATTAGCAGTGTAAAACAGCTTGTGTAAGGGTCAGGGTTGGTTTTTATCTCTACTAACCGAGTAGCGACGTGTCGTTGCCATGCAGCTGCGCCTTGTTGACGGTTTCAAACTTGATCCACGTGCTCGCTTCTGTTTACACTGCTGCGTGCTGACGTCACCGCGGACCCCACCCCGCACGGCGAGCTGCCTGGCAACATGAGAGGGAGAACAGGAAGGTCTGCAGCAGGCAAGTGAGCAACCTGCAGGCTCTGGACATAAAACTACCAGAAACAACTCTTCGGCCGGACAATGGAGGATGCAGAGAAAGGTAACGACTTGCTTAATTGTTTAACCGTGCCGGTGTCGTAGACCGATAATGTTTTCAATCTGCTTTTATGTCACATGAAAGTTAGCAAACTAGCTAACTTTGCGCAGCGACTGAACTTTGTCCGTTGAGAACATATGCTACTTTTAAAACTCGAATAAAGTGCCGTTTTGTGATAGAGACAGCCAGGTTTGGGGTAGAAAATTAATATTTGGGATACGCTAACATAGTGTCAAAAAAGTTTGAACTAAAATAAGACGGAAGTTCAATATTGCAGAGCATGTGTTCAAATGCTACTTCAGTAACACACAAACGAGGAAGTTCTCATTTTGATGAGTCGGGTTTGAGGTTGTATGCAGATGTGAGAATCTAGTTAAGTTGTAGCCTTTTGACAGCTTACTTTTTGACGTTTGCTTAGTGTCCCCCACCACACAAGCAGGCCACACCGTCTACATTTCTGGCCTTTTTTTTAAACAGAACATTGAGAGCACAAGTTTTGTTTAAAAGTAACACACCCCTCCTCTTTATCAGTGTGTATTAAGAGGAGCTGTCAGGTTTGTAGGTGAGGTCAAACAGGCCTTAGCACACACACGTGGGACTCATAGACTGTAAAAAAAAACTGTGGGACTGCAAAGTAGCCTATCTTAATATCACATATAAGAGTATATGAGGGTATGTATTCTATGTTTCCTTTCCTACACCTACCTGGACATTTCCAATCCTGCTAGGCAGCCATCTGCTCTCTCATTCCAACACACAGTCTCTTGTCCTTACCCAGGGTTGTGACAGCTGCTTCCCAGGGAAGTGTGTGTGTTTTTGCAGCATTACAAGAAAAGTGACTCACATACAATGCTTGTATATGAGACAGTGTATTTAGTTCAGTTTAGTTTATCAAAACATAGACATTTATTTGTTCAAGGGGATGCCAGGTATTAAGGGCATAGCTCTGACCGTATTATTCCCCTACAGCAAATACACCCTCCTCGTTTCAGAAATATAATTTCCTGTTGTCTGCATATGATTTTTTTTGCCCCAAGGTGAAAAGTAATTTGAAAGGGAAATGTACAGTACATGTTCTACACTGACATAGGGTCAGAACTTTGGATTTGTCAATTATTAATATTATGATAGTCTGACAATTTTATAAATGTAAACCATTTCAGTTACTGGAGTTGGACACAGTAATTGAAATGCTTTGCAATTGCCCTGCACTGAATGCAAAATTTACGAAACATAAGATAACTTCTGAATATATATGATAATATTGTTTCATTTGCTTGAGAGGAATATTACACCCATGGTATTCTTAAGAAAATAATTTCTTAGTCAGAGTTCGTGAGGGGCAGCTTGTCTTGTGACCATGGTTCCTCTTTGGAAGTGCAGTTTACGGTTTTTCCTTCTCCACATTACACTATTTTCCAATGTGAGTCTGCAACTGATGCACCAACAGTTCAGGCTGTAAATACCCCCCCCCCCCCATAGCGCTGGAAACACAGTTAGAAAAATGATGAATGCCGGACTTCACTTCAGGACATACTTTTCAGTTGTACTGCTGGCTAGTATTAATCAAAATCACAGTACTTATTTTGCTTCCTTCATGGTCTAGTATAGCCAGAAGTACATTTTCATCCTTCCTAGTTGTCGGCGTTTCCATTTAAATATCAACATAGGAACTAATGAGTTCTGTTCTCTTTTCATTTCCACACTGTCATGACAAAAGGCAGTGAATTCCTTTACACAGTCACACCTGCACCGGTATCTGAGGTAGCTGTGTCCTGTAGCCATCAGTAACTTCAGTGTCAGATGTGAGTGTCAACCTACACAGTCAGCAGTAACAGCACTTTGAAGAACATCATTACACATCTTCACTTTTTTAATGAGTTTGTTTAATTTAGTCCAGTTGGTGTTTATGTCTATGGATATTCTCATTCATCCAGGTCATCGTTCTTTTCTGGGAAAATTGAATCGTAGGCAACTGGACTCCAACTAGCCGGATTAGTAAGACTTGTTGCGTACGAACTGATGAAGCCCCTTGGATAAGAGGCGAAACGTCTTCCCAGACAAATTCAAGTCCAGTTGCCTACGATTCAGTTTGCCCAGAAAAAAAAACAGTTGGTGTTTAGTGTCACTCCACCATATCCTAATATTTCAGCTGAACAATACAGATGAAAGGAGGAGGAGGCATGTTTTAGCAATAGGGAGGCTGGTGTTGTTACTAGTGCTTCTTTTTAAGGAGTTGTCAGAGGAGTGGAGCCTGCTTTATTCTGATTGTACGTGTATGTGCGCACGTGTTTGTGTAGATGATCATTTTGATAACAAACAGCTCTTTCTTTGTGCTTCATTATTTCCATGCAGTTGAATGGAGTTTCCAATTGTGACTTTAGTGCACATCTGTTCTTGCTTGACTGGCGATTTCTTTGCTCCAGTGGTTCTTACTTTTCAGTGGAACTGTAAGCTCTCTTTGGGGACTATATAGTGTACAAACATGATTTATTTGTTAGTCTTTGTTGTATTTGAATATTTGTTTCCATCCAAAGTGTCCATTTATTGCATTTTTAAGAGAATTGTGTGGAAGTTATTCCGTAACAAATGCCGGTAACACTGGATCAAGAGTGTTTTGGTAAATGATCGTATTTACTCTAAATTCCCCTGAAATACTCCAAATATTTCATACCAGAAATTACAGTAAGTTAGATAAAGCTTGACAAATCAGCTATGCCTGATCTGTAACTTTTAACTGTTAAATGTTGCTGTTCTGCTTTCTTGACAGACTCTTATGAATTTGGCTCAAAACAGATGTTCAAAAAATGTGACAGTCAGGCCCACCAGTCTTGTTTTTCAACTCCACCGTCTAATGAGATTGATCATGAGCAGTGGCCAACATTTTTGCCTTATTAGATTTCAATGAGACACAACTAGATGCTTTCAGCTGTCACAGACAACATCCCCCAGCTATGTACTGTATGTACAGCTGACTTGTTCAAGTTAAGACGTTTGTTTTTACTAGAACAAAATAATACTTTGGCAGAAATTCAGTAGGCGTAAATGTTTCACTTAGAGATTAGACTTGTAATCTTATCACAAATCAAGATATGAGAATAACACAGTATGAAATGGCAAAAGGTAAAAGGTATTTTAACTGTCTGATCTAATTATAATAAATAGTGCAATGTTTGGTCATGACTACAGCTGCACATTGTCAAATTTCTGTGCTAACAATATTTGTTTGTCTAGATTTGTTATGTGATACATGAAGGATACTAATGTAATGTTAAATACTAATGTTTTCCAAAATCATTACTGGTATGGAGTGGGGTCTGAGACTTATTTCCAAAAGGCAGCCTCAGACTTTCGGACATTGCTGTACATATTTGTCAACACACATGGCTGCCATGTTAATTGAAAGCAGCTCTTAAAAGGTTTCATGCAGACGTTTTATTTAACTTTATTGTCTGAAGAATAAGCTGGCTCCAAAGCAGAATTTCATGTTTCACACACTGCACACAGTATGCTCAGAGTGAGGAGATGTAGATTACAATGCTGTGTGTCATGTTTGTTTAAAATATTTATCTTCTATATTTACAGTTTTATATATTTTTTAAAACTCAAATAAGACAGCGGAAATTGAATCGCACAGTGCTTCTTCGTGGAGAATTTTTCATTCACCTGTGAGATTTGGCCCGGCTGAGCTCTCACCTCAACTCCCAACATGACACTGTGGAGAGAAACGTAGGGCCTCTCTGTCAAATGAAATGAAACACAGTGAGTGTAGAAATCAGACCTTATTCCCTTCCAGCATTGATCTGTAATTCAGACTCTTTCTCTCAGAGATGCACCAGGCGTTGATAAAGGAGAGCTACAAGTACTGCGGTGCTGCGAGCCTGACCACTGACTCCAGAGAGACGGGAATTTCTGTCCCCATGTTCCACATCCCTCCATTGTTGTGTTGCACACGTTGCTGTATGGTTTTAGGGTCCTCCTCCTTTTTATGAGGCATCTGCTGTGTGCCCCTCAAAGTGACGGTGGCCTCCGAAGACAAATAAACTTGTTTACCACAAAGTATTTCAGGAGCATGGAGCGATGAGGTGAAGATCGAAACAATTTTAAGATATTACGATACTCCTTGTTCTTTCCTTCTGCCTTCTTCATTGGTTCGTTGGTTTATTTATGAACACGAAACTCACGAAACACGTTCTCTCGCTGGCTGGATATTGGGATTTTCCGTTCGGGCTGCCATAACATGGCGGCACAAGATAGTGACACTCTCTAAAGCAGTGGTTCTCAAACTTTTTTCGTCATTCCCCACTTTTAACAAGTGGGGATTTTCAAGCCCCACTTCCCCCCGTCGCCCCAACCACAATTACTTCAAATTTATTGAACTTACTAGCACCAAGTATATCAGTCATATTTTATGAGTCAAAATCAAAATCATGAAATAACACAAAGTTCAAAAAGAGAAAATAAAAGTGCAGATCAAAAACGAAAAGTAAAAGTAGGCTACAGTAGTCAAATAATGAAACAGTGTTTCATTTGCAATCTGTGCAAAAAACAAAAACATGAACAAGTGAACTTTCCCTGCATTAGTGGCTGCAATGTGCCTGTTTTGCACTGCACATCCTCGGGGTTGCAGGCTTGAAACTGCCTCAAGTCATGCTCAATGTTGAGCTGAGAAGTGTGTGTGTGTGTGTGTGTGTGTGTGTGTGTGTGTGTGTGTGTGTGCGTGCGTGTTTTCATCTCTCTCGAGTCTGAAATAAGCTATAAAACGCACACAAATATGATCGCATTTGTCAATCGCTGTGTTTTATTTTGAAAAGTGCTTTATTTTGACAATTGACCGGATTCTCTCGTTGTTTCGTGTGTGACTTCCTGCCAAGATTGACGCGGCTCGCGGGCAAAATTGACCAGATGCCGAACCGATTGCTGCAGGGCGCGAGTCGCTTCTGGTCTGAACTACACAACCGGTACTTGAGCACCGAAGGGAAGCGGTCTCTGTTCCGCGCTATTCGCGGTGCTTCGGCGTCCGGTGTGAACCATAGACTGTAAAAAGAATGGACGTAGCGTCCGTGACGTCACCCATTGGTTTTGGGGAGTCGTTTTTGTGACTCAAATATGGCGGCCTGAACAGCACCATGTTGGATTGGCCGGCCGAGAACCCGCCCACTGGCCTCGAAGCAGCTGTCCACGGAGCTGCTCGGACCTGTCGCTCAACGTTTCCGCGCCCTAATTGGCCAGAGTTTTAACCTAATAACAGTAAAACGGCAGAGTTTTAAAAAAATTCACCCCCCTCAGAGTGTGTGTGGGGGTAGAAACTATTGATTGAGACGAAAAAACGTTCTGACACCAGGCTTTTAACATGTTTACTGAGGATGTAAAGTCGGCGATTTTAACATGGGGGTCGATGGGGAATGCTCCCTTCTGACACCAGTCCCCAGAGGAAGCCGAAGGGATTGCAGTTTTTTGAACGCGGAAGTGAGCTTCACTTCTCAGACCGACAACTGCCCCCTTGGTGTGAACCCAGCAGCCTGCTACCAGAGCCAGTCTCTATTAGAAATTCTCTGCTGCTGCTGCTGCTGCTGCTGCTACCTTGTTGTCCCGCTGCAAATGTTGGCCCGCTGCAATTAACATCCTGACGTCAATCATTGTTTTTGCACTTTAGTTCCAGGTTACATTTTTTCTCCCGGTCTCCTAATGCTTTTTAATAATTTTAGCTATTCATTATTACTTTGTTTGTGTGTGGCTGTTTTGTTTAGAGTGAATTATCTTTGTTGTCAATAGCATTTACAGTAAGATAGGCATGAAATTTAAAATTCCCTCCCGTTTGTCGCTCCCCACCTGTCATGTCTCCGTGCCCCACACTTTGAGAAGCACTGCTCTAAAGCAAGACCATACGTGTATATATAAAATTATAATTATAGGGCTACGAAAACCAAACAAATTTTATTTTATAGCGATTATACACTTATACAAATATATTCATGGGTAGTATATTCAGATTTTGACAATTAACCTTGACAATTATTAGACACTGAACCTTTAAATTTGGTACACGTGGTTTTACTTGGGCTCAAAACAATTATGACAAATATTTCACACTAATTTCACATTATGTTCACATATCGTAAGATTCTGAATACTGAATACTACTGGAGGACAACTGTGAGGTGGTTATTCTAGTTATGTAATTAAAAGAGAACCATGTTGACACACTCAGCCACGACGTGACAGTTGGGGGACTGTGAGGGAAACTCTTATCACTAAGGAAACAAGCTTCTTCCTCAAGATCAGAGTCCTTTATACTTTTGGTGCAAGTCTGCAGAGTCAAAGTTTTGAGAAAGTCACCAGTCACCATCTTTAAACTAAGCTAAGCAGTAGGCAGTATAGGCAGTGGTCTTGTATTTATTGTACAAACATGAGAACAATATTAACTTATTGAATTCTTGGCAATACAACCAATAAGGGTATTTCCCAAAGTGTCAGACCATTGCTTAGTTGTTATTTAAACGTCACAGAGTAGATAGGAGCACATGTGTGACATAACAGAGGTTGAATATGTAGATGTGAGATGAGGACATGATACTGAGGTGAAGCCACCCTTTGCCTTTGGTCTCTCAGTTTTCCCATGATGCACACATCATGGCAACTGTATGGGCACGCGCGTTGGATCCAGTCATCCATGTCTCATGATTCTTGTTTTAGGCTAATCATGTGACAGGGTACGCCATGAATAGGAAGGTAATTGATCTCATGCTGTTCTTCATTAACCACTTGAAAATGGCTGTTTGTTCCTGGTCTGAGTGGACAGGAGCCAAGGGTTGGGTTTTGTGTTCTTATCTGTTTTGGTTAATAAATCAAATTTATCAAACAATCCAATCCAAGAGCACGCTGAAATCTGAGTTTTGATCAGAGATTATTTTTAAAGCAAATTCTTAAAAGACTTAAAAGGAATTCTTTGATTAACATATTATATTACCATGTGATAATCTCCCCAATTTAAGCATACCAGTGTCTCTCATGAATGAGTAGCCCCTTTCACACGGTGGGTCGTAATTCATCTCATGGTTAATTAACATTTGGCCATTTTCCTGTTTCATCTGAGATCAGTTAAGACTCAGAAGAAGAACAGTTTAAGCCTTTTACAACAAAGAGGGACTTGGATCTTGATGTTGTAGACTCTCAGTAGCCATTATGTTGTACAAGTGTAAAGTTTCTGAACAAAAATGAATCTTGTGAGTGAGAGAAGCTGTTAAGGATTTAGGCCCATTTTAGTGCATGTGTGTATGATAGAATAGAAAATACTTAATTAATCCCTCGGAAATTCAGATCGTACAGCAGTTTACATAACAATGATATGATATAAATAATGATATAAAAAGTAACAAAAGGCATTGTGCATTTTGATGGCAGCATAAATTAAGGATTTCCCTCTAGTACTTAGTTTGCAATTTGCTGGGGTGACTTTGCTGAATGAAAGCACAGTGCGATAGCTCCTGATTCTACATATCATGCAGTACGGTTACATTAATTAGCTATGCATGACCCACAGCCTCACACATTCATTGTACAGGGCTGTCACATGCACAGTAGCAGGGCTTGGTGCCCGATTCATTTCATCATGACCTGTCTGTCACTCTAAACATCATAGTGTTTCTATTATTATACACTGCTGTTATAAATACCACTAAAACACATTTAAAACACGTGCCATTTGCAGGATAATTTTGTCATGAACATTAAAACTCAAAAGCGGTTTCTTAGTCATGTGTTCTTTGAATGATTCACTGAAATATCTGAGAATGTCAAATGAGTCTTGTGTTTTTCAGTTTGGTCCGGTTGGTGTGGACATGATCTTCCTTAAACCTTCAACAGTCTGCACGAGTGTGAATTTAAATGTTGTGCACACATTTGAAACAGGTTTTCTCACCTGCAGCAACATCCTAATATCACTGGATGGCTGAAGGTTGCAAATAACTAATTTTATAGTTAATGAATTGTGTGTTGACGTGCAAAGTTGAATTGCACTTGTGCAGATCGTCGTTATTTCCATCAATCTGTGTATAAAATGAGTAACTCTTCATGTACTTCAGAGAAGGTAGAGCTACAGGAGAAACTTGAATCTCCACCTCTTCTCTTTGATGTAGTCGATTGTGGAATCTTTCCTGCTGTGCTTCAAGGCTTCAAGGCTGGTGTGCTATCTGCCTCTCAGTGCAAGGTATTTCCTACAGAAGATCATATAAACATACTCGTCTGGCTCCAGCAACAGAGGAATGTTGGCTGAGGAGGCCTGAGCTCAGTGTACAGACTGAACATGGTCCATCCACATTAGTTTTAAAAATCAAGTTGTGAATATTTTGTTACAGACATGAACTGGTGTAGCTACTTTCTCTTTTGACATTTCAGTTATTGTTTGGGAGGACTACCTCCTTCTTGTAGCAATGTGGACTGAGTTGAAGAGTCTGACCTTGAAAGTCAAACGTTGTGGTACATGACCACTGAGTTTGTGTACAACGATTTGTGGGTCTTTTCTTTCTCATCCTTACCACTTTGTTTTCAGAGTTTGTTGGTCACCAGATCAAACTACGCATCTGACTTTCAGTGGTTCCTATACTCACAATAGTTAACATACAATAATCCCAGTTGCGTGGTTTCTCTTTTCTATCTCCTCATTCAGAGCTTTTAAGCCTTTTGTGGACATCTAGTCATAACAGTTGCCACCAGGTTCCTTTTCCATTTCACTGCAGCCTTGAGAGTATCAGCAGGTGCTTGCTCACACACATTGGCATGCCGGTATCTATTGACAGTCTAAGAATGTCCATGAATGTTAAGTGGCAGTTTTAACTGTTTCAGTGTGACATGAAAACTCCTTTCATATGATTTACACAAGAACTATACTGCATTTCATATAGACCAGTGAAGTACCTTAAAGCTTGCACCTTAGTAGGATGAATGCTCCTGTTACCAAGCGATGATGGTAAAATGATTAAGTGAAAACCAATATTTGGTGTTTTGTCTTTGTCTGTTATGACATTAAGCCATTGGCATGTTGTCAGGGCAAGCGAGTTAAGTTTTGGAGCTATTAAAACTAAATAAAACCAGAGACGTTAACTATATTATTGATTGTATCTACAGTTTCTGTTATTTGCGTGGGTGTGGCTGTGTCCCATTGACAAAGATTTAGGCAGGAGGAGCAGCATTTGTTGGTCATCATGTGTGTTGGATAATCCTGGCATCTCTCATGGGTGCATAGCTACACACACAAGTGTGTTTGTCAAACTGCCATTGACTCAGGGTCCACAGTTCTGACATCAGATATGATACTGAATATTATCATGGTCTTTTCTTCCTCAGGGGGTTAGCAGTAGGTGTAGCAAGTAAATGAGCAAATACTGGGACAATCACAATGGTCAGCACATGTGATAACAAGAAGTTACTATGCATTGTAGAACAAAGAAAGCTTACACAGCCATATTTATTCTGTTTACACACGATGCGTTTCCTCTATTCTGCTTTTGATATGTTGACCGTCAGTATCAATGAATAATCTGACACAAGAGTGCAGCCAGATGGATGAAACTGTGATAGGATTTTGTTTGATTACTCTTGAAAATCTATTTCTGACTTATTGATAAAGAAAATCATCAGTTGCAGGCCTTGTATGAACACACAAAGACACGCAGTGACGCGTGTACATGTCTTTCTACCACACAGAGCACTTTCCCTCAAACAGACAACAGTGAGTGTTGCCTCTGGCGTCCTCTCCCATCTATTCTAGCTGACTAGCATTACTGCTGCTCCAAGATGGACTGGCCTCTCTGGATTAGCGCTTTGCTGTAATCTGGGACACTGCAGATTATGCTTTCCATCTAATGCCCCCCTCCCCACACACACACACACACACACACACACACACACACACACACACTCACTCACTCTCTCTCTCACACACATGCATCATGTGACCAGCACACACAAATGGGACCTCTTTTATTTCCTACTGGGATGACAGGCTTGATGACGGAAATTGAGTGAAGGAGGGAGGAAGGGAAGGGAGTGCATTGACAGAGAGACCTGAGAGTATTGAAACTGGAGTATCACGCAATGTCACGGCCGCACTAGCTTTGCTAACAGTCAGTGGCTAGCATCTGAGCACGGCACTGATTGGATGTCTGAAAGGAAGGTGGGAGTGTGTGTGTAGCAACAGTGTGGGTACCTGCTGCAACAGCTGCTTGACGGCCGGGACAGGTAACTTATTAACAGCAAGTTAAGAAGCAGAGGGTTTACAGCACGTGGGCCTGCTGCAGAAATGGAAACTAGAAAACCGGCTCCCTCTGACCTCCTGACCACCTGAAAGCTGATACAGAACCTCCTTCTACATACGTACACGCACTTGGACGTGGAGCGTGTGTCTCTCTCGTCCGGGGACGCTGTAAACAAGGAAACACAGACAAGACAGACAGACAGCCAGCCAGCACGCGCCTGGATCACATGCAGACAATCAGCACTTGGCTGGTTTCACTTAGGTAGTGGCGGTGGCAGGGAGGTGGTAGTCGCGCCGACCAGCAGCAGCACACGACAACAACAAGAAGCCGTAAACATGGAGCCTCTGGAGGAATACCACTCTCCGTTCGACTTTGAACAAGGAGTCAACACCAGCTACCTCTACCTCTCCCCAGCCTACAGCGACACGCCGCCCAGCTCGCCAGCTGTCAAAGCCAGAGGTATCAACAAGGAGGAAAGGGAGAGGCTGGGTGGAGGATGTCAGGGTGTGTGTGTGTGTGTGTGTGAGAGTGTGTGTGTAACTGTGTGCTAGACAGAGACAAAACATGGGTTTGGTTCATTGGACGGGAAGAATTTGGGGGAACACAAACTGGAAGGGGGAGGGGACAAGTGATAATTGGTTGTGGTGTGTATGACAGCAGCTTTTGCCAATTTATCAGTTAACTTTCATTTAGGTTGGTCAATTTTTTTCCCATTACCATTTAGAAAATGATCATATTGGTAGATGAGATTCAATTAAATGCTGCTGTGGTTGTGATTATTCCATTGCTGCACTGCTTGAATCACCAAATGTTTTTGGCCATTTACAGGTTTGCACTGTAGTTAATGCATTCTAAAAAATGAATGACTCATTGTAAATTCACATGTATCTTCATATCACATCATCACTTCATTTTTCTGTTGAAAAAGTCAAGACTAGACTTTACTGTATCTCAGGGTCACATGTTAGCTCATGTTGGAGTCTCTTCATCAGACTGTCTTGGCCCTTTTTGCTCTTTTGTCTCTCAATTTGAACAAAGTTTGATCCAATAATAAAACCCAGAGCAGCACATCAGAGGCAACTTAATTATCATGTTGGACTGAGGAGAGCCAGAAAAGTCCTCGTAACAATTCTTGTGTGACTTTCCGTCTGTGCAGAGCGCTTTTGTGACTTTTGTCAGGTCACATCAGAAAATGAAAGAGCTTGTTTTACTGTTTTGTTACGTTGTGTTGAGGTTTCAGTGAGGGAGATTGGATTATGGATATGTCTATATTTAGCATTCGTGGCATTCCGGCCATGTTTTTATTTTTACCCTAATGTAATTGTTGCTCTTCACAAAGAAGTGATATCAGCATCCAGACTGAAGAAAGAAGTCTATCAACTTCACATTTCTCTCTGCTGTTTGTAGATGGCAAAACTAATTATGATGCAGTTACCAGGTGATTATGCTATCTAGTGCAGTAGACCTTAACAAAAGCAGGGCGTTTCTTTTGACCTCACAAAAACAAATAAGTGCTGGGAGTCTGGCAGGTCAGTTAAAATGCAGCCCTCGTCAGACATGCTTCAGATTTAAACCTCGCTCTGTTAACTCGTCATACATTTGACGACTACACAGGCTTAAAGCTGTCGTGGGGCAGAACATGGTTAAAAGGAAATGAGCTCAGAGGGGAAGGTCGGTGATGTGAGTGGATGTTCAGTTTGGTGCGGCAGGCCAAACTTCTCTCTTTCTCACTCCCTTTGTTGTTGTTGTTTTTTTTTTTTTTAACTCTCTCTTGCTTTTAGCAGGTAGTGATGGAAATCAAGCTCTGCGGCTACGATAACTCACACGGAACAACCTCCACACTCACACTCATACAGATCTCACATCTCTGCCCGGGGCTACAAAACACAGAAATTTACACAGCAGATATCTCAGCTCTGAACCTGTTCTCTCACCCAAAGGTAGTGTTGCTCTTTCACTGTTATTACAAAACTCTAAGTTGGATGCAAATTAGATAGAAACACAGACCTGGAGCAGTATTATATAGAACATCATGACAAAGGATCATAGTTTTATTTCATATGGAGAGAGATAAGACATTTTAGCCGTTATAAGGGAAGTGTCCATTACACAATTCTCTCTCTGTAAGCAGGTGTGTGTCTGTATATTCTGTGTGTGAGTGTGTGTGGCACTGCTGTGTCACCAGTAATTGGAAGAGAGGGCAAATGTAAGACAAGACTGAGAGATAGATGAGGCGAAAAGTGCTTGAGGGCAGATGAAGTGAAACATTTGAACAGTGGGGGTGGTTTCAGGGCTGAGGACTGAAAGGAGAGTTTCCTCTGTGTTTCTTCTCACCTAATTACTGGAATGCCCGCCTCTTTTTCCTCTGTTAAATTGTTGATCACAGATTTCTCACTCCAGTATATTTGGACATAAGTATTTGTCCTTAAGATCTGCTGTTTTTATTCTTGTGGTTTTTAATTAATGTAAAAGGTGAATATAGGCAGCTCTCAGCTCATGATGAGACGTTACTTCATCAGCTGCTCTCCAGACGGTTTTGTGGAAACTCCAGTGTAGACTTCGTGGGTGTTCACATCAGCAGGTTCTTGTGAATTTTTTAGTCTCTCTGCCTTCACTAACCCCTGTCTCAGCTAAAATGCTTGTTTTTTTTAAGTACTGGGAGTACTGGTTTGTGACGTGGAAGAGAGGATGGGTGCCAAGTGTGTGGAATGAGGTGGGAGGGAGAGGATACAGGGTTTGTTGAAAAATGAAATTCAGCAGTCACAGATCATACAAGAACCTTTTAGTCCTTCAGAATAGATTTAAAAGTGATTTTTCTTTTGATTAAATTGTGTTTAAACATCCTCAACGTGAAATAAAGCCAAATACCTACACTTACATGCCGGCTATCATTTTTTGTTTCTGCTGACCTCCAGTGGTTTAACTTGTCACTTTGCTACATTGATGTAGAGGTGTGCTACAGGGTGTGTCGGTCAGTACAGAGTGACATCACAGCAGGGCGTGGTCACGGTGCAACGGATTTGAAACAATGAGGCGGCCGCCTTCAACCTGGAAATAATGGATTCGGTCAATGATGCTGATGTTTCCAAACAGGACAAATCTGTGAAGACGTAGCTCTGAACTGTCAACAATAAAATACACTAAATATCTCATAGAAATTCAGTACATATTTGAATATTTTCTCAACAAACTAGTAGGCTAGTTGGTACAGGATTTGTGGGTCGAAGTGCCAGTCTTTTTTTTTTTACTATCATATCATCACTAAATGACCTTTACAGGGCCTTTGTTTTCATGAATTCTACTCTCAGACCCGTTTCATATCTTTTCTCAGTTCACATCAAAGTTGTGTTTCCGTTCCTGCAGAGATAAAAGCATTGTGTATACACCACAAACTTATTCCCTACCAGTTTCTCTTTGTCTCCCTCCCCCTATATTGTTTTATTCAGCTCTTGGGGTTTTCCTTTGTCCTTTTCCCTTTTAAAGCTCTCTTCCATTTTTGTCTTTGTTTCTCTATTTTGACTTTTACTCTGAAACGCAAGGAAAGATGAAATGAAAAGAAAAATTACCTCAGAGACAGTTGGAGGCTGCTGATTCCAGTGCAAAACATTCTCACCCACTGTTGTCCTTTTGACTGACAGATCCTAACAACCCCTCTGCTCTTGTGCTCTCATGCTGTCTGAGCCCAGGATGTCTCCATCTAGAAAAAGGTTCTTTGTATTATTGATGCACTGCTGCTCCTACTGGGCACAGCTCTGCCAGAGACAGAAACATCAAAGACAAGTGTGTACACACTGACTCTATACTGTAAATGTGTGTGCAGTGAAAATACGACCGTGTGTCAGAGGGGGAAGACGTTCCTGCGCTGCTGCTGTACATTAAGAATGAAAGCTTGTGAATTGGATCATGTAAAAGCTTCTGCTCTTTGGTTCACCCATCATTAAACAACATCATTTCATAGTCCAACACTGACAACTTTAACATATTCCCCAAGCTTCTTCCAGGATGTCTTCATCCTCAACCTCCAGAGGAATAGCATGACAGCTTAAGTTTTACGACCAACAGCAGCCCCCCCCTCTCATGCTTCTGTTGTCACATAGAAAAACCATGGAAACTAGGGATGGGGGAAAAAATTGATACAGCATAGTATCACAATATTTTGCATGGAAATATTGTATCATTATATGGAGACCAAGTATCGATCTGAACAGACTAAGAACTGAAGTTCTATCTTATTAGAAAAAAACTGATGTTAAAGCAGAAGTAAGCGATCCGGTCGTTTTGGCTAACTTCCTGTCAGCGGATGGAGTTAGCAGTCCCCGCCCTCGTCCCTACGTCACCACATTCACGCGCATCGTCCTCAGTCTATGCAACTGTTCCCTTGGCTGCACACACAGAGAGGACCGCCCCTTTATGCCGTTCTCTCTCCTCATTGGATAAAGGTTGTAGGATACAAGGAAAGTTTTCTACTCGGCTTACAGCAGAGCAGAGTGACTGACAGACCCGTGTTTCAGACCAGACACTCTATGTGAGTGATTGCTGTCGGAAGATATAACTATTTAAGACTTATATTAACACAAACATTCCACTTACTTCTGCTTTAACAAAGTTTTCCTTTGGAGACATAATTCGCAGTTAAAAAAGCTAATAAATCGCACCATTGCAATAAAATCATATCAAGACATGGGTATCATGATAATATCATATCGCAGGGTCTCTGGGGATTCCCACCCTAATGGAAACCCACTTGTGAATGTGTACTTAAAGAAAAAAAACTTCACTTCAGATATGTCTTTTTTTTTTCCTCCCAGATTTCCAGCAGCATCCGGACTCAGTCCCGGAGGTGGGAGAAGATGCTGTGACGTCTGTCAGTCCCTCTTCCCCTCCACCTGTCTTGAC
This sequence comes from Trachurus trachurus, assembly GCF_905171665.1. Lineage (NCBI taxonomy): Eukaryota > Metazoa > Chordata > Actinopteri > Carangiformes > Carangidae > Trachurus > Trachurus trachurus. The sequence continues at coordinate 18,322,052 of NC_139904.1, read as the reverse complement.
GGAGGAGGAGCGGCAGGAGCTGCAGGAAGAGCTGGACAAGGTCAGGAAGGATCAGGGATTAAACCCGCCGTAGTTCAGAGTCAAGGTCAAGTGTTGGACATGAGTAGTTAAACTGAGCTTTACTTGCATATAGTGGAGGAGGGTTAGAATTACTACAGTACTGTGTGTATGCACCACATGGATTGTGTTTTTTCTGTCAGGGCTTCAGGGACTTTTCCATTCAAATAAGGCCAAGCTGTCAGGAAGCAGTGCTCTTGACATGTTTTACCCTCCCATATGTGATCCAATCATTTAGTTTGCTTCCTTTATTGAGATTTGTTGAAGGATAAGCAGGCAGGTTATTGTATATTATACCACATGTCAACAAATCCCATGAAAACACTCTGCAATCTGCAATATATCAGTCTGTGTTTTAGTATCTTATGTCTCTCGCACTCTGCCTCAAGCCCATCAGTTTAAAACAGGTAAAAGATATATTAATGACTAGCATACACAACTTAAGTCAGCACCATAAAAAACAGGGAAATAGTGCTATGTTTGAGGTCAAAGAATATATTGCAAGATTTATCCTTTAATTTAGGAAAAGGGGTTAATGTACAGTCAACATTTTGAATACAGCTAATTTCAAATTTTATGTGTGTGTATATTTGTGTGTGTCCAGGTAGAGGACGAGATCCGAACTCTGACCCAGGTGCTGGCAGCCAAAGAGAAGCAGCTGGCGGACATAAAGAGGAAGCTGGGCATCACACCTCTCAACGAGCTGAAGCAGAACATCACCAAAACCTGGCAGGAGGTCACCACCTCCACTGCGTAAGCCCTCAGCCTCCACAGTCTGACCATGCAGCGCAAAATAGTTCACTCATTACATAAGACGCCCCCCTGTCAAGCTTTTGTCAGTTGATTTGAGCTTATGACACACATGATCAGACAGAAACCTCGTGACCCACAGCTTCATATCCACCAGCATGTGCACGATGGCTCTTTGCTTGTTTGATTATTAGATTTTTTTTGTGTGTGTGTGTCTGAGTGGCCCTGACAGGGTTAACCCTCAGCTGCACTCACAAGAAGGTACTTTCTCATCTGAACAAGGAGGAAAAAGATGTCAGTGCTCCTGACAGGCTGTCTGTGGCCTGGGTGAAACTCCTACTGCTTTCACACCACAGGAAATGAGCAGCATTGTGATGCTTTCAGGCTTTTTTAAAATGAAAAAGACACAAAGGTTTAGTTCTGACCTTGATGCGTGTCTCCAGTCTTTGATCTCTCAGTCTCTTTTCATCGCTCTCATATCCTCTCCTTTTCCTGCACGTCACTTCTGTCTCATTCTCTCCGTCTCCCCTTCTCTCTCTCTCTCTCTCTCTTTCAGCTACAGGAGGACATCTGAAACGCTCTCTCAGGCGGGGCTGAAGGCCACAGCAGCTTTTTCCAACGTGGGCTCCGCCATCAGCCGGAAGCTGGAGGATGTCAGGTGAGAGTCCCTCATCAGTGGGGCTGCATACAGTACAAAAAAACATGTTTCTTTGCAGCACTAGGGGTCCGAGAAAGCAAAGTATCTGTTGTTCATCTGTCTCTGAACAGTTTCTCAGATGTAGCTCATAACTCATTCATGTCCATTTCATAACCTGCAGCGTTCCTGTGTGTGCCATCAGCGGTGCATTTGGATTTGTGCAGAACCAGTTCAATAATACCTACCAATATTAATTTCAGTATTCAGATGAGGGATTTTGAACTGAAAGGAATAGTTTGATATTACTGAAAGTATATCAAATTGTTTGTCTAACAATTGAGAATTTAAATGTTCATTATGATATTACATTTCACAACCACCAGGTTTACCAAAACCATGTAATATGTATTATTTATAATTATTGTAATATGCACGCACTGTTGTTAATATTTCATGGTCAAATAGGCTTTAAAACCAACAACAGATTGTTCTGTTTAAGATATAGTCCCCCCCCCCACCCCTACCACCCACCCACCCCACCCCCAAAGATCCTAATCCATCTTCTCCCCTGTCATCCTTCTTCTCTGGATTACTGAGCTGCAAACAAGATTATTAGGCCCCTCAAAGCTGCAGTGTGCTGAGAAATGCAGCCTCACGGATGAGCTGCAACACAGTTGAGGAGGGGGTTGGTTGATTGGTGGGGCGTGGGGGTGGGTTGGTCTGACAGGGGTCAAAGGGGTAGCGCGTGTGCTTATGTGTATGCACATAGTGGACTGTGTGTGTGTGTGTTCGATGACGAGATATTCAACTATAATGCAAAGGATTAGCACACACCCACTGCGTTAATACACAATCGATCTTAATAGGATAAAGCAGGATTTATAGGATTTATACACTTGGTAGAAATACTTGCTCTTTTAACATATAGCAGAACAAATGAGGGTTTGTAGTGTTTGTTATGCTTGCAAATGTGTGCTCGTCTTTCTCTGTTGATTCTGTGTAAAACTGTCTTTACTCTGCTAAGACCATCACTAATGCCCCCTTTCTTTTCCATAATGCTGTCGGATAGCATGCGCTCATTACAACACTCTGCTAGTATGCCTGTCATGAGGTAAGGAGACTAAAGCTAGTTTGTGTTAGTGTGACGGGAACACAGTAGAGCCCTCCAAGCTACGGATGTACAATCAAATACGAAAGAGGCAAAGGCTGCACAGTGTTTGTTGTCCTCCTGTAGAAAAGTAGAAGTTGTTTTGCTTCAGCTCTGTAAGCTTCATGTTGTAGAATACAGAGAATAAAGAGTGTGTAGCTTAAGGATAGCAAGAGCAACGAGCCACTTTCATTGAAGATGCAGCTTTAATAATCTCTCAGAGTCAAACTTCAGTTTTGTCAAGCTCACAGAGGTGTCGCAAAAAAAGATATTGTGGAAAATACTGAGGTAAAATTCAGCATGGATTAGCTGAGTTTCGAAACGCCCACTCGCAGTAACGGCTCTTCTGGTTGGTTTTCTGCCAAAGAAACCTGACTGGTTTAGAAGTGTAACTGTCCGTCCACTAATTCCTGTCAGATTTTCAGCTTAATTTCTGTAGATTGTAGTGATTTTGATGAGGTAAAGGTCTGGCTGTGAGAGATTAGCACTGTAACTGGAGATTATCTTCATTATTCATTAATCCTCTAACTATTTACTAGACTAATCTCTTACATAATTGAACATTTGGTGTGTAAACGAAAAAAAAAACAATGGTATCAAAGACACATTCAATAGTAAAAGAAAATCTTTATGAATTTACCATTACTGAAATATTTTGGCTCTATTTAAGAATGAAGTTAGTTAGCACAAACCAATGATGTACTGTAATATCACAAGACGTGGACATCAATCTCTGTTTCTCTGAACTTCTCTAGAAATGTGGATTTGTGTAGTCACATACTGTGATAAATCAAACTCAACTTCTGAGATGCTGAAAGCCGATCTTTGGAGGAAATGTGCCGACCGTTTTCTCGTCTCGTCTCTTTCATTCTGCTTTCTCTTGATTCTGTTTTGATGAAATCAACACCTCCTAACACCTTTTCAGTAGAACACAATAGAATGAGGCCAGTTTAGAAAATCCCACATTGTCAGTGCAGAGTATCAGATAACGTGACCTCTAAAGGAGTGATCACAGTGAGCGTCCTTGCTTCCTTGCTCCCCTTTTTTTGGGTTGAATTTTAAAGAGAGTTTTTGTTGTTGTTGTTGTTGTACATTTTAACTTCCAGTGTTGCTCTGTCTGTGATCTCGTCACTGACTTTCATCTTTTATCTTTGCATATCACAGGAATGCACCAACTTTCAAATCATTTGAGGAGAAAGTGGAGACTTTGAAGGTATTATCATTATGTCCTTTTTTGCAATGTACTTTATTCTTATTTTATGGCGCTTTTCTACGAGCCCCTAGTACCTGCTACCTGGTACTTTTTTGGTAACGCCTCAGCCCCGGTTCCAAGCGAGCCGAGGCAATACTAAAACGTGATGTCAGCCGACTGCCTTCCACTGATTGGCCAGAGCGACGTCAAACACGAGAATCAAACCCGCAACTTTGAAAAACACACCAGCAACAGTACTGAGACTCTTGTTATTCTGTCACCTGAGTTAAATGACTGCTGTGTGGAAAACCACGCTGCGGTCCGTAATCGAGGTGCAGACGAGTGAGTTTGGAGCTGACGAGAGGATCGAAAAAAGAGAGCGAGACGACGCAGCCGACGCAGCCGTCGCCGCCGTGATACGACGACCCGGTCCCCACTGAGGGGCAGGGTCTTCCATTCAAGAAGTCAGTTAATGTTAGCTGCTATACGCGACCAGCCATACTCCTGAATATAGTCAGGTTGTGCTTAACTGCTCATAAATCAAACGTAAATCTAGTCTTAAATTGATTAAATTACAAGTTACATGGTAAAGACCTGTGCTTTTGTGTTTTTTTCCCTTTGAGTTTTTCTTTTTTTTTCTTTTTTACATATTCTCCCTGTTTTATTAAATGTTTTGTGTGTAAATTACAAAACACAAAAACAACTACTATTGTTTTCCTCCTCTCCTTCAGACCAAGATGACTCCATCACCTTCCACCTCTGAGCCCGGTGACCAGGAACCCAGCGGCCAAACCAGCGAGTCTTTGCTCAGCGAGCCAGAGGCCTCCCCCACCCAGGAGACACCGATGCACTGAGACTCGCCTCACCCCCCACCCCAACCCCCACCCACTCCCCACCCCTCCCCACTTGACTCCCTAACCCCAGAGCCATCAACACTCACCCCTTAAAGTCCTTGTGCCAGTCTCCTTTTTATTGGAAACAAATGACTTACCCCCACCGTCTTTGTGATCTAATTGTCTGGTCTTTATTGTCTGACACGTGCGCTCGCTAGTTAACTGGTGTGGAAACTGAAAGCATGGGATGGGTGCAGGCATGTGGTCTCGTGCCACTCGTATATTTTTCAGTCCATTCTGGCTCGCTATGGGAGAAATACTCCCTGCTCCACTCCTTATTTTCCGCCTTTATCTAACCAGAGAAGCTCAGATGCCAAATGTTCTCCTTTTTTTTTTTTTTTTTTTTAACACATTTTCACATTTTGTTTGTTTGAGTGTAGAAAATACAACAATATCTAAGGAATTACACTTACAAACTTGATTAGAGAAGGATTTACACTTTAAAATATACTTTGAAGTTGTTGGCTTGTTGCTTCTGCATGGCCCTTTATTATGATATGTTGGATTTATGACTTTAAGCACTTGTTTTGTGCCACCATTTTGGGGCTGTTCTTGGTTTACTGTGGGTTACCTTTATGGGGCCAACAAGATTTTCTTGACTGTATTCATCTTAGGACACCACACAATCATAAAGTAGTCTAACACTGTGTTCACATTATGAATGTATGCCGTGTGTGTCATAGAAGTACAACTGTGTGTGTGATGTCACCCGCAGGATTGAACTACCACTGAGCTACCAACAAAACTCCAATGGCTTTTCAAATACATTTCGGGATTAAAGAAAGGTGTCCCATTTATTCCCCTGACAAAAAAAAAAATCTCTACGTTTAGATAGTTAACAGGAAAACAGCCAAGATCATGAGAACAGAGACAGAGCAAACACACAGTCAAGGTTCAGCCTTGACCCGAGGTGAGAGTGAAATAAATGTCTCTCCTCCAGAGCCAGTATCAATATTTAAACACTTGTCCATTGTTTCAGAGCGGGATCTAACATTTGGCCTCCCTCAGCACACCACTGGGTGTTATTCTGTACACTGACACAGGGTCATAATATAGTAGAGAAGTTTACACCCAATCATGTACACCTTTTTTCCATTCCTGTTATTTTGTTTTGAGAAGCTTAATTACATTAAATGAACAAAACCTGCTGACCTGCTGAAATCTATCAATCTATCTTTTGATAGTCTTGGTAAAACACAGGATATAAATATATATATATATATATATATATATATATATATATATATATATATATATATAGCCTATATACAAACAGTATCTGCTAAAAAAAACGCTGCTTTCATACCAAACCCTTTTTTTCTAAGTGTTACAAGGTTATATCAATGATACATCAATCACAATTGTCCTGAGTTTGCATTACAATCCCACCTTGTTTCATATGATTATATCTGAGAAAATATAAAACTACTGAAGTGTTGCCCTCACCTGACACTATAAGCTGGTTGCATAGAGCTACTAATGAAGGTTAAAATAAAACTTGAAGGGCAAACAGAGCCAAAATGTTGGACAACTGGCATGTGGATCAGCTCTCCCAACAGCAGTCCTACTAACCATTAGTGATGCAAATCTCCAAACACTGACTGTGGGTCAGTGTTGTGTTTGCAGAAGTCGGGTTTTAACACCTTGTGTCGTCATGAAATGTCATGACCCAGATCACTGCGAAACTTCAATATAGCCTTTAATATCTCAGTCATGGGGATTTTTTATCTGTAAGTAGTCATGCATACAATATAACACACACACGTACACTTACTTGTTGGGTTCTTAATTTGAATAGTGGATTAAATACATTTTCGCAGAATAAAAATACCTCTGAAGTACCCTGACTCTGTGTTATCTGACTCTGTGTTTGATGCGGGGTGAAACTGGCAGTTCTGCTTTACTGCGAGGGGTTTTTCTCAGGTGCAACATACCACTGTGTGGTTCATTATAGGGGAGGATGTGACATTTGCAAAGTGTCCTATATGGGAATTACCCCTCAGGCTGTTTTCAAGAGCGGTGTGCTGAATGACTGGTTTAATCTGCAACCGGGTGGGGGACAAATACAAAGCTCCCATAACTGCACTGTCAGATCTGAACACAAGAGGGCAGCCTAGATCATAAACTGGACACGACAGCTGTTTCTCTCAATATAAAGACTGAACTGACTCATAGTTTAGACCTGGTGCTGTTATATTACAGCAGATCTTTCTAAAGGAGTCGTCAGCCAAGAGGAGCTACAAGTCCAGTTCCTGACGGAGTGAAGGTTCCAACATAAACACAACATTTTCAGCCAGAGTTTACACAGTCTGGGTTATTTCACATGAGGAATCTCATGTTGTGTTGTGTTATCTTTTCTCTACTCTACTTGCTGCTCTGAAATGAGCTGGGCTGCAATAAGGTGATGTTTTGTTGCTTCTGTGAAGCAATGTCGATCCAAAGCACCACACCCCGACAGTCCTGATGGAGCAGATTAGTAGAGCTTTTCAGTTTTTGGCTTTGAATGTTGCTTATTTAGTCATGAAAAAATGATATTAATAACAAAAGAGAAACATTTAAGCTTTAAGATGCAAGTTCACATCGGTTTTAACTCTGTAAAACATTTTAAAAGCAGAGTTTGGAGCCTGTAGGGAAGCACCAACGTCTTGTTTCAAGAGGTGTTTAAATTTAGATTTTACTATAATAACTTAATCGTTGTCATGTAGGAAAAAAAATGTTGTTTTCATAGAGGGTTGGGGTTAGACAAATAAAACATAAAAACAGCTCAACTTCTACAACTACAGTTTCTTTCAACATCCTGAACAACATTATTAGGACCAATGTTTCTTTTATTTATTTATGAATTGCATCCCTACTGGCCTAAAATGAAGCTCTACTTAAATTTACTTTGATCCTGTTTTCCTACATGAGCTAATCTCTAATAAAGAACAGTCCCCACTCTGGAAAGCATTAGAGAGACAGAGTAGGAGGAAGTATTCAAGGACGACACTGTAGAAAAATAGTCTTATTCAAGTAACCTTGTGTTTAAAATCTTGTTTAGTTAGTATTTAGTATTATCAGTGTTATATAGTTCTATGCAATATTATTGGGTTATAATTAATGATTCATTGCTGTGTTATGCATTATTTTACTGTTGTAGCTGATAAAGCACCTCCAGCTACTGTAACAATGAATCATGTTTTATAAACTGACCTATTTTTTTATTGAAAGGTCTGAACAATAAAAGTGACTGTAGTTATTATGTCAAGTGTAATGCAGTAAAATGTACAACGCTATTACGTCATTACGTACTGTACTTGAGTAGATCTAGTAACTAACTAACATTTGTACTTTGTGAGTGTTGTTTTGACAATAAATGTTGATTCCAGCGTTGTTCTTTGCACTCAGCGGAGATGAGAAAAGACACAGTGACAGCAGTTAACAAACAGCTGCCAAAAAATCTTTATTCAGTTATAACCAGATGCCTCCAGAGTGCTCCAGTCGCACAGATCACTCTGGAGGAGGTCTAAACTGTACACCAAGTCAAACAACAACAGCACCAGAACGCAATTTGTCAGTAAACACCATTTACAACAAGAACAATGGCAGTTTTCTACACACAGAGATCAGATTAAAAAAAAAAAAAAAACTGGTACAGGAGTTAACAGTCAGTGTGCATCGATTTTTCTTCTTGGAGAAAAATCATCATATATTCATAGAATTCATTTGATAATATCGTGGAAAAGAATATAACAAAAACATCATTGGTGCAATAGAGTACACTGTGACAGAGCAGATATTGCAAGTGCTTTGTGTGTGTGTTGTGTTGACTTGTTTTACCATTTATAGAAACTCAGTGTTTGACACTGACAACTGTTTGTGTGTGTTGTGATGAAGCAGGCCTAGTTTTAAATGTGCAGAAAGAGAACATTCAGTTCAAACATGGCTTTGTATGTGAGAGCTCAGAAGGCAAAAAACAAACAAACAAACGAACAAAAACCTTCAGAAATTGTCCAAAATGACTTGCCATCCCTGCATTAGTGAATGTATACACACTTTTTAAATAATAGTTTGATATTTTTGGAAAATATGCTCATGTTTAGTCATTTATACATAAAATTATGAAGCTAGCAGCGAGTTAGCTTAGCTTATTGGAAACAGCTAGGCGAAGGCCGTCTGTCCAAAGGAAATAAAAAATCAACTGATTAGCACCTTCAAAACTGACTAATACATTATGTTGATCTAGGTGTGAAAACAACATGTGCTAAGCTAACTAGCTACTGGCGATGGCTTCACATTCACTGAACAGACATGAGAGTGGAATCAACCTGCTTGGCCAGCTCTCAGTACAGTTTAGACATATTGATCAAGGCCAGGCTGTTTTCAATCTGCTAACCAGTGGTCAGCTGTAGCTTCATATTTCCCTCCCAGACTTGTTTGGTCTTTTTAAAAAATTCTACTCTCAGTCAGACAGATACGAGAACCACATTTCCAAAAATGTTTGCACTATCAATTTCAATTTTGAACTCTTTGTGAGGGACAGTGAGTCATTTGTGACTTTTTCTACAATATAAACAGATCATGCAATAGAGTATTTTTCCACAATCACTTCTTATCCCCCTCCCCCACCCCCTCTAATGGGTCCGATTATGGCCCTGTTGAAAATCAGGTCTTGTGACCACTTTTTTTTTCTGCTGTTGTGCAGACAGGAAGAATATCCACAGCCACACTCTACAGAAATCCCTCCATTTCTTGAGTTTCCAAATATTAAAAAAACGCTATATTGCTTGTTTCAAAACTAATCCATATTAGTCTCTTTCACCCCTCCCCCCACCCACGTCGGTTTGAACCGGCTGCTCCCCTCACGGTGAGGATGGAAGCTGCCGATTTCATGGACAACAACGATCCTTATCAACTGGAGGTCACAGATGGAGCCTGTGTCTACATGTTGCCGTTTCTCATGGCCCTCATCAATAATTCAATGACTCCCGATACGCCCCGGACACAAACAGCTCCCCGGGCTCCGCTAAGACACCAAACATCTTTGGTGAGCTTGACTCCGCTGATGCCCTGACTCCTCTGCTCTGCTCTGCTCAACCTGCAGCCTGAGCTCAAAATGTGACCTTGTATCAAGCATCATAAACTCATTTAATTTTGGTCATGTGATGGAGGAGGATGACGCTCTGCAGATGCCAGTGTGACAATGGAGCACATAGGCGTTGTCTGGTGTGAGAAAGCAGCAGGGGTGGCAGTTTTATAATGTTATGTGGATATACTAGTTGATAGTGCATGAGGTATGACAGCTTGTGCATTTAGGGCTGCAGGAATGGCTTGATCAGGCTTTGTAATGGGGTAGAGGTGCACACACACACACACACACACACACACACACACACACACACACACACACACACACACACACACACACACACACACGCCCACAGTGAGCCTTTGTGCTCACACTTCCCTCACACAAACACAGACAAACAGGAGGAGGTGTAAATGCTACGCTGAGCAGATGGGACATACCTCGGGCGGTCAGTGGAAACACACACTTCATCATCTCTCACCACACACAAACGCACACACACACACATTGAGTTTATGCTAGTTTGGAGCAGAGGCCTGCATGGCGAGACGCAAGCGGCCTCCACCAGCGGGCTCTTCACATCATCGCAGGATGAGACCCGAAGCCACGGGGACATATGTTGAGCAGCGTGAGCACATATCGCCCCCGATGACATGATCTAACACAGTTGGCTTTCACACCTCTTTCACTCATACACTGTGTGTGTGTGTGTGTGTGTGAATGCTGGGGGTCTGGGTTGTGTAATATCAGCGGATGTCCCTAAAGGCCGCCATGAAAGATAACACAGGTGACAAGCGTTTGATGTTAAGTTGCATATTCATGATGCTGAGTGATGTGGTTTAAGGTGGACTGAAAAAACTGTCTGACCTAATTTCCTCTATCAGCTGTTCTGCTTCTTCCAACTCCTCCTTAACGTCTCATTCATCCCGCAGCCATAAAAAACACACACACTCTTACTCCTAAAGACCCAGAGGGAGCTCACTCTGCAGCTTCATCCCGTGGTTTTCTACACCAGCTCCAGGACTGAGCCTTTTCCCCCACACAGGAAGAACACAAGCAGAGTGGAGAGGAAAAGCTCTGGGAGGAAGTATTCCTGTTCTCGTCTGACTCAGTCAACCTCCACTGAAATGAAACCGTCCCTCCCTGCAGGGTTGTTGTTGTTTCTGGATCAGCACTGGGATGTAAATGACGCTGATTGGAGGAGACACATTTTAGGAGGACGCAGAGTATTTAATTTGGCAGGAAGCATCAACTGGCACAGGCTGACATCTGCTTTTTATCCCAATGGTGGGAAAAAATGGACAGGGATGAGATTCGCCAACTATAATCATTTCATTCTTCCTCCTCTTGCCTAACATGTGTCCACACAAACACACACACACACACACAATCTCCACCTCTGAACCCAGAGATGAATGGACATCCATGACCACAGCAAGAGTATCCCACCCACCAGACCCCACCCCCCTGCTCCGTTTAGCTCAGACAAGGTAGTGTTAACAATTCACAACACAACTGTGTCACCTGATGCACTGTCCATGAACAGATCTGGACAAGGACAATATGTTGCATCTACGATTTTAGTTTAGAGTCTGGAAAAAAACAAAACAAAACAAAAAAAACACATATCAAACATTTACATTTAGAGGCTTTTTCGAGAGAATATAAAACGCAACATACTGTAGCGGCTACGTCAGGGCGGAGAGCAGCCACCGTCCAGGGAGGTGTTTGTGAACAGATACACAAGTTATTTAAAATGCAAGAACACTGCTTAATGATTTAGGGATGTTTTTCTTCTGAATAATCAGCATTCAGCAGACTTAGAGTTACCTTTTCAGCCAGTTGGGGGACAGCAATAAAAATATCAATAACATAATGTATTGCTCTGTTTGAGTTCCTATATGTGTTTACATTTGTCTCCTAATATTTGACAAGAGGGTCCTCCTCCAGCTGCTCTCAACCCCTGTCACGGACGCCACAGCACAAATAGAGCACATTTATATAAAGTCATATACTCCATAATTTCCTTATTTGCATGCACATGCAGTATTAAAAAATACAAGTTAGACCAGAGCAAATAGTTTATGTACTGTTTGAAAAAAGTGTAAAAATCCAGTGCGACAGTCATTGAGTTCTTGAGGTCTACATGATTGTAAATCAGAGAAAACAGCCAATGAGACGATCCAGTTTAAAGAGAGGGGGCGGGGTCTCCTCTCTCTGTTGCATATTCAAGTTAAATCTGAAGGAGCTGTGTGGCCCAAATAGCCTGAAATAATGAGATGAAGACTTCTTTAAGGTTTTTATCAATTAATATTCAGTTCCAATAATAGAATTCAGGCTGATGAGAGAGTTTTTTTTTCTTCTACTTCTTCTCTGTCTGCCTGTTAAACACATGATTATTATTCACCCTCTTCGCACGCAGAGAGAAAGTGATGCCTGTTCAGGTTCCTGTGGAAATCACTTAGCAGCTCTGCACTAAAAATGGATGATCTCACTGACTGTTTCAACATGCTGTTTGCTGAAGGAGGCTTCCTTGATTTCCCAAACATTTCTAGATTGCACATCAACAGCGACTCTTCACGTCGACGTACATTTATCTACAAGCCCTTGTAGTGAAGGGAGAGAGGGGTCATGTTTGGGAAAGCAAAGAGAGGGCGGGAAACAACAGACAGGGAGAGAGAGAGAGAGAGAAAAAAAACACACACACTGAAACACAGTATCATCATAAGTTTCGATCAAAAAATAGTGTACAGCAAAGAGTAGAAAAGTCACCCTCTGCAACGTCTTTCTAGAACCAAGAAAGGGCCAAAGGGGCCTCTGAACGCAACTCACAGGACGTTTCTTTGTATCACAAATCTTTGAAGTATAAGTACAAGAAAGCAGAACTCAGACTAGCCAGCACCAGAGACATTCCTTCATCGTCGCTGTGGCCCTGCACATCACAGCAACACACCTGCCACGCAGAGTTTCTACACATTATGTGGCGACTGCTGAGGTCCACTCTCGAAACTCTACGCTCATCAAGGCACATTCAGGACTCCTATATGAACCCTCTACAGAAAGACCACAACCAGGGTGAAGCAGCTCCTGGAGACACACACTAAAGACTTCATGTCTTTTTTTTAATCATTAGTGTTGGGGTGGGTGGGTGGGTGGGGGGGTTGAGTGTTTGCAGGAGCCATTTCACCCTCTGTCCAACCCTCCTCCTCCTCCTCCTCCTCCTCCTCCTCCTCCTCCTTCACATTCCTGAACGAATGAAGGAGGGAGGGCCCCTCCTCTTTTTTTTTTTTTATTGACAACAACATCGCCCTGCCCCGGCCGGCACCGGCAGCAGCTAGGGGGAGCAGGGATGCATAAGCCTGCCTGTCAGTATGGTTGCCAGGGAAACTAGCCCTACAGTTTGATGGGATCAGGACACTTCACAGACACACTGCTACGCAATCTATACTTAGGGTCATGCAAGGCAACGCTATGACTACTCAAGCGCACTCGACCGTGCGCAGTCAATTTTCTGTACTTTTAAGCACAATTTAAATTAAATCCATAAAAAAAAAATCCATCTTTCTTCGACGTGACGTCAGAGCTCCGCAGAGCGCCACCTACTGGGGGGAGGGGGCTGTGTGGCGGAGATGCAGGTCAGTGGGGCAGATAACGACCCCTGTGATCTGCAACCCAGGGAGGTGGTGGGCGATGGTGGTGGGAAAGAGGGGGGGGGGTGCACATGACTAAAGGCACAACCTGTCACTTTAACCTCAACTTCTGGAGCTGACGGTGCAGATACAACTGAAATCATAAGGACGACTGAGAGCAATAAAGTTGGAGATATCACACCAATATACCGATACACTGATACTGTAGCTTAGATATACTGTACTGCAGCTTAATCTGAATATATTGTAGCATATATTGACTCTATTTGGGTGATATAAGGTATAATAAGTGTCAGCCCCTTGTCACAAACAAGTCTTGTCATGTATGAAATATTGATCTGGGTAAGGATCAGGTACATAAAGCAGGAATTCTTATAAAACTGTCAACACATTGACTGCTGTTAAAGCCATCACTGCTCAGTGGCTCTGCTGGACAATCGTGCACAGACATTAGGTGTGTGTGTGTGTGTGTGTGTGTTAGGAGGACATATACATCAAAGATCCCTCATAACTCACAAGAGTTGATTTTTATGCCGTCCGTAAGCAGAATAATGCCATCTTGTTTTACTCAGCTTATAAATCACGGCTGAACGCTCAGTCCTTTAATAGGCGGCAGCAGAGGGGGTAAACACACCAGAGAACAAAAGCCACACCAGCCACCACTGCTGCATTTGACAGGGGGGGGGGGGGAGTCCTCATAAGTATTCATATCACCCGCACTAGAGTAACAAGACCGCCTATTGTGGCTCTTTGATGCCACAGTTTTAATTCTGCTGTGCGAACATGTTTGTAATGGCAGCCTGTGCTCTGAGCTCACGTTTAGCTGCTGGCTCCCTGCAGGTTTCACGGCCCAGAGCTCAGCGCTGCTCTAATATGAGTAAACTAGATGATCAGATCAGGAGCATGGTACCATATGGCATGTTTGGCACCATCAGGGTGTCAATTTGGGAGTAAAGTGATGGGTGTCGTGATCCCCCGCTTCATCTGCCAGTTTTGCCTAAAAAGAAGCAAATTATCCAATAACTTTAACATTTCTGCTCATTCTGACCTCCGGGACGCAGAGAGCAGATAAAATCTTTCATTTTTTGCAAATGTTGGAGCTGAAATACAACTATGGGTGACTGTTTAATATTAGTAGGTTGTCATATTTGATGCAAAATGTGCAAAAATACAAAATAATGTCTTCAACTCAGGGCCCATTTACTTACTCCCTCTGGGGCTTCAGACCAAATTGCATGGTCTTTATCTGCAGTAATGGAGAGTGAGTAGATTAGATTTGTGATATAAAATATTAACTAACATATTACCATGAGCTGATTTAGCTACCCAGTGAATTAAGGTAGTTAAATTACCCCAATGCTTACCAAAAAGTGCAAAAAAAATAAATAATCCTATAATACATTATAATGTATATTACTGTAAAAGAGGTTGTTCTACATCAAGAATACTTTTACTTTTGGTACTTTAAATATATTTTGCTGATAATTCAGCGGATGAAATTTGCTCATTTGTTATGAAATGACGCAATCATGGCAATAACTCATAAACTCTGCTGATGAAGACTGTAAAATATGGCCAGAAGCTCCAGGACGAACACATAGTAAATGGACCTTGAGTCAGATGCTGCTTCCAAATTAAAGAATATAATGTTGAGCTTAAGTTTGAGTGTCGGATATTTTTTGTTGTTGTTTGGGATTTGCTGAAGGCGCTCCAATGCTCAGATGAAATAATTTGCCAACAGTACAAAATGAACTGATTTTATATTCTATGCAATTCATCCTTTGAATGAATGAGGAAACAGTCACCAAAATAAAAGCATCATTGATGAGGAGGCAGGAGAAGGAGACCCCTCACTCACTTGTGTCGGGACACTTGTTTGACTTGAGGCAGGGTGTTTTTATTTTCATGTTCTACAGCATCACATAGTGTACAAAATGGAGTTAGTAAGACCAGAGGACACATGGGAGAAACAGCACTGCACGGGAATATAGCACCTCCATTCCCCCCCCCCCCCCCTGCCCAGGCCTCAGCACCAGTGTGTGCAGTCGGCCAAGACAGGCCTGGGCTGAGTGTCTCTGAAAACACCTTCATGCTAAGGCCATCTTTGTGCCACTGGAAGTGAATGGGACCGAGATGTTTTCAGTACAAAGATGCAGGCCAGATCACAGTCCATGAACAAATCCCAGAGTTCCTCGCTGATCTATGAGGAGACGGACGGGTTTGAGAAAAATGTCAGCAAAAATATCCTTTCGAGGTAATTTGGATCGACCCTAAACGAGGGCGGGAGTTTAGCTTATTTTGGCCAAATCTTAATATTAGCCATCTGATCTGCACAAAAACGTCTTTTAAAATTAGCTGCCTGGAGACGCTGCCACTTAAAAATGATCCAGTCTCCCAATGGATCTGAGCGACCGGAGGAACTTGTTCCTGGACCGAACCCTGACAGGATCTGATTGGCTGACAGATTTCTAACCCTCACCCTAATGGAGGAGACGTTGTGAACGCAAACATGAAGCACCACAGTGATGGAGAAAGGGCAGTGGGAAGTGCATGGAGTTACAAAGAAACATCAGTCACATCTGGCCGCTGACGCCTGGGCCCCACGAAAACATCCTCAAACTCCACTCAGTGTCAGGAGCCAGGCAGCGGACTCCACCGACATACACACACACACACATTCACTCACACACACACCCTGACAGGAAAAATGCCACAGGCCATTTGACAGAAGTGTGTAACTCCTTGGGAGGAGCGGAGCACCGTGCTTCAGTGGTAGCCCGCGTACTTCGCCCGGGGGCTCCTTCACACACACACACCGACAAGCATGTGAGCGCACACATGGGTGCAAACACACTAAGATGTCAATCAAACTAATTGCGAGTGGGGCCTGCGTGATACCGGGAATGGGAGAATTGGAAATAAGATAAAGGTTTTAATCAACTGTTTTCGACCGCTAAGCAGCGGCGGGGGGGTGGGGGAGCGTGACGTGAAGGAGCTCCAGGCGGGAGCGTGCGGGTCACACTCACTGAAAAGAGCATTAACAAGCCTGGCTCGCAGTGAAATACATGTGTGGGCTTCCTTCCAGATTTTAAAAGCCACAGAAATTTCCTTCGGCAGAACATGAAAACAAAACTCATAAACAGTTTATATATTCATATATATATATATATATGTGGAAAAAAAATAAAAAATAAAAACAGCCAAATCAACATCTTTTTTTTGCTTTGAATTTAAATTCCAACATTTTCTTTACGTATATATAGATTTGTCTTTTCTCAAACAATAATACGTTCACATAATACAATGGAAAATCAGTTTTGAGATAATCTAAATATTTCTTACTGAAACATCGATGTAATGACATAGAAGAAGCACAATTATTTTTCAACGAGTGACTTAAGGCTATCCCTATATTCAAAACAACAGAAGCCTGACAGCTTGAACAGCACATTATTTCCTCACGCAACATCATTGAACCTGTCTTGTTCGCAAGGTGGCAGATGAAATGACCGAGGTAATTGGTCATAAAACATGGAGCTTTGACTACATATATACATGGAGAGCCTAAAAAAATAGACAAAAGTAGAAAGCTGAGCAAACATAATGAGCTACAACTCTTTTTTTTAGGTGAGGAAGTACTGAATGTTGAAATGGACGAATGTGAGTTTATTAGCTGGTGTTGGTTTTCAACAATTCTGGTGTAAAAACAAACGACTAAATGTGCACGTCACAGAAATGCCAAGAAAGATTTGCAGCGTGCATTCAGACAAATTTCATATGATGCTGAGAATAGATGCGAAAAAACTAAAATCACTATTTTCCTGTTGGCAGGAACCCTCGTCCGAACTCGGACACAGGACACTTCCATTACTTCCACTACATTGTAACAAAGAGTTGGTCCATCTATCACCACCAAGTGAACATCTGTAAACTATTGGAGTGATTTTGTTTCCTGCCTCTGAGCTAACATGGAGGGAGGCTGGAATTAAAATGAACACACATTCAAATGACAAAATCAGAAAACCGCATTATTCTCAGCGATCCCACTCTTGACCTCTTCTCATCTCATCACTATTACACCAACGAACGCTGGAGCCAAAGCTTTGCCAGCTCGATGCCAAGTGAATGAAAGGTGCAGTGCACGTTAAACGAAGAAATAATCAAGTGCTAGTTTTTTTTTTGCTTTTTTTTCACCGTTCTCCAAAAAAGCTTTGGAGTGATAATGGTTCAAAAAAATAAAAAAGGGGGAGTAGCCATACAGTAGCTGCTTTTTTTTTGTTTTGTTTTACTTCCTTTTATAACTAATTCAGCAGGAAGTGGAGAGAGCAACATTTTCAACTCTCTGAGCGTAACCACAGGCGTTAACAAAAAGGTACCAAGTGCTCTGTTCCACACGTTAGAGTGCAAGTGCCTCACATTTGGTTTTCAGCCCTCCTCCTTTTGGTTAGCGTTTCATCAACATGCACCTCTGCCATGTAAGTAAACACAATGTTATTTAGTTCCCTTTGGGAAGGTGTAAAGGTGGGGCGAGGAATAGGAGGAGGAGGAGGGCACTCTAGTCTCTCTGGCTGTGGACAAATATCTTTTTATGGCCTGGCCTGCTGCTGACTTCATGACTCCAGGAAGGTCTTTAACACACTTTGATAAGCAGTTGGTAGGTAAACAGTCATAGAAAAAACAAAAAAAACATGGACAGTAAACATGGCACCTTAACAAGATCCAAAAACATAAAAGAAGAAATGAAGGAGTTTTTGGTTGCAAAGTTGTCATGAGTAATGAGAAGCTGTTGTTGAGATAGTGCTGTTTACAGTATAACCCCAAGTTTTTAGCTGCTGGTTTTTGCTTTCTTTAGAATCACATCCCTGATAAAGCAAAGAAAATGAATCAACTGGATAAAAAAGTGACATAAAAAACAGTTCCCCATCTTCTGTTATGATTGTGTGGAAATTGTTTTTTGTTTGTGTGTGTGAATGCTGTCGTGGTAAATCACTGGCATGACCCATCTGCTTTCCCTGACTGTAAAATGTACTTTTTTTGCATTGATCATTCACCTTGTCTCTCTTCCTCCTTTTCTTTCTATCTGTCAACCTGCCTCTCCCGCCTCGGCCGTACATCCCCTCAGGGCTGTCAGGAGAGAAGAACAGGTGAGAGTCCGGGAGAGGCTGTGGTGTCGGTGATAAAAGATCACCTCAAAAAAGTTCAGGAATAAAAGAGATGAACAAGTTGAAGGAAGAACAAAAACTTGAGTTTTACCTCCATGCTTTTTCAAAGCGTTCTCCTACAACTGAAGCAAAGAGGCTCATTCTTCATTCTTTTGGATAAAAAAAGTGAGTTTTTTTTCTCTTTAGACAAAACACACCAAAAAGGAAAAAAAAAGTTGTTGCCCTTTTTTTTCCTGGACCACTTCTTTGACTAGACTTTCCATTTAAAAACCAGAGCTTTACAAAACATAGAAAGATGCAACACTGAGAACCCAACATTAAAAAAAAAAAAAACGCAGAAAACTTTAGATCTGTTTTTTCTTTACACTGTTTAGCTGCACTGGGTTTTTTTTCCCAAAACTGGGAATGACGGGAATCCCGGATGGCAATGTGAAAGGTGACCCCGCTTGTCCTTCAGTTGCTTCTGCAGCTGGAATGGTTGGGTGGAGCTGAGGGTGGGCGTCGGGCGGAGCTTGACGAGAAGTTGAGATTTGGAAGTCGAAGAAAACCGAAATGCATGCAAAGGGACGCCCCTCCCCCCCCTCTCTTTATCTGGCTGGAAAAGGCAGCAGTTCCCGTTGGCGTGGCGCCGCACCGTTTGCGTTGGCGTGGAGGGTGGGGTGGTTTCCGCTCAGTCGGTGAATCTCTGACAGGCCTTTTTCCAGCGGCAGGCGGTGCACCACATGTCGCGGTTCTCCATCCCGTACACCTTACGGCACTTCTTCCCCTCGCCGCGCACCTTCCGACTGAGGACAGGAGACAGAGGGAGTGAGATACGCTCGTAAACCAATGCACGGATACGAGACTCTGCGCCAGAAACTCACTACACACTACACAGATTTTTTTCCTAAATGATGAACTATTCCTTTAACTCATTGAGTGCCGCGCTCCTTTCCAAAGTTTTAGTCAAGTGTACCGGCAATTTAGACCATTTTTGACTTTTTATGTAGAGCCATAGTGTATTCTATATTATTGCCACCAACACATACTGTAGCTCAATTGAAAGGTTTATCTTAATGCTTCAAGTGGCCACAATCCGTTTGTTTCTACGTGCCTCCGTTCCTGAGAAAACTCAAGCTAAACATGGCTGGGTTTCACCAAAATCCCTCCTTTTTTTCTAGAAAAGGAGATAGAGCGTCTTTTATGAAAGGTGCGCTGTTTGTGTCTGTCGCTCTTCTGACACTCGCATTTCTGGATCAAAGGGCTCGTATAAGATAAATATATACAACACTGGTTGTTCTATTCACAAAACCACCAGCGGGGGCGGGGGGGGGGCGCCACTAAACAACAATAACACAGACGCACCGTGCCCTGTCACAGCTTCTCGCCGCGGAGCGTGAGGGTCTGTCGGCCACCGCGGCTCGGGAAGACCGGTCCCGCCGGTGGTCGCGGTCTGTCTGTGGTACGGGTCGGTGACGGCGGTCTGCTTTGGCCCAGAGACCATCAGATTTTACCGCGGGGGGACTTTGGGGAGGACACGGTGTTGCTCGAGGTGAAGACCGGGCGGGACTGTCGGCTGAGAGCTTCCTGGTTCAGCTCCGAGCTGCTGCAGCAGCGCGGGTGAGAGCAGAGCAGCTGCAGAGCAGCTGCGCTGCATCTGCATGCAGAACTCCGTTTGCAGAAGCCGAGTTATGATAAAAACTTCCAGATCATGAGCTGTCATGTGACTTTGATCGTCATCTATTTCAGTTCTCCTCGTCGTAGAGTCCCCAAATTTACATATAATGTGTATTAAAGTGTCTATTTTCATAATTAAAAAAAAAAGCAAAAAACGAAAAATCTCCTTTTTGGCACTCAACGCATGGGAACGAAAAACGAGAAATTACGTGGTTGGCACTCAATGAGTTAAGCATGGGAACCTGTTTTCTGCCTAATTAATGGGAAACAACCATCAATAGAGAACAATGCAGCTTCAATTAGCATCAGCATCACACTGCCTCCTTCAGTTCAGCTCTGATTAAATCCTACGTGATCATTTGTGTCCTGATTAATAGTAATTAATAAGACACAAAACCAACAATACAATCTAAAGCAGCTTGATTCCTTATTGAGGTGGATTAGGCAAATCTGAGGCTGAACTGAGCCGCCTAATCATGACTTATTTTTAATTACAAGAAACTGACCTATTTTATAAGAGTCAATATTTGGTTTTTCATCTTTGAGCACATGAGGAGATTTTCACTTGCTGAGGTCTAATCCAAGCAGAGAATCATATTAGATGCTTTGGCTTTAATTCGAGTAGATTTGCTGTAATATGTGAGCTGTGCCTTCAATTAATTTGCTCTTTAATGAAAGCGAGCAAAGGGCAGTACCTGAGGGCGGTGGTGGCTCTGGGAGGGGAGGAGAGGACGGCGATGGTCTGGGAGCGCTGTTCGCCAAATCCCTGGCTTTTACTGGGAGACACCTGAGGAGGGGAGGACACAAGCGCAATCATTAAAAATCCACAGGCGCAATTATGTGCGTAATTGATGAGACTGAGAGTAATTGTGTGTGTGTGTGTGTGTGTGTGTGTGTGTGTGTGTGTGTGTGTGTGTGTGTGTGTGTGTGTGTGTGTGTGTGTGTGTGTGTGTGTGTTCCTCACCGTGCTCCCAGTGAAGGTGACGGGCGGCGACTGCCAAGAGATGCTAAAGCTGGAGCTGTTGGTGGGAGTGAAGCTGGTGGAGGCTGAGCCGGCTGAGTTACTGCTGCTGGACGGGATGGACACTGGAGCTGTGGCCTGAGGGTGAAGGTCAAAAGTCAAAAAAAGGTGTCGTTTTCTGCTTCTAGCTAAAATCTGTAAAACAATGTTCTGGATTTGCCCCAAAACCCCTTTTAATTCACAAAGCTGTGATTCAACGTCTTGTTCTGCCTTTTCTAATCTGTGTGTCCTTGCTTTATTTTTAAATTGTAGATTTTTTTTCTTTTAATAAAAGCTGTTTGAAATAACAACAAACAACATAACAAATCTCTCTCCCTTGGCTGAAAGGAAACAATGAAGCTCTGTACAACAGTTTCCATGTTTGAGAAAATTCCTTTCATTTTGGCAAACAGCAAATCTTTGACATTCTTCAATTGAACACAGATCGTGTCCCAAACTACTTGAAATGAATTTTACACTAAACAAACTTTTTAGCAGTGTTGAATATAGATATTTTTCAGCAGCAAAGAAGCAGTTTGTACACACATCACTGTCACATTAATGTCAAACTCACTCAATGTCACTGAATTTTTCTTGTTTTAAAAAAAAAATTGCCCCCCCCCCCCCCCCCCCCCCCAAATTATTATAATAATAATAAACAATAAGAAAGCAATTTATAAGATTACCACAGTGTTACCTATACATCTTTCATTTACTATGAGTCATTCAATCATTTGTAAAAATAAATACAGCCGTACAGTTTACATGATAGAAAATGGTTGAGAAAAAAAGAAAAGGAGAGTGTAGACTAACCAGCCACTAACTCTATGAAGGAACGCCAAATCTTATGGAAACTCTCTTCAGAGCCCCGAAGAGTAAATCTAAGCTTTTCCAGTGCAAGGTGTTGCATAGCATCTCTCCTCCTCCTCCTATTGTGCAAGATGGTGGGTTCATCAATGTCACTGAATTTTAGGTGAAAAATGATCGACTGTGTGGTTACTCCGCCTATAATAAATTGTTCAAACCTGTTGCTTTTGTTGCTTCTCATACCTCCACTGTCAGCTAACAGATGTCACTGTGACATCATTTGTTTTTTTGTAAACACTGTGACACATAATCAGGATAAAGAGGCGGAGGAGGGTGTGGGAGACAATATGTGCATTTAGTGTGTAGATAATTGTGCTGTGGTGTGTATATTGATCCAGAGAGCGCATTGATCTTTTACCTTCATGTTCAGTTTGAGCGAGTGTGTTGTACATCGATCTTAATCTGTGTCTGTGGAAGTGTGTGTGTGTGTGCCATGTGCGCACACTCACCTGGTAGGCGTGATCCGTGTGGATGAGGTAGAGAGCGCTGGGCGCGGAGCGGCTGAGCGGCGTGGTGCCGCCGGTGTGAGGCTCCTTGGTGTCGGCGGGCTGCGGCGGTCTGTGGGAGTCTGACAGCTGGCTGAGAGGAGGGAGAGGGGACGGCGCCGGGGGAGGCGGGGAGAGGACGGAGGGCGACATGGGGGAGAGGCTGCTGAGCCCGTCGGCCACCGAGTCCGTGTTGAGCTTGATCTCCGTGTAGTAGAAGTCCTCCTCGCCGTCGCTGCAGTCCGAGTCGCAGCTACGCCTGGAAACAGAAACAGAGGATGTAGGGAATCAATGCTGTGGTGACGAGCAATCAGTCAACCTGCTGCTGTTGAGTGGACAGTAGATGAGATATGCAGAGTGTGTGTGTGTGTGTGTGTGTGTGTGTGTGTGTGTGTGTGTGTGTGTGTGTGTGTGTGTGTGTGTGTGTGTGTGTGTGTGTGTGTGTGTGTGTTGGTGTCCTACCCCAGGTGGATGGTGCGGATGTGTCTCTGGATGCCGGCAGCAGTACTCAGCACCTTGCCGCAGTTCTTCCACAGGCACTTGAACATCACCTTCATGGAGTTCTGTGGGAAACACACGACAAGACGGCAGCTGCAGTCAGGAAACACAGGAGCTCACGTGTGTTTCACATGTTGACAGGGAGAAGTGACCTCGTGAATATGAACATCTTTGTAACCATGGAGCCACTGACATGAAATCACAACCAAGCAAATGTCTCAGCGTGAGGATATAACTTTCTTATCCGTCACCACAATCACTGTGCACAACTCCCTGAGCTGTTCATTAAAACTTAATCTCTCAGAAGGCTTGTGACAGTCACACCTATACATCTGCTCTTTAAATAATTCACTAACAGTAATCCAGTCGTCTGCTCAAAGCGTTCATATTGGGTCTTGTTATATTAATTCAATAGTATTGCAGCCTGTTGTTTTTTTAACAACAAAGAGCTAAAGAATTGATTTCTGGGAAAGCTGCTGTTTTATCTGAGTGGGAACTACAAAGTTTAACTTTTATTGAACCAGTGCTTAGACTCAGGCACTTGCTGTTTCCTGTTCTAACTTTATGATGTGACTAGAGTTAGAACTGGAGCAGCATCATTATCTATCATTGTTTCTTTAATGTTATCAACCTTTCTTGGGAATAAGACCACATTTACACAAATCAGTTTGCTATAAATCAATTAGTAAATCTGAAGCTAACATCGTTTTTAATAAATAAACCTTGATGTGGATATGTAAAGTGGACGGTGGTAGAGTTACTGTATGTTGATCATGACTGTTGGCCAACTGCCACTACCAAGAACGAATAACTGATTCAACACCACAGTTGGTGCTCCTTCCTCTTTGCTATAGTTTGAATATGCTAAAAATGCACAAACAGCTTTACTATAACTTCCTTATAGGGAGCTATTCTGGACACACTCAACTAAGAGCTGAGTGAGGCTTATTCCAGTAAATATTTCTGGATGTGAGCAGGCGGTGCTCTTGGATTTTTTATCCGTCTACTGTAATTACACCATGAGAGACTGTACATTGTTTTTCATGGAGTGATAAGCCCAGTGAGCTTTCTCTCTGCCCTCCTGCTTCCCCGCTCTGAGCCATTATAAATGGTCTTACAGGCCCGTCGATCAAACTATTGTTGAGGGGGCTGATTTAATTTTAACAAGATGTTTTTTTTTTTCTTTTTTCAAATTATCTTCCTCGTTGCAGTAACGCATGCACAACACCCAACAATCAGCTGTCCCCTGTGCATTGTTTTGTCTTTGGGTAACAAAAAGCACGCTTTTTTGTGTGTCATTGTGTGTGTGTGTGTGTGTGTGTGTGTGTGTGTGTGTGTGTGTGTGTGTGTGTGTGTGTGTGTATGTGTGTGTATTCCTCCCTTTAAAGAAGCATTTCACAGTTAATTAAATGGGGAACGCCACACAGTATTGTCTTGCCAAGAGAGAAGCCAGAGCACAAGGGGACCATGTAGATAATTTCATGTGAAACCTTGGCATCACATATACAGCGTGTGTTTCTGTGAGACAACTACATTGTTAGCAAAGCTTTTACAGAAACTGTTTTGTTACAGCCATGCTCTATTTTCTTTTTCCTGTATTTGCTGTTAATTCTTCAACCATAACCTCCCTTTCTCTTCCACATTCCTCCATAATGCCCCCCGTCTCCCTCTTCCTGCCCCTTTTTTGTGATAAGTCCCCAATTAATACAGTGCTTTGTGCCAATGTGGAGCTCACCCAAGAGTCTTTATTGATTTTTAGAGGAGCCATGAAGCCGGGCAGGATCTTTATGTTTGCTGTAGCGGGTATTAAAATCATTACTGCGGTTGCGGAGCGGCTGCATGTGAAGGCTGAGAAGTAATTATGAAGGGCAAATGTCTGGGGAGGACACACACACATACAGAGCAAGGGGGGTAGAGGAGAGAGAGAGCACGGGACAGTGCAGGAAACATAGTGAGGAACAAGGAGGGAGAGATGGATGATACTGACAGAGAACAGCAAACTATCACTGATAAGGAGAAAGGGGTAAGAGAGAGAGAGGGAGAGAGAGAGAGGCAATATATATCTGAAAAAATAATGAGTGACACTGAGCTGTGGATGTGATGAGCTGTCAGCAGTGTGTAGAAATGAGACGAGGCAAAATGATGAGTGAGGAGGCAGGAGAGCACACATATACGTACATGTGCATGTGTGTGTGTGTTGTGCTAATAACATCTGTATAACAAAGACAAAACTACCACAGCTGCAATAGGTTGTGTGTCCCTTCCTGTCCCATTTTCATCTCTTCCTATCATTCGGTCTAAAGCACATCTACAACCTTCAGAGGTTAACACACGGTGCGTTGGGGAAGAGAATCAACCTCCTCATGTTCATCTGACAGCATCTCAAAGACAAACTCTTCACCTTCTTCTTATCAAGATCTCTGCTTGTTATCAGGAGAAACGCTGCCGGTCTCTTTTTAACACGTGAATCTCTGACAGCTCCACACCATGGTAAAAGAAATTCTTACAGTCTGGCTGCAAATATTTCTGGGGCACGTAAGGTCACGACAACAGAACAATTTTAATTCCTGAGAAACTGTGAGGATTGGAAGTGGTAACGGGGCAATTTATTTAGAACTTGCAGCCTGTGAGAAAATTGCCTCTAAAAATAACTCTTCAGAGGTTTATTACTTTGGCCTTCCATCCACACTCAGCCGTTATTCCCACTGCATTCTTTATATCTAAAAACAAACCTTTTCAAAACGCCGTCGAGTTTCAGTGTGAATGTTCAGTAAACAATGAAGGAGGCTGCTTGACAGTGAGAAAACAACTTTCTGCCCTCTAACCTACTCACTTTAAATGTCAGTAGTGCTTTGCAACCAAGTTGACAGGTGTTGTATTAAAGCCCCTACGAAGAACCTTTAACTGGATATGCAGAAGTCTCTCTTTTCTGCTGATGTCTCTGTTTGACCTCTGACAGCAAATGAGGCCGTAGGCGGGAATAAGCTATTTCTAAATAGTGTAACTCTTCACCTTCAGGAGGCAGTGGTCGGGTCGGTCCAACAGATGAAACGATTTACGACACTCAGACCAGAGACGGC
Source organism: Trachurus trachurus (assembly GCF_905171665.1). NCBI lineage: Eukaryota > Metazoa > Chordata > Actinopteri > Carangiformes > Carangidae > Trachurus > Trachurus trachurus. The sequence continues at coordinate 18,295,910 of NC_139904.1, read as the reverse complement.
ATGCGCGAGCCAGATAAGCATCTTTATGACAATACACGCTAAAGCTCATAGGAAATGCAGTCTTCATTCTGGCAAAACACTACCGCTTCTGTCCACAGGGGTCACCAAAATCAACACAAAATGAAAGTTCTTTGTAGATGATTTAACAGTGGTCAAATCACTGTGCCAATTTTCTACAGCTGAGAAGAAGATAAACCTGAGAATCAGTTTCATGAATTAAAACACAAAATGAACTCTGAGAGCAAGAAATCGGCCCAGGTGAGGTTCAGTGGGTGCTATCCGGCTTTCTGTTGCACGTGTCTGTCAGTATTCATTCACCTTGCGCTTGCGAGGGATGGGCTCATCGAAGAGCAGGCTGCTGCCGTCCTGGTCGTCCAGGCTGGGGTCTTCGGGCCCCGCGGGTCCGGGCCCGACACCGCCCAGGCTGGGCACTCGGAATGGCTTCAAGCTGTCGGCGGAGAGCGGTGGGGAAGGTGTGGAAGGGTTGGACTGGTCACTGGGGGCAGACCAACTCCAGTAGCCCCCCGAGGAGCTGTTGCTAGATGGCGTGAAGGGTCCCGCTGAGCCGTTGTCCTTCCACGAACCACTTAGACCATCTAAGAGAAGATGGAGAACAGAGAGACGGAGAGAGAACAGAAAGAAGATCAAAATGATGATGAGTTGATTGAAGTTTTTCTTTCCTTAATTTAAAATTCAACCTTTAATTTAACCAGATAAACTCCCACTGAGGTTAGCAAGCTCTTTTTTAAAGGTGCCCTGGCCAAGTTTCAGACAGAATACAATACAATACAACATCAGGCACACAAATTACACGAGTGAAGAAGAAAGGTAGAGCCCCTGAGGGAGGATTCAGTCATATTTGCAGATGCTAAAACCACAACAAAACCTGATTGTTCTTCTGTCTATGATGAGAGATCAAGACTTTCGATGAAGCTCACACAGCTCACACAAAAGAACCTCACAGCACAACTGTTGAGTGTGAAACTAGAAAATAAAAAGGTTAGTTTCCTGTTCTGTGATCCCGCCGGCAGACTTCCAAGGTCTCGTGTTTTAGATCAAAGAGATTTTTCTTTTGAATATCAGCTATAGAAGGCATTTCACTTTGTGAAGACGGAGGCTGGGGCTGAGAGTGTGGAGTGTGTGAGTAACAGAAGAGTAGTTCCAGTTTGTTTGGTTAAATGGAGTGTCTTGGTGATGTGGCTTCTCTCTTATCTCCATAAGTTTGACATAAAACAGGAAGTGGCTCACTGACAATAAGAAAACTGCAGTGCTGACACATGTTTGGTTTTGTAGTATAGAAAAGCAAATATTATGATTGACAGATGTGTTAATACTATGATAGGCACATTTAAAGATAAGAAAACATCCTTATATGCAACTTTTATTTAATTAATTTTTAAATGTTATGTCGGGGAAGCACTGTGTGTGATTTTAAAGTGGAACTATGCAAGTCAGGTCCTCTTTCGCTGTTTTGGTCGCTTTCTTTCTCTCTACTGAGCTCCCCCTACAGTTTCGGAGTACATATTTTCGTTGTGGTAAAAACACATTCTGTCACATAGAGTATATGTGACCCCCCCCTCATGTGCATTCGTTTATAACGAAGCTGGTGAGAAGGCAATCCGTGGAGCGGTGTCTACCGAGGTGGGTAACGTTAACAAGAGATTATGGATTACTGGGCATGTTTTTGTCATGGTGCCGTAAAGCAGTCCATGTTTCTAGCAAGAGAGATCTGGGACACCGGGTCGGAGGCGCTAATCTTGCAAGGTTGGTTTTCGGCCAAGAGACGTGAGGTAGAAGCCAGAGAGCCTCCATTCTCCCCGTAACAAGTTATTTAACCATCACAATTACTCTGAAGCTGTTAAAATAAGGTGCAAATCTTGCTTGGTTCCTCTTTAAAACTCTGAGTGTGCACTAAGCTTTATAACCTGCTGTGTGTACTGATGTAAATACACATCGTATGATCTTCAACATGTGTGCTTGGGTGTGACAGCTGTATGACTATGTGAAGATGAAACTGTGCAGCTGGTACTTAAACTCTAGTTTGGGCATGTGTGCATGATGTATGTGATGTACATTTAACATCTGACCGCATGTTAGTGTGTGACTGTGATAACACGTGCGCGGTGGTTGGAGGGTTGGCTGCGCTGCTGCTCGGTTGAACGGACAGCTGGTCGGTTACACAGACGATCTAAGCGGTTGCATGTGATTGCAGTTAGGGGGCACTTTGGATTTCCGCCACCGCGTTGAGTGGCACGGATCCAGACTCATTGTGCCTTTTCTGTGGATTTGCAGAACTCATTGATGAGAGCATCCGAAAGCACAGCAGGTGGCAGTAATTTATCAACCTAAGCTTCCACATGTATTCACAAGATAGCCGCCGAGGGGGAACGAAAAGTCAGTGTAAGGCAGAACATACAAATGACCGGCTCAGGCTGAGCTACTTTTTTTGTGTTCACTTTTCAAAGACTTTCTTCTTTTACTAGAGATGGAAATGAGAGAACGATACATCAAAGCCAAAGGTTTATTCAAACCCGCAAAGCACATTTTGTTTGTAAAAAAAAAAAGTATATTTCTATTTAATCAGCCATTCAACAGTTATAAAACTCACCGCTGACTTTGACAGGTGGACTCCTAACCAGCGGGCTGGTGGAGAGACTGGTCAGCACCATGGCCGCCGTCACCTTGTCCATGTCCACTTCCTCCTCTGACCGCCTGTGAAAACACAACAGATAAAGAACATGAGCATGATGATCTGATGGCATCAATCAGGCACTATGGCTGAAAACACAACGCGAATGATTAGAAATCAAATGTAAAACTAGACTGGACTGCTGTGGCTCTCATCCATACAACAGCTGCACAGTACCACACTAGCCGATCCATATGACACTGTAATTACAGACGATACACGTATTTGTCTCTTCTAATTGGCGCACGGAAAAACACACTAGAAGACTGGAGTCTTAATCCTCTCAGATGTATTCCTCAGAGAGAGGCAATCCCTGTGATGAAAGGGATGTCAATAGCTTTATTACTGACAGTAAACCTACGGTGCATGCTCACTATTAAGGTAACCAGCAGTGTGTGTGTGTGTGTGTGTGTGTGTGTGTGTGTGTGTGTGTGTGTGTGTGTGTGTGTGTGTGTGTGTGTGTGTATTATGTCCCTGAGTGAACAAGACTTTGATAGTGTGTGTAGAAGCCAAACGATCAAAGTCGATTCTGTTACAATGATGAAATCTCCAGCTGTCTTGGGAAAAACATGACATCAGCCATCACCAGGTTTCCAAGATGCCAGGATCAAATAGCAGGTTATTCTGCATCTTAATGGGAAATGAACAGTACAAACGACAAACTGTTGAAATAAACAACCTCTCATACTTTTCCAACACCTGTCAAATGACAAATAAATACCCGCTTAGTCGTGAGACAGCAGCTGATGGACACATAGACGAATGAGACACGAGCAGATGAACAGATGAACTGATGTGATGCGTAACATCACAAATAAAACGTTCAGGGGGCGTCGTTTAGCTTATGCAGAGGCTATAGTCTTTGCCTCATTCAATTCCACTGCTGGCCCTTTGCTGCATGTCATTCCCCCTCTCTGTCTTCCCATTTCCTGTCTGTCTACAGCTGTCCTATCAGTTAAAGGCCTAAAACCCCAAAAATATAAATTTACTAAAAAAAGAAAGAAAGAAAAAAGGTTCAGGTGAACAACATGTCCATTACAAGTTAAAACTGTTGAGTCAGAGGAACTCTCTCTCCTGACACAAAGGAGAGTCATTGTACAGAGTGATGGCAGCTGGCAGGAGTGACTTCCTGTTGTGCTTCACATCACACCACAGTGGAGCTGAAGAAGCCTCTTCCTAAAAAGTGCTCCACTGACCAGCAGGTGGTGGAGCGGATGTGACATGTTTCCATAACTTTCAACATTTTATTTTTTTTTGCAGCATCTGGCGATGTGGGCATAAGAGTTAACACACAGCCAAGGACCGCAGGACCTGACGCTGCAGCACTTGGCGGCAACAACCACATCTACTGTATCTGTGTTGTCAGGCAGAAATAACAAAACAAAACCCTGTCTATGACAGCATGTCTGGCTCTGGCAGAAAAAAAAAGCACATGCGAAAGGTTAAAAGCAAGGAGGCTTTAATCAAATTAACATTGAACTCCTCAGTCATGTCGCAGTTCACCGTCTGGTCCTCGATCTCACGTAATGCATGGTGGTAAACTAGGAGACTGAGAAACACACAATGAATTTTACTGCCTCTTTCACCGCGACAACCACGCACATCCTGACAGGACACGACCCAAGACATACAGTCGAACTGAAACCATCGGTGGAGAGGCTTAAGAACAACAGTGTGAAACTTGTTCAGTGGCACAAGCCAAGACGTGACTCCCAGTATTTATTTTCAAAATAGCTTTCAGGCACAGATGCTCTCCATCCGACTTGACCCAGCTTAGGCAAATCTAGAAAAAAAATTAAAAAGAATGAAAGTCCCAAATCCCAGATGTGCCAAACTAACACAGATGAATTTAAGACGACATACTAGACTGAGAGTCGCCAAGTTTCTCTGACTCACGGGGTTGAATATATGTTTAAATTAGAAATCGCTGACGAAAAATGCAATAAGACACAGTTCTGCATCATTTTATATTTTATGTGTAGATAGAGTATTTGCAAAGACAACTCTTAAATGTTTGCTGTGACTTAAGTTCTATCCATCCTACATAAAGTTGAATCTAACCATGATGTCCATGTGCTGATCCCAAGGCTTTGTTATGGGATTAGATTTAAGAGAACAAAGCACAAGGACACAATGTTAAAGCATCGGCAGCTGAATTATGGGAAGAACAATCTGAGTTATATACAGTATACACGTTTGTTTGTGTAATAGCAAAATGATTTTTTTCAGTGCAGATCTTTGTACTGTGATGATGCAAGAGATATAAAACTCTGAGAGGACCTATAACTGGATGTACTCTGACTGTGGCGTGTTTGACTGCTACAAATTGGTTTGTCTGTGGTCTTAACAACACAAACAACCAAGTTGTTGTTGATCAGCAGTGTTTTCACTGCCCACATCATCATGGATACCTGCTGTTGTAGCTTCTGTGTAGATCCACACGAAATGCTGGTGTTGTTGTTGTTCGCAGTAAGACTGCGAGCGTCTCGAGACGCAGTCATGACCTTGTGTCTTGGCTGCTTGAGCCCGCTGAGGGCTGAATGCTTCTGTTAGCAGCTACAAGTCGAGGAAGCTAAAAGAGGCAGGGGGATTTCCACTGCTCTTTTCCAGATGACAACAGACTTGAGGGATTACTTTTTAAATGAATCAGCTTCATAAAACTGACTCAAAGCACAAGGTTCACCATGGACTAGTTTGATAAGAAAAACAAAATCCCATTGTTCACCCAAGGTTTTTTTTAGTTAATAACAGAGTACAACTTCAACGTCTTTGTAACAGACAAGAAAATAACATTCTACACTATAAAAGCACTCATTTCTGTCAGTGAGTCAACCATTCAGCATGAGACGGTGACTGGCGATAGTTTTGAGAGTTCGCAAGAACACTAACTTTGCACTTTGCAAGAAGAAAAGAGAAAAGAAGAGATGAGGAGAAAGAGAAGGAGAAAAAGAAAGTCTCAGCCTCCATTAGCTGATGTGTAATTTATTACCTTTTCCACTGTTGAATATGATGTCATTACAGCCTTCACATAAATCAAGAAAGGAAGCCGCACACACAACTGCTACTTTTACCCGTAACCCCCCACCCACCCCTTGTCGCTGTAAAACCACTTCTTGGTCACCTTGGGAGGCCATCATGTGACCGTAGATATTATATCCATGGCAACAATGACAGACAATAATTACCTAGTGCTCTGTCTATCTTGAAATATGAAAGAGTAAATCTCAGAAAAACACATTAGGAGGCACAATAATTAAGACGTGATGTATGAGACGGGGAGAAAGAGAGAGCGAGAAGGGGAATTTCCCAAATTGCATTTGTCATTAGTAGTCTTATCAAACTTCGTTTCCGTCCGAGTGCTTATTATGGCCATAATTAATAAACACTGAGAACATGTATGAGTGTGTATTAGAGAGACATGTCTAAAACACATGATGCATGTGACAGAGGAGTGTGTGGTGGGACGGTTAATGGATGGATAAGTGAATTCTGATAAATGAGTTTCATATGTTGGTGTGTGCATGTGTGTGTGTGTGTGATAGAGTGTGTTCGTTTTAATATTCTTACTTCACTAACCTGCAATAAAGCATCCTCCTGAATCTGACTCCTGAGGCTTCCTAAAAGGAGCACTACCATGGACATATAGCTTCATCAACCGAAAAGTGGAGAGAAAGTAAAGAGCTTGTTTGCTAATGCAGATTACGTGAAATGGATCCGTGTAATTTTATCTTGCCGCTGGCTATTCATAAATGGAAAATGAGTTTATCTCCAGGGTTCAAACAAACAGATTACTGTAGAAGCTGTTAATGTTGTGAAAGCCCTTAAAACACTGGCAACGTTTGATGAACGAGCTGGAAGAAAAAGCTCATTGTCTCTTCAGGTAGCATCACTACACTGTATGGATTTAAACCATCTATCTTTACACATGTATCACTGAGCACATGATTAAAGACGTCATGAGATAATGGTACATAAAAAAGGGCCACATACAGTACATAGAGAACTTATTATGTTTACTTCCCTCTTAAAAACTTGGACTCACTTCTTGGCAAAAAAAAGACAAATACAAAAGATGTGACAGTTAGATATGCAACTAAAGATTAATTTTGAGTGTTGATTAATCTGCCTAATTTCTTCTTTTTTTTTTTAGATGAATGGACAGAATTGTTTCCATCTGTTACATCATTTGTTTTGTTCTGTTTACAAGACAAAGAAAATACTCACATCTACAAGGTGGAAACAGATCATGTTTGATAAACAAATCAAAGATTTATTTTTCCATTTGGTTCTTTTCAAATCTAAAAAACAACCGATTAAAGTGGCCAATGCTGAATTACTAATTCCTGAGTGTTGTTAAACTTACATGAGGTTACCAAACTTCCTGAATCACTGAAGGTGTAACCTCTCCCTCCTTCACAGGTGCAACCAAACTAATGAGGTCACAACGACGCCAGTCAAGCTCACGCCCTCGTCGTCATGGAACCAGGTCCAATCAGGATCAATTCATTCAAAACACCTGTGTAACTCATGCTTTTAAATTGAATTCACATTGTGGAACAGAAGTAGCTGTATGTGTTTTATATGACTTCCTATCCCTTTTTATTTTTTTTGTCTTTAAATGTTAATGATGGATGTAGAAACTCTTTACAACCAGCAGGCTAATGAAAGCAAAACTTTGCATCATTATGAGCGAGTGCTGGGCGAAGCAGGAAGTTGTTTTAGGCCATTTGTTATTGAACTATTGAGGAGCTACTGGGGGAAAAAAAAAGACATAGATGAGTTGGGATTCACCCCACGAGGGTCTAGAGAATAGATACAAATAAAACAACAGCTCCCTCTTCAGGGGTTTGTTGAGCTTTGAGGGGATGTGGCTGTTTGCCAATCTGCCAAAGGCCTGTGTGTGTGTGTACGAGTGTGTGCATGACATGCGCTGAAACTTGTTGTACTTCCCTGGAAAGATGTGGCACCTTGTTATTTTTTTTGGACTCTCAGGTGAAGTGAACAAAACAAAAGGGCCTGCATGAAAAAGAAAAAGAAAGAAAAATGGAGGCAGCATGAGTGTAAGTGTGTGTGTCTGAGGCCAAGCATCACCAGCGTTGTGGGGGACAGGCAGTGTCCAGTTTCAAGCAAAACACCGGCCATGGCGAGAGCGACATTAACAGGGCTTCATGTTACTGTGGCCATCTTAGTTTGACAGGTAGATAGGAACCAATGAAATGTGGGCCTGACTTTTGTTTCTCACCACATATTTAGCTTTTCTTTGATGTTGAAGGTGACATCAGTTTTTCAATCAACAAATGAAAATCCAACACTGATTTATGCAGTATTGCTATTTTACACTGAACATAGCAGTCGTCACTTCAGTGTCTGTCTGTTTCCTCGCATGCCATATTATTAGACATTGAAAAAAGGAAGTGCCACTGAACTCATTTGCTTTTTCTCCTTGCAATGCCCTGCTGCACAGATCAAATTGCCATTCACACATCCTGCCTTTTATCTCTTCTTTTATCATGGTAAGTTACCACAGCTAACATAACTCTCCACTTAAGGCTAATGAGGGACGCTTCTGTCCAGAGTCGGACAAACATTAACCCAGGGTACAGTCCTGACATGTTCAGATACAACACAGCTGAAGTTTCACATGTAGCCGCTTTCCAAAATTTGCGATCTTTTCCAACAAACTGGGTCAAGGTCGGTCCTCCCTCGCACAAACAAGCACACAAACCCTTTGTCGTTTCTGTGTCGCCCAAAAAAACTATCAATCAGTTCTAATGAAGGCAGCTGAAAGGTGTGGTGGGTTACAGGAATTCCCCTGAAACACAGTCCAGCGCCGCCAAACACACCCCTCACTCCCACACTCGTCCATCCTCTCTCTCCTCTTCCTCCTTTCACCCCGGCTGGACCGACTTCAAACTCTCTGCGCCTCGCTCTCGGCCTTGCTCGCTTTCTCTCCCACGCTTTGCTCTTCTTTGACTTTTTACTGCCACGACTCACTTTGAGTAAAGCAAGTGGAAGAGAATGACAGGAAGAGGGAGTGTATATGCGTTTATCTGTACTGTATATGTGTTTATCTGTATAAATGTGTGTGTGTGTGTGTGTGTGTGTGTGTGTGTGTGTGTTTAGCCTGTGTCTTTGATGCTGGGCGGTGCAGGGAGGTCTACTCGTTTATTACAGCCACTGGACTATGACGCCTATTTCCTCCTCAATAAGCTCCTATAAATCAGAGAGCTCCTCCTCAACCGCGTGCTTATCTGATCTCTTCCTCTCCCCTGCACACACACACACACACACACACACACACACACACACACACACACACACACACACACACACACACACACACACACACACACACACACACACACACACACACACACACACACACACACACACACACAGAACGATCAAAACCACAAAAGGAATCTGCATATGACACGGGGCTAACATGCATGAAGGGCACAGCTTTTGATTGGCAGATGTGTATGAGGGGACACACAGGAATTTTCCTTGGCATACTTGTGTGCATGATTCAGGCTCTAGAGACATTCCAGATAACAGTCTATTGTTGGAAAACACACATCCCAAAAAAAAAACAGCATTTCTATAAAACCTGTGACTTACAAAGGGACACATTAGAGCCATGTTCAATTTCCTGTGAAGAGCGTTGTGGCTGTATGCATGAGGTGCATATGTATGAAGTCTAGGGCCTATACACACCTATGACACAAATCCAGGTTGTATGCGGGGTTTGGACAGGTGCTGCCAACAGCTGCAGGCTGCTGTTTGTCTACTGTGAAGGCGAACACACGGATCATGAGGAAGATCAATTTTTATGAACAGCGGAAGAGTTTTAAGCGTGTTCAAGAGCCGTCAAATCTTGCTTTGTTGTCAAGTCGGTTTTTAATAACAAATCCTTATTCATACGCTGACAATGTAACAACCAAATGACTTTCTATCGAGCGACCTTTCACACAGAAGCTGACAACAACTCTGGGAACAATCATGTACTTCCACAAGTCTGCATGTAAATGTTTTCATATGGATATCTATACAGACATTCCTGGTTCCCAGAGGATAAATTATAAAAACTTTGATCCCCTAACCTTTCATCTGACGTGATCATCAAACCAGAATTTCTATTTATACGCAGCCTCTGTTTGTAGCTTGTGCCTCGGCTGCATAGTGCTCATGATTCTAATTGGTGCCATTGTTGCTAATTGTCAAATTCTTCTTCTTCTCTGTCTTCCTACCTTAATCCTTGATCCTTTCAAGGACATTATTCACATTATTTATTTGGCTTTCAGAAACTGCTTTGGAAGTGAAAACCATGGTGATGTATAATAATCATACAGTAGTGACTTCACCACTGGTGTCCACGGTGAAATGAAATATAGAAGTAAGGATTGAACTTGTATCAAAATCTCTCTTTTACCCATATGTACACACGTATGCACACATGCACACACACACACACTTTTTGAACTGCACATCTGTTCTGGAAACCACACACACAATCAAAGGCCCAAGTCATCTCCCTAGCCATAACAACATATGCACTGGCCTGGCAGCCAGCTCCTTGAAATAGGAGCCACGGGCATCTTTCCCTCCACACACACTCAGCCTCGGCTCTTTAGAGCAGCAGTGCCAAACCTACATCTGATTCACTGTCACTCGAGCTTTACGATGAACTATAGCCCAGATCAGAGTTCCCCCTCCGCTGCTGAAAAAGAAAAAACACCTCCTTTCACATCAGGAGACTCTCATTCGAAGTTCATACACTGATGATAGATCGGAAACATTCAAAAAGAAAATGTAGCGGAGGCCCAGGCCTGTAAGAAAATAAAATAACATTATCCCCTGGATGGAGAATCTATTGTACAATAATTTAATAACTGTAAATAATAACTGGACCAGCACCAGTATAAGTTTTCGCTTCTAATAAAAACCACATGCTGACTCAGACTTGGATGTTAATTTATAAGGCTCTGTAGCCATGCTGCACTGAAACTGATATTTGCCTCAGTTGAATGTGTTACTTTTTTATTTGTTATAGATGCAACTGTGTTGTAAAAGTATTTCTCATTAATCTTACCCTGAAAAGTTAAACAATAACATTGCTATCGAGATCATAAAACAGATGAGAAAAAAATGTAATGAAAAAACTTATCTTGCATTCTGTTTGGTAACTTTGACTTATAGTGGCTATTTAAATGTAAAATGATGTGTTTATCAGTTGTCTGTCACTTGTGTGTCTGATAAAAACAGATACACTCCCAGTTCAATCACTCCAGCTGTCTACACCACCAGCTCATGTTACTCACTAAATGTCAAAAAAATACATATTCACTCTTCAAATCTGTTTTCCTGCAGCTACAGTGATTGTACATAAAACACAGATGACCTTCAGCCCCAAACTGTCAGAGCTGCTGCTGCTGCTCTCATGCTACAGTCTGTGCAGTACATCACCAATATAATCAAACTTAGAAGAAGTTTAGAAAAAGAAACTATAAGAACAGCTGGCTCCTCTGCTTCAAAAGATGTCCAAGATGCTAGAATTCACTTTCACTGAAGAAAAGGCAATGGAGACATTATTGTGAGTGGCTGCTGACTTTCAAAGCGTTCAAGATCAAAAGCGAGAACAGGACTGTTGCTTTGTACGATTAATGTGAATGAAACCCAGGGAACACAGACTAATTCAGCAGACATTATGAAATACAAGGCGTTGGTAGATTCGCCTTAATAAACTCAAGAGACTGAACAAAGTCTTTGTTTTTGTTTCTGGAAGAGTTTGTAAACATTTTCCCATCCTCCGCCACCTTATTAATTTCTTCTCAAGTTCAAAATATAATTTTGTCAATGATCAATTAGTTTTTCTTGAACAATCTACCTGTGACCTCCACCCCACTCCCCACACCCCACTACTGCTCCTAACTAATGTCCTTAAAGGCCAGGCAAATCCCACACTCAATCTACTTTAATGCACTGTACAGGAAATGGCTAATTGAATATATAAGGCTGGTCACGTATAGATTAGAGTAGATGATGAAGTCATTAAGACTCAACAATATTATTGCTGAGAACCACACTGTGTCTAATCATCTGAGTTTTCTAACAGCTAATTACTAGCTGATTACATATTAGCATGTTTAGCTCTGTCTCTCTCTGTCTGTCCTTCAAAACACAACGTCACACAAACACAAACACAAACACACACACACTTGGGTAAGGATCCAGTACTAAATACAGAAACATGTTACACATGAGTAAGCAACAGTACTGTACGTGCAGATGGAAACAACACTCTGTTTGCTAGTTCCTCCTTTTTTTTTCTCTAAAACAACAAACACACACTCACTCTTCATGGTGAACAGTGTGGGAGCAGAGCAGGGCGTGGCGTACATTAGCTGGGCATGGAGCCAAAGACCCTCTGTGTGTAAATGTGCGTTACTTCCTCGTGTGTGTGCAGACAGACAGATGCAGCCGAACAGTAGCTGCACTGAGAACGTCGCTGGTCACGATTTTTATCTGCACATGCACATCCATGTTTTGCTTTGCCTTTGTCCTTTTTTTCTTCCTCTAATGCACTAAGAGCAGAGCAGATCCGCTTCATGCTGCAAATGGGCAAATAAGTCGACGCTGAGTGACCTGTTGACACACACACACACAAACACACACACATACCTTCTCTTCCATATTTTTTGCTGTTTTCTGTTATGTTACTGTAAAACGTCCTTGGGCGTCCTGAAAAGCGCTATATAAATCTAAGTTATTATAATTATTATTATTTATTAACATACAATTTACAATTTCATAATTCATCACAGGTGTAAACTGTGTGTTTTCAAGCCTCTGTCCCACACTCTGCTTTGAAATAAAAGCAACTCTTCAGTATCTCAGAAAGCACTGGGGAACAAAAGACAGATTCCCTCTCTTGCTCTTTAGCCTACTTATCTATCTACACACTACATTGCTATGACAAACACACACAAACATATACACAAAGGGATACGACTTTCACACATGAACACTCAAAATTGGAAATTAGATCACACATGTAAAGCGAGACTTATGCACAGGGGGGGAAACAAATACTTCCACTTACTAGATATAGCAGTTAGCTAAACAAACGTGCAGATAAATGTGGTGGGGGAAAAAGCCCTCAGGCTTTTCATTTCATTCTCTACAGCAAGAGCAAACCATAACATTATTATCATCAACATCATCATCATCTGGACCAAACTGTCTATTGGACCTGCACTGAAATACTCACAGGCACTTGTAACTGAGCCTGTGTGGCTTAGAAATAAAAACAAACAGCTGCTTTTCCTCTATGACTTGAATGGTAATACATTAAAGGCAGAAACTCAGGGTGAGCAGCAGTGTGTCTCTGTTGGATAAACAGACTCTGTGCTTGTGAACAATGAGTTTAGCTCCAAAAAAATTGTCAATATTTCTCATCAGTTTCCACTTCTCCTTTCGCTTTTCTAATAAAAATGCAGGGCATAAAAAGAGGCATGCGCTACCTTTGTTTATGTGTCTGTGCCTGTGTCAGCCCATCATGTGTGAAGGGGATAACCTTTGAACTTGAAGGTAAATATGTCACGACAAAGCCTGTGTGTAGCGACATGTTAATGGGTCAGACGCAGGGATGGTTAAGTGTATGAAAGACCACCGTCCTCAGGTAGTGTGTGTGTGTACGGGGAAAAGAGCCACAGGCTAGAAAACCAAGTCCTCAGAGAGTAAATGTGTGTGTGCGTGTGTGTGTCAGGTTGATGTATATAAGTCCTGATTTTCTCTCATTTCACCGCCACAAAGATGGAGTTAACCCCTTGAGCGACAGAGATAAGAGGAAATTATCCGCTCTCTCCAATACACTTTGCCTTTTTATGTGCCTTTTGATTGACACATACACACACGCTGCAGCAGTGTGTGCCCTAGATTTGCACTATAGGTTGTGCTTTCTTACATACATCGCACCCTTTTGGCTTGAGGTCAGCACACACACACACATACATGTAAGGAGGATTATGCCCTAGATTGGTGCTATAGGTTGGAGGACCCACTTCTGAGCCAGCCTCTGGGCCTGGCACACACACACACATACATACACACAACACAACACAGGGGCTCCCCTTTATAAAATATTACTGTAGCAGGTGTGGAGGACAGCGAGTGGAGAACGGGCAGCTGCTGAACAAAAACTCACAGTTAAGATTGATGCAGAGAGATGATGGCAGCGAGGCAGATGAGGGAGAGAGGTTCGGACTAATTTAATTATACATTCATTCACGTCAATCTTAAACTGTCGGAGGTAATTGTTTCTGCTACGTTTCTCCCCCAATACTGAGACCAGTCTTATACCTGTGCCGTCACAAACCTCCACTGGATCTTTGCAACACGAGTCATTAATAATCATATGTATGATTTGTGCTTTTACATGTCAACAGCAGTGACATGATGCCTGTCTTCAGCTAACACAAAGGAACAATTGTTTTTACACTTGTTATGTTTTTTTAGTTTTTTGCATTTACCTTTTGTGTGTTGGTGCAGTGAACTAATCCCCTGCCAGAGAGCTATTGTTGCCTCTCCAAGTGTTTTTCCCCAGAACAGAATCTACACTTGAATCAAACAAGCAGTTTGACAAACAAGTGAGAAGATACTGTCATGACATGACATGAACAACCTTGTCTCCTCTTTTAACACAAAACTGCACTACCTGAATCTAATCAGCAGCTTTTTATAGTTAAATCTTCCCACTTCCTTTTTTTTAAACCAAGGGTTTTAAGGTGATCATGGAACTGCAACATCCCACTTCAAGTCTCTCTTCTTTTTCCTATTTTTAAATAAAGAAGCCCCCCATAAATAACAGGTGTAATGTCACAATGATAAAATTGTACGGCCAATATAATACCTTGAGGTATCATTACAGAAATAATTTTTTCTGGACACAATGAATGGAATGGGTGTAATAATAGAAGACACACTTAAAATGCAAAGCATTATGATGAGGGAGATGGAAGAAGAAAGAGGGGCAGGAGGTGGAAGCAGGGATCACCCCGCTTAACAGACAAATACACACACACACACACACCCATGCGTACGCAGACACAGAGTGATGGGCTTTCCCTGAATTGATGTTGCTGTATGGCCTAATGAGCAGAGGGAATACACACAATCTCACTGCTCCAAGCTACTCATTTGGCCTTGTGTGTATGTGCATGTGACTGCACGTGTGTGTGTGACTGCGTGAGGGTAAATGTGTCACTCTCTGTGAGATGTTTATGTTTCTGCTTGCAAGTACCTGCGTGCATGGATGCCTGAATACTTGCCGGCAAATGTGAGTGTATATGAATGTGTGTGTGAGAGAGAGAGAGAGAGAGAGAGAGAGAGAGAGAGAGTGAGAGAGAGAGTCAGTGTGTGTAGTGCGGGGGTCGCCCACTGATGCGAACAAAGACAGCAGCTATGAGAGTCATGACGACCTTTAGAGTGGCTAGCTGGTAAATATTCTCCCTCTATCTATCCCCCCACCCGTTCTTTCTTTTCTCCCTCTCTCTTGCTGTTTATGTCTCTCGACCCCGACTCTGTAGCACCTGTCTTTCACCATCTCCTGCCTCCCTTTCTCTCTGATGTTGGATCAACACTGTCCATCTCTGTGATGCATCGTTGGAGTGAATAAAGGAAGTGGCCCGAGGAATAACGTATCTGAGCTCCACGTCAGAAATGGAGTAAATGAAGAGGCTGAAAGTGTGTGTGTGTGTGAGTGTTTCTCCCTGTCTCTTTGTTCTGCTCTTTTTCCCTTCAGCTTGGTGTAACATTATGTTTCATGTTGTAGCATAACTGGCTCATAACGGAGCCCAATTTCTGCATCGCAGTTCTTACCCTGAGATCTCGTTGACCTCAGTCAGGAAGGGAACTCCACAATCAGAGCAAACTGTACTTGAATTTGGAGTTTGTACCTTAAATCAAATTTATTTTGAATGTTGTACATTAATTATAGACAGGCAATTGATACTCATATTTATTTTATGAAAGCTGTCAAACAAGTAACTCAAATATCTATTGCCTCGTACTTAAAACAGGACAAGGAATAGTTTGATGAGAGGATCTCCACAGTTCTTATATCTATTCAGTGATATGAAGATACCACCAGCAGCTGGTTCATTTAGCTGAGCACAACAACTAGAAACAAGGGAAACCGTTAACTTATCTCAGTCCAAATGTAACCAAATCCACCCGCCAGCAGCTCTGAGGCTCACTAATTAACACATTGTGGTTTACAGCAGGTTATGTGCCAGGCCATTAGTCCTCGGCCCACAGCACTGATGTCCTGGTGTTTTGTCATCACTGTGAAGTTGCATTGTTTCCAAAAAGGTTGAACTACCCCTTTAAGATGAAATGTAGGGCAACAAGTGTTCCTCAGTTTTTTTTTTCTTCTTCTAATTTCTGTCTCTAAGTGCCACCATACTGTAGCTTCAGCGTATAAATGAGAATTATCTATAATCCACTGTAATCACAATGTCTTTATCATAATAATTTGTAATACTTAAAACACCTTATTACACAGTTTAAGCATTTAAATACACAATAATTGTGTTTAAATCATCTCAGTAATCAAAGCGATTATACCTCAAGGTGGCACATTTTACATATAAGTAGTTATGACTAGAGTGGGTTTCTTCAGTGCTGTGTGTTGTGGATGAACAGTTCAGTGTGAGTGGAATAATCTTCAAACTAAATGCAGGTTCATAAAATGTCACCAGGTCTGACAGAGCGCCTAATCAAAGGTCTGCCCCCTATATCTCCACATCCTCCCTTTCCCTCCACTTTCATCCTCCAAGGGTGGGTGGTTGGGGGGAACCTGCTTCTCCAGTTTCCTTCCCCATCCTCAGTGTGTGTTTGTGTCTTCGTTACGGTGTTTAGTGGCGAGTGCGGTGGTGATAATGGAGGTCGTAAGAGCAGCGCGACTTGCCCCCGAATGCTCCTTTCTCTCCACCTGCCCTCTGGACACACACACACACACACTCATAACGCACCACAACCTGCCATTAAGTGCCATAAACCACACCGACATAAACACACACAAGCACCCTTTTATTACCATTGAGCTTGATTATAAACACCTTGGCTGTAACCACAGTAGGAGCAGACAGACACACACCCACGCGTCCATACACACGTCCAGCAGCTCAGCTCCCAGGAGAGCGATACACACACACACACACACACACACACACACACACACACACACACACACACACACTGGAGGAAGGGGCCTCTTTCCCAATTACACCTCGAAGGGGGGGTAGCTGTGTGTGTGTGTGTGCATGTGAGAATGTGTGTGTGTGTGTGTGTGTGTGTGTTTGCTAAAGGTGCTCATAAATGCCCCTGGAGATTGAGCTGATGGAGAGCATAATAAAAGGCCTATCAGCTGCTCCAATCGCCTCACACTGCCTCCAGGCAGGACAAAGGATCTGCCCGCCACTTCAACATTTACCTAAAGGCCTTTTACTTACAACCCTCCCCCTCGATTCTCTCCCCCCTCTCTCCCATCCTCGCTCTTCCTCTCTTCTCCCCGCAGATTGCCCACTATTTGTGCAATTGGTAACCTTTACCTGAGGAGTAAAAGTTAACTGGGATGTGTTTTTCTGACGCTCTTCTGCTTCTTGACACCTTCATACCTACATTTACAGTCTCCAAATACTGAAACCTCACGGGCAACTTACTGTAATAGTTGTTGGTAAAACATAGAAAGAAGAATCCCTCATTAGAAGTCAGATAATCAATACAAGTCACAGGCATGTTTGGATGACCTTTCAGTTGAGTCTTTGTTTGGCAATGGAAATGCTGCTTGAGAAAAAGAACAGACGGACAGAAAGGTGGAGACAGAGAGAGAGAGAGGGGAAGAGGGGGAGAGGGGAAGGGTATGTTTTGGGGGAAGGTCTCCATCAGGCGAGCATCATTTCTGATTAATTTACAGCCGTGTGGTATGAGGATGTGACACTGAGCGTGAAGAGACAGCCATGACAAAAAAAAAAATGAAAACAGGAGCCAGAGAGAGAGAGAGAGAGGGAAGGGGGGTCCTCCACTACTCTCCTCCCTCTCAACCATGTCAACAAGTCCACAGCACAAGATTCCTCTGCTCCATTATCCCACATACATGCACCCATACAGGGCAAATGATCATATTTCTAATGGTAACTATACAAATGATACATCTACATGAACTTTAAAGTGAACACTGATTTAATTACCCTTTCATAACAACAGTAACAGGACAACATGAGAAGTTGCTGCCATACTTAATGCATAGATTATACAATGATTAAACATCCAATTCAGCATCATGGATAGAGACGGACTGATATTGCTGCATATGTGACTATTATGAGTATGAAATATTATCACTATCAATTCTCGTACAAAGAGCGCTGTCTTAAACTGTCAAAGCTTTTGTTTGTCTACATTCTGGCATCGTTTCTAGGACTCCAGCAGCACAATGCCTCCTATGAAGCGAGCGCTCTCCGCCAGGCAGGAGGTGCTGCATCAAATGTGAAACTTACCGTATAATGGAACAAAGCACTCGCTTCTGCTCATGTAGGGTTTTCGCCATGACTACAGTACAGTCTAGGGCTGCCCCCAAATAGTCGACCAAGCACTGGTCGACCAAAAAATCATTAGCAGACCAAAATTTCATTGGTCGATTGGTCGCAGGAAAAAAAAAAACATTTGGAGCCGTGTCTTGTCAAAATTAAGCCAACATCAATGACTGAACTGTATATGAAAGGCTATTGGGCTTTTATTTTGAAGGGCCAGATACAGGAAGTCGTGACGTGACACTTTTTTTTTTTTTTTTTTACAAGGCACGGCTCTCGTATCACCCAAATACACACGTGCGCTGCGACAGCTGATCAGTGCGCTCTGTCTCAGCTGATCGCGCTCACCGCTGTCACCATTAGCGGGTGCTGTCTGAGCCCCGGTCCCGTCCCACAGCGCTCACCGGCGGTCAGTCTCAGTGTCACGGAGCAGATGCATGATAGTCCCCGCTGCAGTCAGAGACCCGCACCCATTATGTCTATGCCCGCACCGCTCCACGCCGCGGACCCCCATCCCCGCACCCCCGTCACACAGCCTGAGCTCGGTAACTTTTTACCCTCCTCATCTACTGTGTTTATTGGTGATAAACGGGCACTCTGCCGGTAATAACGGTGAAACCCGACCGGCTTGTTGTTAAATCTCGGACCCAACACGGCCGGAGTCACAAGCATTAATTAATTAATTCTCAACCTGACCGCGGGCAGCAAAAAAAAAAAAAAAATTTTTTTTTTTTTTTTTATTTAATTTTTTTTTTTTTTTCCGTCAAGGTGGGGGGTCGATTAGTCGACTAATCGCCATAAGTGACGACTACTGGTCGACCAGCAAAATCTTTGGTCGGGGGCAGCCCTAGTACAGTCAAAGGCAACTTATATGAATTTACATGCATTTTGTTCCATTTTGTTCCAGTGTTGTGTGTAGTAGTTCACTCTGACTGTTAATTGCAGGTTGGGGGGGCACAAAACGATAATCTTTGAAAATGTCCACAGTGGAAATGACCTCCTTTTGTCTGAAAGAATGGGAGCTAGAGAGCGAAAGGTTTCCCCACCTGTCTGTTTTGAAACATACTACAGCACAAAAGAGCAGATGAGGAGAAAGCAGGTGCCATAGGGATCAATAGGTCCCACAAACAAATACAAATGCTTCACATTACAGTCGCATTATTGATTATTCTTTGTTATGTAGGACATCAGCATTTTTTAATACCATCTCCTGGGCCTGGCTGCACAGAGGGATTTTAACCTACTTTTTTAAATTGCCTCCAATTAATAAACAAAACAAAAACAGGGAAATTCACAAAGTGAAAACACAAACATGAGTTTCACTCCCACCACCTGTGCCTTTGCGTGTGTGTGTCAGTATGCTCCACACGTCTTCAGTGCTTAAATGTTCTGAGCTGCCATAGGGAGAGGCGGCGATGAATTGATGGACAGTTTCAGCCACCTACGTTCCAATTGTCGTGTGGCATTAGGGTCAACGCCGCACGCCTTTGTCTACAACCGCCTGCATTCAAAAGGTAAACAAAAACAGAACAACCCTGGAGTGTAACTAACGTGAGGCATAACTGAGGACCAACGATGCCTCTTTCCTGTCTGTCTGTCTATCTGTGATATCATAATCAGTTGTAAATGTGTGACTGTGCACCCATCATTAATCATTAACCCTTCCTGTGGGGGTTAAATGCAAATGATTGGCATATTTGCATACATAATTAGAAATGTGCATGTGTGGGTGTGCATTGTGGGTATAGGATCTTTAAGTATGTTTAGTATACAGCATATTTAATTTTTGTGTAAATTATTAATTATAGCTATTTTTCTTAAGAAGTAACATTTCCCTTGTGAGAACCACCAACTGGAAGCAATTAGATGATTTGTGGAGTGAGTTGGATGAATTTCAATTGATGGACTGTTGTGGTGCCAAAAAGATTTGACAGAGTTGTTTGTCAGGAAACACTCAGACAAACAACTTGTACTCGCCTCACTGTGACTGTCGCTACAGATTTCATATGCTAGTGCAAGTTAGCCGCACCACCTCCTCTACAGTGCCAGCACACAGCTGAGCGGTGGGCTAACATCTCTCTCTGTCAGAGGAAAAACAGTCTCACACACACACACACAAAGCAGGCAGCAGTGAGAGGAGACAAAGGAAGAGAGGGGAGGGCTAATGTGTGGGAGGGTGGAAGAGACACAGATCATGGGGGAGCGAGGGGGGAAATGAGCGGGAAAACAGAGATGGAGAAGATAGCAGAGAGTGAGCCAGGGGAGGTGAAGGCAGGACGGAGAGAGAGAAAGGGAGAGAGGTGGAAAGCAACAATGGAAAGCTCATCTAGCCATGTGGGTAAAGGGGCATGATGAAAGAGAGACAGAGGGAATAAAAAAAAATCAAGAAAGACTGCGGGAATGGACGGTGAGAGGGAAAAGTGTAAGTGGGAGAAACCGAAACAAAGAGGTGAGGAGAGAAAGGGAGAGCGGTGAGGATCTCATCTAGTTTTTTAGTCTTTGGTTTAAATGACCTGTGAAGCTCAGGTCCAAACTTTTACCTGGACCAACAGTGTGTGATGTTAGTTTCAGACCAACACGGGTGTCATGTTTCTATCCAGCGCCCACGGTGCAAAATACGCTCACACCTATCTGAGCTCCCGTGGGCGTGTTGGTCTTAATATGAGGCGTGGTCAGGTGCGTTGTTGCTATCTGAAGGCAGTGATTGTGTGACTGACCCGTAAAAACGTCAATGGCACAACATTTCCATGTTTTTGTAAATCCCCATGATCAATATATGAGTATGTGCCAGCGTGAGTGAGTGCGCTGAAAATGCACTTCAGATGTTGTTTGGATAAGTCAGGTGAAAAGATTACAATACAGCTAGTCTGAGCTGAAGGAAGTTTGCTGCTGCGATCAGCCTCTCATTGGCCAGAACGAGCCTCCCGCCGGAAGTCCCGCCTTCCTGTTGCAGTTTTCACAGTCCCCTCGGAGAAAGGAAACAACAACAGGAACCACGGATATTTCGATATGATTGTAAAGAATTTTCAAAGAGTATGTTTACGCCATTTGCTGTTCAAGAAGGACGTTCTGGCTTGTTTGCCGACCAGCTACGTCAAAAGTTTTATCTATCAAGCTTGGCCCATCGTCTTCAATGAGCTAGCGAGGCTAACGCCTACCCCCCCGGCAATATTTTGCAAGCGCACTGTTGCTGTGGCATGATTGTGATTGGTTGAAACAAATCCAAACAGTTGAGGTGTTTTATTCTCCGATCTCAGAATCAGAGTCGGACCAGCCAGACCTTTCTTCTCTGGAGAAAGGTCTGGTGAGCGAGGCGACAATACAGCCAACAACAGGTTGGAGCGTTGTTTGTGCCGTGCTGTGTGTTGCATAATCTTCCACTGTGTCATGGATGCCTCCAGCAGACAAATATGGGAAATCCGCCATATTGTTTCCCTTTCGTCTCCAAGACTAAAATTGTGCAGATCCAAAATGAAGCTATGATTCATTTACACTTCTCATAACATAACATAAAAGATGTCTAATGGTGCGATCTGTGCCTTTGCTTCATTGCGGAGCCATGCGTAGCACATTCACTCATTCTCTTCCTTTGCCAGAGAAACATTTACATCTAATCCGATGTAATTTCCAACACTGGCCATCAAATCCCAGTACTGGAGCCACAGATGACAAAGAGCCACACAAAATCTTAATACTGCTTTGACATGTAAGTGAAAATACACAGAGCGTCTGTATCAGATAATATGCGGCTTTAACTAACAAATATTGAGCCAAAAGTCAGCAGAGGCTAAAAAAAGAAAACAATGGTTTCCTTAGGATAAGTTCTTCCTGGATGGAAGTGTGCTGAAGTTGAGTAAAGAAGGATTTTACTAAACTCCCCAACCCTCCTACAAAGAGCCACTACACAGCAGCTGACTGAGGCACCAATGTTTACATAGATGTCAATGGGTGGTCATGAATTATGCATGCTGTATGGAAGACTATGTTTTGTGTGTATGTGCGTCGTTTGTAGATGTTAACTCCAGAAAGTGCTATTGTGCATGTGTGGGTGCGTGTGTTTGTGTGTGTACGTAATGGGGGTGTTATGTTTCCCTCCATCGAGGCTACGAGTCTCAAACGCTCGTAAGAGTGAAAATAAGAGAGGGATCTTAGAGAGAGAGAGGGAGAGGGAGAGGGAGAGGGAGAGGGAGAGGGAGAGAGAAGCCCCTGGTAAACACATCCATTTTCAGCTCATAGTGAGGTAATGCTGCCAAAGCTCGCACAATCCTCACACACACATACAAGTAAGACACACATGCAAAAATACACACACACAAGTTCTGCCGACAGCTTTCTAGTTTGGCAGAACATCGGAGTCCCACCCGACCCAAACCCCTAAATTGATTGCACACACACACACACACACACACACACACACACACACACACACACACACACACACACTAGAGTCAAGTTCAGCATGTGGAACCCGAATCCAAACAATAACAACCTCGTCTGCAGATGCTGTAGCTCACGTGACCGAAGCCACCGGCTCCCATTGTTTACAAGGAGGGACGGGAGAACAGGAGGGAGGGAGGTGATAAGTGTGTAGTTTGGCCAAACTGCCGCCTTGTTGATATTAAGAGCTCTCTGGTGGTGGGGGTGGGGTGTGTGTGTGTGTGTGTATGTGCGTTGAGGAAATCGGGAGATGGTCTCAACAACCTCTCCCAGTGGGGGTTGAAGAGGAGGGGGCTGTACCAGCTGTCTTCTGAATTCCAGCACCTCCGTGGATGTGCACACTCACAAACACCCACGCACAAGATTAACCCCGAAGCCAAAAGTTTCACCGCTCGCTGTTTAGCCTCTTACATGTTGTCCTGTACAGTGACAACGGACGGCGGCAAACCGGAAGATAAACACAACAGCGGTAGACCAACCTTTACCTTTGTGGGGTCGTGTGCGTGTGTGTTTGCGTGTGTGCGACTGTGCGTGTGAGATAACCATGCCCGCTGCCTGCCGGCTCGCAGGTGAAGCTAATGACAAATGTCTTTGAAGAACAAAGGACGGCAGAGAGGGGGAGACAAAGAGAAAGTGAGTGTGAGTAAAAAGAGTGAGAGAAGATGAGAGAGAGAATATTACACAGACTCCCTACAGAGAAGAGACACAACAACTGAAGCTTTGTCTTGTTTGAAAACGTTGTGCGGTTGCGTTGGCAAGGGCCGATTACAGTTTGGTACGTTGGTGAAGCAGCTGGGGTGCACCGCTTTAAAGTTTGACGATTTTTTTGCGCCGCAACAGAAGGATGTTTTTCATTTTGGGTACTTGTTGATTTGTGACGGAAAAAAGTCAAAATGATCATATTAGCAACAGTAATAAAGAGTAAACAGGAATTCAAAGTTGAGGATATTTCAAAAGAGTGAGATGAGAATTTCCAAACAGGCTGCTTGCGTCAACACAAGTCTACCACTGGGTCTCTCATATACACTTCCACTTTAAGGAAAGATAAAATAGAGAAATAGCTGCTGTATCTGTTTCTCTTTGTCAGGCTCTACTGTATGTACGTGGCCAAGTGTGTGAGCTGAGACCCAACAGATGATGGATTGCCTTTTACTCCTTCTTCTTCTTTTGGATGTGCCTGGTGCGTTATTTACAGTTCTGGTCTGCTGCCTACTTGCCGCTTTAGATCTTATTGGAGACACCAAAGACCACGGCCGCCCCTTATTGGATTATGAAGTAAAAGGATATTCTACTGTCGTCCTATTCTGGAACAATTTTATGTAGATCGGCTCTGGCAGATGGCTCTCTGATGTCGGACTAACAAATGGCTAACTTTCAATTAACTTTATCTCCCTCCTCACAACATAAGGTCTCTTTGTTGAGGAAGGCATCTGCGGGATAGTTTTGACGAAATGTCTGGCTTATTTAACTGTGTACTGGTTTCAACAGTAAAAGCAGAATTCAGAGGACGGCAACTGTTGAGATGCTCCATGTCAGTTTTTTTTTTATGTTACTCTCTCTCATTAAGTACGATTATACCAAAGAAAATTAAGAATAATCAAGCAAATCTGCACTGAAAGGTCATCTGATGCATGTTGCACAAACACTGCTTTAAATTTGTCCGACTGCTGCTTGTGTGAAAGATCTTTTTTGCAATCTCGTAGGTGAAATTACACACTACCTCGCTAAACACATTATAGCTTCCCCCGTGGTGTAAATATCTTTAATACATCTGTTGGTCCAGAAGGTGGATCCATACTACATCTGGGAACTAACACAAGGGTAGGCGTTGTGATTTTGATTCATTACACAAGTTAGGATCATATGAAGGCTGTCGAGTCGACAAATCTGTTACACAACTTCAATTCTAAGAGGGTGTAAGCGTGTAAACGTACAGTAATATGCTCTGATAGTCTACCTTAAAACATTTTACGCCCTGACAATGATCCTGACAACAATGGATGTTTACTTGTTTGCTTTAAACATGTGTTCTTTTGACAACACTGAAGGGCACTTTGGGGATGAAGGTCAGTTAACAATCAGCGGGGCGTTACGTCTTGTCCTTCCACATTGCTAATTGGCAGGTAATTGGTGTCCTATGATTATCAGTGACTCGCCAGTGATTACACCAGTACAGACACTATTGACAGTATCGACAGGGTGGAGTGGTAAAAACATCGCTTCAGGGACTTGAAGGACATGCGGGAGGATGTGAGGTTTATCCGAGTGGCTACACAACTCAACATCTGTTAGGAAAAGGAGAGACACCTGTGTTGTGACCTGATGTGACACAGAGAGAGGAGGGAGGGTGCAGAGAGAGAGATGCCACTGCTGAATAATATAGCCGGGTTGATATATTAATCATATGAAGTCTCTGCTTCCATAATGTATATATGTGCGAACATTACCGCAGATGCATGCGAGTCAAGAGTAAATGCGAATGCACGCGCAAGTAGTCTGATAAACAAATGCGTTGAACCGTACGGAACAAGCCACACTGAGCTGTTTGGCTCCTCGCAGCATTTTTCCACAGTTCCTTCCAAGTCCAGAAGATTCTCATCTGGAAGGAATCATATTGTTCTCTTTGAAAATGACTGTCTGCATGAGACGGAGGCGAATTACAGAAGCACACAAAAAATGTTTTTCATATCACACCCCTCTTCATCAAATGTAGCGTCTCAGTCGATTAAAGGAACATTTAAGGAAGTCCCACGTTAAAATCATATGGTGTGCAGCTGATAATACGTTCTGCTGCTGGATGGGGCCTGTCAAAGAATAATTAATGTTCTCATGCAAACTGTCATGAACAAAGAAAGGAAGTCATTATAATGCGATCTTTAAAGCAGGCGGTGCTGACAATCTGAGAAGTGGCAAGTTGGAGTGGTATCAAATGATAGCGATTGCACATATACCGTAACGCGCGTACATGCGCACATGTCACGCGAGGGCACCTCCACCCTATCTTGGCCCACCCCTCTGTCACGCCGCGCCCACTCTGCTAAACTGCGATAAAATTGATGAGCGACACTCAAATTAAAACGGGGCTACAATTATGACACCCTCATGCCGCGCTCTTAATTAGTACATCTCCATTTTAATTAATAAAGCCTGTCAGCCTGACAGATATCAATAATTCACAACAGACAGGTCAATGGAGCCTCAAAATTGATGGCCATAATTAGAAATAATGCAGGGAGGGGGTTACTTCTGCAGGGCTGGGTTTGTTTTTAATAGGTTACACTTGAGAAGCATGTCGCCTCCCCGCTGTGTCACAGTGTCTTTGCCCCAAACCAAAACTTTGCCTGGGCCATATAGTAATAAAAGGACTAAATTATGACAGGAGGTGCACAATCATTCATCTTGCAATCTGTGTTCTGTACATTTTGTGCTTGATAAGTTTTTTTTTTTTTTTCGCATTAAGTTTTTGTTGGGCCATTTATTATGAACTACTGGGCAAAAAAAGTTTAGACACAGCATCTAAACTTACTACCATAATGTCATGTATTAGGATTTCAGTTCAACGTTGCGACATAATGAAAAAATATTTTAAACAATAGGCCTAAAATCATTTGATGTAATTCTCAAAATGTTTACATATACTGTCAGTTTGAAAACATAGTACAGTATTATTCCCTGTTCATTCTGTATGCTAGAGTCGAATTAGCATGGGTTTTATAGGCAGGTGGTGATTTTGAACAGATTTTCATTTCACCTACAAACTGACAGACTAAAACTGTGCTGACTTCACTGCCCATCTTGGGTGTCACCAATCCACTGACCAAGTTTCCCCTTGTACAGAATGGCTGCTCAGTGGACTTTACAGTAATTTCACCCCCTCATTAGTGCTTCTGTTTGGACATGATGTGTGACGCTTAACACTGCTGTCAATTAGTACCACCTCGTATATACCATAATGCACGTCTGTCAATAGAATCAATTAGAGCTTTTTTCCCCTCCTACAGCACTCTGTGCCATCAGTCCATTAAAGCTTGGGACTATGGATTAGTCTGAAGCAACAGAGGG
This sequence comes from Trachurus trachurus, assembly GCF_905171665.1. Taxonomy (NCBI): domain Eukaryota; kingdom Metazoa; phylum Chordata; class Actinopteri; order Carangiformes; family Carangidae; genus Trachurus; species Trachurus trachurus. Next base: position 18,269,129 of record NC_139904.1, on the reverse strand, counting down.
CCCACAGAGCCTGCTGTCACATAAACATCGGCGTCGAGGCCCTGCACTGTGCATTATAGATAGCAGGCTGGGAATGACTGAATACAAAACTACCTTACTGATAAAACCACTGCAATGGTAAGATAAATTAGCATATTACTGACATTTTCTGTGAGGCTTTAGATTGATTCTTTGGTTAATTCATGGCACTGGTGCTGTGCTGTCAGACCAATACATTTAGTCACACTCCCTTGGCAGCCATAAATGGTGTACAAACTCCTAAGAAGATGCGTTATGTTTATTCACAACATCAATAACTGCAAATAGATTTTTTGCTGATGGCTCCAAAATGAATGTTACACACGATAAGTCAATTTTGCTAATAGTGTCAAAGCAATCAGCATAGGGCTTCTAGACTGTCAAATATGTTATTTAGATAAACTATAGACAGCGTGTATTTCATTTTAACTGTGTGTAGTGAACCTTCAGGCTGAAAAATGGTGCAGATGTTGTGATAATCTTCTTTCTCAAAAACTGATGTTGTAATGAGCGTGCCGAATGTATGATCTAAGCGAACATCTAAGCTTTTAAAGGGATAGTTTGGGTTATTTGATGTGGGGTTGTGTGAGTTAGTCATGCATAGTCAGTGCGTCTACCTGCAGTAGTCGGATAAAGGCGATGGCAGTTCAGAGAAGCAGTAGGGAACATGGTACAATCGCAGAGTGATGTGCGCTTCAATGTACGATTCATGTAGAATAACTTCAGCATATTATCTTCCCATCAAAACAGCACTTTTCTTTTCTTTGGTACTAGATATTTCTCAACCACTGAGTTACCGTATTCCTACACACTTCAGTACCTGCACACCTACTACAGCGCACAATATATTAAGCCAGCCGCAGGTCAGCTGAGTGAATGAAACAGCTAAACATCACTTTGTTTTCATGGGAAGCACTGAAAATATTCAGTATGCTGGATAATTTCAATTTGAAAGCATCTAAAGTATTTTTTGTTTCTCGCCCTGTGCACAGCGGCACAGCAGCACACTTGGTACTCGATGATAACACACTGACTATGTATAACTACCTCACACAAACCTACGTCAAATAACCCAGACTCTCCCTTTAAGTCTTTTGTCGTTCAAGTGAATGTAAATCTTGGGAACAATACACACACAGATTGCCTGCACGTTTGCCACAGTCTAGCGCTTTGGCAAAAGATCACAGTGAATTCAGGCTGACCGTCAACTTATCCATGGTTCACCGTTCCTCCACTCAGGCTCCCTGATATTTAGCATGCTTAATTAAAGAGCCAATTTGCATATAAATTTAAACTCACAATGTCGCTCCTCGGGCATCACAGGTGGTCGTTTTCTCAGGAGCCACAACCTGTTCACTGAGCCTCTGCAGACCCGCTCCGTGTGCCTCTTGCTGGCCACAGATATTGACAAAGAGAGAGAGCTTTGCCTTTGATTGGTCTATATGCAATAAATCTAAAGCTGCGTTAACAGCAGGGTGGGGTGTATTTGAGAATAGAGGTTCACTGCAGTCAACCTCAGCCCAAAAGATCTACATTGTTTTTGTTTTTTAGTTTTTTAATGTATGCAATCTGCAGACAGTGCTGGTGTTGCCAGACGGAGCTACTTCCTACATGGCACTTGTCAATGGCTCATGCTTTTAGAGATACAAAGAGCCAATAAACGCTAATATAGCATGATATTTAAGTAATCCGTGTAGGCTATTATTTAATAAGGTATGCTCCCGCAACAAAATCACTCATGCTACAAATGACAACCTGAGGCACACAAGGTGCTTGCGTCTCAGCTGGTTTTCACATCTCCTGTGCATTTATTCTTTTCCTGCAGAGAGACGATCTCATTTTGTCCTATTAAACTGAGTTATATCATGCAGAGACACTAAGGATGGAAAGTGGGAGGTTAGAGGACGGATCTGATATTACAACAGCGCACGATGGCTTATGTGTAGCTCCGACAAAAATGAGATCATATCACTCTAATTTTAGTGTTTGCACTGGTTATCTGATACTCGCAAAATTGATTTTAAGATTTTGTTGATCCCTTTTAAAGCATAAATACACCTGGTGCCAAGATATTATCACAGTCTTTTAACCCCACATGAGTCAGACTGAGGACCTCAGGTTGATCCCTACTGGATTTTCTAAAGCCAAGATTAAAAACAACAGGCAACATCAGGCTTTTCCCATCAGAGCTCTCACACTCGGTTAAAAAAAAAAAAAAAAAAAAAATTATTCAAACCTCTTAAAAGAAGAGAAGAATTGTCTGTGCATGTTTTTGCACACTATACCACTGATAACAGTACTGTCAAACTGGATAAACTAAACATTAAACAAAGTTAAATTAAACCGCCTGCACAAACGTCTTCAAAAATGAAAAAAGATTCAATGTGCCTGCTAGATTTGCCATTATGTCAAATCCCATTACATTTTGAATTTTGTGGGCTATCATGTGTCAAAAACAAAAGCCCTTTGTTAAACCTGTTGGGCAATGTCCTATACACTGTGTGTGTTTGTGTATATAAATCTTTTTGGTTTATATATATATAATACACACACCAAGAAGATTTCTGTTTCTGATATTTTTAGCTTTGTGTTGTTGGACCCATCTGATAAAGTTAACAGAATACTTAACTCAACACAATTGGTTTGGTCAAATAATCTGTTGCCGCAAAAACCTCAGTGCTCAATCAGATAACAGTGCATTGAGACTGGGAGAGTGAGGCAGTGAATGAGAGCGAGAGAGCGAGCGAGAGACAGCGGAAGAGAGGGAGAGAGAGAGAGAGCTCATGAGAGCTGTCTTTTCAAATGGTAATCACATGGTTTCTAAACTCCACTGCCGTCCAAACCAGGAAAACTGTTTTCTTTGGAAAATGCTGAGCATCTTGCTCGGTCGCTCTCTGTCACTCACTCCATGGAGAACCCACACCGCTCTCATGCATGCACACGCCCCGCCCTCCCCTCCTTTCTCTTGTTTCGAAACTCAAATGCCCTCCTTCGCCACAAACACAAACATATTGTGCAAAAGGAGTAAAATAACAGTGTTTCAAAAAGGTATGAATGACCACAAAGACAAACAAACCCAGTAGCAGAGGGAGAGCCGGCAGGTCACGGAGCCATGTCTCTTTATTAAAAGCCAAATGATGATCTGGAAGTCCCTTTGGGCTTCTTTTTGCACAGTATGTGCAGTCTTCAGCCCTGCTCCATGTCTCAGCTGGCAGTAGGCTAAGTGTGAAACAAATGGCTTGCTCAGCAATGCGTCAACAATAAAAATAAACAACAATAATAAACTGTTTTCCTTTGGCATCAAATCCGGTTTTTGAAGTTTGTCCCACTTTCTTGTTTCAATTTACAGAAACATGAAATGATCAGTTACCACAAATCACATAACATTTGGTCAGCTTGGCTATAAAAGTTAAAAAATATAACATTGTTGGGGGCCAGCAAAAGGTCCAGTTATTTTAAGAAACATGAGTAAATTTGGTTCGCGCTAGAAAGGGAGGGCGGGCTGTTGGCGATCTGAGGAGGAGACGATTTAAACCCCAGATCTGTTGTTTTTGGGTTTTGCAATAATAAGCAGAGCACTCTCTTGATTTCCCCTTCAACTAAGGTTATACTTCACTTCCTCTGCTTGCAATTAGTCTACAGAATGCTATTTGTCAAAAGCCAAGTCATTTGTTTCCACTGGTCTGCCCCCGCCAGCTCTTGTTACAATTGACTGTTTCCTGCATAGAGAAAACATAAGCCCTTGGAGGAAGGAGTAGGCCCAGCAGCTGGCTAAGACCACACTCTGACAATGAGTACAGATGTCTGAGCCTTCAGTATAAAAGAGAATCACACAATAAGTATGGCGTAAACAAATCAAAAATCTGCCATAGTGAGCAATTCCTGCCTTGGTATCTTGAGACACAGCACATTTACAAATGTTTCATAAAGGGAAACCATTTCTTTGGGCATTTGGGAGTTGGGCCAATGCAGAAAATAGGTCAATCATCGAATGACACCTATTGATTTTTGGCACAAGATCTGACGAAATGCGGGCGAAGTAAATGTGCTGTAAACAAATACGATGAAAGAAGGTACTCGATAAAGTAATGAGAGCTGGACCGGCTGACAGACCCATGAAATGTAGCTACAAAAAACCCCCGAGGTCTAACATCTATACACCAAACTGTCATTTTTCCTCTATTTTTCCAATGATTGCGGATGAGGCATTGGGGTCCTTCTGTGACTCCCAGTGAGGTAGGAAACCTATTGTATCTGGGTTACAAGGGACCTGGAGAGCCATCAAACAGCCCGACATTTTCTTGGTAAATCACCAGCAGAGAGGGAACTTCTCAGAGTGCAATTAACAACCTCAAGGTCAGACTTCTCTGGAGAGTTAGCTCCGAAAAAAAATCCTCAGGCATTCTCTCTCTCTTTCCTCCCTCTCTCTTTCGCTGTTATCTTTACTGTTATACACTCTTACACGTGCTATTTCTCCATCTCCTTTACTCTCCTGTCCTTCTCCTCACACATGTGCACATTTCCCCCCTTGTCATTCCCTTGTCCCCTTTCAACCATCCCTCCAAGCATCCTGCCTTCCCTTCTTCTCCCCTCTCGTCTCCAACACAGATAAACGTTACTTTGTGGTCGGTGGTGACACCATTTCTTCCCCGGGGCCGGAGCGGGACCTGAAAATCGGTCGCAGGTGTGCAGAGGATGAGAGCCATGGATCTTAATCTTAAGGCAATAATGGTGCTGTGCACTGAAGAGGTCACTACAGGGATAGCTTAGAAGGGAGCTCAGGCTCCTACCTGCTCTTAAGATGTGGAAAGAATTAACTTTCCGTGTTCTTGATTGTGCGGGCGCACTTTATAAATTGGGCTGAAATTGATTTTTTTCAGGTCTGGTTTTGCAGTGGGTTTGATTTAGCACTTGACAAGCACAATAGATCTTTGGATTTTGAGTACCAGGCTTTGAAGTGCTATACACAAAATAATTAGATGTCAAGTCGATGCTGTTGGCTAAAAACGGGGACTTTAAAGACGTTGATGTGACATTAAGAAGGGATGAACTCCCTGAACTTTAACTATGAGGATTTTTCAAAGAGGAAACATTTACCCCCTCACATCGAGAGAAACCTTAAAACACCCCAATTTTTTTTTTAACTCAGTCACTGCAATTACATCATGAGACCTATGTTGGAGGCCATGCTCTTCTCTCTCAGTATGTCTTTTTACACTGTCACTGAAAAAATTAAGACAAAATCTTATTGTAGAATAATACTTTTGGAATAGCTCTGTAGGTTTCGCAGCATTTGCAGAAGCTATACATAGAGCGCATACAACCACTCACACTTTCAAGGATGTCTTGATTGTGCAAAAGGTGTCCTACCTACACATGGCCTTTACTTACCTGGCATGAAATGAATTGGCTCCTATAGACCATTTCTAAGTTTGCAAACAATGATGACGTATGTTGTGGGCAGGGCTTCACTGGTGGCAGAACGTGACAGCTGATCTGGTGTCAACAGTGGAAAGCCGGCATCAAGAGCGATCAAATCAGAGGAAGATGGATCATACAGAGGCCTTCTCTGATTATTTTAATGCTTTGTCAACAGAAAACAGGTTGCCATACAAGTTAACGATTAGCAACGGAGTGTGTTGTGTGTTACGGACCGACGTACAGTACTGCCTAGCCAGTGACAGGGACACAAAACACTGCTGTATAAGACGTGGGAGATCATCAACAAGTCCACCAACTACGGTATACTGACAGCAAACTGTAGCCTACTTGTATGGCTGTATATTACAGTTTATTTAACGGATCCATGTCTATTATATCTGTAGGCTATAACAGTCAGACCGTTGTTAGGCTATATATCACAGACCGTTGCTAGGGACACCGCTCATGACCCGATGTGTGTAAAAATGAATGAATAAGAGGGTGAACGTGTACACGTGTTAACGTTTACACCGAATGAAACAGTAAATGTTTAATAAAAATCCCTAAACGATGCACGCAATATCTACATATATTTTATACACTGACCCGAATATATAAGTATTTTTTCCGTCGAAAAAAGTTGGAAAGGACGGGTCATCTTATATTCGGGGTCTAGATATTGTAGCCTACATGTGCAAATCAGCGGGTGACACCAAACAACGTCTGCCCAAGCAAGTCAGAGCTTTTATTTCTCTCACACTCACACACCAGTGACCTAGAGATGCAGCCGCATCTGAGGGGACGCGCTTGTGTTGCCGCTTCTCCACTACACAGTTACAGCTCGGCTCTAGCCTACTCGACTCGGTTTAGGTCCTAGTTTAAATCACAGCTGAGTTCTTTATAGTTCCTCCTCAGCAGTCGTTGTCTCCCCCCAATTTCCACCGGGTCCGTCAGCGCGGCGGTCACCGCTGATCGCTCCCTCTCTAATCACCATTTCACCGGTCTCGCCGCGGCACGACTCTTTTTTCTCTCCTTTCGTCAGCTCCAAACTCACTGTTCTGCACCGCGATTACGAAAATTAAATAAAATTCACCCTCTAATGTGGGCTCATCATCACAGATTAGGGTCGTGCTGCAGCCAAGCAGCTACACTGCTTTTTAAAGTTGAGCTGTATGTCAGGATGGTCAGGTTGTTGCTTACTTCCGGTATTTTTCTGCCACCAGTAAGTCTGGCAACGTCACTGTGACGTCAACGCCGAAGTGGTCTATATGGTGTTGGAGGCACAGACAAAAGGGAGACGAAGCTTAGCACACTCTCAGTCAAAGTAGATTTAACCTTGGTATTTGGTTGTTTCTACTTCTGGGAGGATTAGTGCTGACAATTCTTTCACTCCTAATGCTTCAAAGATGCCTGGGCAGGCTAAATAAAAACACAGCAACACTCTGGCACATTCCTGTTGGAATTTTGGCCAGGAACGCAGCTTGGGTGTGTTATTGAAAATTTGGAAGCGAGTACCTGTGCTGTTAACTAAAAAGATGTGACTCATTGTAAAGGTCATGCTTTCTCTTTATCATTATGTTAGGACTGCTGCATGAAGAAGTTAAATTCTGATTGATTGGACATTCCCCATGGCTTCCTTGTTGTTATGGGGTCTCGTTAGGGGGATAAACAGGAAGTTGGCTTCTAAAGTGGTCGTCCCTGAGCTGAGGCAACGAGCTGAACTTGCACAAGGCCGAGATAATCAATAAGCCATTCACAATACCCATATAAATATCAATATTATTGCAATCCCTATGCAAGGAGGTAATTATAGTGGGACAGGTGTAAAACTTGTGTCTAATCCATATGATGGATTGAATTTAAAAAGATATTTTTCCTCTTAATGGGAAACAAGAGAGAACCAAATCAATGATTCATCAGCAAATAACTATTAAATTTAAAGTAGGGCTCAGGATGCGGTAATAAAGCTGCTCCTATGGGCCACTTTTACTGTACTTTTCAGCAAGTTGCCATCGATTGGACTCCTCCAGCAGCCAGAGACAAGTAATGGGGAGTGATGTTCGATAACGGTCCTGTGCTTTACAAGATATTAGCGTTTCACATGTAATAGTGAAAGAGTGTTGTTTCTTTATTAGACTGGCACTTCACAGACGTGCAGCGCCGCCTATTTAAGTTTAATTGTCCTGTGGCGGGCCAACATTAGCGGTGGATTATGCTGACTATCTATATATCTATACATTTGCGGGTATGTGCGTGTGTTCAAGTCTGTGATGTAAAAGAGTCACTGAAAGTGTAAGGGCTATGTGAGGGATGTACTACGCCACAGCTGCTCACCCAATTGTATTTATTCTAGTCTCGATCATGGCCGTGAGGTAAATGTACAGTATGAATAAGTCTACAGTGTCTTTGCTGTCAAGCAGGAAACACGTCCTAGAGGGCAAAGATTCAATTTACTATGTTAACTCTCATGGCCTTGATTCCACGTTGTACCACTATTACAATTTGGGAAACCACCAGACGCATGTAATTTACCCGTAACCATAACTGCTTCAGAGAGTTAAGACGGCAACATGGAGTTCATCCAAAAATGACATTTTGCCCACAACCCTTCAATATTTAGGACAGAGTAGGTACACACATAAAGTGTGACACGTATGATGGCATATGATAGAATATATATAAATATGTAATGGGGTAAAAAGTGGGTTCCTGTCACATGGCATTGCATTCAATGGGCTGCCAAAATAGCTTCAAAGTCAATATGAAAAAATAGGATGTCAGCCCACATAAACTCAGTCCTATTTCTGAGATGACATATCTATGCCATACACCTTCAGTGAACTCTGCATGTATGACCACAAGCCAAACTCGCTCTAGGACAGGAATCAGACTCCCGCTGTCAAAGAACAGTCAGCACGCGCACACACACACACACTCACACGCAGACACACACATACACAGTCCTACCTGGCGTGAGGAACGTCAATGCTGGAGGAGACCACTTTGCGTTTCTGCTCTAGCAGGGACACTGATCGGGTGTCGGGGTCCCAGCCAAGGCGCTTGCTGTCTGCCAACCGCTGCTCCTCCACCACCTCAGGGCTGAGGGAGCCGCCCTCCACCTTGTGGCCCTGCGGAGCTCCATTACTAAAGCTCTGTTGGAAAGGGACACAAAGAGGGATAAGAAAATAGAGAAACATATATAACTTAGTTGCAAAGATGAGCAACACTGACGGAAAGTTGTGCCAAGTATAAAAACAAAATTCCCTTTGTAAAGGTCTAGGGTGAGGCGCATGTCATACTGTATATAGTAGCTTAAGACTAATACTCAGAAACACTGCCCATTTAAACTGCCTAAATACACAATAATATTCCAGTGCATGGAAACAATTATAATCTGATACAGTTTGTTCAGCAAAGCTTCAACTAGAGAGTCTGAGGCTCTGGGCTCTAGATCCAGCCGTTGAGATCTTGAAACCCAATTTTTTGAAGATATTCATGTTTACATTTCAAATGAAGGAGTACGCTGTCCAAGTTGGTTTAAGAAAAGAATTGAGACTCTTGCACCTAAAAAAGCTTTTCTAAAATAGACTGGATGAACTCAAAATGCACAAGCCTAGTTTTCCCCTAGCAATTTTGATGATGAGGTTTTCAAACTGACACTGTTGAGAAACTGCCTTTCCATGAACCATAAGTGTCAGTGAGGACACAGGACACAGGACATTACATGAGTGCTCATCTGTCCATTTATTCAAGGCACACTGTGGAGGTTTTGTCCACTTCTTACTATTCAGCAGGGGTGCACGACTAATTGAAAAAATAATTAAAATTGCAGTATGGCCAAGTGCAATATCCCAAATTGCATGAGCTATAAAAAAAGAAAAAAGTAAATCGCAGTAACCACAATTTTTGGATCAAGGTTTAATGTTACACAATGTGTTGTGCATTGTTAGCACCATAAGGCTTGTGGTGGCAGACGGTGCTACAGAGAAGTCTCACCCTACAAATGATATTTTACAGAGACGTGTCTATTTGGCAAAATACCCAAAGACAGCTACATCATCATTTTCATATCTTCAATAAAATGCAAAAATAACCAACTGAAATTGCAATGCAATCATGCAATCAATTTATCTGCCAAAATAATTGCAGTGTGATTTGTTTTTGCACATTGCGCAGTTCTACAAGGCAACAATGTTTTGATTCGCTGATTGTTTGGATCAGTGAAAAATGGCGACGCTTCATGCTGAAAAGCATTCCTTTTTTTGTTGTTGTTTTGTTTTTAGACTATTCAAGCATGACAGCCAGCATTTCCTTCAACTTGTACGACTGAGCACATTTCACTGGGCCTCTTGTGTTTGTCAGTTTCTACTCTTCATGTAAACTTCTCTGGTGAGACAGTGAATCCATAAAATACACACGTACAGACTGCTGCTTTCTGCCCTGAAAACCACATGTGACAGCAAAACCCAACACATACAAACAAACACAAATGCTCCATACAGAAAGACAGCGTTACACAAGACAACACCCCATATACTACTTACTGACACACAATCACAAAAGAAAATCACTTTCCCCCTCACAATGCACAGAAAACACCTACCCGTCCTGCAGCAATGTAACAAAACAACAACCCAACATCATCTCTTCTCTTACACAACAGCAACAAGCGGCATGCTTCTGCACATGAATACCTGCATGCACCTACGCACACACCAACACACGCACACACATCTTTGTAGGTAACTAAAGCCATCAGGCTCTTAGAAACACACTGGGAAAAGGCCGAAACACAGCCAGAGCGACACACACTGCTGGCCACGCCAACAGAGCGTTGATGGCTATGACAGGCCGGCCTGTGTGTGTGTTTCTGTGTGTGAGTCTGTGATCTAGATCATTATCTCTCAAGCACTGTAACACGATTAGGCTTGACTGTGGAAAAGGCAAAGGCACCTGACTCAATAGTTCATACACATGCACACACACATGCACACACAAACACGAAGAGAACAATTCACTTAGATTAATGAGGTAAAAGAAAAACAGGAGAAATGAGTATCGAGTGCCGCTCATGACAGAGGCTGGTCGCGCGAACGCTCAGTGGTGCACAAAATGCTCTGTGAAAACACAGACTTGAGTAAAACAACAAGATGGATTACACCGGCTCGGGGAAGATTAGGTGTTGTGTGTATGACGAGTGTACCTCTCCGGTAGAAAAACCAACAGCAATTCCTTCCTTTCACCAAACTTATGAATGATGGCGTTTCACGGAGCCAGGAAATTGTGAAGCATACCAAATCGGTTGTGAAATGTGAGTTGCATGTGTCAAAGCTGGTGTCTATGTGTGTGTGTGTGTGTGTGTGTGTGTGTGTGTGTGTGTGTGTGTGTGTGTGTGTGTGTGCATACGTGAACAGAACCCCCCCCCCCCCCCCTCTCTTTATCTCTTATTCTCCTTCTCTCTCCCACTCGCAAGCACACTCTGAGAAACTCATAATCTACTTGCTTTGGGCAGTAGTTTGTCAAGCGCAGAGATTCTCGTACCTTCATGGGTCGAAGGTTATAATAAAGCAAAGCAGACATAAATTGAATCCCGTGGACCCAATGTCATAAAATTCCAACGGACTGTGTCTTTTCGCTCGTGTGGTTCTTTGTCCCTGCGAAGCATTTGCATTGGAGCATCTAGTGGATGTACTCACGGTTAAGAGACATTAATGATTAATTAATGGTTCAACACTGCATCGCACAGTGTACCACAAGATTTTCCAATAGAATATATGAGTTGGTCCAGAGCAAAACAACTAACTGGTTTTATATCAAAGCTGCAATTTGAGAAAATGTGTTTTTCTAAGTGGGAGAGTTAGATAAAAATATAACTTCACCCGCAGCTAACACCTCATTATCAATGATTCTACAGTATGAATTTACCACACTAATGTCGTCAAGTATACGGCTATATTTGAATACCCTAAATGTCAAGTATGCTACCAATGCTGTGTGTTGGCAAGCTTGAGCAAAACTGGTGTAAGTATTTCTAATGAAAGATTAGCCAATTCACATATTAGCTGACTTTTCTTTAAAGGTCCGGTCCAGTCAGTGTGTAATATGGGGGTAAAACCGTGATATAGCATTCAGATTCTAGTCTGCAGCGCTCACTCACTCACTCGCACTCACCCCTCCCGTCGGCAAAGTGACGGTGGCCTCTGAGGACAAAAAAAAACTTGTTTACCACGACTGGGAGTATGGAGCAATGAGGTGAAGATCTAAACTACTTCCTTCCGCCTTCTTCCTCGTTGGTTTATGCACGTGAAACTCGCGAAACGTGCGCTCTGGCTGGCTGGATTTTCCATTCAGGCTGCAGTACAAACATGGCGGCGCAAGATGGCGACACTCTCTAAAGCAAGACCCTTGCTATAAATAAAAGAATAATTAAAAGGCTACGAAAACCAAACAAATTTGATTTGCAATTATACACTTATACAAATATATTCATCATGGGTAGTATATTCAGATTTTGCCAATAAACCTTGCCAATTATTACACACTGAACCTTTAAATAGAAGGCAGAAATGTGATTATACTTGGTACAAATATATCTTGATTAACAGGCTTGAAGGTTACCCTCTAGAAAATGACCACTATTGAAATTGCACTTTCAGTCGTAGTATATAAAACACAATTAGAGGTGCTGCCCTTACTTTGTCTGCATGGGGTAATAGAGGAAGTTATTCTTCAGGCAGAATGATTTTCCATAACAGAAATACTTTGGAATGACACGCATGAGCACAAGATGATGAAAAAAAGGATCTGATATGTGTGTGTGTTTGTTAAAGCTGCATTTGTGTGTTCGTGGCACGCACAACTCAGAGTCGAACATATACACCTCCATTACCCTAAGAGATTACTCATACACCATCGCAGGGGCAGCAGGAGCATCCAGACTTGACCCCGCGGTCACTGCGCTTCACGCTCATGCTGCTCAGTCAACCAATAAGGACAGCCGACGCCGGTCTGCCTGGAACCACGGCTTCAGAACAAAGAGTCACTCAGCTCCTGTCAACAAGCTTGCTTCATTGAATCCCACGTCGGCGTGTGACGAGTAACATAAACAACAGCAAGGACAACAACAGAAGCGCCAGCAAAACAAAAACAAGTAGTGCCTCTTGATTAGCAGGCAGACATCTGCGTAACACTAGTCGCTCGCACACACACACACACACACACACTTGCACAAACCAACAAAGTCAACAAGTGGCATCCTGATACCCCCACCCCTTTCCCAGGAATAGGGGGCAATTATTTGCCATACTGGGCAGCGAGCCAAGCATCCAGCTTCTTTGGAGCATGCCACCCGTTGCCAACCTGGGGGTGCCTGCTTTGTTGGCTGCACAGCTGCGACTCAAACGGGGCAGTACGCCCTCACAAACAACCCCCACTCCAAAATTTATACTAGTCAGATCTCACATATTAAACACACAAATATGTACGAGAAAGTCTATCTATGCTATTACATACGCATGCACAATAAAAGCAACACAGATGCACTTATTAATACGTGTGTAGATTGGACACACACACACAGATGCTCTCGCACACACACACAGAGAGCAGAGCGGAGCAGACCCCTCCTCCTCATTTTATGGCTTGTTTTCGACCTCAGCAGGAATTGAGTCGTGCTGAAAGAGACTTGACCATTGTGCTGACGGGACCACGCTCTCAGCCTCAGCTGCACTACTCCAGTCTGCACCGCTGACTGTAACAGTATTGTGCAACAGCTATTGTGGAGTAGAGGACTGCACACGCACAATGTGCAAATGCAAAACACGACAACCAAAGTTTAGAATTGCATTGATCCCTCCCATCACTCATCAAGGCACTGACAAAGTCTCTGTGCTATGCTGGTGCATTCCACGTAGTTAAGGTTGGACAAGCTTTAAATAACAGTTTCCAACTTTATTTAAGATTTACAAACATTTCTGACTGTGGAATATAATCTTGAATGTTGCTGTTGCAACTGTAAATCCACACAGACCCATGTGTCTCACATTTGACAAACAGGAAGCGTAATAAGTCCAAGCATGTGTGGTAACAAAGAGTGGCCAAACATCTATTCTAATAACAAATAATGATCAGAGCCTGCAACTTACTTTATCAATAAGCTATCAAAACAAAACACAACACACATGCATGCATGCCTGCAAGGAGGCACAACACCACACCACTCAAAATAAATCAAAATCAGACCGTAAACAAGCCGTTATTCAGTCACATGCATTCCTCAGTCACTCCCTCACTATAAAAAGGACAGCACACACACACACACACACACACACACACACACACACACACACACACACACACACACACACACACACACACACACACACACACACACACACACACACACACACTTCCCCCTATGCCAAAAACTCTGTGTTTTTATCCCAGGGCTGGCTTGACTTCTCTTCACACAATCTTTATCTGAGGCCATGTGACACCAAAAGCACACACAAGGTGGAGGTGAAGGCAGCTGGGTCAGTGCTAATTGGGCCCATATCACGACCACAATTTTGGACATCATCGAAACTTTCTATTCTTCCTCTATAATGTCACAAGAGGGCCAGACCAACTTTTTTAAACCTTTGTAAAACAATAATAGCAACAAAAAAAAAGAAGAATGTTTTCCCATGAAGCCACTTACTAATCAACTGGGTGTCAAGCTGCTGCATCATCTGCAATTGACAATACCCAAAACACATCCTGGCTTGCAAATGCAAAATGCAATGCAGAAATGATCTGTTATAAACGTGATCACAAAAACCAGTGGTCAAAAAGATCGGGCCAGATCTCTCCATCACCATCATCACCATCATCACCATCATCATCATCATCTGTCCAAACGCTGCAGTCACAGTGTGTTTGTTTGCCTCGGCTTACCCACCCACTAGCCCACATAAACATTGCGCAGGCCCTATCAAGCCCTTTGTCCCATATATCTAATGTCGCCAAATGTCATGACAACCCGTTATTTTGGTGCAATATACAACTAAATCGGTAATAACAGCTATTCTGGGCGATGCTGGGTTTGTCCCAGCTTGATTAAATTTGCCATCAGCGGTAGAAGCAGCGGCGGCGGCGGCACCGTTAAATCCGCTCCGTGCAGGAAGCGGTTAAACGCTGCAAAACACCGCACAACAAAAACAGTGAAGCGCTGCCTGCCGGCCGGCCGGGACGCTTTGCACACACACACATACACACCTTCAGGCTGGATTTCAGCGGTCCTTTGGTTGCAGTGTGGTTGAACCCAGCGGCGATATCCTCCTCGGAAAACTCCTTGAGGCTGCCGTCCTGCATGAGCACGGTGTAGACGCTGCGCCGGGTTCCCGCGGCCGAGACGTCTCTGTTTTCCTGCTTGACAGCCTGGACCACTCCTGTCACTGGGGCTCCGTCCCCGGTCGGACTCGGCGCATAAACGCGGCTGCCGAGGATCGACCGTTTCACCAAACGCCTCGTATGCATGTCTAAAAGTGTCTCGCTGAAGTCTGGGCCGGCGAACCGGTCGATTTAGATCATTAAACGTCGAGTTATATCCGGTAAACAACGTCGAGAAAAACACCAAATCGCAGCGGGTAGACTACGCGCTCCAACAGCCCTGACAAAATGTTAGAAAGCGGCAACATACTCGGAGGGCGAAAAACTCCAAACAGCGTCCTAAATGCACTCGCATACAAAAAAAAACAAACACCGAAAGCATCAGGATAAGTCTGAATTAGCACCGACTAATGCCAACAACATGAAGACGATTCATTCGCCGCTAAAACAACCTCCACATCCAACCGGCTACCTCCTCCGTTCGACCTGTTTGTTTTCCCCACTGCTCCCTGCGAGCTCCGGAGACGGCGGGAAAACACGGGCTAGCTTCAGTCCCGGGAACCGAGATGACATTTGTACACGATTTGACGAAATTTTGGTTTATTCGCGATAAAACAAGCCGGGCATAGACAAA
This sequence comes from Trachurus trachurus, assembly GCF_905171665.1. Lineage (NCBI taxonomy): Eukaryota > Metazoa > Chordata > Actinopteri > Carangiformes > Carangidae > Trachurus > Trachurus trachurus. The sequence goes on along the minus strand of NC_139904.1, from coordinate 18,253,687 downwards.
TGGAAGTAAATACGTCGAATAATTTCACTTCGCTCGACCCTATATGTCGTAAACCGACCGTAGGTGTTGAAAACGGTGCAAAAATACGACCGTTAGGTGACTCCGGCTCCGGTTGCTGGGTGATCCGGTCCGTGCGTGGCTCCGACCGAGCGCAGCCTCTACCGGCGGAATGCTGCCTGTAAACATGTGCGGTCCGGCGGCTCAGACGAGCTGCCATTGGTCGGGGAAGCACACGCCTCCACAAGCCCCCACCGCTCCCCCTTCTCCCCCGACTGAAGGTAACGCAAGCCGGGAGGATGCTCCATTCAAAACAATGACGCAAGGATGGAGTGGAAGCGAAAAGGGAGAGGGTATGGCAGAAGGGAAGAAAGAGAAAACAGGGGGGAACGGAAAGCTTTTATTAGACAGTTTTTTTTGGTGTTTTTTTTCACTCTAACCTAGTTCATGGAGGGCATTTAGCCTACTTTTCAGGTACAAACCCACTATGATCAGGTTCCCAGATGAGAGTAATATACCACACTGGTCTGCTTTTGTGAATGTAAACACAACAGGTTATTTATTTATTTTTCATGTTTTCATGACAATAGGCCACTGCTTTTCCCTACAAAAGGCACTAGCTCATTCAGACAATGCTGCAAAGACAGCCAGGATATAGATGTATGAAAGATGCTAATTCATAAGGGTGAACCTATAGCTAGGTCAGCCTTGCCAGAAATGCAGCGATACATTTACTTCTTTATTGTGTTCTTCTTTATGATTAGTGAACATAAAGGGGCTCACAGGTGGCTAAGCTACAGTACTAAAAGAAAAAAACCCTTAAGAGTGATCATCACTCAATGTGACAAGTTGTTGTTCTCTGAGGAAAAAAAAAAGATATCTGAATAGCACATCTCTCTTGATTAAAAAGTTCACCGTGCTTTTATAAATCAAGTTTACCAGAAGACATTGCGATTATCAGCCAGTGTGGCAGGGCGGATACCAGAGTGTTATCAGAGTAACAAATGGCCTAATTAATGTCAAACGTAATGTTTTTTATAAATTCATGTGCAGCTTACAATCTCTCTAGATGACAGCACCCAGTGAATAAAAAGACACAATGGCACAATTTATTATATAGTATATATTTTAATAGAACTTCATGTCATAAAATATTTACATGCAGAGAATGGAAACTGGACAGAGTGGGGTAACAGATGTGGCCATAACTGCCAAAACAGGCTTTGCCCTGTGATCAAAAGCGGGTGTTACCATAGAGTTGTCTGCTGGTTGTATGAGGACGGGTGGGGTGGGGGGTGGGGGGCAAATGGACTCGTTACAGGAGTAGTGGAGCTGAAGGAGAGGCAGCGGAGGAGCATCTCTGAACCCCTACAACACCCCCATTCCCCTTCAGGGAATGGACATGTTTATGTGACCAGGACAGAAAGAGAGAATGTGATTTTAGGTAAGTATCTATTAACAGTGTATGTGTGTGTGTGTTGCCCTGATTAGATTTGGCACTAAAGCATCCCCCTTTGGCAGATCATTTCCTTAGAGGACATTTATAGCGTTCTGTGAACACCATTAAATCTAAATGATGGCACCATCCTGATACACAACCATGTCTCTTGGTAGGAACAATATACTCAAAGGATCATGTGGGAGTGTAAATAACACTGATAATTACCTCTTTGTCCAAATTAACATAACATTTTTTTTTTTTTTTGAGCATTTCAGTTACCTGTCTCCATTCAAAAAATACTGGGAACAGATTGCATTTAAAATCCTCTTTAACTGTAGCATTGCTGCGATATGTAACAGCATTTAAAATGTCTGATATCATTTATGAAACATGAACTGAGGCTGGAGATACAGTAAAGCTGGGATATGTTGATGTGGGTGGAAGCAGATGACACCACTTGTTCTGCAAAAGCAGGGAGATACTGTAGCAGTGAAATATATATTTACAGCAAATAACCCCCCCCCCCCCCCCCAAAAAAAAACAAAAAAAACAAAACATTGGCCCTGTTCATTTGAAAATAAACATCAAACAACAGTATTTAGAGATTAATTCAGTTTTTTAAAAATAAAAGTACCACAGTTACTGTTTCGTAAAATGCACATACCAAAACATTGTACCATATTTCTGACATTTGATTGGTTACTTATTCTCAGAGCTGAAAAAGCATTTTGACAACTCTGAGTTACATTACAAGGCAAAAAATCCATTGGACGACAGGGCTTCAGTTTTCCTTCAAACAAGGCAGACATGTAGTATAATCAGTGCTCTTAACAGACTTATCCTAAAATTATATCACTCTGAACATTGTACAGTTAAGTAAAAGCTTACATAAAACTTCCAGCGAGTAACAGTTAAAATAGTGCTCTAAACTATATACAAGCCTTGGTTGGCATGTCGTCAGTACAAGCTACAAACAGACAGATATGTTTTCTTCAGAGTGCTACTAGTAAGTCAAAAAGCATTAGATATTCAAATTGTGCAGAGATCTAACTGACTTGTAGTTATGCTTTTGATAAGCTGTATATAAATGCAGTACCATAATATTAAATTTTTGTGCTTTAAAATAATCCAGGACGCCAACTGAGGACTGTATGCTGTACCAAGAGTAGGCTCAAAAAGCATGACAACCAAAAAATACATTTGATCTACAACATTTGTAATAGTAATACAAGTTTGTGTCACTCTATCACATAACAAGTCTTTTGAGTTTGTTTTTACCCCTTTGTAAAATGACAAAGAAAAAAAATGGTATATGTACTTTTTAAAAAACACTTCTTTTTTTAAAGACTGGGGAAAGCGTACCTTTACAACTGTCAATATGTCACAACTCACTTTCATTTTCAATAAAAATGCTAGAAACGTCTATAAAACCCTATTTACTTTTCTCTCACAGACATACTTTGCAACATTTCACAATTACACAATAATATGTATCTTCAAATAAATATGAATTTTCACAAAAAAAGTTGACATGGACTGTAAAACGTCTAAAAAATCCTTTGAACATGTATTGTGGAACCACAAGCTCGAACCTATTTCTCTAAGCTCTTGTTTCCATTTTGGTTCCACAGACTGGTTTCATATTTCTCGACCTTTGACATGTTGAACGCACACCTTTACAGTGATCGGTGTCAACGTGAGGACATGTATGCAGCAGTCCAAGAGTCATCATCATATCAAATGCAATGTTTGTATTGACTAACTATTTGGTCACAGATAAGAGTGGCTTTTTGCTTTCCATGCCAAGATCCCATTCACAGGAATTTCAAGCAGAGAATGCACAGTGGAGGTGCAGCCTACAGTATGAAATACACCATGGCACCTCAATAAAACATGACTATAAGTTACCTGGCTGGAGGAAGTTAGAAAGTCACTAGCAGCTGCAGATGGGGCATACAAATCATGTTACCTTCATATGTATAGTAAGTGCATGGATTTCATGAGTATATGGCACAGAATTCTTGGTATCTTTTATTACACAGGCAGGGTTTGCGTCCTCAGCTAACGCTTGAAATGCTATGTTGTGAGAAAATCTTTAATAATCACAGGATACTTTTTTCATGATCAGCTGTTCATGATATGCAGAGATGAAAAAGAGGGATTTAATGATGATCCAAAGTGCAATCTTCCACGTGATTAATGCCCAGTGACTGAGGTACTACAGTTCATTTACTAGTAGGCCTAACAGTACCGATGACATTGACCCTGGGTGATAAATTAAAAGTTCAGATTTGATAAAACGTACCCAAGCTGTATAAAAGGACACTCATGCATTAATGATGGATGTGGTGTGGTGAGCCATCTTCTGCTGTTTTCCCCAAGTCATGCACCAAAAGCATGCCTGGTAGCAGGTTCAAAGCACTGCAGGAACTCAAGATAGGAAGCTTCTACTGACCCCGCCACAGATGAAGGCGGTGGCGGGAGGAGAAAAAAAAACTCAGAGGCGGTATGTTTCCTGGCCCAGACCCAACTCTCCGACACTCTCGTAGTCAGGCTCTGCTTTGGCAGTGTCTGACCCCTCCGCTCCCAGCCCAGCCATGTGGCCGTCGCCCGGGCTACTAGCCTTTGGGATGCGGATGGTTTCGTAGCCGGGATCTGTGCTGTCCAAGAGGGGGTCTTCCCCCGGCTTGGGCTCGTTGGGCTGGGCGTAGATGTCTCGGACAGTGGCGTACAGGTCACTGGAGGAGGAGGTCGGCACCAGACCTTTGATTTCAGCGATGCTGCTGTAGTCGTGCTCTTTGTCCTCCTCGTTCACAGCATCATCACAGTCTGTTTTGTTGACTGTAGAGTACACAGCTGACTGAAGGACACAGAAGAGACACGCTGTTCATGTGAATTGTTCTTTTTTTTTGGCATAGTACAAATTTGTGATACATGCAACAACATTTAATGAGAACACAAAAGGAAACATTCACCAACATTCATGTGCTTATATGAAAAGACTCCTGCAGGGTTTTTCCCTCATAGCGTATTGTGTGATGTTCTGTGACTACTCTCCCAGTTTCCACTGTTTTTTCCCCCCCCCTTTTTTTTTTTTTTTTTTTTTTTTTTTTTAAATCTTTCTGGTACTTGGAGCTTTTGGCATTCACAGTGTAAAGTGCTGCCGTCTCGGGACTGGAAAAGACAGTTTGGGGAATAGGGGAGTTTAACACACACTTACCTCATTGTCTGACAGAATGTGGTTGTCGAACCTTGGTGCAGGAGACAGAGGGGAGTGTAACTGGAGGAGAAAAGAACAAAAAGGTAGATTTAGATACGGCAGCCTTTGTATGAAAAGAAAAGAGAGTGCAGAATCAGATATTTAAAACATTCCCAAAGCTTAAACTACAAGGGGCTGTTAGGAACATTTGAATGATTGTCCCGTACTTTAATTTTGAAACCCTTGGTTCCTGTTGAAAATACCAATACCAAAGTTGAGTTTAAAGAGGTTCTTTTATAAACAAAAGCAGCATGCTGTTACACTGAAACAAAAAACTTTGAGGGACATGCAATTAAGATATGGTGGCAGTGCTTATTGATCTGCGTCATGAAAACAAGCTGGCAAACTATTGACCAGTTCTCAAAAACATTAACACCAGTGGAAAATCTGCACATCTTAAGAGGGTGCTGGGGAAGCGATCAATAAACTGAACTTCTAAACTATTCCCAGCAGTGGAAAGAGAGAGAGAGACGGGCTCTGCACTTGCCGTTTCGTCTGCGATACATATAAAGCTAATGCTGTTTATAACCACCCATTCATTAAGAAAATTATTGAGTGAAAGTCAATAAGTAGCGACAGAGAGTGCGATGTTTTTGAGCATAGCCTCTGTCCACTTCGCCTGATGATCGATGAGGGTGTCATTAATCAACAAAGCACATCTGACAGCGGTGCCAAACACCTCAGGTGTCTAACAAGAACCTCAATATCACTGGCAGCATCGACTAAATTCTTAATGTTATGTGAAAATTTCATCATGCACCTCTATAAGAGGACAACTTTGCTTTTTGTGTTTTTTTTCTGTCTTGATTAAAAGGAAAAAATTCAGATTCATGAAGTCCTCGGTGAAAGGTACCAAGGCAAATGCTGATGTATTTGAAAAAAAAAAGGAAAAGGAAAGCTTTTTACTTGTTGCCTGGTGCCTGCCAAGGGGACATACCCTCACAAGTTCCTCTTATACAGTATGTACTGAATAAAAACCCCATACAGAGATAATACATCAAACTGTCCGCCCCTGCTGGACGTCATAACACCTTCCAGTGGATACACTTTTCTCCCTTATTCTCCTCACAGCATGTCAATCAATACAATTACTTTATGAATAAAGTAATGAATAACGCATGTTTGGAGACATGATTACTTTTATGGATCCAACACACACACACACACCATAATGGAACCGATGCCTATTCATTTTGCTTTAATTAGCCGACCAATTAGGCAGAGCGACCTAAGGGAGAATTTCTATGAAGCTCGGACACAGGTGGCTTGACCCAGTGACTGTACCTCTGCATATGTTTCACAACGCTTGTTCTCCTAATGTGCAGCCTCCTTATTTCTTGGCTCATGTATCAGTGCAAATTAGATTTAGACAGATTTGTTTTTTCATTATGTGGATGTGGAGATTTATGTATCTTGTTAATTGCTGTGATTTGCGTTGGAAAAATTCAATAATACTATTGAAAAAAAAAAATAGACCCATGGGTTTGATACATATGGGCCTTAAATACTAATCTGAAAACCAGTGTATCCAATACGTATAAAAATTATACCAGGGCCTCTATCCGTACGAGGACGGAGTTAGTTTATTTTCAATATTCAGACGCGCTACAATAAGATGTAATGTGTTTGCATGTGAGTGTGTGTGAGAGAGAAGATTACAGCAATGTGTTTGTGTGTATTTAGGAGATACAATGACATGCAGGACACACACGTATGACAGTAAGCTGATTACAGCGGCCTCGGAAGATGGACAGCTCAGGTGTCAGTGTGTCAGTCGTGCTGACGAGCATGTTGACACAGGCACATATAAATCACTATTAATATCTTGCCTCAGATTATCTGTGTTTCCTGTTTAGCACATGCTCAGATCCAAACATGGAAAGGTGGATGTGCAAAGTGTATAAACTGTTTAAACAACAAAGTCACATTATAATCTATGATGCACTTACACATGCAGATATGTTACATACAAAAATTCTCTATTTAACAGTAGTCAGCAGCACAAGGCAGCACAACAATGCAGCTGACAGGCTAAATATCACAGTTTACCTGCACCACGTCCCCAATGTATACCCCAGTGGCCCATTGGCTGGGTCAAATTCATTTCCTGCACCTCGTATGAAAAGCCCACAGGCGACGCACAGTCAAATGACTGCAAACAAGTGTTACTGCTGTTTATGACGGTTCAATAACTGTACAACTGCACAGGATCAGAGAGGTTGTGAATAAAAGGTCACAAAATGGCTGTGCGAGTGTGCGTGTTTGTGAAAGTGTGGGTCTGCAGTGAAATGTTAAACTAGAAACCAGATGTATGTATGGAAAGATTGTGTGTGTATATGAGAAAACCTGCCTTAGTGTGTGCGTGTGAGCAGCACTTACTGAGCTGCCACTGGAGGGAATTCCACTCAGACATTTATACAAGCATCCCAGCGTGTATGCAAAAAGTGCATGTATATACAGAATATATACAGTATATACATAAGTGTGTGTGTGTGTGTGTGTGTGTTAGAGAGAGAGATAGAGAGACGGAGATGTAGAGCGAATATCCTCAGCCCATATCATCCATCATGAAGCCAGACTAACTGTCATAGTGATGGTGGCCAGCTGGCGCTCACTGTGCTCAGACACACAAACACACACTTGGTCTGACAAGACAAATCACCGACAGCTCCTGGTCATACATGGGCGTAAACCACGGGGAGTCGGGAACATTCAGGGTAAACCTTAAATCAGCCCCGGGGAGTCTATGTGTAGCAGAATATAATGTAAACACACACACATGTCTCAGTATACATGTATGTGTGTGTTTGTGTGTTATGAAGGGGGGGATGGGGAGAAAATGACAGAATTAATGCTGACTAGACACACCAACGAGGTACATGTGGGTGCATATATAAATGAACAGCATATATTGTAGCTCAGCAGATCAAGATTTCATCATGGATACAGGGGTCAGACCAGGCTCGACTCGCCTGCTGCCCACATCAGCAGCAGTGATTAACTAATTGGCTGCAACATCAGGGACAAAGGAACAGAGGGATGTGACTAAACGAAGAGAGGAGAAATAAGGAGAGGTGGAGGAGATGAACAGAAGAAAAGGAGGCAAGAAGACGTAGCACAATAAAGGATAATTCTGCTTTATTACAACATGGGCCTTATTTCTAATATTAGAGGTTATTGTAACAGTGTGTTCCCTCAAGCTGATATGTAGGACATGGTAACTGTAACAAAGTCTACCAGGATATATATAAAAAAACAGCAGGCAGACAAAGCCACCAGATAAAAGACTGTGTTTGAAGGTAAAAACCAACATTAAATGTATGTGAAATGTTGCGGATAATCTCTTCAAGTACCACAAAACTATACAGTGAGGAAGTGAAGAGAAAGTGTCCACTATAACTACCTCTGGGCTGACAGCCAACATACTGTAGGGACCACAGCCAAAACTCAAGCGTACAGCCGTGTTGAGCGGCTCCATGAGGCTGTTTGAGATAAATGTAAACATCAGCACGTTGATACAGTATGCACACGGCACGCTGATCTTTGTGGCCTGATGCGAGGAACGTGAAGAGATAAACAAAGGACATTGCCACGCATCCTGAAAGGGATGTGGATGCATGAAATGAACCAATGATGGCAGGCAGCACATCGAAAAACTCAAAACTTCAACTTGGCGGTGACGCCAGAGGAAGCGGCAAGGGGGACTAACAAAGTGTGGAAATAATATCTTTGTCAAACTTTAACAGCGATCCGTCCTGTGATTGTTGAGATATTTCAGTCTGGAAGCGAGTGGTGATGGACAGACAGACAGACACTGCCGTCTTAGGAGCTTTGAGAAAAGTTACAAATTAAGCGTCACTGTCCTTTAAAGGGAAGCGCAAAGTACATATGAACAGAACTTAAGGGAGGACGGTATAGAAGAGAACAACAGTTGCCACTTCACGCAGCTTTGTGGCAGATTGACAACGTGGTGTTTATGTTCGTGCGCTTGTCAGCTCCCATCAGTCTGATGCAATCGTGTGATAGTTTGTTGGTTTGTGTGTGTGTGGATCTCCGCATGTGGAAGACAACACGCTGAGAGCAGCGGCAGCAGCTCTGCTCTGTTCAGCCCATGACACTGAACAGCGTCTCTTCTCTCCTTTTCACCTCCACACCCCTTTTTTCCACTGTTCTCTTCTTTCTTTACTCCTCTTCATTCTATTGGATTTTTTCTTCCCCACCCCTCGCCCCCTTTTCCTCCCCCCAATACTCTTCCTTCTTTATCATCCCTCTTTCTTTTCGATACACTCCTCTCTACTGCAGATGGCTTCATTTGTATGCCGCTGGCTTTCTTTTTTCTTTTTTTTTCTCCACCTCTCATTCACTCGCTGTGTCTCTTGACTCTCTCTCTCCCTCACCCTTCATGCTTCCAAGTCCTTTCAGCGTTTTTTTTTTTTGAGCCTATCTCCCATCATCTCTCCTTCACTATCTCTGTTTCATCTATTACTCTCTCCTCCTCTTCCCTCTCCAGCTACCATTTTCATTCCCCTTTCCTCCCCTCACTCCTACCTCTCTCTCTCGAATTTCTCCCCTCGGTCTGTCACTCTCCCTAAAGCAGCACTGAGCTGGCAGCTTACCACATGATAATTGTGTGGGGAGATGTATCTCCATTTTTCTTTGTTCTCCATTGTCTCGGTCTCTTTCCAGCTACGTTGACTCCTTTTAACACAGGGTTCCCGGGCAGAAATGACCCACCTCCAGTTCGTGTAGGAATAAACTGGACTGTAACGGTGTTGACAGCAACTGAGTTCTTAAAGTGACTTCCTTGTAATAAATGAGCTGATCACATAGTTACATGTTCTCTCTGAATAACATGTTGGCAATGCTTGTTTGACTTTAATGGACCATTAAGAGTCTGATGTGTGTTTCTATAATGATCACATGAGTGAGGTTAAAGTGAAAAGATCTAGAGATGCTGACAAATTAGAAGTTTAACACATCATGCACACTTGTGGGGTTGTATGGTGGATTAGTGGATTGCAAGAAGATTCAGTCTCCTGGCCTGGGGCCTTTTTGTGTCGCATCCTGTGCCTGTGTGGGTTTTCTCCAGGTACATCAGGTTAACTGGAGACTCTAAACTTAACTTAACCTAAGTTCATTTAACAGCTGCTACAAATAATTGATGTTATGAATCTGTGCTTTAGCCATATAAAAAAAACCCTGGTTTTCACTGATCCAATGCTCAAAACAAAAACAAAAAACTTCACTTATATAAGTAGATGGCTCAATCAAGAGTTTAAAAATGAAAAATGTTTAAACCTGTTTTGAATAAACCAGAATGACATTTGGTTTGAATGGGGTCAGTTTAACCTGCATTGTGCTAGACATCTACAGGTGTGAGACTCTCACCTCTCCATTGTGCAGCCCGGCCCCCGCCAGCCCGTTCATCACCACCGGCTGGTTGTCGTTTTCATCCAGAACCTTCTCTGGCACCGGCGGAGGTAAGTCCTCCGGATCCTCCCGGGGTTTGTGAGGAGGCTTGGCGGTATTTTCGGAGCGCCTCTTGGCCTCCAGGTCGGCACTGTGACGGCTCTTCTTGTTCAGGTCGACAGAGGCGTACTCCACCCCCGCGCACAGGGGCCCCCGCTCAGGTGTGCAGGGGCTGAGGTGGCCGTTGAGGAGGGCAGGAGGAGGAGGAGGAGGAGGAGGAGGAGGTTCTTCGGGGCTCAGCTGGATGGTACCGTTAGGGAGGCCAGGCTGCGCAGAGGCGTCTTTGAGCTCCTTGACCGTCTCGTACAAGGAGTCTTCTACGCTGACGTCACGCGACGCCACGGCGATCTCCTTCACCACCTGGACGACACATACACACATCGACTTATTTAACATACTTTAACTAAAACTCCAACAATCCATCAACCGCTTGTGGAAAAATTCAAATTTTCTATCTGTATTTTCAGCCTGAGCTCAAATCAATCAACCAATCAATCACTCAGTCAACCGGCCAACTAATCAAAGCTTTAATCTCCTCTGCTGCCACGTTCAAGCTAAGTGCGAGTGAAAAAACGTGATTCTGCCATTGTGAGGTGACTTTAAACATTGACCTCGTAGGTGTTGTCCCCTGAGACCGGGGGTCCGTCTCCGATAAGGGCATTGTTGGGAGGGATGCTGGGAAGCTCGCGGTCCTGAGGACACTTGGAGGACCTGAGCTCTGACTGGCTGGAAAGCATCTCCTCTGACGGATGGGGACTGGTGTCCTGTGTGTCTGTGAGGACTGGTGGAACAGAAGGAAAAGAAGAGAGGCAGGGTGAGAAGCATTCAACATTTACTTCACATTAGTTTCACTATGTTGCCTTTTCATGACCACATATCTCACAACCTCAAATCTGTTTCCATTTCCAGTTTCCTGTTATTAACGAGGAGGACCCATCCAGGTAAAATGACTAATGATTTTGACTAACAACATTACTTTGATGCTCATAACAAACCAACAGCTGCCGACAAATATTATCATTATGCACTTGAATTCCCAAACCTAGTGAACAGCAACAACATGTGTATGTACTGTAGCTCTAACACTGATACCACACAGTGCAGGTAAAACAGTTAAGGATATGGACAAAGTTGACAGTTAAATAAACTCTCTTTGCTTACTTGTACCGCTGGTTAAAGGACCATTGTGCGAGGTGCTGACGGCCACATCAGTTGCTGGGCTGTCCACTGATTGGCTGATCGTCTCTCTCTCTGACACCTGCACCACGAAAGGACAAGATGTTAGTCACCGCTGGTTTCTCAAAAACAAAAGACAGTCTGTGTATCTCGGTTACACATCACACCATGAAATATACTGAAGGAGACAGAAATCCATCTGCACTTTTCATTTGCACAGTGTGGATGACTTCCACACCTCTGTGCAATCCAAAAGCCTCTGGCAGCAGATCTGGAGTTTGCTTGGAACAGTATTTTCAGGGTCTTCAGGATTTTGGGGGGAACACAGCTCCATATTTGCAGCGCTGATTACGGTTTTCACACTTCCCTGCCTTTCTAATCACATTACTGATTACTTTATACTCATCATCAGGATGTTATGCATGCTTAATTATGTGCATTAAAAGCATTTTTAACCGCCAAGAACAGACATCAATAGATTGATGCAATTGCATAATTTCTGCAAGCGGGAAAAACAACACTTGTGTCTAATGAAGGTCCGCTTATCCTCATCACAGCTGATGGTAACAGGGTTTGTGTCACTTATGGATACTTCCAATTTCATGTTTTTAATGTCACATAGATTGTAGGATAGAATAGAAGTGAGACATTGAAGAGAACAGTTAAGAGAAGGGGGATGGAAATGGCAGAATTAAATAAAAACAACAACAATAATAATTCAAACCATAAAAGATGATATTTTATAGGTAGGACAAGGATATTCGCCTCCCTGTTTCACCCCCCACCCACTGCAGAAGTCAGAGCTACACAGCAGTAACCCTGGAGCTGGCAGGGGTTCAGTGTTGCTCAAGGACACTTCAGCAGATTTTTCCAACACTGCCTCCATGCCCTCCAGCTGTGGGCTGTTTCTCTATTCACCACATCACATGGCAAATTCTGCAGCTCTAATTAAACTGTGATAGTGAAATACTCCACACCGCAGGTTTGATCTGAGTCGAATCAGCTCCGCAAGCGAGGAAACACTCAAATCAACATTCTCATCAACTCCAAATAATAGTCACCGAAAAAGACACCACGCTAATTAACACAGGATGTGCTCAGCACCTGCTGTATTGACCCGGGGTTTATAGCCACACGCTGTAAACATCAACTGTCTTGCTTCCATGGGAAACTCTATCACTCATTACAAACGGCTTAGAGATCAATGTGAAAACATATTGACGAGTGTAAGTCGAGATTCTCTTTGTTTAGGTTTGTTGTTTTCCTCCTGTATGAGCAGTGATATTGTGTATGAAAAGCTCCACAACCCCACCTTGTGGCCATCTATTGTTATAACTGCTGCTGACTATGATGTAATGTTTAACTATTTTACTGCCTGAGTCTCTCCAATGTTTTTCTTTTGTTTCAGTTTCTCAGTAAAGGTGGGAAATATCCTCTTGGCTTCTTCAGGATCCAAAATGAACCTCGCACTCCTCTTTATGGCCAAGTCTCACAAGACGTGAGATGTGGGGTTTTAATGGGACCTAATGAGACACATAATTTAAGCGGCATGCACCTTTAAGCTTAAAAAAAAGTTAACAAATGTCTAATGTTAAATGTGTGAATGAAGACGAGGTGTGAGACACATTAGGATGTGGCCACGGACAGACAGTCAGACTGATTGCGGGCAAGCAGGGAAGAGCCAATCTACTTATCCACAAAGACAAAGACCCCCATTTAACCTGTCAGCCTGTGACATGGTTCATCATTTAAATGGGTCCCCCCTGAAACAATCCAACCGGCCCGCAATTGTGCTTCTGCACAAAGGTTACGGTGAAGATATCCATCAAAGGCAAAAAGGCTCTGAGGAATGTGTATGTGCATAGTAAAGCATGTGGGGTGACACACACACACACACACACACCGCCCTAGAGGGAGTGACAGAATAAAAGAGTGAGTAGATGTCACTAAGTCTGTGTAAGCCAGACATTTGTCACATTTAAATGTTGCTTGGCCACTTAATCATCCGTATTATGGGAGTTGGTGATTATTATCTATGTCTATGAAATGACGTTCAACAGAACATGTGCACTTTATGAGTACTATATGTCTAGAAAGGGCAAAGGTCAACTCTATAAATACTGAATAATTTATTTTTTTTCACATTGTTGTCTCCATTGTGTTTTAGCTTTATTATATTTGGTCTCATTCTTTAACATCCTAAAAAATAAACACATGTGGAATTTCCCTAACACTTCACCATCAGCAACGAGTTTAGGAACAATCAAGCTGCTTGCATCACTTAACAATCGCAGGCTGTCAATCAGGAGTAGTGCAGGGAGCAGGTGATGTGTCGCGTATGGCTTTGTATCGGCGTAATGCAAGTGGGTTAGGGGGTAAATGTTAAAGTGTGTGTATATGTGTGTATACAGCTCTGGAAAAAAATAAGAGACCACTTTCACAAATGTTTCTTAAAAGCATTTCTACATGTATGACGGCCATTCTTTTCTTTTCTTTTTTAAACACCAACACAAACACAACTCATTCTACTTAATGAGACACTGTTGAGGTCATCACCTGAACCACATCTTTTATAGGAAGATTATAAAAACCACTGCTAGGATTAAACATTGACATTATCCCACAAAAACTGATTTATAAACTCTTCCAGAGTTAAAATATTATATTATAAATATGAACATGTTTTCTTTGCATTATTATTATTATTCAAGGTCTGAAAAGACTTGACATTTTTTGTTATTTAGACTAGTTTAGTCATTTTAGTCATCAGCCAATAAAAGCTCTAAATGACAATATTTTTATTTCAATTTTGGGAGAAATGTTGTCGGTAGTTGACAACATTTTTAAAATTAAATTTTACTCAAACACATACCTATAAATAGTAAAACCAGAGAAACGGATCATTTTGGGAGTGGTCTCTTAATTCTTTCCAGAGCTGTATGTGTGTGTCATAGCACATCAGGGTGGAGACCTGTTTGAGTGAACATGTGTCATTCAGGCAATGCAGCCAATCTGGATGTGCCATCCACAGGCTCGTTAACAAGTGATTACACAGCCTGATTACAGACCCAGATCACATGACTGTCAGTGTGTGTCTCTGCAGTGTGTGCTTTTGTCTGAACAAGAGAACAAATTGGAGTAAACCTTTTTTTTTTTGGCATTCAGATACTGTAAATCTTTCTTTTTCTCGCTGCTCGAATTGACAGTGTTTTGTTTGTTTATTTTTTTTTGCTTCTTGATTTTCCCACAATCCCACATGGATACTGACCCCTGAACTCAGTCTTTCTACCCGTTTTGTCTATAGACTGCGTATGTGTGCGTGTGTGGGTGTAATTACTCATCTTCCCGACACAATGTGCGACGACAAGCTGACTCAAAACACAGCTCGCATCACACACACACACACACACACACACACACACACACACACACACACACACACACACACACACACACACACACACACACACACACACACACACACACACACACACACACACACACACACACACACACACACACACACACACACACAATCAACACCTGACAAAAACAACAAGCAGAATCACAATTTTGCAGCCTTTTCATCAGAGCCGCCATCTGTCAGGTGCTTCAGTCGCCCTTCAAAATATTCCATTAATTCCTTAAATCCAGTTTACTGCAAATACGGAAAAACCTCAAAATCTGACTCACTCCATTCATCAGGTTGTCTTGGTCTCCTGCTGGATGTCCATTGACTGCTTTCTTCTGCCTAAAAAAAAACAGGATTGGAGAGATTAGAGAAAAGAGACGAAAAAAAAAGAAAGGTAGATGCTCATTGTTTTCCCTCTGCTCTCCACCAATGGAAGTTTCAATAAAACTATGACATTAAAAATCTGTTTATCATCTTTGGTGTTTCTTTTATGTTATTTGTGTGGTTTAGGCCTGACGTCAAAGTGATGCTGTAATTTGACCACATTCTATTGAAAGGGTGTTTCTGTTCCTCTCTTCACTCGAGTGTATAAAAAGGAAGGACAGTGTCACACCCATCCATCTTAACTGTGACCCTAAAAATAGACACATTTTAGAAAATGTCCCCAAAAGCTGTTGGTTTTGTGAGTTTGGGTGAACTCTTGGAGGTATCGGTAGTTTCTTCATGCAACATCAGATGTATGCGTTTCCATTTTATTTCTAAATGTTGCTGCTTCATCAGCATCTTCACGGTTTCAATCCAAATCCAAAGGACTGGAGGCAAAACAAAGGTGCCGCCACACACACTCACTAACTGCACTTTGTTTTACAATGTATGTGACTTTAAAATCACCCTGAGGAGTTGAGCAGGACAGTGTTTGTGCTGATGACCATCAAGGTTTCATATCCGCTCCTGTAACCTCTAATAGAAACTATCCCAGGACAATACAGTATCTAACTCTAGTGTAGTGGTACATTCACATGAGAACTTTACTGTAATTTAAAGGGACAACGAGGAGTTTTGGAAAAGCGAAGCGTTTTCACACTACACTTATGAGCCTCCGCGCGCACCGTACATTTCTTTGACCGGCGCAAGACAGACTCATGTTTTCATTCATCAATAATTAAAGTCAGAGGTTCAAAGAGGTTCACATACCGTTGTAGTTCCGACCATAAACGGCGATTCTGCGGCGTTATTCTCATAACTCGCCACGAAGGAAACGCTGGTCGGCTCGACCAGCATTTCCGCCACCACTAATAATAACAAAATAACGATAGAGACAGAACGATATCGAAAATGGGCCCATTAACAAGTGTGGGTAGCGGAGATTCATCCACATTAACGTGAGACTTTTTTATAACTGAATAGAAACTCCTCGTTGTCCCTTTAATTGAGCTTTTACTCCATGGAATTAAAAGATAAACACTGCACTTCTGACACCACTACAATTCTATGAGGTCCTTGTTACTTTGAAACAGAGCCCTTAGTCAGACGATTCACTTTTATTTTGAAAAGGTGATAGATCATACACTGTGTTTAACACTGTGAAAACACAGTCGCTGCCAACTCCTTCTCTGCCAGTCAGGTCTGAACCTGCCAGTGTCCTAACGATGCTGCGTTAGATAAAGATGAAGCAAAGAATTCTTCACCAGAGACCATAGTCTGATCTTAAGTCCATATTTGAAGGTTTAGAAATAAAAAAGAACATACATTTAGATTTCAGTGTTTGCTGTGTTTACAACGACCAATCTTCATCAATGGCTAAATAAGAAATATGAAAACAACAGTGACTCCTGTATTGTATTTTTATGACATTTTTTTACAGGCTTTGAAAGTGATCCTTCTCCTACAGGTTGTACAATCAGTCAGTTCATCCCTTAGTAGCTTGTTTCAGTGATTATATTGTGTAAATGTGGGACAGTACAACCATGTATTGACATAAATATGTACTTCTGAATACTTAAGTATTCAGTGATTCAACTCAAGTTATGAAGTTGTGTTATTTGTTGACCTTGTGTTTGACAGCACACAATCATTTATAGTTCCTGTATCAAAGCCAAAATGCCCCTGTGGTCACCTCAGGCTCTTACCATACTCAGAGGCGTTGTTCCTCATTCTTATACCTTTAACCCAGCGATGGAGACCTTCTCAGGTATTTCTGCTATTTTTAGCGCTACCATGCTCAGTTGGCATTTCCAGTAAGAGTTGATTTGGCTGAGATAGTTGTGCACTGGAGGATGGGACGTTACGTAAAGTCAGGAATCTGTTATGATAACACACGTCAACCTTTTCCTGGCCTCTTCTAACTATGCGAGTGTTTCCTAGAACAACAATTATATAGGTCATTAGTGTGTTCGTGTTTGTGTGTGTGTATGCGTGTGTGTGTGTGTGTGTGTGTGTGTGTGTGCTGGTGCTGGTGCCTACCCCTGGCAGCTAGCGCACAGCAGCAGCAGCACGGAGACCAGCAGCAGGGCGGTCAGGGTGCTGAGGGTGATGACCAGGACCAGCTGCTCACTCCCCAGCCACGACGCCACCCCGGTAGCAGCTGCCGCCCCCGACCCGACGACACCCGCCTCCGGCCCCCACCACACTCCACTCAGCACCGGAGCCATGACGCATCACACTGTGGGAGGAGAGGACATCTGACAGGTAGCTACCGGCTGAGGAGACACAAGACAGAGGGGAAAAAGGAAGAGGGATTGAGCATCACAGTGAAAACATGGATATCAAATAAGTCAATCTTTATTTTCAACTATGAAGAATTTGGAGTTTGAGGCAAAACCTATAATAGTAGACAAATAGTGAGATTAAATATGTGGTGGAAGAATCTGTGTGTTTTTCATCATTTCACTTGATAGATGACAATGCTGGTGGGGGATGAAGACAGTTTACTGAAGGATACAGCCAAGTCTGTTCAAACTGCACTTGATTTGTCGAGCAAATAAACTGAAATGAGCTGGTTATGGTGCAGCAGCTTCACCACAGACACTTAGATTTTAAGCTCCATTATGAAATCAGTAACAATGTGATCATTTTTAGCCTGATGCTATAAAACCCCGGATAATTAAAACATCTTTCTGATCTGATCCTGTGTAACGATGTGGTGCTTTTTAATAGCTTCTGTGCAACAATGGCGCTTCATGGCACAGATAAATGAGGTATAAAGAGCCTGATTCCAGCCAGCACACACATCCTTCTCCCCCAACCGCATCGAGTGATCGCGCAGTGAGCCAGCAGGTGGCAGCACAGAGCGGCGACAGACTGCACTGCAGACAGCGATCCGCCTCAGTCTGCTGCAGTGGCCCTCACACCGGAGACTCCCAACAACTGGTGTCTGGGCTCTGCCCCACACAGCATAAGCAACCTCATCACGTCCCCGTCCAACAGCACAAAGTTGGATTTCGCCGAACTGATGGAAGCCACTGATGTTGTGATGGGTGTATAGGTTCACGGCAGCTGTGTCGTGTTACAGGGGTGAGTCACGGAGGGTGGAGGCAGTGGCAGGGATGAGACTGAGAGCTTCTCTGAGCCAAAAAAAAAAAAAAAAAAACTCCAAATGAATGTGGAGTGGCAGGTCTGCATCTCACTGTGTGTGTGTGTGTGTGTGTGTGTGTGTGTGTGCTGCATGCCGCCGCAGTGACAGTAACAGAGATCGAGGGATTTGGAGCAGGAATGAAAAGGTGATCAGAAAGAGAAGTGACACACTGGGGGACTGACAGGGGCCACAGAGTCAGCACTGGTATCTATCCACACGTCCTTCTCCTCTCAATCACCACAACAGACAGCTGTATAGCCAGGGCCGTTAGGAATTCTGGGACCCCTGAAAGAATACTAAAGTGGGCCCCTGACTTTTCCACTTTTTTTCTTAGACTACGTATGTATTATCATTTTTTATTTAGCCTACTTTGTTTTGATGCTAATGCAGCATTACCGTACTATGAGTATTAGTCAGGGTCTTATGCAGAATAATTCAGTCATACAA
The DNA here is from genome assembly GCF_905171665.1 of Trachurus trachurus. Classification (NCBI taxonomy): domain Eukaryota; kingdom Metazoa; phylum Chordata; class Actinopteri; order Carangiformes; family Carangidae; genus Trachurus; species Trachurus trachurus. The sequence goes on along the minus strand of NC_139904.1, from coordinate 18,234,912 downwards.
AGATTAGACTACTGGGGGGTTTTGTGGGCCCTACTGGGCGCTGGGTCCCTAGAATTATCATCACCTTTTTCCCCTATACAACGGCCCTGGCTACAACAGACCTGCTGACAAAAATATGACAATTCATCTTCTCTTGTCTGTTTTCTCCTGGCATACACACGAGCCAAACTCTTGTGTGTGTGTGTCTGTGTGTGCAGAATATGTGTAGCTAATTGTGTGCCGTTGGTGAAAAACTCCATTGTGTCTGTCTGCTAGCCTATGCTAATGTGAACGGGGATTGTGGGAGTTGAGGAAGCGCTCTTCGTCTTCGAGCGGCGAGGAAGTTTTGTGGCGAAACCAGATGAAGCTGCAGCAGAAGCCAATTTTAACTTCTCCTTCAAAGGGCCACTGAGGAATTCCTGTTTTTGTTAGAGCGCCGTGTTGTGTTTTCCCGGATGAAAAATACACCGGGGCTCATGTTTGCTATCAGTGTGAGTGGATGGTGAGAGGCAAACACAACCTTACCTTGACACCTCGGATGATTAGTCAGGTTGGCCTCGCCTGGAAGAGAGCAGATAAGAGGAAGAGGGGGGGGGGGATTACTGCTTGGTGAAAATAAAAAGCACTGAGCTGAATATTACCCTTGGTGGATGGTGTTGTTTTCTGTGAGGGTGTGGACTACAAGTGTGTGTGTGTGTGTCGGTGTGTGCCTGGAAGTAAGCTGCTTGTGAGTGGGAGAGAGAGGCAAGGGAATTGTGAGTGTGTTCTTGCTTTTTAATGCCCATATCAAAAACATATTGGACAACAGGCTGACTGCAACCTCTCGGCCACACACACACACACACACACACACATACACACTTTACCCATGTCTCCAATGTTTCTTGCACACAGGACACACACAACATGCACTTTATTGACCAGACCAGTCGGCTCATGTAACATAGATGATGACAACCAGGTGACATCATCTCAGTATCATATCGCACCACTGCAAGCTGCAGCGTTTCAGTACACAAACATATGACATCTTACACCAGGTCTGAGCATAAAGGTGAATACACACTTTCACACTACCAGATTTTGACTGATACGCCCCACTTCAGTTCGTCCACATGTGCTCAAAGATGTTTTTCTTTTTTGTCTATGTTTGTTGTTTTTTTCCCCCTCATCCGGCTCCGTCTGAGTGGCTGGAGTCCAGGTGTTGCTATCTGCCACGGTGTGCCAGCTCGTGTGTGTCTCCGCTGGCACTTAAGCCAGAATAATTACCGGCTGCCATAGCACTGAGTCACCATGGCAACATTCCCTTCTAGCCATCAGTGCTATTTATGGTGGTGGTAGAGGGGGGGGGAAATGAAATATTACAGAAATGTTTTGAATGCAACTCACAGAGAACTATTAAACTGCAGGTGATGTTCGTGTTAATATACGGTACTATATGTTAACTGGTTGTCACTGTGCATGTTAAACTTTCACTTCAATATTCTCAAGAAAAAACACCACAAACTTTGTTGCTTCCTGACTTCCTGCCTCAGGTGATAGTGTTGCCATGGAGGTGGTTTAGTTGTTATCATGTGTGAGTACACCATCAAGTGTGGTCTGTATCCTCAGATAGAGACCGTCGCCATGATGACTGTGTGAAAGCTTCGGACAAAATTAGATCATTATTATTATTATAAAGTTTGAGAAGGACAAGGAAATATCTAATTACTAAAAATACAGTAAACTAAGATAAAGTATCATAAAATAACAAACATTCAAATGACTTCTACTTCCCATATTGAGACTGTACACATTGACAATGACTCATTTAGTGATTTCCCCAATTTAAAACTGTATGTGACACTTTATAGTTCCCACTGGGGTCATGTTAATGTAAGATAACAAGCTGCTCCACTAAAAACAGAAACACATAGTTCTGTAATTATTTAAACATTAACATGATAACTCTAGTCGACATGAATCAGGTGTGGCATGGCTGATACCCAAACCACTTAATCAGGTCTAATCACATCCCTACATTCATTATTTATCATTTTAAAATCAGTAGCCGTGCAAAAAACTAAATAAAAACTGTGTCACATTTAAAATTCAACTCATCACAAACACAAATCTTGACATGATTAGAACCGGAGAGTCTGGCAAACTGCAAGCTTATCATTTTAACAACAGTTTCAAAAAGTTACCATCAGCTTTTTGTGCTACATGCAGCCTACTCTTGTCTCTTAAAGTGCTGCAGAAGCTTTAAAGCAACACTGAAAGAAAAGGAAAGACACACTCTTCCTTCTTTAAATGAAAGTTGAATTCATAAGCAATGAAAAAAAAAACTCCCTTGCTGAATCTGGAACACTCCGGGTTTTGCTGAGCCAGTCTTATTTACAGTATTCTAGCATCACCGGTCGCTAATATTAGCAAGCTGAGGATAGAGATTAGAGTCAGCTCCTTGACTTTATGACACTACTTATCCCACTGTTTCACTGTTAAACAAATATTACATAGGCCCTCCATTCACGTAGCGTTGCGTTCACTTTCTGTGAGGCAGAAAGCTCCGGCACATTCCACTATTCCCCCTCTCCCACTCTGCTCCGCCGCATTTTATGTCCCTAAAAAAACAAAACTCCACCGTCTTAACCCAAATGGTATGAAGAACCTGTTAAGTACAAATGCAGATCCAGCTCTGGAAAACATTTCTGACATGCTTCCCCCCGCTGAGTAAAAAATATGCGAAGGAGTCAACCATCCATTCTCTATCCTGTGAGGACACACTTCATTCCTAAATACTTGATAAACACCACGCATAAAAGCTCTGAGTATCTTTTTCACAGTGGAAAACTCCTTCCAGGCCCACCACCATGTGATACAAGACAGCAAGCCAAGGACTACAACTGTACTCTCTTATGCTGTCATTCTCTGTCTCCCGGCGCTTTCAGGCTTTGATGAAAGAAAACAGAAGCCTTGGAGGGGAGACAATCAGTGTGGCTGTCTTGTGTTTCATGCCATAGAAAATAACTGACTGGAAAAGCCATTTGAAAAGGAATGTGTTTTGGGAATTAAAGGCAGAGGTCCAAATTCAGCCCTCAGCCAGCTGTACACACACATAGACCCGAGACTAACCACAAGCCCCATCGAGGCACAACCCACCATGCAAGAAACTAGAGCCAAAGAGGCAAGGAATCCAGTCTAAGCCCTTCTGCTCTGCAGGCTGAGACCCTACCTGACACTGCAATGAAGCGTACAAGCCAAGCAGGGCCACGTCTGTGTGTGTGTGTGTGTGTGTATGGAGGGGGGGTTTAATCTGTCGGACAAGCTGTTGGACGGAAGAGAAAGATGGTATAGGGGTGAAAAATGAGAGAATTAACATCCACATGCAAAGCAGTGCTTCATCTTGTGCAGATGCCTGTGTGGCTGTGTGACACCTCCCTCTGCAGGGTCCTCTGGGTGCACACAGACAGGGAGGGTTTACAGCTGGATGGCTGCTGAGAAATGAGCCTCAGGAAGCCTCTCATAGGAGAGCCAAAGGCATTTCCACAATACTAAATAATCCAGTTTTTTGGGGAGGAGGAGGAGGAGGAGAAGCCTCAACTTTCTTTACGAGATGATGCTTGTGTGGAGTGCTGCAGGAAGCTCAGAGCAACATCTCACATCTTTTTTTTTTTTTTAATAAAAAGGAATAAGGAGCGAAGAAAGTGATGACTGGAGTTTATTCACACAATGAGAATTTCTGCTTCGTTAGCAAGGTCTCTCTTTGTGCATTATGTGGGGAAATGAACCGGGAATCACAGTTACAGATGCATTGTATGCAGAAGAGCTACTAAAAGAGCTTTGAATAGCTCTTCTTCTTCTTCTTCTTCTTCTTCTTCTTCTTCTATACAAACTGCACACAAACGCTCAGCAGCACACTTTAGACTTCTGCAGGGACAAAGCATAACCCAAAGACGTTGAGCTCCCAAACACACAAACACAGCACTCTGCAGGGTCTCGGTGCTGACGTTACTTTGGTAGAAGTACCATAAAACTATTGCACTGACACACAAAAAGACAAATCAAAGCCTCTATGAACAAGCTCCCTCCCCCACTGTCATCTCCATCTCTCACTCCATTGTTCACCAGCTCGTGGGTGACGGAGGGAGAATGCCTCTAATTGTTGACATTGATATCACTAATATCATCTAATACCACTGGGATGACACGGGCATGTGGCTAAGGTTACATAATATATGTGATGTATGGATGAACAGATAAAAATGCATGCACACAAGCATACACAATCACATGTACAGAGTATAGTGAAGCATAATTCATATTCCCACTCATACATAGATCTTAATGCAAAAATTGTCTCTTTTTTTTAGAGGAACTTTGGATTTCGTGATTTGTTTTTACTAGTGATAACAACATGGCCATAAAAACAATGCACATGAATGCAGCATATAGCACACAAACACACACCACTGACCATCTTGTGTCCTGACCGGAGGGCCATTTGGAAGGTGGGGGTGGAGGAAATGGGGGAGGGGAGAAGAAGGGACAGGGGGACTGCTGCCAGGAGAGGAGAGAGAAAGGAAGATAAAGAGAGAGAGATGGAGAGAGAGAGGGAGTGTGTGTGTGTGTGGGGGGGGTTAAAGATGTACAGAGGCCATTCACAGGAATTTGGTGAGAAAGAGGACAAACCACGGGAATAAACACGCAGAGAGAAAAAAAAGAGGAGGGAAAGGAAACAGAGAAACAAGAGCAAAAAAGGACACACAGGCAACACATAGTCATAGTGACGCATACGTACATCCTTACACACACACCCATCCCGAGGGAGCTGGTGAAAGGCAACAACTCCCCACAGGCTGCAGAGCAGGAGGGGCCCTGCCCTGAAGTGAGACGCTGCAATAAACTCTGTCCACATGCAGAGACCAATTTGTTGAGTTACATACGTACATTTAAAACAGAAAGAGGAAACCTACAAGTTTGTGTGTGTGTGTGTGTGTGTGTGTGTGTGTGTGTGTGTGTGTGTGTGTGTGTGTGTGTGTGTGTGTGTGTGTGTGTGTGTGTGTGTGTGTGTGTGTGTGTGTGTGTCACTACATATCTAACACTGGTCAGTAGTCCCTACTCTGTCTCATTAACTAATCACTGTCTCTGCCTGTGTCTGCGCGAGCATGAAAACAGGTGCTTCTGATCAAGGGACATAATCCGCGTTGCCATGGTAACGCTGTCTATCCTCAGGGTTAATGGTTTTAGCATGAGAAATTGATCTATCCTCCCTAAATGGGGAAATTGAAACTGCATAATTCAGCAACCCTCCTCCTCCTTCCTCCTCCTCCCCACTCTCATATTACAGATATCTGTATTATATCTTCATCCATACACAGGACTGCTCTCCTCTCTCTCTCCTCTCTCTCTCTCTCTCTCTCCCTCTGGAGATACAGTAGCAGCGTTTGTATTGAACTCTCACTGGGGACACATAAACGAATATAAAGCACTTTCATCTGATCTGATAAATGTGCTCCGAATCGAAAAACATCTGCATGTGTTAATTCTCCTCCTTCTTCTCATTCTATGTGGATTTTCTTACTGTGATGAAAACATATTGCAAGATGAGGAGTGTCAGCCTCCGGTTATTGTACTTGCCTACAGTATTTTATGATAAATCCCTCACAACCCCATTTCACAGAGTCTCCTGGTGGTCTCGTGGTTAACTGGAAGATCTGGTTTCAAGAATTCAACCTCCTTTTGAATCCCAACCAGCTGTGAGGCTGCAGAGGCAGCAACATGTGTCCTCTGTCTTCACCATAAACGACGACAACGCTCTCTCCCCCTCCCCGCCAGCATTTCTGTGCCATGTCCGGTCCTGACCTCGCAGAGCCATTACAGTCTGCAGAGGCTCTCCTTGTGTACGTACGGGGGATTATATAAACATGTGTGCACGTCTGTAAGAATCGGCCTCTGGTTAATGTCGCTTAGCCCCACGGGAAAGATGCATTTCCTGTCTTCCTCGCACAGTTTTTTTCGGAGGACACTGCTGACCCAGAATTCTTCAGTGGCCCGCAGGTGTTCCTCTGAGACGTGCTCATATCAGAAACACAGCTGAACCAGAAACTACTGGATTCACATCGGATGAACTCAAATCTGAGGCTGAATGACCGCTGGCATTTTGCTTGACTACCGTTTGGAAAATGTAATTTAGTAACAAAGAGAGCATTGTAAACTCACATTAAAACAAATGAGCTTAGATTTGTTTCATTATGTCTTAAATTCTCAGTTTTTTTTTATCTTCACATCTTCACTTCACTTTATCTTTCTTATCCTAGTTTATCTACCCTATTACTGTCCTTCTTGCCAGGGCCAGAGGCCGCTGCTCTGCATTTAAATCGTTTGATTCTGTGAGTGTTCGTTGAACTAAACTCAACAATGTGCGTCTGTGTGATCCTGCTAACACACTGTACGGAACGAATATTCACTCTATCACCCTCAAACACTTAAAACCTTTCAACTGCAGTTCCACTTCTCTCTTTCCCATCCGTTCTCTCGTCCTCGTGAATAACAACAGCTTTCACCGACTCACTTGGTCGTGTCTTCCTTACACATGATGATGAATATTTCAATTTCGATTCTACTTCGAACTCACACTCCATCTGGTCCTGGAAAAGAGGAAGTGTGTCGCCCCGGTGTTCAGACCTTCAGCCATCGGTCTGACCAAAACTGCAACTTCTACAGAAACCACAGCAGCTGTGTGAACGGTCACATCAGGCGAATTTAAATCTAATGAACCGAGCTCCACACAGAGACTTTTTTTCTTTCATCTTCCACGTTCCTGACAAATGTATTCCCCTCACTCCAGCATGGAGGGACGTTCTGTCATTGTCATTGTCTCAGCTTTGTGACAGCGCGGCCGCTCAGCTAATAATAAAATGCTAAAACAAAACAGACTTTGGTAATTGTGCAGCAGGGGTAATTTACAGTGATTAAACAAACGCAGCCAGGCGTGGCATCCAAATATGTAAATGGGAGCGTGGAGCGTGAAAGAAGAGATGAATTGTTGTGATGATTTCAGGGATTGTCACTCACATTAGAAGTGACCTTCTTGGCAAACACTAATGAAAGAATGAGAGGGGATGTGTGTGTGTGTGTGTGGGGGGGGACTGTTGAACTATGGGAATTTGATGACAAAAAGCCGTGAGATGAGTGCGCTAATGAAGGGTGGCTGTCTGTCTGTGCACAAACATGCGCGTGATCTCCGACTAAATTGACACTACGCTTGAAAAACAGACCTTTCTCCTCTTTTAAAAAAGGAAATGAAAATATTAAAGGCGCTCACACATGCAGATCCACACACCTCCGATTAGATTTATTCACTGTCGGAACGCCTGCGTGCATAAAATCTTTCTATCATTGTCACCTTGAGATGAAGATTAGCATTAGAGTGAATGAGGAGTAGATACGACCGCATCATTATTCAATGGCACTGGCCTTTATGTGCTGAATAGCCGCCAAGATAAAGGGATTATCGGGGTGAATGGAATAGGATGAAGGGTGTCGTATGCGTGCGTGCGTGTGTGTGTGTGTGTGTGTGAGGGAGAGAGAGAGAAATCCACGGAGGTAATTCTAAAAGCTGCTAATGAAATGCAACAGATGCCTCCAGACGCATGATCTTGCTCTCGCTCCGGCAAATTCACAAATGAGCTGACAACGCCGACAACATAAACACACGTTTTCTCTATCAAAGATGCATTAACACAAACCAATAGGATTCTTTCTTTCTTTTTCTTCTTTCCTCCAAGTCTTGTGGACAAACCCCTGAGCCGTCGAGGCTGCACACACCCCTCACCGCTGCTCTGAAAATTGCCACGCAGCACCTCATTTATCTCCTCCTTTGACGCCAGCCTTTTGGACAAAAGGCACAGGGCAATAGGGGGGGATTAATAGAGGTGTGTTTCTGTGTGTGTGTGTGTATGTGTGTGTGTGAGCAGATGAGCAACTGAAATGGAAATGTGATCCATCTTTACAAGCCTCTAACCACAGCAGGGGTGGGTTTATTAGAAGACCCAGACGGGGCGAGTGGCAGGGGGTCAGACCCTTCCAACCCTCTGTCCAACCTTTTGGACTGTAACACACTGTGCCAGAGTTGGAGAGGGAGCACAAGTCTGGTCTGCTAATGGGTGATGTGTGTGTGTGTGTGTGTGTGTGTGTGTGTGTGTGTGTGTGTGTGTGTGTGTGTGTGTGTGTAAGTGTGTGATATCTGAGGAGAGGTTAGTGGGAGGACGGAGGAGAGTTAGGAATGAAAAAGTGATGGAGAGGAGGGAGGCTAAGGCCTGTTGATGCTACGTCTGACCTTTCAGAGTGAGGTATTTTTCAAGCGTATACTTCTCCTCACTGGGTTTGTTTAATATCTCTCTCTAACACACACATACACACATACACACACACACACAGATCTTTCCCTCCCCTTCTGGCTCTGCTGGTGTCCCACTCCTTTGCCCCCTCCGCCACACAACCCACCAATTCTGTCACTGTCTTGCCCATCCTCCGTTCTGTCCTTGACTATTTCTTGTCCTTCCTTTCTTTGTCTGTATCTCCATCTTCTTTTTATCCTTCTGCCCTCCTCTCACCTCTCCTTCTGCCCCCACCATCTCCCACCCCTAGAGCCTCACCCCTCTCCAGACCATAGCATATTCAACACGTCTGCTCCCCCATAAATATATGGTAAAATATGGAAGCCTGCAGGGACTCAAAGGGCACATCTAGAATCAGAAACAGCAGCTGGGGGTAGATGGCCAGGGTGGTTGTGAGTGTGTGTGTGTATGTGTGTGTGTGTGTGTGTTGGGGGGCTACAACCAAACATACAGTACATGGCAACCTCTACTATGTGAGCTAGGAGGAGAGGGAGAGGGAGGAGGGGGAGGGAGGATGCTGCAAGACATGGCAACCTTCAGAGAGCAATCTTGAGATTTCTGGTTAAACCCGCACGCCTGAGTAACTCTGAAAGATTGCATGAGGCAGACACACACGGCCCTGCCTCCACCTTTTTTTTTTTTTTTTCAACTATTCCATTTGATTCCTCATTTCACAAGCTGAAGATTATTCCATATTTCCTGGCGGTAAGTAAAGAGGAGGGGGGGGGGGCACTCCTAGTCAGAGAGGGGGAATCAAAACTAGCTGCATATTTGGAGAGAAGATGCAGAATATTCTTCGTTTTATTTTGGCATTCGTGGGGGGAAACTGTTTAGCTTAGCTGAGCATGAAGACTGGAAGCAGGGGGAAACTCTTAGCCTGGCTGCACCCAAAGGTAAATAAACCTGCATAGCAACACAATAAAGCTCATAAGTGAACATATATCATTATACGTCACACTGGACTATTTCTTGGCCCTGCAGGCTCAGGGACTTCCCACAGTCTTGTCTTCGTTTCCATAATGACAATGGTATCAGTCTTCTCATGTAAGTATCTGCGTGTCAAGGTATGACTTTAAGCTACAGATATTTTTAATGAACTTCCTGCATTTTTTACTGTCAAGGCATGCTGTCTGACCAGCTACTTATCACTGTCACCTGTTGTGACAGGGAGTAATTGCCCAGTCCTGACGTCTCTTTCCAGCCACAACTGAAACCAAAATCTGCATGATCACACAGCTAAAGCTCATTCACTGCTTCCTATATGCAACACCTCAATGAAGCAGGGGGGCAGACCATGCCTAATAAATGTATAACATGGTGGAGTGTTTATTTACAAAGCGGCACTGGCAGCCACAGCCCTTCGCAAATCTTTTAATGGGGGCGGCTCAGTGTTTCCCGAGGGAGAGCTGAAAACCAAATGAACCAACTGAATGTGCATCGGAGCAGCAAACAGAACGCCTGCTGGTGGCGGAAAATCTGCTGTCAATCACACACACACACACACACACACACACACACACACACATCTGCATGATTATTACACACACACACACAAACATGCTCACACACTCACACTAGTACAGGGAGAAATGGACACACACGCAGACAGAGTCATCCGAATAGAGATGAACCAATTAGCAGGCGACAGACATCAGAGAGATGGAGGGAGAAAGAGGGAGTGAGCCAAGTGAGCGAATACATTAAAGCACTGAGTGTGCGGGGAGCAGTCGGAGAGGAAAATGCAACTGAGACACCTTCACACCGACACTTTCAAGGAAGCCGAGGTGGCCAGAGGCAAATCCATTTCGACACAGTGGGTGGATAATGTGGCAAGATGTGTGGAGACAGGGAGGCAGACGGAGGTGACACTCACTGATATTATTCACAGACTGAATGTATGTGGCAAACACACACATGCCAGGATTTCACAAAATGACTAGTGCTTGTCAATAATTCTTTCTGTACGACTTGCTCTCAGCGGGAAAACACCACTTTTTCAATTCATAAGAAGAGATATGCCCATGGTCTGCTCTTCAGCTGCGTGAACATGTTATTGGGACTTACTGAGGTGATTTGCTGAGGTGCTGCTGACGTGCAAGAAGTGGATCTGAGGCACAGATGGTTAACTGACTCATAGATACTATACGTATATTGTTCTTATACATCTACTTACTCTCAAAGTAAGTGATCGTTTGCCTGAACCACCAGTGGTCAGTTAACTGTCAGACTGACCAGCCAGTGAGTCGCCCAATATGTGACATAAGAGTGATTTTGCCACATATGTGTTGTGTTATATCTAGTATGACATACAACATGCATATGAAATGCTTTGTACATGTTTTTTTGTTTGTTTGTTTTTTTAGATTAATTTCTCATCAATTTTAAACTTTTAACTTTTAAATTGTCTGTCGGCATATTACTGAAGAGTGGTGTGAAACATCTGGACCCTATATACACTGACAAGCTTATACACACACACACATACACTTACCATACACCACACCACTACATGAAATTGTTATGAAATTGAAATTGTTGTGATATCCAGTAGATTTCATATAATTTTTGCATATATGTTTTAAATTAATGTACACATATTTTATATGTAGAAATCCAATAGGTCCTCTATGTACATCTATTATATTTCATTCCTCCACCACACCTGTCAGTGTTAGTGAATGCACACACTGAGACTTACTGGTGTTTTTTCCCCATAAGCTGTAGCCCATCTGTTCCTGCCACAGAGCATGAATGCATGTTAACCACTTAATTGCACCATGCGTTGAATCTGCTTAGAAACATCTGCATATGCTACAGAGTGTGTCTCTCTTTCTCTCCCCAGGTTTGTCCTTTAGTCTGTCCCGTGTATACACAACACCGTGCACCACTCAGCACACAACATGTCTGAACTTGAACCCAACACATACTTCTCCCCGAGTGCCCCTCCAATTCAAAGGCTGCATTGCATTACAGCGTTTGTAAATTACCTCTCAATTCTCCTGACCGCAAACTCGTATTAGGCCATTAGCAAAGACCCGGACACTTAACCCACTGCACAACACTCACACACTCCACATGACTCTGACCTCTCAAGCGCTTGTAATGATGATTCCCCGCCCCCCGCCCACTATTGCTATAAAACGCAACATCATACATGACATCATATTACAGCAATAATGACTTGTCTTTATGGATTGGTTACTTAAGAACTTCCTGAGTGTCTATCAGTGTCAAATCAATTGCTGTGATTCTGGCTCTCAGAGCAGGCAGGATGTCGCTCAGAGCAGATGTCAAGGATTTCTGACAGGAGGAAGTAAGTTCAATGGAAAACGGATTGGTGTACTTTAAAAAGATAGTGAACCACATCTTGATCTCTGTGACATGGCATCCTCTCTACTATTCAAAAAAGCAAGAAATAAAGTGAAAATAATCTTTGAAAAAAAAAGAAAAGAAAGGAAAAGCGCACAAATCCAGGATTGACTTTGTGATGGTTGTTGCTTTGGAGGATTAAGGGGAAAATAGAAAAAGGTGACTAGTTCAACATAAGCTGACACAGCAAGAAGCATAAAATCATCACTTGAGGGGGAATTAACAGTGTGAACTGAGCCAGAGAAGAGATTGCAGATTTTGCCTTTTAAGCTGCTTGGGCACAAAAATGACAGCTGCAATCTCTGCACTTCCAACAACAAATTTGTTGTGTAAGGTTTCTTAGAAATCTTGATTAGAGGACTGAGTTTGGAAGAGGCACAAATTACAAGCTTTAATTTGAAAATAAACACAGAGGAAGCATCTATAAGCAACAACTGTGTGGGTACTTCAGTATAGGAGGCTGAGAGGAAAAGGGTGATGCATTCAGGTGCATTTACAAGGTTAAAAAGTCCATCAGGAAGTGAGTGTGTTTGCAGAGAAGTGAAGTTTGACCGGGGGTAAGTGAAGGTCTGAGGACAGTTACCAATTGTAATTCAGAGAAAGGCTAAAAATATCCCTTACACACACAAACACACACACAGACACACACACAGACACACACCTTCCCAGGCAAATTGGGAACAGAGAATAGAGAGTGGGATTCCCATGAGGAATCAGTGGAATGTAAACAGGCCACCCACACGCGCGCACACACACGCAAACTCTCTCTCTCTCTCACACACACACACTTCCAGAGTGCTTCATATGAGGCCGTGAGACAGGGGGCCTCATCTGGAAAAAGATGCCCCTGAGGACGGTGCAGTTTGTTAGGACTGTCCTCTTAGTTTACCCCCTCTGCTCTGTCCTCGCAGTGTCCTGCAAAAAGCCCCATGAGGGACCATGGGAATGCAGCTGCGTGCTTTGAAATGCATCAACCTTCAGCCTTTTCTTCTGTACTTAATGTACTTTGTACAAAATCCTGCAGAATTATGGGTAAAATGGCACAGCTGCACTCAGCCATACTGAATACATTAGCGTCGGGGGGCTAAAAGCAGGGGTACCAAGATTTAATGAAGAACTCAGTTTTCTCTGGCAGGAACTCCGGTATTGTGGCTCGTGTGCGTGTGCATGCACACGCACACGCACACGCACACGCACACGCACACGCACACGCACACGCACACGCACACGCACACACACACACTCTAATCCTATGTATGTATGGTTTGAATGAGCGACTTGGATGTCATAAAACCCTAGGTCGCACACCACAATTTCTACAGTGTGTATGTGTGTGTGTTCACATACCCAAGATGCACTTTCAGAGCTGCTTTCAAACAATCATAATCACATACACTTGTAGCCCATAAAGCCCAAACCTCAAGGGTACAGTGCAGCGATCAGGTATAAATAATGTACACCAAACCCCTGCCGTCTTTAACACTTTCTCAGCCATATGACGCCATTGTTGTGTTATTAGGCCTATGGCCCACATAACCACCTGCTCTAGAAAGGACTTTCTGGGTCGCTGGGGGATTATTGAAGGGCTAACGCCAACAGCTCACAGTCCTGGGGGCCACAAATGGGTCAAACACTGCTTCATTTGGAAAGCGGCGCAAACAATGAAACACACGAGAGTAACCTTGAGAGCTCATTCCTCAGAGATCAGAAATCCACAAGGGGGCTCTTCGCACTTAATTAGTAGGAACAAGTCTAGACAGGCAAAAGTAAACAGTGGCTAATTTCCTGTGTTTTGGCTCCTCTCAGCCCTGTCCTGTGGTTAGCCTCTTCACTTAGCTTAGCATAGTCGCTCTTACTTCTGCACGCGGCCGCCGCAGCTATTGTTCTGCTGTCAGGCCTCTAATAAACAGCTGGTTGCAGCCAGTATTTAACAAACCACAACTGCTCCAAAAAGAGGCCAACGGGTGTTTGAAGTCGTCGACAGTAACTTCCCTTTGTTTAAAGTGGGAGAGTCTTTCTTTAGCAGAGAGGGAGGAATTGTTTTCAGTTCAGCTTTCAAACCCTTTTGCTGCGTGTTTTGTCTGCGAAGCTGCCCGTGCACACGCTGACACAGCTGTTTTAAAAAAAAACCTCAAGAGGGAAGGAAAAGTATATCTAGGGAATATGAAAGTAACAAATCAGAATAGAAAAGTAAAACATTTTTGACTGTCAAGGTTGAAACGCAAGAGACTCTCAGGAATCTAAAACCCAGGGAAACATTGGAAAGTTCCTCCGACTTGGAGGTTCATTTCATCATTCTTGACTGCTGGGAGAAAAGTATCAGCTTGCACCTTCTCTATTGATTTCCTCGCTTCAGTAATTAAAAGCACAGAGTGAGAGATAGCCAATATTATAGGGTAACACACTTTCTTGGGTTATTATGGCCTAATATATCACTGTGTGGTCATGACAGCCCATTAAATTAGACCGAAACACTGGAGTAAAGTGTCAAGCTGCAAGCCCTTTCATGTGAAGATCTATAAAGGTAGCGGAAGTTTTAACAGATGTTTGGAGTTACTCCAAAAAGACCCTACCTCACCCTTTTAAGATTTCTTCAGGAAATGAGAGAGATACGTAGAGCGAAAAGGAAGTAGAAGAAGACAGCAGAAGCATGACAAGACGCTGGGCAACTCAGTTTAGCCTATTGAGAAAGACGGAAAACTCAGCACCTTTGGAGGATATAAAAATCCCCTAGAGGGAAGTTATTCTCTCTGAGATCTCCAGCTGGTGTCGTACATGGGTTTACAATCCTAACTGAAAGCAGAGGAACTTGTTATTCACCTCAGATTTTACACCCATGAATAATTGATCAACGCATCGGGCTGCCGGCCCATATGATGATTCAATAATGAGCTCCATTGCCTGTTTCTGGAGATTTGCTGAGTGTAGCATCACATAAGTTTCTTGTAGGGGAAATATAGATTGAATTGGATGCAAAATAAGGGATAACAGCAAAGAGAGGATGTACTGTATGTAACAACCTCCTGGACTCAAACCTGCAGCGTGACATGGTGTTCATTAGTGCACTGACCCGTGAAGAAAAGCTGCTGACCGTGCAGCTGGGTTTATAGTCTTCCTCAATGATGCAGCTTCATGGTCGTGAAATGACAGGGATCAATATGTCAATATGTCTTTTTTAGTGTCCCTCCATCCAGCTGTCTAACAAAACCATTAGAGAGTTTTCAGTTTCTATAGCTGCTGTTTGAAGGTGATCATAACCCCAGCTGGAGTCAGAGTCAAGTATATCAGAGCTGAGAGCTGATTGATTGATAAGTGAACTGATAGAAAGTAAACTATTTGTAATATTCAGATATACCGTAATTGAATATAGATCACTGAACACAGTGGCAAAGACCAACTGCTGCTCTGACAACACAAACAATTTGGAGATTTCACTTTGGAAACTGGGGATTTTACATAAATCTTATAATCAAATACACTAAATTATTAATCATTTCATTGAGAAAATAATTTGCAGATTCACTAATAATGAAAATAATTCTGTATGGCAGCTCACATAGTGCCTGGTATAAATTGTCCAGTTAATAATTAATATGGTGGAAAAAGCTAAAAGTGACAATACCATATACAGTATAAACATAATGTGTTAGTTTAAGGGCTTTGGTGACATATGGTATGACAAATGTCAGTATAAGTAACCCTACAGAGAAAGAGTTATTCATAAGATAAGTAGAACAGTTTTATATTAATAATTAATGTAAGCAATTTAATTAGATACACACATTAAACAACAAGGCAGTTGAAAGCTGTGTGGCCAAACTGCATCATTACAGGACGATATTAAAGTTAAATTCAGGCCTGTGAATGAACTCTGTACTGTATGTGATTGTTCCACATCTGATTTATGTCATGATGTGAGAGAGCTCGTGTGTAACTCCACATCTGCACGAGCGCGTGTGTGTTATTTGACATACACCCGGGGATCAAGGAAAGCTTGTTAACATCCCTCCTCACGCTCAGAGGTCGAACACCCTCCCCGGGCCTCGTTATCGCTCGCCGGGCCGTGTCGCACCAAAGCAGCGTGTCCCCATAATAGGCTGTAAAAATGACAATGCATATCGCACCGAGCTCAGACACACAGTGGGATAACCCTGGCTGGATGCGCGACAACCTTGAAGTGGCGGCGTGAGAGAGTGGAAGAGATGACACATTATTCACACGAAGAAAATAACAAGCACGCACAAGCTCTCACAGACACATTACGCATCGATTAGTCCAGACAACGGAGTGGCTTTGAACATCACTGGAGTGTCTGGGGTGTGTGTGTGTTTATGTATTTGTGTGGGTTTGGCACTCTGACAAATTTGTAAAGCAGCTACAATGCACTGAGATTGAGAAGAGGGCACTTTGTTTAGTCAGTGAGAAGTCTCTAGTGGCAATATGTAACAAAGCATTAAATATCATATAACAAAAAGAATACTACAAAAACTACAGTTAGATTAATCATTTAGCTATTGTCAGCTCTCTGTGTGCTTTATCCCATTATTTCTCACATAGATGCTCCAAACTGAGCAGTATAAGGCAGTAATGTCTGGTATATGTAGGCCTATGTACAGCGAATAGTCTATTAATCAGATTGTTTTACCACCTAATGCATTAATCTGCTGTGATCTGGCTCCGTGTCACTGTGTGTGTTTGCAGGTAGACTCTGACTAAAGCTGTGCCAGCTGCTGTGAATGCCAGAGTTGCGAGTCACTGGGCAACGGAGCGATGAACATACTCTACAGTCTCACTCACTGTTACACATTCACATTGTAGAGGGAAAATAAAATGTGTGTGTGTGTTTGTGTGTGTGTGTGTGGGAGGGGTGGGGGGGGTCCTCCTGGTCATTTGTTGTTGTAATTCTCCTGTAAGCCTTTACTCTGCGAAGTGACACAGCTGCCAGACATATCCTCTTTGCTGGCGCCTCAAACCTCCACTCCTTTCCTCTCACACACACACACACACACACACACACACACACACACACACACACACACACACACACACACACACACACACACACACACACACACACACACACACACACACACACACACACACACACACACACACACACACACACACACACACACACACACACGCGCTGCAACCATAACATATCTTAAAACAACATCCATGCCGATGGAGCTTCATGATTATTTATGTGCTTTACAGTAATAATAAATTACACTGTCTATTAAAAGGATTCAATCATCACCAGTGACAAAAACAAACGCATTCATCTCCCTGACACTCGATAATTAGAAACAAACAGGAACTCTGGTCATAATATATGATTTGTCAGCTACTAATTGTGATAGAATAGGAACGACCGCGTTTGGTTTGGACTGGAGGAGGAGGAAGATGAAACGGCGCGCTGGCTTCCTGTTTGCAGGGACGGCACACACCCTGTTTATGCAACGGTTTTATTTTAACAGACAGCCAAATATTCACAAGTACACAAACTTTGCTTCCTAATCCTAAAATTGTCTGGCGTAAGACTCTAGACGTCTGCAAAACATGGCTGGTGGAGTGACTTTCTGAGCAGCAACCTACTGTTGGGAAACTGATTTGTACATGAAAAAAAAGAAAGAAAGAAAGAAACCTCTTTTATTTGCATGAATTCAACAGCAGAATATCTTTTGTGGATGAACCCAGTGACTCCCAGGAAACCAATTTAAATTGTATTTATTTTATTCATAAGGGCAAAATAAATCACAGCCCTCTGCAGGTACAGCAGGACAAAAGGCGAAGGAGGATGATGATGATGATGGGGGGAAAAAAAGAAAAAGGAAATCAGGACGTGGAGAGCCCACATGTCTATCTGGCACTTCGGTGATGCCAGTCTGTCCATCCATCCCCTAGCAACCCTGTAACCCGGGGCGACAGGACCTTGACGATGAACAGACACAACAGAACTCAGTGGTTCTCCATTTGCTTGTTGCCAAGATGCTGATAATGCAGACCTTTCAGATCCGCGCACACGCACGCACGCTGACAGGCACGGAAACACTTGTGCGCGCGTGAAAACACAACACGGAGACTTGTCGTGGACTGACACCTCCTCCTGCGAACGCAAACATTCACGCAGCTCGCAGGCCCCTCGTAGCTTTGAAACACAATGTCAAACACAAGTCTGTATACGCGTAGACACGTAAACACAGACTCTCCTCTGTGCCATTATCCGAGCGATTGAGTTACCGAGACAGTCAATATGCTACCTCACACCGAGAAATCGATAGAGTTACTCTATCCATGCAATTCATCACCAGCTACCAACATGAGACAAATCAAGAGACTTTGTTTAGGAACCATCGACAGACAGAATACAAAAGAAGCCAAAGTGCAACAAAGGGAAAACCAACTTGTGTCAATAACTTCATATTGAGGAGTTTTATGCCAAATGTGACTGCACACTGTTGATGAACCCGATGCCTTCCTTCATGCAGTTCTCCAGAAAGGAAAAAAAAAGCAGATTGTGTGTTTCAGGGCGATGTGCTATACACACTCTGCCCTGATTTCATCTTCTGCAAATTTCCCCCCTTATTGAATCTGTGCACCACTCAGCCCCGACAGCATCAAGTTCGTGAAGCACAAGCTGGGCTAACTCCTCCGGAGCAGATGAGCGGGGCTGTGTGTAGTGTATGCTCACTTGCAAAACATGAACGGATGCAAGATGACAGCGCAGAAGACGAGTGCTAGAAAAGCTCGGGGAAGAACCAGGCGGCGCTGACATCACAACAAATGGGATGTGAAGTTTCTGGAACAGTGTGGGTATTGTTGGGGGAGCACGGCGGGGGGCTTTATGTTACACTCTCTCTGCATAGCTGCTGTTTATTGATGGAATAGAGGAGAAGCACAGAATCTGCGCACACTTTAAGTGACAGCTCCTTTGCTGCTAATAGGGAGATCTCACAGCAGAAAAATCACACTCTCTCCTTCGACATTTCTCTGCAGAGACGAAGCAGCTGGGCAGGAGTGTTGTCTGTCTGTCTGTCTGTAGAGTTTGTGTGGTTTAAGCCAGCTATTATGGCATTAATCCTGAGAGTATTGTGTGCGCGTAACAGGCAATGCAGAGTCATTAGTCGTGTTGCTTTCAGCATACAGCATGCTTAATGAGAGGGCATGACCATGCTGTCTGAGTGATTAGTTACTGTGGAGGCAGAGGGCCAGCACTGATTTCTCTGTGTGTGTGTGTGTGTGTGTTTGTGCACCAGGCAGGGGGTTTGTTCATTAATGGGTTTTGGGGGGAAAGAAGGCCAGATCTCTTAGTGTGTGTAAAACAGACATAAACAAGAGTAAAAAAAAACAAACCCAGATTCATTTTAAATGAGCTAATCTCCGTCGGGAGTGTACAGCAGCTCACTTTTCATGTTTTTTTTACATCATGCTTTGCATCTACTGAAAATCTATCAGTGACATACCCGCCTGAAACCTCAGCCACAGACACACAGCCAGAAAAAACCCTACCCACTTTGGTTTTTTTATGAGGCATTGTGTGGCTGAGAAGAGCCTAAAAATAACCTTTGTAACACATTTGAAAAGCAGTTAATCCCCCAGCCTCATTTGTTGCTCTGAGTCAGGCTTTTTTTTTTTGTATATATATTTACCGGTTTATGGCCGGATGTGTGTTCATTGCCACGGCTCTGTGTACATGTGAACGGCATCACAATGAACAGGAAAAGTGCTCATGACATGTCAGGATGGGAGAGGAGAAAAAAAACTGAGAAATAATATACAGGAGGAGGCTGCTGTGGAATTCCCCTCGTCCTGCCTGCGTCGCTCCTGCTGGAGCACTGCAGCAGCCACTGCAGCCTGCTCATCATCAGACACACGGCACGGGACAACAGAGCGCCTCCTGTTCACGCCAGCTGAAAACACAACCATCATCATCACACCTCTTTTTTTTTTTTAATCACTCCTGACAACTCAAGAGAGAACAATCCCATCAACGTTTATTCAGATCAGGGCAATAATGCAGCGTCAGAGCACAGAGTAAAAAGAGAAACACCTACAAACAGCCGTCTGATCCGTCTGCACCGATTCATCGTCGGCTCATTCTCATCACTTGTTTGGTTCAAGTGAGTCATGATGATCTTGATCTCTCAGTGAAAGTGACAGAGCTAAATTGGACAATTAGCTGATCAATAATCTTTGATAACTGATGGATCATTGGTCCTAATTCAAGCTAAAATGCCAAATAATTTGCTTGTGAGGATTTGCTACTTCATCATAGACTGAATATCTTTCAGTTTTGGACTGATGCCCAGATATGTCATCAATCACATCTTCCTATCCCTATGCCTCCCCATCCCTTTGCATCATTCAAACTATATTTTCTAACATTTCATAGCCAAACTGCTCTATAAAGAAAGTAATATGCTGCTTAATTGAATATGAAAATGACTGTTCATGGTAAACAGTGAAAAAATCTGTCATGGTTCAAAGAGCTCAATCCTCAGACACTCATTCACGTTTCACCGTTGCTTCAAGGTTTTTTTCAGATGATGCAATTTCTTTCCTGAAACTCTGCAGGATTACAAATTCTCAGAAGTGTTACGAGAACCTGACACGAAGCGTCTGGCTGAATATTTTACCTCTGAGTGCTACGAATTTTGAAGATTTGTCATGTCTAGTGCATCAGCGTGAGCAGAAGCTCTGATTACGAGTTGGACTTCCCGCTGTCACTTTCTGCTCTGTCTGAGGGAGAGTTGCCATTGGCTCAGTTCTTCACATTCCTTCTCCTCTTCCTCCTCCCTTCATTTACTTTCCCTATCCTCTTCTCCATCTGTCCATTTCTACATTCCTCCAGAACTAGAGACACCCCTAATTTAATTTCTGAAGGAATCGTATCCAAGCCTCCACCTAGTTGAGCCTTTAGAACAATTATCTGCTTCCTCATAAAATAAGATAAGAATTATTTGATTAATCCTTATGTATTTGCCTGTCAGCTCATCTACCATTTGCAGAAGAATCAAAAAGCCTGATGGCTGTAGGTACAAAGGATGAGCTCTCAGAGGGTGTATGTGTTTGAATTTCTGCATCATGCCTGCACTTTGCACACATGTATTCAGATGTTTGTAAAAGAAAAGACAGTGTTAATCCCAATTTGTCCTCCATGATCTTCATCCCAAAATTTGTCAACTTGAAAGAAGACGCCCTAACCCTTCCTCAGGTTCCTCCTCTCTTCTCATCTCCTTTGCACTTCTTTTCATCGTCACTCCCTTCCTTGTAATCCTCCATTTTCTTTAACTTTTCTCTCCTCTCATCAGTGCCCCTCTCCTCTCCTCTCCGCTTGGTCTCTCAGTATTCGCAGACAAGCTCAGGGGGCTGGCTCTGGTTCAAAACCTTTTAATGTCGCTGTTCAGTGCAGCTCAGCTCAGCACCCTGCTGTGGTGGGTCTCTTCGTTTTTCAAGCTCACATCTCTCCCTTTAAAAAGAGCACTCCCCCCCCCACCTCTCTCTCTGGCATCGAGTTCACTTCCTTTACCAGAAGCTGGAAGGCAAACCACTTTCATCTTCCCCTCCCTCTTGTCAAAAACTCCTCTCCTGATATCTGAAGAAAAGGTGCTGCTTCCACAACAACCTGAGCATTTAGACTTTTCAAACACGCTGCTCTGCCTGAGCCACACCTGTACAATTCCCAGTCTCCCTGAGCTGTGGAAAAACACATCATACATGTGAGAGATAAGCCGAGTGAAGATGCAGCAGACAGGGTTCACATGACCCGATGTGCTCCACATCCTTTCATCCTCGCTGTGCAGGCTTCCCCATTTTCTTAAGGTGTATCTTTCATTATCTCACATTCTTCTCATTATTTTCTCAATTTAATCAACAAGAATCTTTTCTTGAGTTATTTAATTTTTAGTTCATTAAAAAAAGTCTCAGACTCCAAGGTGAAAATTGCTTCAAATTGCTTGATTTGTCTAAACACCACTCCTGAATCCTAAATTCACACCATGAGGAGCAGCAGCCGATTTCCGCACCTGACATGTTGGAATAAGATCATTCCTTCAATTACAACAAGTTCATTCAATTTGTTGCTTGACTGTGTAGGGCTGGTGACTTAAATTTAAACCTACTTGTACAAATACATAACATTTAACACAAAATAGAACAAATGCTGCCCTTACATTTGGATAGGCTCCCTGAAATGCTTCCAAACCTTTGGGGAAAAAAACCTATATAACACATTCAAAATTTGGAACTTAATGTTTATAGTAAAAAAAAACAATTTAACTGAAAAGTAATAACTCATTGAATTAAAATGTGTTTCTGATGTATCAATAGTTTTGAACAACTGTAACAATGTAAGTTTTCTCTCCTGCTGAGCGTGGTTTCTTGGTGACAGTTGCAGTGACCATCGTTTGACAGGAGCTTCAGCCATCTTTGTGTTTTACTGGTCAAGACGTTATATGTTGTACATATACAACCTCTGAGGAGCACTGAGTGTTCAGAGCAGGCTGGAGGCTATAGTGAGTTGCAATAGGAAAGTGATTACATGAGTCATCTCTAGCTGGTTAGCATGCTGATTTCAGAGGAAGAAAAGACGTAATAGAGACAAGAGTTAACTTGAACGTTGTTTTGATAATGAACTCATAATGTTTTCTCTAGACTGGAGTAAAAAGCTGCAAGTGTTAGCCTGGTAGTGATAGCAAAACTTAGGAATAACTCCTTTAAATATTAACAAACATGTATTTATGAATTCCCAACATCCATGACAGCATTATGACCATAGGGAGGACAGACTCATACACATATCCTTACTAATGGTCTATAACTGCCCTATAAAGCATTAGAATTATTTATTAACTAGGCTTCTCATAAAGGCCAATGGTTACAACAAAAACCTTGTTATACAGCATCGTGAAAAGATGATTCAGAGCATCCTTCGTTATATGGTGCATTAGGTAAATCATGATGCTTGTAACCTGACCGTTTGAGCAAGAAATAAAACCTCTCATCAGGGAATCTAAGACAAACACCGAGGACAAACTGTCCAGGAACTGAAAGGTCCCTCGCTAACCTCAACAATCACCTCTTTGTTCCTCCACTTGGCTCAAACATCTTTTCTGTAATTCAATTTACTCATTCATTCAGACCTCTCTGTCTAATTCTCTGTCTGTGCCACCCCTCTCGTTCAGCAAATCTTCCTTTTCTTTGTCTCCTCCTTCCATTATATTTTGTTAATGCTGCTCCCGGATAGTGAAGCATATTTACCATAAGCCAGCCGAGGCAAACAACCAGCCTATTCAAACTAAGAGCTCGGCAGTGACAGAGATGGAGAAAGGAAGGAGGAGGAGGAGGAGGAGGTCGGAGTATAGGAAAACAGAAAGAGACGGAGAGTAAATTCCCTGGATGACTTGCAGATATCAGTTTAAGCAATCCCCTAATTTCAGAGAAAACATAACATGTGCAAACAGTCCTAATGGCTATAATTGCATCCTTCTTAAGCGCTCCTACAATTCTCATGTTGCAAATTGTTGCAGACAGGCTCGACCACACAAACACTGTCTGCCTCGCTCCCTCTCATCCTCCCATACGTACACACACATCACGCTCTCTGGTGACATAATGCCCTACACTCCATTAACAAATACTTTCCCTGCTGTAAACAGTCATTTGCAATCAGGCTAAAGGCTGCTCTCTGGAGAAAAATGGATAAAACTAGGCAGCCGCTTCCACTGCACCAGCCAGATAATGACTTCAAAAAAACAAATCACACACCATGAGACAAGACAGCAAACTGACCACTTCCTTTGCCGCGTCTGTGAAAGTGAGGGCAGAGTCACTCAAGCTCGCTGATCAAAGAAATCACTGACGAGACATAAATGTAGGAAGTTACCTTATCTCTCACTGACTCGCATCTATTGGCTATGACTTGCCAGTTCCTTATTGAAGGAGAGTTCAAGAAAATGCAGTATTTGATGAATGTGTGCTTTCAGCCTTTAGCTTCAAAAATACGACCACACAAAGACAGAGTATTTAGTCTAAAGTGACCTTGCTACGGCCTCTGGCTTTTGACCTTTTGCCTTACACACAGAGAGAGAGAGAGAGAGAGAGAGAACTGGAGGTTGCATGTGCTCGCTCCTGACCCAGCCCTGACCCAAGCCTCTCCAGCTCCCACTTTCTGGTCATGTGATTATATGTTTACAACTGTCCATGCAGGGAGACAGCTGCAGTAGGCTATATTACATTGCAGCGAGAAGAACTGTCACTTTAACCTGCATCTGAATCAAACTGCAACATTTGAAAAGGGACAACGAAAAAACAATCAAACATTTCCCATGGCATCACGGGTCATTTGTAAAATTAGACCCATAAATCTACACCATCGACCAGTGTCGGGCTGTCTTGACAAAGCTGACCTTTAAGGGAAAAGAGAAGTTTGAAGTACAAAATGGAGAAAGCAGGCTCGCTTATTGTGATACATCACTCTTTATTTATTTTTTTACTTCCCCTGTCCAAGTGTAAAAAATTTTTTACTTCCCCTGTCCAAGTGTAAAATGATTTTGTGATCAAAATGTTTCACAAAAGAATAGTGGTTGGTATAGGCAGGTGTTCACTTACTTTTTTCCCTCTTTATTTCATGTATCATTTACAATATTGAGAACAGACCGAACTACGGTAAGGGAAATTGTTCAGTTCAGAGAAAATGTCAAGAAGCTCACCGAGCTGTTTGACATGTATTGCGCTAATATGTTTCTGCCTGCAGGTAGCATGTTAGCGGCTAACTTGCAGTAGCATTTCACCTGCTAGCCCTCTAGGCCTACAGTATGTCAAGCTTCTGAAACCCCAGGTTGTCCAAAGATGAGCTGCTGAATTTTGCTGATAACAGTCCTCTGGTACTGACATGATGAGGAGATTAGAGGCTTCCCCTGTTTTTAGCCATTTATCAAGCAGAGGGAAAAGGACCCTCTCATCTCATGGTTTAAAAGAGGAACTGCATATTCTCTCTGTGTTTATTATGTTTGCAGATATTTTTATGCTTCAACTAATTGATTATTCAAAATTTAAAACATAACCAACCAACCTTTGTTGGAGCCTTACTCTAAATGGAAGAGAGTATTCTCTCTCATGCAATCATGCATTTCCAACAATACGAGACAGATCTGGCCCCTTGGCATTTGCTTTCCCTTTTCACATTCAATTCCCTAACCTCTATCCAATCAACCAAAAAGAAAAAAGAAATTGTTTTTAAAAGAATGATGTTTGACCCTGGAGAGCTTCATCTTCCTTGTAATTTCACACATTACCCCCTGTTCTCTTCACACCTGTCCATTCCTCACCAGCTCTCGCCACCTTACTACACAGGCAAGTACAACAACCTAGGGGAAAAAAGTTTGAAAAGGCTTGCAATGTAATATCAGCCTTGTGCTATTGCATTTTATCAGAGCACAGGCATACACGTACCCACACCTTGTTTGTCTACGGCTTATATTAATACGCCAGTGCCCGTAGAGATAACGGGGGCATTTCCTATTATGAGCCTGCTTGGGAAAAGGGAAGAGGGAGGTACGCTGTAATTATAAGCAGGACAGACTATCTTCTGTGCATGTGTGTATCAAACTGCCTCAAAATCAGTGCCAATGTTAGGGTTCATTTTGCAGGAGTTGAAGACTAAGAAAGAAAGAAGGTATTACGAGACACAGGGGAAAGAGCACAAGACGGATGACAAATATAGAAAGAGGAATGGAAAGGAGACAAATTGATGGGAAATGTGAAGAAGTGACACATGGTGATAGAAGGTCAGTGAGGAGGAGGAGGAGGAGGAGGAGGAGGATTGGAATGCAAGTCTAAAAGAGGAGGAAGGACAGGTGAAGAAAGACAGGGAGGTGGGAGGGGAGCGAAGAAAAATAAGGTGGACTGGAGAGAAGTGGAACAAGCTGACAAATAAATAAAAAAAAGAGGGAAAAAAAGAAAGGCAGAGTGACAGACACAGACAGATGGAGAGAAAAGGTGTAAAGTGGCATCAGCCAGCCTGAGGTCCTCGGTGATGTATTCAAGCCAATCTTGTGGCCGTCCCATTCTCCATCTGACTGCACATAGACAAAGCAAACAACTGCCCCTGTAGAGCACAGACCCTCATCACACTATCAGCTGATATATGTGCATGCATGTTGGACAAATGCAAAATTCACACATACAGACGTCAGAGATCTCACAAACAGTTGCCTCTTTGTGTTTCATCTTTTCATTATCTATCCACAAATCATCGTTGGAGCTTCAGTTATAAAACATCCATTAACAGATATTTCATTTCTCTCCACACTCAACACATGACGCTGAACACCTGACCTCAGAAACACATGACGGCCGCTTCGCACTGACAGAACACTGCCGTACTATATCAGGCGTCTCTATCGCTATAAAAAACAAATAAGTCAAGATAATCATAATCAGATAAGATTTAATTATCATTTGTTTGCTTTTTATATAAAATGTGATTTGTTTTTGCAAGGATGCCCAGAGAGAAATTCACTGACACAGACACAAGCTCATACTGTAGATATTCTTCAAACAACAACAAAAAAAAAAAGAGAGAGGCTCCACGAAATATAGATAAGGCTCACTACATACTGCAGACCTTTGTGTGCATGTGCACGTATGTGTGTACATGTACAAGTGTACATTTTTGTATCTCTGTGTCTGTGTGTGTGTGTGTGTGTGTGTGTGTGTGTGTGTGTGTGTGTGTGTGTGTGTGTGTGTGTGTGTGTGTGTGTGTGTGTGTGTGTGTGTGTGTGTGTGTGTGTACGCGCCTACCCTGCAGTGCTTAAGGCAGCAGAGTTTGAGATGAGGATCCTCCCCTTGGGTGACATTATAGCATCCCACTGCTGCAGTGTTTGAATGTGTGTGTGTGTGTGTGTGTGTGTGTGTGCGCGCGCGCGCTGCATCAGCAAAACTTAACACCAAGGAGAAGGGACAGTCCACACACACACACTGTGTTCACTCAACCATGTGCACTGTCCATTACCTCACCTCACCTCTCCACACACACAGCATGCTGTTAATCATTTGGTCCGTGTATTTATTCACAGCTTACTCATCCAGGCACTTGAAGGTGTTACAGGTTGTGTTTATCAAATACAACAACCACACTTCCCACAAATCCTACTGCCTCTGCTTCAGATAGGATGTTGCTACTTGTCCCCTCCCAGTCCTTGGCATCACTCCATTTGACTTGAAGAGCTAGGAGTAACAATAACAGCAGACAGCTGCCCTCCATAGCAGAGAATGAGCATTCAAACAAGAGAAACTAACATGAACTTGGAATTATTTACAGTACATCAGCAGAACAGCAGCAAAGCTGCATGCAGCAGCTCTCGGCAGAGTGCAATGGTTTGCCAAATCCAACCTGGAGGCACACAGTGTAGAAGCAGCGTAGAGCAGAGCAGACACTGCCAGTCTGCTCAGAAAATGTGTTGTTGGTGCTGGTAATGTTTGCATTAGGGGAGACATGCAGGAAATATACCGTGGAGAACAGACAGGAGTACACATCAGAGTTAGCTGACCCAAATCAGTCAAATCATATGGGTCACTACGCGTCCTGGTATCTGTCTCAGGCAAAACTAAAACGAAAAACCTGTATCTGGAGTAATCTGAGGCTTCTCACAGGAAACACAGGTCCCTGGTGTGTTTCTCAAATATCATTTCTATGCTTCTAGTGTCATAACCTCCACTGCATTGGGTTGGCAACTTGGCAACGGAAGTCTCACTGATGGATCAGATAAAACTATCTGCATACAGGTATAGTCTATGAGTTGTTTCTTTCCTGTACCTTGGAAATGGTAATTTGACATGAAACAGCCTCAGCTCCAGCTCCACTGAGCTTCCTGCTGTATCACACAGCCTTCATGAAGGGATGTAGCTCTAGTTGGCATGGTATATATGAGCTCAGCAGCATTTACACTTTCACCCGTAGCACTTTAAGAACTTGTTTCCAATGTTTGCCGTGTGAGAAATAATCTGGTACTGGAAACAGGGAAAAGCTAACTTGGGTCTTAACAAGCTTCACAGAGGCTGGTGGGGAAACTTTATTACCTTGGATAGGGCCAAGCAGGCTAGCTGCAGCTTCCAGTCTTCATGCTCAACTGAGCAAAATCTTGTTGGTATAGTTTTATATGTAGCATGGTATCACCCGAAAGTGATGAAATGAACTGTTCCAACTGTTCAACTTTGCATAAAAAATTGTTTGACAGAACAAGTTACTTGCAAGATTTTTACACTAAGATCCGTCTCCATGACGACTGAGTCAGTACCGCGGATGACGCCTGTGTCATTGGGTTGAAAGCTTCAAATGTAGCTTTAATCTTCCCCTGCATTTCGACAGCGATGTCAGTGTACCAGGAGTCATTTCCCCATTCCTAGACCCTGCATGCAGATCCAAACATCAGGGGGTGAATACATAACGACTTGCATTACCCACAATTCTCGGGGAAGAGGGACTCTGATTTCCCATTACGGCTCCCCCATGGCAATCACAGCTAATCGCATCTGCAGTGTTTACTCGCCGTGAACACACCGCGCTCTCCCTCGCCCCTCTCTTGTTCTCTCTCGTTGTCTTACTTTGTCCTCACTCTGTCTCACAGCAGCACCGAGGTGAGGTGTGTTTCAGTGCTGTGGTCGAGCGACGCACAGTCTGCACGCAACACAAACACAGCAGCTGAGCACAAGCTGAAACAGCCTGTTCAACAGCCTGTTATCCATGAGAAAATTGCTAGGACCACAGTGAGTTCATAATTTA
The DNA here is from genome assembly GCF_905171665.1 of Trachurus trachurus. Classification (NCBI taxonomy): domain Eukaryota; kingdom Metazoa; phylum Chordata; class Actinopteri; order Carangiformes; family Carangidae; genus Trachurus; species Trachurus trachurus. The sequence continues at coordinate 18,206,397 of NC_139904.1, read as the reverse complement.
GTGTGTCTGTGTCTGTGCCTGTGCCTGTGCCTGTGCTGTACACTATGCAAGAAAAAGGTAAACATTCATGTTATATGTGTGTAAGTGAAACCTGAGTGTGTGTGTGTGTGTGTTTGGGATCTCAGAGACTATCCTCTAGGTTGGCATTCATGTATGTGCTTGTGTGTTTTTTTTGTATCCTGGCGTAACTGTGTGATTGTGTTAGCCATGTGCTGGTGTAGGCCTATATTGTTTTGTCTGGAAAGTGTGTGTGTACTGTAAGTGTGTGTGTGCATTTCTGGGCAGGATCAGGCAGGATTCCAGCAACTGTACGTCAGGACAAACAAGTCTGGCTTTTAACAATGTGTGGCAGCAGGTCTCTTGCACGCACACGCACACACATACACACAGACACAGACACACACACACTGCAAACACCTTCACATGAGATTTTGCATTCCTGTTGGTTGGTATGCTTATATAATGAGCTCAGCTGCTATTTGTCCCTAAGGTGTCACCCCCTTCGATTAGAAACGCAGCACAGACACACACACACACACACACACAAAGTTTCCTTCATATCACAAGTTGTTGAGGAAATCTACAGTGATGTCACCACCGACAGGTAAAGGGAATAACACTGAATCATGGCACCTGTTAACTGGCGGGGATATATTAGGCAGCAGGAGAACATCTTGCCCTCAAAGTTGATAGAAGCAGGAAAAATAGACAAGTGTAAGGAATGGAGCGAGTTTGACGGGCTATAGAAGAGTGGGTCAACTCAGAGCATCTCAAGAACTGCAGCACTTGTGGGGTCTTCCCGTTCTGCAGTGGTCAGTAGCTATCTATCAAAAGTGGGTGTTGGTGGTTCGATCCAACAGACCAGCTACTGTTGCTCAAACTGCTGAAGAAGTTCATGCTGGTTCTGATAGAGAGGTGTCAGAATAAACAGTACATCGCAGGTTGTTGCGTATTAAGCAGCAAAAGGGACAGGTGGTCATAATGTTAGGCCTGATCGCCGTATATTTCTGAAAAAGCTTCCTATGTTGGGATAAATTGTATTTAATAACATTCTCTACTCACTGTAACAATTTGTCTTTCCAAAGTCTGCACCTTCACAAGAGATTCATTGTGGTTAAACGATTCGATCCATTATTGATTAACCAGAGTAATATTCAACATTTCAGCTCAGCAGAGCGTTAAACAGCTTCCCTGTTTGAGACAAGCGGATATATGAGAATTTCCTGATTTTACTGCATGATGAGGTGTGGAGAAAAAAAACCTGTTGAGAAAGGAGAAACTGTCATCCATCATCAGCCACATGCTGGTCAGTGTTACCATGGGGATTTGCATTTATGAGCCGAACTCAGCTCTAAACCTGCTGCAGATACACAACCTGTCCTGGAGTCCCCTGAGAATAAGGAGAAGAAGCTGTGGGTGCTCTGATAACTACCACAAATGGGATTTCAAAAAGCATAACAAGTGCCCTTTACACTGTACAGAACAAATGAGAAATCAATCGTGCTCCAGTCAATGCTGTTGAGGAGACCGAGGAGCACCCGTTATAACCCAACCGATGCACTGGAGATCAATATCCTCTTTTTATTATTAGAATTGCTCTCTCATTTTTTATTCTCCCCATCGGTCATACCCTCCATCTAATATCTCTTTTCTTGCTTAGTTCCCCTCTTCACTCCTCTCTGATTGAATCTCTTTCATTTCTCACTCAGTCTAAATCATCTCATCTTCAGCGGCAGAGGAGACAAGACCTTTTCGGCGGGCCGTCCCTAATTCAGGTGCGGAGAACAAGCTGTAAAATGACAGACAGACAGGCTCATAGAGCAAAAAGACGGATCAAAGACCTCAGATAAATGAGCATCACCAAATTAAAGAGCAAAATCTGAAACTATGCTGAAACCTTTACAACTTACAGGAAACTCATTAAGTTGCATTTTGTTGATGTACAGTTTTGGCTTTTTTGCAGAAGTGGGAACTTAGCCCCCTGTCGCATCAACCTGTGAATATTTAGTTTATAAACACAACTGGGTGTTTCTAAGTAACAGCTCAGAGGCAACCCCTTTAATCACACTTTGGTCTTGACTGCAGGATGCCCAAAGCCTGTGTTAGAAGCTCTCATCATGCAGTTCTTCTTTTTTGGGTGCGAAAGCCCACATCATCACCTCAACATATAAGCACAACTATGAGGTCATTTTGTTATTTCCGTGCAAGACTCAAACTGCACCAGTGGTTTTAACATTCAAACATCGTGGGTTTTTTTTTTAAGAGACCATGAGAACTTTGCTTTTGGTTATAAAAGAGTCGCATATTAATGTGGATGGATCTACATTACTCACACTTGTTAAATAGGTCAATTTTTTAATAAATATATTGTTTTGTCTTTAGAGTTATTTTGTTGTTATTATATAGTGGTCGCTGGACTAGCCCAGCATTTCCTAGATTCCTGGTTTCCTGGACGCTGCCCGACGGGTCATGACGCCGCCGAATCGCTAGTTGGAATCGTTTATGGTCGGAACTATGACGGTATCTGATCGTCTTCGAACCTCCGACTTTCGTTTTTGATTAATGAAAACATTCCTGGCAGATGCTTTCGTCCATCTGCAGACGGTCCAATAATTTCACTGTGCGTGCTGAGGCTCATGGGAAATGTAGTGTTAAAACACTTCTGCTTTCCGAAGCTCCTCGTAGTCCCTTTAAATTTGAATTTCTCTCATAGCTTTTATCATGTGAAATCCCCTCCTGATCGACGCAGGAGAAAATAATTACATTCAGCTCCTCTACTTCGCACCGTTCCAGATCAATGGGAGAACAAATACTCTTTGCCTCACCAGTGCAAAACAGTATTTTCCACTTTCATAATAGAATCCTGCTCAATCCAAAGCAAGCCTGACATTTAACAAACACTCAGGGCCTTGGTAGTCACAGCAACACGCCCGTCCTCCAGTCTCCATCTTCGGTCTAATTCCCAGAGGTGTGTGTCTCAGATGGACAGGGGGTGTCAAACAGGCCATGCAGGGTAATTGCAAAAACCTGGGGTGCAGAGCCTAACACTTCACTGTTTGCCTACCAATGATGGCGATAGGGTTCTTGCTTGTTAAAGCCTAAGTGAGTGTGAAATGTGTGTAGTCTGCTAAACGGCATCTTGACAGCCTATGATGAAACTCTACTTTCACAGCAGTCAGACAGGGCGTGATTATACTTTATCCTTTGAGCAGCAGGACTCTCAGGCCCAGTACAGCAACATCACTGTGTTCTCTATCAGCCTATCGGACACATTATGGCCTGTTTTAATGAGTAGCCCTCACAATTACAGGCAGCTGTTCGGCCTCACCCCCTCCTGAACAGAAAACAGTTTCAGTCATGCAAATGACTTTCTACAAAGGTCGCTTTACCACAAAGTGCTATATGACTCCCACAAGGAGACTTGAAGCAACCTGCTGAGGTTTAGTCGTCCAGAAACATCTGCAACATGGCTATGAAATGATGCTGTCACCTGACCTACAGGTTCAACAGGTAACATTTACCAGCCAAGATAAACATTAGTAAGAGAACAGGAAGTATATCATGTAAAAGAAAACAACTGTTTGATTGAGACTGAAGTGTAGCTGTGACTATCTATATCTATCTATCTATCTATCTATCTATCTATCTATCTATCTATCTATCTATCTATCTATCTATCACAACTGTAGGCTATAAACCACTGCTTGTCCCCTACCCTCAGATACAGCTGATATTAGTGTGCCAGCAGCAGGCGTATGGCAGCTCCATCGTCATGGTAACAATAATGATGAATGCAAGTTATAGAGGTTGTGTTCAAAACTACTTGGTATTTGAGTGTGGCTCTTAAAAAACTGTTATTGTGCTTTTGGATTTCATCATATGAGCTAATTGTTTTTGTGCGCGCTGCACTTCTACCTTTGCTGGTTGATAAATCCTCTCAGTTACAGGGTGTTTGAACAAAAAGGCTTAACCATTATTAACCCAAACCTGACCAGAGCCTCCTTGGTGCAGTTCGGTGAACTCCTCATTGTGAACGCTCTCAGCCCGTTCGCTCCTTGCCCGTCTCCCCCTCTTACATGCAACAGCTGCAACCTTGTCTCCCTCCAAATACCAGCATTAGCAGCAGGCTATGAATACTCTGGTGCTCACGTTGTCACAAAGCATTTGCCATCCTGCTGTCCCCTTACATTTGCCTCGACTCAGTCAATCGCTCATGAATGACAGAGATTTAGCCAGATCCAGCTCTGACCCTTTTAACATGTGAGTGTTGTACTACTTAGGACCTATAAATATATTATGATGGCATACAGGGGGAGCACGGAGCAGTGGGCATTTTCAGCTTTTTTTTCCCCCAATTAGTTTCCATGCTGGACATTCATTGTAGCTGCCATGTGATGCATGGTTGCACATTAACCAATGTAAAACACAATGAAAAATGATGAAAAAAAACAAAAAAACACTTATAGAAGATGTCAGTGTCATACCAATTTCATTAATGTTTACCACATTACACAAGGATGTGAAGTGATGACAAAGGGAAGCAAAGTGTGTTTGCTGAAGTGAATGTCAACTTCTGTGAAAGCCAGGCTGCTGCAGGGTGGATGGACTGCCAACAGCTCCTATTCAACAACTAAACACATCAGCTCTGACTGGGGGAACGGGAGGGAGGGAGGGGGGACTATTGGTGGCATTTGGCTCTATGTGCCTGTGTGTGTTGTGTGTGTGAAGAGAGTTCTGTGGGGGGAAAAAGGAGAGAACTCAGGGGGAATTGACAGAGTGTGAAAAACGGTGTTTATTTATTTGGCAGGTCAGCAGAGGGGAAATTCTCATTCATTACAGAGCGAGATGGTCGAGGGATTGTGTGTGTGTGTGGTTCTGTCTCAGCATGTGTGTGTCTACATCATACATGCACATGCAGTGTGTGTTTGTCCATGCGTATACATATGCACGCCAGCTTGGAGCAATAGGAGAACAGAGGCCATGTACTTGTCAATGTCAATGAGGATAGTGCTGTTTATGCATGTCTGAGGATAACCAGGGGGTGGGAGGGGGGCTTAGCAGCAGCATCCATACGCACAACCACACATGTATGTGTGTATACATTTATGTGTGTGTCTTATGTGTAGCACATGCATGCGACTACAACCAGTCCATCTGCATCCACGAGAAGGGAAGCTGATTTGTATCTCTCAAAAAAACAAAAAACAAGCAACTGCCTACAGGCGAAACATGCAGGTTCTAGACCAAATAGCCTACATGTAGTTTCAGTCACACTTACTGTAGGATGCCAAACTATAGCTTAATTTCCTGTGTGAACACAGTGCACACACCCACTGTGAAGAAGGAAACACACAAGACGAAACCTCTCTTCCACAAAGAGAAATCAGCCAATACCAAAGGAATATTGGTGAAGGTAACACCAAGGTGACACTGATGTCTTCTCCATCCAATAAACCTCCAGGACTTGTCTCAAACTGAACCTGCTGCAGCATTAAAACATGAAGGCATGCGATATAAGGACACTGAATGCATCAGTGAAGATGAATATGGGTGCAACTGCGTTCAACTGGCAACTTCTCCCCAAGTTGACATTCACTAAATCTGCAGCACCGGCAGCACTGCGCTGTTTTAACATTAACACGGAGCAGTTTTTTTTTACCCCCCTGCAGAGGCAACAAGTCCCTGCTGCTCCCGCTTCACTGTCACCGCTACTCACATTTCTTCTGGTTTTCCACTGCGACCGCTGTGAGGCTGCCGCAGTCACTACTATACACTGTCAGTGAAGTTTCCCGACGCAGCAGCAACACGCACATCCTCACACACGCGCATGATAAATGAACAACAAGGAAACAACACAACTTCAGTGTGAATATATGAAGCGATCACTTACCAGCCAGAGAGAGGGAGAGAGAGGGAGACACACAGAGGGAGAGAGGACTTGTCCACAAATCAGCATTCAGTGGCGGGTTGAGGGGAGAGAAAGTGCTCGGATGAGTCCCGCGCGCGTCTTTATCCTCCCGGTTCCGACGCGTGCCGGTGTCACATCAGACACCTGAGAGTGATGTTGCTGTGTGAAGAGGCCACGCAGAGCGATGCGCACATTTCTGGACGTGAGACACGCCGAGATGTTCAGTTCAGTCTGCTCCGTTCTCTGCGCTCCGCCAGCCAGCCAGCCAGGACGCTGGTGGGAGGAGGAGGAGGAGGAGTGCCTGGAGTACTACAGCCGCGCTAAGGCGTATGGGAAATGTAGTCCGCCGTGATGCCCAAGCTCAGGGGACTGCCGTGTGCTTTTACTGTAGATATAACGCAGGTTTCTTTTGCACTCTGTTGAAGTCGTTGAACTCCAGTTTATTCCATCACACTCTTTTTATTTCTTTTTCAACACTTTGTTTATTGATTTTGATTATTTGAATAGACAACAAACAAAACAATCTCAATAACACAACATCCCTTCGCAAACAACAATCACAAGGAAAAAAAAAAGAAAAAAGCACAGTAATAATAATAGATATAGCCTATAGAAATACATCAAATAAATAATCATTATAAACAGTTTGCACAAACTCATACACGGGGAAATTATGTGTAGGAAAGCCTACATAACTAACGCATACACATCCATATGGGCAAACACACAATACACAATAAACTAAGCTTGTAAAAATAATTAAATAAATAATTGAAAAGGTTATGGTCTGGCCATTATCATATTCTTCCCCCCTTATAAGCCATTCTGGACTGTTTATTCCATCACACTCACTACTTAAATGAGTAGATCCAAAGGATTATGGGAAATGATGGCACACTTAATGTTTAGGCCTGTTTGGAAGGATACCCTAAATATCCAACTATCAAACTTGAAATATCAGAATATCAAACAAAAAAAAGATAATGTATGAAGCTTGTACATTGGCCTTGGAGTGAAATAAACAAATGTATTGTAGGGCTAAAATAATATAATTAAAAATCTTTCTCAAATATGCTCTAGCATGCCTTCATGGAGAATCATTTTGGTTTCATAAAATATAAATTTCAAAATGTGATGATATTTAAACCAGTAGCCTATGAGAATTGAAGACAACAGATGTTTTTCAGTTGGATAATATTTCTGTGCTTCATGGTTGAAACAGAACGTAACATTAAAAGCTTAGTTAGCAGAGACTCTTTGAGAGGGATGGTCGAAGGTTTCATGGCAGCAGTAGACTGAGGAGCTCAACAGACAGCATTTTTCTGTTGTAACTGATTCATGAGCTCCACAGGTTTGAGTTAAGTAATATTTAACAAGTGGAGAGAGGAATAAAAAAGAGAGAGAAACCTGATTAACAGCGCGCTGCAGTTTCACTTCTCATCAGTGATAACATGACGCTGTGTTTTTCATACTTCTGAGGACGCCCTTACGACTCCTGGGAGTTCCTGTGAAACGACTGACTGATGTAGTGAATGTAGTTCCAAGTGCTACTTCCTTGCCTCCTACTTTATGGCCTGTTTGTCTCGAGGGGTGGGTGGTGGTGGTGGTGGTGGCAAGGGGGGAGTGCACCTTTTCTCCAACTGAAAGTGTACCGGTATTTTTCCAAAGAAACCCTGTGGGCGTTCACGCGTACATTGTTGGAGTCTTTCTAAAGTCAGTCTCTCAGTTGTGGCTCTAGGTTTACTGTAACAGTGGTAATATTACAGCAGCTATAGGACTTCACATTCACACCTTAACTGGGTGTCACCCCATGGTGTGAGGAGCAGATGGTACATGAACTGTAAAATTAACAGTGTTATGACACATGAAACCATGTTACGCTACAGTGGAGGGCACAGCCTATATTTTAACACCAAACTGTTGTACCAGAGAAAACGCCTATACTGTACCAACATAGGCTACTGTAAAAAATAAAATTTAAAAAAGACCCATGTTGACCATCCTATTGAACACCTCTTTCTCTGAAAGGTCTTTTCACAACTTATTGTGCTGAGACCTTGATAGATGAAATCCAGCAACAAGACAATACCTTTTTTTTTTTTTTTTCTTTCGCTGAGGTCAATCGTCCACTTGAGCATTCATTGTTTCAGACTGCCTTCTCTATCTTACAGTGCACAGTGCAACTACTTAAATACGTGTGTGTGTGTGTGTGTGTGTGTGTGTGTGTGTGTGTGTGTGTGTGTGTGTGTGTGTGAGGGGGGGAGAGAGGGTGCGGGGTGTGTATAGGAAATGCTTCTGCCTCTCAGTAGCTGTATGTCTAAATTTAGAGCCCCGTTGACTCCACTGTCCAACTGTCACAGACTGAGTCGGATTGTCGGCCTTTCAGGAAAGAGACTTGAGGCGTGTTTAAGTCGGGAGACATTGTATGAACTTTGAAAACAGGGTGGCTATAAATACCTAGCTATACTGCATAGAGGTCGAGGATACAACTGAAGTGTAGGCTACAAAAAGTAGTAGCGTGTAGTGTTTTCTCTCTCTTTTCTGGAGATTTGTAAACTTACTGATAAGTTCATTGAGATATAATTAACTGATATTTACTGCAGCTGCTGAAAAGACATGGCCAAGAGATAAATATGTGCCCACTTGGTCAAAGTTTCCACTCTGCAAACCAAATTTGACAAACTTCCCTGCATTAAAAAAAAATTGCAAAATAGCTGTTTTGATTTGACGCTCCAGACGCCTCCTCCATTACTTACTCACACACTTATCTCACAGAAACAATTCATGCCTAAATTAAATTTGACTCAAGTGCTAACCCAGTCAAAATTCAAATGCATTTCCATTTCTGACATGTTTTTCTATCCTGAAAGGCTTTTGACCTTTTTTCATCTGCAGAGTGCAGGAAGCAGCAGTAGCTGGGGACCATTTTGCGTCCACCCTTGTCTATTTGATTAGGAGAAGTGTCTGTTTGATTGTCTATTTGGAGAGCAGCACCTCCTTTATTGACTTAGTGCCTGACAGACCCCACCACCTCCACCAACACCACCCCACCCACCCTCGAACATAATTCTGCTCTGTGGCATCGTTTGTCAGGCGATTACAGGAAGGTGCCATATGCACTTTCCCTCTGAGTGTGCGTTAATGAGCTTTGTCATGTCGTCGTGAATGAGATGCTGCTGTTTACTATGTTCTATCACCTATCGTGCATATGGTGTTATTTAAAGAGGGCAAGAGTGCACACATCCAAAGAGGGCTGTGTGCAGGTGCAGGATTAAAAAGTGCAAACTTACAAAAAAAGGTTAAATAATCTGCACATTGCAGAGACTCCCTATGATTTTTTATTTAGCAGGCAACGTTTAAACGATTCGATACGAAGATCTTCTTCAGGCAGTTTGACAGTAGCTACATTGCTTTTAAACAAGAGGTGGCAATTAGGTAAACCATTACTGTGTGCTTGCATTGATATCTGACATCTACATGAGAGAGCAGGGATGTGGTTGTAACTGGATCCTGGAGAGGTCTGAAGTTAAACCAGCTTTAAGAGAGCCAAAACAAAATGCAAACCAAATTTTGTTGCGGATTTGTAATGTTGCTAAGCAATGAAAACACACATAAATAGCCTATGCCTATCCAGAATGTGGAGGTGGAAATTCATATTTAAACCATTTATAAGTCAAATTATAGATAAAAATCTACTGTTTACTTATCAGCTTTTACTAGGCCTATTTCTAAAATGCTGCCCCATCAACTAGCCTACCTCCAGCAGCAGATTATTTATCCTCTTTTTTCTTTTCTTTTTTTTTGTTTCTCTTGTTTTTTCCCCCCAATCAAAATCTGTATTTAACATTTGGAAAAATACAGACATTGAACAATATAAAATGGAGTCATATCAGTACAAATATTACACAAAGTAATAATGAGTAGGCTATATAACAAAATATATATAAAAAAAATAAAATACATGTAAATTAAAAATATAAAAAAAATAAAATAAATAAAAATAAGGAAGAAAATAAGTGCATTGTGCTTTCACTGAGGTTATTGATCCTCTGCTGCCCTCTAGTGGCTGGTCTGAGCGCCTCCATCACTCTGTGGCGAGGTTGGAGGTCAGTGCAGAACCAACATGGCCGCCTCCAGTAAAGCGACCGTGGTGCTGAAAGCTGTGAAGACAATAGCGGTTCGGTTCTGTCCGTTCGAGTCCAATGTCCGGTCCACACGGTAAGACAGAAGCGCGTTTGTGTCATTTGAGTCCGATCTGTGGAGGGGGGAGGAGGACAGGTTCATTAGCAGTTTGTGTTGTGTTTCCCAGACAGCACTCACTCAGAACGAGTTTATTTAGCCTTCAGGTTTTAATTTATTGGAATGAAAAACATGACACTCAATAGTGTTATCGATCCTGAGGTGACTGTAGAGTGGTCTCAGTTCACAGCCACATAAATCTGGTCATGTAGCCTGTGTTTCCTCTACGTGGTGCTGCTAGCCTGCACGTAGCCTAGCAATAAGCTAATATGCTATTTTCTTAAAGGCATAGGCGTTACTGCTGTCACACTCTGCTCAGTCAAAGTCCTTCTCTGGCTCAGTCTCTTCCCTTTTGCATTTAGTTATGAACGCATCTCTCTGCTGTTTCTCACTTGGTGTCTGCAGACACACTGAACATAGATGGATACATAGAGACACATGATTATGAACACATTTAAAACCACTTTGCTGCCAACTGTCTGTATGTTGTAGGTTGAAGACACTAATTAGTAATTATTTGAGATTTCCTTGCTTCTGTGCAGGAGCATTTTCTGCCCTGGGTATCCTGCCCTATTACAGTGCCTTTGCAAATGTATTTATAAGTGGCACTGAAAAATTATATTCACTAAATATTGTTTCCCGAACAATGAAATGCACAAAAATGTAAAAAAAAAAAAGTTTTTGCCTTGGCATGATGTTATATTTTTGCTTTGGAAGTCATAATCACTGATCTGTTTGTATGTAACCAAAAGACCTGTCCTAATATCAGATTTTCACTACATGATAAATATGGACAAAATAATTTACTATGACAAAAACATAAGAAAGTATGTTGAAAATGTAAAAAAGGAACAGTCAAATTAATTTTCAGCTTTGTCTAATACACTTTTTTTTCCCTCCTGCGAGGCAACTGATTCAAGACTCAAATAGTCTAAGGAGAGGCTCTGAAACCAAACTACACACAGAGAACAAGTATGAATGGTGAAAGGGCTTGGTTCCCTTTCACCATTAACACAGTTAAGCAAAAAGGTTAACAAGTGACATCAGGATAACTACCATGACATCAGCACTTAATTTTATTATTGTCAATTCTGTTACTGTCAATAAAGGTATTTTGAGCCACACCCAGTTAGCAGTATTTCAGTATTATATATGTTTCTTAAGTGTGGGTCACTGTAATTGCTCTGAATATAGTTTGGAAGTTTTATGCAAAGAAATAATACCATTTCTTTTTATATGTATGTCATATAACAGGGAGTTTCTGGCCATGGTGGGCTCAGAGAAGGCCAGGTCTACCAACATGAACTGTGAGGTGATGACCACGGTGAAACACGACAAGTCTGAACCAATAGTGGACATAACCTATAGTAAGTATTATCAGACTATACTGATATTTGTGTAGTCAAGACTAATTATGAAAAAGGGTGTTGTGTAACTACAAATTGAAGCTGACTGACAAATACAAAGACATCGTTTTGCATCTTTAAAGTGCTTCTGTTACATTTTGACATAACTGACATGAGCTACTGAAGAAGAATTTTTTTGTTTTGTCAATGACATCAATATAAATTTGACTGTGTTATAGCAAGAAAAGTCTGCAGATTCCTTCTATGTTATGTCACTATGGGATAGGCAGAACTCAAAGACATCACTGTGACTTGTTCTGTTGTTTTCTTAGATACACACACCTATGCATGACTGTATGCAAACGTAAATAAACTTAATGCAGCAGTGTAAAAGATGTGATTTTTCATGTTATCTCCGTCATATACATTGAGAGATAAGTAACTCAACAAAAACAGAGAAGTCTGTCAGAGGTAAAGCCCGGCACTGAATGAAAGTAGCCAAACATGTTCACTGACTTTTACTCCGAGTTAACTTTCCCACCTCTGTCTTTGTCTCCTGTATTTCCTATCCACCCAGGTCATTGTAGCACTGTGACTCATCTCATTGTGTCTTTGTTTTTTCCATACTACAGCAGATGGGGAGAGGCTGGTCATGAAGGGGGCAAAGTTGACGAGCAGCGAAATGCTAAGTGCGTTCCAGTCCCGGTGTTTAGCCAAGGACCCGCAGGCAAAAGCTGCAGCAAAGAAGTGATGATGATGAGGAGTGGAGACTAGACCTATGTTGGATTTATCTGTATTTATCTGTGTACATTATTGGATGTTTATAATAAAAGTATCTAATGTAAACATGTGGGTTCTGGTGTGAATTGACCTTTGGTTCACTGAAGCTGCTCAGTGATGATTGTGAGGAGTATTTTGGACAGGAATGATATTGAGTCATTCACTCCTATTGAATCACTTGTATCAAATTCCTCTTTTTTTCTGTTAACATGAACTTTATTACAGTTAATCTAAAAAAAAAAAAAACCAATGGACATACTGCATTACTGTTTGTAATGAGAAAAGCCTTAAGCATCCCGATCAGTAATGCTTATTCTCTCCATATAAAAGGCATCTATTGAATTGCTTTAACTGCTAAAAAAATGCTGTGATCAGTAGAGGGTCATGGTGTGTCCTTGCATAATGCGCCATTTTCCTGATAAAAGAGACCATTCCAGCGTTTTAGAGAACATTATGCAAGCTCCAACCTTTGACACAGCAGGCTTACATGTAATTTGGCACAGAGTTTTAGATGTAGCCTCACTGGAAAAAAAAAAAAAAAAAAAACCTTTCACCCAGTCACAGATAACTGAAATCCTGTCCTCTCTGCTAGTTAACCCCTGTCCCATTAGCATCTCTAACTTAGCTTTTCTCCATGGAAGGGTTCTTAATACATCAATGCTTTTTACATAGAAAATATATTTTCAATATATTTCTATTACTACGCCAAAAAATAAAAATAAAATCCATGATTGATTTTGCTATTCATTTCCAAATTCTGTGTTAAGTCACTTCAAAATCCTCCATACAGGAAAATAAAGTTAGTACCACCTCCAAACTAGGGACCCTCTCTAAAATGTTGCATAAGTTGCATCCAAATGGTTAATTAGCAAGTCATGTATTAACTCTATCAAATACCACATTTTGCTTAGTGAGATCAAACAACCCAAAAGCTTCTATTTAAAAAAAAAACCTCTTAATCAGAAATTAGATGCTGGATTTCTATTACGTGACGTGTCAGGCTGTGATTGGTTGCACGGGCCTGTCAGAATGTCGGGCTGGCCCTTTAAAAACGCTCTGAGCCCGTTCCCACACTTGGAAGCGAGTTGAATCCGGAGTCACTCCACTGACCGGCCCGTTGTTGAGGATATCACACCAAGAGACTGCAAACATGGTTGAAAATTTTGTTGGGACCTGGAAGATGATTTCCAGCGAGAACTTTGATGACTACATGAAGGCGATTGGTAGGCGAGACTTTGTATTATTTGATGACAATAAAAGTAGAATTAACTTGAAAAAAAAGAAAAGAAAACTCTGCATATTTGGATTTTTCCTCTTCTACACAAATATTTCTAGTGTGTGTGTTTTTTTTTAAATTGTTTTATTATTATTTTTTTTTATTTCTTTCTTTATTGTCACATTAACTTTGCCTTCCCGTTCTGCAGGTGTGGGATTTGCAACCCGGCAGGTGGGGAACCGGACCAAGCCCAATTTGATAGTGACCATCGACGACCAAGGGATTGTATGCATGAAGTCTCAGAGCACCTTCAAAACCACTGAAATCAAGTTCAAGCTCAACGAGCCCTTTGAGGAGACCACCGCCGACGATAGGAAGACAAGGGTTAGTGTGATGTGACGGACAGACACACAAAAAAACAAACAGCAGGAGTCTGTTGTGTGCAGGAGGTAACGGGTTCTCTCTGTTGTGTGCCTGCAGACCGTGGTGACTCTGGAGAACGGCAAACTTGTGCAGAAACAGAGCTGGGACGGCAAAGAGACGAATATCGAGAGGGAGATCACAGATGGCAAATTAGTAGCAGTAAGTTTTTATTTATTTATTATGCTCTATAACTTATTTATTTATTTACGTGGTCGTAATTGAAGTAAAAACTTTGTCTTAGATGCAGTAGTCTGTAATCATCTTTACTTTTATTTCATTAGTTTTTTTTTTTGTTTTAATATCACTGCATAGTTTAACAAAAAGTATGTCAAATGTGCAAATGTAATATCACCATGACTTGTTCCTGATGTGCATACAACACTTGTCTCCACATCTCACTTTAAGAAGTGGGACAAGTTATGTGTTGCTATCTAAAACATATATTTAATTATAATAAAGTTATTGTATTGCTAATGAAACAGTGCACTTAAGTAGCTACTGTAAAGACACAAATCCTTTGAATTCCCTCATATATCCTGTTTTTTGGCAGAGTGTAAACAATCTGAATATTAGAGAAGCACACACTGAGGACATATCATACATACCTCAGCAATGTGTGATGCATATAACCTAAATTCTTCCCTCTTATCTAAAGCATATGCAGGAACTCTAACTCTTCACCTGCACTTGATTTCTCTCTTTCTCTACAGAAATGCATAATGGGAGACGTGATTGCAGTGAGGACGTACGTGAAGGAGGCGTGATGCGGTCCCGACTCAGCCCACTCCTTTGGACACATTGCTGGATGACAGGCTCAGTTCAATGAGCGTAATACCAAACTAAAGTAATGGTGTGTTCTGCTCTCCTTATTCTTTATCTTCACTGTGTTGCCAAACATCAAATTTCTGTGCCTCTGTTCTCCAACATGACACATTTGGTTTCATTTGGAATTGTTGTGGTGATTTGAATAAAAATGAATGAAAAACTGTCAGAAGTGGTGACTCGTGACTTTATCGTATATATGCGTTGATTGTTGGGTCAGTTTATCAGCTGTTTATTCAAATGTGTCCAAACTCCAGTTATGACTTACTGCCGTGCTCTCCAGTCATTAGGCATGCTGAGGAATGTTTTGCAATCAAAGTGCTCTAATGGGAACATACCACCTAATCTGACCAGGTGACTTCCTGACCTCGATGGTTTTTTTCCCCATGCTTGGTTAATATTACTGTATTAATTCCACATTCAATCACATTTTCCATCTATTTTGGCTTGTACAGCTTCCTTATTTTGGAAGAAGACAAAGACAAAAAGAAAAGGGGCTAAAAACATAATCCCCTCTTAAAGGTCAGGAAGCAAACAGTCAGGCATCCTGATGATATATGATGTGTGCTGGCAGGGGCTCCTTGAGGAATGTGAACTCTTTTTAGAAGTATTGGGAGAATCAAGCACAGAGTTCAGTGAGGAAATGTAGCCCCTCTTCCTTTTTGGGAGGTTGAACATTTCCCATTGCACATGTACTGGCAGCTGTACGTACATGGAGAAACTAAAAGCATTAATGGGTTGTCCCAGTAGACGTCCCCGCCCGTTGGCGACTGGTCAAGTGTGTGTATGTGTGTGTATGTGTGTGTGTTGAGAGAATCGGGGGGGGGATTGTTCCAGAGGCGACAACCACTTTCCCATGACAGGAAAGGGAGACGATAGCACTGATTGGATCTAATGGCCAAAACAGCTGAACAGGTAGAACTGTGGGCCAACACTCTTGTTCCCCTTTGTGTGGACAATGGTATTGGCAGCAGCTGAGGACGTACAGTAGTTTAACTTTTGTGAAGATGCCAAGTGGATGAGAATATCACTGTGGACGAGCAGCAAAGGTCACCAGAGTTTATAAGTTTGTGATTGGCTGTGTTTTTTACTGCCTCAAACATATTTCACCTCTAGATGAGGAGCCATTTATTCTGTTCATATAACAGTAGCGACATGGTCTGAAACAATTACAGGGGATTTATTCTCACTTAACCTGCCCCCATAATTCATTTCAAAAGACAAGCAAGTTGCAGTGACATTCACACAACTGAGGCTGGATTACCAACTGAGCAATGGCGCTTGCAAAGACCTCCAGGGGTATCATGTGATTTTTGATTACTTGAAGAGCTTTTATTTATTTATTTTACAGAATTTGTACCCCTAAAGTTCACACAAACTTGCAAATTTAGGCAACTTAGTGAAAGTAGAGGGAGAACGAGAGATCAGGAGAGAAGCAAGAACTCAGCCTTCATGCTCTACAGGTTTAGCCACCGGGGTGCCTTCTGTTAATTTTTTTTTTTCAACTTAAGTTTAAACTGTGCTGACATGATCTGTTTTCCTGTATAAGATTTTGTGTTAACTAACTAATAACTGACATAAAACAGAAGAAGAAAACTTGGGACTATAGATAATGATCCAGAAAACTTGTCTTCTGGTTCTTTAAAATCTATACTTGATAATCTGGAGGGAATAAGAGCCCAACAAGAGCAGCTGCTTTGCTTCGGAGCATTCTGTCGAAAATACAGTATATTCTGTGAGCACGTTGGAAAAAAAAAAACACGTCCATTTTCTCACAGCCAGAAAGAAAAGATCACATCTGCTGTGGATTGACTTACAGGTGCAGTGCTTGCGATCCACAGGCATCCCCGTCACTTTGTTTGGATAACCGCGGGGAATGAGGCAGATCTCCACCTCCCTGTTTCATCTCCGACATCTTGATTTGATGGTCCAACGTATTTTCTTAATTGTCTAAGATATAACATAGAAACTGGAGCTTGAAAGCTTGAACAAACAAAAGAGTCTCGCTCTGCAAGCGGCCCTCTGTGAAGGCTTTAAAGTTTTAGCAATGTTTTTGTCACGAGTTGTGAATTGGTAGATGTACAGTATCAAACATGAACAGTATACAGTTTACAGGAGGAAGAGCATCTGAGCAAATATTTTCTAGCCCAAGGCCCAACAGGATAGAGAGGGAGGTATTCCACGTAGAGAGGAGAGGTCCTGATCCTCCTCTGCTGCCCACGGCCGACAGAGGTAAAGCTAACGTCAGCAGAGTGTTTTCAGAAAGCACACTAGGAAACAGTTTGGGACGGAGGAAGATAGTGAGAGGTCTGCTGAGAGTTCACTGGCGGGATTAACTCAAGTTTAGACATCCACTCACTCTTGTTTAGGAATGCTCTCGTAATGTCATGAAGACAAGAAAACACACTTGTGTTACCCACACAGTGTAAAGTGCTGATTTCTCCCATTACTGCACATTTGAGTGTGTGTGTGTGTGTGTGTGTGTGTGTGTGTGTGTGTGTGTGTGTGTGTGTGTGTGTGTGTGTGTGTGTGTGTGTGTGTGCGTGCGTGTGTGTTCTCATGCCTGACAGACAAAGGTATCTTGTTGACACTGGGTCGACAAAGATTGTCTTGAACTTTACAAGAATTAGCTCATATCCTTTGCGCAACATCTGGAAAGCTCCACTCAAGTTGTCGTGTTGACTCCCTTCCTCTGCTTGTCCTTAACTTAAACTCTGTCGTACACAAACATCTTTCATGTTCAAGTGGATCAACAGGGCTGAGGAGTGTGATGTAAACTATGCAACATATGATGTGTAACTTGATTTTACATTGCTGCACTTCTAAATTACATTAAAAGGCTGCTCACTCAAGAGAAATGTATTTTGTATTATTTATTCATTGTTTTGTTTTGTTTTTTGCCATGGCTTCAAGAGGAACTGCTTACCTGGCCAGATGTCAGTTAGATGTCACCTACTGATACTGAGCAATGCTGAACTCGGATGTAGCTACTGTTGTAGTGTCTATGGCTCCACACTGTCAGTCACAACAATGTAATCAAGAGGCATGGAAGAGAATTTGGAGTTTTTAAACTGAGAACAAACTCAGGGGCAAAATGCTGACTTTAATTCATCTGTGAACATCACACAGATAACAGCTTTAAATGTGGATGATACTTTCCTTGATGATGACACAATATTTTATTCAGTGACTGAATTCAGGACGCGAAGGAGGAGGTTGAGAAGAAGTAAATATATTTTTTTACATTATAATTCAAGAAGCTCAAAGTATTGAACTTTTTTTTTTTCTTACCAGTTTCTACAACAGTCAAGACAGTAAACTCCACATGACAAAGGTGGCATTGAAAGGAGGTAGGAGTGTAGAACAGGTCAGTATCAAAATAGTGACACAAAAATGTTTGATATCAGTTTTCATATTGTGGTTTGCTGATGCATCTGAATGACTTTGGTTTCAGGGAAGGAAATGTAAA
Organism: Trachurus trachurus; assembly: GCF_905171665.1. Classification (NCBI taxonomy): domain Eukaryota; kingdom Metazoa; phylum Chordata; class Actinopteri; order Carangiformes; family Carangidae; genus Trachurus; species Trachurus trachurus. The sequence continues at coordinate 18,188,194 of NC_139904.1, read as the reverse complement.
CAGAGAATAAGGAGACAGTCACGTCTGTACCTCTGGCTCAAATCCCACTCTGTGTTTTTCATCTTAGGTTTCTACTTGTGGGAGGGGACGACCTTCAGATCAACCCCCACTCTGATATCTCACCATGTCTCGGAGGGTTGCTGTGAAGTTTCTGCTCCCACGTTCACTCATGACATTATATTCATCAGTTTTACCTCAATCCTCTCCACATGGCCTGCAGCACTCAGGATCAGTCTCCAAGGGCAACCAAACAGCTGGGCAGAGCTATGTCAGTCGAAGCCCTGCTGAACTGGAGGGGAGGCTGGTTGCTATGCAACAAGCTTCCTTTCCACTGACCCTTGCAATCCAGTTATACTACGGAGCGAAATCTGATTTCTTCAACAAGTGTCTGAGGGTTATGCAAGCTGTGCCCTGTCTGGTCACACAGAGGCAGGCTGTGCTATCATCTCTACAAACACCCAGAGAGACGTGACTGTGATTCCAGGAAGGGCCGACGTTTTGGATCACGGATTCCAGAGTAAACATCTGGATTAAACCAATCTTAAATAAACAATTCACACGTCTTTGCATACAATGAAGCAGCAGTCATTGCTGTTTAATTCTGCATCTGATTAGTGGCATAATTGGTCGACTGTTTACATATATCTGAGAATGATACAATACAGTTGCTAGTTTAAGTGTTACACTCAACTAAATCTAATGCAGTGTAATAAATTATGTATTATACTGGCTGTAATGATGATAACAAACCTCTCTTCATATATCACAATGCAGCTAAATAGCCCCACAGACAGTAGTCTTCAAAATGAGTACGCAGTGAGGTGGAAACTGAGCATGTGGGATTAGAGCCTGTGACATTGAAGAAGTGTATGATGATTTTCTTTTCTGTTTGTTTATTAATTATATGTGAAATGCTGAAAAATGTCTGAGATGTGTGCAGGGATTCGTAGGTCTGGAATAAGGCCGCTCCACAGGGATGTCAGAGGTCAGGGTCAGCTAAAGAATGCAGACAGAGAGCCGAGTAAGTAAGAGACTTATTAATATATTTGATCCACTGGACTGCATGGTTACTGCTTAGCCTTTCCATTTTGCAATAGGCTAAGCATACTTAATATTTAAATCCAACCCTTCAAATTTAATTTTAAATCCAACCCTAAATAACCCTAAATGTCCCCAGTGTATGAACCTTTATACATTTATATTTTTTAAATAAAGCTACTGTTTCAAACTACTTATCCCAAGTATAGCAAGGATGTAGAGCAAGCTGAAAATATAACTTCTAAAGGCACCTCTACTGTATATGAGGAAGTACATTTTAAGCCTTTAAAGAGACCACAAAGAATCACTGTTTTTTAAGTCAACCCACCAGGAGTTCCTGTCAAAGCAGGGGCCCCATGTGACTCATTGAATAGCTCAGAGGAAGGACGGTGGAAATCTTTAAAGTGAGGCTATACAAACCAAATCCTACACAATGGTTGTCCCTAGAGAGCACACCAACTCAACCTCGCTGCCACTGCTTTTATGCTATATACAAGTGTGTTTCCAAGCCTGTTCTTTTGTCTGTGAGTTTGTGCTGTGGTATTTCTCTTTGAGAGTGGAGATAGAGAAATGCCCAGCTTGGCAATAAAAAAAAACGAGTTGGTATTTTCACATTTACATAAGTCATCACTGGGTTGTGCAGACTTACCCACTCCTCCTTCGACTACCGACAGGACATGTGATCTGTAATCTGAAGGGAGGGCGATGGTGATAGGGGGAGCAAGGAATGGGGTGATCATTAAAATGTGTGTGTGTGTGTGTGTGAGTGTGTGTGTTGAACCAGATGGGAAGTAACATAATGTAGATAGATGGTTCCTGTTTGTTCACATTAAGCTCTTTGTGCTCAATCCTCAGAGAGAACCCTCTGACTCTGCAACATGCAGAGCAGTTTATTTTATAGACGCAGCGTGAAGAGTGTGAGCGGAACTTCTGTGATGGGAAAACTGGCTTCAAACACTAAGATATTACATCATCAAATTAGGGATATCAAAAGATATTTACACTTTGCATAGCTACTCAAGAAGATGCAGACACAAGAGACACATTTGCCATATATTTCTACATGTGTGTAGAAAATGAAGCCACATTAAAGGAGCATTCTGGGAATGGGTTTGGGGCTTGCAACAGATATCACAGTCTGAAGTCTGACTTTACTTTTGGGGCAGGAAGGACAACTTGTGCCAGACAGTACAGCAGCTGTGCTGTGCCTCACACGATTACACAAACAGGACAAGATTTCAAGGAATCTAAGTAAATAAAGGTCATGGAGAGGTGATGCTTTGTCGTAGTTTCTGTCTTAAGCACACACACGCACGTACCCACACACACACACGCACGCACGCACGCACGCACACACACACACACACACACACAGATACACAGATACACTGACCTTCTACTGCAGGTGGCTGAACAGTGTCAGTGTTTTAAAGGTCAGACTCCACTGTTTGTCTGCCCTGGTTTCAACGGCTCCCAGTTTCCATCAACAAGAATTTTAGGGTGAGAAATATGGAAGAATAATGATAAGAGTTTGTCAACAACAGAAGCTGTGGGTGTATGTCAGATGTCTCACTTTTCTTTTACTGAATAGCACAGCATTTCAGCCAACGCTGACAACACTACTCACAATAACATTAGTCATTAGGTGTGTATGTGTTGGTTCTTGGGAGTTATTAAGTAATGGACATCTATATCATACTGCCTTGCCACGAGAAAAAGATATAGCTATAATATTATGTAATACTGACATATGGGCTATACATTACACTATCAGTTACTGACCACAGAGAGTTTGGACTTGGCTCTGGAAACATCCATTCAGTAAACAATAGGCCATCAGGAAATTTGGCCTGATAGACACTTTGAGATGTAGGCAACAGGCACTTCCCCACAATGCGCAGGAGAGATAACCAAAGTCTCTGATATACCGTAGGAAAACGGAAGCCATTAGTCACAGGCTGACCTTTCTCCAAGGTCCTCACAAACAGACCTTTCAGCAGGATAAACCCAAACAACCAACCTGAGATTAATTGAACCACCACAAAGTTTTATTTTTATACATCTCCGGTAACGTCTGCTGCCAAGGTGTCAATCAGTAGATAGTGATGATGCAATATTTGTACAGTAAGACTAGAGCTGCATGAAAGCTAGGCTACATGCTAATGTACAACTACCAAGCAAACATACGTAATGCAAGCCCACATGGGCATGGACTAGCCTACGCAGGGTCTACAGCAATTTGCTCTTTTGGGGCCCCATTTAGTACTGTATATGTAGTGCCAATGTGTGCCCACTGTGGAACCCAAAAGGTTGTTCGCCCAACATTTTGGAGTCTACATGTGCCCTACATTTTGTGTGGGCCAACAATAGGCTACCCACAGTGGGCCCTATTTCCTGCCCACAGTGACCCCACACGGGGCCGAAAGGGGCATGAAGCTGAGGTCCAAGGGGTTTACAGCTGCTTGAGTCGACGCCCATGTGAAACTTAGCAAGAAATAGCTCAGCTGCCTTCCCTACAATGCACAGCTGCACATTAAACAAACAAGCACCCTCTGTGGGTCAGCTCTTATGTTTGCTCTTTGTCTTGTCAGGGACCGCTGACAGGGAAAAAGCAGAATTGAGAGTAAGAGCGCATGTGACTATACGTCAAGAGATCCTGACAGCAGTGTAAGAAAGTGTAAGACAGGGCGATCTTGGAGATAGACACTGTGAAGCATTCAGAGAAAGCTGTAGCACAGAAGTCGCAAACGTTTGGGCTGCCGTTGAGGAATCTGGTGAAACAGCAGAAAAAACTGCCAACTTCATGAAGACTTCTGTTGGCCTAAATAGTTTCAGCAACAATTTTGAACTGTCAGCACAAATGACATTTTTTCATGCATGTTTTTCATCTCAAATATTCTGAAGCTGTGGTAAAATTAGGTCACCATTCAATATCTTACCTCATTTTACGAAAGTCTTGATTAGTTGTTAAATCTTGTAAATTTTTTAAAGATTTTACCTTTTTATAAATCTGTACTACTTCATATCCACCTGGGGGCAGTGCAATAAACTGTGAACACGACATCGATTTATTATTACATTACAAATTCGAGAGAAACAACATTATGTCTCTGGAGATGTAGGGCCTGTTTTGATCTCGACTCACTCCTGAGAGAAACTTCAGGCTTTAAAGCAGCTAAATTTTCGACTCTGCTCAACATAGCATATTGCAAATTTAGTCTGTTTTGCTGTTGGTGCTATGCAGTGAGTTAACTGTGTTATATCTGGGTGATGAGGATGAAGAGGAATGAGAAAAGAGTGTGGGTGGGGGTCTGGACTTTGGCAAGAGAAGAGGGGAAAGTAAAGGAATGTGGGGTTGTTACATTTTAGACCCCTCACCTCACCACGGTGTGCCAACAGCAGGGGTGGGGAAAGGTGAGTGTGTGCAGAGATGTTGAAGGTGCAGGAAATAAAGAGAATTAGGTGAGGGTTAAAGAGGAACTATGCAGGATTTTTTAGCTTAACTATGCTACATTTTTACCTTCATTAAATAGCTTTGGAGTAATTGTGATGGTTAAATAAATGACTTGTAACTTGTTATGGGGAGAATGGAGGCTCTCTGCATTCCACCTAGTGTCTCTTGGCCGAAATTTAACCTTGCATATCAATGCCGCCGCCCCGGTGTCCCAGCTCTCATCTCTGCGGCACCGCAACACAAACGCGCCCCATAACCTGTAATCTTTTGTTTATGACAGATTAAACTACACAAATACACACGTTATCTACGGTTCTATTGATTGATTTCTCGCTGGCTTGGTTGAAAACAAATGCACATGGCCGGGAGGAGGGTTAGCAAAACAGCTGAAAAGCAATCGGACTTACATAGTTCACCTTTAAAGCACTGAGAAGGAGGAGGAGGAAGATGATGAGGGGAATTTAACTTGCAGCAGGAGCCGGTGGGGGAGCAGTTGTACTCTCACTCTCCCCCTTGGGTGTTCCTGTCAGGGCTCCAGGGAAGCAGACATAATTCACTTAATTGGTTCTCACTGTTACACATATAAGAGAAAGCCACAGAATCTCAGAGGGATTTTTCTCTTCTCTGGGCCAAAGGTAGCAAGGACTTCCCTCTGCTGCCTCAGCAGATGAAGTAGGTTTTTTTTTTTAAGGCCTTCAACACTTTAGTCCAGTTACATTTCCCACGCATCAGCTGCACAACGTTATATTTATTACCACAAAGTTGATGATTTGATGAAAGGAGGTGATCTGAAAAGGCACAAGTCACAGTGAAGGGCCGACAATGTGAGCACTATAGACTCTAGGATCAAAGAGATTAGTCCTGTTTGAGACTGTAATTACTACTTGGGAACCTGAATATCCCCCGTTGCTCTCATTATAGCCTGTTTCAGTTGATGGATTAAAACCATCACATAAACAGTCTTTCAAACTTATACATGAATCACATGACAGCTGACTTGCTCACCATCTCAAAACAGGATGTGAGTGACCCTGTTCCCCACATTCTCTGACTAACGCTTTGTTCAAATCTTTAACCTGCGACACACTGGACACATTCAGACTGGCCTAAATCACTGTGCACTGAGAGCTTAGACCAGTACCTGGTTGTACAAGGCGACATGCCAACACAAAATCCACATGAGCATTGAATGAGGCCTAAATCTACAGAAACCTTAATCTTGAGTCTCCACATGAACACAAGTGGAGTATTTCCCACTGGGCTTCCTGACAAACTTATCTGAATGATACATTTGAAGATCCAAGAGTCACTGCTCCCCCCCCCTCTCTCGAAATCGCTGGCCAAGACCACTGATATGCTGTTATCTATACAGCCTTTATGTGATTAAATTCCACAACTGTGGGAATCCCTTGTTTTAAGGTACTGTATAGGAAAGCTGCTAAAAGGCAATTGCAACTAAATTTATAACTCCACGTTTCTTAGCCATCTCATTAAGTGATCATACAAAGATAATCCTTTCTCTACATTAGCCTGAAATTTGCAAAAAAAAAAAAAAAAAGACAAAAAAAGAGTTATTTTTCACATATTGCAACTCGTGAAACTAAGTCTTTTTCCATGAGAGGAGGAATAAGGACTGTATCTTGGAAGAAAAATCGACATTAAGACCAAACACACAGTAAAAATTAGTCCATGAAGGGCATTTCCAGGCAATTAAGGTTATTTGTTGACCTTGTTCCTGTAGTGTATGTCTGGGGGCATGGTACACATCCTGTATAGACACAGCAACCTTTATTCACAGGAACTCTACGAACTGTGTGTACCTTTTAGGTCATTGAACACATCGTTCGCCCTTTCTGTCTGCCCCACACTCAGTGGTGTGCACAGAGTTTCTGAAAGAGTAAAAATGAAATGAATGGAATGAGGAGCACATATTCCACGGTTACTAGTGTGTGTGCATGTGTGCGTCTGAGTGCATTCATCACCCACCAGCCAATCTGTTTTGGTTCAACCATGGTAAGAAGCATTTTCCTTGTGACACTGACTAAAAATGAACCGTGCAAATGTCCAATCATGAGGCTGCTACAGATGAAAAAACATGGCTGTTGTAGCCGTTACTGTGCCTCTACAGTCAGTTTGACTCCACTGGAGGAGCATGAGCCTTCTGCCAAATAGACCAAGAGTTTAATGGCCTAAATGCTCCCCTGACATTAGAGCTAAAAAGAACGATGAGAATAAGGCACAAGTATGTGCTGGCTGCACTTTTTTTTTTAAAGGGCATTTCTGCACTAACTTTGTACATTGACCCCAAAAGTAAAGACAGATAAGTTAATTGATCTCAGCCCATAAGACACTCATGTGACCTCTACTGATGTGACAGTGGGCTCATTATTTGCTCATAGAGATTTGGCAGATATTTTCCAGCTATTGCTTTCATTTGTCAAAGATTATCTGTGCATAGACCAGATTTTTTTTAAAAAAGGTAATAGCAGTCAGCTAGGTTGACAATTAAAATGTCAAAATTAAATTTTTAGACTGTAAGAACAATAAGGAAATTCATTTAAGTTTTAAGTTAAGTTTAATTTCAAATATCAAAACAACCATCAGGTGGAACTTCCATAGAAACCAATATAAGCTATTTATTTCAAACTCATTTGCAAAGTATTCTGCAGCCAAAAATGGAAAGTGTTTTCTTCTTATGATCATTTCCATCTGAGCAAAAACAACTAATTTCACAAAAAATAAAAACCCTGATCACCACCTTAAAACTATCCTTCAGTGTTTTGAGTGAGTGTACTTGGTTACTTTACACATCTGCCTGAATGTTACCACCGGTCTAGTAACCAAACTCTCCTATTCACTCACTCGTCCTCCAACATTCACACTCACACAGACACACACACCTCCACAGCAGTAATCCCACCAGGTTGTTGGGTTTCTATGGGGGTCAGCGTTTGCCGGACACAGCTTTTATTTGGGCCTGATTACTTTTGGGCACAGTCATCGTATGGCCTCTATCGACAGGGATAACGCCCATTGGGGTCGGATTGGTGTCCGCCTCACTGGCTCCATTCAGTGGGCCAGGCTCGGTCATTTAGAACTGGCAGACCTAACACCTAACCCACAGAGTCAGGCCAGCTCAGTCAGCAAATATAACCCCCCTCCCCACCCCAAAGCTCACCCCTTTAATCAGAGATGAGGGGAGGGTAAAATGAGAGAAAGGGGGAGACTGAGAAAAAAAAACAACAGAAACAAGAGCAAAGATTGAGGAGGAAGAAAGTGATGAAGTCATGAGTGAGCAAATTCTTCATATTGGGGTCATAGGGAAAGACATGCAGGAAAGAGTTTTTTGTATGTGTGTGTGCGTGTGGCTGTGAGAGAGAGTGCACAACAGAGAGAAATGACTGTCCATCTGACATTCATGCCAATAAAGCATGATAAATAGACTATTTAAATTTAGAAAGGAAAAGAGTGAGGGCATCATCAGCTGACTGGCCAGCAGGTCTTTTAATCAAAGCCACTTCCACAGCAGCTTTTACCGGGTTCAGGGTTTTTGACCTCGGTGGCCTCTGTGGCAGATGACTGATTTGTCACTGAACTCAGATGCTTGGGATTCCTAAATGGGGCTGCAGGCCAAAAGTCACACCTCCCACCCCTCGGATGTAGCCTACATCTAATCTAAATGGTCAAAAGATGCGGGAAGACCAAGGCATCTTGAAATGTGCACAGAAAACGTAACTAATTTGCAAACCTCAGCTCATATTTTTGTATGATATCATGTATTGTATACAATAACAGCAAATATAGCCTAATACTGCCATAAATATATGGAGAGGTTGTCCTGTTGGTTGAAGTTGTGTTATGAATTAGGATCAACTGGCCTCTGCTGCTCTCTTGTGGTGTAATTGAAGGGTTGCGTTCTTGTGTCAACCTGCAGTAGCCTACATTTCTATTTTCACACCTGTTTATTATAGAAATATGAGCCCAGATGCAGATAGCTATTCACTATAACTTGGTAAAATAAGTTAGGTTTATTTGCAAGGTTGGTGTTATTGTTTCTGTAAGTTAGGCTATAGCACATGTTGATTTCACTTCAGCTAGGTAAATATTTAACAAATACAACACTATCATCAAAATTGCAACTGGTGAAATTTTGTGATAGCCTGATGGTCGGAATTATTTATTTCATCTTTGCAAATATGTTCCTTCATTGATGTGTTGAATCTGTTCCGGCCACAATAGATGGTATATCGGCCCTTTAATGAACCATAGTTGGCACATTGAGGTAATTAAAACATTGGTTGATATCATCAAATTATAGGATTATCTGAGAAGAGACAGGTCTTCTGCACATTCTGGTAAAAGGTGTTAGCCTATAATAGGGTACAAAAGCTCTACAAATCCTCATATTTCTTTAATATAAAACTGTACATAAGATTAGAAATACATATTGTTTGACAATTGTGTCATAAAAAGGCCTGTGCTTTATTACTACAAGCAGCGATGAGAAGTTTTTTTTATAGTGTCCGTCTGATGATGGGTGGTCGAGCTCCTGAGTCCTGAACTTTGGGAAATGTTCAGCAGCCTTTAAATGGAGCATACCATCATCAAGACGGGGGGGTCATTTGTCGCAATTTCACAACTTGATGGTGTTTTACTGATATCTGCAGCATAGATAAAGTAGGCATGGTATTAAAAGCTCGAAATATAATTATTCTGTATGATTTACCGAAATATTATACAATGGCGTTGATTTGGAAAGTTACGTGTGACGTTTAGCAATTCAGGTAATCCCTGTATTTACAACCACATTTAGCTTAGCTTGTAGCCAAGCCAACAGGGAGCTAATGACCGGAGGGAAAGGAGGATTACCTGCCGGCGAGAAGACAAGGAAAATGACTTGAATGTCAAATTAACGTGAGCCTGTAAAGTAAAGTGGGTCAGACATGTTCGCGACCACGACGACGAGTGACAGCCGCCGAGACGGCCGTGAAACCGGCGGGGCCGAGCAGCCTGAAGCGACCGCGACGACGGAGTACTGCGCGAAGTTGCAGCAGTGGATGTGGCAGTATTACTGGGGGTATGCCGGCTGGCAGAGCTGGCTGGCCCTGTCTGCCTTCCCCTTTCATCCGCCGTGCGCTTTCCCTCCGCCGGGGACAAGCCCTCATGCACCGGCTACACCTGCCTCGACCTCGGGCGGCGGACAGCAGCCGGTTGACACGCGAAACTGGTACAGCTACCCCTACTACCCCCTCAGTTTCCCTGTATCCTCTGCCCACCAGGGTGGCGCCCAGACCGGGCAGAGCTCCGCCGCCACCGCGGCCCCAGCTGCCGGTGCTCAGCAGCAGAATGGGAATCCACCTCAGGCAGGTAAGTTCATGCTGTATTTGACAATGAGCTGCCGATTATACACAACATCCTTTTAGAAATACTGTTCAGCTTCCAGTAATGTGTGTGATTGGTGTTGTATAAGCAGGTCATGGGTCTATTGCGAAGCAGGCTTAAGAGTATGGACCTGTGAAAACAAGCTTATATGCTTAAGATTTCCCACAATCCTCTGGGAACCTTTGCTAACTTTCTAAACACTATCAGCACAGTGATGCAACTTTATTTTTTAACATGAATAAATTAGACTAATACAGAATATACTGTTTTTATTTGCTTCACAGGCAGAGAGTACACCATCCCCTCTCCTCTCCAGAGGTTCCTGGCAGAGACAGTGGATTTCTTTATTCTGTTTTGTGTGAAGGCCACCATTGTGCTGTGGATCATGCATCTGAGTGGGATGAAGTGAGTAAAGCTTCAAAGAGAAATCAAACTTTTGAACTAATAACATAAGCAGATGAAGACAAAGAAAACAGAGCCTAAAAAAACACAATCAGCCATTCCAGTCCGTCAGTCCTTCTTTTAGTTTTTTCAGACTCAGTTGACAGTGGTGTCAGTGTGGGTCAGTTTATGCAAAACAGAACAGTTTGCACATCCAAAGATTTTGCATTGTTGCTTTTTATGATAGATGCATCCTCCTTACACAGTCATGCTCCTCTTTAAAGGGACATTGCCAAATTCATTACCCACTTCATTGTGGAGGAGATCGACGAGAACACATCCATGGAGGACCTGCAGAAGATGATGGCTGTGGCTCTGGTCTACAGGGTGCTAGTGTGTGTCTATGAGGTGGGTGACATTTTTTTCACAGCCTTGATAATGGTAGAGTATGTATTTTGATATGGATATAGTGCCAAAACATGATTGCACATTGAGTTACATAGACTGTTTTGTAAAATCTCCAAAGGGAGGGCATGTGAGAATTTCATAAAGGTTTGTCTCAGCTGAGGAAGAGAGAGAAGTTTGTTTGAAATTAAACCAAATGCTAAGGAGACATTATGTATAACATTCCCCATTTTGTCCATTTCACATTCATTTCAAGCTGCCTCACTGCCACATGCTCTTGTCTAATGAAGAGGAATCAGGCAGAGTCAGAGTTCCTCTACAACACAACACTGTTTCCCAGGACAGTGATGCAACGTTGAGTTCATAGTTGCCGGAGATGAAGTCATGCATCAGGCCTCTTGTTTGACTTCTGCATCAGTGGCTTGTTTTCCCAGGTGTGAACCAGCACTGGGAGCAGGGGCACCTCTGTGCAGACTAATGCCATCTGGCATGTTTCCTTCTTGGCTTATCAACCTGCTTGTGTTAACCTGAAAATTAATTATTTTGGCTTTTAACTCCTGTTTGTTGTATTATACATTTTCATAAAATAGTCAGGAGTCCACTGGGTTGTTCTTTGACTCTGTTATTCATGTTGTCCAATCAGATAATCTGTATTTGGGGCGCTGGTGGTGCCACTCCTGGAAAGTTCCTGCTTGGCTTGCGGGTGGTGACATGTGACACATCTACTCTGGTCCGGCCCAACCGAGTCTTTGTGGCTCCAGCGTCTAATGTTTCTCTCTCTGCGTGAGTGATCACTGTTTAAGTTCCTTTTTGCTTGAGAAGAAGTATCAAAGTATTGATTTCAGTGGCATACGGTATGTTTGTGCTGTGTTTAGGTAAATGTATCATGAGTGTAACACCATCTTTAATTCATAATACTGATTTGGGCCAGATTTAAAATGAACATTTGATTGTCCAAGTTGGACTCTTTGGTGATGTCATGTCTATAATAGTCTTCTATGAGGGTCTTCTCTAACCTCTTTGTCTCGTTTCTTTTGTCTTGGTTGCCACAGCTCCACGGTGCGGGCGTTGAATAAGAACTTCTCCATCGCCTTCCTCTTTCCTGTCTTCATCACTCTACTCTTCTTCCAACACAACAGGACAGTGTATGACATTGTGGCAGGGACCATAGTTGTCCAGCGCAGAGGGGGCAGATAGCCTCTCCTCAAGCAGTAGACTCTCTTACACTTGGTGATGATGACAGTGTGTGACAGGCCCTCGTGTGCTGCTGTGTAACCTGAAAAATTACATGCAAATCAACAACAACAAAAGATTGATGCTGTGGCCCGTTTCCACGCTAGATCAATCTTGGACTTCAATGGCACTTAAATGGGATGCATAGGTATAGTCCTGGCATGTTGAAACTAAATCTGGCTTCACATCTTTTAATGTGAGATGTTTGTTTTTTTCAATAAGCTGAGGAAACCCTTTAAAGTATTGTGATTTTTGATGATTGTAATGTGAGTTTAGCCGAGAAGGGTGCTGCCCAATGTTTCCAGGATGTCTTGAAACTTCTCATTTAATATGAATCTGAATGTTTCTTATGTCATAATCAATAGTTTATTTATTTTTGTGAATCTTAAAGCTCCTATGTGCAGGAATAGAGAACTTTGGTGACTGTTACATGCCAAAACGCCTCCTGATTTTCACAGCGATTGTCTTATTTTTTTATGAAGCGAAATTTGCAACCTCAGAATAAATTGACATGCCATGTATACATAGGATTTCTACACATGGGGGCTTTAAAGCAGCACTGAATACTTCTATGGTCTTTATTTTTGAGAATATCTGATCTACTTTATTCTTTTCGTCAGAGCAACGAAGGTGAATCAGATGTTTCTTGTGTTATAGTGATTATCCATGTAATCACCACTGAAAACACCAGGCTCATTTATATACATAATTTGTGCCTATTGATATGTTGATAAAAGTATTGTTTTGTTTTTCTCTGTGTCATGGTGAAATGTAACAATAACTATTCTCCCTGGTGTATCAGGTTCAAACATAGGACACTACGTAAAAACTTTTCTGTCTCATGTTTTCGGATTTCTTATTCTTGTGACTCAGGGCAGCTGTTTAGGAGAACCACTGTTGGTCCCAATCACAATATTCAATACCAACATGTCTTTTACTTAGAATTATTAAGAGGTTATTCACATAATATAATATTGGTTTAACAAGTTTACTGCAACCCACAGTCTAGCCACTTATGTTGACCATGCAGCTGAAATCTGGAATGAGGTTTTTCTGTAACATGCTAAGCAGTAAGCCTTTAGGTCTGCAGGCTTCTGAGTGAATGGATGTTGACTGCTAAACAGAGGAGTCAACAACACAAATTTAGTGTCAAGGCTGTTAAAACGGACAGTAAGAGTACCAAATGGTTGTAAATCCTGAAACCCGAGTAACTTATCTGAAAACTGTCCATTCCTACTGGCATCTTGTTACATTTGGCATCAGCAGATCATCTCTGTATGTTGTGGGTTCAGTTGTGGTTACAAATTGAAACAAAAACAAATTCAAACATTTTGGTACAACTAGCTTATCCCTAATAAAACTACCAATAATACTTATTTATTTTATTTTTTTCACATAATACACATAAAGACAAAAATGAAAAGACTGTTGATCTGAGATTTACAACATGACACTGCCCCCCTTGAGGAGGTAGCCATAGGAGGTTACAGTAAATGAAAGGAGCTTATCCTGTTACTTTTCGCTTCATGCGAGGAAGAATTCAATTGGTGTCCTTACTTGGTCCGAAGGGCTGCTGCATCATTAATGGAGGGAACATTTCTCTTAACAGCCTTGTTCTGTACAGCTCACAGGGGTAGGCAGAGGGCAGCAGCTGTGCACAGGGAAAATGTGGAAGATACTTTAGTGTTGAATAGAATTTAAAAGAACAAGCAAGTTAAGCTTTCGAGCGTAGTCATGGTGCAGGATCCCTTAAGTACTGGATGAGTTTACAGTATAAAAAGGAAAGGATCCTTTATGAACTCGGGGACAGAACTGAGAGACAGTTGCTAATTCGCTGATTCAGCAAAAGAAGTAGGCTAAACATAATTGACAGAGGATTTTCAGAATACATTAAGAAAATCAATTTTCTTTGTCCCACGCCTGAGAACGTGGATGATACGGCTATTGTACAGTAGACATACCAAATTAAAGGGATTAGTTTCTACTTAAAGACCTGTAAAGGTAATCACACACCCTGATATAATAGACATGTGGGATGCATCTTAATGGCAATATTTGTCCTTCAACCAGAAGGCATCTTTAGACCAGTATCCAGCCTCCATTACACAGAGGTTTGCCATCATGTCTAGGAATAAAGTCGGCTGACTGATGTCATAGGTTGTGTGTCACCTGTGTTCACTTTCTTAAGTATTACTTTTGCTGTCTTCATGTAAAGGATAGTTAAGAGTCATTATTTTGCCAAAGTGTCACTTTCAACTTTTGCTATAACACTTGTTGCCACATGGGGGCGACATTAGGCAGCACAGATCAATACCTGTAGCCCAGATACAGCAGGTGGAAGCAGACTGTACTGGATGTTGTACATAATCTTTATGGAAGTGTAAAAAGCACAGTGACATAATGTTAGTAATCCTTCAAGGAATGTAAAAACATACATAGACTTGTAAACATGTATTGCTGGCAGTGCACCTCTTGTCCTTGAACCTGTCTGTTTGGCGCTTCACAGTTCCTGCACTTTACTGTCACATCAGGTGTTTTTCAAACCTGATCCCTGACCAGCTAAGGATGTGATGATCAGGCTTTCCTTTTAATCCTCAGAAAGTTTTTTTTCCCCCCTCAGTGACATCTGCAACCTTCTTTCAGTTGCTGACATCTGCAAAGTCACTTCCAGAGCAAAAAAAAAAAAAAAAAAAAAAACTATCAGTGTGTGGGAAATGATTAGGCCACAAGCCAGACAGCAAGGAGTTTTACTTGGAGAGAAAAGAAGCTGTGGACACAGTGTTAATAGAAATTTGAATTGTACATTAAACACAGAGCTGCTGATTGTGAGGACTGAACAATCACATGCCCTTGCAGCGAGGGCAGGTGCAAAACTCAAGTAGCCTATGGGTGCATGTCTGTGCGTGAGTGGAATGGGTGTAATAGATCCAAAATAAAAAAGAGAGAGATAGGTAAACACAATGCCTCACCTTAATATTCTGAAGCAACCCTTTTTTTCCTTCCTTTTTCTAAATGTTTGTTTGATTCAGGTTTTTCTTTCAAACCGTCAAATCTGTATGTCTCTGTAACATTAAATATTTATCACTGAATCAGGATCAAAGTAAAAAAAACCAACAACAAGACAAAAATATCCTCAGTTATTATTATTTAGAGAGAGCTAAACTCTCAACAGCTCTAATCTGCTCCATCAGGACTGTGTAGGAGGCAGATTTGAGTTGGGACCAAACAAACCCACCAACTGTCATCCGTTTCTGGCTATATACCACAGAAATATCTGACATCGGATTTCTTTCCCCCAGAGTTTAGGTGTAAAAGAAAGACAAAAATCTCTTCATTTAAATAAAAATGTTTCAGCTTTAACAGAAAACAGTGTGTTCACAATCCAATCACTTACATTAAGGAACTGGTAGAGAGACTCTTTCCATCAGATGACAATGGGGGAGGGCGTGGTACACCCTGGACAGGTCGCCATGCAGGCTATTGCAGGACTGACATATGGACACAACCCCAGAACCTTCTTACTGACAGGCATCAGTGCTAACCACTTTACCACCATGCCACCTATAGACAGAGGACAAATATCTTCAAGAAACATATGTTAAATCCAACAATCTTCGATTTAACAACTCAAGATACCAGTCTACTGGCAAAATACACCACTGACAAATGACCTTTGTGTTTGATGAATTATCTCCGATAATTAAGATTACCTAAATGTCAAGTTGTGTTAAACAGGCACAGTTGATTTAGGTGACACGGACTAATGCATAACTACCTCTCAGTTTCTCATTTCCAGTGCCAAATTGCTGCAGAGTTGAATTTTTATGAGCCGTGTTCATGCAAGATTAGCCAGGGGCATATTTTGTCTTATGGTCCCGGTAGAAGACACAACGTTCATTCGGCTCTCCTCAGAATGGTAGGTTTTTAAATAGCAACCATTAATCCTTATGAATTAGTAATCAGCGCCAGTCTCTTGCCAACTTTCTCACTCCAACATGCACACAAATGAAACAAAAAACACAAATCAGATCCACCATTCAAGACTTTTACTTGCTCTGGGTTTTTTTTTAATGTTTTTCAGTTTCTTTCTGGTGTGTTTGTGCACCATGTTGTCTTCATCTGTTCATTTCTGCCATTGCTCCCCTTGTTTCTAATTACTTCCAAGCTGTGGCCTTCAAGGATCAGTAGATCAATCTGTAGCTCGCACTTGCACCCACGCGTGGTCTATAGTGCATGAGTGGAGCATTAGAACATATGTAAATGCGACATCTGAATTATAAATGTGCAACATCCACCATAAATTTTGAGCTTGTAGAACTTAGATATGAGCAAAAAAGTATTAAACTCCTTAAATGGCTGTGAGGCAGTGAGAAAATTAGCTTTCTGTTGTATAATCTCTGTGCCTGGAAAAAACTATCCAAACATTTTGTCAGCCATTGTGCATGATTTTAAAAGTTCATCACAGCATTTTGTCCTTCAGTAGCAAGTTTTTGTGCTGAGAGTCATGAGTTGTTCTCTGTGCCAGGGAGCTGAGAGAGGCTTAGCAATAATTACGCCTCAAGTGGCTCTAATACAAATTTCACAGGGAGACAGAGTGGGGAGAGAAAGCAACAGAAAGTGTGAGACACAGAAAGGGATTAAGAGAGAGACAAAAGCCCAAGAGGAAGGAAAGGATTGGAAAAGGGAGTTCAAAATGAGAAAAGAGGGAGAGTGCAAAAAATGGGAAGAGCAGAGGAGGGAAAAAAGGGGAGGACGAGAGAAAGAATGAGAGAGAGGGAGAGAGTGTGAGAGGCTGAGGGACACCATGCTTGAAAATTCTCTCTGATCTTCGAGCCGTGGGACCAGAGGCGATGGAATACCCCGCAGAACTCTATTAAAATTCAACCAGCCTCAATAAGGCGCTCAGTTATTATACAAGAAATGCCCCGCACAGCTCAGCTTTCTCTGTTTGCTCTCTGTTGCGCACACACAGCACGAACACGCACGCAAAAGACAAACAGACACATACACGCCCATGTGCACACACACACAACCGAAGTTGTCTTCACTGGAAGACAGAGGAAGGCACTTAAGGATAGGTGACAATGCCTTTGAACTTCACTTAGCACAGGATAGTATACAGTATACTGTATACTATACTACTATATGTCCTATATTTACAGTATATATACCGTATATGTACGACTTCAGTGAAGACAGCTTCATCAGAACAGCAGCTTTGAAGGTAAGCTGTCACAAAAACTGTAAAACATATGTGTTGACCAAGTATTTGCTGCTTTATGCCCCGTCTTTAATAGTTAGTCTTTCTCAGTGAATTTGAATCAACAGTCTGGCTTGTGATTGTGAAGTTGTAACCAACTTCAGGGAATAGTGAAATGTTAACTTCACTCAAACCATCTGAAACACAAATCAGTGACAGTTTAGGGACAGAGGAAAACACCAGGCAGCGAACAAACGGACACCAAACATACCCATATCTTCAAACGCAGCCTTCAAGGGTTGTGCTTTGTATTGAAGCTGCATTCACTGATATCCTGGCCTCCTGAGTGCTGCAGAAACAAGCTCTAAACACTCTGACATATTATCCCTTTTGTGAAGGCGATATTATGAAGGTGTTAGAAAACAATGTGTTAGCCTAAATACACATCCAGCAGACACAAAGCAAAACTATCATTTATCCAGAGTGGTGGCTCTGGCCAGTTTATAAGTCCTGAAGGAATCATATGGTTCTTTAGATCCTTCTTACTGTGTTCACCAGCTAATCACTAACTTTGTCTGTCTGCTGGGTTGGTGTCTTATAGTGTAATTATCATAATTTACTGAAAACAGTTGAAACCAAAAACAATGAGGTAATGGTTGAAGCAGAGTTGTTCACTGTGAATGACACCTTTCACATTTGTACATATTGTTTTTTACCCTTTGTTGCTATAAAAACTGTGATACAGCACCTTTAGGTTGAAAAAATTAAATCCCCTTAGTGGAAGTATATCATCTATAATGTAGTTCAGTAATTCTCAATTTGCCTTCATTTGAATTGGTTTCCATGTCTCATCATTAACTCTCCCGTCATTTCAGATCCTGCCTCCCTCCCATGCCAGGCAATCTACTCATTCCTCTTCCTCTGGTTTTCCCTGCCCATCTCCTCACCTGTCAATTTGTGCATTAGTCTATTTCCACTTGGTCCCTGCCAGATTGTCTTGTGTGTGTTTATAGCCAAGCTCTCTGGTGTTTCTAGTCGTGCCAACCTGTTCTGACCCTGCTCATCGCCTTTTTGTTCTTCAGGTTCCTGCCTCCCCTCTTGTCGGATCTGTTTGCCTGATGAGATTGAAATCCTGGTTTTGACTCTGACTTTTGGATTTAGTAAGGTGAACTTCTGTTACACCTTGCCTACCACTTGTTGTATTTTTCGGTTCTTAGTATCATAGTATCAGTTAACGTTATAAAATTGAATACCGGGTTCATAGACAGCACAATTTGTCAAATGATGGGTGTATTATCAGGACATAATGGCGTTTCGCACACTGTCCATTGAACAACGATACTTCAGTGATGACATCTTTGCTGATTTCAGTCATTACAACAACTTCTTGAAGAACGTTTTGTGGAACTGAGGAAAATGCAGTAGAATTTACCAGGTACAGTGAATCAGCAGTGTTATTGACATTTAGGAATTTTTTGTTTTTATAAGTTTAATGATTGCAGCTCTCTCTCACTCACTTGCATGCACGCACGCAGATATGCAGCATGACTCACCGTTGACAATTATTTCACAACTGGACTTTCCGTCTGACTCAGCATGCTCAGATTTCATGGGTATTTTTTTAATAGAGGGACACTCCACCCTCAGATACCTCACAGAAACTCAGTCCAGGCCTTTGGATGCTCTCCAAGTCCGCAACAGGTCTTTGTCCTTGGAACGCTGGTTCTTCTGCATCTGCGTGTGTCTGTTCAAACAATGTGAAGCTGTTGTGCATTAGCAGTGTGTCACTAAGGAAACCCATTCTATTGTGTGTGTGTATTTGTAAGGCAAAAGCTCACTTCTACCCGGTGCATAAGAGCAGCTATGAGAGAGCGAAGACAAGGCAGGAAATTATTCTAGTGAGTTGGAAGGAAAAGAAGGAAAATTGCATGTGCATATGTTCATATATAGAGGATTTATGTAAAATTATAGTAGCTGGAGAGGAGGGAGACAGGGAGAGTAACAGAGTGTGAAATAACAGAGCACATGATGTTTTATGTTCAGCCAATGGGAATCTGAGCAAATGTTATTAAGACCAATTCCGCATCCTCTGTGATGTGAATATTACATCCCATTGCATTAACAGATGCATGAGTCTGTGTTTACATTGAATCCAAACATTATCTGTATTACCCAGTAGAGGGAGTTCCCTTTGAATTCACTGTCTGTCTGCTCAGTCCCCAGAGCAGCCTCTTCATTGGTTCTCAATAGCCTCCGTGTCGGAGGTGGCTCAGCCAATCAGCAAGCTTCTGGGCCACAAACATCTGAAGTAGTAATAATGTGGAATGTGCTGGCTCGGCATGAGCTGTCAACTAGAGCATGTAGTACTATACTATATGCGGATGGAGGGAGGAGACGAGTGGAGAGGAGGAGGAAGCAGTAAGCACTCGATGACAGAGCAGTAGTCTTATTGTGCAGTGTGCTAATGTGTGTGTGTGTGTGTGTGTAAAGGAGAACTGTCAGCTGTTCTGCATTGCCTAACATCCACAAATGCACCCCACCCTCTGCCTCACCCTCTCGCAAGTTCACACACACGCAAACACACACATGCATACACAAACACAACACATTGTTTAATCACGTGTAGCCTACCCTCTTGCACAACTTTACCCTGTGAGCAATTAAACAAAAAACCTTTAGCACCACACTTCACACCCTCCCATCTATAAACTGAGCAACGTGACAAGAGTGCAAATAATATCTCAATATTGTAGAGTTCATCATTTATATGTCCAAATAGACATTCCCTAACAGCTTTCAAAGTGTGTGTGTGTGTGTGTGTGTGTGTGTTTGTGTGAGAGAGAGTGATTGATATCAACATACTGAACATACAGTACTGAGTCATGCATTTTAATCCCTCAGCAGACTGTCTCTGCTGCATTTGTGTCCTCTGTAAAGCTGTGTTGATTCATGGCAGCAGGTTATGTGTTTGACACAGAAGTTTCAGGCTCCGGGCCATTAACGACCAGCAGTGACCCAGGATTAGTGCCTCTTCAGTGGGGCCTCACCACCTGGTTCCCCCTGGTGGAGGTATGTACTGTATGCAAAGAGTCCCACTGACCCTCAGTTCTAAAAACAAATCCTTTACTGGCTGTGTGTGTGTGTATGTGGACAGGTAGTATTTATGCATATGAGTGTGTGTTGTATAAATATTGTATATGTATGAAAAGTAAGGCAACACAGGCCAGTCATAAACTGTAGTCACCTTGTACCTCCATCAATGACCCAGTACTCTTGGGTGGATTGCTTTTTTCATTTAAAAAGCAATGTAGGCCTACACATATAACTGTATAGTCAAAATATACACAAAGTCAAAACATATTCAATTGTGTATAGTGTATTTATGGGACATTCTCTGGTGAGGTGTACACTTAATACTACACGCTGCTTATGATAGTTTTACTGTAACAAGAATGTCTGCCCTACCCTCCTCACCTATTTTATTGAAGTAATGTACATTATATACAGTAATAATCATGTATAATGTGTAGGCTACATGTGGTGGAGTAACAATCTGATGGATCATAATATGGCCTGCTGACTGACAACATGTGTTAATGCAGGGTCAGCTACTGGAGGTGTGCTATTAATAGAATAATCTCCTTTATTTCCTTTTACTATCCCTGCTTCCCACTTAATTTCCCCTCGTCTACTTCACCCTCCTTCTCTTCCTCCTTTACTTCCTGTCTCAGTCCTTCTCTCTTTTCTATATAGTGTGTTGAATTATGAAAATGGTCTTACTCTATTTCTTTTCTTTTCAAGGTGCATACTGACATGCTGGATGGCACGATGAAGGGTATACAGCTGAGCTGATCGCCTGTGAAGGGAGTGAACAAGGGCCCATTCCACACAACATTTTCGACATTGCCGTCGTGGTTGCAGAGACTGTTGTTCTCCACAGCCGGAAAGACATTGCACAAAGGAGAAATTAATCTCAGGCAAGATTTGTTTTTTTGATTGTTGTTCTATGGAACGGGACCCTGTACACACTGACTTTACACTCTCACACACTCTGTAACCTGCATTGATAAGATGAGTCTTTACTGTTTCTTGATTGTTGTATGCATTGGAGCCCCTCACTCACTTCAGTTGCCTCACACTCACTCTCCATCGCACACACATGCACACCACACTCACACTCTAATGTTTATTGATAAGATAACCCTTTATTGTGACTGGAGAAATTCATCAAGATTGTTGTTATTTCTGTTCAATAAATGTATTTGAACTGTAAGTCTATTCAGTGTGATCTTTAGTAAACTTGTTAACTTGCCATTGTGAGTCGAGACAAAATCAGTAATTTAAAGACATTAGTTTGTTCAATTTGCAACTTTAAGTTCAAAAGCTGCCTTAAAAACACGAGTTAAAGTCACTTAAAAACATTAGTTTGTTCAATTTGCGACTTTAAGTTCAAAAGCTGCCTTAAAAACACGAGTTAAAGTCACTTAAAATGCAATATAGTAAGTAGTTTGAACTAAAATCATCAAGTTTAAGTAGTACAAAATCATGAGTTAAATAACTAGTAGAACTGAACTTCATGAGTTGAAACAACATATAATCATAAGTTAAGTTAACAAGAGAAAGTAAGTTGTATTTAATGTACAATGTAACATTGTAAGTAATTTCAACTCAGAGTATCAAGTTCAAACAATAAATGGTCATTAATTAAGCAATTTATATAACTTACATTCCTTAGTTGAAATAAAGCTTTTGTCAAAGTTGAGTTAACTCATGTTTTTAAGGCAGCTTTTGAACTTAAATTTATAAGTTAAACCACCCTGAAATTTATTACAGTGTACAGAGAGCTGTGTCAGTTGTCTCATTAGACGCTAGTGCAAGTCTGAATATTTTCCTCTAAATAACTCTGCTCTTTATCATTTATGGTTGGTTTGATCATCATACAGTACCTTCTTTTCCACATTCCCTCCTTAGCTACCAGTGCCGAGCAAATAAATAGAAGTTTATACAGAAAGTAGATTTCATGATCCAAAAATGTCCATCATTTCATAACCAGCTGCTTTATAAAGATGATGTATCTTCTAGCATGTTTGGATATTTGAATATGTGGTAAAATGTCTCTGTCCCAGTTGTGTACACGCAATGATTTTGCCAAGCGTAGAGTACAGAGCCAGGCTATTAATGAGAACTGGGAAAACCCTCATTTTCCACTGTAAATGAGTCATGCAGCGTGCCTCACACACACACACACACACACACACACACACACACACACACACACACACACACACACACACACACACACACACACACACACACACACACACACACACACACACACACAAACTGGTTGTGTCTCCATGACTACACTCATTTCCCGGAGACTTTAACCATAACTACTACTTGCTTAACCCTGATTCCTACCCTAACCTAAAAACATGTCTTCACCATAAAATTTAATGGTTTACAGACACACACATACACCCACACACACTTACGGAAGCCATCCACTACATAAGCCATCAGCAAAATATCAAATACACATGCTATGTAAGGGAGTGGGAGTATAAGCTTGTGTGGAGTTGTAGCATTTTGTACCGTCTCTACAGCTTAACTACCTGTTAAATAAAGCCTGCTGTGGGTATTGAAGCCAGCTACTGATCCATGGTCAGGGGTGAGATATGTTATTCCTGTTCCAACTTAAAAGAATATGCATAATTAAAAATCCTGAGAAGTGAGAAATTAAAGCAGTAGTCATCTATAAATAGAGACTAATTGTTTGAATAGTTTGAACAGAGCAGACTGAGAAGTCTAAGTCTTAAAATAGCTAACTTTTATATTAAGCCATCTGAATTCCTTTCTTCTGTTACGTATAATATCTTTTCATTATTTTTCTTTGTATTAATCTTAATGTACAGTACATATGTGGGATATGTGTATCTGTCAATCCAATCAACTCTTCTGAAGACTTTATTTTGTTATCCTATGTGTTTCTTCTTCGGTACCAAATTTGGATTTGCTACTCCTATTACAGCTTTGAGAGGACTCAGACAAGTTATTTATCAAAACATGCAGCTCCATCGGGATCAGTGTGCTATTACTTTTGTTTTTAAAAAACAACATTTTAAATATTGTTATTAACATGTTTATGAACAAGAATATATAATTATCATGGTAAAAATAGCAATAGATCAAGAATATTTGACTTAACCTCTCCTCTTTCCATAAAATGCAGTTTTTGGTATGGCGGCCATCTTGATAGAGGAAAAAAGTAAAGTTCCCAGCATGCAATCCCATCACTGGAAAGCCCAGGACGCTCCCTACAGAATACTATAAGGCTTGGTAGGGTATTTCAAATACTTAAGGAAGATACAGGTGAACAAATGTCCATTATAAAGGACATAAATGAATGGGCCGGGTCTCAGGAGGATAAAAATGAATGGGAGGTCATTTGAATCGTTTCTGTACAATGTTGAGGTTATAATGGCTGCATGGAATCTTTCATCTGAAGTGGGTGACATCATCTGCTAGAGTTTGTCTAAAATTGTCTGAAATTTTTCTGCTCCTGGCCACAAATTACACTCTACACACATGATTTTTTTCCACAGTTGTACACAAACGTATCATCTTTTTCACAATATGCTCACAAAAGCCGAGAGACTTAGATAATTTGAATTACGAGTCTCTGAGGGAGGTCAGTCCCATCCAGCTGCCTTTTCACTCAAATATAAAATATCTTGCCAATTTCATGAGAAAAGCAGAAGTCCCTCTTTCTTTTAGCACACGAAGGTTGAAAAATATTTACTCAAGAAACACCCAAAACACGTGTTCAGGAAGGCATCTGGCCACTCACAGTCTGCCTCCTGCTCTACCATTTTATCAAGTTCAAGTTCAAGTTCACTTTTATTTATATAGCACGTTTAGAAGACCTGTCACAGTCAGCCAAAGTGCTTTACAGCGCAGAACTAAAAACGAAAAATTACATAATACACACACGCATATCAATACACATACAGAAATATACACATGCTATGAACATGCATATATGTAGGCTACCCACATAATCATGGCGAGAACACATCAGTACAAGATTATTCACACAGTAAGCCCAAATGTTAGACCATCGCCAAGGCAGAAAATTGCCCTCTTTCCCTACGTTTCTACCTGCCCCTGACTGGAGTGTAATCTTAAATTGCCGTGGCAACCTCTGAGCCTCAGGCTAGCCACAGCTGACACCAATCCATTAATCTGAGTCTGATATTTCTGCAGTTTATCATCCTTTGAGCCCTTTCTCCCATTCATTTATATGAAGTTTCCGTGAAACACATTGTGAACTGATACCAATGCCATCACCAACAATATCTGTCAACTGCATGATAATCATGCATTGAAACTATTAAAACTGACATATTTACTTTAAACATAAATGTGGAAACGAAAAAATATGAAAAAATTGTCTAATTGACCAAAGATTTTGTGACCCCTCGGCAGTACCTCCATGGGACCCACAGCCTGTTGAAGACCGCTGGTATAGGCCTATGTATGGAGATAATTACCTGCTACAAAATGTAGCTATAGGCCATTGAGAACGAGAGAGAGAGAGAGAGAGAGAGAGAGTTGCATTGCTCTGACTCTCGGAAAATTATTTTAAGTTGGAACATTTTCCCACATTTACTGTAATACATAAATCCACATTCCCCCCATACAAAGATAGAACATAAGCACACATAATCACATGCAAACATCAACCATAAACAAGGAATCAGAACCCACGCAGTAACTTGATACTGCGACTCTCCCTCATTAAGAGCTTCTCTCCTTATATGATAATACCCAGACATGCACAGAGAGAGACTGTGGTAAAGATTAATTAATGAGCGTCGCAGAGTTTGGATGAGGACAAATGTTCTCAGGCCTCTCATGCCACAGCATCTTAGGGAAGCTGTGTGGTGACAGCTACTTTATTGATTCAAGTTTTTAAAAGGCGTTTGAAATCAAACATTTGGACAATATGGTTGAAAGGATACTCATGTGCATTCACAGAAAAGAGAGCAGCATTCACATAGGTTTTGCGGTAGAGAGAAAGGATAAGTAAGATTACAGACACAGATGTAGTGGCTTAAGTGTTATTATTGAGTTAAGGCACCACTGCAAAGTTTCTGTTGTGAATGTACTTTCATAAGTAGGGAGCATAAGAGCATTTTAACCGATACTGATGAGAAGGAAATGAAAAAATGATACAGATGGCCTCCTGAGTGCTGCAGAAACAAGCTCTAAAAGGTAATGGTGGGTTTTGTGTTATTCCTCACCTGTGCAGATGTGTGTTGGCTAATTCTACATGTGCCTTTGCCAAATGTCAAATAAACAAAGCTATGCTAAACTAAAGGTTAGGTCCTCAAACTGACCCTTGTAAAATCAACCAAGGCCGAGATTTTTCCTTAAGAGCCACTTGAGGAAAAAGGCCTTCAGTCTGGCCCTGGAGTGGAGTACCAACAGCAGTGAAGAGGCAATATTATCCTCAATATACACGGGAAGGGACTGAAGCTCAAGCACAGTCATAGATGATGGGAGGCAGAGGGGAGCGGAAGGAAGCTACAGAGAGAGGTGGGACACAGAGGTGGGACATGACGGAGGGAGGGTGCTAATGATGGCGGTCAGAGGGTGAAGCCACAGAGGCAGCATCGATCGATGGCCATGACGCATTGTAATCAATGCATGTGGTAAGACAGGGCGTGTGCACAAATGTGCTATCTTCTCCCTTCATTTGTCCTCCAGCGACATTTACAATACGGCTGCATTTATTGATCTATCACTTGATCATTTATATGAGTATGAGGATGTTCATTCAGTGTTAAGAATATAATGCAAATACTTGAAAATCTGAAATTTCACAAAACCAATGAATTGGTCTAAACTAAAGGTGGTCACTCCTAACCGTACACTGGGATGCACATGCTCCAAGTTTGTTTGTTTGTTTACTTGCCCTTCTCCAGTATGTCATATACTGTGCACATTGAGTGTGTCGATATATTTTCTAGAGTTACATGAGCAGATCAGTACCACTGCCTTGTGCCAGGCCTCTAGGAAACCATTGCTCCTGTTGTAAACATGCTCTGAAACCATTCACTGCTCCCTACAAAGTCCTCTATACCACCAATTTCTAGTTCTGTCTGAGAAAATTATTATAGGCCTAGTATCCCACAATGCATTGTGAAAAATGTTGTACAACCGATAGTCACTAACCAAGCAGTACTATTTGTATTGCTCTTGTGCTGAAGACAGGAAATAGTGAAGTGAAAATATGCCAAATTGTCAAAAAGTGCTTTTAAAAAATCTTGCAAGTGAACTCAGTTCACTATCGAGTCCTATACTGGAAGTCTCTGGATAGTGAGTGTACACAATCATAGAGCAGCAGCTGTTTCTAGTTTTATGCTAAGCTAGTGTAAGCTAACTAGCAGCTGGCTATAGTTTCATACTGAAATATGAGATTGATACTGATCTTCTCATCTAGGTTTAACAAAGAAAGCAAATCAATGTGTCCAATTTCCTAAGATGTCAAACTTTTCATTCAATATTTCATCGCTTATCCAAATTGCTGATTCACAACAGACCAAAAGAACACTAGTTGTTCCACTTTCCTGTCCTCAGTTGCTGTCTGTACCGTTCTCCCTCTCACTGGTGTTGCAAACAGTGGCTCCTCACACTGTCAGTTTCCCTCTCTGCTCAAACACAGTCACGCTGTCAAACACAAACAAGGGGAAAAATCAGACAGGTGGAGTGAGAGGCGAGTGCCACAGATTTGTCGGCTGCCTCTCCCGAGCTCATCTATTATCCAGCTGACTCCTCGCTGACCTCGGGGCTGGTGCCTGTGTACTGTGGAGACCTAGCTGTCCTGATATCACTCACCACTGTTTGTACGCATGTGTGTGCATTCATGCCAGGGTGTTTGTGTGTGTGTGTATGTGTACAAAAAGTGTGTTGGAGAGCCTCCCTTACCTGGTCAATAATTAAAGTGACTGCTTTGTAGGAGGAAAGAGACTCAGGCATAACAGACATTTTTTAAGCCTTTATTAAGCCAGAAAAAGATGGCCGAGGAACCGTACTCATCTAGGGATACATGAAGGGGCTGGTGTTTTTATTTTGGGGCCTTCAACACAGACATTTGGGAAACAGATGACACCGTATGCAAAGAGAATTACAATAAAGGTGAAAGTGGAATTAAATAGCCTATTACCATAATACATAAGAGGTCAAAAATGTGAGTGCAAAGGGTAAAACATGAGTTTGGGCTCTGTATAAGAAGTATCAAAACATTCTGTGTCTCTGTAATATTGCAGCCTCATCTACAAAGGCAGCAGTCTAATAATAAGTTCTAGGTCCAGAACTAAGAGCCAATTATTTTTTCATACAGAGGGAGCTGGGCTGATAGTCACACACACACGCTCTCACACACACCATGCTCTTCTTTGCTCTCTGCCTCTCTTCCCAATCTTCTTTATATTTTATCAAAGGCAAAAAATGTTATGTCATTCCTGATCTGCTGCAATACTGAAGGCAGTGGTCATGTCAGTTTTCTCCATGTGCATGCACGTGTAAAAGCTGAAACACCGTGTGCACACACGCCTGTGAGAAAGTGTGAGAATGAGACACATTTGTGTACATGAGCAACCCGTTTCTTCATTCCAATTAGGATTTTTATACACATTAAGGCACTCCAGATTACTTTCCCAAAATCTGCCTGCCCGGGACAGCCTGATTCAATTGGCTGCTGTTAATACACAGATTAGGGAACTCTCTTTGCATCCTAATCCTCCCTGCTTCATTCTCCCTTGTCGCAGAATGGGGAAGGTGTGTGAGAACAGGTTAGCCAATAGCAGGCATTCACTGTAGGATTACACTTGCAAGGGCAACTTTAAGCCTGTGTAATTTGGTTGTTAGAGAGGTGGTGTGAAAATGATGGTATTTTAGTGAGCTTGTGATAGTTGCTTACTGATGTAGAAGCTGCAGAAAGTGGTTTTAAGTTTTGTTTTTTCCCCTCCTACATTTACAATTCAATGAAAATATCTCATGTGGTTCTTGAAAAGCATCACTAACTTTGCTACAGGAGACAGTTTGTAAAACTATGGAAAAGAATAGGAGCCAGCTAACACCTGAACACGAGCTGATGAGAGGGTGTTGAAGATTTTTTAGCAAATGAGAAAAGTGATGTGTTGTTAGCTAAGAGAAATGGAAAAAATATTGATTAAGATTTTTAAAAATGTATGGATAAAAAAATGAAATGACGACGATAAGCATGATATAGCTACATGGTAGTTGACTTGAATTCATCTGATAGGGCTGTTGGGGTACATCCAATAACAATATACTACTTGAAAATAGTGTTTATTTAGTATTAAAGCAGTCAGGATCAATAAAGAATGAGATTTTTCCAAAGTAAACTTCTTCTTATCTGAGTATATGGTAACAGTATAAAATGAAACCCTGCATAATGATTGATAGGACTGTGTCTAGTGTCTGACCCTGAAATTTGTAAACACTTCCATGTCTGAGCAAAAGGGGGAGCAGTGAGCAGCTGTGTGTGTGTGTGTGTGTGTGTGTGTGTGTGTGTGTGGAGGGGGAACTTCAGCAGACAGTGCAGCCTTGAAATGTGAAGTGACAGCTGCTTTCAAAGCATACAGGATGAGCGCTCCTCTTATAGTAAGGAAGTCCTTACCGGGGTTTGCAAGGAATAACAAGAGCCGGTGTGCCAATGCATCATCCTGCACTTTCTCCTCCTTATTTTGCACTGGACAGGTCAACCGTAAGTTTCAAAAATAAAAAATAAAAAATAAAAAAATGATGTCAACTAAATGCCTCAAGAGCTGGGATGCTCAATAGCTGTGTGTGCTATGTTAAGTGGCATGCACTTTAGATATTGTGTTACTCTGTTTCTCTGCGGTCCAATAAAGAAGAGATGCCCATGACCATTAAAATCTTTGAAAATCCCTGAAGAGCTGCTTCCAAAGGCTGGTGATGATTAATAATTTATCTACCTTAGTACGTGTTTTAAGTTCACTATGTTATTTATTCATATCCCAGGTGAAGTGTCAAATCCCTTGTTTGTGTATACTTGTCAGTAAAGTGGATGACTCTTATTTAGTTGAACGTGTGTGGTTGAGAGGAGTTTTTTTTTCGTGAGAGAAGTTAAAAACTGACACAAGTACTTTGGCATTCGCTTTCTTTGATATCTTGTCTCATTCAGATTGTAATATTTAATTTACTTTAGCAGCCTTTGTCCACGAGAGGACTATTTAATTGCAGAGGATAGAAGATGCATTGGAAACTGAAGATATGAGTCATTTAACCTTACAAAAGAGCCATCAAGGTATGCAGTTTTAAACAGGCCACACCTGGTGCCCTTTAATGTTGCTGGCGGCACACTGTTCACACTTCCTACAAAGAGCGCAGGAGTAACCCAAACCTCGTAGAATCTGCTCCTCCTCTGGGAGTAGTTCTTTATTATTCCTCATCCTCAAGCACGCCATGGCCCTGTGCTACACACACATGCGCGCACACACGATGACAGTATGTTTTCATTGTATGGTGGAAGTTATTCATGTGAAGACTTTGGCAGACAGGGCTACTGCTACAGTAACCCGACTTTTTTTTACCTAAATTAGTTCAACTACTACAAAATCTATCCAAGAGCTTTTTATATGTAGAGCCTCAGCCCATAGTGAACCTGTAAGTACACGCAGAATGGAACAAGAGAGTAGACTTGTGCAAGTACATGCTTGTGTGAATGCAAATATGTATACAGTATGCGTGCAGTTCTGTGAGCTGGCAAACCTATTATTACATCTCTAATCATCAGCACTTCAGTCATTTATTCAGAAACGTATCATTAGCTGACCTATGTGGTATGAAGGTAACGCATACACACAGGAAGTACCATGGCAACTTTAGTATCACACAATATACGTATATAACACTGTGTAGCGTGTATAACAAATGGTTGTGACCGAAACTCTTCATTCCTGTGTCCATTCAAATATCAAAGTCCATTCACCACCAGACTGTGTCTCTTCATTTCTATGCATCCAGGCCATGAATGTAACGCTACCCTCCTGGCACACAGGGCAGCCTACCTCTCTGTCTCTTTGTTTAGCATACATGTGACACGGGCACAATAGAGTGCTGCACAATAGGCCACTTATTGAGTGACTGGCAGGGAGTGGGACACATCCCTGATCGTCTGTCACTCCGCTGCCTCGTGCACCCGAAGGCTCATGGTCAGTGTCAGGTTGCACTCTCCTGTGACGAAGAGGCGAAGGCACCCACTGCCATATTGGAAATCTGGGAGAGGTCACAGAGGTCAATTGTATAAAAGACCGAGGGGAGGAGCAAACTGGGTACTGTATTTACACACTTCTTTAATGCTGACTATATATCAGTTTAGTTGAACACTGTCAGCAATAATATCTGAGTTTTGTGGTTGATTTGATCATGTTTTTTCTTTTTTCTTTTCAGTAGATAATGTGACAACATGGAAACAGTTTGAACCTCAGTTTTTCTGAAATGGTCAACGATGAGTCACATAGACCTAATCTAATTCATCTTATCTTAAACTGAATTAGCAATAAGTGAATCATGTTGTGAGTAGCCTACATGTATTTCATTAACATGTTTTCTAGTTGTACTCCTCCCTGACTGTGTCTATGTTTATGGTTGTTTATGCATGTGAAATCAGTTGCAACTGATATTTTCCACCTTGTCACTGTCAGCTGACTATCAGTCGTTGCCTTCAGCTTAACTGATTCTCTCTAAGATCCCAAGCTCTTGCACTTCAGAAGCCTGCCACGACCTTCTGGCCTGTTGACAACAGCAGTTTGAGAAAAGTCAAAGGTTTAATGTGCCATCGGATGTAAACATGACACGGTATTACAAGCATGTGATATCATATGGGTCGGCGCTCATGTTGTTAACAATAGACAGCAGTGTTTCAAGAATTAGAGATACATTTTCAACTACATCTCAAATATTCTTTCTTTCTTTCTTTTTAATGTTGTTAAATGATGTTCTTACAATATTTAGTTACTTACGTTTTATGATTTTTGTGCTTACTTTTAAAAATGTGCAATATTAGACTATAAAAACATTCAATTACAGGCCTGCGTTCAAAACATAACTTCATTAAAAGCAGGAATGTAAACCTGTCAAAAAGAACTATGTTGTGTTTCAAATTGGCTCCAGTGTCTGTTGCAGTATTATATCATTTAATTTAATTGCATTAACACATCACTAATGCAACAGACACTATTTAATGTTGTAGATTTTGGATGTGAAGCTAATTCTGTGACTTCTATGGCAATGAATCACTTTTTATAAGGGGCCAGTGGCTCTAGCTGTCATATGTAGGCTAGTGTAGGAGGAGCACACAATGCAAACTCAAGTAAAATATGAGTGGACCTCAAAACCATTTATATTTTCTCACATGGGCCTGTTTGCTCTTCCCCAAGCCCTTTCACATTTTTGCATGAGAAGCTTACAAACTGCTCCATTTCTGAACCCTCTCTCTCTCTCTCTCTCTCTCTCTCTCTCTCTCTCTCTCTCTCTCTCTCTCTCTCTCTCTCTCCCTCTCTCTCTCTGAAGGTGGGGGCAGAGAGAGAGAGAGAGAGCTATTAGCTGTGCGCTGCAGACATCATTAGGAGGGGAGACGCTTTCCACCGTCAGCGCCGTCACAGCAGAGCAGGGGAGCCCTGGCAACAAGGAGAGACACAAACTCAGCAGCCCGTTACACCCAACAGTAAGTCACACTAAACTATTCATTGAGAGCTCATTTCGGCAGCCTGACAGCGCTTTCTCCGTGACACTTTTTCCCTCTTTTGGAGCTGTGGAGAGAAAATGGCTGGAAGAACTGGGCAGGGTGGCGCTGACGCTCTGGTTTACTTCAAAGCCTTGGAAAATGTTTACTTCGTCTTCTGACCTATTTTTTTAAGTGACCAAACAGTAGAGGGGCGTGTGGGGTCTGGCTATATACTCTTGTCATTTCGAAACGCAAATGCAAAGTAGTGTTTAAGTGGAGCGAAAGAGAGCGGGGGTTTGGTCGGATTGTGACCGAGCGAGGAGCGCGTCCGCCGGGCGAGCTGGTGTCGGGCAGGCGCTGTACTTCCACTAACTGCGCCACTCGACCTCGGCTCAGTCATTTCGCTCTTTTGCAGACTATTTCTCAGCGATAAAAACTGACAAACATTTCTAAATAGCGTTGCCTCATGTCGTATGTGTCTTCTTATGAACTCTTTTCCCACTGACAAGGACTGTCAAAAGCAGGCATTACATTTTTATCTTCGTTTCACCATCGCGGAAGTGTTTTCTCTACACGAAAAAGAGACGGAGAACAACTAACCACAGTGCACATCATTTGTCCGGTGTTTGCGAAAACGCAGTTCCTCCTGTTTGACATGTTCTCGACTGTTTTATTTTTTGCGTATGTAACACGTTACTTCAGTGTTTTACACTGTCAGCTGGTTGTAAAGGACATAGGGTTTGTGATTGCTGGACTACCCGTGATGTCATTCATCCGAGCCTGGACCATTATATAACGGGACTGTAGGGAAGCCTGTGATAGCAGGCTATTTTTACTCTGTTTACACCTCGGAGTTGCACTCAGAGTAGGCTATGCGTCCCAAGTGGTAGCCTTATGCTTCACCCACATTATGATGAATTGAAAATGGCATCTTAAAAAAAAGAAAAAGGCCTGGTGGATAGATACGTGTACAAAGTGACTGAGATTAAAAAAAAGTTGTAATTCACCACAAAGGCTTCTCTTTTATGTTGGTGACTGTGCATTTATATTTTGCTCTTTGAACAAAACCTGTCAGTCAGTTTTACTTGTTGGATATATCCCTTGTCTTTTTTTCCCCCAAGCCCTTGGTGAGGCAATGAATGAACTAGGTAGTCATCCACTTACAAATACGCCATCATGCTTTACTCACAATATGACAACCATATAGTTGGCCAGTAATACATCTGAGCACAGGATTAAAAGGAATATAAAATAACACTGACTATGTGTAACAGGCAATATAAATGTTTACAACAACAGAGTAAAGGAAGGTTTCAAATAAAACTGGTCATTTTTGTGTTTGCTTGTCATCCCAAATGGACCTGCTTCATAAAAGTTTGTAGCTTACATGAAATATCTAAATACCTAATAAAACCATCTATCTAGTATTTGCAGAATACAAACACATAAATCCTACTCACACTAGTTTACTTAGCAAAATACATATTAGATTTATATAGTGCAAATAAGTGATGGAAGTGCTCACACCAATTGCTGATGGACATGTAAATTCAACTATGTTGGTGTTTGTTTGTGGGTGCTTTGTGGTTCACCTGCTTGTCACATTGTGTGTCAGGAAACAGCTGGAGTGTTTAAATGAAGACTATTTCACCACTTTTTTTTTTTTAAATATAGTCCACACATGACAATTAAAAACTGCCTTGCATGGCATCAACACCGGTTTCATGGTTCAGTGTCACTGTAACAGAAATGGGTAGGCTACTAATCTTGAAATCTCTGTTGTCAGTCTCTCTTGTTGTGAGTCATGGATGAATTCAATTCGTTTTTCTCCTGTAAACACTATTGTCTATGGTAATTTATTAGATAAGTAAATATTTTGTGTAAATGCTTGGATTATGATGCTAGTGTAGTTTGGCTTTTGTTATTTGTGCACATCTTTGGATGTTTTTTTTTCACTACTAATGTGATAGGGAAAGATGGTGATGAAATACAAGTTACATTACCACAACATAACTGAAGAATTTTAATTTAAATAGATCTATTTTTCAGAGTTTCATTTGCACTCCCTACTTGTATTGCTGAAAGGATCTGAGTTATATCAAAAGAAGTCCAATGTGATGTTATGTGGTGGTCATAAATCAGCTCTTCTGACAGTGATTTTTCATAGAGATTCCCCACATATAAATAGTATTTTTTTTTCTTTTGAGCAAGGACAAATATGAATATTTCTGTGAATAATTTAATTTGCACAGGGACATGATGACCTGTCACATTTAAGGTGCAGATGCAGCAACACGAACAATTGTGCTATATCTGAAGTGTCCCTTTTCTTCAGTACCTGCAAGGACTAAGGCAACCATGGTGAGGAATATGTAGTGTAGTATTACACAGCATAAATCAATAACAGCAGGGAGCGGGACAAGTCAGTGCAGTCTTTTTAAAGGTAAAGAAGAAATAGATAAATAGTGAATCAGGATGATGTTTTTATATCCTCAGGTGTGAGTAATACTGTGAGCAGGGAAGTTCTAAAAAGCAGATGGAGATAAGAGACTGGATTTTTTTTTTCAGATGAATGAATTTCTGCTGCTGACAAGAATTTCATTTCATTTTGAGCAGAAAGGGAACTGTGATCAATAGAGATATTAAAGCAGATATCAGCTTCACGGCCGTTTCGGCTAATGCTGCGTTCAAGGCAGGCTTTTGAAACCGTAAGTTACAGCTTCAAGTCACAACTACGACTTGGTAGCGTTCCAGGTAACCCGTAGCTCGTGTTTTTACCATCCTGTTGTCTGTGAAAGTTCCCTATAACGGCCACTCGTAACTTCCGACCCGTGAACTCGTACCAGATCGAACTGGTATGACTTCACAGGAAGGAAAAACACAAAGTACGAGTTTCTTTGAACGCACCATGAGTTAGCAGCCCCCGCCCTTGTCAGGCATCAATTGGTCCTCGTGCTACGTCACCACATTCACGCGCATCCCTTGGCTGCACACACAGCCCTTCATGCCGTTCTCTCTCCTCATTGGATAACACTTGTATCCCACAAGGAAAATTTTCTCCTCGGGTTACAGCAGAGCAGAGTGACGGAGAGACTCGTGTTTAGGCTGAAATACTTCATGTAAGTGATTGCTGACGGAAAATAGGACTATTTAGGACTTATATTAACAAAAACATTCCACTGATATCTGCTTTAAGATGATGGTATTTGTAAAATTACACTTTAGACTGGAGTTTTAAGAATTTCAGTTTTGCAACTGTTTGGTTTGGTCTCGTTCAAGTCTTTGTATTGTTGAGGCAGTGAGTCAGAGAGGCAAACAAGTACAGAGTTAAGAAGGAGTAGCTGAGGATCAGCTCTGTAATAGTAGATGCCTTGGTGTCTCATGATTGGGAGTGAAGGGGACCCAGTGTTAATCCCTGTGGGACACCACAGGAAGGTCTTGAACTTTATGGAGAGAAACAGCTCTGCAGTAAAGAACAATCAAAGGTGTCCATAATTGGCCATGCCGATAGAGGATTATAATTTTTTGAGGATTTAATGAGAGACACCTTGTTAAAAAGCTGTATTCAGGCTGAGGAGAGTGGGGCTGGTACACAGGCCAAAGTCAGCTGCACTGCGAATTTGAATAGGGCAGTTTTGGTGCTTGGACAGATATTGCCTCGCAGATGTGAGTTAAGCTGAGTGGAAACAGTACATTCCAGGATTTTAGACAAGAATTTCAGGGTTGCGATGAAAGAAAAGTTCAACTAAGCCATTTCTAGCACCTGGGCTTTCAGGATGGAGGTTGACAGCTAATGTCTGAAGACTGTCTGAAGGGTGGAGCGTACATGACCAGGGGAGAAAAGTTAATACAAAGGATGGAGAATGATGATCAACTTTTACACAGTGGATCAACTAAGGGTCCAGTAGGGTTTTTAAAATGAAGGGAAGATTTGATGGGATGAACTTCCAGACATGATGAACATTGTGTCAGACATGATGAACATTGTGTCAGACATGATGAACATTGTGTCAGTCTCACACACTGTTGTGTTGTTTTATTTGGCTGGAATTAATAACAATCTATTTACTGAAAATCGGCCAGTAGTAATTGGTGGACAATAAGTTGGGGATCCCTTACAATTCAGGTGAAAGGTAAAAAAAAAAAAGTAACTTTATTCAGAGAACAGTAGAGGGAGCAGTTGTTGGGTACCAGTTGAGGAGTGTTAGTTAAAGGAGCGTTAGATTGGGGCGTCAAAGGTTTAAGATCCCTGAGAGTAGCAGGTTCAATATTTTTAGTTGATTTCCATGTTGAACATGCAGCCTTTGTGAGAGGAGACGAACAAACTATAGTGCTCTATTGTGCGGTCATGCTGCTGTGAATCAGGCATGCTGTTCCACCCACCCACCTACCACACACACACTCTCACACACGCACTGCACTTTACCACTGCCACCATAGCCTTTG
The DNA here is from genome assembly GCF_905171665.1 of Trachurus trachurus. Lineage (NCBI taxonomy): Eukaryota > Metazoa > Chordata > Actinopteri > Carangiformes > Carangidae > Trachurus > Trachurus trachurus. Next base: position 18,151,873 of record NC_139904.1, on the reverse strand, counting down.
ATTTCAGCCGCCACTCACTTTCAAATGGTAATGAGAGGCAATTAGACGCCAATGTGTCCTAATCACAAGCCATTTAACTGAGCCTGGCTCATTTGTCAGAGCCATATGTGCACACCGACCCACACACTCAAACACACATGAATACACACATCTGCTAGATCACACTAAAGTGTTTTTCTTTGTCTTTGGAATTTGCTGCCTTTGTAAGGAAAAAGGGAAAAACAGTGCATTAGTGAGTGTGTGTGGTTTAGAGAGGCAGAGAGAGGTTTGCAGGTAATAACTGGGCGGACATTTCAGGGTTAAATGAATTTGTGACAGAAATGGCTTTATACTCAGACCTGCAAATAGAGGCAGAGTGAGTGATAGGTGGGAGGGAGGGGCAAATCAATCAACATGAAACAGGTGTGTGTGTGTGTGTGTGTATTTGTGGAGAAATGAATTGGAACAGCAATCTTTCCGCTTTAACTTTTGCACACAGAACATCTTTGACAGGTTACACACTGCAAGCAGAGCTTTAGTGGAGTGTAAACGCACGTAAGCACCCTTTACCTACCTTTCAAAATCTGAAATGGAATGTGCTCACATCCCCTGAGATGTTTGGAGTCTACATGGGTGAGTAAATGTTCTTGAACGCCTTTCCTCGCATCACCCCTGCCAGATCATGGTGTCTCCTTGTGAGCTCACTAAAACAAACAAACCCTGCCTTAGGTGGTGCTGGGGCAGACCAGATACCTATTCTTCAAGAGAGAATAGGGCAGCCAAACATGCTGCATTAAAATAATAACCTGCAACATTAAAATGATATAGAAATAAGCTCCCTCATTTTTGCCACTACAGATCAGAGTGTAAACTCTCATCACAGTGTACAAGCAACGCTGCAAGGAGCCGTAACAAAACACAGGCATTTGTTAGAATAATGTAAACATCGTACATAGGAGTTTATTTAGCTGAGCTCACTCTGTCTTCAGAGATGCTGCACACTGACAAGAGCCAAAGCAATGCATACCATCAAGTAGCACATATCTTAAAGATATGTGTTCCAGCAAAACTGGTCAGCATATTGATTAGACATTCTTTTCCAGTGCCTCCCTCCTCCTCCCTTACCTCGTCTCTTTCTGATATTGTTTCCATGTTTTATGTTACTTTCACACACAAGCCCTTTCTTTTGATGTGGGCTAATCCTTCATCCTTGGTCTTCTCCGGTTACACAAGAGGCATGAGCTAGAAGAAGCGAGAGTAGGTAGTATGGGACAAAAACGTGTGAGGAAAATGATTTTGAAAAAAGTAAAGCGTAGTGGGTGGGGGTGGGGGCAGATCAAGAGATTGAGCTGTCTGGTTGAACCATGCAGTGCGCTCGGAACTTTTTTTTTAGCTTTTCCTTTCATCCTCCTCTATTCATGAACGCACATAGTACACATGCATGCTCGCCAGAGAAAGGAAACGCTCGCACACAGAACACGGCTTTCTAAAGGGGATCAATGGGAGTTTTTTTGTATTTTGTTTGAGAGAAAATTCCACCGTGAGCTGCTGTGTGTGCCTTGTACTTCTTGGTCTCTGTGGAAGGTGGAAATTCACTAGAGATGAATAGGACACTTAAGTCTGCAATTCACCTATAAAACATGAAAATGAGCCTGTATATATTGTAAGGGTCAACAAGGCCCCTTGTTAATGGTCTTGTTAATGACTGAACTTCTGTAATGTACTTGCTGGAAGTCCCATTAGTTGTATCATTCAATTAAAGCATCCGTCATAACACTCAGAGGGGGGTTGCTGCTTTGTTTAGTACTTGTATTTGTGGATTTCCTCCTGATTTGTATACGTGTGAGAACATTACACTGCATGCACAAATTTGCGGCCTCTATTTCCGCACTTACCGTCTTTATTTTAAAGTGGCAGTCTAATCAATACCAATCTTCTGAATGACCAGGGTAGCCCCAGTGTCTGAATGAGAGAGGGGGAGAGAGAGAGAGAGAAGGAGGACTAAAGCCATCCTACAAACTTGTGTTACACTGTCGGGTCGATAAGCCGCTGCATGGCTCAATAACCATGTGAAAAAGGGAAGCTGGCTTTAGGACTTAAGTCAGCCGTGTGTTGGCTTTGGCTCTGTAATGGCTGCCAGTGTAGCTGACATGATATACAGTTGTGTATACGCCAAGCAGGTTGCTGTAAAAGGCTAAACTGGATTGAGCCCCAGAGTGTATGGTGTTTAAACGATGACAGAGTGCTCATATGGGCAAACAACAAGCTTTCAGGCTGCAAATTCGAGTTCCTGCGTCAAGTCGAAATCCAAGTAACTCATCAAAACATTTCAGATCCTAAACTCTCTCCAGAAAAAAATACTGTGCCTAATGCATCAAATGTGATGCTTCATGTAAATGATCATGCAATAGTCAATTCAGCATGCTCCCCCTGTGATCTTTCAGCTTTGATTCATATTTGATCACATTCCAAGTAAAGCCTGACTGAGACGAGGAAAGGGTTTTAAGCGTTGGTATGGGGTGTTTTACAGCTTAAACTATTATTCTCCAAGTTTCTTTTCTAAATAATATTTCTACTCATCAGCCTACTTCAGTTTCCTTGTGTAATGGACATTTCCTCCTCTGCTGTTTCCTTCAGTTGACCTCTTCTCTTCTCTTCTCTTCTCTTCTCTTCTCTTCTCTTCTCTTCTCTTCTCTTCTCTTCTCTTCTCTTCTCTTCTCTTCTCTTCTCTTCTCTATTTTGCTAGTCTAGTCTTCTCTGCCTTATCCTTATCAGAGGCAGTAGAGGATTACAGAGGGAGGTTGACACTGACTGGCAGCCAGACAGCTCCTGCAGGCTCTTCTCTTCCCCATAGAGCTCCAGGCCTGGGACAGGGATAAGCTGACAACCTGGGACACAGTCACATAGATAGCGATGTGGAGGAGAGATGAGAGAAGAATGTCAGTATTAGGGGTCATACATACTGTACTGAAGCCCAAGTGTACAATTTCTCGTGAAGCACCTAAATTGTATAGTTGTGAGATTTGAAAATTATAGGCTTGGCAGCCGAAGACAGTGGATTGCTCTGACAATACTCTTAAAAAAAACTGGGGCACCACAATAAGAACATTACAACACTCTTTCTTGCACGTCATTTTTTTGTGTTCTGGTAGCCCAAACGTCCTGCACATGTGCATTTAATATTGAGGAAAACCTTTTAGCTACTTTACACAATGTCAAACTGGCAACAAAGACACTGTCCCTGTCTGGCTGGCTTCCCACCCACCCACAAACACTTAACTCAGTCTCTCTCTCTCTTGCTCAGATTGAAGTCACAGTACAATAGGCTAGTTTGTATCTTTAAAACAAACAAACAAAAAATCTACCCAGGGGGTTGCAAAGCCTCTAGACCCTCGGCTGCAAGGTGGGTGTGTGGGTATCAACAATAACTTAAGTTCAAGCCAGAAGGATATGCATTGAGAGAGAGGAATTCAATAACAGGAAAATGGCCAGTGATAGAAACAATCCCTGGAATACCAAAACCCACCCTTCACCAATGTTGTTCTTGGCACAAATTTGCTTTCCATTACTACTGTTTACTCCTTGGGATGCTGATGTCAAGCCTCGGCACATGGCATTTTTGGGTCATGTCAGTTCATCACACCCCAGAACATCTTATTACATTGATGGTGTGTGATGTGGCATGTGCTGAACTCCAGCATATCCTTAGCCATCAGCGCCTTTCTGACAATGCATCAGTGAATGAAAACAAAGGGCTCGGGACGGGTCACCATATGGTCAGGGGCATACATGGGTGGGCACTGGATGACAGGTTGAGACAGGCCTGTGCAACTAAACCACAGGGAATATTTAAAACAGTGCCTGTAAGGCTGAAACTATTCCCTCCCCAATCAAGCGGTGGTGTGGTTTGAATAGAGTAAGTTGCTGGATGCGTGGCTGGGTCGCTGGCTCTCTCTGTCGGTCTCTGTCTGTCTGTCTGGCTGGCCGGCTGGCTGGTAGTTGTGGCTTGGCCAGTTCATCTTTTTTACTGGATGACTGACTGGCTGCCTGGCTGTGGATCAGCTTCATCTGGCTGGACATTTAGCTGGATGCTTGGCCTCAGGCTAGCTAGCTGACAAGCTTTCTGGCTGCCTGACTGATTGACTGACTGACTGACCGACTGACTGACCGGCTATTATTTCCATCCCTTCCCTTAGCTATGTAGTAAGCTCATGACATTGGAACAGGGACATTTGGCTGTAACAGTCAGGGAGGTGTGCTAATACACTGCTGTAGAGATAAGACCGATAGTGAGCCAGGATGTTCCCTGCCTGCACATGAGCCTCATGAGTCCATCATCACGTACACTATCGGGGCCCCTTTGGAGAATATCTCTCTCTATTTTCCCCCTTAGACTGGAGTCTTTGATATTAGATTATACAGTATTTTGACAGTTTCTCTAGTGGCATGCTGCTATTGCTTGTCCAGCACAGTGCTATCTGTTCAGAGTAACTAGATTGTTTACGTTGCTGGCCGCGGAAAGGCAACTTAATTGTAGCTATAAATTACAGGGACATGTTCAAAGATGGCGGCATCACTCCTACTTTGATTGTAGAGACAAAAGAGCGGTGCAAGACAAATATGGCAGCACATAACCTAATGGAATTCATTTCTGTCTAGTGCTGTGCCTGGTACAACACTAAATTCAATATACTACTTCTGCTCTGTTAGGTTGATCTGCCCATGTCCACAAGTACACTACAAACACTGCAGTATATCTTGCATTTCATCTGCAGCATAAGATTGCTGTTTAGATAGGACTTGTGCAACTCTGAAAGTGCCTATGTTTGTGTTTCTGTGTGTGTGTGTGTGTGTGTGTGTGTGTCTTTAATTAGCTACGGTTGTTCGTCTGTATGCGGTTGTGTCGGCTACACTTTAAGCTTGTGCTTTTTTGCCAGTGTGTTGATCAGAGGGTGAGTGTGTGGCAGGGTTCAGGTGAAGAGCTATGACACGGATAAATGAGGTTAATGTGAGGTTTCACTGTGGCCTGGCTGGGCTGCTTCTCTGACACTGTCATCTACTATCAGCTGCCACAGTGGGGGAAGCTAACCTGGCTGCAAAATGGCTCATTGCCACGCTTACCCTGGATGTATATGCACCGTACATTGTTCAGAGTAATGCATCCTGTAAGATACCCATGTTTTTACACACAGACACAAACACACACAGACACACGGACACACTTGTTGCAGCTGTGCTTATGCTAGCGTACACACCCATTGCAGGGGCTTGCCCAGGGAAAATACCTGTGGTAGGAGAAGAAAGTTGACCTAATGGGAAATTACTAGGCATCCTCATCAGACCAAAAATAACTCTGTTTTTTTTTGTACATTCCGTAACCTAAATGGCTCTTACTGGAACTTTTAAACTTCCCAGATGTCAGATCTCGGTAAGCCAGAGTTAGATTGTCAGGTGGTTTTAGAATCATCAGCATCATCGAAGGTATCTCTTAAGTCTAACCTCAGGAGGAACTGATGGTCTGAAAGGAAATAGCTGATGGTTACCGGCAGCAATGTCCAAAATATGTGACATTTGTGTAATAAGTAGCCTACATCCGTTGTGGTGTGTGTGTGGCAAGTCTCACCTCGTTATCAGTGTGTGTATTCACCATTTATAGTTGGCCCGTCTTTAAAAGAGTTCATGGTGAAATTTCGCTGAAAATGTTTGACTTGTTCTCAGCTGAAGGTCTAAAATACTCAGATACTGTTTTCATTTTTCTAACAGAGTGGATATTGTGAAGCTTCTAAGACCATGACAGTGATTCAGGGCCCAGCTGCCAATGAAGCGACTGGATTTAACTTTTATTGTCAGTTGTTGACACAGCTATGTACTCTCTACTATTTTTTCACTGATAGCATGCCCCATAAATGTCACAGCGGTGCAACTCAGATGAAAAAAAGTATAAAGAAAAAAAAAAGAATTGTTTTTCCGTGCCGCATTTACTGCATTGTGTGATCAGTAATGCGTTCTGAAAGTGTTAGTACAATATTTCCCACAGCACTCGAAGACATCCTGCAACTAAGACAGATTTTGAATGGGCTCCTACTACGGCCTGCCTGTCAGATGTTGCAGATGTAGCATTAACCACTAACCCTTAAAAAAAAAGACGAAGAAAGAGACAGAGGAACTCCCCGCCTCCTATCAAACCTCTCACCACTAGTTAGCCTCAAAACCCAACAACAGACAATCTTTTTGAGTGAAAAGATGCCTCTCTTCGCTCCGGTTTTTCCTCTCTCTCAACTCAGTGCTTTGGGTTTTTGAGGCGAGCGCCCAGTCAGCTTGGTTTAATGCTACATGACGTGCCATTAGCTCTGCCAGCGATTTGCCCCCACACTACCTCTAGCGCTGCTGCCTGAGATGGATAGCTGAGTGCATTTGCAACCTGACAGGACACGCTACCTAACTGTAGACTCCTGCTGAATGGGTGCAGGGTGGAAGTACAGAGGTGGTGTAGTGTAGGAGGCACTTCATGGATGCCATTTACACTTACATAAAGCATGAGGACTGTGTGTGTGTGTGTGTTGGGGGGGGGTTGGCGAGGGGATTGGTCTGAGCATGTGGGTTCGGTCATTATGAGTAAGAGCATGCAAAATTCACGAGCGTCAAACTTGAACAAAATACGCCTGTCATAACTCATCACTGACGTCGCGCACACACCGATTTGCTGTATGTCACATTATCAACATGACCCCCCCCCCCCCCCCCCCCCCCCAGGCTATGGCTCCATATATTGATAGTGTGGAACCTGTCAATGATGAACTATCAGATGAGCGATATTTTGCCGTGGTTGCAAAATACAGCTGTGTCAGCCGTGCGATTCACAGAGGACGCTGCAGCCTTTGCCCTCCGAACTTAATGTACAAGATACATGACAAAATCCCAAGTTTGTTAGACTTTGCATTATTTGTTACATATGCATGCTTGTAGGCAGTAAAAAAGCATATTAAAATGTGTATGTGTGCGTGTTATCAGGTGTGTCTGTATGTTTGACTTCCCATCTATCTGCTGGCCTGCAACAAGTTCGAGGCTTTATCAGTGTGACCCACATGTTATCTGTACTTCATAAAAGCTCCTCTCGGAACTGATCATTTGTCGTATTGCATCGACCGTTTATCTGGCGGTCATCATGTCGAAATCAATCGAAAACTGGACACATCCACAAGTTCAAAGATTCACGTTGCAAAAGTGTTCTTCCAATCCCCAAATCACAACACAGCAGCTCAAGTCCCCTCTGCCACAAACACCCTATGATCTAATTCTCGGAAACCTTGCACAAGGCTGCTAAGAAGTTGCTGGATTTGCAGGTTTCTGTTTGAACTTTTTGCAAGGGTTTTTACTCCGACCCAGGTGTGTTTGCCAAGTGCGGCACATGATCGGAATCCGCCAATAGCAACGCACCTCGGCCACCCCCCCTCTCTCTCTGGTCCAGCTTTGGAGAGGAGATTTCTAGGGTTTATATTGTTGTTGTTTACTTCTAATCTTTTAAAACTGAGGCACAGTTTCGTAATGCCTCGTAAAAAGTAGTAAGCTTGTGTCCTGTATGCGGCTTTCTGTTTGTAAGCCCCCATGAGACGAAGAAAGAAACGTTTTGACCAGATGTGGATCAGCTCAGGCTGTCTGGTTTTCTCTGAGAATTACCTTTTGGCTGCGATCTGTAACTTTCACCATTGTAACTTTTTCATCTGTGCTCATATCAGCAGCTTTTTTTTTTTTTTTTTTTTACTGTAGAGCATTTATCTATTGTTTTTATGATAAAGCTGTGAGAGATATTTATCTAGACTTTGGGAAAAATCACGTGAATGCCCTTTTCTTTTCTTTTTGCAGTGTAAGCACTACAGTGTGTCTCGGGGCACCTCTTCTTGTAAGTCCCATGTAACTGATCATAACAAGTCATTCGAGCCATGGCTCCCAGACCCAAGGTGCTGTGACTCATGGAAGATTTCCAGCCAGTTTCTTAACATTAGTGCATGAGTCAGAGTGAGCTGGGTCTGGCTGAAATATGTCCACGTCTAAGCATATAAAGGGATATCTGAGGTTTAATCGAGAGTCGTTAAGCTTTGTTCCAGGCACAGAGGAACACGCTGAAGTCAATCGAAATGTTTTGTTCAAAATTGTAAGTAATAGGTGCCTGTTTTGGGAAATTATTGTTAATTGAACTGACTTTCAAAACCACAAACTGTTTTGTTCTTTTGAAAAGTGTAACACATACTGTAACATTTAAAGGCAATTTGCCTATAGAAGTAAAACCTGTACTGAGTATTGAATAGTATCAGAAATCACAATACACAGAATCCAGTGCTGTCTGAGAACTGTTGCCTCATGTCTGTCGATTATCCAAATAAAGAGATTTATTTTACTTGACCAGACAATATGTTTGCTGTTCTCATACTGAAAAGGCAAACTGTCATTTGGATTCTGTGAGAGCTATTTTTGGCACTTTTCAAAGCTTGCAGATGTTTTCTGTGAGAGGTTCAGAGGTGACCAAATGCACTGATGATCCCTTAACAGTGGAGATAAAAATAAATAAATAAATAAAAAGTTTAAAAAACCTGGTCTTGCACAGAATATAATGACGCAAGTGCTTCTGCATAGTTTCCCAAATAATCAGACTTCTCGTCCTCTGTATAACATCTCAGTAACCAGTGTTTTGCAACTGTAGCAGGGCAAGTTTCCTGACCACTGTAATGAGGCCTTTAAATTGCCTGGGATCATTTTTTAATCCTTTAAATTGATTGTTTAATTTGTGCTCGGTTGAAAAGCTTTGTTTAAGCTAGTCTTCAAATGTGCAATAATGTGCTGTGAAACATAATTTATACCCAGCTAACTACTTTAAATGAAAAGCTGATACCTCGGCCAATTCATAAAAGACTTCATAGGTCCTATTCACATAGTTTGTGCAACATAGAGGTTTTCTTTGAACAGTTACTGGACCCCTGCTGAGCCCAGGGTCGGGAGCTTAATGTCTATTTGGGGAATCCAGAATGCTTTTATAAAAATAAAAAATGTCCACAATCCTGTCAAGTGCAAAGCAGCAGGAAAACATTTTTTTCACGGGGAGATGAATAGAAGGGAGGGGCTCTCTTGTCTGGCCAGCACCAATAAGTTGTTGGCTCCTGTGCCGTCCTCTCCCCTGCTGCTTCATCGGGGGAATCACTCAATTATTGAACCAATGCTATGTGGATTGTGAACATGTGAGTGCGTGTGTGAGGCTGTGCACACTTATTATTATATTGGACATGGAGTTTGTTGATTTGTGTGTGTGTGTGTTTGGAGGTGAGCTGAAAAGGACCTGCAGTAATTTCACAGAGCTAGAACTGTGCGCCTGCCCCACTTTCAGTCTTTTAATCATGTATAGACACTTGGGGCGCTCCTGTGTGTGTACACACGTGTGTGTGTGTGTGTGTGTGTGTGTGTGTGTGTGTGTGTGTGTGTGTGTGTGTGTGTGTGTGTGTGTGTGTGTGTACTGTAGCTGTGTTAAGTGGAGTATGAGAGAGGGTTTCGGTACAGTATGTGTCAGAAGAGATTGTACTCAGAACTCCCTGATCCACGACTACACTCTGTGTGTGTGTATGTACTGTGTGTGTGTGTGTGTGTGTGTGTGTGTGTGTGTGTGTGTGTGTGTGTGTGTGTGCTTTCTAATGCATATGTCTTTTCCTCTACACAGAGAGGCAGATCGGTCACTACAGAATCACTGTCCTCATTTAAACTGTTGGGCTGCAACCGATTTTGTTGGCAGTGATTCATTGCTCTGAATATGTTTGTCAATCTGAAATGTATTTTCTGAGAAATAACACAACATGCAAATAGTATTACAAAATAACAGACCTCTGCTTTTTATTTTGTTGTACCTCGATTGTGATGCATGTTTTTATTATATGTATTTAGATTTTGATATTTATATTTTGTGTGTGTATGTTGATGTTTGCACTTTTTTTTTGTTCGCCCCTCCAACAATGTATTCTCAGTATGACCTTGTAGCAGTTTGTAGCCCAATGGTGCCCATCCCTGTGACTAACACCCAGTCTAACAAGCTGCCACAAGCAACTGCTCTATTGTACTTGACAAGAACACAATATAGAGTCAGGCAGCAAGCTTCCACATGCCTCCCCTGTGTGTAAGGTACAGTACAACATGCTAATATATATTTAAGAATACAAATTTGTCTCATATGCAATAATTATATTTGATATTTCTAGTTAAAAGTGACACCATGTGTCAGTGGTTACAATTGCCACCTCAAGGTAGCAATCATCTTTAAAAATAGAGCAGTATTTAATCCTAACACCATGGAAGTATTTGAGCCATGGGTTCCCTGACCAGGCCAGCAGGCTCACCGAGAGAGGAGCTAAGGACAAGGCGTTTAGAGTTTCATTTAGAAACACTGAAAATGAAATAATGATGTGTGATTTGGCTGAGGGGAGAAACTCACTCTTCCTTTGTGTGACATGTAAACCAAGCACGGGGCCTGAACTTTGTAATTTGTTTATTAGTATTTGTTATCTTACACTACAATCCGCCTGCAGTATTTGCTTTTGCTCATGGCTCATTTGTGCGTAGCTGCAGGGAGAGGAGAGGTCACGCTAGACGCTAGACACGCCTGGACCCCGGAGCCAAGACAGCAGTGCCGTACATCTCCAGCTCGTCGAGTATTGACAGTGTAGCTCACTATGGAATGCTAACAGCCAGGCAGGGTGTGGCTACGCTAACGTAGCCACTCTGACCCTTTGACCTTGGTTATATAACTGATTGTCAGTCTGTTGTAGGAATGAGAAGGAACAACTTTATGATGTGTCATGAGGCTGACGTGACCTGACAATGACATAACCTCCAGTCATAAGAACCAACCATGCTGACCTGAAATGCCACATTACTCTCTTAAGTTATTTGAGTTTCGTGTTCAGATTTCTGAGGAAGACAGTCTTGTTCTTTGTTTTTGTTTTGTTTTTTTCCCACGACAACACCTTTTTATTATTTTGCAGATTTTAATGAGAACCTATATTGCATTCACACTTTGCCAGAGGTCACCAAGGGCATGGTATACAAAGACACACATGCACATATGCACTTCAATATACACACAACACTAGTAGTCAAGGTTAAACAAAGATAACCAGACTTTATTTGGGTTAAGGGCAGTGCAGCACATTGGAACTGAGCCACAACCTGACACACACACACACACACACACACACACACACACACACACACACACACACACACACACACACACACACACACACACACACACACACACACACACATGCACGTATACGTACGTAGCACACACACCTGTCAGTGTTGGCATCTGGTCAGTCCTCTTTATTGTAGTCTCTCTTTCTGTTCCTTTGTCCTCTCTGTCTTGGTCATCAGACCTTGTAGCAGGATCTCTAGGGACAGCTGGTGGGGCAGTGTGAGCACCTGCACTTTGTTTGCATGTGTGTGTGTGTGTGTGTGTGTGTGTGTGCATCTTTATGAGTGTGGCTATGTACATCAGTGGGGTTGGGAGGGGGTACCTGCAGTGTCCTAGCCAAGTGTCTGTGTGTGCATGTGTGTGTATTTAGTGTGTGCATGTGAGCACCTGTGCTGCCAGCAGGAGCCTGCCACAGCCGCGGTGCTTCGTGACGTACGCCGGTGACTTCCTAAGGTCGTACTGTGAACCCCATAATAACTATTATCTTCTTAAAGTCCACTCACCTTCATCGGAGATGGAGGATATGAAAGTATATTGTGCGTTATATACATACATAGTCATGAAGATATTTAAAATTCCAATTAACTCTTTATTTTGCTCCTGACTGTGTCAAACAGGCTTTTTCTATGTTGTTGATCCAGCCTCAGAGGAGAACTCTCCTAACTAGTTCAGTGTTACTCTATAAGTGTCAGTGTCAGCACAGCCTTTAGGGCAGGCCCTGTACTCACTCTCCTGCTGTGCGCTTCAGTTTGCTTGAACAAGCAAAAAACAATTATACACGACTCAAATGTTTATGCTTATTCACATTATTTCATTTCCATTCGTTTTTTTTCAAACCTTGTGGGTTTATTTGTGAAACAGAAGCCAGCAACTGCAAAAAAACAAGACGATTCACGCCCCCCCCCCCCCCTTCCCCGCCATGGGTCTCAACTGTCGGACGTCTTCAAAGTTAATCTCTCAGCCAATAGTTTTCTGTTTGACCCACTTTCTATTAATCGCCACTCAGCCAAGCTAGCATGCAAGTAAAATATTTAATGTGATTTGATGTTTTGCATCAGTGTCCTGCGGTGCATGACATGTGCCTCTGACGTGTGGATTTGAGTCTGATATGTTGCCAAACTTGTAGCCCGATCTGATATTCCTTGTCAAATTGGATTTTCCATCAAACAAAAAAAGCTGTGATGAAGGAACATAAAGTCATCAGAAAAATAAGATATTTTAGTGGTTTCACCTTGATTTTGAGTTCTGGCTCACTTTATTTTATTTTTTATTTTTTACAGCATTTGCAGATCCTTCTCCGTCTTAACCGGTGAATTATCACTTTGCTTACAGAAGCAATCAAGCCCTCAAACAGAGACAGCCCTCTTGCCACAGTTAAAAGCATGACAGACTAGAAAAAGAGGTTTGCTCATCATTCAGCACACTCTGACAGGAATGAAATTGTGGGGGCGAGTGAGACTAAAAGTTTGTGTCAGGGAGTTGAATAAGGTCTCATGAAACCTGCTCTTGCAGCAACAGCTTGTATCCACTCGCTCTAATGCTGTGGTAGAACATCTGTAATCCAGCTATTATACCTGCCATCTGCCTCTCCGTCAGATTACTGCTGTCGCATTAAGACTTTTACTACACTTACACACTTTATACTTTATTCTCTGTTTAATTCATTTCAATACCTGTTTCATTTTTACTTGTGATGAGAGTTTGCAGTGATATTTATATTGTTGCACTCAGGAGGTACGTGTGTATGTGTGTTGAAGCAAAGTGGGATATGAGAAAGACAACATACTCTGTGTAAAGGTGACATTGAGAGTTTTTCATGTGTGGATGTGTTCTGCATGTACAAGAGAGGCCGGTAAAGCAGTAGATTATTACTATGCATGCATGGGCAGCAGCATATTTACGGTATGTCTTTTGAATGTTAGAAAGTGGAAAGATATAGAGTGTCCTGTGCGCATGTGTGGTGTATATCTTTGAAGATCTGATTGTGTGTATGTGTGTGTGTGTTCCCTGCAGGCCCCCTTCAAGCATATCCCTCCTTATTCCAGTGTTGGGATCTTAGGGGACCGATCAAAGCCGGGCTCCCCGCGACTCCTGCTTCTCCGGGGCCCCGCATATGCTAACGCTGTCTCAGCTGAGGAATGCTGAGTAATTCCCTCAGGTGGCAGCTTGTGCTCTGATGTTCAGCATTAGTGCATTCTGTCACTTATAGACATGCTACAGTAGCTGCTTACACACACTTCTGGCACATTCACAGGTTAATACTGAAAATATGAAAACATATGGGAGGGTTATAGAGGAATTCATTTCTCTGTCGCTCACGTTTTTCTTTTAAATTATTACCTTATTCTGTATCTTTTCTGCTGCCCTGTGTTTTATTTCCCCCTCGCTCACATGTCTGTCACATGTCGCGCTGATGTTTTGCTGTGATGCCTTGTGCATTGATTCAAACCTAGTTAATCTACATTAAAACAGCTGGAAGCAGCTGAAAATATATCAAGATGGATTTCAGAAATGTACAGTACTACTACTCAAAGCCTTTTGCTCAAAGCTGAAATAGCAATATAGTAAAAGCCTTTTGTAAGACAGCAGCAACATAATATACTTTCACATCAAGTTCACCTTCTAGTAAATTCCTGCGTGGAATAATAGTATCACATTATGGCATTTACCAGCTGTTATTATTTCATAAGAGGTGTAACCACATCAGGAGATGCTCACATAACATCCCCACCTGTGAAGGCCTGATAGAGGACAGCCAGAGGGTGAGCAGGCTCTTTTACCCAAAACCTCTGCAGCATTTTTCCTAGATGACACCTTGACACTGTGTGTGCTTATCAATATATGTGCTGGTGTGTTTTTCTTTTCTTTTATTATTTCTTTACAGTGACCTTATCTAAATAGTGCTCAAAGTGTCATTGTGCTATCTTAAGTGCAGTGCTATCTACGCTATCTAGGTTGCTAGGCATGCTTTTTGTATTGGATATTCATGGATATGGTATGAATGGTTGTGGAGACGTGTCTATATTTATCAGCAAGGAAAAAAAGTGTGGTCACCAGGTATACAGAAGCAGCTTTTAAGAGTGCTGAACTTTGACCCGTGCTGATTGTGCGGAGGGTTAGTGAGCGAGTTGCATAACCAAGAGAGGTGGTTCATGTTTCTCTCTGCATCTCACTGTAAATGTGGGTCCCTCTTTTTTCTTTCTTTTCTTCTCAGTTTCAGTTTACCAAGCCTTTCCCGCATAAAAGTTCACAAACAGTATTGCCAAAGCAAACACACTTGCAGGTCAAAAGTTTTAGAACATCTCCGTCTCTCCATTTGTTACTGAAATTTGCACAGTGTGACGTCTCGGTGTACACCGAAAGCAAAGCATAGAGCAATAAAGAAATCAAACAGTGCTCAGAAAGTTTGTCCCAAAACACTGTTGCAGGAGTTCTCACGAAAGTGTTACACTTGCAGGTTGCTTTGCTTTCACCTTCTGTCCAGTTCATCCCAAACCAGCTCCATGGGGTATACTGTAAGTCTGGAGACTGGGATGCTCTTCCATCATTTGAAGCCTGACATCTTGTTCTATTCTTCTAATGTTTTGGATCATTATTTTGCTGTAGGATGAACCCCTGACTGTCCTGTCCGCTCTCTTTTGGTGCTTGTCTTTGAGTATAGTCTTAATGATACATAAAAAGGTGTAATAATGCAGTGTGGTCCACCAACACACCTTTGTATTGATATACTGGTAGTGGGTTTTAAAGTAATCATATAGGAATTGTTGTTACTTTACTACCATGGCTTCATTTACCTCCATAGCTGCAGGAAAGTTAAAAACTACCTAATCAGTGAAAAGATTTTCTATGAAATTTACTTGATCTCTCTCTCTCTTTTTTTGCCTTAGGCAGTTCTGACAACTGTTGACCTTTGTGCTCTTGGAAGTGTTTGACTGGACTTCAGCTGCTGAAATTCAAAAACTGAAAAAATGGGAACTTTAGTAGTGTATGAATTCATTTACACAATGACGATGCCTTCTTCATGTTTGAACAAGTGTCTGCAACAGAACAGATCAACAGACTAAGTAATTACAATAAACAGGAAATATATCTGTAGATAGTGAGATGAATTGCAATAGTTGGTAGTGTTCAGTTCAGTTCCTTAACATGAATGCAAGTTAGAGGAGCAGGTGTTTCCTTACGCTGTGCTGACAACACTTTTGTTTTTACACCTTTAAACTTGAAACGGCATTTGCAGACACTACATGTGTTGTCATTTATGGGTCATTTACAACTGGTCCTGTACTATCAAATCTATCACTGCTATCACTAATATTAGTATTATGACTTGTCAATTTAGTGCTACACAGATGTACAGGTTTATCCTGATATAGAAGATGTAAACGAAAGCTACTTTCAAATGCTGGTGCATTACTGTTGCAGGTTCCCAATCATAATTATACCCTTTGCATATTTGAAGAATTTCAGGCCGCTCTGCAGACTGGGTTGGGTTCAGCTAACCAGCCTATTGTTGGCCAGTTGGTGGCTGCTCTGGTGAGATGCAGCCAGTGAACGCAGAGCCTGCAGTGCATTCCTGGAACATTGCAACGCTGCACTTTCGTCATTCCTTGGAAGCCCACACTTATGATGCATTTAAACAAACAAACAACAACAACAACAACAACAAAAACAGCTTTGTTTTGTAGCAGTAGCATCTTTTGCAGAACAGCCAAATAAAAGACAATTTCAGCGGAATTCCCCTCTGAGGCGAGTTCCCTGCTGGTGCATTTGATCCATTCCTCTTATTTGTGAGTTTATTAATTCACCCCCCCCCCCCCCAAATTACATAGATGCAAATAGAGAGTAAAAGCAGCATAAGGAAGGACATAGTTACTGAGCCAAACAAGCCCACAAGGGAGCATGGAGTGCCCTCCTGGCCTCCTGAGGAAGATTAAATGAATCTAATCATGTAAATAGAAGCAAAAAACTAATGGGGTGTGAAAGCAGAAATGAATGTGACGTGAAATAGAAAGATAATAGATCACAATTTAACATAAAGACTGCATTAAAGACATGATAAAGAAGGTTGAAAAGAACTAGAGAGTCAAGTTTCTCATGTCCTCCTCTGCCTAGTCGCAGTGTGGATGTTGTCGATGGTAACAGAGGAATTAGCCAGACAAGACAGGTCAGGGTGTAATCCTACAACAGATACTGCTCTGCTCCTCATTACACACACACACACGCACACACACATCCCACCTATGGCTCCGTGTTCTCTGTTGACAGCTGTGCCTGCTGTGTCTCTGAGTGTGTATGTGTGTTGGTCCGTGCATGCGTGTCCAACCCTGTGTGTGACAGAGGGACAGCAGGCAGGGGACCAATAGAAAAGCAGACTGAAAGGGGCAGGGCACAGTTTCATAGGTGCACATGGTGACACACACACACACACACACACACACACACACACACACACACACACACACACACACACACACACACACACACACACACACACACACACGGGACACGCATACACCCATGCTGCCAGTATTATTGAGTATCTTGTGTGACAGACAGGGAACTGAATCCTAGACTGCTGAGTAGCAGGAAAAAAAAGTGTGTGTATTCACAAATCTGTGTGTGTGTGTGTGTGTGTGTGTAAACTTTTCACAATATTTTCCATGAATCAGACGGACAAGGTGAATCCAGTTGAAACTGTGTCCCATACCGATTTCAACTCTGAAACTGACCACAGACACTGTAGATATTGATTTATGGGAGCAGAGGAACTTCTACAACTGAAATACATTGTTGAACAGAGGTTTATCTGTAATTTAAATAGTGGCCATTTGTACACTGTATGTGCTATACTTTATATTTTCAATGCAAATATTTGTGTTTTATTTATTTTATGGGGGCACACAGGATGTAAATCTGCTATCAGGGCTTCCATATAAACTCTAAGCCTGAGAAATGACCTGTGAATTATCATCATCCTGGCTGCAAACCTTTCACGTCATTTATTAATTTTTTTTGGTTTGTTCCAGTGTAGTTTACAGTGAGTGGAGGAATAGTGCTCACGGTGCTGGTGGTTAGGGGTCAGGTATGTTTACTATGCTGATTAAGCTGTTAATCTAGGCTAATAGTACAGACAGCCATTGCAGTAAACAGTTTTAAGCCGTAGTGTAAATAAAGCCTTAATACTTGCATCTGTGTAGCACAGAGTATCAAAAACTGTCAACTGCAGAGAAAGCCTGCTCACATTTATAAACTTGTTGACTCATTCTACTACGCAATTCCTCAGATGGTTCTTGATTTGAGTCAATGTGTTGGACTTGTAGATTATTTTACAAGTTTTTGCTGCATTGTTGGTGATTATGAAAGCATGTTAAAAGATGCATCTGCAATAACTGCCAGTGAGCGTCGTTTCACTTCTTGCATTAAAAATGCACATAGAAATAAAAAGCACGAGTGTGACAGTCGTGGTGCACGTGAGGAGCTGCTGGTGTGTGTATCGACCAGGCTGTGGTAGATGACACACACTCTCAAAGACTCTTTGCTCACGATATGTCAAACTTTTAGTAAGTCATCTCTGCTCTGGCTGTTTTATCTGTCATCTCGCGTGTGTTTTGTGTCACCTCTTGTGCAAGTGTTTTCTGTTGTGGGTTTGTGAGTGTGTATGCGGCTCAAAATACAGTAAGTACAGTTGTATACTCAGTGTTTTACAGGTTTCACACGCCTGCATGCTCGTGCGTGCGTGTGTGTGTGTGTTTGTATTTGTTGAGTTCGTGTCAACTTAGTACAAACAAGAAAAGAAAAAAAAAAGTGCTTTAGTATCAGTATCTGTCCCCAGGGCCTGGTTTGTCACATGATCAACTGACCTGATTTTGTGTTGCCAAGGAGATGCCTTGTTTCAGGGTTCAACTTAATGCTCAGCTCTGCCCCGTGACCTTGGGACATGTCTGTGTCGCTATGGTAACAGCCTCCAGGGTTACTCTAAATGAGAGGAGTGCGTTGGGTGGGTGCACTAAGTATTTTTCTCTGTGCTTGTGCATTAAATTAGACACTATACAACATGTACTTACCCAGAGGAGATGGCTCCCTTTCAGGAACAGCACAGTCTCCATGTTAGATTCACACCTGGGCACGGGTAGCTTTACACACAAGCTTGGATAGTGTTGGATCCGTTTAGGGTCCTGACCTATGAGGCATAACATTTTTATTAATGCATGTATTTATTTATTTATTGAAAAATATATTATTATCAGTGCTTTAAAAGACAAAGCACTCCTCATTATTAGGGTGACATTATTTAAAAACTTTAAGAACAACAACTCTGTTAGGCTAAGAACCAAAAAACAACAAAAAAACCAACAAACAAATTTAGCTTCCTCAGAGATACTAGTTTTATTACCCGCTTTCCATTTCATCATAATAGCTCCCAGTTTACCGGAGGCATTTGGTCAAAGTGAAACATTGTCCGCTCCAGAAAGAGAGCCAAGCTCATGAAAAGAGATCTAAATGCCTCCAAATAACTATGTTTTTGTTAGAGAAGAAGAAGAAAAAAAAAAGGAGGACACACGCCTCAAACCAGTGTCTCTTGCGGGTAAACAAAGCGTGGTTGCCATGCCGATGGGGCGTCAGTGTATAAATAGCACGGGTGTTTGTTCTGAATACTCCTAAGAGGGAGCGACAGAGAGAGGGAAACAGCAGGGAGACAGTGATAGCCAGTGTACAAAATCACAAGCACAGACTTTAACAGATGCACACACACTTAAACACCAGTGACTCAAAGACTGTGGCTAAGTGATTAATATAGCGCCAAAGTCAACAGGTTGACTTTATTTGCAAACCCATTTATCGTGGGAGACGCTGGCCACCAGTGAAGGCAACTGCAATAGAGATTCAGTTTGGTAATAGCAGATTAATACTGCAACTAACACCCTGTCTGTTTGTTTTGATGTGCTATTATATGAAATTATGTTGGGGGTTTTCACCAAATTTAAAATAAGGATCAATAAACCTGAATAAAAGTGTTTAAATGAACAAGTAGGCTATAAAGGATCCTCTCCGTTGAGGACCCTCACGAGCTGACATTTCCTTCTATGCTGCTGTTCTGTACAGCTGCCATTTAAGCAGAGAGGAAATCATTTGGTGGAAAAATAACACTTGGCTTGAAGGTTAAGCTGACGATTGTAATTACATAGCATGAATTTTGGTTATTATGCAGTGATAATTGAGCTAGAAACAAGCAATAGCTGCGACCTCAATAATCATCAGGAAGCATAATGTTGCCAGCTGTTTTGTAGAATAGACAAAAGGAACACTTGTTGGTAATGCTGTCTCTGTCTCTGTGTGTCTGTGTGTGTGTGTAGGTAATGGTGACAGCACCTGCAGACAGACAGACGTGGACAGACGGCGCAGACATCCGGGGCGCTTCCCTCCCATTGGTGGAGAGATCGAGACTTCACACCAGGAACTGCAGCTCCAGTCGGGTGTCGGCTCTCAACTGAGCAGGCAGGCTCCACCTACTCCGCCCAAGTGGCTCCGCCTCGTCAGCTCAGGTAGGACGGACTCTGACAAACAAAACTTCCGCTTAATCCTGCTAGTAGAGAACAGGATCTGCTGCTATAATCTGATTTAAGAGTTTGTAACCCAATGAATGAATGCTGATGTATATTTTACATCAGCATTCAATGGGTTGGGATTTAGGAAATAGTGCCTGTGACCCCCACCACTTATTTTGGTCATTATATTTTACTCACCTTTTAAAATAAGGATCAGCTGCACAGTAACTATTCCTTTATGATATTGGAGTTTAGATGCTCAACTAATAGTGCACAATACATTATGTGTTATTTAGAGTTTCAGTAATGTTGCTGTTGCTGCTGTGTTAGTCACCACATCTGCTGCTGATGTCCATTCACTGAAACCCTTGTCAGTCCCCCTAACTTCATCCTTACCCATCTTGGTTCATTTTATATGAGGCCAATGTGACTGCATAACAAACCAGACGTATACATTCCTTTCCCTGGTCCTTAGAGCTGAACAATGTGTCAAAGAGAGGATGGTGGCTGCAACTCAAGTGGCTCTTCTTCTTCTGACACTTACGAATCTTTGAACTCACTAGATTAATGTGACCAACCTTCTAACCTGAAAACAAATCACCATGCGCGCTCTTCACCACTTATTTCTGTTGTTTTGACTTTGATTTGTTGTTTTCAGAGTTGTTGAGTGTATCTGTCAGTAATACAGTGGTAACGTAGCAGAGATGTACTTAGCTGTGTTTAGGGGTTTATATGTTTCTACAGCTCAGAGGATAAACTTCTCCGGGCTTGTCTGAGCTCCTCTCCTCCTTCCTCCTTCTCCTCTATTCTCCTTTAATGTGACTTGACGTTTGATTTTTATTCTTTTCTTTCTTATTCTTCTCTTTGACCCTCCCACCGTGATGTCTCTCAACTCAGTTCTGCAGATTTATCTTCTGCCAAACTCCCTCCCTCTCTATCCGTCTCCCCTCTCCTCCCTTCGCCTCTATATAGCCGTTCTCCAACTGAGCGGCCTCTCCCCTTCTCCTCTTTGCCTCGTTTTTGTATCCTCACCCTCCACTGTATCTATTGAAGCTCCTCTGTCAGTCCTTTATCTCCGTCTCACCAGCTGTGTGTCGAAGCTCCATTCTCTCCTATGAGGGAGAGCAGCATGAATAGAGGGGCTTACTGAGAACAGTGGGAAAGCCAGTCTCTGCCTTTCGACTCATTGAACACATCCTCCTCTCCTCTCCTCTCCTCTCCTCTCCTTAGTATCAATTTAAATTCAAAGTTTATTTGGTGAAAAAAAAACAAGACAAAACCCACAGAGAAGTATTTTCTGTACCTAGCTTTTGACTAAACAATTTTTTGTTTACTACCCTTCAGCAATATACAGTTATACTCGACTCACCAACAGCATCATTAGATTTTCCTGTGAGGTACCCTAGGATGCTTGGGGACTTGCCTCATAACTATACAAATATGTTTTGAAGTGCAGCCTAATTAGTTTATTAAATTAACTTTGTACCAATTCAGAGAAGGGGGTAAAATAAGGAGAGCTTCAGAGAGAAAGTATAAAGGAAAGGTAAGATGTAAATTAAACAAATGCAAGAAAAGTATATAATTAAATATAACAATGCTGCAACAAAGTGCTCTTGTTTTTAGTTGCAGAGATTCAAACTCTCCCTGCTCCCCATCTCCTCCCTTTCTCCTCTCTCCTCCCTGTCTCCTCCTTTCTTCAGCCATCAGTCTTGCTGAATGGAAATTAAACATTTCACTCCCAGCTTCTTTCTGCTTCCTCTCACTTTTGTAAATTCGCTGTTGACAGTTGCCTTTTCTCTGAGCAGAAAGCCCCAGAAATGAGCAGATGGAGGGCTGACAGTCTAAGGGCTCAAACAATGATGCTGGGCGGCAAGTCGTGGTGATCAGCACATGTCAGAAAATGGCTCTTAATGGGAGTACCGTATACAGACTGTCAGTCAGCTGTATAGGGGCTGGATCTGGGCTTTTTTTGTGTGTGTGTGTCACTGCCTGCTCAGGATGTTGAGTCAAAATTCAGGATATGACATTTGTGTTCACACGGCAGACAGTCTTTTGTTGTATCCTGCGCGGCTTCCAATGAGTTCAACAGTAGACTAAGCTTATGTTGCTAGACAGCTAACATAATCAAGCATAATACATGTTGTATTCATTTGAGTTATTTAAGTGGCGCTACAGTAATTTGGCCTCTGGTTTGCTTTAATGTGCTAACAAGGTGTCCATTTTTATACCTGTGTCAAACAATTTGCACAATTTTTTTGTGTGTTTTAAATTACTTGATTATATGATTTGGTCTTTGAAGTTGATACAAGGCAAAGAGAAAAAAGAAAGGTACCACACTATACACCGCCCTTAGACTTTCTGCTAATATTGATTATGTTCTTTGGAAACAGTGGTCAAAATATCAGTAAGAATATCACTATTCAGAATATAAATACAACTTTTTATGACAACTTTCAAATCTACACTAAGTTAAAGATATAATGCTTCAATGTAGTATAAAGGTGCAGTGATTAATAATTTCCCCATAATTTCTCATTAAAAAGGAAAGAACTGTGTAACCTTGTACTAAACATCGGGAAAATGGACTTCCTATTAATTAATTATTGTGAATTGCTTGCTAATCAATGAGACTTTATCTAAAGCCTGGAACATGTGATCCTCTGCAATTTACAGAATTTTTAAATAATTCATGTTTGTATACAGAAGATTTACCTTCAAGGATATTCACACATTCTGTGCTATTAATACACTACAGTATCTGCCTTTTTAAAAAGGCTCCCAGTAAAATAATTTGCAGGTTATGGACATAAAATAAAGCAGTAATGAATATACATACATATAAAATCAAAAAGAATAAAATATATTTTAGATGTTTCTACAGATGCAGATCAGTGAATTAGAATGTAATTTCATTGAAAAGTTCATTTACTTCAGTAGTTTAATTCAAATAGTACTTTGAACTACTACTACTATAAAGTGAATATGTAGAATCATTACACAAGCTGAAATATTTTATGTCTTTATTTCTTTTAATTGTATTGGTTGTAGATGACATTTATGAAAACCCAAAATTCAGTATCTCAAAAAAAGTAGAATATTGTGAAAAGGATCACTATTGTAATAGTGTCACACTCTAATCAGCTAATTAACTCATTAACAACTGCAAATGTTTCCTGAGCCTTTAAATGTACTCTTAGTCTGGTTCAGTAGGCTCCTCTATCATGGGGTTGTCTGCTGACCTGAAAGTTGTTGACAGGCATATGTCAAATTTACTGAGATATGCCTGTATTATAAGAGTGTTTTCAGTTTAAGATAGAGATGTCCCATCAGCGCCACAGTTCAAACTCCTCTGACTTTGGCACCGTTCACAATTCACAGAAATCAGGATCAGGGTTAGTCGTCTGTCTGCCGATGCTAGACTGCATGGATCACACTGACGTGCTCATTACATTTTTTTCTTTCTTTTTCTCTCTTTTTTTTCCACATTACTGCTAACTTCAAATTCAGTTAATCCCTGGGGCTTGTTTGGCAAAATATTCTTGGCTTTGACTTCATTATAGGAGAACTGGTCTGTGAAAGACATTTTATGAGCCAGGAGAAAGAGTAAACTTATTTACGTCTTGGAAGGGAAATCTGACAGCTTTATATGGATTCAATCAGTTTTCAGAGATTGATTTTTTTTTTTTCATTTGAAACTGAGATTAGTCCCACCCACTCTCTCATGCTCATACTCCATGCAGCCTGCAGCAACGACTCACAGTAATCTCAGAGTTGTGAAATTACCAATTAACCCAGCAATGCTCTCTATAATAAAGCTTCTTCAGATGTCCAGCGTTGCCAGGGGGTATCAGTCTGTGAGCAGCTGCTCAGTATAAAGTAAAGTGAACATGAGGCTGCAGTAAGGGGGTCAGGAGAGTAAACAGTGTTCGCTTTTACCTGGTTAAGCTTATAACGTATCAATAATCACTTAGATAAACAATCAGTTAAAGGCCAGACATACGAGAGTCTGTCAAACTTCGAATAAGTTCCTTGTAGTAAGAAATGTAAAATGAAGAGGTCACCCATTCTTTGTGTGTGTGTGTGTGTGTGTGTGTGTGTGTGTGTGTGTGTGTGTGTGTGTGTGTGTGTGTGTGTGTGTAGGTGTGTGAGAGAGAGAGAGAGAGAGAGAGAGACAGAGAGAGAGAGCATGGATTTCCCCTTCTCTGTTTCCTTGTAATAGCTGTGCTCCGCTTTATTTGATCTGGGCCCCTGCTCTCATAGTAGGATTGAATTGGTTTTGGAGTGCAAGGGATACACACACGCACACACGCACACAGACACAGACACACACACATGCACACTCTCACACCTGGGACTGCCAACTGCAACAGCGGTAGACCAAGGAGGGAGAGGGACAGAGAGGGAAGGAGAAAAGGGCCAGTGATAAAGTAAGATACATGAGGATGGAAAGAAGGAGAGAGGGAGTGATGGAATGAACAGAGACTAGGAAAAGAGGAAACAGTGGCAACTTGCATCTTAAAATAAAAGTATTCTCTTTTAATTTGGTACTGGCCACAGACAAGGAGAGGAACTAATTAAATTCATCATTGATTCATCTCTCCCTCTCTCTCTCTCTCTCTCTCTCTCTCTCTCTCTCTCTCTCTCTCTCTCTCTCTCTCTCTCTCTCTCTCTCTCTCTCTCTCCCTCTCTCTCTTTCCTTTGCTCTCTTCTTCCTAATCTTTCCCTGCTGTTCTCTATCACTGCCCTGCCCTCCTCCGGAGTCTCTCACTTGGTCTTGCTTTTGTCTCACTGTCTTTACTTGTCACGCTGACAACCTCCTAAAACACATTCCCTCTCCCTTACACACACACACACACACATACACACACCGTGGCTGTCTCAGCTCACCAAAACAATTAGATAATTACCTTGCCCGGTGTCGCTGAGTTCATCCAGACTGCTGGTCGTTTCTGAATTACCAAGAGGAGAAGAGAGAGGTAGAGAGGAGACGAGGCAGAGCAAATGAGGAGCGCATGAATGAAAAGAGAGACGCTCTCGATCGGCGGAGCAGACCTGAGAGTGCCTATTGTGCATGTACTACATTCCCCGAACAAAAGAGAGGAAAAGAACACAATGAGATACTTTCAAACAACATTTATTTGAATGTTTCAACCAATGCCATTCTGTTAGGGAAAATGAAAAAATCTCACAAAGCCGTATATCATGTCTCCCCTACAAAGACATTTGTAAGGACATATCACAAATTTTATATGGCTGTTAGAAAACACTGTCTTATGATAAAAGGGGAAATTGCCTAGTGTTAGGGGACTTTATTTGAACTAGAAAGGGCCACATGAAAACATCTATCAATCTTATAGCAAGTGCTGAATTCCCTCTGGCTTTTTATGTAACTGACAGCATATTTAGATCTCCATGTGGTTAGAAAGAGCAACAAAGAATGTTTGCAGTACAATACTTAAGGTTACGGAACTTAAAGCAGAAGTGAGTGATATATTTGTGTTAATTTAAGTCTTAAATAGTTATATCTTCCGACAGCAATCACTTACATAGAGTGTTTGGTCTGAAACACGGGTCTCTCAGTCCCTCTGCTCTGCTCTGAGCCGAAGAGAAAACATTTATCGTATCCTACAGTTTTTATCCAATGAGGAGAGAGAACGGCATGCAGGGCTGTGTGTGCAGCCAAGGAACGCCGTGAATGTGGTGACGTAGCGACGAGGACTGTTATGGTGCGTTCAAGGAAACTCGTATTTTTACGACCGTGAAGTGGTACCAGTTCGATCTGGTACGAGTTCACCGGTCGGAAGTTACGAGTGGCCGTTATAGTGACTTTCACCGGTAAAACAGGTCGGAAAAACACGAGTGGGTTGCCTGGAACGCTACAAAGTCGTAAGTTGTGACTTGAAGCTGTAATTTACGATTTCAAAAGCCTGCCTGGAACGCAGCATTAGCGAAAACGACCGGATCACTCACTTCTGCTTTAATAGAAGCAGTAAAAAAAACAAAAACAATTTTTTTTTTTTATTTTAATTGGATTTCTTTTTTTGAAATCTCTCCCAAATAAGTTTGTGTGTCATGTGACCTAGACCTTGGACTGTGGTGTAAACATTTCTGCCAGGTTGTGCTGTTCAGTGGAACAGCAGCACGATGCATCATCTTTTCTCTCTCTGCCAAAAGCACCAGCTGACAAAGCAGTTATGTCGTAGCATTGATAAAAACAGCAATCTCTTTGCGTGCTTGATACGATCATGAAAGAAAAATCCAGTCACAGAATAAAAAAAAAAAAAAAAAAAAAAAATCAATTTAAGCAGAATACGTCTTTTCCAGTGAACTCCTGCACTCTCCATACAGTCGACATCTGTTTACAAAGGAGCGATGTTTAAGTCAGGCTTCATAATCATACAGGAGGTCCAATGGCTGCCCCCATAGGAGCTAATCAGCGTATGTATGTCTGCTCAGCTTTACCACCATGTTTCGGTGTTACTTTGTTGTGATGAACATTAGTGTGTGTGTGTGTGTGTGTGTGTGTGTGTGTCTAAAACTGTGTGTATATGCCTGTCAGCATGTTTGTTGTGTTAATAATACATCTTCCTACATGCATGTGTGTCTGCCTGTGTGTGTGTGTGTGTGTGTGTACAGTACAGTACGTGGGTGACTGCCTGCAATTCTGTAGTTGTGCTCCGTGTGCTTTATAACATGCCAAACGCATATATACGTGAAATGTCATGTGCAGCTGTGGGGTATTGACTGGAATTCAGCCATAAGCACAGGGAAAAACACGTCGCCCTAGGCCTTTGCTAATGAGCCATACAGTACATGTGCAGCAACATGAGTGTGAGTGTGTGTGCGTATCTGGGTGTGGATGTGATGCCCTGCGTCTGCTTTTTTTTTTCTTTTAGTGTTGGGTACTGTATCTCTGTGAGCATTTACTCTTAAATATGTATTTGAGAATTGGATGAAGTGGGTGTTTTAAGAGCTTAAGAAATGTGTGTGTGTGTGTTAATACGGCTCTGTGTGGGCTCCATTATTCACATAAACACGCTTGTCTACTGTCTGCATGATTAATACACTGTCCTTCCTAACTCCGACCCACTTTTGTTGCTCTTTTCTTTGTTTGCTCTTGATTCTCCTCTGCTTTATAGCATTAAGCAATGAGTAATGATGACTGACATCATCTCTGGCTAGGCTAGTGCCGACTAATTGGCCAGCGCGATCTGATTGCATTAGATGTTATTCCTTTAGGGTATTCCCTGTCCTCCGCCCCCGCTTTGAAAGATATCCCGCATTGTTTGCATGGACCAACAGATCTGCTGTTGTGTGGCATTTCTCTCAGCTTCACAAGAGGAAGGGAACAAACTAAATTCAGCAGTTGGTTGGAAGCGGGTCCGGGAGATTAGCATTTTTGATTCATGGCTTGTGTGTTTTAGCCTGAAAAGTGAATAATACTAAAAGCTGTGATTGCTGGTGAGCCTTGTCTGGTCTTGTTAATTGCTATCATCCGAAACACACGTCTCAGGATGCCTCAAGGAAATTACAAACGCGCGATGGGGACACTAATATACTGCTGAAATATCTCTGGTTATTGTGTGGATGCTCTGGGTGCTCGTGCAGGAAAGCAATAAAGGTTGAAAAATGAAGTTGTGCTTTAGATTTACCAACAGTCATGAGAACCCCACCTCCCCTCCTTCGTCTGTCTTTCTCTGTCTTACTCTTTTTCATAGAAGCCGCTGTAAGAGCAACCTTTTCAAGTGAGGTAAAATGATTATAGTAATGGATGCCACCCCTCCTCCTCCTCCTCCTCCTCCTCCCTTACCACCACCACCACCACTCCAACCTCTCTCTTTCACACCGACTACTCTGTACATTCTGTTCTGTACATTAGTGCAGCCCCGGGGATGCCCTCGCTCTCCGCGGCTTAATGCAATCACACCTCCAGTATAAGTGCACCGTCTCTCTGTGTTAGACACAGAGGGAGCGAGAGAGAGAGAGAGTGATGAGAAGAGAGATGAAAAAGTAGGGGAGATGCAGAAGGGGACTGGTGGGTGGCAACTGGCAGGAGTGATCACATCAGAGGATGATAATTACCTCCAGACAGAACCGACAAGTCATGCAAATTAGACAATTTACAGGTCTTCCTGTCAGTCATGGTAACGGTATAGTTTCTTGCTACAAATGTCATCTGTGCAATCACAGAACTACTAATAGCCTCTTGCACTTGCATTTTGATTATGATTTTTTTTTCTTCCTTACTGGCACACATAGACAATCTGTGAATACCAGTCATAGCTCAGCCGACTGTATCTGATTCGCTGAAATGCTTATCCGCACTCCAAAATAGTTTTACTTTCCACTTTAAATCATTATTTGGACCAAAGAAAAATCCATAAGGTCCTAGTTTTACAACACAAAGACCAATTATGTACAATAAAAATAATTTAGCATGCGATTAAGGAAGAACTTTAGTTCAGCTCCAAATCAAACCTGCACATTTAATGATTAACAAACAATAAACTTAAAGCAAGTGGCCTCTTAACTTTAAAATTGCTCCCTTTTCTCAGGTATTTTTATGGATCGTGTGCCTGGATGTTCTCAAAGAGTCATGAGTTCATGATGACAAACAGTATTCCCCAGGAGGAGTTGCGCTCAGTTCAGCAACTTCAGCTTTTTTATTGAGATGAATGGGGATGGCCTTTGTGGTGCCTGGGAAGTCCTTATGCTGAGACCTAGAGAGAGTTTATTGCTTTTACAACTAAGCTGTATGATGAAGTGTCATCTTTCTAACCACCCACCCTCTCCCACCTACCATCTTCTCTCCATATCTCACTGTCTCTCTGTGTGTGACTCCGACTCTGTGCCTTGTTGCCTCTGTTATCTCGCTCTCTTTCTCACCTCGTCGCCAATGTTCCCTTCATTTTTCTCCCTTTCATCTCGCCGTGTGTCCTTATTTCTCTGTCAGTTTCCCTCTGCTCCTCGCCGCACAGCTTTCTCTAACTCCCTGACGTTGCCTTTGCCACGCACTCCTCTTCGTCTCCCTCTTCCATAACCCCTTCTCCCCCTCGCCTCCCTCCTCTCTTTAATAGTTAACAGCGCTGTGACATTAGCAGCCACTGCTTATTAGTGTTATTTATGTCAATTTCCTTTTTCTCAAGTGGTTGGCATGGCTGAGCAGACTCCGAGGAGTGTGTCTAATTGGCAAATGGGTTGGCAAGTTTATACAATGCTCATGATCTGACGCTGGTACGATACCTGAGTAGTTAGCTCCAATCACTGCCTCCCACCCTCTGTGATAATTATCTTGAGAAAAACAGTCGACTTGGCTTCAACAGGCAGCGCAGAGACAAATAAAGTTCATTTTAAGACGGCGTTTTTGCCAGATAGTGATGATACACAGTTTTACAGAGATACACACACGTACACAGAGTAAGCATCATTACGTCCAACAAACATACATGTGTGTTTTTGTCAATGTATTAATGGGGATTGTTTACACATATTTTTCTTTGGAGATTCTCAGCTCTACAATAACTGCAGGATTACTTTAGTTCTTTTCACAGGGGCTGAATGATCAGTTATTTTTATCTTTACATAATTTGGGTTCTTACCGGCTGTCAATAAAATCGCACAGCAGTGCTGTATATACCAAGTCTCGCTGCCATCACCAAATTGTTGGCGCAGGTCTGTACGGTGGTGCTGATGGATGGCCACTTACCAGTATCCCTATATACTCACCACTTATATACTCCTCTACTCAATCCTTTTATGTGTGGAGAGGTGTGGGCTAATAGCCCATTGAGCTAAACTAGTTTTCCTACACTTGGGGGAACAGAGCGAACCTGGGGCTAATGTAGCACCCTGCGGTTCCCTGAATGGTATAACAATGGCAGATAGGCTTCGCTTGAGCGATTTTAATGGAATAGTGCAGGGTGATAGCCAGGAGTCATTACTCAACGCTGTTACCTGAGAGAGACTTTCAAACTTATAGTATATGTTCGCACCCGCCTACAAAGCAGCTACAGTACAACCACTCTACTGGATCTGCAGTCAAAGTGCTGCTGTCCCCCAGGAATCTGTTTATAGAAATATATAATAATGTCTCCATCCAAGTAACATCTTCAAATTGTTCAGTTCCACAGATGTGAAAGACAAAGAAAAGCAGCAAATTTGAAAATCCGAATAAAGCAAACAAACATTTGTGATTTGTGTTTGAAAGGTACCTACATGTTGCTGTGTTGCCATGTGTAATAATGCGCTTTGTTGCTTGAATAACTGATTTGGCCTCTGAGGAGATTGTACACATGCCCACAATAGCTGAATTACATTCCTTTACATACTGTATTTTGATCATTTCTTTTGGAAATAAGATCTTTTTGTTGGAGTGGAAACCTCCCTGGAAACCTTTCATCAAAGCGTTTGCACTCCTGGACCAGTGCTCCGCTCTGCAGGGACTTCATACTGTATTGTGATCGCCTTAGATTGGGAACGTGTTGTACGCATCACAAAGCAGCACAATGCCTTGAGCCTGCCACTGTACATAACTGTAGGCTGTGTCGACTGGTGCGTGGGAGGTTACATAAACATAAACAGTGAGGGAGGAAAGAACTGCCATAATGTCACATTTATAATTATGTGGAACAGAAGAGTTTGCGACCGGGAAGAAGGGACAGTGAATCAAAAGCAATTCTATTTGTGCTCTCACTTTAAGAAGACTTCGCTTGTTGTCCCTAAAAGAATTCAACCCTGGGAATAAATGGAGATGGGACCACAGCAGAACTCCGACTTGAACCATTAATTACACTAGTTAGTTATTTACCTGCTGTTGGAGGGAGGAACGCTCCCGTCCTGATTGTACCGTGGAACCACACAGGGTTTTCTCACCATGACTCGAGAATAACCTCTGAAGCTGTTTGAAGGCACTAGCAGGTGTGTGTTTTTGTGTGTTTCTGTGCACTGTGTGTGCGCTTGTGCGGAGGTGTGTGTGAATGCATTTGACAGCAAGGATTACATAACAGAGATGCCTGCTGCTGCGGGTCACAGTGAATGACAGTGCGCGCACACAGACACACACACACACACACACACACACACACACACATACAAAAGATTGTCATAGCTGCATGTACACACTGACACACACCCACATGTGTCTTTTGTCCTCTTCACCTGATCTGCAACCTGACTGGCTCGTTATTATTATTATTATTATTATTAGTTGTTGTAGTAGTAGGAGTAGGCCTAATAGTATTATTACTGTTCTTGTTTTGATATTTTCTCTGATAGCCAGGAGACGGAGACAGTGACAACTCCTTGTGTGTGTTTAGCATGGGGCAGTGCATGCAAATCCTCCCATCACATGAGAATACAAGAACAGACATGCAAACACAATTCTCAACTGAAGCAGCAAGTCAAACACACACACGCGAAGGGATAAACTCAGTCCACCGTCACACTTATACACTCACACAGGGATCCATTTGTTTCTGTCATTATCCAAGTTGAGGACTTATGACTTCTGTTGCTACAGACACACACACACACACACACACACACACACACACACACACACACACACACACACACACACACACACACACACACACACACACACACACACACACACACACACACAACCTGGAGATGTGACGTTGCTGCCAGATTTGTGGAAATCAGTTTTTTTTTTCTTTGAATATTTTTAGACTGCTGGTAGTAGTAGGATTGTGGCTGTCAGTTTTTTTCCCAGGTGCTACCTCTACCACATATACTGACCATCTTTAAAGTTGAATGGAGGTAAAAGTGGGTATTATATAAAGATGTAATGCAGCGTCTCTCTCAGCCCTTTCCTTATTCTCCTCTCACTGCACCAGTCCTACTAATGAATCTACATCACTCCCTTAATAGAAATCCATATCTGCTAGTCGGCAGCGCTGCACTCATGCACTCACACATACCTCTTTACATATGTTGTTTCTTTTGCAAGCACATATTCTCTCTCTCTCTCTTTCTCTCTCTCTCACTCGGACACACTCACACACACAAGCAGAGTTTATGAGTGAGTCTGCCACTGTGGATGATGTGTCATGTGTAGAGGACACATGGGTCCAGTTCGGGCACTGATTCTATTCTAAATGAAGCAGGAGTTTGTGAATTATTGAAACGCCTGTCCTCTTTTCTCTGCTCAGTCTCCATCTCTCTCTTTCCTCTCTCCCTCTTTAGATCTCCCTTTTTTCCCCTTCTCCTCATTCCTCTTTCTCACACACACACTCTTATCTTCCTTTCCCTCTTTTCCCCCCATTTATATTATCCTCTATTAAATAAGTTGGAGGAGGGTTGGGAGGAGATTGATTCGTGAATCAGTACTTCAGGGTGTGTGTGCATTTATGTGATTTGAGTGATGTTGGTTAATCCAGTGTTGTCCTTGGGGACAGATTTGGCCCATATTACAGCCCGCTGTTACTGTGTCTAAAGTCTCCTGTGCATTGAGACAGTCATTATTTACTGCCGTGCAATGCTCTAGCCCCCTTACCAGCAATTTCTTCAGAAGACCCCACCCTTATCTGCGCAAGCGAATACCAAGAGATAGAGAGAGAGATGAGTTAAAAAAAAAAAAAACACGTGTATTTAATGATATTATACAGGCTACTGTACACAGTTTGCTGCATTCCAGCAGTGCATAGCAATTTATGCAATGTTATTAGAAAAGCTTGAGTGGATCATTATTTAAATGGAAAATAACATTGTTAATAAGCCAAATCCTATCAGGTTTATTGTTACCTTCATTTAAAATTATCGTCCAGCATCACATGTGCTTTCACCGAGACAAGACAAAATAAACTGAGAGATGTTTGCAACTCCCTTGATGAGTTATATATGGAAAATAATCTACAACAGTGTAAAAAAATAAAAAAATAACACATTGCAGTATAAAATGATTCATAGGAGTACAACCAAAAGACAAGCTCCCAGCAGGGTTTCCACTTCTGATTTCACTTTTGAAATTTCACTGCAAGGAGAGACTACAGAATTTGTCAGCTAATCTTTGTTTTACCTTCGACTCACTCTGTATGAAACGGCAGACAGAAACTGAAGAAGTGGTAAATACAAACACACACTCACTCGGATGCTACTTCCCATCATCATCATCTCAAACAGACTCACCACAGGTCAGATTAGCTGTTGCTATGCTGCGTACCACCCACTGCTAATGAATGATCAGCAGACACAGAAATGTAGGAACAATGTGGGAAAATAATATCAGTCCCTCCTCGCCCCCTGTCGTTTATCATCCGTCGCTCATCAGCGTCGGCGGCTGTGCCCTCTCCTTTCTCTCCCTGCACATCTCACTCAGACTTCACAGCTGGTGGACAGTTGTGTGTTTTGTTCGTATAGGGTTCGACATCATGTATCAATACCTGGTGCCTGCTCAGATGAACGCTGGAGCGGGGCGGACGGTTGTTGTGTTATATACAGTGTTGGCAGTAAGACAAGTCTCCTTCCTGTTTGTGTGACAGGAGCTGATGAATGGAGCACTAATAACCAGTGTGGCTCTACAGGGAATTTATGCTATGTTGAGCATGTGAAATAGCAGCAATTGTTTCTTTTCTGCTGATGTGTTCACTTCGAGGAAAAACAAGGAGATAGAGACGGAGGAATGTTTGCACTCGGATGATGCATGAGTGACGTTTTGAGGAATGTTTTCTTTCATTCAGTCACATTAGATGTTCCACGGAGCTGATACAAATTGTGTTTATATGGAAATCAGATCAGAGACAAAACGCTTGCCACCTTTTGCATTTTTTTAATTTAATCATGGACTTCCTCTTTATTTTATCTGTTTATTACAACACAAAATCTTATTTTTACAACATGTTCAATAATGATACTCATATGAATGGAAAACATTTTATCTATGTGGGTCAGAATAGTAGGTAGACAGTTATTCAATGTGGGGCTGAAATGATTAATCATAATTGATTAGGAGGAAGGAAGTTTAGTACAAAATAAGAGACTTAGAGATGTCCTCTTTTTCTCTGAGAAATTCTGATACACATTTTGATATTTCACTTTTTTCCCTGACAAATTACGTAGATCGAACCAATAATCAACTATGAAAGAAAAAAGGAAAGAAAAAAAAGAAAGTCAATAGAATAAGTGGAAATAGAAATAATCATTAGTTGCAGCTCCACTATTGTGTTGGACACTTTCAAAATGCCTGGAGGGACTCCTTTGCTTCCCTGCCACTGCTTCCTCTGGCCTCTCTGCTCTTCAGTATTGATATGAGCTGTCATTGGTCCAGTTATTTATGTGGCCCCTCCCTGGTATTTTTCCATTGGCTTGAGCACTACAGTAAAATTCTTCTCTGGTCAAATCCACAGCAGCCTGATTTTTAGTTGTACAACAGAGTCATAAGCAGAATATGCCTTTCAGCGGACGTGAAAAATATGAATGGCATGTTTTCATTTTTCACGTATGTACGTTTCACAGCCTGAACGCTCTCTAGTTTATGCTTCCTCTTGTTTTCTTCTCCTGCTCTTTCACTCACAAGAATTGCAGCCAAAATCTTGTTCCCATAACCTTTTCAGACCTGTGTGTGTATGCGTGTGTGGGTGTGTGTGTGTGTGTGTGAGGTCCTCAATAAGAGTCGGATCGAAAGGCATGTACTATAAGCCTCGCGCACACACCCACCCGTGAGAGCACACACATATACACACATTTGTACAATACAGGCCTCATTACACAGCCCCCGGGGGATTGGTGTAGGAACTATTTCCTGTCTGGGGTTAGGGAGAAAGGGGAAGTAGTGAGATTGAAGTATGACGCAACGACAGTGGTGGTCTTCCTGTGTGCTCTACGAGGGCTGGGTGTTACCCAGAGTTTAGTTTTCCATGGTCGTTAATGGAGCATTTGTAGAGCTGCCATTAGTACAGTGAATTCAGTAATCCCGGGCCATGTTTCATAAAAGCTGTTTGCACACACAGGTCACACAGACTGCAATGTCATGTTACACAAAGGATTGTCACTTGCAAATTGCAGATCAGTTTGTTAGTTGCAGTGAGCACAGTGCAAACTGCAGTTTACATGTTGCACATTTAGTGAAACAGATCCAAGGTCAGCTGTATCTCATAGTGCACTACACTGAGCTTTGCCTGCCTGTTGTGTGTAAAGGCCTAGTGCACTTACTGTCATTTCCTTATATTTGTGAAATGTGTCCTTAGTACTGATTTAGTATAAGGAGCATGAAAGAGAGATCAGATGGTCAGTCGTGATCAATCAGCTACATGTATTATAATGTTTCCCATATTTTTAAATATCAAAAATCTTTTAAAATTGGCTTATTGAACTAGTTTATTGGTCATAAGGTAACAGATGACACAGTTTTATTATTGTTTGAAGCCTGTTGCTTGGGCCCATGTGTTGAGGCTACAGTCCTCACTGCAGGCGGCCCCGGTTTGGATCCCGCATCAAGCGGCCCTTTCCTGCATGTCATGCCTCCCCATTTCCTGTTTCTTTCGCGACTGTGCTTTCCATTAAAGGCGGAAAAACCCAAAAGATATACTTAAAAAAAAAGAAAAGAAAGTCTGTTGCTTTTGCATGTATACCTGTGCTCTGTCCAGTTGTCTCACCTTTTCGTGTATTCGTGTTTTTGCATCTGTGCGAACGCGTGAAAAAACACCCACAGGTGCTTCCGCAGGTGAGGGTATGAGAAATGTAGTGAGGTGTTACATTATCTGTTTTTAGACCCCAGGTATTTGTATTCATTATCCACATCCACATGTTTACACTTTTTCTGCTTTTCCCCTCTGACAGGAATAAAATTGAACACCCTTGACATCTGAACCTTGCTGTTGACATTCCCGTATGTGAGTTGATCTTTGTTATGGCTTTCAAGACAGCAAATCATTTAAATTAATGCTACCCGGAATAAAGTGCACTCATCATAAAGACTTTCCAGCAAATATCTCCTATTGTACACTATTTTATTATTGCTTTTCAAAAACTGTATATTCATATAAACCACAGTTAACCCCCAACTAAATAGGTGTTAAAGTTTTACATTCAGGAAATAATTTAGGTTAGGTGAAAAAAAGCTGGGGTTCATCACTACAGCAGGATGTGAGCTTCTGTGTCTTCCCATTGAGGTGTGAAGTCATCGACTAAAAATGGAGGCAATGTAGCACCTCTAACTGTGTGGATCTCACACATTCACCTTGAAATGAAGAAAAATGCAGGAACACACACACATGAACTGGAAGTTAGCATCCGCGGTCTCACAAATGAAGTGAGGAGAAAGGGAACTTTTCAGCTCTTGAATGCTCATATGGCCGTTCAGGTCTTTGAACAGCTGGTGCATTAGTGTTCCTAAGCTTGTTTCAATGCTGCTATACACATGGTTGTACAGTATGTGGCACTGTCTTTAGTTTATTCTAATGTAGCATGATTGTCACCTGATTGTGATCTTAATAACTTGGAACATCTTCAGAAATCTTTATTCCACTGTTGGGAGACTGATTAGTTGCAGATCAGTAGCAGCAGGGAAGGCAAATAATGATGCCTGGCAATTAAAAAGCATCTCGCACTTGCTATACGATGTAGTGGCAATGCTCGCTCTCACAGTTTGTTTGACTCTTGATATATGCAGTGAAAAAAAGTAACACCAGTTACCTTAAAATAGACTGGAAAGCCGTGTTTTTCCTCTCCATAGCAACAGTTCAGTGTCGAGCACCAACTTGGAGGTGATGGAGTGGATTCTCTCAGCACCTTATTTACTCCGTGTATATGTAAGTGTGTGTGTGCGCTGTATGTCCTCCTGTGAGTGAGTCTTTGTTTATTTGTCGACAAAGAGTTCCAAGACGTTGTTTGTTTGGTTGAGTCCATCTCTGTGGAAACTTCGAACGAGTGGTGAAACAGCGAGACTTTGGCTCCTGCTAAGACAGATAATGAAGTCTTCACCATCTGTTGTCAGCTGTCAAACCCCGAGAGAACAATACCACATAGGTATAAAAGAGAATCCCTGCATGTGTATACAGCTATTGATGCGTGTCCTTTTACAACAATACATCTGTAGCATTAATGAAGATGAGCGAACAGCGTGGGACCATATACACCATATAGGATTGCACTCGATTGCCTCGCTTTCATGTACATGAACCCAGAAACCCAACTACTGTAGATGATGCTGTATCTATTTGTAGCTGCAGGGTAGACACAAACACACACACACACACACACACACACACACACACACACACACACACACACACACACACACACACACACACACACACACACACACACACACACACACACACACACACACACACACACACACATATACAGTGTGTAGTGTCAGGCACGGCAGGGGTTGCATCTCTCCAGATGGCAGGAGCCGCCCACACACTGCCAGTTGTTATACAATATGTATTGTGTAACAGCAGAGAGCAACAGGCCCCCTCCCTGTGCATGGAGAAACAACACACACACACACACGTACATCCAGTCATTCACATCCAGACACAAAAATACACACTGGCAATGAAAACGTGATGTAAAGTTTCCTCATATATGCTCCTAATGCTCCGAACGCGTGTGTCTGGTTCAGTGGCACTCACACAGGTACATCGGTTATTCATCATCAGACCGGTCAGTCAGCTCATCAAAGTCAACCTCTCAGAGACACATGAAGAATTTCAGATACTAACTTTGTTGGCAAGACCAACAGACCGCCTCCAGTCAGTCAGTCAGTCAGTCAGTCAGTCAGTCAGTCAGTCAGTCAGTCAGTCAGTCAAACAGCTGGATCAGTCAGAAAGACAGCTGTTCAGTGACCAGGCAGCCAGCCAGTGAGACGGATAATCAATTTGCCTGTCAGCCAGTCATACAGCTGTGCAGCCAGTCAGGACAGCTGTTCAGTTGACCGAGCTTCCAGCCATTCAGACAGCTGTGCAGTCAGAAAGCCAGTCAGAGACGCGTTCAGTCACTCAGCCAAGATAAGGTGCAGCGCGACTGCTTTGCAGAGTGTTGGAGAGTTGAATAACTTCAAACAAAGTAGCGCCGGTTAAATTTAGTTTTTGGATTTCATTTACATTTACATTTACATTAAATGTTACAGGCTTAACTTTTTACCGATTCACTCTGAGGCTTGTGTTGCATATTGGACGTCAGTCGAACAGCTAAATAAACTGTACTTAGTCCCATGCTGTTAACGAAGCCACATCAGGTCATGTGACAGCAGGACACAACACATGAGGTGAGCTGTTGCCTTTGTCTGTTTCTCTGTCTGACTTTGACTCAGACCTCGTACTCTGGCTTCCCTCAGCTTCACTTTGTTTACACTCTGTCTTTCACCCTGTCTCTTTTCTCTCTCCTCTTTCTTTTGTGCTCTCTGTCTCTCCATAGTCTTCATGAAATAGGCCCATCCTCATCCTTCTTAAATGGGATAAACTCTGATCTTTGCCACTGCATGTTTAGTCAATGTTTTGTCTAAACCTAGATACCGGAGTTGTACTGTCTATATCTAGTCAGTAGGTGTGGAGGAATGTAACCTTTTCAGCCAGTTTCCTCGTTTGTGTGTGTGTGTGTGTGTGTGTGTCTTGACCTTTGTCAAGCACATTCCATTCCTCAATGGAACGCAGAAGATTTGGCTCTGCGCTGTTTCACAGACCTGATGCAGGTTATAGTTTTTCTACTGATGTTGAGCTACAATGGCTGTATTGTATCCGACCCACCTTTCTCCCTCTTTTATCTCCCCTTCTACCCACATTCCCTCTTTCTTTCCCCCTCTCTCGTTCCTTCCATCCCTCCTGGTTGACCCCCCCCTCTCTTACTCACACAAACATTAACAGACTCAGAGAGGAATTAAAAAACCTCAGTGTGCCCCTTCCGTCATGTGACTTCATTGCAGTTTATTGACACTGACATATAAACACAAACACACACAGTTAACACACGTTTTATCTCTGTCTGTATTTGTGCCTGTGTGTACGCCAGCTTGTGCCTGTGTGTGTGTGTGTCTCTTTGTGTGTCTGTGTGTGTGTTGTGTGAGTGAGCCCAGAGCACCATGTGATGATGTAATGAGACACTGAGCAGAACTAACTGTGGAATCCCCTTAACACACACACACACACACACACACACACACACTGAGGTTGTACTAGGAGTGAATGGAGCATATAGGAAAGTCCCTCCAGTCAAACACTCTCTCCATTGGATTTACTGCGATAAATTGTTGTAGTGGCTCCCCTCTGTGCTCTAGCCTTCAGCCCCCCCCCCACCCCACTCACACACACACACACACCCTCACAGACAGCTAACTCTCTCACATTTACTCTTGGCTTTATCTCTGGGTGTGTTTCTCCCCAGCACTATAAGTCTGAATGACAGCAGTGTCAGCTTTATGATCACACTGTTTATGCTCTCACAGTGTGTACGTGTGTGTGTGTGTGTGTGCGGGGAGACTTTATGACTACAAGTGGGATTACGTCACCTACCAACTGAGCGACAGACAGTGCATAAAGTCGGGGTGGATGGAAGGTGTGCTCTGCAGCTACAGGGAGGTGAAGGACAGTGAGGGTGGGGAGAGACAGATGGAGGAAGGGAAGAAAGTGGCAAGAAGGACAAGCATGTTCTGGGAAGGGAGGGGATGGAGAGAGAGAGAGGAGGAGGAGGTGAAAGAGAGAGGAAGGGAGATAGTTATGCTGTGGGAGGGAGAGGAAAACATTTAGACTAGTGCTCAGTGGGGGGAGATTAAAAAAAATGGGAGGAAAAGAGGAAAAGATGAGAGGACGACACATCCATCATCAATATACCTGCTAAATTACTTGGTAAATCACCACTGATAAAAGTAATACGATATATTTCCAGCAAATATTAAAGGAGTTAATTTTGTGTCTGATTCAGTTTAGGATGTGGTATGACACCGAGAGTAGATGGAGCAAAAAGATGAGGACAAATTAGGAGCGGGATTGATGTTGTGATGGTTGTAAATAAACAAGGAACAGATAGAGATAGAGAG
Organism: Trachurus trachurus; assembly: GCF_905171665.1. Taxonomy (NCBI): domain Eukaryota; kingdom Metazoa; phylum Chordata; class Actinopteri; order Carangiformes; family Carangidae; genus Trachurus; species Trachurus trachurus. Next base: position 18,112,119 of record NC_139904.1, on the reverse strand, counting down.
AGAGAGAGAGGGGGGAATGGAGATAGAAAAGGACAGAATTTTACAGGATCATAATGTTGTGCTGACTTTCATGCAGAGACTGTGCGTGGGTGTACATTATGTTTATGAACTCAGTAAAATATGCTATCCTAATGGCAGAATGCACACACATACACACGCACAATGGTATACACGCTGATGTTCACACTCAAACACGTGCCCACAAACTAAGAGCTCATGGCAGCGAGCCATAACGACCTTCCTTCAGCCAGCGCCCAGTCATAGTAATGATGTCATCCTCTCTCTCACACACGCACACCCACACTGACACACACACATACACACACACACACACACACAACCGCAGTGTCTGTCTCATAGAAGCCAATGCATTACACATATTAGCACTTCAGTCTTTCACAGCACTCACCGGATCTTGCAACACAACCATGCAATATCCTTTGAAAAACAAGGGGATTAACATCGTGAGAGCATCTTCACTAAAAAGGTTTTTACAAGGTCATTGTTATAATTAAAGTCACGCACAGTGAATGTTGGGTCAAATAGGGCTATAGATATGCATAAAATGATGTATACACAAACACACACACTTGCTTAGGCCTTTTGCACAGCATCACATTTTGACTTTTCATAGGAGAAAAAAGCACAGGCTCGTGTGCGCCATGACGGTGTGACTGCAAGCCGACGTGCACGACACCACGGCTCTGACACTGAAGCAGCTGAACAGAACAAAGCTATCAGTGATTTTACTGTTTACATCCTGTAGCTCCGCATGCCTCCATAAAGATGTAAGAGATGCACCACGTTTGTGTTGGTGTGCGACGCGTGATACCTTTTAAACAGTGTAACATTCTGTATTTAGCCTTTGTAGTATACAGATGATATGGTAAATGTGAATTTAGCAGCACCTGTTGTCATAATGCTGCTGCTGCGATAAACAGATGACTGCATGCTGTATTTCTGTCCCTTTATTCCAAGGCTATTAACATAGTCATTACCATTTTTAAACCCGTCATACCGCTTATATGAGTGACAAGTGAAAATGTCTGCTGTGAGAACGGCCAATTATACACGCTTTGTTGCAAGTGGAATCAAGCTATGATTCATTTGGTTTTCATGCTTTACCCGTTGAAACAATTTAAAACATCTGCTGTGTAAAAGGGCCCAAAGTTCAAACATATTAACTCATTTTCTTATTGCATTTATTGTAATTGCTGAGCATCAATGCACACACAACCAATGTCTGAACGGACCCTGAGTAGACACACATGCACATACACTCCTCTGAACTGTTCTTTAATTTTGAGTAGCATTTACCGTCAGAGCAATGTCAAACCACACACACGCTCACACATGCATACACGACCACACGCTGCTTAAAAAGCATGCCCAGTATCAAACAGTGTGAGTGTATGCAAATGAGTGTATGAGAATACGTGTGTGGACATCTTTATATATAGGTGTGTGTGTGTGTGTGTGCACAGTTCCTATGTTAATGTGGCAGAGTCCTCAAAAACAGCAGGGTTATAAATAGATGTGGCTCAGTGTGTGACTGCCCAAAAGAACCCACACTCTTAAAGGAATATGACGCACATTAATTTGCCTCTATTCATCTGCATACAACATGAAGAGAAAAGTGCAAATAGAGTCAGGTGCTTGTTGTGTGGTGGTTGTTGAAGTGGAGTTTCAGCAAGTTGAAAAATCAGCAAATCTTTTTGCCTTTGCTGGCTTGTTCTTATCTGCCACTCCTTGTTCTTCTGTAGTATTACCTCTCTTTTTCTTTTTTACTATATCTGCCTTCCTCTCTCTCCCCTGTTTTTGTGTTGTTTTCTGATTGAAGAAGCTAGAGGAGAGGTTTTTCTTTTCACTCTGCTTTTGTTTGCATATTCATTAACGCTCAAACCAACTTCATATTCACTCCAGACATCTTGAAGCACTTGTATAAGCCAGCTTGAGCTGCTGCTGCTGCTTCTGTAGGTTACTGTATTTGTGCGTCACCATCAACAAACTAATTTTCATCAAACAGGGTTGCTAACGCCCTGTCAGTTAGCCAACTGAGCGTGGAATTGAGTGGTGTATAAAGCATCTTTTGAGTGCTCCTTTGACAAGTGTATTCAGTGTGCAATAGGCCACACATGAGTAAACTGACTTGGAGGGCCTCGGTATTGTTGTAGCCATAAGGCCGGGGAGTGTGGGGGAGTGGTTGGTAAAGGAAAGTGGCGGGGGGGGTGGGGTGGGAAGGTCAACTGAGACAGAGCAAGATGTGTTGAACGATGGCAATGAAAAGGCGGCAAGGGAGATGAGACAATTAGGCGAGTTGAGAGGAGAAAGACGGCGACACAGAGGAAATGTGGACGGGTGAAAGAACTGAAGAGTAGCAGAGTTAACAAAGCGTGCAGGAATATTATTTCCCCAGACCAAGCAATGACAGTAACAACCACAGCAAATAATGAGTCCGACTCTATCAGCCGTGCAGATTGGTGATAAAGCCATGTGTGGCACCCATTTTCACACCGCCGAGGAAGACTCATCTTCTAAACTGAGAGAAGAAACAGTGATGTTAGGTTTGTTTGTCAATTTTCTCTCAGGGCAAAGATGCAGAAAAAGAGTAACATTTGTTAGCTGTCTGGGGAGGGTGGTTTTCCTTTTAATATTATATTGCTTTTAATTCTGTGATGTTTCTTTGGAAAATAATGGAAATTGTTTTACATTTAATTGATTCCAAATTAGAGCTGATTTTGCTCTTAATGCAGAGGCTTCCAGCTGACATAAAGCATTATTTTTCTCTTTCAAAAAGATTAAACCATCAAAAAAGGTGATGCATAAAAGTGTTTATTTATTTTTTTAATACCATTTGGTGAATCTGTGAACACAACAGTGACATATTCTCTCCAACAACTTCTGAAGTTGCTATCGTTAATGTGTCGTTAATGCAACATCCAACAGTCATAGATCATCATTCTCTGTTCAGCTGATGAATTTAAGTCCTGCCTCCTCTTGTTTTTAGCTCAGTTTTGGTCTCCACCGACTCCTTCTGTATCTTCAACTACTGTAAGGCTAGTTGACTTACTAGGCTGGTTGCTGTAGCTGCTGCCTGTGCAGATAGTGTACAGGGGATTCATCAGAGCCGATTTCCTGTCAATCCTGTAGTCGCCTGATGCATTTGGAGTGTGAATGAAAACTTGAAGACTGTCGTAAGAAACAGACGATGAACTGAAAGACAATAAGTTGGGTGATAATTCTGTGTGGGTTTGTTAATACTAGTGAAATCCTTCACTTTACTACAGTGATTAGATTCACAGATGATATAAAATATTGATTTCAGCAGCTTTAACTGATGTTTTAATGACATGGTAATAAGGTTAAACAGTATAGTGTGAGTGAGGGTTTGGCTTTTATCCGCTTCACTTGCTTGTTGTAAAGTGTGCATATGACAGTATGGTATTGTAAACTGATTCTGCAAACATAGCTGACTGGCTTTATAGGTTCACGGTTGTTCTCCCATCACGTAGCCTCAATACAGTTTATCTAATTCCTTCCTCTTTCCTTTTATGCCATCAGTTTTTTTTTCTGTCTGACTCAGCCTCTTTTTCTCCCTTCATCTGTCTGTCTGAGTTTCAAGTGTATCATTACTTTGGTTCAGAGGAGGGTAGCACAGAGCTTGTCTCGCAGCAGGGCGTACTAGTGTGTGTATGTGTGTGTCCCACCAGTGTTGGTAGCAGTGTCTCAGGAGTGCTGCATTAGTCTTTGAAGATCTTAGAATGAAAGAGAGAGAGAGAGAGAGAGAGACTCAGACGAGTTTCTTTTTCTTTATCATATTCAGCCACAACTCTGTTTTTTCGCTCCTTCCTTTGTGTTCTGTCTCTTACTTTTATTCATTCTCTCTCTTATCATCCCAACCTCATCTGCCACTGCATTTTTTTCATTTCAATCTCTTCTTCTTCTTCCTCTTCTTTTTTTATCTGTCTCGGGTTCAAAGAGACTCTGTTTTCATTCTGCGGCTGTGGCGGTGCACTTAGTTTGAGTCTTGGTTTAACTACTTTTGATATTTTCACTTCCTAAGCAAGAAGCTGAGTTTGGTTATCATGCACGTTAATAAAAAAACAAAAACTCATTGATAAAATCCGACCCACCTAACAAGCAGTAACACTGATTTCCATTGAGCTGACTCACAGATGTAAAGGAAAAGAAGGAAGAGAATATCTCACCTGAAGAGACTCATGACTCTTGCATTAACCTGTGATCTTCCCTTAACAAATGGCCAGTATAACCCATCTACAGTCTATGGTATAACCGACAGGCTGCACTGCTGTCCCATTTATAACAGGAACTTATTAAATACTAATACCTGTTTTCTTTATTTGTCGTCATTCCCTTTGTTACTACACAATCTCAGTGGAAACACAAAACCCAAACCAAAGCAGTGAGATGTTTTATTCATTTGCTATACAGTGACTAACTGGCGCATATCACCTCAGACGTTTCTATCATTTTCTCAGTGGTGGTACAATTATTATTTGAGTCAAATATAACTAATCATCCAATTTCTGTCGCCATCATCAAAGCACCTTTCTTGTTTATCCATTTTTCAAAGACACAAAGTAAGAGAGCAGCATTTCTGTTGTAATCTGTCTGGAAAGCAACCAAATTCAGAGTGTGTCTCCAGTATCGCTTACACAGGGCCTCCAGCTGCATTTAATGCTGTTCCATTATATCTGGCCTCAAAATTCATCCTCCACAGGCCAAAATAACAGACATTTCCTCCCTTGAAGTCTGACCATAGGCGTGAGGAGAGGATGACAAAGCAGATGTTTGTGATTGCGTTACCTTCATTGACACATTTGGGTTTTTTATTTATTTATTTATAAAAACAAGTCCTTAATAAAAATATCACTGTTTTATTTGTGTAGCTCTTTGAGGCTGTGTTTAGTCACTGTCAGTTTGTGTAAGCCTTTCAGACTCCTCGTTCTGTTTGAAGTCTGCCTGATGAGCCCGATAGGTTTCGGCTGCTCAGGTGACATCAGAGCAGAGCCGAGCCGAGCCACAATTGTGTTTATGTGACGTGATGCAAGTATTGTGTCTCCTCCATTCGCTTCTCAATGGGCAGTCATCTGAGGAGCGCGCCGGTGTGGATGTGTGAGATTGGTAAACTGATAGGGCGCATGCAAGACGTTGAACAGACTATCTCCTTACAAGTCAGTCAGGGTTGTTCTACGAAGAAAACAATGTTCTCTCCTCCTTCTGCTGCAGCATGATTTTTTTTTTTAATTCTCAACCAAAACAAAACTCTGACTCAGATAAGTCCCAGACATAAGCTGTAGACAAAAACTACCAAGACAAAAAGTTGTACCGCAAATAAAAAGAAGAGAGAGTCTAGAGCTAGTGATCCAGACTTCAAGCTTTTTTATGGAACCAACATAACATAACCCAGAGTATGACCTGTTGTCTGACTCACCAACACCGGCTAAAACATATCATTACCACCCAGAGAAATGGAAATTAATAATAAACTGTTTCATGATGTTTATGAACTGGCTGCTTTTGTAGAGAGCGAGTATGTTTTTTTTCCATCCCTTATCCATTCATCCAATTACTGAATTTACTTCTTAACACTTTATTCAGTTACAAAACACAGACATCTGCATATTACATCCTCTGCTATCAGCTCACACAACTCTGTGAATACACTCTACATCTTGCATTACATAATGTATTTGCATGTTGATGCATTCATGGTATGTAAATTAGTCTATACTGTATGTGCATATTAACACGCTATAGTGTATATGCATATTTGGATTTATGGATATTTTCTGTCTGCCCCATTATTGTTATTGCTTTCTTATTTGTCATTACAATAATCGGCTTTCATTGTTACAAACTGTGTCATGAATTTACTTTTGCAGCACAGGCTGATACTATATGCAAATTATTCTGAGAGAGTGGAGAGAAGGAAAGAGACTACTGTAGAGGAGAAAACGAGGGAATCAGCAGCCGAAAGTGCCTAAAGAAATAAAATGAATGGCAGTGAATCTTTTCTACAATACACAGTGTCTCACTGTGTAAATAATCACTGTTCTAATGCCAGATGTATAAGACTAGTTAACTTTGTGGCAGCATTAGAAGCAGTAATTACACAGCAGCGTCTGCTACTTAGTAGTCAAGATGAGAGGCTGAATGTTGTCATGTGTCTAGTTGGTTGCGTGTGTGAGTGAGTATAAAGCAATCTGCTGGTCTGATTGATTTTATGTTAAGCGGCACAGTCATGGGGTTATGTTCTACATTACATGTGCACGTGTATGTGCATGAGGCTTTATGTTAGAGACAAGTTCACACATCCGTCCTGTGAGTTGAAAGACTGAGATCACATGCACAGATACACACACACCACACATGCGCACACACACACACACACACACACACACACACACACACACACACACACACACACACACACACACACACACACACACACACACACACACACACACACACACACACACACACAGAGACCCGTAAAGACATGCATACAAATAGTGGCAAGGGCCAACTGCCTGGTTGCTGGGCAATGAGCTCACAGCATAACCGACCTTAACGACCCCTCTCTCCATCAATCAGCTACAGAGTGCTCTTCTCTAGTAATGATGTCACCATGCGCACACACACACATGCATGACATGGCCACACACACACCACGCTTATCTCATCCTCTTTATTTTGACCTTGGGTTTCTCGTAAATGGGTGTCTGTGTGTGTGTGTGTTTGTGTGCAAGAGGCTAGAGTGGTGAATGTCAGTGCCTTGCAAAATATCACAGGGGAGGATGCAATCTACTTCTGATGTCATAAATATCACATATATCATGTGCTCTTAACACACACACACACACACACACACACACACACACACACACACACACACACACACACACACACACACACACACACACACACACACACACACACACACACACACACACACACACACACAACTTGCTCAGTGTTCGCTGCAAGTTTCTTTAAACTACAGTTTAACTCTGAAAGGTTGTCCGAGTGCATTCTGTTTTATTTATGACTTCTTTTTGAAATGCTCTGCAGCACACTCGTGTGGTAACACACAGTCACACATTACAGAATCCCAGTTCAACTGACCACAGCTTGATAATGTCTGTAAGCCTCTGAACAGCTACACTGGAACAGCTGGGCAACAAGTCCTTGGTAATTTATTTAGAAGAACATATACGTATACTGCATTAACCCTGATTAACAGCTGCAGCTTACACTGCTGCAATGCACAGTCCATGTGCATGTGTGTGTCTGTGAACTTCTGACATTCATAACTTTCAATTACAGTTAGAATTTTGAATAGAATAAAGAGAGAAAATGAAGAGACTTTACAGAATCAACTGCTTTTAATCATGCACACAAACAATATGAAGATTCATTGGAAATCCTATTATCCTATACATACACATATGCACAGATACACTCACTTCTGTGAACCAATTACTTCTGGATGACACACACATACACACGCACACAAACGCCCACTCATGCACACATTCTCCAGGTCCAGCTGTGTCTGTGCCAGGCTCTAGGGCAGGGGGCCAGCACAGTGAGGTTAAGAGAGTGGCAAGAACACTAACTGGCAAATCAGTGGCCAATTAAAAATGCTCAGCACCGTGTGTGTGTGAGTGTGAGTGTCCTTGTTTGACTGCCAACGAGAGAGTTGGCACAGAAAGCACGCTTCCTATTCTCTCAGCATGCCCTCTTAACGCAGAAGCTTACACACTTACACACACGCACACACAGCCTTGGATTTGTCTTACCCCATTGTCTTTATTTGGGACAAATGAATGCCTGTCCTTTCTTTTTGTTTGTGTGCAAGCATTTGTGTGTGTGTGTGTGTGTGTGTGTGTGTATGCTCCACCCACGAGTGAAGTTGTATAACCTTACAAAGTAAAGCACACAATACTCTGTCTGCATTATTATACGACAGGAGACACTGTGATGAATATAGAAGACAGGCGTGCTGGTGGGTGCTGACAGAGTGCTGGTTCGTCTGTGAATAAGAAACAAAAAAGGGAAAGAAAGCATAAAAATAACCTCGAGCTGATTAATCAAACATTAAGGTCTCATCAGGGGAATGATTCAGTTAGTCAATGAGTTCCCTTTCTTTATCGTCTTTTTATTGATAATGAGCGATGAAGAGTCATGACTGCAGCCTGATCCCACCCACCACAGCTGGCTAACTGAAATGTTCCAGCTTTTATCCGTGTTATTGCACAGTGCAGAAGCACCCAACGATTCTGTGCTCTTTCAATACGCCCACTGAGAAAATGTCCTAAATGAGGTCTGTCAGAGTGGGCGACAGCTCTGACCTCCATCAGTAAAAATCATATGAAATGTACTCAGCGAGGCTCTATATTACACTCAGATATACAACAGCATTGCTCCGTGTTATGGTGGGGTTTGATTTTAAGTATCACTGATTGTCACTGACTTAAGCTGGAGACTGTAGGGTTACTAAGCAGGGAATAGTGGCTATAAATGGTGTTCGATTGGAAAGAGTTGGGAATTGGAGGGAAGACAAGAAAGAGAGACAGAGAGAGAGAGAGAGAGGGAGAGTATTGTGAAAAAAAATTGGCTTTCTTTTATGTTTGTCTTTGCTGTATGATTTGTATTTGCTTCCTGGCCTGTGATCTCCCTCTTTATTCTCCCTCATTCCTTCCAGCAGTTTATTACAAAATTGGATATTAGGAATAGTTCAGGTCCGTGACAGGAATTCTTTTCATGGCACCGGAGTTAACGCAGCTGCCACGTACACACACACACACTCCCAGAGTAACAAAAGACTGTGGCATGGTAGATAAAGGATGGCGATAAGTAAAGGACACTGGTGGTTCCAGACATGTGTGCGCCCGAGATAACATTCCTCCCTTGCTCTACGCACCTTGAACCTTCAGACGGTTGATTCTCACTTGTGGTATGTTGGGAGTCTAGGAAAATGGGGTTGTGGTTAAGGAAGGCATTTCCCCTTACATTACAGTGATGGTCAGTCACCGCCGCTGTTCACACACACTCGCACACTCACACACACACACACACACACACACACACACACATGTGCACATACAGAAAAGACTCAGTGCATTCTTCTGCCTCAACCAGCGAAACAGCTGTCAGACACTACGTCAGCTCTGAAAGTATTCTGTCTATGTGTCTTGTGTTCCTGTGAATGTGATTGTGTCATATTTATGATAAGCAATTACTCGTGCACTCCAACAAAATGTAATTGGTTTGAATGATTGCCCAAGACTCACAGATGTTCCTTTCTGTATACCGCTAACAAAATAATTAGAGATGAACAGTTATTAAGAACAAAAACATCTTGATTTGGACATTTGATATCCATCACGGTAATTTTCACTTTAACCAAGCTACAGTGGGGGAAGCGAAGCAACTATCAGATGCATTTCTGGGTAAATCTGATGCCTGAACCCTGTACTTGTGGTTCCACTGCCACTGCCGCTTTTTTTTTTAAAGACGGCATTGTACGGCAAAACGTATACAGTAGGCAAAGGGTTTGGCAACAGCCATGGCAATTGTGGGTGGATGACTTTTTTTGATACACTTGGCAAAGAGGGAATGGTAAGAATGCAGGCACTTAAACAGATGAAGTGATAGTTGAGTGGACCAAAGTAGTCATGGTGTAATCATGCCAGCGTGTGGTCAAGTACAGAGAGACACTCACACAGGGAGCACTTGTTGGACATGTCGAAATATCATCGGCTTGTGATCTGGAGCACCACGCAAAGCCACAGGACACACATGAATGACTGAAAAGTTACGAACCCATTCACCCCCACCCCCCCACACCCCCCATGACAGCGGCAGGACAGACACACAAAGGACGGCGGCAGCTTTGTTCTTTTTCAAGTGTAAAAAACTGTTCATTTAGTCACTTGAACACTGGCTCCAACACTCTGCTTCACTGGCAAAATGCCCCCAAGCAAAGACCTCAGACCCCCCCCCCCCCCCCCACCTATTAAATCATGTTACTCTCTGTCTGATGACCCACAGCACATACAAGTGTACAAATAGATGTTTTTTGGTCATTTATGTGCTAATACTGCAGCACCCAGCATGCTCTCTGTAGTTCATTTAGAGGCTAAATGACCTATTATAAGTCACTCACAGCCAATGAATGTAATGTGGGTACAATACAGAGGAAACTCAAAGCTCTGTGGATTTGCACACACACACACACACACACACACACACACACACACACACACACACACACACACACACACACACACACACTCTCTCTCTCTCTCTCTCTCTCTCTCTCTCTCTCTCTCTCTCTCTCTCTCTCTGAGATGGCGGAGTGTGTGTGGAGCTGAGAGCGGAATGTTTGGAGTGTGTGTGAGGATTTTGTAGAAATTTCTTTTGGCTAATTCTTCTGTTTATGTGCTTTTGTTTATCTTTTGCTTATTATTAACGTAATATAGTTTGGTGTGTGTGCGTGCGTGTGTGGGAGAGAGTTTGTGTGTGTGTGTGTGTGTGTCGTGTACTGACCCGGCACTATGCCGGTGTCTGGGGCTGCTGCGGCTGATTTCGAGCGTTTAACTCGTCGTCATGCCGTTAAGCTGGTGCCCTCAGTGCCGTGCAGTGTAGAGGAGGCCGGCCTGGCTGTGGGTGAGGTGGTGGGCTGTGAGTGTGTGAAGTCGGCCTCCAGGATGAATGGGGCCATTGTTATCTTTTTGGATGCTACGGCTAAGGTGAGCGAGGTGGTGGAGCAAGGTGTAGTGATTCAGGGCACTTTCACTCCTGTCCTCCCTCTCGTTAGCCCGGCAGCCAAGGTGGTCATTTCCAACGCTCCCCCGTTTATTAAAAATGAGGATCTGACTAAGGAACTGTCTCGTTATGGTCAGCTAGTTTCAACCATCAAGATGGTGTCGCTTGGCTGTAAATCAGCCAGGCTGAAACATGTAGTTAGTCACCGTAGGCAAGTGTTCATGGTTTTAAAGGATCCCGCTCATGACCTCAACCTGTCGTTTTCTTTTAAAGTTGATGGTTACAACTATATGGTTTTCGCAACGTCAGAGACAATGAAATGTTTCGGTTGTGGAGTGGAGGGTCATCTTATCCGGTCCTGTCCGGAGAGGGGGGGGACAAGGCAGCCGGCGGCTGCCGCCGCCGCCGCCGCCTCTACTTCTGCACCCCGGGGCGGGGAGCCGCCGCGGGGTGCGCGGTTTAGGGCGGCGGCTGTTGGAGAACCACCGCAGGCCGGTCGGTCCGAGGCTGCTGCTGGCGGGGAGCCGCCGCAGCCGGCCCGGTCCGATGCTGCTGCCGGTGGGGAGCCGCCGCGGTCCGCCCGGTCCGAGGCTGCTGCCGGCGGGGAGCCGCCGCAGCTGGCCGCGTCTGGGGGCACCGCTGGCGGGGAACCACCGCAGCTAGCCCGGCCCGAGGGCGACGTTGGCGGGGAGCCGCCGCGGAGCGTTCGGCCGGAGGTCGCTGCTGGTGGGATTCTGTCAGCTGCTGGTCTGGAGCCTCTCCGGTCGCAGGAGGCTGTAAGCCTGGAGGTGAGTGACCCGGGGGAAGCCCCCCTCATTTGTTTTGAGATGGCAGGCACTGAGAGAGCTCAAGAGCGGGATGAAGCCAGTGGGTCTGGAGAGGGGAAAAGTGTAAACAATGATCACGTGACAGCAGAGATTGTCAATGCCGTATTGGAGGAGGAGATGGTCAGTGATGACGACTTTAGAGTCTCACAGAAAAGGAAGAGCAGTGGTTCAGGGAGCAGCAACACTAAAGTGAGCAGGAGAGTGACAGGTAGTCAGGATGGAGACAGTGATTTTATCTTGTCACAGGAGTCACATAGTCTCTATACTCCTAATGAAATAAAAAAGTTCTTAGAGCGAACTAAAGGTCAGAGGCTCATTGCAATGGAGGATCATTTCCCCGATCTGAGACAGTTCCTGAGATCAGCTAAACCTCTCACTACTAGGAGATCTGGGATGGCAGACGATGTGCTGTCTGATCAGGAGATTTATAGGTTAAAGAAGCACATTCTCAGAGTTAAAGGCCATCTAAGCAGCCAAGATGATGAGGTTTAAAATCTGCCACTCTTTCATTCTGTTTTGGTGTGTTATTTTCTTCTTTTTATCCATGTGTGATTTTAATCTGGGTAGCTTAAATCTAAATGGAGCAAGAGCTGATTTTAAAAGAGCTGCTCTGTTCAAACTCATGGAAATTAAGAAAATCAACATAATGTTTGTACAAGAAACCCACAGCACGACAGATAATGAGAGTGAATGGAGGCAGGCTTTTAATGGGGAGGTGGTTTTAAGTCATAAATCCAGCTGTAGTGGAGGGGTGGGAATATTATTTTCAAGAAGTTTTTTGCCAGTTTCTTTTAACTCTGAAGAAATAATTCCAGGTGTTTTACTTAAAGTGAAAGCAACTTTTGAAAATGTCCAAGTTGTGTTTTTGAATGTCTATGCCCCAACAAATGCGTTGGAGAGGATGGCATTTTTAAACATTTTAAATGATACTGTTAAGAATTGTGATGATAATGATTTTATGTTTTTAGGAGGTGATTTTAACTGTACGGAGACACCTCTGTTGGACAGGAATCATACAGAACCCCATCCTGCTTCTTCAAGCAGGATCACACAGATAGTTAAAGAACATAAGCTGTCTGATGTGTGGAGGGTTTTTAACAGTAATCATAGACAATACACCTGGAGTCATTCAAAAGAGAATTTTTTATCCTTAGCTCGGCTGGACCGCCTCTATTGTTTTACACACCATTTAAACATTTTTAGAAGGTGTCATATTCAGCCTGTGGGTTTTAGTGATCACGCTCTAGTCTCCTGTTCTGTTTTTATCAAGAACATTCGTTTAAAAAGTGCTTATTGGCATTTTAACATTGTTCTTTTAGATAACCAGGCTTTTAGAACTGCTTTTAAGTATTTCTGGGAGAGCCATAGAGACAGCAGGCATGCTTTTTCCAGCATTCAGCAGTGGTGGGATTTTGGCAAGGCACAGATCCAACAGTTGTGCCAGCAGTTCTCTCGCAATGTCACAAGAGATTTAACCCGATCTTTAAAAAATCTGGAGTTTGAGGCGGAAGAACTGCAGTCTTTAGCAGAGTTCTCTGAAAATCGAGGGCATTTAGACTCCCTCAAACACAAAAAGGCAGCCATAGCCAACCTGCTGGGTGTGTCAGCACAGGGGGCTCTGGTCAGGTCCAGGTTTTTAAATGTGGTTCAGATGGATGCCCCATCTCAATTTTTCTTTGGGCTGGAGCGGAAAAATGGACAAAGGAAGATCATGCATTGTTTACGCACGGATAGTGGCTCTGAGGTCTCAGACTCGTCTGAGATCAGAAAGTTTGCTGTAGGTTTCTACAAAAACCTTTTTAAGAGTGAATGGTCAGACAATCCAGATGTGCACAGCAGCTTCCTTACAGGTCTCCCTCAGGTAGATTCAAAGGTAAACTCAGAGCTGGGGTCAAATTTGACGCTGCAGGAGCTGTACACGGCAATGATGAGTTTGCAGAGTGGTAAAGCACCAGGGATTGACGGTCTTCCTATTGATTTTTATAAGTCTTTCTGGGCCATTATAGGACGTGATCTGCTGGAGGTGGTGTCTGACAGCCTCCAGAGAGGGCGGCTCCCTCTGAGCTGCAGGAGGGCCGTCATCACCCTGTTACCAAAGAAGGGAGACCTGCAATTGATTAAGAACTGGAGGCCAGTGTCGTTACTGTGCACGGATTATAAAATCCTTTCCAAAGCTCTGGCCATTAGATTGAGAGAGGTGATGGCATCCATCGTCCACCCGGACCAGACCTACTGTGTTCCCAGCAGGCTCATAAGTGACAATGTCACTTTAATTCGTGATGTTTTGGCGATTTCCAGTGAATTGGGCTTTGATACTGGTCTGATTTCAATAGACCAGGAAAAGGCGTTTGACCGGGTTGAACACCAATACCTCTGGCGGACTTTAGCAGGGTTTGGTTTCAACCCTGGGTTCATTGCCAAGATCCGGGTTCTCTATAGTGACATTGCGAGTGTGCTAAAAATTAATGGCGGGCTGAGTGCGCCCTTTAACATTGGGAGGGGGGTGAGGCAGGGCTGCTCTCTCTCTGGCATGCTTTACTCTTTAGCCATCGAACCTCTGCTTCACCAACTACGGCAAAAGCTGACAGGTGTGTCTTTTCCCAGTTGTCCTGTGTCTTTTAAAATGTCTGCCTATGCTGATGATCTTGTTGTGCTTGTAGATTCACAAAAAGATATTGATGTTTTGATTGACACTGTTAAATTATTTGGTCTTATTTCTTCCGCAAAGGTCAACTGGGGAAAAAGTGAGGCAGTGATGGTGGGAGAGAGGCTGGGGGGTCAGCTTATCCTGCCTGCTGAGCTCACCTGGAAGAAGGGTGGGTTGAGGTACCTGGGAGTTTTCCTGGGGGATGAGAACATGACCAAGAAGAACTGGGACAATGTCCTTGAAACAGTAAAAGGCCGACTTAATAAGTGGAGGTGGCTTCTCCCTAAAATGTCATACAGAGGCAGAGTCCTGATAGCCAACAACCTGGTCTCATCCTCCCTGTGGCATAGGTTAGCCTGCATGGATCCTCCAGCCTCTCTCCTCTCCCAGGTACAGCGAGTTTTAGTAGATTTTATCTGGGACAGGATGCACTGGGTCCCACAGAGTGTCCTCTTCCTTCCCAAAGAGGAGGGGGGGCAGGGCCTGGTTCACTTAGCAAGTAGGGGTGCTGCTTTTCGGCTACAATTTATTCAGAGACTGTTGAGTGGACCAGAGGACACTGTGTGGAGGGCTCTAGCCTGCTGCATCCTGAAGCGTTGTAACAGCCTGGGTTTGGATTTTAGTTTGTTTTTAATGAACAGCACACAGTTTAACAGGTCATCACTTCCAAGTTTTTATAAGAGCATTTTTAATGTCTGGAGTTTGGTAAAAAAGGGGAGACAGAAGCAGGCAGACTCGCTGCACTGGTTGTTGCAGGAGCCAGTCTTCCACGGGACAGTTTTGGATTCTCCGGGTTGGGTGGGCTCCTCTCTGTTCTCCTTGTTCCAGGCTGCAGGGGTTACCACTCTGGGCCAGGTGGTGGAGCTGGCTGGCCCTCGGCTGCAGGACTCTGCTGCTCTGGCGTTCAAGGTGGGGATGAGGTCCAGTAGAGTGGTGCAACAACTCTTAGATCACTGGAAAGAGAGACTGAGTGGCCATGAGCTCCTGATGTTGGACAGCTTCTCCTCAGGTGAAACCATAGCCAACACACAGGACCCCTTCCCCCTGATCCAGCTGAGCCCAGAGCTAAAGGACTGTGCGGGTCCTCACCTGGACCACTGCCCTCAGGCTTCTCTGCAGGAGGCCTCAGGGAAGACTTTGTATCGCCTGGTGGTAAAGACTCTGAACAGGGACAAGCTGAGTGGGCGGACAGACACTCCCTGGAGGAGTCACTTTGACCTGAGAGGGTCGAGACCGGCCTGGAGGTCTCTCTACAAACCTCCACTGACTAAGAGACATGGGGACTTACAGTGGAGGATCCTCCACGGGGTGATTGCTGTGAATTCCTTCATTTCTGTAATTAACAAAGATGTGGAGGATAGATGTCCGTTCTGCACAGAGAGGGAGACGGTCTTTCATTGTTTTACTGAATGTCACCGACTGTCTGCACTGTTTTTGTTCCTACAGAGGGTTTTCACTGCTTTCACTGAGGTCTTTACACGAGGGGTTTTTATCTGTGGTTTTAAATACACTCGCCAGAAGAAGGAGAAGAGCCAGCTCTTGAACTTTGTGTTGGGCCAGGCTAAAATGGCGGTGTATGTAAGCAGAAAGAGGAGGGTGGAGGGGGGAGAAACCATCTCCCCTGTTCTTGTGTGTGTGGAGATGATCAGGGCCAGGATCAGACTGGATTTCAGTTTCTACAGGATCTCTGGAGACTTGGACTCTTTTAGGAACTTGTGGTGTTATCGGGGTGTGTTGTGTAAGGTGGAAGTTGATGACCTGTTGTTTGGGGATGTGTTGAGGTTATGATGTTTCTGTATGTGTATGTGTGCATGTATGCATATGTGTTACGAGGTATGTTTGTGTGCATGTGTGCACGCAATTATGTACTTGGATGTTTTTTTATTTGAAGAATTAGTTTTTTAGAAAACAAACACAAAGTGGAATAAAGTTGTGTTTGAAAAATCAAAATCTCTCTCTCTCTCTCTCTCTCTCTCTCTCTCTCTCTCTCTCTCTCTCTCTCTCACTCTCTCGCTCTCTCACACACACTCACAGAGGTCTTTTCTGGAGCTGTCTGCTCCACTGTGCTTTGCAATTCAATCAGCTTTTCACTTAATGTGGTTTACACTGAACCATTCATGACTAATTTAGCCTGCCTGAATTCTGGACATGATGGATCGAGACAAAGTGTCTTTTAGTTTTGGTGAGTGTGTGCGTGTGTGTGTGTGTAACACTGAAGAGTGGTGTGTGTTCTTGAGTAGACGCTTGTAATCACGCTGAAAAACACGTCACATCTTTCAGCCATTAAAGTCACATCAGATTTACAGTGCACTCTTCATGAGCAATCATTGAATAATATTAGACTGAAGGACGGTATTTCTCTTGTGTCATCTTTACAACTTCATCATGACTTTTGTTTCTTATTCTTCCAATTTTCAGTTTATTTTTACATAAATGCTGAACGAATTGTGAAGGAATTTTATTGGTACCAGTTTTCAGACCCTTTGAACTCGGCTTGAGTCAAGAATTCACTTAACTGCTATTACAGCCCAGCATGTGGGTCTGATTAATATTCTCAATCTGATGATAGAATACTCACTGCTATCTGATTTTATATATAAAAAAATTCTTGAAAATCTGGATACCCTGTCAACTCGATATTTCATTTAAAAGTAAAGTTTTCTATGAATTGAATTAATAAGTCACTTTTAGATGAACCACTTTATTATTGATGAGTGTTTATAAACGGACAGACACTATGAAATAAGTTGTTAAAACAACACTTCCTTGAAAGTTTTAACTATAAAACTGGCAGTATATGTGAACTTAACATCTGTAAAGGCGATCAGGTATCACAGCAACGTCCATTAAATTGGAGTAGTTTTGGAATCGGTCCTCTTCTCCGCTCCGTCCTCCCTCCTCCGTCCTCCCTCCTCCTCCTCCTCCTCCCTTTCCACTGACATTTTTCAGCTTTCCATCCTCCCTGCTGTGTCTCGCTGGCTGAGCCAGTGTTGTGCTCCCAGTGAGTTTCTATCTGCCTCTTCTCTGCCACCATCTGTTTCTCTCTCTGTCTTTCTGCCTCTCTGTCGCTTCTCTCTTCCTCTCGGCCCTCTCTATTCTCTCCATCTGTCTTCCCTTTTGTCACCTCTGGATTACCTCTTTCCACTTTTTCTTCCCTCTTTTTTACTTTCTCATGCATTGTTTCTCTGTCATCTTTCTCTGTCTCTTCTCTTATCCCCATCCCTCTTTCTCTCTTTCCTTTTTTACTGCCATATGATGGATTCCTTTGCCAGTTGGTGTCTGCTAATCCATGGCCTCAGTACACATCTATTTTTCTCCTCCTCTCTTCCTCCCTCACATATACACTTGACAAACATCTTTAGCTCACAAACCCTGCTGCCTGCTGTATGCAGCCATTTTTATGTGTATACATGCGTACCTTAAGCCTGACACTACACTACAGCTCCCCCATTGAAACATATTGATTTTCCCATGTCTGACATACCAGACATCCACTCTCCCCTTCTCTCCCTCACTCTTCCATTATCCTATTTCATACTCACCGCAGCTCTCATTCCCCTGTAGAATAAAGTCATCATGCATAACATTAAGTGTGCGTGGATGTATTTTACTATTACTAATGTAGCACGCAAAACCAGACTTACACTATAAATCCCTCCTCAGTCGTCTATAAGCTGCAGTGAACCACTTCTGACAACCTCACAAACTCACAGTCAAACATACACGAAGTGGGTCAGTAGGATGTTTGACATTCCACACACCTCGACACACACACACACACACACACACACACACACACACACACACACACACACACACACACACACACACACACACACACACACACACACACACACACACACACACACACTCAGACGCACACACACATCTGACTACCAGCAGGGAAAACATCTCTTGTAACATCCCCATCATTCCACCACAACCTGCCTAATTAGTCCCTCAGAGTGTGAGCACATTGTCGACAATCAGCCGGCCTGTCTCTTATGCCGGTACGTGGGTGTCTGCTGAAGTCAGCTTGTTGCACATATGATATCTTTAAAGATGCTCTGGAGTTGTGTGAATTTGACAGGTCCTGTTATGATGATGACCTGTACTTGCACTGCAATTGTGAAATGCTTTTCAGACTCAGACAAGAGCATAAAAGCTGAAAAGATGCACAAAATAAATAAGTAAAATGAACAAGCAAGGTTTAAAGAGAGTAAATATTTCAAGCATATTGAACTTGCAGAATGAACAGAAGAGTTTCATTAGTCTTTCACAAAATATATAAAAGATATTTGCCCTTGCATACCCCTGCTGCGGCCCATTCCATTTCATTTTCGAGATGTAACAGTAATAGTAATGTTTGAGTGGTATGTGCTATTCTCAATTCAGATTTTTCAATTAAATTCATTTGATAACAAATTCTTTCATTGAACTGTCTGTTCACTTTTCTGCAAAGGTTCCTTCCACCATTGTTTGTCTTTGTTTTTTTGTCTGGTTCACTTAAATAGACCATCATCATCATCAGTAGTGAAGTGCTTTTGTTGTGTTTTACTGTGAGGTCTGTAGAAACCAGGGCCAAGACACTCAGGGCCAGAATGAGAGATTCAAGTGTTGTGCACGTTAACTTGTCTGCAGCTATGGGTTAGCTGCTTGTGGATCAAAGCTGGGTTTTGTGTTGCTCGGTGGTAAAACGTGTGATGCATCACACCTTGTTTGTCTAAATCCCTCCTGCTATGTGCACTTCCTGCTTATGCTCACAAAAGCTGCTGTGTAGTATTCCTCACCTCAGATCTCAGTGCCCAGCCATGTCTCCTCAGCGACAGATAGTGTACAGTATATGTGTGGGTGTGTGTATATTTGTGGGGGTGGGAGGTTTGGGGTTTTCACAGTGTTTTGTATTGTTTTGTTTTGCTTTGTTTTGTTTTTATCCTCTGTGAGGCACTTTGTGTTACATTGTATGAAAAGTGCCATATAAATAAAGTTGATTTGATTTGATTTGATTTGATTTGATTTGATGTGTGTGTATGATCTGGAGCGAACATGGAGGCTGCAGTCTGTATCTCTGACGGCGATTTTAAAAAGATCCTAGATCCCCTAGTTTGATTTTTTAAACTTTTGTTGTTTCCATCCACCAGGGAGTGCTGAGTCCCAGAGTCACCACACTGCATTCTGGGATAGTCTGGAACCCTCTCCATGGGCCGTACCACCTGCTGACAAACCAGGGGGGTCTGGAGGAGTTGTGTTGAATGAGGTGAGAATATTCCTGTTCCTCCTGTTAACATGCACTACTATGTCTATATCAAGGTATTTAAATATAGTGACTTTTTATTTTTTACATGGAGACCTGCGTAATGTTTTTTTAGTTAAACTTGAATCAAGGTTGTGTCTATTAAGCTGGAAGTCAGTGGTTCACTGCTTACTGCTGAATCATTACTGACAAACAACTGCGACCATGTTGCTATTCCAAACTAAAAGCTGTTAGTCTGACTGTCATGTTTAATTTGACGTTGTTAGTTTTGACATTAAGGACGTTCCAGCCCCTGTGTTTTCCTCATAGCCACGAGCCTTGTTTTGCTGATAAACCTGTCATCCTGGTCACAGCACAGATGCAAGTGCATTTGATATTAATGTGAGTGAAATGGCAGCTCATCCTATGCACAGCTCAGTGTGAATAAACCAAAAGTTTCCCCTCTCTGCCGCTCACAAGTCACGGTTTGGCTCAAATTAGAGGCTTCCTCTTATAATCCCTCATTCTCTCTCATTTGACCAACCAGTGTGGTAGATAACTCAGTCACTCGCCGCCTCTTTTCGGAACAGAAAGATAAGAGGTTACTGAAACAGAGCCAGTGGGCCTCCGCTAACTGAGGTAACTAAGTTTATTTCCTGCCCAGGCTGTGATTGGAGTAGAGGCATTTTTAGGCTACAGGAAAGCCAGTCTGCCTAGTGACAGGGTGTTTGTGTATGAGGCTGCATCCGAGCTATCTGTTGGATATATTTATTCACACAGTATAATACACATAACACCTTCAGGAACCAGGTAGTGGGGGGTCTTCCTGTGAGAATAGAATAGTGTATGAAACACACCTCATAAATAATGTCCCTGTCACGCCGGTATGCTTATTACTTATGCGTGTGTTTGTGTATCTGATTTCTATGCTTGTTCATTGATAGAACACAACCACAAGCTACAACTCCTTTGATTTTCCTCTGAATTACTCACTGTACTATTATTTTTTCTTTATACTATTACTGATTCCCAGTCGAGAAAATCTCTTTCACTCTCTCCCTCCGCCGGGAGGTAAGATCGCAGGGTCAGGGCTGCTGGCGATTATCTTGCCCACAGACATTTCAGCCAAGCAAATGTGAGGTCAAGGTGTTGAACTCAGGCCTTCTGTTGGATGGGTATGCTCTCAGTTCACTGCGCGGTGTTGTTGTTTTTTTCCCGTGAGGCAATAAAAATCAATATGAGCAAACATTAAAGCAAACTTTTTTTTTGAATCCTCTCCCCCATATTGTCTTGTTGCGTGTTTAGAGATGATCTTTCACCCAGGAGGGAATGCTTTGTTTATTGCTGTCCTTAGCAATAAACAATGGACACGGGTTTAATAACAGACACGAAATGACCTCTATTAGGAAGCTGAGCACAGAGTGGAAGATTAATGTTTGAATTTACTAGAGCCAGGATACTAACTGGCAGGTTAAAGCAGAAGTAAGTGGTCCGGTCGTTTTCGCTAATGCTGCGTTCCAGGCAGGCTTTTGAAATCGTAAATTACAGCTTCAAGTCACAACTTACGACTTTGTAGCGTTTCAGGCAACCCACTCGTGTTTTTCCGACCTGTTTTACCGGTGAAAGTCACTATAACGGCCACTCGTAACTTCCGACCGGTGAACTCGTACCAGATCGAACTGGTACCACTTCACGGTCGGAAAAATACGAGTTTCCTTGAACGCACCATAACAGTCCTCGTCCCTACGTCGCCACATTCACGGCGTCCCTTGGCTGCACACACAGCCCTGCATGCCGTTCTCTCTCCTCATTGGATAAAAACTGTAGGATACGATAAATGTTTTCTCTTCGGCTCAGAGCAGAGCAGAGGGACTGAGAGACCCGTGTTTCAGTCCAAACACTCTATGTAAGTGATTGCTGTCGGAAGATATAACTATTTAAGACTTATATTAACACAAATATATCACTTACTTCTGCTTTAAGTCTCAAGGCAGCGCTCATATCTGTAGCAATGAGCTAACAATATGCATCACAAACTAATTAAAAACATTTCATTATTGTACAGTACAGGCATCAACAGCGCAGACATTAAAGTGTAATTCTGGGCAGCCTTCACTGTCCTGAACAACAGCCTTGGCTGTAAGTGTAGAAATGACAGCTAAAAAATGTATTGACTTTGGAATTCCTTTGCATATGAGTGATGCAGTCTAGATATTAGCAGTGTGCCTTTCAGACACACCATTAAACCAATCTAACTGCAAATGTTAAGATTCAGTTACTGAATGAAATGAAAATCTGAAACGATGCTCTGTTGGGAGTCCGCCGAGATGCAGAAGTCTGAGAAAGAGATAATTCATTCATATTTCAACTCTGCTCTTAGCCATTTATGAAGACAAACTATATGGAGTGTTTAAGTACCATTCAACTTTGTGATAACCCACTGAAAATGAGTTGAATATGTTTCCCACACTGGTGGAGTTATGATCTCCTTTGTTCTGTTGCCTCAACATTTGGTGCTGTGCAATCTGGACCACCTCTCTTTTTTTATTACCTCACAAAATATGAATGATTACGTAGCATTGGTACTAAATCAACAGCCAAGCGAGTCTGTCATTTACAATCCATCCAAACCAATTTAAAGTCTAAACCAACCATTAACCAATGTAAACGATATCAGCCAAAAACACCTTTTGATATCCTTCCACTTCGACTAAACACTTTTGTTCCAGCACACTTCACATTCAGCACTGACAGACAATTAAACAGCCGTTATTAGCTTAGATCAGAAGACGAACCAAAGAATAACTATGACACCAACTGCAAAACTACTACTGAAATAAAAACGAAAATGTTTTTCCCTCTCCTTCCCTCCTTCTTAATATTGACATGAGGTACCTTTCCAACTGGAGCCCATGTTTCATCATATTCTGCCTCATTATTTTGCCATCTGAAAGCTGCCTTTTTCAACTTAATAATTTCTGTTGCTTCAGTGATCCATCCTTTCCGTGTTAGTGTGTTTGAAGAAATCCATTTATTCATAATTACCTTCCTTGTGACCGTACATAACAGGAGGAAGATGTCTCTTTATTCTTTGAAGTAACTCTACTCAAGTTATGCAAATCTCCCAATTAATATGTTTGAAGTGTGAGTGCGATGGCTCTATTAGTGTTGATCATCACCGGCTTTGTTATGCCTAACCAAAGATTGTTTTAATGCAGTCTCACAGCATATGATCCAGAGTTTCTTCAGCAGCATCACACTTTATCCATTCATCATCATCCTGTTTTCCCATTTTATACCACTATGATGAAGTATGAAATAGTCTGTGTACTATTTTTATTGTCTTGTGCAAAACAGAGACTTTTTCCATTTGTCATTCTGGGAAATAATATCATTCTCTACTATATGGATGTCCCTGATCCATTTCATAGCACAAGCCTTAAGTGGGTCGATGGTGCTTTCATTTAACATTGAGTAAAACTTTTTGACTATATTTTTATAGAACAGGTTGTGGTTAAAAAGTAGGTCCCTCTCTTTATTTGTCCGTCTGCTGTTTGTCTTCCCTGTCCTCCTCTCTCACTAACTTTCACTGCGCCTCCTCAGTCATTGAAACTTTGTGACATTTTCATCCAAACATCATTGTTTCCATGTGCACTGTGGGGTCCAAAAGTCTGAGACCACTAAGATACTTCTGTTTTGGATTTGTTTCCATTGCAACACATTCAACCTAACTAGAATCACTGCTGTGCATTTGTATGCCTCTGCCAAAACACTTTTAGTTTTCTTGAGATAAGTTCGAAAGGCCAAAACTGCTTTTTTTGAGTTCACCGTGACCTCTGACATTTGACTTCTAACATCAAAGAGTTCGTCCTTCGGACCAAGTGAATGTTGGAGATGACACAGACATTACAATCACAAGGCCAAAGTCATAAATTGTGAGGTCACAGTGACCTTGACCTTTGACCTTTGACCCCTGTCATCTGCCCATGTGAATATTTGGGCAGAGAAGATGATTCTGTCAAGACGTCACTGAGAAATAGTGTCCACAAGAATCATACAGATGTGTAGATGTACAGACGTATGGATGGACAACCAGAAAACAGTATGCCTCTGGCTCTGGCTGTTGCTGGTGCAGAGTGAGTGTTTGTGTGTGTGTGTGTGTGTGTGTGTGTGTGTGTGTGTGTGTGTGTGTGTGTGTGTGTGTGTGTGTGTGTGTGTGTGTGTGTGTGTGTGTGTCGGGGGGGTGTGTGGGTGAGAAAGAGAGTAAAAGAGAGAGAGAGTGAGAAAGTCTGTGCTATTCTTGGCTGGTTGGGGAAGTCTTGGCTCCCTGGCGTATGGGAAAAGTGCTCTTGGCAAGTCTTGAACCGAGGCATTCCATTATGCTGTCCTCTTGAAACACACACACACCCACACACACACACAAACTTGTTTGGAGGACATTGCACTGACTTACATTTAGTCTCTGGAGACGTAACCATAAACACGACATGCAAAACCTAACCTTACATTAACCAAAAACCAAGACTTTGCCCTGAAATTAAATGGTTCAACATGAGTAATAGAAGTACACACATACATGTACTGTATACACATACACATGCGCACACACCCACATGCACGCGCTCACACAACAGTGGCTTAAGCCCACATTTTCATGCTCCTTTGGTTCAAAACTGCAAAGTTGCTTTTTTCATTCTCTCTCTGTTGTCCTCTCTCTCACACACATATACACACTAAGACCTGTATGCACACAAACATCCACATGTATTCTGGCACACACACACACTGAGGAGTGGTCTCAAAAGAGAGATTTCTACAGTAGTAGTACTACATCGTGCCCTGAGGCCCCAAAGCCAGAGTTTCACTGTCACTCTCTCTCACACACACACACATACACACACATACACTCACTTAGTCATATCTCCATGACTTCAGAGGACATTACACTGACACACATTAATTTCCTGGAGACTCATTCTAATCTTACTCATTAGGACTATTTGCCCCAACCTTAAACCTTCAAACACATCTTCACCTTCACATTTTCATGGAGACTTGTTTTAATGTCCCCATAATGTAACTGTGTGAACAGGTTTAGGTCCTCGCAATATGAGTAATACCTGGACCACACACACGCGCTGCACAATATCCTCGAATCAATTGCCTAAGGAGTGGGAGTTTGTCTCCATGACTTCTA
Source organism: Trachurus trachurus (assembly GCF_905171665.1). Lineage (NCBI taxonomy): Eukaryota > Metazoa > Chordata > Actinopteri > Carangiformes > Carangidae > Trachurus > Trachurus trachurus. The sequence continues at coordinate 18,087,418 of NC_139904.1, read as the reverse complement.
TCAGCTAATAGATCTCTGAAGTCTCTTTCACAATGTCCCTCATTCTCTCCTCTTTCGTTCCCTCTTTCTCTCTCTACTTCAGACTCTCCCTTTTTCTGTTGTGTCTCGCTGCAGTGTCAGTGCAAGGTGATGTCGCAATCTCTATCCATCTTCGTTCTGCTTCTTTTTCATTTACTTGTACCTTCATCCTGCTCTCTCTCTCTCTCTCCTCCTCACCTCGCCCTTCCTTCTCTTCTCTCCTTTTCTCACTCTCCCTCCCTCCATTTTACTTCACACATCTCTCCTTTCCATTTCTCTCCTCCACTCTGAATCCTTACATAACTGCTGTCAAACTACAAACACGCACAGTATCGGTAGTCCTCCAAAAAAAAAGAAAAGAGTACGTTTTGATGTTGAAACCACGCCAGGGTCAAGGGTTTTGTTTCTCATAAGGATATGTGCAACCACGCTCAAGACAAGTGTGTGTCTGTGTGTGTGCCAAATCTTCTAAGATGTTTTTTCAATGCACAAGACAGTTGCATGCATGGAGACAAATTTTGCACAAAATGCATCTTTTTTTGGTAACTGCACACACACACGCACACCCACCCACGGATAAAGCGGTTGCTGGCCTTTCCTTGTCTGAAAAGGCCCACCCAAAGAATGTCACTGAGATGGAATTTCCTTTCATCTGTGTTTGTGTGTACAACGCACGCACGAGTGTGAGTGTGTGCGTGCATAAAAACTACTGAAAATAATGATGTTGAAAGAAAACGAGTGATTGGTGGGACAAGTGAAGCAAGCAGTGAGGAGCCTGTGTGGTCAGTCCGTCTGTCTCTGTCTCTGCTAAATCTTTAGCAGTTGTGTTGGAATGAAGCAGCTCTTGGTCAGATCCAACAGTGTGAGTGTGCACTTGAGCAGTCACCTCCATATGCAAACTGGTTTGTTAAGTCAGGAGAGGCTGGAAACTGAAAAGTGAAGCACAACCTTGCACTGGAAACTAGTTTAATTGGTTAGTCTGAGAATATCATGTGGTATTACGGGAAGTCTATACTCTCAGTTATTCAAAAATACAGAATTTGATACACAAGTAACTCCCATTTCCTCCTATTAGTTGCTGTGGGTTCTGTTTAAAATCAAGTTTGGCCATCTATGCCTGAATTACTTCTGTATTACCACTTATCATTGTGTAACGTTCACTATCTAGCAGAAGAGGTGTGTCCAATTTGCATATGGACAGATCTGCGGTGTAAAGCCATGTTGAGACTGTGAAAGGAAGGAAATGTGATTTTGAGTCATTTTTACCCTCTGAGTGTATACACAGTCTCTATGTATTAGTTGTTCATAAAGCAAAAACACTGATGAGGTAAATTGATGTCTTGATTTTCTATTATATGGTGAAGGACTTCCAGCTGGTCACAGACGTGCAACATAAAAGTTGTCTCTTTGTTCACAGGATACACAAAACATGCCTCACTCTGTAATAGCTCAATTGACTAGAGCCATTTTCCCTTTTCTTAGAGCCTCACAGCAGTCAGCAGTGCTATTCAACATGGTTACGTGCATTTGACTGCATACAGTAGCACGAATGGACATGCATAGGGGGTTTTAGTGGTGTTTATTGTTGTGTTCTGGGCTGAGGAGGAGACCCTCTGCTGGGCAGCATTCAGACACCTGTGGCGTGTGATGTGATTGTGTTGTGTGTATGTGTCTGCCTGTGAAATTGTTTGTTTGGATGCTGGTGGGAGTTGTGTATGGCTCCGGCGTGTGCTACATGTGTGTCCTGTTGAGTCTCAGGGGTGTTGGATGTGTGTGTGTGGAGCAGAGGGCTTTGATGAATGTGCCCGAGTCTGCATGCACAACCAGTGCTGCTGCTGCCTGTCTGACATTTCTGTCTGTGTGTCTTTGAAAAGGTGGAACACATTATTCACAGACAAGGACACATGCTGAGCAGTCGCACACCTCTCCGTTACCCACACAATGCCCGCTGCAATGCCCATTCATGCCAATTAGTACCAGTCAGCCTCCTTATGCCTGTTGCGGCAGGGACGGTTCACCTTCAGTGAACACAACAGTGTGGTTCTCTGGCCTAGATGTGGACACATGCAGGCACCATTGCAAAGAAAAAACAACTTTTGTCTGAGTTGTGTCTCTCCAATTCTGACATGCAGGGGACAATAAAGTATATATTTGCAGACAAGAAAATCCTGCAGCTTTAGTGTACCATAGTGTGTATGTGTGTGTGTTACAATTTGTCTCCGCAGGCGTTGTGTTTAGCAGCGTGCTCCCTGCAGCCCCTCAGAGTCACTCATCCTGCACCTGTCAGCCTGTCTTCACCCTGACTTCGGTTCGAGTCCAGTTGCCTGCTTGGATTTCTCACCATGTCTCACCCGCATGAGAAGATCATGGGATGAAAGATGATGTGTGATAAATATTAAAAAGGATTTGCTCGAAATTAGCATTACAAATTTGAATAGTGGGGGAGGAATATTCTCCATCCATAACTGACACTGTATGTATGCAGTGTTGTATATACATCCATCCTCAGGATATTGCTTTTACGTGCAGGTTTGCGTGCAACTGGTGCCCGTGTGTATTTCTTCTTCAGGCTTAGGGTTTGAACACATAACCTTCTTGCTGTGAGGTGACTGTGCTAACCACTGTACACTGCGCCACGCCGCACATACAAGTCTATAGTATGTAAAAAAAAAATTGTTTTAAAGTGGTTGTAGTGGTGGTAGAAAGAAAATACACTGGTAAACAGAAACACATGCTGCTGCCTGTTTACCCCTCAACAGATCTGACCTGACGACAAGTAGATGATGAATGGGCTGAAAGTATATAAATTCAATTACTTAAATGGTCCACAGAGAGTCATTTAATATTAAATGAATTATGTGTGTACTTTTCTATGCAAAAAATACAACAACTTCAGCCAAAATAGCTGGGTTTTGCTGACGAGGTGAGAATACTTGCCTATTTGTGTTTTGTAGTCATCCGTGAATGTTTGCTTTTGGCTGTCCGTCAGACAGAGGATGCCATGTGCAAATGACAAGTTGGGCAACAACAGGGCATTGTTCACGATTTCCTTATGCTTCATAGACCAAATGATTCATTAAATTGAGAATGTGATCATCAAATCCATCAGTAATGAATGTAACCCCATGTTTTTTTCAGACAGAAACATTTTCTGCCAGAAGAAGATTCAAGTGGTTTTAAATATGAAGTTCACATTTCACTTTATTATCCAAAGAGCCAAATCACTCTTCAGCAAAATAAAATCAAAGATCTGGATAACACAGAACCTTCCATTGTTGAGCCGCCAATCTGTTTTGTTAGTTTTCCGTTTAGCCATGCTCAAAATCACCAGTGCAAAAGCAGATTAAGTCAATAAAATTGTCTTTGCCCATGGAGAAGACACATATATCTCACATCACAGGCCGTGGAGTCGTTGTTCCATGTTCTTAAAATCCCGTTTGAGCTGTCGTAGTTCGTAGTAACACATGTTTTCCATATTCAAATTTTTAAAGAGAGCGATATTCTCTTTTAAAGCGTGTAATGCAGGGTCTCATGTTGAAGGGACAAACAAAGGAGTGATAGTTGTGTGGGTAGAATGAATGAAAGCAGGGTGTAATGATGAATGGAGTTTGAATTACATTTGTGGGTCCCTATTCTCTCACTCCTCCTTTCTGTCATTTACATCTCTCTTTCCCCTTTTCTCTAATCAGTGGGCTCTTTTATTACTTTTAGCTCTTATTTGTCTTTTTTTTCTCCCTCCAACTGCCTTTCCTCCCACGTCTCTCTCTTACTCCCCTTTATGTCCTAACACACATTCTCTGAGCAGGATTATATATTGTCTTAGAAATAATATGCGAGTGTTTATGTCTTCGTTTGCCCTTGAATGAGTGTGTTGGACTTTTGCCTGCAAATTTGTTTGTCTGAATGCCTGTGATTGCTGCTTTCATTGTGTGTGCGTGTGTGCATGTGTGGGCGTGTGCGTAAAGATGCTTTGTATGTGTGTGAATATGAAAGAGTGAGAGCATTAGTTCACGTTCCTATGTGTGTGCATGTGCACAGCAGCATGCGTGTTTGCGTATTTCCGCATTTGTGTGTGTGTATGTGTGTGTGTACTCAGTGGGATTATTGAGCAATAGAAGAGCTTAGCAGTGATTTGCCCATCCCTTCCAACCCCCCCCCCCCCCCCCCCCCCCCTCCCCCCTAATCCTGCACACACACACACACACAAAGAAGCATGCATGTGTGTGTGTGTGTGTGTGTGTGTGTGTGTGACTAGTAGGGATCTAATAGTGTGTGTGGATTAGTAGGTTTGTGAATGGGATGTGGCTTGGGCTGAAGTAGTGCACTACACTGCCAGCAAGTTAACGCAGCCTGGCAGAATGTTTGTGAGAGAGACAGAAAGATGAAGGGGTGGGGGAAAAAAAAAGTATTTGTGGAGTGTGTAAATGTCCCATGGTTCATAGGGCACTGTTAACGTGATTATGTAACAATTAAAAAAGGGTTTGAATGTTAGATTGTGACGGGAACACTGGTATGATATGTACAAGGTACTATAATAAGGGTGTGCCTTCATAACGCCAGCCTTGCAATGATCATTTGTCTGTGTGTGTGTGTGTGTGTGACCATTAGATGGCTCTGCACCTGCTGTCTCCCAAGCTCCTGTGTGCACACACACACAAAACCACACACACGCAGGCACCCATACACACCAAGACAGATGGAAAGACATGGATAAACAAGAGAGCTGAGACTTTCGCCGACGGAGACGAAGAGTAGGGGGGTAGATGGGTAAAAGAGAGTGTAGGAAGGTGGGGGCTGCCGTTGTCATAACCGCAGCGTGTGTGAAGTTTGTGTGGGCGATGGATAGAGCGCGAAAGTTGGTGTGTGTGTGTGTGTGTGTGTGTAAAACAGGGAGAAGGGGGAGAGAGAGCAGAGAAGTCTGTGATATGTATATGGGTGTGTGTATATATAGAAGCTTTTCATCAGTTTCCTTAGTGACTGACTGTGACTGAGACTGTTCTGTGCTCTGCAGAAAGACAGAAGAAATGAGAGACTGGGAGAGAAAGAGAGAGGAGCAGTGTTTGCTGTGGAAAATTTCAGCGCAATTTAACATTTCATTGATTCTTATTACCTGGTGATTATAGAAGGAGTTCTGATGCTATGAGTCAGTTGTAATGAAGCATCTATCTGCATCATGTCTGGAAAGTATGACTGTGAGGACGTTGCAAAAGTGAAAATTGCAGGTTTCATCTTCGTTTATTCCCACTATATGTCGGCCACAATAACGCTTTGGTCTTAACCAGTAAAAAGAAGAAAAAAAATTGATATCCAGCTGACTAAAATAGCAAAGGGACGTTTTCAGTTTCATGTTACACATAAAATCCATCACTCATGAAGAAAAGATATAAATTCTGAGGATGTGACAGTTTTATAACGAGGAATTTAAGCTCAGGGATACTAAAACATATTTTGCAGAAGGAGGGACACTCTATCTTAGCAAGTTATGATGGAGTGGTGATGTTTTAGACATTTACCCGGGCTCTCCAGTTGTTGCTGACATCCAACTAAAACAGGTTTCTTCATCGACACGGTCGGGCGGCAGAGAGAACTGATATTTATGTGGGTCTGGGCTGGAGTGTAGCCGGGGTTTTGGAAGTGGAGAGAAGTAGTTTTGTGTGTTTTCAGAAATGATCAAAGGGCGTTGATGTGTGATGACCTTAGCCAGACTGAGAAAGTTTCAAATGGAGAACAAAGGCGAAGATGTAAGAGAGAGAGAGAGAGAGAGGGAGAGAGAGAGAGAGAGAGAGAGAGAGAGAGAGAGAGAGAGAGAGAGAGAGAGAGAGAGAGAACTCAAATCACCAAACTAAAGCTGAGATCTTTCATAACTGATTCTCTCCTTATGCTTATTCTCCACCCCCACTCTCTCTCTCTCTCTCTCTCTTGTACGGCTTTCACTTGACGACAGATTGTAAACAAACCCACACAAATGAATTATGATTAAATGCCAAGAGGCTCCAATTGGTTGCCAGGGCAACAGACGAATGTTTCTGTGCCGTTGAGGTCACCTGAAAGAAGCAGAATGGATTGTGAAGCAAATACAGTCTCGTCTGGTTTTCTGTCTCTGTTGATGTGACTTTCTGTCTGTAACTTAACTTTGTGCATGGAGTCTATTTGTATCCTCTTCTTTTTTTCTTTTCTTTACTTCTGTCCTTGTCATTCTGTATTTGTAGCCTACTTCCTGGTCTCTTACTTTTAATACTTTTTTTTTTTTTATCACTTTAGACATGTCTCGCCAGCAACATTACAACTGCAACAGTGGATTGTTGATAACTTCCAAACCCAAAAAACCTTGAATATATTTTAGTAATGTTTCAAAACAGATGTATGGTTCCATTTTGAAACAGGAAGGAGATGTTGCGATTTTGTGGTCACTGTTCATTGCTGTAGAAAATCAGGAACTATATCTTTACAACTAATAAGAGATCAGCACCTCCTGAAAGTCAAACTAAACAAACAAGACCAAAATGAGAATACATGGCACTACTGTCACACAGTTTGATTGAGTGTGGAGAGCTTACCACCAAAAGAGCTTCCAAAATAAAATAAGAAAACGATCCCAATCACATTAAAGATTGCCACTTTGCAATGGTCTCGACCAGACAATAAAGCAGGGTATGATTTTTCTTTGTCCCTTCCCCCTCATTATAACCAAACTTTAGACTGTAAAACCAGTGGTTTTCTCTCTGCAGTCGTTAAGTGGAGTCTATGAATATCCAGTTTAGCACAGGACTGATATCAAGCTGACAGGAAGACCAACCAACACAAACAGGATGTGTTTTTAGTGCATGTTTAGGCCCACCGAGTCTAGCGGGACTCATTACAGTTCTCCGTGTGTGTGTGTGTGTTTTTGAGTGTGTGTATGTGAGTGAGAATGTCTTTTAAAGCAGATATCAGCTTCACGGCCGTTTCGGCTAATGCTGCGTTCAAGGCAGGCTTTTGAAACCGTAAGTTACAGCTTCAAGTCACAACTACGACTTGGTAGCGTTCCAGGTAACCCGTAGCTCGTGTTTTTACCATCCTGTTGTCTGTGAAAGTTCCCTATAACGGCCACTCGTAACTTCCGACCCGTGAACTCGTACCAGATCGAACTGGTATGACTTCACAGGAAGGAAAAACACAAAGTACGAGTTTCTTTGAACGCACCATGAGTTAGCAGCCCCCGCCCTTGTCAGGCATCAATTGGTCCTCGTGCTACGTCACCACATTCACGCGCATCCCTTGGCTGCACACACAGCCCTTCATGCCGTTCTCTCTCCTCATTGGATAACACTTGTATCCCACAAGGAAAATTTTCTCCTCGGGTTACAGCAGAGCAGAGTGACGGAGAGACTCGTGTTTAGGCTGAAATACTTCATGTAAGTGATTGCTGACGGAAAATAGGACTATTTAGGACTTATATTAACAAAAACATTCCACTGATATCTGCTTTAAGCGTGCGCTCACTTCTTCTTCCCTGTACATGCTCCATCTCTTAGCATTGAGGAGCACATTTCATCTATATTTACTTCCAAATGGTCTTTTAACTAGGTCAGCTAACTAACGGAAATAGACTGCTGTACACCGACAGTGTGGTAATCAGTCGTGCCATCTAGTGGTGGAAAGTAGGAAGTGCAGCCTCGAGCCACCGGCACTGTATCTGCACAAGAGGAAACTTTGAGTAGACAGTGGTTATAATGTGGTTTGTCACTGTCGTTGATCTCATTGTGGTGTGTTCTTCACAAACCTCCATGTTTATGGGTGTTTCCTCGTGAATAAATGTAAATGTATATGTGTAGGGCTGTAGCAGGTTTTACTGTAAGTGTATTGATGTAGTCAGGAAACACTTAAACATCAGTAAGGCTGGATGAAAGATGGATGGATAGATAGATTTTTGAATGTATGGCCTTTGTTCTGTTGGGTGGATAAAAGAAATACCAATTTAGAAACATCACCTTCGACTCCTTTGAAATTGTGATGGGCATCTTAATCTATCATTTGACATTTGATATGTCATGATTAATCAATAAATTGTGAAAGCGCTGACAGATTAATCGTAGTTCCAGCCCCTCAATTCAAGCATATCTGTGTTTGTACATGAGTTTTCCATGTGTCACTCTTTCATGCACTCTCACTCTAATCTCTACTGCTCACTCTCTTCCTCCCTCCCTCCCTTCCTCCCTCCCTCTTTATCTCTCCCACAGTCCCCCTCTCTGCCCTTCTCACTGTAACACCCTCCCACCATCTCTCCCTCTCTCTCTCTCTCTCTCTCTCTCTCTCCCTCTCTCTCACTCTGTCTCTGCTTGTAAGCGGTCTCTGGGCGTGCAGCCAGCTGGCGTGTGTGTGTTTTTTGAATGAATACCTGATGAAGTTGGCCGAGCAAACCGTGGGAGGGGCCCCGTGTGTGTGTGTGTGTGCGAATGTGTGTGTTTGTGTGCGTCTGTGTGTGTGTGTGTGTGTGTGTGTGTGTGTGTGTGTGTGTGTGCGTGCGCTCAGTGTGTGTGTGTGTGTGTGGGGGGGGGGGGCAGACAGTGTGAGAGCTCTGGCTCGCATTCAGCCCCTTGCATAATACACGTTGGAGCTCTGCATGCGGGACTCCCTCCCTGTGGGCGTGTGCAAGTGTGTGCTACCAGTTTTGTGTGTATGTGTGTGTGTGTGTGTGTGTGTGTGTGTGTGTGTGTGCGCGCGTGTGTGTGTGTGTGAGTGAGTGTGTGTGATCACCTGAGTTGTGTGTGTGACACTGTTAGTCAGGGAGCTTCCTGCCTCGCTGTCAAGATTTAAGAGAGAGAGCTGTTGGCTGTGTATGAGTGCGTGTGTGTGTGTGTGTGGGAGCGTGTATGTGTGTGTTTGCGGTGTGTGTATGTGTGTGTGGAGGGTGAGAAAGGCTGAGCGCAGTTTGTAGCACAAGTACACTGAATCTGCCTGGGATTTTCCGCTTGAGGGGGAGAGAGGGAGACGGAGTGAGACTCAGGGTGCTTTACAAGGGACACAGCAGAGCAGGAGCAGAGAGGAGTTGAGGGAGGAAAGGAATGAGAGAGGGGGAGAGGGAGCATGCTGCAGAAGTGGGCTACTCCTGCTACCCTGGTAAGTACACTTCACACAGTTTTGCGCTCGCTCTCAATGAAGTGTGTGGGGGAGCGAGAGAGAGTTAGTGTGCGTGTGTGTGTGTGTGTGTGTGCCCTGAACGCTTGTCTTGTTGTATCACAGTATGTCATTTGTAAGTGCGTACTGCGTCTGCCCTACTTTTTCCTACAATCGTCGTCGCTCGTTTCTCTCATTTGGCGATCGTCCTGTGTTTCCCCTCCCCGCTTCTCTTCTCTTTTCCTCTCTTCTCTTTTCCTCTCTTCTCTTCTCTTCTCTTCTCTTCTCTTCTCTTCTCTTCTCTTCTCTTCTCTTCTCTTCTCTTCTCTTCTCTTCTCTTCTCTTCTCTTCTCTTCTCCTTCCTCTCTCCTCTCCTCTTTCTCAGGCTCTCCCTCACTGTCTGTCTGTGTGTGTGTGTGTGTGTGTGTGCCCCCCCTGCGCCACCCCCCACCCCTCACCCAACCTCAGGGTTGTCAAGGGGTGAGAAAGTGCAAGTCATGCAACGCTGCCTAAGTGTTTGTTTTCTGAAAGAGGCTCTCTCTTTTTCTCACAGTCGTTTGTTTCTCTCCATCTCCGTCTCTCTTTGTCTGTGCTACTCTTAACCACTCACTCTCTCTCTCTCTCTCTCTCTCTCTCTCTCTCTCTCTTTTTTCACTCTTGCTTCTCTTTTTCTCCGTCACCCCTCCCTCCTCTGTTCCCCTGCTTCCCTAACTCCATCTGTCAATGGCAGATCCTCCATTACTCCCTCACTATCTTACCACACTCCCCCTATGTGTGTGCGCGTGTTTGTTGTTGTTTGTGTGTAATCACTAGTGGAGGGTGACAGTGAATAAAGTGGCAGCCTTGTCAGAGTTCCCAGTCTGGCAAGGGTCCCTGTAATGTGCACATATGCAAACACACACCCACGCTAATGAAAAACCACACAGACAAACAGCCACAGAGAGACATAAAGAAAGAAATGGAGAAGTGGAGAGAGACAGAGAAGTATAAGCCTGCAGCAACTGTACTTTCCAGTTGAACTATATTTAGCAGTGAGATAACACATCACGTTGGACTTATCCCTTTGATCATGATTATGATTATGACTGGGCAATCACGCACACACACAAACTCCAATGGAACAGACATATGTAGCCCATGCACACAGTTTTTCTAATGCTGCAGCACTTATCTAAATGCTCCGCAGCCTTGTTATGTGTTGATTAGTTGATCGGCAAAACAACACAGAGCTGCTATTTTTGTGTAATTATCAGCTACAGCACATTCTGAACTGCAACCTCATAGAAGTAAACATTCATTGATTTGACACCAAATTACAATGAACATATGACACATGTAAATACATCCTGCAACGTGCTGCCCTTTGTGGTTTGCATCTTGACATGACGTGACATGACATGACCTACGCTCATATGATTCAACTGTGGATGCTGCTGATTATGTTGACACTTGACACATAAATCAAAAATTCCAGGTCCATAATTCAGCTCAAGGTTCCCAGTAGTAACAATGAAATGCAATGTTGCATTCAGGTCCTTGTTTAAGGGGAGGTTAAGTGTTTTTTTTTTGTTTGTTTGTGTGTTTGTTTTTGATGGATAACATAAACAAGCATTTGATTACAGATCACACTCTTGGTGCTAATGACTTAAGTCGAAAGCCTTAGAGCATAACTGGAGTTTAATGGCTGCATTTATAAAGTAATGTCATTTATTTGCTGTAGTTTGAATGTGATTCAGTCAGGACACAACACATACTGTAACAGCCTGAATTTTCTGCTGCTATGTCCTCTAACACAAGAAAAATGCCACAGGAACATGTGAAAAGCACGAAAAACATGATTTTCATGGGAGGGGGTCTTTAAGCGTCTGTTGTCAGTGTAAACATTTTGTAATTGTTGTAAATGACCATACTGTAGTTAAAGTACTGGCTGCACAGAAGCAGCGCTGGCGCCATAACTACAAAAAAACCTGAGTACTGCTTGAATAAAAACAGAGGATTTATAAATTATATATTGACATTCAAGTTAAATGCATCATCCAGAGAAAGTTGTGTGTGAGTGTGTGTACTGTATATCTCTGGACATACCATTTCTTTCACATTGGTTCATGAAATATTAGTTCAAATCAGGTTCCCAGAGGGGAAGATCAGTTTTTATGTGTGGTGTGTGTGTGTTCATGTGCGCATGCATGCGTGTGTGTGTGTGTGTGTAATGTCTTTCAGAGTGAGGGAGAGAGAGGGTGACTTATACGCACCTCCACTGTTTTGACCGTAGAAGGACAATAGTATAGTGCATGAATGAACGATTTAGGTTACTGACACACACACAGACACACACACTTGTTTTTTTCACCAGAATCCCCACAGGCTTTGGTAAGGGGCTGTGTGTGTGTGTTTGTGAGTGTGTGTGTGTGTGTGTGTGTGTGTGTGTGTGTGTGTGTGTGTGTGTGTGTGTGTGTGTTTGTGTGTGTGTGTTAGAAAGAGACAGAGAGAGAAACCAAAGCACATGCAGGACGGATGGCTTGGGTTACAGGTCATCTGATATCCACACACACACACACACACACACACACACACACACACACACACACACACACACACACACACACACACACACACACACACACACACACACACACACACACACACACACACACACACACACACACACACACACACACACACACAGTGCAAGCTCAGCAAGATTAAGGTGACATAGCTTTTCAGTGAATGTGTGTTTGAGTGTCAGTTTCAATGAAGCTGTACTCTCTCTTTTTGCAATGTAGGTCAGTGCTTGCACCTCACTCTCATACACCTGTTCTCCCCTCTCCCACACCTTCCCACCTCCACCTCACTCCACACAGTCGTTGTCTCTGCTCTCGCTCCTTCTCTCAACATTTCTTTCTTTCTCTCTCACAGCAGGATAAAGCAGAAGACAAAGAACCACGTGTGAAAGTGTGTGTGTCTCACCCAGTGTTCCTTTGTATTAGTTAGCAAGTTCCCATATTTCTCGGCTATTTCCGAAATTGTAAAAGGCAGCACTAATGCATGAAGTCAAATCACTTTTCTGGTAGCAGACAGTTGCTTAGCAGCTGCAGTGCCATACCACGCTTACTGTATCACACGCACTGAATCCAACAGTGGTACAATATATCCCATTACACAATGCATACGGCCTCTACAGCAGTTTTCAGAAACTTTTTTTTCCCCACATGCCAGAGTGAAGTGTCAGAATCGACATACCTCGCTCTGAAGATAAAAGCGGCCATAGACGGCAGCATGAACAGATCTGTGGCTCGATGCACAGACTGTCAGTGTTTGATGTGGCAGCTGATATGAAATGGCTCTGATCTGTGAGCTCTGAGACACATAATATTCCTCTTATCTTCTAGTTTTAATTCAGCGAAGAGCCTGGTGAACACAAACAGAATGGTTAGTCTTTTTTCCCCCCCACACCAACTGTATTCTGTACAGCACAGTGAATGATGTGTGACGTTCTGTACAGTATGGAAGAGAGACAAGACAAGATCAATGTGGGAGGATGCCTTAAGAGGAGAAGCCAGGACACGGAGAGACCCAAGATTTAAGAACATAAAACCATTAGACGGAAGAATGATAATTGAGAATGGAGTTATGAAGGAAAGGTGGGCAGGCTGAGGCAGGACAGGAGAGGAGAGGAGAGGAGAGGAGACGGAGGGGTGGAGAGGAGGGAGACACAGAGGAGAGTACATCTCTGTGCTAAAAGCACACTGATCAACAGCACCTCTCAACACACCTCTGAGTCATGCCCGCTTGATTGAACAGATGATGTGTGCTTGATAAAGTGTGTGTGTGTGGGTTTCCATGATCACAAAACTACCTGCATTGAGTGTGTGTGTGTGTGTGTGTGTGCGTGTGTGTGTGTGTGTGCAGGTGCTCCCGTACTTTATGTGCACATGAATTTGCATGTTTACTCCCACGCCCGTCTCTGTAGTTGTGTTGTAGTAGCACTGCGACACTTCTTAAATCACAGGAGTCTGCCTGAGTTGCAAGATGTCCTCAACCTACAGACCACACACACGTACACACACGTACACACACATACACACACACACACACACACACACACACACACACACACACACACAGACAGAGTGGGGGCAGTTGTCATTCTGCAGGAATTAGTAAATAAGCCTGAGGCAACCTGGGAGGTGTTGACCCAGTCGTTCTTGTTGAAAGATTCAATCTTATGTGGCTGTGCAGCTCCAGAGATCGGATCGTCCGACTCATCAGCAGCACAAGAGGCTGCCTGTTACTTTCATCATTGTGCTCACAACAATCAACGTTTATATGATGGGTAATAGTGCAACTACAGTTAAGTGTTAAGACACTAATTAGTTCTGGGTTTTTACAGCAACAATGGGTTAACTTACTAAGATTGTATTTTAACAAAAGACTTCCTCCCTTCCTTAAGGAAAGTTCTTGGTGGTGGCATCCGGTCTGCTACATGGTTTGTAATGAAAACATTAGTCTGTATTTTGTATAAAATAGGAGGTTGAAGGTATCAACAAACAAACATCAAACAAATGTATTTGTTTATTGCTGCATTCATTTAATCAACTCTTAACTCTCTTAACTCTTGGGTGTTTAGTGGTGCTTTGCAGTTTAGAAGTGAGGTGCTCGTTTGCCCACTTTCAGGAGTACAAATATACTTTTGTATACAAGGCGTGCGTGCGTGCGTGCGTGCGTGCGTGCGTGCGTGCGTGTGTGTGTGCATGTGCGCGTGTGTGTGAGTGTGTGTGAACTTGTGCTGTGTGTCAGGGAAAGAACATGTGTCAGCATAATTGAATATACCCAGGTGTCAGTGTTTGAGTAAGCAAGATGGGAATGTGTGTGTGGGTCTGGGTGTGTGTGTGTGTGTGTGTGTGCGCTTGTGGGTGGCTGTGAGGGTGTGAGTGTGTGTGGGTGGATGCATGTGCTTGAAATGCCTTTACATTATTTATGAGATTCACACTAAGCCTTCCATCTTCTGCAGCAGGGGGTCCTCACTAACAGATGGCGCACACGCATACATGCACACATACGTGGTGCACTCTCACACATACTTTGTTGAGTACAGCACAGGTCCGTTTTTGGAGGTCCAAGTACCGCAGGTGTCGGAAAGTTCCTCTTCTTCCTCCTCCTCCTCCTCCTCTGTTCAGTATTATGATTATAGGTGTTTTATTCTGCTTTTGATCTAAAGGTGTCTTGAGATATAAGTGTAAATAAAATATTGAATGGAGTGTTATAATGGTTATTTGACTGTACTTTCTGGGTTTATTTTATCTAAGCTTCCAGTACCATTTCCATTAATATACTGCAGTAACCAGATTGAATACACATCTTTTAATGAGCAGTGAACCTCCTGAATGCCGTGTTGCAGACAGCATTATGTTGACTCATAACCTCTTTTTCATCCTTCAGAACATTCTTGTTCTTTTTCTGAATGTCTTGTTACAGAACGTCCTTGTGTCAGTCCACAGCCTTGGTTTCTTTGTTCTGGAGCTGTTTGTTGAGCTCTAGAGGTTGTTGATGTGGGGCATCATTTTGTTGGCTCATGGCCTGTTTGTTGACCTTCATGAGATTCATGAAAGTATTTCTCAATAGTTTCTCTTCTCAGAGTCTGATCATTGTGCTCCTGAATGAGTCCGTGCAGAGCATCGCTTCGCTGGCACATGGTGCTCCACTGTGTCTTGTTTTTCAAATTGATATCCTGTTTTTGCCAGAACCATGTGTTGTTCTCCAACTCCCCAGCCTTTCTCTTGAATTTACATCTAGTCGCAATACATGATCTCTGGTATTTTAAGTTGCTAGATTGAGATCAATACATTATTTTTAAACTAATAGCAATAATTTTAGATTTACATCCACACACAAGAACAATAACTTTGACAGTGTAAACATGGTTTTATACACAACAGGAGTGAGGCCACTGCAGTCCAGACCAGGGTGCACTGGATAACTTTCAGGGTGTCAGCTTGTTTCTTTTTCAGCTGATGCACATGCAATGTTAGAAGCCAGAAACTCAGTCATTATGGCTGCTGTCAGGGTGACAACACTGACATCAGCCACTTTACACACAATGTCAGTGACCTTAAATTTGTTTGCATTCACTTTTTCATGTCTTTGAGGTCTGCACTGTTAAAGTCTCTCCGTCTCTCTCTTCCACAGGTTTGTGCTGTGTGTGGACGGACTTGCTTTTGCAGGGAAATGATTCCGCATGAAGTGCGGCACACTCGGCCCCCCGTCGCTCTCGGCGGCAGCAGCAGGTGTGATGTCGTGTCACTCTCCCCTACCACACTGAGCTCACCCTCCAGACGCTAAAGACCCCTGGACCGAACAGACCGCCCTACCCCTCCCCATCTTACCACCCCTCCATATCTTCATCTCCATCTTTAATCCTTCCTCACCTGCTCCTTAGGGCCTGGATTTTCTTTGTTATCAAGAAAAGACCTGATAATCAACGCCGGCTTTGGGTGAACTGGCTAGAGAGAGAAAGAGAGACAAGATTAGAGAGGTTAATTTATAGCTAATTAAAGTGAGACAAAGGACAGCACATCAAACGTGAGGGAAGGAGCAAGGGAAGTCAAATAGAAAGTAAGAGAGAGGGGCAACAAAGAAAAGAAAGGAAAAAGCTAGAGAAGTCCAAAGGTCGAGGAAAGATAACGCAAGTACGGTTGAGGGACGTGAGGCGAAATCATGAAGTCCAACCAGGAACGCAGTAATGAATGTCTGCCCCCAAAGAAGAGGGAGATCCCCTCAAGCACATTACCATCTGAAACCCGTTCGCACATCCTGCCGCCTGCCAGCGACAGCCAGCGCACAGAGAACATGGCCTGGCTCGCTAGCGTGGCTGGTGGGAACGAGAGCGGCGTGCGTGGGCACCACAGCTCCAGTCAGATGGATGGGCCCCAGTATAAATCCCTCTCCTCCACATCAGACTCTTCATCCTCCTCTTCCTCGCTGAGGCTAGTCTCATCTCTTTCTACGGTTTATACATCCGCGTTGTCACAATCGGCAGTTGGAGGAACTGTCCATTACACCCAACTGCCTCCCAATCTGCAGTTCATAGCCTCTCCCTACTCTGCCCCGTACACAGGCTACATCTCCCCTCAACTGCTCCCGCCTCCCCCTCCGCCTCCCCCCCTCTCCTCCTGCTCCTCCTCCTCCTCCTCTTCCTCTTTGGCTGCACAAAGACCCTCGCACACAGAGACGGTCTCTGCTCATTCGCAGGCCTCCAAACATGACCACCTGCGAGCATCCAGCGGGCGGACCTCCATGCCTCCACCCCCGACAGACCTCGCCCCTCACCACGTTCAGATGTCGACCTCCCCGCGGACTGTCCCGTCGCCTCATCACCAAGGAGGCATGCACCTTCCTCACCAGTCGCTGCACCCACACCACACCTTGGGCCATGGGATGTCCCAGGTCGTGGTGCAGTATACTGACGGACCCACCAGGAAAGAGGACGGCGGATCCAGACACAGAGAGCTCCACAACGGAGAGCTGGAAAGGGGCCGGCGGTTCGAAACCAGCCACTCGAAGTTGGGGAGCAAGTCACGGGATGCTGCTTCTTCTTTGTCCGCCTATGAGGCTCGCCAGCTGGTTCTGCCATCAGACTACTCTACTCACGATCCCTCAGGGCTGAGAACCTCTGTTTTGCTAATGCCCAACAGCCACGGGGACCACCAGCTGGCACCGCCCAGAGCCAGCCCTGAGAAGTTGACAACGTCTGCCCCCGCGCACCTGGAGAAAGGTGGCATCATCCTGGGCAAGCCCGTCAATCGAACCCCCTCCTCCTCCAACAACGCCTCCTCGTTCACATTTCCACCCCCCTTAAGTGTCGACAGTCTGAAAGCCGCTGTCAGCACACTGCCTCCCCAGACAGTTATCCAGACGACCCACAGTGCTACAGATTCGCTGTCGATGGGGCTCCCCTCCACCAGTATCTACCCCCAGCCATCCATCATTGGTTATATTGCAGGGAGCAGTGGAAGCCAGCATACGCCAATCGGCTACCACACCAGCCTACAACAACACTTACTCATTCCTGGAGCCCAACCTGTCATTATCCCAGTTAGCGGAGGTGGAGTCACCGCATTGGAACCCGTAACCTCCCATGTGACGTCATCCTCCCAAGCCGCACCTTTTCCTACCACACTCCCACACACGTACATTGCTGCCGCTGCTCCCAAAGGAGAAACTCTGGAAACCCTGAGCGGCTCGTACCACCAGGCCGCTCCGGGTGCAGTGGTCCAAGCCCAGCTCCATCTCCCCATCGTTCCCGCACCGCCAGGCCTGGTTGCTCCGTCTGCTCCTCCTCCCCCATCCAACGCGGCGGTGCCTCCCTCGCTGCCCCCGTATTTCATCAAGGGCTCCATCATCCAGCTGGCCGACGGGGAGCTGAAGCGCGTGGAGGACCTGAAGACGGAGGACTTCATCCAGAGCGCCGAGATCAGCAGCGAGCTGAAGATCGACTCGTCCACGGTGGAACGCATCGAAGGAAGCCACACCTCACCCAACTTTGCTGTGGTCCAGTTCTCAGTTGGTGAGCACCGTGCACAGGTGAGAAATGAGTCCCCATGACCAGTGCTGAAACATTTGCTTCATTAATAGATTGGGCAGTGCAGAAAACCTTAATTCATTAACAGCAAATTAGTATGTTTCACATTTTAAGACATGCTTTAATTCACTTTGATACACTAAAAGGTTGTTACCCGACTACTCTTGATCCGAAATAGGAAGTTACAACCAGCAGCCAATTAGCTTAGCTTTGCATTAACACTTACTGGAGTTTCCTCTGGTTGCTTGGTAACCTCACGGCAATGGCAAGGCCCCAGGAATTCAATGCTCCTGCCGTGCACATACGTCCCCATGTAACTAGAAATGTTGCTTTTACACTGTGACTTTTGTGCAGATTAAACAAACAAGATATATTGTGTTAATTTATGCTAATTAGGTGGTCTGCCTTGCACTGCCTTTTGTCTTTATAGTAAGCGAAGCTAATTTGCTGCTAGATGTTTCCAACTGTATCAATCTGAATATCAACAAGAAAAAGCCGCTCTTTCCTTTCTGGCATTTCACACAGCACTTAAAAAATGTGAACATCAACAACTCCACCTCCCTCCAAAGTCCCACCCACCTCTTCCTCCCGAAGAATATACCATAGGACTATATACCTAGGACTCGGGTTGGGTGGGGTCTTCCTTTCTTGGCCGGGTTCAGGTCGAGAATTAATGCCAGTGAGTCGGGCTGCGTCGGGTCTGGGCTTCACCACCTGTGGGTCAGGTTTTAATTTTCAGGCCTATTGAGGACTCTATTACAGAGCTCACAATAACTGTTAGCAAATGGATCCTGCGTTGTCATATATTGAACATCGTTGGGCATGTGGAGGCTTATATCTGGCGTTCATGAACGTTTTCATCATTACAGCTGCCAGCCTGCCACCATGAAGTATTATAGGAGTGGACAATAATCACACCAGTGAGTAGAGTGAGGTTTACTGCCCCGTGCTCAAACCTTGTATTTGTCAGTCTCTTTTACAAAACAGTTCATATCCTTGTCAGGGGTAGAGAGGAGTGCACGAGCGGTTCCATAAGTTGAGGATACTCGTCCAATCATTTCATTCAGACCGAAGGAAATGATTGGTCAGACTTTTCTCAGAATGAATGGAATAATGATGAGTTTCTATCCCTGGTGGATTTCTCTTATTTAGTGTGCCATCAGCTTAGTGGCATTTTAACTTAAACAAAGAAAGGTGTACAATTTCCAGAAAGGTAAGTGTTGCTTTAAGCCTTTTAGCAATGTTTGTAGAAAATACAGTTGAATCCAGTGCCAAACTAAATCCTAGTTGTAGTTTTCCACTGTGAGTGTTGAGGGTGACTTTTAACAGAAGCATTTTGTGTATATTTACTAATATGAAATGACGACAGTGGAGCTGCTCCCATATTAATCACTGTTATCTCGAATCTCACAGGACTCTTCCTTTGTTATTAAGCTCAATGTGATGGTATGACAGTCATGTAACAAACATGTTCTGAGTACAATCTTCAAAGACTCCTGTTCAAAGAGTTGCATGTCACAGTCTACTCGTCAGGTTTTTTATTAAGTATTCATTCAGTGGGAATGCGTACGTGACATTTCACTCCTACATATAATCATTTCCATGTTTGACACATGCCTAGTAATTACATTTCTTCATGCAATCAGAGCGTCATTCAAGTGTCTTCCTGTAAAATACCCAGGTTGAGTTTTAACCCTAACCCTCTAAAAGGTAGAAGCATACTGTTAGTCATTTTTATTTCCAGATAAAGTTTAATGTTCTGAAAAGTTTGAAAGGTCACATAGAAAGCTCTCTCTGTTATAACTGTGATCTCTCTGTAATCTCCTAACATCTGACACAAAACAATTTACCTTTCTGTTTTCTGTCTGTGGTTCTCTCCAGCTCCTTCAAACACACACACACACACCCTTCTCGCAGTCTTTGAGGGTGTACGTTAAAGCCAGTTAATCTATTTCATCTGTCCAAGCTGTGACTCGTCCGCCCACACTGCACATCTCTAACCATCTCTCCCACCCCCGGCTGCTCTTTGATAGCGTACCCCATAAAAGCTGACCATCTTTCAAAGACTTATCCTCCTCTCTTGTACTCCCTCAGTGGCGCCTTACTGTTTTTTTCTGAAAGGTGGTAGCAGCTTTGAGTCCACACTCAGAGGACTTACTCTGAGAAGTCAAAAATTATATAATACGGGAGGGAAAATATTACCTGACGCTTGCTTTGAGAGCGTTTGATGCGTCTCTCGCACTTGTATCGTTCTTGACATTGTTCTCGTTCATGCTCACTTCCTCTCTCCTCTTCTTGTTCAACCCACCCTCCCTTTGTAAACTCGCCTTTTCATCTCCATCTCAGTAACTTCCTTCACTCCCACCTTATTCTCTCTACGAGCTTCTCTCACTTAATCTTCTTTCTCATCAGGTTTATTTTCTCCCTCGCTCTGCCCATCATTTCTCAAAGCCTCCTCTGCTTCTATCTGTCATGTCCCTCTTCTGTCACACATAAATGACAGTACAGACCTTGGTCATTGCTAAAAGCAGCAGCATCCAACGCCTCTGACGTCGCCTTGTGTTGAAAATGTTACAACGCCTTAATTTTAGTGTTGATGTTTTCTTTTAAAATGTTGTCCCTATGGTTACCAAGGCATCCAGCTACCTGTGCCAACAATGTCCAGCTGTGACTTTATGCTGAGTATAACCATCAGAGTTTGAGATATTACATAAATGATTGTCTCTGTTTGGACAATGATGTGTCTCTGTCATTTTTGGACATTGTATTTACATATTGTATTACATTATATTGAAATAGTGCTCTAGACTTTCACTTGAGATACATTTCAAAATTTGATAAATTTAACGTTTTAATAATACTGAGAGAATGACAAATGCTACCAAATTACCTTGAAAGACTTGAGGGTTTCAGGAGTCAAGCTGTGCCGCCGCTCCAAAGCACTGACAATTCTGAATGCGTTTGTGATGCTTTTAACCTTTCTTTCATGATTGCTTCTTCTCACACAGGATTGATTGAGTTTATGAAACCGCGGTTTTTCACATGATTTGAGGGTGTTTTGGCACTTTATTAGACAGCACAGAGATGACAGGAAATAAAGAGAGAGAGAGAGCAGTGATGTGCAACAGAGGTCCCTGATTGGACTGGGTGAATGGTAGACGGGCTTATAAAATGGTCAGGGTCAACATGACGCCTCGATCACTTTAGAGACTAATTTATGTGTTGCACTTTTCAACCACTGTATTTTTTTAACCTTTGTTATTCCAGAGATCCTTTCACTCAGTCCTTGTCAGGGCCTCAGTCACCATTTCCTTTCCAAAGACTACTGCTTACTTTAAATCCTTTGAAACTTTCCTTAAGGGACGTCCTCATGTCCCAGGGATTTAGGGCACTGGCCATGTGACCGTGATGTCCCCAGCTCCAGTCTGGTCAGGGACCTTGGTTGCAGTCCATCCCCTGTTTTGGGTTCTTTATTTCCTGTCAGCTCCAGCTTTCCTGCTGCCTGCCGTCTTATGAAGGCAAAAAACTGCTTGACTGCAACTTCTTCCATTAAATCTTCTCTGCCTGGTAAACATCTTTATAAGTCAAGTTACCCCTGAGCCTAGTTCTGAGGAAGAGTACTTGAAAGAGTTATGGTGTAACTTTATTGTGAAACACAGACTGACATCATAAACTTCTTTAAAAGATTTTGTACTGCAGAGTCGTTGTGTTGACGTCCTCCCTCCCCTCCTCCCTCTTTCCTCCTCCTCCAGGTGAGTGTGGAGGTCTTGGTGGAGTACCCCTTCTTCGTCTTTGGTCAAGGCTGGTCTTCATGCTGCCCGGACCGGACCACCCAGCTCCTGGAGCTGCCTTGCACCAAGCTTTCCGTGGGCGATGTGTGTATTTCACTCACCCTCAAGAACCTGAGGAATGGATCTCTGAAGAAGTCTCAGCCCCTGGAGCTGGCTGCCCCGGCCTCTGTCCCAGCCTCCAGCCACGGGCACCTCAAACCCCCCAGAGCCGTCTCAGACGCTCCCCAAAGCTGCAGTGGAGGCTCCCGGCACAGCGAGCGGGAAAATGGCATCAGCCAGCGTGGCAGCGGTGGGAGTGGAGGGGGAAACAATGTGGAAAACGGAGATCTCATGTTTGGGGAAAGAGGGTCACTTTCTAAAGGTCAGGTTGCCAGCGGCGCGGAAGCTGGCTCTGGTAAGCCATCAGGAGGTAGGAAGCGGAGGTGGTCTGCCCCTGAAGGTCGAAAAGTAGAAAAATCAGAAGAGGAGCCACCTTTGACCCTGCCCAAACCTTCCTTCATCCCTCATGAGGTGAAAGTCAGCATCGAGGGAAGGTCAAATATTGGCAAGTGAAGGCAGGACTGTCAATAACCCTAGGGATTTGGAGAGAGAAAAACAACAACAAAAAAAGGATTCTACAAAGAAAAAAAACATGAATGCCCACATTAATGTTTCATTTGTCTCGGTTTTAAAGTTTTGTTTTCTGTTTTTATTTTTCTATCTTGAATACTGTACTGTAGAGGTAAATTTTACCCTACATGGTATCACCTTACATTAAAGTCCATGTAGTTTATAACACATTTTTATAGGTGGATATTTGATATCACACAAGCAATCAATGCCGTTTTGGTGGTTTTCATGAGATAGCTTACGGTGAGGGAGTGGTGAAGTGTGCTAAATGTTAATTGGTGGCTGTGTGGCACACCGGAGCAACGCCTGATGACTCTGCTTGGCTGGCTGCACTTTACACATTGTGTAAATTTCAAATTGAATTAGTGCATGGTTAGCTCCTCGACGGTGATTTCACTCTCTGTGCACTGCTAGTGAGGCTGCCTGGATGGAAACTCTTTTCCCACCACATCTTGCCATGCCAGTGGTTTTACACTGAGCCACAGGAGTAATAAAATGTCAGCTGATCCTGAGCATGGAGGATTTGTGGATAAATCATTCAATTTTTCATATGCTTAATCAGAGAGGGTGCTGGGAAAATGCCATTCTCCATGTCTTTAGCGTTATGCGTTGCTCACAGTGTCATCAGAATGCGTCAGACCCGATTTGTGATGTCATCAAGTAGTGCCAGTGTGCCACACGAGAGAGGGAACAACACTTACTCTGTTCAGTTTGATGACAGTGGAGTCTTTACTTTCATCTTTTGTATTTTTCTTTTAATTTTTTTTTCTTAAACCCCTTGTCTTCTTTCTCTGCAGTTATTTGTTTTCAATGATTATCAAAAACCTTAATCAGGGGTCATTTAGTCCTAGACTGAACCTAGGTGGGTCAATGTTAATGTATAAATGTGAGATACCCTAACCTAATACATACATGCATACAAGTGAAAACACACTGGGTTGGCGAACTTCACTTTGAGAAAATGTTAAAGAGGATGACTACATACAATCCTCCTTGTTTTTTGATGAATTACTTTATATTTTTTCCAGAAAGGCTTTGTGAGAGGAACCTAGAGAGTCTGCATGTCAGCTCTGAGAGGGTCAGGATGTTTCAAAGCACTTAACACACCTGTCACACTCACCATACAGCCGACATTTTTTTTTTTTAATCTCTTTATTTACGCAGTACTGTATGTTTTTAGATTTTTTTTATTTAGACAAGGGTAGAAAGTAGCAACAGCACTTTGGAAAGATGAAACTTTTGGAAGAGTGATGGGGTTGTTTGGTAACGTGGGAGCGGAAGTGCCATGGGATCACAAAGAAAGGGATGAATGTGACAAGTATTGGAGGAAATTTTAATTAGTAGATGGTTAAAAAAAAAAGGAATTGGAAATTTGATGGTTTTTAGCATGTTTGCTTCTACAGCCGGTCAGCCACACAAAAGTTAGGGAAAAGTATTGGAATGTGTTTTGAAAGTTTAGGATCTGGCACGAGAAGAGAAACGAGGAGAAGGCTTTGGAATATCCCACTGATATTCTCTAAAAGACTGAGAGCAACGATCAGAAGCTCGTGCCAGAAATTTTGAAGGGTGTCATATATTTGTAATGTATGCGTGTATGCTCGAGTGTGCATGATGCTGGTCTGTTTCTGTCCATACACACGCATGCTTACACAAACACAAAACAGTTAAGACCATCCCTAAGACTCAATGACCTATAATATGTACTGTATTTGCTGGTAAGCATTTCGATGAATGCAGATGTTCTTTGGTGCATACTGTCCCTACTGCAAAGACACTAGTGGACTAACATTGGATTAATGCACACTGCTAACAGTACAGATGTACAGAAAAGTGCTCTGTGGTGTGTTTGTGTATGTGTGTGAGTTTGTGTATGAGTATATGTATACTGTGTATAGGAAAAGGATATAGTCATTTGATATATAGACAATGCTAAATGTCCAGTGTTTCTACTTGGAGTCTTTTACTTAAGAGAATCTTGCATTTTGCACATCAGGAGGAGGGAGTTAGGTGGAGACATGATTTTTGACGGCCCTGTCCTGAAAGGAGCCCTAGACCGTGTAACACACTGGAGGAGACCAGGGTTTTCTTTTTTTTCTTTTTTTTTCTTTAGTTCCTCAACAGGCACTTATCACATATTAGAGGGAAAAAAGGTTTCTGCCATCAGTGCAGTTAAGGTCAAATTACATTGAGTTTCTCCCAACATGAGCATAGCTGAATTATAACATGTGCCTGCCTACTGAATTTGTTTGAAGATGAACCATTTGTAGTGTGTGTCTCAAGGAGACTCTCTCCCTGCCGTTGAGACCGGGGTGTGCAGGGTGTAGGGACTAGGGTTCACTTTTGAACACGGCCTGTGCTGTCAGCCAGCTGAAACCCTAATTTGCTAAGATGTAGCAGTTACCTCAACAGATGTGCTTGCTGGGTAGACCCCAACATTCAGAGCTCTCACTTGTCCAAGTGAACGTTATTTCAGGTTCTTAAATCATGAAAATTTAAGTCCTGTTCTTTGCCCGAGTTTGATATATATTCAGAAAAACAAAATGAGATTGGTTGTTTTCAAATGCATCATGATGCTAGGGTGCCATGTCACATGTCAGTGTTTCTCTCATGCTGCATGCAACACTACACTATGATCACGCACTGCGCTTTGATTTACGTTGTGTGGAGAAGTGGTGACTTCCTGCAGGCACATCTGCTGAGTTTTCTACTCAGCCTCTGTATTTGGGTGTTGTCACAGTAATAACCTCCGCAGTAAAGTGGATCGGTTGTATTTTCATCCCACCCCCCCTTGAAAAAAAGAAAAAAGAGAATACAGAGCAGTAAGTTCTAACTGTGCAGGGGGCAGCACTGTTTCAGGTGGTGGGAGTTGAGCAGGGTGATGGCAGGATGCATGTGTGCTCAGAATGGATCAGTAGGTGGCTGAATCAATGGGCAGATGGATGGTGATGGTGAGTGAATGAGTAGACCCCATGTGAGATTTGAAAATGCTTTATTTTTTATAATAAAACAGGGTTTCTCAGATCAACATCACCACAGCAGTGCATTTTCATTTCTTCTTTTTTCTATGGAAACATCTATTAGTAGTATGTGTGTATGCCTGTTTTGCAGTCTGTGTGTGTGTGTGTGTGTGTGTTTTAATGTAAGTACTTGTCCTATTTCTTTCTTGTCAAGCCCCCCGTCCCAATAAATGGAGAAAAAAAAAGCAAAATCACAACATGTAAACAAACCTGTCAGCCACTCAAACCATCCAAACTTTTACTGTCGGTCAGGTAACACAACAAAATAAAACAAAAGACTTAATGAGCCAAAGGCAAGTGATGCTGTCGTTGCTTTGGTTACGTAAGAAAGCAATAGTATGACAATATTCAGGCACTCTCATCACACACACACACTCACACACACTCATATGCTCGCCGAGTAATTCCACTGAAATTCTCTGCAATAAACAATACTAATAATAATCCTCTAGCATTACAACCAAAAACTCCTCCTCTCTGACCATAGTGAAAACACAATTTTGTCATATACAAGAAAAAAGTTTTTAGAAGCGAATAAACATGAAACACTTTGTTTCAGTTAACACTATTTCCCTTAATCATTAAGAAGAAGACAAATTGCAGTTTGCAACAGCAGTTGCTAGTTTTCAGGGAAGTGTCTCATATATGCAGTAACTGGTCATAACCCCC
The DNA here is from genome assembly GCF_905171665.1 of Trachurus trachurus. Classification (NCBI taxonomy): domain Eukaryota; kingdom Metazoa; phylum Chordata; class Actinopteri; order Carangiformes; family Carangidae; genus Trachurus; species Trachurus trachurus. Next base: position 18,061,640 of record NC_139904.1, on the reverse strand, counting down.
AGAACCTCCTCCTCCTCCTCCTCTGTCCCCGAACCGGTCAGAGTCAGAAACTCTGTTGTTACGCTAGAGGTGAGCTAATGTCACGTGTCACACGCACCCGAAGTAACCAGCAGACATCTCGACTCGGCCCAGGCCTGCCTTGTTGCCATGATTCCCGTAGTGACCTCGCTAACTTTGTTTCAGGTACCCAGTCATAGCCAGCCAGCCTCACAAGCACCTCCTCCTGAGGCAAAGCAATCGATTAACCCTCAACAACCGTCAGCTACCTTTCAGTGTGGCCTGGCCTGGATATCGCAGGGCTGGCCTGGACTGTCTGTTCCCCTCATGACATCTTTTGATATTCGGTCTTAGCTTATACAGGTCTGTGTGTTTATAGTAGTTCAGTGGAAATGCATGCTTAATAATAGACTTTGAAACTAAAGCAATCTGACATGTAGACACATTCTGAATGCAGGAGAGGGAACGGCACCTCACAGCAACAACGTATGAGGGTTAGGTGTAGTTTTAATTTTGTTAAGATGACCCAAGTTGAACCTTTTTTTGTTCCAACCCTTGAAATCTACCACAATGTGCAATACTTAGTTTTTGTCCCCTCCCCTATTGCTGTGCCAAGTGTATGTAGCATAGTCTTTCTCCAGTGTCTCATCCTTGTTAATGGCTTGTGTATTTTACTGTCTGCTGATGTGTGTCACATCTGTAAAACAAGTCAGGATGTTTGCGAACAGAAACAAAACCAATGGAGAGTTTGTCCGTACCTCTCTTTCCCTTCTATCCTTGCGGCCTTCCTAAATTTGAGTGTGTGGGAGACTGTCACGTCTCTTATGTATGTATGTATGTGTGTGTGTGTGTGTGTGTGTGTGTGTGTGTGTGTGTGTGTGTGTGTGTGTGTGTGTGTGTGTGTGTGTGTGTGTGTCTGCACCATGTGTCATGTGTGTAGTATGTGTGCTTATGTACACCAGGTGTTGAGGTGTGTATGAGTGTGTGTGTGTGCGCGTAACGGAGCATTTTCTCCTCTAATTGTCTGTGAGATCATAAACCCTGACCCTCGATGGTTCACGGTGAGACCCACAGAAAAAAAAAGAAACCTCATTGCTAGTGGGGACCACTTTTTTTGTAAAAAAAAAAATCAAAAACAAAAAAAAACAAAAAAACGAAACTACCAACCAACAGAGATGCACATGTAAGTAGATGTAAAAGACTTGATAATGTTTCAGCACTTTCTAATCCTAGGATGGGCTTGGTCTAACCCCTCTGTCTCAGACCGATACCTTCCCTAGGGGTAACATTCATTCAAAACAGACAGAGAGAATGAGAGTGAAAAAAAATGGGTGAATAAGGATGAAAACAGAGAGATGGCTCAGTTTAAGTTTTTGCACATCACCTTGCCGTAAACCTTGTGTTCATCTGTCTGTGCTCCATCTCGCTTGGCGCCCGGCGCGTTCTTGGGTCCAACGGGCCGAGGTGTTAGGTGATTCCTTGGTTCTTTTCTACTAGGAAAACCTTTTCTCATGGAATGCATCCCTTCTTTTGTTGTGTCGGGTTTGTTTGGAGTCTTTTCCACACTTACCGCCTAACCAGGACTGTGCTGTTCATTGGGTTTTGTTTTGTCTTCGCAAAATTTTTTTGACTCCTAATTTGGCAGATAATGTTTGTCAGAACCTCGGCACAGCTCGGTGTGGTTGTGGTGTGAAAACAGTGCATACAAACCCTTTTTTTTTCTTTTTTTTTGCTTTGTTGTCGCCTTCGTCGTTGCATTATCCTTGGTGCAGGAGCTTTTTCTGTGTTTTTGGTCTCCTTGTAGCACTCAATATAATGTCAGGGGACTTAAAACTATGTAGAGAATGTGTCATTGTTTAGTTTTTATGACAAGCTTCCTCACTGGAGGAACACTGCTAATGTCTTTTTTTTTAATTGGCTTCTTGCACAACTTGACAAATAAAAATGAATGTTGGTGTGTGAGCTTTGACTTATCGATCAGAAAAAAAAGGCATGTGTGCTCTTTGTTTCTTGATGTTTGTACTTTAATTTTGCAAAAAGGATGTGTTTTTTGGCACTTTGTCGTGTTTTAAAAGTGAACAGAATTCGATCAGGATTCCTTTATTTTTCATTCTTTCTTTTTTTTTTCTCTTTTTTGTATGATGTCTCGTCAATGTCCATAGCGCTGGATAACCAACTCAGGCAGAAAGAAAAAAAAAAAAAAAACTTGTAGAGGCCCACGTAACAGTTTAGTTTCACCCCAATCAATTTACAAAGTGGGCTGTTTGATATGGGTTATAAGATATGTACATTTATTACATATAATTTGATATGATTAACTAATGTCATTATTGACAATTAACTATGAATTATTATTATTATATTCTGTGTATTATGCTGGAGATGGCTTGGATTTCTCTTCAGTGTACTGAACGTCTTTAGTCTGCCTCTCTGTGCAAGGCAACAAACACTTCAGCAGGGAACAGGCTGTACGCTTCGTGACCTCTGACCCTGCCCACTGCCAAGGAGGGGGCGGAGCTTATCTGTCAGCTGTGGCTCAGTTGATTCCTCCCCCTGTTCTGAACATTCAGCCCCAGGCTGTCTTTATGTTTTCTCTGCTATCTCCGTAACACCAAGCACCGAACTGAAACTCTGTGGCCGATGGGATGGTGGCAGAGAGCGGACATCAACACAGACCTGCACGGACAGTCTGGCCTGCAGGGAGCTGCAGCAGTTCCCAGCCAACTTGTTTGTACTATATTGTACTCACCAAGTCCCTGTGTCTCACAACCCCTTTCCTCTATAGCAATGGAGAAACCCTGTTGGTGTATGTATTTGACAACTGTACAAATGCACCTCTTTGAAAAAAGAAAATGAAACCTTGACATATCTGGAAGAAAATGGGCAACAGTGTCTTTATTTGTGCACCAACACCAACGTACACCCCAGCATGCCCTTTCACAGCACCACATTATGATATGGGTGAAAGCCCATCTCATTTCACAACCTATCTCTTATTAACTATGAGATTTTTTCTCCATTTGTTTGAGGGCTGAAGCTGAGCAAACAACAGCCCCCTCTAGTGAATAACAGGCTGCATAACAAACCGTTGCTGTGTCGTCAACCTTGAGGGGAACAATGGTTGGAAAAGCTCAAATGTCATGGAAATTCTGTGTTGCTCTCAAATGTATAGTTATGTACATGAAAATTTGTGCTGAGAAAATAAATCTCTTGGCCTCGCTGAGGATATATTGGCCACTCGAGTGCAAGAAAACAGCACATCTGTATTTTATCATTCTGAACAGCTCCAAGAAACTCAAGTCATTTTCCACTGGAGTAATGAAATCATACAGATACAAATGTTGAGTGTGATGTAAAGGCGGATATTGTGGACATATGCAGAATGTAGTTTGAAAATGATTGCAGTGGATATGTAAACACCAGGTTTTAGTAATGATTTTGTTTGGTTTGTGTTTGGAGCTCAGTACATGTGGAGCAGCAAATCCAAGAACTTCTGGTGTTTCAGTGTCTCACCATCGTTCTCTAAAGCAAGTCATTAGCTGCACAGCAACACTGTATTTAATGTGTGACCTAAACTTTACTGCATCCACTCTCCAAAGGTGCACATTCAAATAGATCCAAAGTTTGCAAACCAGAGAGAGGAGACACAACGATCATCAGCTGATTATTTGCTTTTATTACCTCCATTTTGTGTTTTCGTTTGAAATAACTGTGTTGTTTAAAGTCTAGTTTGTATTTCACACTTGCAGTTTTCTTTTACTGTGTTGATTCAGTTGTGTCTTTGCTTTACTTGACCTTTCCCTGAATTTGCTTATTTAAAGCACAAGAGAGCTGTTCTTTAATGCAGGGAAGGGCACACATCTTGAGACGTCCTTGATTTTAAAATGTCAAGCACAGTGGAATCAAGGAAGAAGACTCAGATGCGACTAAACTCGAACACAGACACACAGTAGAGTGTTCCATCTCAAATACACAAGTCGTGTTTTCTTCATGTCCTTGTTGTGTGCAGGCATGAAGGAAATGTAAAGTGCAGGTACATCAGCTGTATGTCATTGTGATTGTCATGTTATGGAGAAGCTTCACAGAAGGATCGACATCAGTGAGGATATTAGCAGAGGGTTCTGCATGCAGTTTATTGCGACAAGATTTCTCCAGTGACAATTAAAGGGCCACATCAGCTCCGGTACTTGCATATTGATTTTTCCGCATTCAGTCAAAAATGTTCTCAGCAGGATCATCACTCTCCCCCCTGCTGAGTGTGTTTACATAGGATGTGTTTCACGTAGCTCACATTCTTGATGTGCTGTTTATGTAGAAATACACAAGTTAAAAGAGTGTTTAGAAAGATTAGATCTGAAGTGCACATGCCTCAGTAGTCTTGCTCTCCTACTCCCATTTCCCAGAACTGGGAATGATTTATCCAGACTGTTTACAACTGGAGCATGGCATTCGCACATTGCCCATTCAAAAATTAAATCAGTAGCCTATTATCATGTCTGTGTAGCATGTAAACGCACTCGCTGTGGGATTAAGTCGACTGGAGCGCTGCAATGCCTCTGGGAGAATGTTTCAAGTCAAACTTTGAGTTGCCTTTAATCACAACCTGCAGGAAAATAACAGTTTTCTGACAGAAGATATCCTGAGAGAAACAGGTTGGGTGATCGTGTGTGTGTGAGAGAGTGGGTTTCCTCCTGAATATGTCACACCCATGTCCCACCATTGAACATTTAGAATCTGCATAACACATGCATGATGTGTATGATTATGCAGCCTGTGTGTGTGTGTGTGTGATATGTGTGGAAGCATACACCCCACTAAATGAACATTTGGCTCGACTGTTGTGTGACACGGATGAAGGTGGTTCTCCGGCTCAGCTCTTTGAGCTTGGCAGCGCCCACATAGGTGCAGGTGGAGCGAAGTCCCCCCATCACGTCACGGATGGTGTTCTCCACATCTCCCCTGTAGGGGACCTCCACTGTCCTCCCTTCAGAGGCCCTGAGAGCCAAACAGATTAAAAATATTATTTATTTTTTCAGTTATGCACTATTCTCTTTGTCCAGATTATGAATTCTCAGTCTCTCACCTGTACTCAGCAACTCCACCCACATATTTCTTCATGGCCGTGTCAGAGCTCATCCCGTAGAAGAGTTTGTACATCTTGCCGTTCTTCTCGATGACCTCCCCGATGCACTGGTCGTGGCCTGCCAGCATTCCTCCCATCATCACAAAGTCAGCCCCTGCACCTGAGGAGCGAAAAGGTAGAGAAGTGGAGGTGGTTAGATCTGTAACACTGAATCTGAGACTTACAGTGGAAACAACAACAACAAAAAGCACAGGAAGTGTGAATGTGAATGTGTGTGTCTTACCAAAGGCCTTAGCTACATCTCCTGGGCAACTGCAGCCACCATCCTGTAGAGAACAAAAATACACATGAATCATTCACCTGCTTTTGAACTATGAAATCACAGGTCAGAAGTCAAGCTTCTTCAGTGTTCATTTGACCAGTCTGTGAAGACTGAGGATGCCCCCTAGTGGCTACAGCCCAGTATTACTATTGGTATCAACATTGTATTTCTAGGTTCCTGTTGATAAATGACCTAAAAATATGTCCATTCATGTTCTTTACTGTAATGTTAGAAAATATTACAACTATTTACATTAAATCAAAGATAACATTTCTCAGGCTATATTTTTAACCACACAGATCTGTGTCCTTGTTTATTATTTGTTTGCTACTACCTTGTGTATTCTGGATTGATGGGATGGAAAGATATTTTGTCGATACATATCAGTCTAATTTGACCATGACTAATGACATTTTTGTTGGACTGTTACCCACCAGTGTTGCAGGTAATACTAACCTCAGTAACTCAGTCTACCCCTTATTTTCTGTTGTACCTTATTCGGGACTTACAGAGATAATGTGTCCTTTGAGTCCATGGGCTGAGTCTGCACATTCAATAACAGCACTGAGCTGTGGGTAGCCCACTCCTGTCTTGATCCTTGTTGTGCACACAGAACCTGCAAGACACAGTTCACAACACATACTAAGTCCATATTCATGTAACTATCATCATCTGTGTGTGATTGCTGCTGCTGCTGCTGCTGTCTGGGACAAAGTGGGAGAAACTAGCACCAGATGATCTATAACATTTTCTGCCTCATGTAGCACTAGCTATTTAATAGAAGTATGTAAATGCCAAGGAAATTTGCCTGGTGCTCACTGGGAGACTGAGCAATTTTAAAATGCTTTATTAAATTCTCCATTCTGCTGCTTTAACAAAGGCTAAGTACCTTGTAAATGTTCTAGTCTTTTTACAGCAACTCGAGAAGTCCTTCAGTGGTTGAATGAAAACAGTGACTCTGTAATGTATAGATAGCAAGAGGCACTCTGAGTCTATTCATTAAGAAGTATACTAGAAACCAGGCGATCCACTGTTCAACATTTATACGAGTTAAGTCACACCAAAAGGAGAAACCTTAAATCTGTTTAAGGTTCAAGCACAATTTGAAGTTAAATCATCCTAACAGCTTGTCTCTTTGCCTCTGGCTCATCTCTCGCCTCAGCTCCGGCCACTTGTAGTATGTGAGGTCTGGGAAGTTCCGTGTTGGCTAAAAGGGCAACAATCAGCAGACACTCTCAGCCACCCACCTGGACCTATGCCCACTTTGATGATGTCAGCTCCGGAGAGGATGAGCTCCTCCACCATCTCTCCCGTTACCACATTACCAGCCTGCAAATCGGAGCACACTGAGGTAGACACACAGTCTTGGATACATAACATACCATTAGACTCAACCGCCAGGCAAAGGCAGGCGTACTCTCTCACTTACCATGATGGTGTGTTTGGGGAATTTTCCTCTGACCGTCTTAACAAACTCCACAAAGTACTCAGAGTAGCCGTTGGCCACATCCAGACAAATGTACTTGAGGGCAGGGACGGCTTCCAAGATGGCACACAGCCTCTCCAGATCTGCAGTGCCACTGCCTGAGCTGGCAGCTACATGCTGGGAGGAGGAGTGAGAATTCTTTATCGGGCAAAGGGCCCCTTATCAATAAAACGTGTGTAATCATCTTACTGTGTTGGTATTGAGACACAAGCTGCTTATTTAAATAAAAAAACCGTCAAAGAGTGTTCTTACCTCTAAGCATTCTGGGTGATTAGCAGCAAAGTTTTTCCAGTCTTCTACAGAGTAGTGTTTATGAATAGCCGTGAAGAGTGTGTGCTACAGAGGCAGACAAACAGAAGGAATACATAAAACAACAGCAACAAGAGTTTTTATTTTTGATATTTCCTCCTATAAGCCACAGTGAAAAACTAAATCTAAATCTAAATCATTCAGTTCTTTCCAGACTTTTGAAATAAAGATTACAGACATTTTGATGTCCCTAGTCATACAAAAGAAAACAAAGCAAGCAGATGTTTCACTTCTTCTAGGACAAGGTTGCTAATTCATGTTTTCCCCATGCAGGGCTCCTCACAGCATCTGCCTTTTGTTTTGTGATCCTATGTCAAATACAGAAATCTTGGTGGAAAGACAAACACACACACACACACACACACACACACACACACACACACACACACACACACACACACACACACACACACACACACACACACACACACACACACACACACACACACACACACACACACGCACACTGACAATGTTGCTAGTTATTTCTCAACCATCCAAGTTGTGTTAACTCACTTTGCTAAGGACCTGTGCCATCTCAAACGTTCCTGTGGTGTCCATGTTGGCAGCAATGATGGGGATGCCAGTGTAGGTCTGTTTGGAGTTGCGGAATGTGAAGGTCCTCTGTAGGTCCACCTGTGGGTGATGGGACAAGTTATTCTGGACATTTATTGTATGAACAATGCACAGATTTATTAATGTGGCCGGCAATTTATTTTATTTTTCCCCCCTATGCTGACGCTGCAGATGTTCAGCTCACAGGGCTCATGTTCTGAGTCTGTGTGTGTTCATAATGGGGATGCACTGAATCATTTAGACCCAGTGGTTAGCTTAGCCCTGCGCTGGTGGCTGTAATGTGATAAGCTACATGAAACAAGCAGCGCTCACACCAGCTGCTCCTTTTACAGGAAAGTATTTGTCTGTAGTCCTGATGCGAGTCATAGCTAAGATTCCCTCAACTATAAATAAATGCTCTTCCAGTGAGTTACAACAACTGGATTGTTAATAGCTGCTGAGTAGTTTCCAGATGTTCTATACAAATTATATTCAAAAACTGATTAAAAATTGTGTTTAAAGCTACTTTCTAGTCTTCAAAAATGAGTACTTATAGAGCTAATTCCAAAAGTTCCATAGAGTTGAATGCTTTTGTGGAATTGAGCCACGGTGTGTATGTACATCCGGTCCAGCTCACAGCAGAGTGTGTGCAGTGACCTCCAGAGCCACAACAACTATAACTCATAATGACAAGAGAAAGGGGAAAGTGGTGAAAGATGGGAAAGATGAGGAGGGAGGAGCGTCCAGTCGTGTGTATCCATTTTCTTGCTGCAGCAAATCAATACAGGCGTCTTCTTTCAGTCCCCCAGCAACACACTGACTCAGCAGGATGTTCCAGTCTAGTCACCATGTAAATCACGATATGACACATGAACTGAACTTATTCCAAGTAACAGACATGAAAAGTCATTCATCAGGTTTCAGTTTGTGTCACCTTGAGATGTGTTGGATGTTTGGTTTTTACAGATTTAGGTTGGGAGTCTCAAAACACGTGGCTAAGCTGATACAGATAGTTATCCACACACACACACACATGAATGGTCTGAATATTTATATATTGTGGACTAAACATCAGAAAACGTCTTAGGGTCAAAACTGAAGAGATGGTATGTGTAGTGGTGCAGCCTTGTGTTTCTGGTGCAGTTCTTCCTCCCTGACGTTCATATACCCCTTGTCTCTGCTGAAAACGACTTAGTGGATGTCTGCTGAGCTTAACTTTGGCAGGTTTGCTTTCTGCTCCTGTTAAACGCAGCAATAACTCAAACAAGGGCAGGCAGAATGTCAACAGATGGATGATTTCTGAGTGCATGGGCCATTAGATTTGGCTGCAGCACTCGGTGTGCTGCAGTCAATCATCTTTGTGCAGACCACAGACATCTGAAATGATTTCAGTACTGTTCGGTGTTTTCTGTAAGATTCCCCCACTGCACCTTAATATCTGGACAGAAAAGATGATTTGATGTAATGTAAAGATCGAGCTGAGACGTTCAACATAAGGGATAAAGTGTAGAGGCTCTGCACTGGAGTACCTGCTGCCGTTGTCTGAGCTGTTATCTGTCAGTTATCCTGATATGTGTGTGTGGTGGTGGGGTATGGAATGTGCTCTGGTTGACTGTACCACACACAGTACTATTTTTAAAAATGTTTTCGCAGAAGTCTCCGGTGTCTCATGTTGCTCGCCACCTCTCAAAAGCCCACTCCCACACACTTCCACCTTCCATCTTGTGCCACCACAGCGGGCGCTGGGATCTTGGGTTGGTACCAGTCCCCTGATCCAGTGACACAGAGCTAAGTCAAAGGAAGCTAGAAGTATAAACAAGGAGGTGATTGTTTTTGTCTTAGAGGGCTAAGTCAGTGTGTGCTGGACACAGCGTGGCCTCGATAACCTCCTCAAAATGACAATAATTGCTCAGTTTCATCTCTGACTCTGACTTTTTCCTTTTATTGTCTTCTTTTTTTTTCTGCTGGCAGTCTCTTTTTGTTTATGCTGCAGTCTGGCACAGGCTAACCTTGTTTTATGTCCTTTAAGAAGGTCACTTCACTGTTACATGCCCATGCAGTACAACAGAGTACACCTGCTGCCTAACACATGACAACGAGGAGACACAATATAGAATTACACTGAGCTGAGCTGCACTCTTCAGCTATACCAAGACATAATTCAGTCAGTCGGTGTCAGAAGCAAACAGGGTCTGAAGGCCTCAGATTGCTGCCTCTACCCCTCCACCCCCCACTCGTCTATCCACCCCTATATATAAATGGTTAACATGTCTCTATCGCGTCACCCATAATAGAGGCATAAGCAAAAGTGCACTTCCTGAATGCAACAGTAAACAGATTACGCTCCTCCTGAGAGGGGCCGTGGGCTGATTTAACTATAGACGTAATACATTATCAGAGCACAGGTAATTAACTGCACCAACCTCTGAGCGGCTCTTCAGGCTGCTCCTCTTGGGTCTGAAGAGGACATCCTTAAAGTCCAGCTTGAGGTCTGCGTCCACTCGAGGCATCTTGAATGTCCAGAACACTGATGACCAGGATGAGGATGAAGAGTATGCCGAGGAGACTCCCCTGAGGAAGACAGCAGCAGCAGCAGCAGCAGCAGCAGCAGTAGTGTTGGTGGTCGCTGGTCCCAAACCCCAGCAACCAAACCCGAACCTCCAGGCGGCCAGCGTATTTATAGCAAAGGGGGGCCCAGCCCAGCCCCAGCCCCCATGGCTTTATTTGGGCCTGGACTCCTCTCTCTCTTTCTCTTTCTCTCTCCCTCGTTCTCCCTATGCCTCTCTGTCCCCCTTGCTTTCTTTCTCCCTCCACTCCTCCACCGTCCTCTCTCTCCCCCCTCTCCTTCTGCAGAGTGGCAGGAGCAGCAGTGGCCAAGCTGGCAGGCGCGCCAGGCAGGCTGTCCCAGCTGCTGACGCATACACACACACACACACACACACACACACACACATACACACACTCTCTCTCTTAAACACAAACACGCACACACATGGCAGCACTGCAGTGGGTTGCATGCTGCAGTGCTTAAGAGCACACCTGCTGTCCAGTTGGGGCATTGCTCCCTAAACGTTCAGCAGAGAGGGCAGAGAGGGAGAAGGAGGGAGGGAGGGAGACACAGAGACAGAGACAGAGAGACTGTAGAAAAACAGAGAGAGGGAGGGAGGGATGTGGAGACACAGGAAGACAGACAAAAGCAGCAAGAGGGCCCCACCCATCCCCCCATGTGTAAACCAGCGTATCAGACAGGTATAGCCAATGAATGGATAGGTGGTTTGGATCTCAGTGTCTAATCTGCATCTACATTTACATATTGCCTCCAAACTGTAGTGTTTTTATGTTATGTGTATGTGTATTGTGTATTATGTAATATAGATAAGAAGGCTAAACTGAAACTCTAAAATGTTACACAAGTAGGCTACTGTAGATTCAGGAGCAAACAAATTTGCAACTGACATGAGAGAAAATTCACTTAAAAACAAAAATGTTACACTTAAACTGGCGAGCGGTTGTAGTGAAATCATTGAATGGGTCTGACCAGCTTCACAAAAGTGTGATCAAGCTATTTGTTATTCATAAAGGGAATTAACAACAACAACAACAACAACAACAAAAAATCCATGTAAAGCTGTTAGTACAGAGTCAGACCAGTAGATGTCAGCAGAGTTACAGAAAACAGCCGATAACATAAAGAGCACAGGAGTGCCAGGGTCAAAACTCATTAAAGTGTTTCCTGGCAACTAGATGTGCCTTTGTTATAGCCTATTTATGTGTCTGTTTGCCAGTACCTTTACAGCATGTTTATATTGTTTTTAACTGGAGTTTCTTTGTGTTCAGTTTATGCAGGTAGCATTGTTTTCCCCCTGAAAGCATAAAAACTGTAAAAACTGAATCTGCATGATTTCCTCATTTCCTGCACTACAGGCCTGTAACAAAGAAGTAAAGGGAATGGGGTTTACCCTTTAAAGCGTCTCAGTATAAACTTTGCCTTTCCATTTCAGTAAAGACAAGAAATAAGAGACATTTAATTTAACTGAATCTGTATTGTCTGAACTGATGTCTTGCATCAAAGTTAATTGACTTTTATTTCAAAAAACAAAATAACACCATAAAAATGATTTACAATGATGTTACAACTTCACGTCTCATTAATTTATAACTGATAAATTCAGTATATTAAACATCTCTGAGGTAAACAGCTGCTATAAACCCACTGCTCTTTAACCCCTTGTGCACGTCACACTGAACTGCTCTGATAACAAGGCACTGAATAAAGTCAGACCCTTAAAGGCTTTTATAGTGTCTATAATGATAAGGAAAGAACAGTTTGACTTGAACTCTCTGTTCCCTGTGAATCCTGTGTCAGCTTGTTTCAGTGACAGCTGGAACCTCAGGTGTTCGTCTGAGTAAGAGTCTGATGCAGGAAGTGGGTGAAAGTGCAACAACAGCTATCTGTTTATGCACACACAGGTTTTACTGCTTGTATAGCAGTTGTCATGCTCTCTGTTTAAACTAACATACTTAATGCTCAACTTCTATGTCCAGTAGCTGACCTATATCTAACAGCTCTTGGCGCTGTAGGCTGCAGAGTTCAACGCTTTGTTTGTTACTTTTGTGGTCATATGACATGATGCACTCATTTTTAGCCATTTTATGGAGTGGCTCTAGAGACGTAGAAAAACTACTTTGGTCCAGACTGAATTATCTGGCTGGATCATGATATGTGTGGTTCCCATAATGTGCATCCTAATGACTTTGGTGACCCTCTGGCTTTTGACTTAAAGTCTTAACAACTATTTGTACTAATTAAATATCAACATGTTGGCACTGTCAAGCTGTACCTATTTCAGCCACACAGTAGCATGGCTGTGGATACATTGGTCATTATGCAAGTATATTGACAGTATAACTACTACCATAATTGATAAATATTCATACTTGCCAGATAATTGTTCCCAGAATTTGTTTTCTACCTGCTCTAGATTTGTGTTGATTGGATAGTTTTAGTTACTTTGATAAAGAGGTAAGTCTACACGCTCAGTGCTGTCCCTCATGATCAAGAGAAACATAGCCTAAAACAATGGGGCTTAAGGTTTAACATCTTTTTGGTGTATAGTGAATGTTAAAGGGATAGTTCAACATTTTGGAAAATTGGCCCATTGCCATAATCGCTATAGTCATAGCAGTAGGTTCGTAACCTTTAATTGTTGGTGTAAGCTATTTTTAGAACGGCGGAGCAGAGCCGTGAGCTGCTCAGAGCTACGCTACAGAGGGAAATTGGATTTCTTGGCTTCCCTCATCAAACTCATCAAATAAAAAATCCAAAAACTCTAAAACGATCTTGTGGACAAGTTGTGACCTGCACATTCACCACGCTATGTGGTGAATGTGCAGGTCACAACTTGTCCACGAAAGCGTTTTGGAGTTGTTGGATTGTGTATTTGATGAGGGAAGCCAAGAAATCCCATTAGCCTCCATAGCGTAGCTCTGAGCAGCTCACGGCTCTGCTCCGCCGTTCTAAAAATAGCTTACACCGACAAATAAAGGTAACGAACCTACTGCTATGACTATGGGGATTATGGCAATGGGCCAATTTGCCCAAATGTTAAACTATCCCTTTAAGCCTCTAGTGGCCTCTGTCTTGTACATTGCTCCAGTAGAGCCATAACAATACCATACATGAAGAGTGTGACATAGCCTACTTAAAATTCTCTGCATAGAGCACATTGTGCACCCTGGTACTGTTTACACCGATCTAAAACTTTGCATACATGCTCACCCACCCACCGAACCACACACACACACACACACACACACACACACACACACACACACACACACACACACACACACACACACACACACACACACACACACACACACACACACACACACACACACACACACACACACACACACACACAGACTGGACTATTTTATCACATACTTGGTTACCAGCTGATGGTTTGCTGCCATCAAACACATTTAGACGAGCTGTGTCTCCCTTGACAGTGTGTGTCATTGGGCCAAGCAGATGTGAAAACCACATGGCAGCGGGTATGCTTGAAGATGTCGAGAATCTTTGATGTTCCTCTCCTGGCATGAGTTGAAATGAGAAGAACTTAAAAATTCTATTTGTTTTCTATCTAAGTGACTCAGGTAACGAAGGATGAAGGAGAATCTTTTCCATCAGGGAAATATGCGCAGTGCCGCGATGTGAAATTCTGAAGTGATGAACCAGAAATTTACATCCAGGAGGCAACATCAAGCTGAATGCGCAGCACTTTGTTTCTCTCAGTTGGCCCTGGCTTCTGCATGGATTACACTTAAATAGGCGCAAGTGTAAAAATAACAATAACAAGCTCAAACTGCAGAGAAGTGGGTCAAAGGTCATTTTCAGTGAACAAGAAAGTCTTCAGAGATGAGCTTTGAGCTCATTGTCTCATAAGTGTTACTTTATCTTGTCTATTGAATTAAATATTATATAATTGTTCTCAACATGATAAACCCATTTCTTAAGTGAGATGGGCTGTGTCACAGTACACAGGCCTGCTTCTTTATTCATTCTATCTAAACTAGCAGAAAATAAAAGTAAAAATTTGAGGCGCACTTGAGTGTCAAACTGAACTCTGTGTCATTGGGTTTTGGCAAGTGGAGTAAAAACCGGTAGCAGATGTTTCTGCGAGAGACTCCGAGAAACGTGACATTGGCTCTCAGCACGCAGCTTAGAAGTCATTCAGCCCTGACAGCAGCACACGCCACTGGAAAACATCTCTGCCAGGGTTTGACAGTGGATGCGAAGGAAGCGAAGAGCAAAGGCCAAAAAACACACACTGGGAGTCAGCAGAGAAAATAAATAGATAAGAATCTGCACTGAGATTAGCTGTTGGATGTGATTCCACAAATTAAAACATTTACAATAGGGGGTTTATTTAAAGGAAACACCTGACGCTGCCTCTGTTTACTTTAGATGAGCTGCTACAGCCTTTCATCCACTCCCAATTTAGCATGTCCACATATTATTTACTGATAAAAATGGGTCACAAACCACCCCCATGTTGGTACACCCCCCTAATAAGCTGATACAATACAATGCAAAGAGTATTTTTTTGGCAGAACATGTTAGAATCTACTATGGGCTTTCAATAGAGATTTACTATTAAAATGGTGAACATATCATTCAGCTGTCTCAACCAATCATTAAGAGGGCTGTAGGTGCTGTACACACCAGAGGCCTTTTATTGAAACGCCATTCAAGTTGAACATAAATATACAACAGATTAGGCAAATCCAAAAAACCTCTGTTTTCAATGAACCACTAAGCCCTTTTTAGTTTTCTTCTTCTATTTCTCCTCTGACATCAGCTCCACATGCCGCCACCCACTGCAAAATCCATATTTTGTTGGATATTTCTCAACAAGAGATTAATGCACTTGGTGTGTGGTATTAGATACATTTCAGGATTAGTGTGACAAAGGAAATGTTCCCAGATCTTCACATTTCAAAGAGCTTATGTGTCCACAGCCCCTTTTCACGCTTCCCTGGAAATGTAGAATAATATGTATAAGCTCATCCACCTTATTTTCCTTACGTGACTTTTTTTTTTGGGCTGTTTCTGCTTCAACTACGTGTTGATGCTTCAGCTGTGCGGAGGCCGTGACAAGGCCCCGTCCGTGTCCACATGTGCATACACAAGAGTCTGTGTGAGAGATGCAGATGGTAACAACAAAAAACTGGTTTGTGACCTCACCAGAACGACATGTGCCTCTGTTATGAAGCCAGCCCTGTGCGAGAGTCCCTATTTACATATGTTTTTCGTTTCACTTCCTTGTATCTTGAGGATAAAGTTTAACTCAGCAGCCAGATAATATTCTAGCTGATTCTTGGCTACTCGTTGGTGTTGTTGTTTTCTAACCTACAAAAACACCAGAGTTCCGCATGGCTACCCCACCCTTACCCATACCTGCCCTCCCCCTCCCCCCGCTGACTGTCATCGGTGTCCTTGAAGTTCATTTGATGGCAGCGAGGCTTGAGGAAGAGAAAAATAGATAAGAGGGGAGAGAAAGAAGAAAAAACATTCTCACGCAGAAGGTCGTGGGGGGAAACAGAGGGGGTTCAGAGAAGGGATAAAGTCAGACTAATAAATAGCTGCTGTTCTAAACTCTTGTTTTCAGACTTTGGAATCACAGTCCAGTGGAGCTTGTCGTTTCTCATCAACACAGAGAGCGTCTCTGCACCACAGACTGTGCAGCCTTCAGCTCGCTTTTCCCAGCCTGACAGTGACAAACGATGCACTGACCTTTTAGTGTTATATCCACCTGGGGTGCTGTAGACGCTGATGACTTAGGCCATGGCAGGTATCCACCTCACACAGCATCACAGGTCCTAAAGAAACTGTTTTTCACCCTTAGTCTTCCTAGCATGTCTTATCAGAAATGTCTGGGCCCTGATTATTTTAAACACAGCAGGTTCCCTGTTTTATTCTTGGTAAATTTTCTGAGTCAAACCAGAAACAAGTCTCATGACTGATGTTAACATTGGTCTAATTTAAGGGACTTCCACGTGGCTTCGCCGTGTAAAACTTTCCAGTCATTGTCAGTAAATCTGCCCCTCGGAACAAAGGTCTGATCTTATGAATGCCTCAGTGTTATGAGGTAAATGGCTGATGGCTTATCAGCCTTGTGCAGTTGTTTCCAACCTTTTTGGTTTGTTACCTCATAAAACCTTGATCACAGGTTGTGGCTGCAGAGGACATGCTTTGTGGGCAGCTGTCAAATTTTTTTCTTTTTCTGATACACTCCGTTTTAGATTTGTTAGTTCTGAATATTCAATAATTCCTTTCACTGACCCACTGTGACCCCACAACCATCTCATTTCCATTAAAACAGTGATGGGACCTTGACAAGTCTAGTAGTACAGTGAGTGTAGCACAGTTCTCAAAACTCATTTGGTTTTTTTCTGAATACCTTTGATGCACACAGACGATTGTCCACATCTCCAGGGTGTTTGTTTTTAAAAAACAACTTTATTAATACTTTCTCCTTTGTTAAAAGCAGAATATATAAAAAAGGATACCATTCTAAATAGTTATTTTACAGAGCATAGTGGCTTTTGCTTCAGAAAACAGAAACAAATCGCTACTTGTACAACATGGGGAAAAAAAAGTCCTTCCCCTGCAGAGACTGAGCTTAATTGAATCAGCATTAAAAGAAACAGTTTTCCTTTTCGTGCCAGGAAAAAAAAAAGTCTGTGAAAGGTTTATAATAAACAGTGTTGCTGCTACATTAAGGCCAAACCCCCTACAGACACATGGAAAACCTCCGTGATAAAGTGACAATGTATTTTTCTTTTGTTTGTTTTTCAACTTTTTCAATAGTCTTTGAAATTAAATAAAACTTGAAAGTGAGAAGCTTTTCAAAAAGCAAGCAAGTATTGCACTGGCAGATCTCCTAGTACCCTTTAAAATATCAAAAGGAAGTCACTAGTACACCCAGAGATGAAATTTATAGCTGAAGTTTTCAGAGGAAGCAGCTGCTTCTGGTCAAAATCCTATTTTTTTCCCATAAATAACTGCAGCTCTGTGTCTGCTAAGAAACAGCTCTTCGGTGCTCTTAATTTTCTACTTTTCTGTTGGCATGGAGACACATATGTAAAAAGGTGCAGCAGCTTATCAAACCAAGCTTGTTGTTTTGGACAAAGTGGCAGTTAATCATCAAAACCCGTTTCGAGGTGTGAGAGGTTGAGGGAGTGTCAGTAAGATACAGTTCTGGTGGGCTAAAGAAAACCTTCAAGACCCCCACTCGACCCCGAGACTAGAAGGAGCTGTTGTGTTGAACGATGCAGTGCTACACCCAGAGCAGCTGCTTAGCCTCTAAATACAGCCTCATTGGCATGAAACACACGGAACATGAAAAAACAAACAAGAAATAAAATATATAAAAAAAACTGCATTTCACTCTGTTACACCATAAAATTCAGTTCTCAAACAGAAGTTTTAAAATTTCAGGATGCTTTGTAAATGAAAAAAAAACAAAAAACAAACAAACAAACAGTCAACCATTATGTACAGTGTTTAGCTTTTGTAAAACACAGTTCGTCATATGGTTTGGGTTGTGAGGCTTGGAGCCTGATATGGACCAAAGAAAAACAAGCAAAACATCAAATTCAAAAGCATAATTAAAAAATAAAAGAATGTTTCTATTGTGTATCAGGTCAACTGATGCAATAATTTAACAAACAAGGACATAAGAGCTAAATCTAAAATCATGTTGTGGCAGGGGATAAATCTGTTTAAAACAAACAAGGTTTGGACAGAATGATGCACAGAAAAACAAATACTATTCAAAACCAACCAGAAAACTGACAGTCCGAAGTGACAAAGAGAAATAAATATTAAACACACACAAACTAACACACAAGTTGAGGGAGTGGTTCGAGTGTGTTGATCTTTGATTATGTTCAGAGTTTCCATGTTTGGTAGCTCCAGGCAGGAAACACAGAGGGACGAGAAATGTTCCTTCTTTATAAAACCGTCATCTGGCTGGTCTCGCTTTAAAGTGTTTGTAATGGAGTTTGGTGGCTTTAGTGGGAGTCGTCTTTATGTGTGGTAGATCTTCTGTTCGTACTCGGTGGTAGAGCAGGTGTGAGGGGAGGCCGTGTCTCTGTGGATGGGCGCCGGGATGCTGCTGTGGTGTTTGTGGTTGTCGGTCAGCGTGAGGTTCAGCAGGCTGGTGCAGGTGGGCAGGTAGACATGCTGCACATGCTCCACCTCCGATCGACACACAGGACACAGCTGAGAGGAAAAGAAAAGGAAGAGGATGAAGCACGTTGTGCACTGGTGTTACACAACTGAATAACAGCTCACCATCAGAAAATAAACAAAGGCTAATTTCATGTTAGCTCTGGTTGGATGTGATAACACGACAGAAAAATAAAGCTTTGAGCCAAGTCTGAAGTGGTCCAACTACAGTGTTATTACCTTTCATTTTGGAAACATATTTAGTGGAAACATATTTAGCTCACACACCCATAACAAAACACAAAACCTGCAAGGTCAGGTGCAAGCTAAGGGAATATGCAACAAAACCACAAAGACCAGCTCTCTCATTCAGGAAACTAATTAGCTGTCAGTGTCACTTCGGTCATTAGACAAATATCACTGTTAAGATTTTAAGACACTATGATGAATACAGTAGAGAGGCCAAGCCAAGTTTAAAACTGTTTCCATAGCTTTGCTGAAATCAGGGGAACTTTCCTTCCTTCTCTTGTCTTAAATTTCTACCGAGTCATTCACACATGTCTATTAGCTGGGTCACGTCTCCTAGTTGAGTTAATGGAAGGGAGATTTGCCTGGCTGCTATAATCCCTTCATAAAGGCAAACTCGCATGTGCACCCACACACACACACGCTCACGCTCACACACACACCATCTGCTTTCACAAAGATGGGCAACATTTAGCTGATTAAGTGAAGGGACAATCAGGTCAGCAGAGTGTAAGCAAAGCTTTAGATGTTGCTTAAAAGACCATAAAAGGATGAGGACTTGGAACTAAAGTATAATTAAAGAGCTTTCGTTATAAGTGCAAACTCAGAGCATGCTGGGATGCCTCAAGTCTAGGGACCAACCGAAACACAAAAGGAAACGTGTCTGGTTTTCCAATTTAGTTTTATGACATAATACTTGTAAGGTAGACTTGACCTCCCCCCTCCCCCCATCCTCCCTTCACCTCCTCCAGAGGCTAATGAACTCATCAGTCTTTCACAGAAAAGTTTTTAGAAGAGGCGCCTCACCTGAAGCTGATTTGCGCAGGTCTGGCAGCACACCATATGGCCGCAGGGGCAGAACGCGGCATCTATCTCCTCCTCGCAGCACAGCATGCACAGCAGAGCCTCTCTGAGCTTCTGCAGGCTCTCCTGCAGAGCCCGGCTCTGCTGGCAGCTGCTGCAGTCCAGCCCCTCGTCCTGCTGGCTGTCCCTGCTTGGGGAGCGTGAAGGAGAGGAGCGTTCCCCGCTGCCGGAGCGGGACATCAGGTCCACGACGCCGGAGTTGTAGAGTGCGCGTCGGGCGTGGTCATACACTTCCTTGGAAGTGCGCCGGATGTCAAAAACATATTTCTTGCCCAGGTTGATGTTTTCGTTGAGGAAGAGGGAGGCGAGGTGGCCCTTGAAGTCGCGACTGTACTGCATCATCACTGCATTTGTAACGGTGTCACACCTGCAAATGGAAAAAAAAATCCATGAACAAATTTTTTTTAGGAAATGATTACTTCTGACAGTAAACACATCCAAAGTTGATTAGATCATCCACCTCAACTCATGGATTTCTCTAAAATCCAACTCCTTTGCTTCACAACTTTCTTTTTTTCTGTCACTGTTGAGGAGAGTTCATCTGAGTATATTAAGTCTTCTCCTTGGGCTGTTTATTTAGCCACCTGATGTTCATCTTGTCACATGGCACATTTACTACAGTGCCATACACACTAGTATAAAGTATAAAGACATGCTTGGTACAAAAAAAATGAATAAAATAATCTGCAGACTGGGTTAAAACCCAACCCTGAAACAAAAAGGACAGGGCCATCTTTTGTACTTTTTGACTGAGAACAATTTCATAGCTCAGCCATTTGAATTGTCCCTGCTCATTGCAAATTTTACGCACACACACATAAATAATACATCTGTAAAGTGAAAATGTCATTTCTGCCCACTAAAGATTGCCCTGTGCAATCCATGTTTCCATCAACAACACTCATTCAGGTCAAGGACATGTTTTATGTGGCTGTGTGTCCCACTTTGCATGTATTTATACCATAAAAAAGGGTAAAAAGGGAACAGGAGCAGTCATGGCCAGTGTGTACAACTGTGGGAGAAACTCAGGAAGTTTGTCAAGTGGAGCAGAATAAGTTAAAACAGTTTTTTCTTCACCTCTCATAATAATCTGCTAATTTTTGGTGAAGGACAATAAACTACTTCACATTATCATAACATGATGTGGCTTGGAGGTGTGTTCTCGAGCAGTTCATAGTGGTACAATGATTAAGAGCTGTAGCCAAGACTGCTGACAGACTCATATAGAAAACACAAAACTCAACTGAGCAGCAGAGCTTCAAATTAATTTTAATTGTTATCTTTGCTCACCACATGAGGTGAGCTACAGTGTGTGGCTGCCTAACTGTCTCCACTAATTTAAGGCATTATTGACTTCATGCAAAGTTATTACAGGGTCTGAATCCACTTCTAATAAAATGCATCTGCATGGCTACAGTATATATCCTTAGAGTGCATGTGAGCCACTGAGCTGGGATTAAATAGTGTAGGGTGTTTAGCACTCACCTGTAGAAGGCGTGGGTCTCTGTGATGGCCCGGTACAGACCGCTGGCTGCTCGGTTACTTATCAGCTTGAACAGAAGCACCACACTGTCATTTGTGTCCTTGGTAACTGTCAAGTACACGCTTTTGCCTGACTGGGTGGCAATCTGAATGACAGGATAGCTTATTCTAAAACAAGACAAAGGGAGGAGAAAATGGTTACATAAAGAATATTGTGTAAGACAAAAACATGCACGAAACTCGTCTTTTTGTTATAGCATAAGAACTGCCATCACTAAAACATACACAGATTCATATGTAGGTGGAACATACCTGTTGACTAAGCTGAAGTCCTCCTTGCAAATAGCAATGCCCTCTGGGCCGACTCCTATGGCCATCCGTTGTCCATTTGCGTCGCGAGCCCAGTGCCATTCCACGCCGTAATGCTCCAGAGATGAGACCAGCTGCAGAGCCTGATACTCCACTGAGCCCTGGCTCGAACCTTCTAGGGCTTTATGTCTGGAGACAATACTGCAGGAGGAAGAGATGGAGAGGAGGACAACCATTCAGGTTTATTTTGCTCTTTTGGACATTTTCTGTCACAAGCTTTATAATACATATCTTGTATCAAGGAACACCCACTGTAACAGGTGTATTATACACACAAGGTAAATGTAAGACTGGAATGTGTTTTATCAGTCGAGGCTGAAAACACCTTCGGGCAAAAAGCTCTGATGTTAAACTGCTATGTTTCTGACAACTCTACTTAAGAGATCGATGTTTAGGCGGCACAGCTGAGTGCTTCTTTTGGCCACTGAAGCCTCCTAATTCTTCCAGACTGTGGTGAGAAATGCATAGTTGCATATGTACACCATATTGATCCACAGTTGGAACATAATTCTATGAAATGTATAGAAAATAGCTGCTGGAGTGCATCCTGCATACATAAGAGGCTGGGGTTAAGTGTAGGTGGAGCGATGAACAGCGGTGCCTGCTGGCTCAACATGACACATGGATAAAGTGGTTAATGTAGCAGGTCTGGCAGATGGATCTTGATGTTGTATAATTTAAGAGGGCGAACACTTGCGGAGCAGTGCCATGTGCACAACAAATGTCTCCAGAAGGCACTCCAAAAAGCTTTATCTACAAAATGGAAACCCTGCAGAAGTTTCTGGACAAAGTCCCAACAGTTGAAGGCAGGACTAGCATGGCTGAATGATGAGCCAAAAGCCCCAGGGCACAGACATGTAACAGCCCACCCTCCCTTTTACATAAGAGCAAGAGACACCGCTTGGAAAAGAAAAAAGTCTAAATCCACCAGTGAAACAGTGTTACTTTATTGTGTTTACGGAGAAAACATTCAAGATGTACAGTGGGAGGTTCTGTCAGTGGAACTCTGCAAACACATGCTGAGTGTGTGTGTTTGTGTTACCTGTCAAACTACACACACGCATATTGTGGCTGTGTCTGATGTACTCTATCTAAAGGTCTTTCACCTCAGATAAAAAAAAAGTTGCTCTGGCTTAAACACAGACATGACAATAAAGGAAAACACTGCAAAATATAAAAGACAGTTTCTATTAGTTCAAATCAGTGAAGCTTTCTTTTTTGCTTCAGATAGCATTTTGATTTCTTTCATTTCCTTGGACACACACACACTGACGTGTTATACCATTGTTGTCTCATGGCCACGGTCCATTATTTATGTTTGGTCATGTCTTTGAGGGAGGCAGGAGTCCACCTCATAGCGATAGTGAGGGGGCAGAGCTGAGAGCTGACGGAGGAAAGGTCATGAGGTTCAGTGACTGGCCAGAACATCCTAACCAGCACGTATAAGGGCTGTTGAAATGCTCATTTGTCTAAATTACCCCCAAACTCCGACACCATTAGTCATGTCCGGGTCAGCAAAATGTTTTCATTGCATTCAGACAGGAACAAAAAGGTCCTGGGCCAGGTCATGGTGTTGTGTTCAGCACTGAACTATTTCTCAATTGCCAGTTAATTTGCGTGCCCCTTGGAGAGTGTTGTACCTGTCCATAGTGGCTGTGCTGGGCTCCTCTCCACACAGCTCCGAGTACCAGTACTGGGCTGTGTTTTGGTTGTAGTCGCCAAACTCAGCCTGGGCCAGGAGTGCGCTCAGCTCCTCTGCTTGTTCCGAGCCCATACGCAGGTGACCGTTATGAAGGTCCTCCTTCACGTGCGTGAAGAAGACATGTCTGGTGGGCAGAAAAGAAATGAGAACATGTTGAAATTGAAGTCTGATGGTGAGCACATTTAATCAAAACAATTCATGCCTCTACATAAAGAGTTTTCTGCCCATTCGTGCCCCATCACAAACCATCTCTGCTTTGATCTTTAAACATATTCACTGTACAGCTGAGCTCCATGTGTGATGGTTGAAGAGTCACGATGTCTGAGGCAAACACAGGCCTGAGCAGAGCAGGTGGTCATTACAAGGCTAGAGTTTCACCAAAGACAGCAGGTGTTTGTCTTTGTGCGTGTGTGTTGCAGCAGAAAGAAGACAACTGTGACATTTGTTCAGTTGTCACGAGAACCCCACTTTCTATTTTTTTCCCCAACCTCTTCCTCAAAATACACACCAATACAACTTCCTATAAGTGTGAATTTACTATATGTGGAAGCTGAGAGAGGGATGTGAGAGGACTGAACCGCAGTTTTCTCTAGCAGAGGAAGTTTAAGGAGCATTTAACCTATTCACTTGATGAGCAATTGTGCTTTTGTTGCATCTGTGTGACGTAATGTACTGATTCTTGCGTGACAACTCGCAAATGTTGAAATTAGTAATGGGACTTAATATGAGTCGCAACCACCAGCATCCTGCCTGGGTTTCTTACTCTGTGGTTTATTCTCAACATTGCTAGAGGTGATCAAACCACAATGTATTAAAGAAAAGTCCAGTTATCAATAACCTTGTTTTCCCAGCCCACGCTCCCCATTCGTGAGGTGGGCTTATAAAATGATAGTTAGGGAAAATACTTCAAAAGATTAATAGTGGTCAAAAAAACAACTATTGTTATTGTTTGGGCTGAACGGTTAAATGAGAACACCGAGTTCTGGCGTGGCCAAGGAAAACAGCTAAATTCTCCAAAAAAATAAGCCATGGCGAGCAGGGCCTTTCCATTGTTTTGACCAGAAGATGTGAGGAAATTCTTTCCTCCTCACAGCAAGAGACAAGACGTCAAAAAGAGCAACACCCTGGCTGACTCATTCTTTGCATCATGATGACCGTTGAACTAAAGTAACCCTGACAGATCCCTCTGTGAGATGACCTGTCGCAAGACTCGCAACACCTAAGAAGATTGTTGAAGCCCCAGCCTGATTAAGGTCAGCTGCTTCTGTGAACGGGTTCAGCAGCTTTCATCCTGTTGCTGGGAACCTGGGTTCTTTCGTTTTAACATCTTGATTTTGACACCAACCAACATCCTCCCGCGTAAAAACAAGCTACACCGAGCCTCAGTGCGACAGGCTCATTGAGGTGACCTAAAGTAACCTCACTGATGACACACTGCTTTACATACCTCACTAATTCAATACGAAAACTGAAACACTGACTTCCTGTAGCTGTTGAATGTGTGAAGAAAATTTGCTGTGAATCTTTTGGCCTACCACACCCCAACATATTAAGACTTAAGCAAATTGCGCCTCAAACTGCTCGTTATTTCCGCTCTGAAATTTCCCAAGAGCAACCCATTCTCTTTGAGGCATGATGCAAAGAGAGACATTTTTTCATTTGTGCAAATCAGGTCACATTGTGGCCTCGGGATATTTGAGAGGGTTTAGAGGGACATTTTGAGTGGAGGGGGTTGGTAGCACACAACATCCCTTTTATTAAAAGTTTACATAAACCCACTGTGTTTTGTTTAGGTATTGGGAGCATCTTGCCGAGACGTCTCATAGGAACTAAGTATAAGGAACTTGTGAGGGAGCTGGAGGTGATGTTTCCTGTGATCTTATGGGACTAAAAACCCAGACTCCTAAGGGAGCCAGGCACACCTGGTTGCAGGATACGTCATGCGTTGTATTGTAACCGCTTCAGTATGCAACAACACAGACACGCCTCGCCCAGCACACGTTCACAGTCCTTCCAAGAAGCATCCGTAGCAGCAAAAGCCACCATGAGGGACTCAAACAAAGTCAGTTTACACCACCCCTGATCAAGCCAGACCATAACAACGAAGCCCCATGGCTGACTAGCCTGAGGCATAACAAACACTGCTTTGATATGGTGTTAAACATCCCATTCCCTCCAACGCACACACACACAAACACTGCACTCTATTGTGTCAGGCCCAGCAGGCATCATGTGACGGAGCGCTGCTAGTTAGCTACCTGCCTGATGCAAACAATAGGGCCGAGTTGACTGGGAGTTTGTAACAGGGTGCCGACAAAGAGTCACTATAGGGCAAGCTGCGGAGGTTACTCCAGTTCAGGCGGGGATTGGGAAGAGGTTAATATAAGTCACTGTATAAATGAGCAAGACATTTAACATCTAGAACATGTCAAGGCCTGTTGTAATACTTGAACATCAATACTGTCCCACTTAACCAACCATCTGTGACTATCTAGTCTTGGGTATGTAGCTTTTGGCTAATGGGTGGCACATATGAGCCAGACCACATGTGTCAACAAGTGTGCATGCTTTGCTGAGCTCAAGCCAATGACTCTGACTGCAGTGTGGAGGAAAACACCCATTACACACTGGAAAAGAAGAACAGGTTGGCAAGGCTGCCACAGAGGTAACTACAGTTCATGCTATCTGTTCCTGCTTGACTGCCCAGAGGGCGAATGAGATGCATCAGATATGCACGCTGTCAAACACCATGAAAACATGACGCTGACATTCTATGGTCATAAATTCTCACCGTTTCTGTTTCGGGTTTTTTCGGCACTAAGAACTTGTTGCAAATGTTTTGTTGACATTTCCAACACCATCTGGATATTCTAGAAACTATTTACCAATGTGTTTTCTTGTACTTCTATCTATGCCTGCTTGTTGTGTATGTTAAGCCGACAGCTTCTCAGACGACTGTCCTAGGATCAGCCTGCTCAGGTGGTGATGTGCTGCCTCAGCACCTGTCAAGGTCTATCTTACAGTCGGTGCATGGGAGAAACACGAGTACATAAATCCACATACGTTGGCTTTGACATGGTGTTTGAGGCTGATTTGTTGGGATAGGCTAGGCTAGATGAAATTGAAGAAGACTTCCACAATTTTCTTGCACAGCAGCCATTTTTGAAATATTTCCTGAGCAGGCAAAACATCTGAAACTGGTGCAAACTGATGTGTCAGAGCACTGTATTAAAAAAAACAAAAACGAGAATAAGAAAAAGGAAGCCATTAGCTTTACAAACCCAACAGGGTTACACAGGCCTGTGACCAAAGAGCGCCTGACAAGAGACAAAGAATGTATAAATGACTAGCATGTTCAACCAAAGGGCATCCGGGCAGAGGATGGAGTTTAATTCACTTTGACTTCTGTGTGAGTGACTGGGCTGGAGAGAACGAC
This sequence comes from Trachurus trachurus, assembly GCF_905171665.1. NCBI lineage: Eukaryota > Metazoa > Chordata > Actinopteri > Carangiformes > Carangidae > Trachurus > Trachurus trachurus. The sequence continues at coordinate 18,035,051 of NC_139904.1, read as the reverse complement.
TGGACTTTACTTTGTCTCTTGCTGCGACAGATTGCCAGGATGCATCAGAGTCACCATCAGCAGCTTGACCCGCTGCTTTGTATGATTCAGCTCGTTTGGTCCACCATGTCATGGACCAATACGCATCACTATCCAGACACATTTGCATCATTACAGAGTCATCTGTGAAGCCCTCTTCTAAAAAAACAAAAACAAAACAAAAGACTTGAGTCATTGCCTTGTTCTTTAGACTGGCCCCCACTAACACACCAGACACAGACTGAATGCCAGGAAGTCTGTGCCGAGACCCAAGTCTCCTGGCCTACATCCCCTGTATTACATTGGATACACCTCTTCATTGCTTTGTCCTTCATAGATAAGATAGGAAAGCATTAAGAGGTTTTCTCATTGACAATCTAATACCTCTGTGAATGCCAACAGAATACAGGAGAAATAAACTGCAATTCAAAACAGTGGTTGTGGGTGAGGTGGTGGTGGTGGTGGGGTGCTGCGGGAATGTTTGTATACTTGATTGCCTGGCTGGAATAATTCAATTAAAGCAGGCCTCAAGACCTACAAAGAATATCTGAAAATAGGTCACTGGCTGCAGAGCTGAACTAAGGGGATCGGGATGATGACTCAAGTTTTTTCACCTGATTTGTTCTACCCTGTCTTTGACCCAATGTATTTTAAAAACAAAAATATCCCAACATGCAATGTCTGTGCTCTTAATTTTTAAGTTTTCGGAATATATTCTCCTAGTTGGCCAATCTTTACAAGTTTTAAAATGTACTGGCAAAAATGAACAGTTGAATCTTTTCAAATAACAGAGGGAACCAAGTTGCCTAGACTGTCTCCAGTTTGTTCCGCCCATCTATAAAACCGGTCTCATTTTAATTTTTTTCTCCCCCATCCCAGTGTCTGTTCCCCCAGAAGGCAGAATGTCAGCCGGTTCACTACCCAGAAGAACAAAACGTCCCCACAAGCTGAAACCTAACACCTCTGCCTGGAGACTGCAACTCGCTCAGCCAATCACCAGTGGAGTTTCAGACCTCATCGGTTGGGCTCTCAACAATGTGGCTTGTAAGCTAGTCAAATAACATACTGCCAGAAGCTGCGTGTGCTGTGGGGTTACTAGCTGTCAATGACCTATAGTAAACTCTGTTCAAGATCTTCGAAGGTGTGGGCTGAGAGGAAAGTTGGACACTTAGTGAAGTTTTAATTGTGTAGCAATTAGGAGAGACTTGCACAACAATAATAGCGAGAATTAAATAGATGCCTTTGCTCTGTGCTGAGCAGAACTGAAAGCTACAGCAATAAAACAATGAAGCCGTTTGTATGCTAAATGCCTTGGATTACAGGCTGTTGCCCTGTACTAGATGGTAAAATAGTGATTAAAGCCCAGCTTCAATCCTAAATTCAGCTGCCAAATGAATAAATCTGCCATTCTTAGGCAAGTGTCGTTCGTACATTATGACTTCAAACAGTGCAAACCAGGGCTAGGTTACTCAAGAGCACAACAAATGAAGGTGGAAAGAGACTCTCAAGCAGTACAAGTGACTTATTACTGGTGGTAGAGCATGCCCTTAAAAGCTTTAGTGGTGTTTTTGAACGCTTCAGGAACCACAAGCATCTTGTGTGATGTTTGACTTGATTGTCTCTGTACCCTGCCAGTGAGCTAAAAATGATAACTTGTGTGTGACCTGAATAAATTACTTCAACTTGTTTTTGGAAACATTTAGTCACAGAGGTGGTACAGGCATTCAGTCAGAGAAACTGCTGTGATACTGCATCATGGGTGAACTAATGCAAGTCCAAACTGCAGTCAGTCAAGTTAAAACGTTTACTGTGCTTTTAAATGCTTATGCAATGTATGACCGAAGTCTGATGTAAATGTGTTTGCACTTTTTTTTTTTTGGCAAGAGGTTTCTCAGTTTATCCGTTCCACAAACACTACAGAGAGTTGGAAGCCATCCCACCATGCACTGGAGGAAAGGTAGGAAAAACCCTGTACAGATCAATAGCCTGTCATAGACAAGGGGGGCAAATGCATTCCCCCATGACAAACATTTGGAGTGCTTATATAAAAAGGTGCAGGCACAGAGTGATGATGTAAAGAGAGCATAGTCCTTACAGTTGGACAGTTTGTCTAGTAAACTTGCATGTAAATATCCTGGGAGATAATTATTAAAAGACATAATGATTAAAATTAATCTCCTGGGCTTAAAAGTCATTTGGATTTTGGTTTGGATTTAAGTTAAACATAAGCTCAGCCTCAAAGGGGGGTAAGCAGGTTAACAATCAAGACCTCTGATAAAGCCTGTGCTAATAGCTCTGCCCTTTGAGGGCATCCAACATTTGCCTGATCAGAATGCTAAATACAGCAACTAATGAAGGGGAAACATTCATATATTTAAACCAGAAACCCCCCCAGCAAACAGTGTTAAATGATGCAGATAAGACACACTGTTGTTGAGGCCGTTGGCTTAGTATCTCTTAAACCAAAGTTTCCTGTAGTAACACCACATCAGTGAGACGTCATGGAAATACAGATATGTGTAAGATGATATCTTCTAAACAACTTTATTTTGAGGAACTGCTTCTATTTTTTCATTGCCATGAAAAAAGACTAAGCAGCTTTAGTGCAAAACTATCACAAATCACTGGAAGGTTTGAACAGCCCAGTACAAGCACCATCTCCTGCTCAAAATAGAAGCTCAGAGAAGCAATGGAGTTACCCCAAGAGCCAATTTTACCCATTTACAAAAAGTGCCCTATTTGCAAAGTGAGCTGGGAAATACTTAATTCTTAAAAACAAGGCTGGGGGAGAGAAGGCAAAGTGAGAAACTAAGGAATGAGATTTATAAAAACGAAATTAGTTTTTAAAGCTGAGGACACTGCTGCCACAGAATGAAACCAAATTTACACCGTTCAGCTCAAACAGATGTGGCCTGCACATTGCTGGTGCAATAATAAAGGTTTTAATGTGTGACCAATTACTGATTGTAAGAAAATCAGCCAGCACCAACTTTGATGTTTAGACACTAAGATACATCTTTCCGTCTGGATGTTTTCAGAAAATTTTCTTGCACAAGTAGACCCTGCTGCAAAAAGAAAATGAATTCACACAAAGAATCCCAATAGTTGGCTGGATGTGAGCAAGAACACCAGAATGACCTGCTAGGCTTTACGTGGCAGCAGAGCAGCAGCTTATATAAGCTGCTCTGTGCACGCTCAGTCCACTGCATGTTATGTAATAAGGCCTATAACATCAACGTGGAAGAGGCCCACCCCTCATCTCAGCCGAGAGTTTTTGTACCATGAAGACCTTTTTTTTTTTAACTTTACTTGATGGGACAGTGCTCATTAATCAAAAGAAAAAAGACTGGAAATGAGCCAGTTAGCCTAAAGGCCAATGTTCATCTGCTGTCTCTAGCTAGTTTTTTGCCTCTTAACATTTATGCCAACCCACATGCACTTGCTAATTACTGACTTACTTTGAAAAACAACACAGTATGTTTCTGTGAGTGTGTCAAGGGGCTTAAGTTTTCAATAACATTCTAAATAGGTTCACTGTGTTTTCATTGTAAATGCAGAAACCATACTGCATAGCTATTAGCTAATTTCACAAAAAATAAAAAAATCTGCAGACATAAAATTTCACACATTCCTAAAATTAGTTATGAAGATCTGTCCATTCAAGGAAAGGCCTACAGGCATACAAGAAACAAAACTGTAAAAGCTGACTGTTTTCTGTGCCTGCAGACAGAACAGAACAGGGTGTGTGATGCGTGGTAGCCTAAGTAGGTCAAAGGTGACAGCGCAAGAAATGAGTGTATGGCATCCTCACAGGTCGTAAAAGCACAAATCTGATTCACAAAATAAAGAAAACTATTATATAGAATAGTTAGAATACCACATTTTCAGTTAACCATGAAAACATTAAAAACATTAAACACGACTTCTTTACAGAAAAATAGTCTGCATTTTCACAACTCTTGTGAATTCAGTAATGTTAATTTCCCAGAACTACTGGCCCCCAAAAATCCTTCTACTATGTTGACACTGTCAGCATCTCCACCTCATCTCTAAAAACTGATCTCAGTGTTGTCTCTCCCACCACTTAAATTATATCACATGTGAGCAGATGGAAGGCATCAAGGCCAAGCCAAAATTAAACACACAACTTGACAGCATGGAGGTGTGTGCCATGTGCAAGTATTTAATAACGGCAACCCCGCATACCCTTGCCTGCCACCTCACGTCTTTATCTCACCTTTTTTTTCACAACCCTGTGACCCCCCCGTCTCCCCCACCCAACGCCAGCCATCTGTTGATAACCCCTGCTAATCTAGTTGAGGTCAGAGCGCAGGCAGCCAAGTGTCCTCCACGCTCGCCCTCTCTCACCCCCGTTGCCTTTCACTTTCTTCTTCAAAGGCTGCCAAATATGGACCAGTGTGTCTGTGTGTGTGGGGGGGGGGTTAGAGAGATAGAGCGGAAGTGCGAGCAGGGACATTTTATATCTGATTGAGATGGAAAAAGACACTATTGAAGAAAGCACAGTTAATGTCTTTCCTTTTGATGAGGGAGTGACAAAGAGCTGATGGTGAGTCAGTGGGTGAACTGGGGAGAAACCGGTAGCTTACTGGAATGCCCAACAAATGCTGGCCAAGGCAGACACATGTCTGTTTAATGAACAGCTCCGGAGGCGTGCTGTGTGTGCAAGACAGAGGAGCAGTGTGGCACAGCTTTTCTCTTTTTTTTTTTTTTGAATAAGACCCCAAACAGATTTCCCCTCTGGTGTGCCCTCGTTCCAGAGCCATAGATCCAATCCTGCAGTACCAAACACTCATGACACCGCCTGGAGAGATTGTAAGATCTGCACTATCACGCTAGATGCTGCGTGTGAAACAAGTTTCATGGGCAGGTTCCGAGGGCTGAAGATGCACTTTCTAATTATAACTTCAAACGAACTGGGGATGAGGAATACTGAGTCAGGATCTAGACTTGTACAGGCTTGTTGTGCCCTTCTGACAAGGAGCTTTTTTGTTTAAATACGGCGGAGGAGGAGAGACAGCAGAGGAAAAATGTCACGATGAAATGTTATTTGAAATAGTGAACTATTGTGTTTCTAAAATGTTGATGAAGCAATGATACTTCAGACACATGGAACTAGAAATCGCATAAAGCACACATGAAATTCAAAAATCTATCCTCCTTCAATAAAACATCACCATTAAAACCAGATGCAACAGTGACTCATAATGACATGTTCATCTGAAAACAAAACCTACCCGACAACCCGGCGCACATTTTCTAAACAGCATCTGCACAAATGTCAAACCGAGGGCTGCGCTTTTGTTCAGACAGTGGTCGCAAAACAATCCAGACAAAAAAAGAAAAACAACAGGGACAACAAAAGTTATTTCGAGTTGAATGGGGGCAGTGACAGAGGTCCAGGCTGTCACACAGAGGGTCCCTGGGGGCAGCCACAGAGCAACTCATAGCCCCCAGAGCTGCTGGATCACATTTCCTGCTTGGCGTTCAACCAAAATGACCTATAGTAACCCCGGAAGAGCTGAGAGAAGAGGTTACTACAGGGCATTCCACTGTGTTGGAAACAAAGTGATCAGATTATGCTCTGGGAGCTCGCTAAGGGTCGGCTTTGTTTTTTCCAGCACGTGTTCCTCAGTGCTTGCTGCATGCCGACATATGGAAATAAACAGATTTTAAATGAAATTACAGATCACATCTAATTTGAATGTGCCGAGCTAGTGACAAGCTGATGAATTTCACACAGCAGCAGATCTGCACACGGTGTGCACTCATAAGCACGTGGGGTTGGTAAACATACCGTGTCTGTTCCTGCAGAATGAGATGAGGCTCCACAAAGAACTTGACCCGCAGCCTCAGTCGACACGGCGTCACATTATCCATCTGCTGGCAGATTCGATTCCTCAGATTCAGCCACAGGTTCTCGCCCTTGCTGCCCGTGAACTGCAGTCCAAAGTAGTCCACTTCAATTATGCCCAACTTCCGACAAACCTGTAAAAGAGATGAAAACAAGGGTCGATTTTAGCCAGTGTTATTTCAGAGGGATCTGAAAACCGGCTGTGTTGAAAAGAGTAATAGGGGACACATTAAAGCTTTACAGTTCCCACTGGCAGCATTACATTATAAAGCACAAAGAGCACAGGGGCCACCTAACATTTGACTTTTGTCAGCAGACTTGGATGTCCTTGAATAAGACTATCCACAGTGGGTTTATCCTCTCCCAGTGGAAGGTGGTAAGAACCAAAGGACTTATTCAGCAGGAATCAATAGTTTTCACAAGACAATCTGCACAAGAGTAAGGAAAGAAAAGTGCTTTTATCACTTGGTTCATTTGGATTTCTGCTGCCCCAGCGCTACCCTCACAGATAAAAACCCATCAATATTCCACAGCTCACGATGGGATAGGAGTAAACTTGTGAGGCTCTCTCGGGGGTAAAGGGGCTCATCAAACCCACAATCCCCTGCCCCCCTTGAGCGGCAGCGGCCATGGGGTTATTACATAACTACTGGTGAACGTCTGCAGGGAGCCCGGAGGCTGAGATAAAACTCATTCATACCCAAGGCATTGGGATTACGCCTTGCATATAAAATAGCCGTATTAGAGGAAGAGTAAAAAACAACTCGAGGCTACAGATTAAAGAGGGAGAAAAAAGTTCCCATGCCGCCCTGTTGTCCACTTCAGAGAGGGGATCTCTGAGTATCTCGGAAGTTTCAGTTTGAGTCTGAGCGAAGGCAGAGGAATGAACTCGAGTAACCTTGACAAAGCCATCTGCCTCTGACTTAAGCCGTGCAGGTAGAGGCGACGGACGGACAGTTTCCCACCAGTGTCTCAGAAGTTTCCTTGCACAAGTCAGATGTTTCAGATGTGAACCGACATGTTTCTGGTATCGTTGTTACAAATACATGACATGTGTCTTTTTTTCTTCCCCCCTGTAGGCTACGTTTTGGTCAGCAGAACATTTTGTTTCCTCACTCCCATGCGCGCGACAATGAGGAAGATGTAGCGGCAGTTTTGTTGTTGATGTCCTGGTTCACGTTGAATATGCAACTCGTCAACGACTTTTTAAAACCTCTTTTACTCGTCAATTGTTTTATTTTACAACGTGTTCTAGTCGTAAGGAATTAAAGAGACGTGGTAAAGTTAAGGACTTGAAACATTGTAAGTTTTCGTCACACAGACGAAACACTGTTGCCGACGCCTTTCCGCGACACTATTGTGCTTTAAAATGTAACACAATATAACAAGAAAACGTGGTGTGTATTGGGCTCCTCCACCTCCTCAGCCTACCTTATTCAGACAGTCTTCACCGTTCGCCTTCGCATCAACTTCCACTTCCATCACCACCGAATCCGGACGAGTAACGTGGCAGAGCATTTTGGCTGTGTCTTCTGTAAATCTTTGGTGTGCCACTCTGTTGTTTTAAAAAAACATAAATACGGTAGTAAAACAATTCTCGAGCCTTCTTGAGAACCCCCCTACATCAAGCCCTCGTCACTTTCTTCGCCCCTTTCACTCCGAGTGGCGAAGCCGTAGCCACCAGCTGTAGGCTATATCAATGAATTGCCGCGTACAGCACCGCCCACCCAGAGCCGTCCAATCTGAACAGGTTAGACATAATCACTGGGAAACCTCAACCAATCGGAAGTGGCGTTACATCCGCGTGCTCCGGCTCCAGCTCGACTCCTCGTGCCTGGAAGTGTGAGGGGTCCGCAGCGCCATCCTCTGGCTCGCCTGTTGCTTGGAGCGACTCCCAACAACTCACCTGCTCCTAATGAATTAGACATTTCAGCGAACTTCAGCAGACCTTGGGGTGAGTTTAATGGCTTGTATACGGTTCATCCCCTCGCTTTGTGTGAATTATGCATGGGAAAGCAGTCCATAAATAGCCGTGATAACGGGAAAACATTCCGCCTTCCTGGTCTGCGGTTTCTGTCCAAAGCTTTTTTGATAAATGTTTTATGCTAGCAGCCCCCGTTGATGCAAACTCCCCCTCGTCCTTTCCATAGTATTACTGCTTATGTAACCAACTTTGTGTCCGTGAACCGAGGGCACCTTTGCTTAAATGGCAGCGCAAACTTTTCAATTAGAGTTGGAATTCGACTACTTTCACGAGGAACAAGGGTTGAAATTGGTTGTTTTGATGTTTGGTGTCTGCCTTGGTGTGATTATTATAACGCAAAGCTTTCTCTGTCGTTGACTTATAGAAAGAGATTTCATAAATAGGCATTTATGCAGCCTCTTTCACAAAACCTAGAGTATTTTACGATACATTATTCAGCAACATAATGCTGTAATTTCCACAGTGGGAGACAGCCAGGCCAGAAAACGCTGCAGAAAACTGCAGCCACACACACTCATCCTTCCACCAGGGAGGCATGGTGTGAAGCCAAGCTCAGGATGTGTCTGCCAGGGGACATTTTAGAGTAGAGGCAGTGTGCCTCTCCAATATTTTTATGTCCTCTCCCACCACTGCATTCCTGTAACATTGTGGCTCTGATTCAAAGGGATTCACTATATTGTTAAAGCATTTACATGGAATGGGTGTGAGATGACATCCAATTTCACATCCTCCATAATTTATTTTATTTTATTTTAAAGGTAGCCTACACACAACATCAAAATCTCTAAAACACCAGTGATCTGCTATTGACTAAAGGATAAATCTTGGCTTCCAGTGAGCACCAGTAACTCTATTGGCTTCAGTCCCAAAAACTCAATATTCTTAAGACAAAAGGAAGCCTTTAGGCTTACTGCATATTTTCACAGAGCCCAGGATATTATTTTAATGCTTTTATTATATTGGGACGTATCAGTGTAAAGATATTTACAAAAATCGGCTAGTAAATGAATATTATGTTGAAATATACTGGAGGAAATTTAACTTACATCAAAAGCAGGTAATTCATCCACACCATGACACCAGAAGTTTAGGGTTATCGTTATCATCTAGCTAGCAGTTATTTGCATTCAACATTGTTTATCATCAAGTATTAGTATGTTCAATAACTGCTCTGGAAGTTATTCTGAGACCATTCCAGTGACTTTCTCTCAGTCTGGATGATATGCAGCCTCCTACGCACCAAAATTGACTCAACAGATTTTTATCAGCTGGGACACGTATGTGTGTGATAAGGTCAGCCAGTCTGGAGTCGACAGTGGTTAGTGCCCTTTTGCCCCGAGGTGATGTAAGAAGGTGTACATTGAATGAACGGAGGGACATGCAGTCTGAGCAGCCGTCACAGCCATAAATGGAAGAGCGAGGAAGATAGCGAGTGACCTAACATCCACCGTTGACGTGGGACTAGAGCTACTCACTGAGCAGATAACAGACACACACACCCACACACACATGTGCACCTTTGTACTCGACACATAAAGCACCTGCGGGTATGCAGCTGATGGGAATCAGTTTTTGGATTTATCTTTCTGACTTTCTCTCTCTTACTGTATCTCTTCCTCCAAAATAAAACAACAGACATGGTTGCAAATGTAAGAAGATAAACTTAAAAAAAAAAAAAAAAAAAAAAAAAAAGCAGTCAGCTGTGATACAGTAAAGAAGCATCTGTTGCTGTTTTTAGATGCTTACCTGCTGTTTTTACAAATGTAGGTATGTTTACATTTTTTGGTACGCACAAACAGAAAAAGATGTTAGTTCTATGAAAAATATTTTTTGATCTGGATGTCAGTATAATATGAACTGCAAGAATAACTAAAGTAAGATGAAAAGGGAGAATCTCAAAACAAAATATATCTATTAAGACTTCCCTTTTGCACATCTAAGTCAATTTTCGACATTGTGCACATTTTTTTTCACAATCTCAAGCTCTCGCACAGACACAGACCATTTGCAGACTCCTGGTTCGCGGCTAGGTATGACATCGTGCAATGTGACATCACTTCCCTCTGAGGCAAGTCACCGCTGACTCGACTGGAGCGTGAACACATAGGCATGCAGGGGGTTCTGTGTGTGTTTGTGTGTGTGCATGTGGGCACATGACATCACAGCATCATCACTGCCCATCTCCCCAGCCAAAGCTGTGCCTCTTGAAGCAGAGATTATGTCAGAAAGTGCCATGCTTGCAGAGCTGCCGTGGCTGCTGCTGCTGCTGCTGTTGTTATTGTGGTGGTAGCTTTGATTCCTGTCCTTCCTCCCCCTCAGTTTGTCACTGGAAAGCTGAAAGAAGAACAACACTGGACAGCTGACAGATAAGGCAAAAGAAGTGGACTTGTTTGGCCAAGGATGAGGAAAGGCCAGAGGGCAAGCAGCTCCTCTGACTCTGACGAGAATCAGCGACCATGGTTAAAGGACCCCAAAGAGCAATCGTCACCACATGGATGCTCATCAGATGAAGATTCGGTGTCAGATTCAGATGCGGAGGCAGGGAGTGCGATGAAGAGGAGTCAGAGGTTCAGCAGCTCTTTCAGCTTTGGAGAGGATCAACAGCTACAGTCGAGGAATGAGGACAGAGAAGAAGCGTCACCAAAGAGCTCTAATGGAGTACCCGTCACTGCACTGGTGGAGACTGAACTAGCAGCAGAATGCACACGACTGGAGAAACAGGACAACCTTTGTGGCAAAAATGAAACGCCAAGGTCAGGTTTATTCAGGCCTCAAGAATTATGGCTGGCAGTGACAAGATGCCTCTCCCTGCGATGGCCTCCTTGTCTGTCCATCAGCAGACAAAGCAGCAGGAAATTAGCCTTCCAAGTGGACCTTGACCGATCAGAGGACGCACAGTCTTCCCTTAGCTCTGAATCGACCAATGAGAGCCCTTCGAGTGCATCTACCTCAGATGACAGAGAAGTGACGTCGAGGAAACACGAGGAAGAGCAAGTCAAAAGCAGAGGGGTTAAAAGCCGTCCACCTCAACGTCATGGAGTTTCTCGGTCCTCCCCCAGGTTGCCAAGAGCCAGACAAGCTACAGACTCTTTGTTAGCTTCAATGGTCTTGGAGAAAGAAATGTTCCTGAGAGTTGAGTTGGTAGATTCAGGCGAAGAAAGGGATGATTTACGCTACCGGGCAGAATGGAAGCTGTCAGAGAGAACTAAGGAACTGGCGGAGGGAGTGTGGCTCTCTCGAAGCCAAAAGAAATGATGGATTGACCTATTAAGTTAGAGGTTTGGTTGCCTTGGATGGGGCAGACTTTATTTCATGCACCCATCAAGTTGGCTTGGTAACTGCAGCCATATTAGTTTGGTTGTTACAATCACTTTAATCTTAGTAAGTGTAACTGCTGATGAAGAATGGCCTAGATTTCAGTAAATAATCAGTCAGATTGGTTTTACATTATGCCTGTGTAAACCACTTTACAGACTGTGTTGATTCAAATGCAGTGACTGTAGCTAACTAATTAGAAATGCTATTTTCAGAAACACAGTACTGCAGTTAGTGTTGGTGTTTATTTTTCTGCCTTTCTGGGTCTCTTAGAACATTTTATACATGGCTGGCTCCATGTGTGGGAGGCAAGGAAAATCTAATGGAACATGTTATGCATTTATGAATAAAAGTATTTTTGTCATTTATGTTTTATTTTATTCAGCGTTTTAAATTGAAAAAATAATTTGGTAGTAAATACAGGTAAATTGTGGATAATGATGCTGGATAGGGTGGTCCCCTACACCAAAGAACATTGTCATATCTTGCTCAGTTTTGGAAAATAGGATTTGAAGTCATTTTGCATAAGTAAAACAATATTCTTTGTATATTATTAAGGAAATTTAGCACAGATTACTGTCAAAGCCCAAATGAAATTTCATGCTCTGTGTGCCTGCAGTCTTTGGTAAATCCCACTGACCTGCTTTCTTTTTTTTGTTTGTTTGTTTTTCAAAAATCTCAGACGGAGAGTTTGATGTCTTGGGGCTTGTGTGAGTAAGAACATGATGGAATTTAAATGTAGTCCAAGATGTCTGCCAGAGCAATTACATTTCCAATGTGCTACAACAGCCTGTCAGCTGGAGTGTGTTTAAAAAAAAAAAATCAAAGCCCAAATCTAACAGTCTTTCATTACAACACTGTCAGACAAAAGAAATGTGAAATAATGTGGTCTCCTCAAATCTCGACAGTCCAGCCTCCCTCGCTCTTTGAAGCCATCACATGCAATATGACAATGTGTGGCTGCAGAATTATGATTTTGCAAGACAAGTGCTATTATTATCTCTGCTTTTCCAAATGGAAGAATCCCTCAGTGTTTCTGTGTATAGCTGGCAGCTATTTTCAACATGCATGCACACAGCTGAACCATTTTTACATAACAGAGATATGACTAGGCAAGGGGTATGTTGTGAACTACTGCCTGTAAATGTAACCTCTGCTAGCAGAAGTATTGTGTCTGAATGTGCCACTAGAGACTTTAACTTTCCAAAAAAACTGTTGGTTTATATAGCGCTTAGACTATTTTTGACCCTGTTAAACCTTGAGCAGTTGCTTAGAGTAAAAGTTTCACTGCCAGTCATTGCATTTTATGCGTTGCTTGTGGTGTTTTCATTTCTTCTGTAAATCCTGTTTTTGGAAACAGCAGAGCTACAAGAACAACATGCAAATCTTGTCTTCTAACATAACACAACAAATTGTTATAGCACTGCAACTATTTTTTTTCAGCTTTTCTAATATTTTTGACTGATTATGATAATGGTGAAAAAATGGAGCATGTTTGTACTGTGGAGCTGTAATCAGGAGTGCTGGGAAAATGGAAGGAAAAGAAAAGATGAATTATGAAAAATTAATAGACAGGAGTCTGAAAAAAAGGGTCGGTAAACTGCCACAGTCAACCAGGTGGTCAACCCAAGCTTTTGCCTTGAGTTTCACTTTGGCATCAATGTAGTAGTCTGGACTTTGGCCCTCAAGTACTAGTTCTGCACCTCAAATTTGCACTCTTTGTGTGCACAACATAATACAACACATGTTTTACATGTGAAAACAAAAAAGAGAATGAAAAAGTATTTGCATAAATCAAAAGTGGCGGAAATTAGCCTCCACTTTTGTGAGCCAGGAGTTTCATCCCCGAAGCAACAAAACTGGCAACCCATCATCACTAATGACTGCCTCATTAGGCAAATGATACATGTACCACAGATGACAACACAGAATTGTAGCAACTATTCAGTGCTAACTCAAATCCTCTTGGCTAAAGTATCATTAAATACTGAAAATGTGACTCCTCATGAGTCAATGTAGAGCATTGACATGAGGGGAAACAATAACAACAAATAGACAGCATCAGTGAGACTTGTTAACATTAGTTTAATTAATGCATCTGATGTATGTAAATTAATTCAGGCAGTTGTTGGTTACTTTAAAGTTTTCCCATATCCACTGCATTATACACAATTGCTATCGAACTCAAGTTACAAATTATTTAAGCTGATACTCTATTAATGGAGCAATATTTAGAGAATTCATTCTGCATTTCTGCATATAAAAAATGTAAAGAAGTCAACCTTTTAAGGTCCATAACATTTAACAACCCTGATCCTAACCGTAACTGAAACTGAAATTAGTAAAAAGTTCCTTTTCTCATAGGAGCTTATGTATTTTATCTGCATTTTATCTGCATATGCACTCAGTAATTTCAATATGAATTGTATGAAACAAGTAATGTGCTAATACAGTACCAAATAAGTTGTATGCCTGATGATAGCATGAGCATCTACAGGTGGTTGATGCACAATGTAAGGTCACCTGTGCATAGGCAGAGAAGAGTATTTACAGTTTCAGAGATGGTATTTCCTTCATCAGCACTTGCCAACTATTGATCCCACTCCTTTTACTCCTCAACACAAAGTTTTCATGACTTTGTCTTTGGCTGGACAGAGCAAAAACTATTAATAGCCTGACCTATTCGGTCAGGAAGCACTCCAGGTTGTGATTATTCCATCATTCCTTGGCAATGATCATGACTGTGAGAGTGAAAAAAACGTTCATCTGTCTTCAAGAGAGGGACAGAGTTTAGAACAGCGTGTTCCCTCTTTCTGTTTCATCCTCTTGTCAAACAAGTGTGTTTGTAAACTGTGCTGGAAGGAACCGTCCCCAAAGATAGTTACATAATGAAGTGATGGATGGTAAATCCCAGCAGAGGACACACATTCCAGTTGCCAAAGGACAAATACGACTTCATGGAAGTTTGTGGTTGTCACAGGCCGACCAGACAGTAATTATTTTATCTCCTTATATTATATCAGATTTCAAGCTTTTTAGAAAAGCCATTATTCTCTTCCCCCAAATAAAAACCCACAACAATTAAGATTTCAGACACTGTCTCATGTAATGACCAAAATGTTAACATAATATCCACATTCCTATTCCTATGCAAGCAAAAGGTAGCAGACACAGAGATTGATCTGCCTTGCTTGCATACTGTTAAGCCAATATTTGGCTGCTGAAATCCTAACTGCTTTAGGCATGCAGAATGAGATCTGAAGGTCTCTGTCCCTCTTGACAGGCTTAAAGGAAATTAGATGGGATTGCAGAGTATTTAGGAGGTGAATCTATGGGAGCCATGATTGTGACTCAGCAGCTGGCACCGTCACCTCACAGCAGCCACATACCTTGTTGGATTCTCTGTCCTAATCTTTGCTTGGTTTGCTGTGGTTGTGTTTGAGTGATCAGCTATGTTGTATGGATTTATCTAGGCAGGTAGTTGTCACATTATTCCATAATTGTACTTCTGTATTTTTTAACCATGAAAAATTGTATCAGGGAGGTGAGGTTAATCTTGTGGGCCACTGTCCCGACCCTCTTGGCTTGCTTTACCTACGTATGTTTTGCATCAGCATGTGTGTTTGTGGCAAAAAGCATGCAGATGAGACTCAAGTGTGAGCCCGCAGATGTAAAATAATACCAACAGTGGCACAGAGAAGCAGAGGGGACACTTGGCAAGTTGAGCACTTGACTCAGGATGATGAATTGGAGTTGGAAGTCGATAGTGCGTGTGTGGTGCGCGTCTGCAGAGGATAAAGGAGAGTGTGATGGATTATTCCTGCAGGGCATTTGTGATGATTAGTCATCCCTGGACACACACACACATGTGCACAACTCTCACCAGCAGACTTTGCAGATGGCCAAAAGTGCTCTGGTGACATCACTGGCTGTTTTGGATTCATATGCGATGTGTTGGTCCTCCTGTGCTCATAGTCTGCTGTATGCTGGAGTGTATGTGTCTGTGCATGCACATCCATGTGTGTGACAGTGTTACAGCACTGAGCATGATGACTATAGGACAGATTATTACGGGAGACTCTTCAGTTTTCCTTCATGCTGTGTTGTGCACCCATAGTAGAGTGGGCTGCACACATGCATTTCTGACAGCAGTGCAGTGTACAGTACAGCACTAGCTTTCTGCCTTCCATATACAGTAGAACTTGGAGGATGCATTGAACTGGTTGGTTGGTTAACATTATCGAGCTTCACCAGCTGGGGATTATGTGCCTCAAAGCCATATAGGACATTGCTGCAGAGAGAGGGATGGGCATGACTAATTTCCACTAATAATTCTCACTAATATTACCCTCCCTCCATCCTCATCCAGAAAATCCGGTAAGCCTGAAGCAAGTGGATCTGCTGTGTTGTAAGATGATTTCTCCTCTCATCCGTGTGGCTTCTTCATAGTTTCTTCATCAGAACTAATAAAACTGTTCAGGTGGCTGATAATGTATTTTACAACCCAGGCGACAAAGACCTTTTAATTCCCAATAATTGGGTAATAGAGTTAAATGGAGCTCACTTGAGGCAGCACTTTTAACATTTCAGCCATCTGCTGGCCTTTGTGAGTTTGCATATTTTCCCTGTGCAGGTTAGAGTTAGTGTCATTAACTGGTGACTGATAATTGCCTGTAGGGTTGAATGAGTGAATCCATCGATGTTTCTCTCCATATGTCAGATTGGTGATGTGATCAACCCTGCCTCTCGGCCAGTCTCAGCTGAGGTCGGCTCAACCCTTTAAGGATGAACATCACAGCTACTGGATGGATGGATCTTGCTTAAAAACTGTGTGAGCACTAACAATGACACTGTCTTCTCAGTTTAATCTGAAATCCGTAGCTTGTCATATTTATGTTTTGACTGCCATAGGACTGTCACAGGAGAGTAAAAAGTGAGCAAACATAAAAATAAATAAATCATATACTTTTAAAGAGGAACAAGTCTGGGCGCTTTTCCGCTGTTTTGCTAACCTTTCACCTGGCCATGTGCATTTGTTTTTAATGAAGCTGGCGAAAAATCAATCCATGGTAGTGGTGGATAATGTTATATAACATACAATGTTACGACATGTATATCTGTGTAGTCTTAACTGTCATAAACAAAAGATTACGGGTTCAAGCACGTTTGTGTCGCCCAGACAAGAGCTGGGACACCAGGGCGGCGGCCCAGTACTACACTGATGATGCAAGGTTGGTTTTCAGCCATGAGACAGAGCCTCCATTCTTACTCGTAACAAGTCACAAGTCATGTAGTTAACTTTCACAATTACTCCAGAGCTTTTTAATTAAGGTAACTAAAAATGTAGCATAGCCACGGGAAAAATCCTGCTTAGTTCCTCTTTAAGTTTATCCTCTCTCCATTCTACACATGAGTTGGGAACTGCATATTTGGACTCTTAATAAAGCTATAAGATATTTCATGGAACTAAAGTGTGCTGTCACCTCTGGGATTCTACATCTCATACATACTAAATCCATATCTCCACAAAGAGCTGGAGGCCTGATGCTCTGATGTGAGAAAGTCAGACTTGAAATTCAGTCATTGATCTAAGTCCAAGTTATTGCTGTCAGAAACTAAGTGCCACTAAATACTGGGTGAACAAGAAACTTCAAAACTTTGAAACTATTTATTTGTGCTATGAAGGTAGAGAGCATGATTAAAACATTTGTGTTCTGCCTACATTATATGCTTGTAACATATGCTATAATAACCTACATTTTACTTTTCATGTTTTTTTCTGGTTTCTTTCATCTTTTTCTGAAGATGAGAGATGCTTAACATTTCTCTGTTGTACAATACGATGTGCTATGTACTCTAGTATTTCTAAGAAAAACGATGAAATCGGGGAAAAGCTAAACAAAGTCGGGCTTTCTTATTTCAAGCATCAAAAACATCCCGGCACAAATCTTATTATATGGTTCAATGTAACATGAGGCAAACCATGACAAGTAGTTGTGGTTGGTAGCTCGAAAAACTTATGTGTCATTTATGTTGATGAGCTTAGATGCCTTAGAAATGCCTTGAGCGGGATTTAAGTTCTTGAGCAGTGTAAGTGAAAAATCGACCATGTTATGCTGTGTTACAGCACAGTGTCACTTGGCAAATACATTATTAGACATGGCTGCACCTTTGGAAAAATGTTCCAAAATGCATGAGGCATAATCAGTGCCTTGTTTTTCAGGTTTAACTGATCTCTATTTAATTGACTCAGACAGAATAATAATGCCATGTGCACAGGAAAAGTATTTTTCAGTCGAAACTAATCAGATGAAAATTTGCTGTCATAGCAACCTGTGCAGTGATTTAGGGGTCTGATGTTTCTCGACGCTACATAACACATCTTTGTTGAGCTGCCTGCAGTCTCTTCTTCAGCACATGCCTCACATAAACCACTCTGAATTATATCATGAAATACATTTCGTGGACTGTGGTCTTGCCAGCATATTAGTTTTCGAAGTAGTTTCAGGTTATACATCAATCCTCATATTGTTACAGCAATTGCAGATCTTTGAAGTAAACTGAAACCTGGTCCATTGAATCACCCCAGGTTTATCATCTGTGTGTTTTTTTGTGTTTTAAAATATGATCAAGATGAGTGAAGAGGTAATAAGGCATTTTCAGATTATACAGACACCAAACTGAGTTGCATGGCAGCAGCACTTGCAGATGGATCAGTGCTCTCTCTCTGTCAATTAACCAAACTTGCAACATGTAAAAAAGAAGTAGCTACAGCAATAACTTATAAAAGCATGAATTCTAATGAATTGTTTGCTTCAGAGGAGTGTGCTATATAAAAGAGACATTAAGAATGGATGGGTTGGGTTATATGTATTTCCAGAAGATTTATGTTATTTGTTAAAAAGGCAGCGCATATGTTATATTTAACATATATATTTATACATACCTTTATTTTACCAGGTTGTCCCTTGAGATTACATCACTTCTGCGAGGGCGACCTGGGATATGTAATGGTGGGATGAGCCAGATGCGTGTCATGACACAGGAGCTTCATGCCACTCTTAATGTGACACTGTACATAAAATATGACGTAAGTAAATGTCACTTGGTCATTATGTAAACATGCTGTACGTGACACGGTTAGAGTTGCGGTGCACATGCGCAAAGCTAACAGAGTGAAAGTAAATATTAGTTCTTAAACATTTACAGGCCTTTGATTATTTCGTTGTCTTCTCTTTTTCAAGTGTTATCTTTCAGTGAATCTTAGCAATATGTAGGACAACATGCAGGTTGAATTCCTCAAGAGCAAAGACGTGATCAAAATGGGAAGCAAATGTGACACAGAGCAGCTGTAGCACATGTAGAGAAACACCAGAAGTCAGTATACTAAGCCTCAGCCTCTGGTTCTACACTGTCTGACCGTCTTAAACTACCCCTGGGTGTTGAACTGAGGATAAATAATGATATGATAACTAGTAAAAAATATTGTTTCTTAAATCAAAGCCACACAGGGTCACTCTAATTAATGAATTTAATTAAAGACACCCATGGATGACTTGAAAAATGGAGCACTGGATATTTTGTCAAATTTCCTTTATTAAATAGATTTTGCCCTATGGGGTGAGAGTCAGGCAGTGGGTTTATGGTGCTTCAGTCCCTCGGGCTCATTGCTCATATCCATGAGAGTACAGTAGGTGATGTGTCAGAGGATCACAAGGTCTTTGAACTCTGCCTCTTCCGTACAAGATACACATATAGGCTAAATCTATAGGTTCCCAGGCATAGCACGGTACCTATGTTCACATCTGCATGTGTTTGCTTTTACTTGCCTCAGTGGGCTCATGCTGGTGTGTGTGCATGCTTCCCTTACTGAATTCAGTTCAGGCTTGTTTAGACACGTTCGTATCTGCCCCACTGTACTCATTCTGTACGCCTCAGTGAACAGTGCATAGTTCAAAGTATGTTACATAGATTGCCCAAGGGAGAATCTGGCATCCAAGCAGAATACTCTCAACTCTCAGCTATAAATATAACACAACAATGAGATACATTCTTCTAGTGAGGACTAAGAGCTAATGAAAGAATGTTTCATGCCACTTCAACCAGCACCACTTATTATTCTGTTTATATGCCTTAAAAACATGTTTCATCTGATTACATAAGCAGGAACCTCACTATTATTACTCTGAAATGTTGTGAGAGCGGGTTAATCTTATTTTTAGGCAGGGTTGTGTAATGCCTTGTCTTTCTCATTAGGACACTAAGGATCAAATGGCAGAGGAGAGCGGAAGTGATGGAGCATGTGGATGTCCTCAAGTGAAGAGAAGAAAAAGACCAGATGGGGCCAAACGGCCTGGCAGACATGAGCTGTCTCATTTCATGGGCCGTCTCTTCCGAGGATGTGGCCAACAGAGGTGTGATCCTCAGGGAATCGGACAGGACTAGACAAGTAGGTTTAACCTACACCCTACGTATATCTCAAATGACAGAGCAGCGCCGTCTGCTAGAGATGGGTTTGGACAGTTCTCACAAACTCATAGTTAGACAGAAACATGAGAAAACTTGTTATAGATTATTACAGCTTTACAGATTAATAATAATCAACATGAGATCTACAACTGTAAATCAATGTACCAGACCTATAATTAATATAAGTCTGGTACATTGGTACACTATTCGGTTTTACGCCTGGCTTCCATTCTACACCTTCCAAAGTGTTTTGTTCTCGTCCATTTCAGGTGCATTTTCTGTGCATATAAAACTCACTCTTTTACTCAGCTGGAAAGTTGGTGAGGATTGCCCAGAAAACCAGGAGACAAATTAGTGGTGCACATTTTTTTGATGATTAACAAATTTAAAGTATTTTGAAGCTTTCAGACTGAATATGCTGGTGCCTTATTTAGCTAAGATGCATGACAATGTTGTCATGTTGTGTTCTACTGGAAAAAAAGATGCTCTCCCTCTCTAAAGTCATCCAGTGACAAAACTAGAGTCATATTGTGTTTATCTTAGAAAGATCCAAGTGAACTTAAGGTTTTTCTGTAATTATCAAGGCGTGGGAATTGTTCGCTTTTATGAGCACTTGACATTTATGACATTTATCATCATTTATTATTTGCATGCTCGTGTTGGCGTGGATCAGTGTGTATCCTGATTCACAGGGCTAGAACCAAGAAGATACTGATTCATACACAACACAAGTGCTTGCTCAAAGTTTGCTCTAATTGCCAAGGCGACGGGTAGCCTGGAAACCAGATCAGTCAGCGAGCTCATGTTTTTTCGTTGTTGCAGATGGCTAGAGATGGGTTATCAATACCCAAACACCCACCATAGCACTCAGACTGAATGTTAAATTCTAGCCATTTATCCTAAGTTACTAAATGAAAGAAGACACTTGATAAATACTTGAGATAACATGTTTTATTATTATTATTATTATTTATAATTATATTTAGCACAGCAGAGTTGCAAATTGCCACCTGCAGATACCAACAAGTTCAGTTACAACGCTGATATTCTAGTTACAGGACAAACTCAGTATCAGTGTATGTGAGTGATAAATGTGGTTGTAATATTGCTTGCATGCAAACCAACTCCCTTATACACACGGCCACACAATCAGCACTAACACTTTCTTGCTGATGCAGTCCATAAGGAGACATGTTCCCTCACCCAGGTGTGCAGTTTAAAAATAAATTGTCTGGTGTATATTTTCTATCTGGAAATGAATGGGCTGTCACCAGCTGTCACCAGGTTGGATACGGTCAGCTAAACAGCATTAAAAGCAAGGCAGATAAATGCAAGATGTGGGCACATCAATCCATATTTTGCCTTTTTTGTCTCCCCTGTTTGTTTTTGTCTGTATACAACACATTTCAAACCTGGACATGTGCAGTAATTGAAAAGCTTTGCTAAAACTTTTTTTTTCTTTTTAAATAAAAAAGCAGTACTTTGGTCATTACAGCAGGTATGGATGTACTGTGTGAACTACAAAGATAGATTTAAGCATGCGGCACATATTATGCTGACTTCAAAAAAACGCAATGCGACAGCTTTCATGGAACTTATAAGAAAGTGAAATCTCCAAGAGATAACTGAGTGGTTTATCTCTAAAGGCAGCCATGGTCCAAGCCCGAAGGCTCTGGGGGAAATCATCACTGGTGTGTGTGTGTGTCATTGTCGGAAGTTTTTCTTCCTGCTATCTTTCCTCACTTCTTCTCTGCCTCTGTCTCGCTTCAATCAGACTAATCATTTTCCTTGTTAATTGCTTCTTTACCCCGCAGAGCTGTCATGCCTCAGACAGACAGTCTGTGAGGAGAATAGTGAGTTAAAATCTGATGTGTGACACCTGCTAGATGTACCGCTGTGTTGCCTGAGTTACCGTTCACACTGAACACCAACCAGTCTAAAACAGCAGCTCATATTTTGATGGGATCTTTAGTGTGGAAAAAATATCACATCACATGTTTGATCAGTTGTTTATTTTAAAGTGGTTTCTTGTGTTTCTACCTCCATTTGAATTCAGCCTAGATAGATAAAGTGGCATCAGTGACATATTGACAATTTCATGTCATCAATGACTTATGTAACAACATCTGGGGTGTTGCCATAGTGTTTGATAAATGTTAAATCCTGCTAAAGAGACGTTAATGATGTGTGCATGTGCATCTCTATCTGCTGATTATAGTCATATGATTTATATACCTTAGCTTACTGCTTGAGCAACAGACTGCAACTAATAATAATGTGCCACATGATGTAATTATCATGTACATCTTTAACACTGTGCCCATTATCCAGCATTCATAAATAATCAAGATTAATGGGGGGAAAATAGAACAATTTTTCCTTTCACCTTAATAGTTCAAATGATGCATCAGTCTTGGTGGTGGTGGTGATGGGTGTTTTGCATCAGTATCATCTAATTCCATCTCCAGACAGAAATCCCTTTAAACTGCTTTTTAAAAGAGGTTTATTGATAAGGAGAAATTCATAGAAACACATTAGCTGGAATAAAGCTGGGATGGCTGAAGCGGATCATTACAACAGTTTGAATGTTGGAACAAACTCATCAGTGCCAGAATAGATCCTTTTCTCAAATCCAGACACAGCAGTGTGTTTCCAAAAAAAGGTCAAAATTGCCAAAATTTCAGCCCGTACTGTGTGCGCTCTGGACAGTCCCCCTCCCACTGCTGTTTTCAAGGACAGCCAGTGGATATCACTGCTTATTCATGCAGCCAAATACAGGGATCCAAAAATAAGATGAACATAATCCTCGATGGTTCTGAAATTCTAATGCATAAGATCCAAGAAGAGAAGTATAATGTTTGTCTGTAAATGATCAAATTTGCATCTATTGCTTTATTTATTTATCTGTTCTTTTTTTTAACATGTTTTAGCCATTTAGCTGACACTGTCAATTCAGTGAGTGAGCAGGTAACAGGCCAGTGCATTGCTCTAGGACCTTGTCATGTCACATTAGTTTATCTCTGCATTAAACTCGAGAATGTTCAGGCGCAGGTCTCAAACCAAAGGGGAATCATCGCTTGCTTTAGCTGTATCAGGAGATAGGCACACATCAGCATAAGCACTGCCTCGACACAGGGTAAGGTGCAAAGACACTTGGGAAAATCTATAATGTGAACCCATGCCCTGCAGCCAAACAAGCCATCACTTGTCATATCTCACTCCCATTTTATCTATCGCTCCTCTCTAGCCTCTTTTCACATGCCCTAAGTACTTCTCAAGTCTGCTGTCAGTCCCTGCTTTGTTGTCTCCACTCCTCTCCATAGATCTTTGGAGCACAGAATCAATTTAGGATAAGAGTCCTCCAACACTGGCTGATGGGCATGGAAAAGATGGTCAGACAAGTACAGTTCAAAGCTGCCAAGCTGTGTCTAGATACACATTAAAGCGTATTCAGTGCATTCTGTGTCACCTTGCCTTAGGACAGAGAGGGTGAGACAGAGAGAGGGAGAAATATTCATGACTCGATGAGCATCAGGGAGAAATGGAGCAGGAATTAGAGACGGGAGAGGCAGGGCATAGCCTCCACACTCCCGTAAAACATTTTTTTTTAAATCTATGAACTAAGAAGGATTAAAGCAATTTTGTTATGCTTACACTCCTTTGTTTTATGGTTTTTAAACTATATTTATCTGCTGATAAGTTACTATCCATGTACTCTTGGTGATTATATGCTGGTCAAAACAGCAACCTTTTCATTGTGGCTGGAAGCAATGCACAAAACACACATTTTTCTTGTGAAGCAGCTCATACTCCAGTAGAGCAGAGTCATGGTGTAACCACATAGCTTGATATAATGGCTTCTTCTACTTTAGACTGGTGTTTTTCCCTAAAGGTCACCACTGTCAAGATGTTTAACTCTGCACTCGGCAAACTAACTTCTCTAAACAAGCCAAGAATTAAGTTCTGTCCAAAGATTTTACTGTTATAAATGCTGGTATAATCAGGCACTAAATGGTAATGTAGGGTAGGATTTATTCTCAGGCTGTCACAGGTATTATGCAGTAGGGCGATAATTCGATAATGCATCCTTTATTTTCCTACTTTCATACAGTGCATCTTTTTTAGGGTCAGGCTTTAAAAGCATTTAGAGATTGCATTTAGCAAATATAGACAAGGTTTTGTTTTGTAAATTAGTGAGGACACTGCCGAACAAGATTCACTCCACTACTCTATTGATTTCTTAATTAGTTTTAAGAATGTAAATGAATATGTTCAGGCAACCTGACTGATTCCATTCTGTTCAACCTAACACTGCGATAATAAAAAACAGCTGACATTTATCTAATAAACAAATATGCTGGATATAAAGATGGAAGCATCAGGTCTAATAATAATAGTGTGAGCAGCAACAGCTATACTCTGCTGTCCTGTGCCTGTCTGACGTATCATGTTGGCTCACGTCCAAACTGGCACAATTCCTGGCGACTGTGACAGCTGCCAACACTGCTGCCCATAGGAATATGTGATATGCAACGTGGACTTCAACAAAGCATAAGGCCACATATCAATCTTTTCACATTGTGTTAAAGTCCCAGAGCACATCTCCCCTACGGGCCACTATTGTTTGGCATATCACAGCTACAAATTAAAGTGGAAAGGCTGCGCAAATTCTCTGGCAACTGAAAAATGAATGAAAGAAATGTAATGAAACAAGTGGACCCTGCTCGATTTCAAGACTGATGGCTTTATAACTGAAAATATAGAGACTTAACTGACTTAAGGGGTGATCTGTGTTTACTTGCCATCCCCCAGTGCATGCTGGGATCGACTCCCATTATCCAAATTAGGAATATGTAGGTTTGGAAAACTACAGGCAATGGAATAATGAATGTAAGATAAAGTGTGTGATATTAGTCGGAGGACTGCTTCATAGCTGCTGTATATTTACTGTCTTGTTTTGATCTGATGCTAAGTCGTGCACATGTAACCAAATGTCTCAAACGAATTTTAAATCGAAAACAACTGGAATTGGTTATTTGTCTATAGGAAGACGTTTCACCTCTCATCCAAGAGGCTTCATCAGTTCATGCTCGCATCTGACCAGGCTGGGACTGATCCAACTATCTGACGTCACACCAGATAGTGAAACGTCTTCCTAGACAAATAACCAAGTCCAGTTGCTTTCGATTTAAAATTCCTTTGAGATACTATGACCTGGACAAATGAGAATATGCACAGGCTCATGTAACCAAATGAACTATTCATACATCCGCCTAATGCTTCACCACATCCTGTAATAGGGTGGATAATCAGATTTGGCAGTGAATACATGTTCCCTGTAATGTGTGATCCTTCTCAGAGTGATTGATGCACACTGTCTCCACTGACTGTTGCAGAGTCCAACAATGGCAGAAAACATATTTGATAGGTCAGTCCATCACAGAGCTACCTTAGAAACATGACTCATAGTACATTTCCCATTATAAATAACTTCAATGAGTCACTAGGGATCTTCCTAGCACAGGATTTGTTAAACAATGGAGAGCAAAGTGACTACGGAAATGTGGCAAAGTTATTAGCTAAATCATGGCAATAGAACCAGTCACTTTGTATTTAAAATGTTCCCTGTCGGCCTTTCTAGACCGAGGAAGTTTTATTTGATAAACTAGTGACAAATTCAGTTTGACCATTTTAGTCAACTTTTATCCAGGGTTTTGTCACCTAACTTGCTAAAATATGCAGTTACTGACAGTAGCAAACAACCAGCTGTGGTGTATGTCACACTTGTATATCACACAATGTGTCATGTGAACTCAAAACTCATACCCCATCGTCTCATACTTGCATTTACTGTATGTAATGTAATTTGGTGTCTTTCAACCTATGAGGAATCAAACCATAGTGCTTTTTGTTGTGAGTCAGCAGGATTTACCAAGCTGCCTTAAAAAAAAGGATTCTGGCTGATGCTTATGTGCTGTATAATTGGTAATGTTAAAATTGTCTTCAGGTGAAATGGTTACATTTTTAGGAGTAGGGGATCCTAGAAAAACGGTTTGAGCAGGCTACATTTTGAAAATACACAATTTACAGTTTTTCTCAATCGCTTTGGTGCTATTCTCAGATCAGAATGAAAGTTCTCATAACTATTAGTTCAACCTCCACAACATGTAGTCATTTGTCCACATCATAGTAGCAGTTTCTCCTTCCTCTGAACAAATTGCAAATGCTTTTGGACATGTATCAGTTGCTCTCATACAATTCTCTGCTGTTTTACAACATTATCATTTGTTTATGTCATGTCAGTCAAAATGAACTATACTTTCAAACGCTGAATAGTCTTTCCCTATAAAACTAATAGTCCTCATTTCATTGCTTGAGTCATTACATACAAAATTGTTGAACTAGTTTTCAAAATCTGTCAAACTAATTTTAAATGTTGGGAAAAGCACTGTGACTTCAATTATTCAAACATTTACAGTAAGGAACAACAGGTATGTATGGTATTGGACAGTCATTCAGCACTAAACAATCTGCACTGCTGTCATTGTGTCAGGCATTACTGTAAGATACAGTGGGACAAGAACTTTTACATTTAGACTTACAGCTTCACTAGAGAACAGATTTACTGTGATGTATTACAGCAACCACAGTAAAGATTTCCCATCTTTACAGTATGGTACTGTACTACAGCATTTTACAAGTAAGCACTTTTACAGTATTGTACACTACAGTAATAATGGTTGATGCAATACATGTACTGTACATTACTGTAATTTTTGCATCACATAGGATTACAAGACAACCTCACAGAGGTGGAAGAGACTGAGCCCTTTTTACTCTGCTACAAGAACAAGACATTTGTGCAATGGTGATTACAAACAAAGGCATAAGGTTGAAAGAGATACAATGTAAGGATGACATTACTGTATCTTTGGGAATATTGAATCTGTTTCAATCGCTACAATTGACAGAGTGATGTAGATGAAAATGTGACTGGAACGTCTGGATGTGCAGGAATGATTTACAGTACTCTGTAGGTTCAGTTACTATGTACTGCAACATTGTTTACTTAAAGTCGTACCCAAAGAGTGTTTCTTATGTTTGTTGTAGATGACTGTAGTGTATTTTTCCTTTGCACAATGCTGTGAACAAATCAGAATTGCAAAGAGCATATGCAGTAGAGGCTCCTCCTTGAACCGCCACCTTACCGTGGTGGAGGGGTTTGAGCACCCGAATGATCCTAGGAGCTATGTTGTCCGGGGCTTAATGCCCCTGGTAGGGTCTCCCAAGGCAAACAGGTCCTAGGTGACGAGTCAGACTAAGAGCGGTTCCAAGCCCCTATGAAAAAGAAAACATCGAGGAAGTGTACGTCGCCCGGACTGGCGTTACCGGGGCCCCACCCTGGAGCCAGGCCTGGGGTTGGGGCTCGCAGGCGAGCGTCTGGTGGCCGGGTCTTGGCCCACGGGACCCGGCCGGGCGCCGCCCGAACGAGCGACGTGGGCCCGCCTTTCCGTAGGCTCACCACCCGCGGGAGGGTTCAAAAGGGGCCGGTGCCGTGTGATTTGGGTGGCAGCCGTGGGCGGGGGCCCCGGCGACCCAATCCCCGGACAACGACTCTGGCTTTAGGGACATGGAATGTCACCTCGCTGGGGGGGAAAGAGCCTGAGCTCGTGCGGGAGGCTGAGAGGTATCGGCTAGAGATAGTCGGGCTCACCTCCACGCACAGCCTGGGCTCTGGAACCCAACTCCTTGAGAGAGGTTGGACTCTCTTCCACTCTGGAGTTGCCCATGGTGAGAGGCGGCGAGCTGGTGTGGGCTTGCTCATAGCTTCCCAGCTCAGCCGCCATGTGTTGGAGTTCTCCCCACTTAACGAGAGGGTCGCTTCCCTGCGCCTTCGGGTCGGGGATAGGTCTCTCACTGTCGTTTCGGCCTACGGGCCGAACGGCAGTGCAGAGTACCCGGCCTTCCTGGAGGCCCTGGGAGGGGTGCTGGAAAGTGCCCCAACTGGGGACTCCATCGTTCTGTTGGGGGACTTCAACGCTCACGTGGGCAGCAACAGTGTTACCTGGAGAGGTGTGATTGGGAGGAACGGCCTCCCTGATCTGAACCCGAGTGGTGTTTTGTTATTGGACTTCTGTGCTAGCCACAGTCTGTCCATAACGAACACCATGTTCGAGCATAAGGGTGTCCATCAGTGCACGTGGCACCAGGACGGAGGTCAATGATCGACTTTGTAGTCGTGTCATCTGACCTCCGGCCGTATGTCTTGGACACTCGGGTGAAGAGAGGGGCTGAGCTGTCAACTGATCACCACCTGGTGGTGAGTTGGATCCGCTGGCAGGGGAGGAAGCTGGTCAGACCTGGAAGACCCAAGCGTATCGTGAGGGTCTGCTGGGAACGTCTGGCAGAATCCCCTGTCAGGGAGGTCTTCAACTCCCACCTCCGGGAGAGCTTTGACCGGATTCCGAGGGAGGCCGGAGACATTGAGTCTGAATGGACCATGTTCTCCACTTCCATTGTTGACGCGGCTGTCCGGAGCTGTGGCCGTAAGGTCTCCGGTGCCTGTCGCGGTGGCAATCCCCGAACCCAGTGGTGGACCCCGGAAGTAAGGGATGCCGTCAAGCTGAAGAAGGAGTCCTACCGAGCCTGGAAAGCAGCTGACGGGTACCGGCAGGCCAAGCGGACAGCAGCTCGGGCGGTCACGGAAGCAAAAACTCGGGTCTGGGAAAAGTTCGGGGAGGCCATGGAGGAGGACTACCGGTCAGCCTCGAGGAAATTCTGGCAAACCATCCGGCGCCTCAGGAGGGGGAAGCAGTGCTCCGCCAACACTGTTTACAGTGGAGGAGGGGAGCTGTTGACCTCGACTGGGGATATCGTCGGGCGGTGGAAGGAATACTTCGAGGATCTCCTCAATCCCACTGACACGCCTTCCGTCGAGGAAACAGAGGCTGAGGACTCAGAGGTTGATTCATTCATCACCCAAGCTGAAGTCACTGAGGTAGTCCGGAAGCTCCTCAGTGGCA
Organism: Trachurus trachurus; assembly: GCF_905171665.1. NCBI lineage: Eukaryota > Metazoa > Chordata > Actinopteri > Carangiformes > Carangidae > Trachurus > Trachurus trachurus. The sequence continues at coordinate 18,006,370 of NC_139904.1, read as the reverse complement.
AGGCACCGGGGGTGGATGAAATCCGGCCTGGGTACCTCAAGTCTCTGGATGTTGCGGGGCTGTCGTGGCTGACACGCCTCTGCAGCATCGCGTGGCAGTCGGGGACAGTGCCTCTGGACTGGCAGACCAGGGTGGTGGTCCCTCTCTTCAAAAAGGGGGACTGGAGGGTGTGTCCCAACTACCGGGGGATCACACTCCTCAGCCTCCCGGGGAAAGTCTATTCCAGGGTGCTGGAGAGGAGAATTCGGCCGATAGTCGAACCTCGGATCCAGGAGGAACAATGCGGTTTTCGTCCTGGCCGTGGAACGCTGGACCAGCTCTACACCCTCCGCAGGGTGCTCGAGGGTGCATGGGAGTTTGCCCAACCAGTCCACATGTGTTTTGTGGACTTGGAGAAGGCTTTCGACCGTGTCCCACGTGGCATCCTGTGGGAGGTGCTCCGAGAGTATGGGGTCGGGGGCCCTCTGCTGAGGGCTGTACGGTCCCTGTATGACCGGAGCAGGAGCTTGGTTCGCATTGCCGGCAGTAAGTCAGACCTGTTCCCGGTGCGTGTTGGACTCCGGCAGGGCTGCCCTTTGTCACCGGTTCTGTTCATTATTTTTATGGACAGAATTTCTAGGTGCAGCCAAGGGCCGGAGGGGGTACGGTTCGGGAGCCACTTGATTTCATCTCTGCTTTTTGCAGATGATGTGGTCTTGTTGGCTCCCTCGAGCCAGGACCTTCAGCATGCACTGGGGCGGTTTGCAGCCGAGTGTGAAGCAGCTGGGATGAGAATCAGCACCTCTAAGTCCGAGGCCATGGTTCTCGACCGGAAAAAGGTGGCTTGCACCCTCCAGGCCGGGGGAGAGTTCCTGCCTCAGGTGGAGGAGTTTAAGTATCTTGGGGTCTTGTTCACAAGTGAGGGGAGAATGGAGCGTGAGATCGGTGCGGCGGATCGGTGCGGCGGCCGCAGTAATGCGGTCTTTGTATCGGTCCGTCGTGGTGAAGAAGGAGCTGAGCCGAAAGGCAAAGCTCTCAATTTACCGGTCGATCTACGTTCCCACCCTCACCTATGGTCATGAACTCTGGGTCATGACCGAAAGAACTGGATCCCGGATACAAGCGGCCGAAATGAGTTTCCTCCGCAGGGTGGCGGGGCGCTCCCTTAGAGATAGGGTGAGGAGCTCTGTCACCCGGGAGGAGCTCGGAGTAGAGCCGCTGCTCCTCCACATCGAGAGGAGTCAGCTGAGGTGGCTCGGGCACCTGTATAGGATGCCCCCTGGACGCCTCCCTCGTGAGGTGTTCCGGGCATGTCCCACCGGGAGGAGGCCCCGAGGAAGACCCAGGACACGCTGGAGTGACTACGTCACTCGGCTGGCCTGGGAACGCCTTGGGGTCCCCCCGGAAGAGCTGGAGGAAGTGTCCGGGGAGAGGGAAGTCTGGGCATCCCTGCTCCGACTGCTGCCCCCGCGACCCGATTCCGGATAAGCGGCGGACAATGGATGGATGGATGGATGGATATGTTTTTTTCACATGGCTGTACAAGTAGTGTATAGTGCTGTCTTGAGCATTTTCAGGTAGTATCATCACTTTTTGCATTGGAAAACACTTAGAGAATAAAGTGTCCTAATGAAAACATGACAAAGCCATTTGACTATCTTGTTCATAAACGATGGTTTAAGGACTTCTCATTTTGACGACACTGACAGTTTCATTGACATGAGTACCTGCTTTTGAGGGATGGACAATCCATTTTGAGCAAGTGACGCGCTTTTGCAGGTCATCCACTAGGTTTTGCAGTTTGCAATAATTGTTCTGAGAAATGCACTAACTGTTGTGCAAATGTTAAGAGTGATGTGAGAAAAGCACCAAAGCGATTGAGAAAAACTGTAAAAGTCCAAGCCCCTTTCTTCAGACTTCTCTCCGAAGCTATGCCTCCAGAGCACACAGCGCAATGCTTGTTCTTTTCTGCCATATTGTTGCTGCAAATATCTTGTTGAATGTAGCAAGCTGGCATAGGCTCTGGCGTCCTCTTTTTCACACGATTAGTGCACGAAGAGGGGTGCGCGCAGATGGACAGACGCATCACGATCCAATGAATTTGTTTGCCATTCAGAATGATTGGTTGGTGTTTTTACAGGATTGTCCATTCTGACATTTTTCATTTAACATTTAATGAATTGGTTACAATAGGGGTGTGAAGAGTATTTCAAGCAAAACAGTAAAGATCTCCTCCCCTATACCTTTATGCACCTTTTGCAGCATGTGCAGTAGTGTACTAAAATTTAGGTCTCTATCTTCATGATAATTGCAATGATGATAAATATTCAGTTTAAAAAAAAAATACCACCACCTTGTCACAGTTGACACTCTGTGCATAACAGAGGGATTTTTGACGGTAAACCTGGGGCAGCAGTTCAGGTTTTGTCACCACAAAGTCGAGCCATTGACATCTTTCTGTTGAGAATATGAGGCGGCTGTTACATTTACTGAGCTTCAACCATCATTATCCCAAAGTTTTTTCTTTTCGAAGCATGAGTGACTGCAGCTGAGTGGCTACACCTGCCCCACATTCCCCACAATGAACACCAAACACAAGTGCCTTCAGACAGATATGGAGTAAACTTCACTTTGGATCTGAGTTCACTGAGTCACGAGGATATTTCCAGGTCAGTGAAACAGGCAAGTAGTAGTAGTAGTAGTAGTAGTATACATTCCAGATGTACTGTAGATTTCGCCACTCTCAGAGGCAGAGAGTGTGTTATGCTTTATTTAGCTAGGTTATCTGTCGGCTCATTGGAGCAGTCTTGCCCTTGTTTCATGTGTTATCTCTTATTCATGTCGAAACCAACATGCCAGTGGTAAATGTTTAATCCTGTAAATGAGAAATTTAGAATGAATTCTATTTTTACCCTGGAAGAAACAGTTACACAGAGGAAGCACCTTTCTTCAAAATGAACTCATGCTGAAATATGCATTTCCTTTGGTGAGGGGAGTATTTCTGTGGATTTAAAATACAAAGTCAAAATACTATGTCATTCAAACATCACCACATATTACTGCTCTATAATTAAAAGTCATAGAAAACAATGCTGTAGGATGGGAACACTGAGGCTGTGAGGATGTTTCAGTGAGCTCCACTATACAAAGCTGATATCCTCACATGCAAGCAGATCTGAACAAAAACAAGTGCGTGCATTACTTGCTCTGAGTAATGCGCGTGGAGGCAGGAGAGTGAAACAGAAAGAGGAGCTAGGTGGATAAGATTCTAGAGAACATGCTTTACTGAGCTATACTGCCCTCACCAGGGAATAAGAGCAAAGGCCTCGTCTGCTCATATTCGGAGGCAGGGCAGGCTTTGAACAGTATTCACTCATTTGATTGGTCTTGTTCGATGGGCCGGACACAGTTGTAAGAAGGGCTTTGTTAATTATAATGAAACTGCAGAGGTATGTTCTACTGGTTTTGAAAGCAGTGACATGATGTGTTTGTTGGTACGTCTTTACAGTGAAGCTGGATATTTTCTATAAATGTGACCTATGAAGAAGGACAGAGTCATCTTCTGCTGATTGTTTAGTCATCCTCTAGAGACAAATGGCTTAAATACTTAATATAAAATTGCAGGTTATGTTGCAGTTGTGAGTTGGAGTTTTTTTCACAATAAGTGTCAGTAGGTGGCGCTGTTGCCTTCAGTTCATTTTCTGTCTTTAGATTTTGTTTTACCTCACAATAAATCAGTGTTACAGCATCCGGTTTTTGTGTTATTACTTTTGGACTGTATCTCTGAATTGTGACTGGACAATTTAAATACACACAGAGACACATTTGTTTTTATCTGCATATTACTCCCCCTCTTCAAATCCCAACTGAAGACATTCCTTTCACCCAAGCATACAACCTACAGCCTAACCCTACCCCGAAGCATCTCCCACGGACCTGCCCCTCCCTCCCTCACTACCTGTTCACATGTTTTTATCTTGTGTGTGATTGTGATTGTGTGTGTTCTTATCCTGTATTTGTCTTTCCCTATGTTCTATATTCTGTATGTAAAGCGTCTTTGGGTCACTGAAAAGCACTATATAAAATAAATGTATTATTATTATTATTATTATTATTATTATTATTATTATTATTATTATTATTATTATTATTATTATTATTATTATTATTATTATTATTATTATTATTATTATTATATCATACTTATTTTTACCTCTTCCGAAAGATAAGATGTAAAGAGAAATGATTCCATTAACCCTCATACATCTCAAACATCTTTTTTGATTAATTAAACTTGTAAGATGGTGAAACCTGACACTTGCAAAAAACCCTGCACTACTACAATGACAAACCACTAGATGGAGACATTGATCTATTTTAAATATATGTTCAACATCCAGATCTCTTACATTAGACTTAAACAGACACAACCATATTAGAGGTGTGCATGACTTTGTCACATGACTGTTCTGGTTTTAAGGCACTGTAACTTCAAAACTATAATGCTAATCGAAAAGCAGTGATCACCACTTTGGTCTCAAGTCATAGTATATATGGATAATATCACAATGTTCACATATGTGTTGCTTTGTTGTATTTACCCAGTAAGGGGTTTAAGAGGAAATCTATATATATTTTCAAAACTGAAACCTTTAATGCACCTCCTTCAATTAATCTTTGAAACTCAGACAATTACTTACTTAGTTTAATAAAGAAAGGAAAACAAATTATGGAGAAGAGTGATGGCTCAGAAATCAAGCTTGACAGGAAATATTAGACAAAATTAAAATATGCTAGCATAATCAAGTTGCATTTTCCCCACAAGAATGTAACTATGTCGTCATGTCCAAGACCAATATTACATTGCACCAATTAAAATGTCACATTAGAATATATTTCTCAAGTGTAATGGTTGAATAATGGATTGAATTAACTCTCTTTTACTGCTGGAAATCTGTGCGACCGTTCGTCTCCAAATCCCACCAGGGTTGATTAGACAGAGCATGTCGAATATCACTCCAAGCGGAGCACTCTCAAAACCCCTGTCTGTGCTTTTCACCCGTACCTGCAGATCACAGAGTGCTGTATGTAGTAATGTAGCCCCAGACCCCATCTTCCTTTTACCTTTCCTTGTTTCTCTTAGTAGTTGTTTGCACGTAGACATACCTGTGCACGTGTGTGTGTGTGCATGCAGGCATGTGTGCTTAATGCCCTTTGGAAGGGACATGCAGGCCTTTTGATTTAGGCTGTGGCAGGGCAGTCTCGGTGGGATACACTGTGACAGAGGCTCTCTGGCTGAAGAAAAGATGGAGCCTGCACGCATGAAGAGCCCGAGGGACAATTCTGCCTGTCACTTTTTTCACATTTTCACTTTGCTTCGTCATACTGCTCACACACTCTGCTAGAGTCTGTTGAATAACAAGTTCACCCCTCTTCTAAAAAAAGAGCATGCACAGTCACACACACTCTCTCTCTCCTCTCCTAATCTCTCTTGCTTTGAACACTGACTTTATCCCATCTGAGTGAGTGAATCTTTATACAGCCTTGCATGCAGTCTTGTGGGGATGGTAATAGGAAAGACTTTCCTCTGAGCTTTCTACAGCAATAGGCAGAGTGAGTGGGGAATATACTGTCTGTGGGTGTAATGCTTCAATAAGCCAAAGACATGAATCCGGGGATATCGCTCCATGCCTCCGACATCCTGCTTTTTTTGTGTTTCTCTCTTCAGGTTTCCTACTCACACTTTAACTTAACCAACTCTGTTCACACATTTCTTCTTGTGAAATGGATTGGGAATTACTTTTTTCTAACACAGGTTTATTAAATATTACACTACAGTTACACTGTATAAAGTTTGAAAAATCCTCAATTGGGAGCTTTTGAAGGCAGTTGTTGACGTGGGTCTTGCAAAAGACCGTCTGGTTAGATTTAACAAGCTGATGTTTCGATTTACTCTGGTAGTTATCGGGGACAGTGTGTACCTGTCTCATTTACAACCATATGTCTCCTTGTGCCTGATGCTTCTTACTTTGGCAAGTTCCTTGGTGAAGATATTTGCACATCTAAACGTTCCCTGCTGCAGGTGTGTAGGAAAATGTCACTTCAGTCTTGAAAAGAAGAAAAGTGCGGAACCATTGACAAGTGAAACATAAAACATTCAGTCTGAAGAGAAGAAATGAGTCATGAGCACCAAGACAGGGAGAGATGGATGGAACCTCATCATATTTGATCCACATGTGGTAATAAAGCGCTGGATGTTACGTTATCCTTGAATCAAATTAGAATGACTATCAATGCATCCAGAGGAAATTAAAGCCAGCTGTCACTGCATGTGGTGGAGGCATGCAGCTCCTTTATGTAGGCAGTTCGTCTAACCAGCAACATGTGATTGACGCCTCACCGGGTTTGACATGCGGTTCTGTCACGTTGAGGAACAAGTGAAGAGGCAGACGGCCGATTTCCGTTTGTCTGTACTGAACTCGCTGTCATTTCTCAATTCACAAAAAAACAAACACGTGGCTCCAGTCCAGCAGTTATATCCATACCTTCAAACTGCTGCGTATCAGTAGACCTAAACTGTATGCTGAGTCACCTCCATTGGTAGTTGGTACTAAAAATATGAGTCTGCAGTAGATTTAATAGACAATTCTGCTGGTGAAATCCCTGATTGGATCACACTGTGCCTCCAATCTAGTCAACTTCCTTTGCATATTAAACAGAAGATTTCTGCTCCAGCCTAAATGAACCTATACTGCTACATTGCAGATAGATGTAAATGTTACATAACACTAAACCTCAGAGGAGAACATGTGCATGTTACTGTAGATACATATGTAGCTGTAAACTGGTCAAGGATAACTAGCTCTGTACCCACTATATAGATTTATATAGTGTAATATACACTATAGTTGCTCTGAGGCCACAAATCTAGTCATTATCTAATCCTCTTTTTGACTGAGCTACTAGCAATATTTTCTTAATGACCCTCCTGTGATCTGATCTGCTGTCTGCTGTGCCTTTGAGCCACTGCAATATTTGAATGTGAAAACAGTGTTTTCTATTTGCTTTCTTTCTATTTTCATATTTATATCCAGCTGAATCTTGTTATCTTGTCCATCTGTCATTGTGACATTTCCTCCTCCTCCTCCTCCTTCTCTTTCCTCTTCCTCTTGAGCAACAGGATTTTGGCATGAAACATTTTTAGGCAAAAATTCCATAAGGTAATAGACCCAATCATTGCACTAGAGATTTTCCAGCTGGCTCATTAATGTTGAAGTATTTTGTTTTTCTCACACTAGATGGGGCTATCCTTTGATTAAAAATACCATTGAATAGCCATGTGAACATATTAGTGCCTTTAAACTGATTAATAGAGGTAATGTTTTTAATGTTTTTCCCACCAAATATGTAATAAAAACAGTATAGGCATGGAATAACTGACATATTCCTCACAGCATACCAGCTTTTTGACTGGACTGTCTGTACATGCTGAATAGAGTTTCTATTAATTTCATTACAGTTTGAAAATCAATTTGCACTAAGTTAACACATGCTTTCAAATAGAAATAACTTGTGTTGATTTTTCCTGTCTGCTTTTATTTTTGACAAAAGTAAACCAATCATTACAGTCATGCATGCTGTTAGATGTCATGGCTGATTTGATCGCTCTACGTTGCTGCACAAATGATTACATAACCTCTGACAATAATGAAACTGGACATATGATGGATTATCTATCTTGAGCAAAGCTTCAAATATCTCTATGTTTATTTTCACACCTTGATGTCATACTGTATGTGAGCATATATATTCTTTGTTTTCAGAAGATGGTGAAGTCCTCTCATAGAAAACAGCTGCTCCAGTTGTTCAGATCTCTGAGCTAAGTGGGCTATGTCATCATCTCCCCAGCGTGAGACTTTTCTCATTCCACGGAGACGCACAGCCTCCTCTGTGTTGTTTGGAGGTCCAGTGTGTTTTTACTAAACCTCATAGGAAGAGCAAAATACAACAGACTTTCCAACCAACTCACTACCATTAATCCAGGGCTACTGTACAAGTCATCCAGAACTGATGCCATTAACTTCTAATTAAACCTGTCAGATACTGTGCAGGTCAGACGCCAATTTAAAAGAGGGAAGAGGGGAAACTATTGAGCAAACAAGCTCTCTGCTAGATGCACTGTATTTCTAGAAGTCAGAATATTTGGCACCAGGTAAAAAAGTAGAGTAATTAAGTCACATAATTCTCACATTCAGTTTTTCAGTGGAAACCTTGTGAACTTTGCTGAAACCCCTTTAGGGCTCGTTTTTCACACTCTCAGCAGTGAGCAGTGCAACAAGAGTAATTACGAAATTCCTTTTTTCCTCTCTCGTTCTTTCTTCAGACGACCTGGGACTCGTGTTAAAGAGCAAATTTTCAAGGTACCACACAACATATTTAGGATTGTGATATTTGCAGGGGTTTCATTTGTCTGTTCAGGTTTTTATCAACAGTCAGTGCAAGAGAAAGAAAATGTAGGTCATGCATTTTACACCGGCTAATATCATTTTCTCACATTTTAGTCAAACTGTTTTCTGGACATACTGGGAAAAAAACCAAGGGTAAATAACTCTTTACTTGAATCACTCAGATATAATACACTAGGCTAAACTGCAGCTCTGTGCTGAAAGTCACCTTCCCTAGCTGAGCTCAGGACCGTTTTTGAATGTTAATATGGTTTGATATATTGCTGGGCCCTGATGACTCAGTTCAGAGGGGTAACGTAGTGTTTTTACTTCCAATTCAAGCTGATTTAGATTTTAATGTCATACTCAAGAATGATACCCCTCGCATTTGATATACTGCCAGGGTCATACAAACGTTTCTCGGGGTAACTAAGCTGGTTTCTCTCTGGGTTTATCAAGTTCATTTTCTATGACAGGACTATGCCATCTAACAGCCAAAAAGACAGTCTTTACCAGGCTTGGAGCCATTAACCATGCAGCTTTTAAGTGGAAGCAACACAAAGGTGAAGTAAAATCCAGCCAGTTGTGAACGGGCTGACATTTTAAAGTCTAATGTCTATCAAAAAAAAGGCCCCCTGTGGCATGAAAGGGGGAAAATTCAAAGTGATAACAAGGGTAGTGGCACAGGTCAGTTATGGCCTGTAGCAGCTGTCAGGTAGCAAAAGAGAGAGATGGGGTCACTGCACTTTAAAAAACATGAGAGGAAGCTAGTGCATGCGTGGGATTGACTTTAGGATGTGGTTTGGCGAGGACATGGCAGCAGGCTGGTGTAGGGACGTGTTGAGTGGGAGCAGCTAATGTGAAAAACTTTAATCCCAATCTGTTCTCTTAGCAAATCATGAGGCGTGAGAAGACTCAAGCTCTTATCAAAGCTCTCCAGACATACAGTGCAAATGATGGTGGATGATCTTAGAGCCATCATTCAAAATTCAGGTCACCAGTGATGTTCAGAATAAAGACCAAAATTATATTACCCAGACAAAGGGAAAAATAAATAAATGTATATTTTGTGTGACAAAAGAATCTGTTTGCCTTTTCCTTAAATGCACATTCCTGTGGATTTTCATCAGTTGACATTACAGCTGCTCAGCTTTAGTGGAAATGCATTTAAAATCAAATATCAGAGCTTTATGGGCGAGTTAATAATATAATATGTAATATAATATAGTGTGATGAAAGCAGATGAAAGCTTTTTATATTTTATTTATACCCCAAAACCCATAAAAACCCTACTAACTGAAAGTGATCCATAAAATGTAGCTTTCTTGAACAGATTGTGAATAACAAACTGTCCCCACTTCCCCATCACCCAGTGGCTGATTTTCAATGGAAATGATGAAGGCTGGTGATTAACATGGGAGCCATATTGCATCCTTAATGATTCCTGAGTGTGTGTCTCCTCGAATTGGCCAGTGCAAGAACAGATGGCCCCACGGGTGGAATCCAGACATGCTCACTGTGCCTGTGACAACTTTGAAAAAAAGTGTGTGTCTGAACATTGGTGTGCATATGACTGCGTGTTCGCAGTGTGTGTCGTGTTTCTTCCCTAGCATTTGCTGCTGCAGGCCAATGCTCTAAATAAGATCATTCTCTTAGTCAGCCAGTGTGGTTACGTAAGATTAAGAAAACCCGGTGTGTGTTTGCATGTTGTAGGAGTTTCTGTTTGTTTGCCTGTGTGTGATCATGCCACTGTTAAAACCTGTGGAGTTCACCTTTGTCGCTGGAAAGCCGTGTGTGCTTCTTGTCAGAGAGATTTTTTAACATCCACATCAAACAGAAGTGAAGAGGCAGGGAGGTCTCTGTCTCCCTCTGCTCCATGTCTCAGTTTGTTTTTCACAGGTTGCTAGCCATTGTCCTGGTTTTGACAGATCTGTGTCAGGAGCAGTTACAGGTGTTGTGCTGTGTCATTCTAGCCTCTAGCTCGTCTCTTACCCCCACCCCCCACTCCTCCTAAAGAGGAGACGTGAGCCATATCAGACAAGATGATGACAGAAGGTAAAATGTTGACATCTGAAGACGGCATCTGTTGCCTCCATCTATTTTTCAACTCTGTCACGCACACACATGTATATGCTGATATGTACCAATGCACATACAAATGTGTATGTTACATACTATTCACACTGGATAGTGAAAAAATGAATAGTTGCCTAGAGATTTAAAAAAAAATAAAAACAAAAACATATGAAATACATGCAGAGGTGAAGGACAGGCCTCTCAAAGAGAAGACTTGCTTTGAATCACAAATATTCAAAATTGGGAGGAAAGAATTTGTGTTGTTAGCATTCACAGAGTGAGAACAACCAGATATCACACATACTCAAAGTCACGAAAGTTCCTAACATTTTAAAAAAACAAATTTAACCTGACCTTGTTTCACTGCTTTTAAAAACTTAACTTTGATGATGTGGTGTGCTGTTTAAATAGATTTGTAGTATTTTCTATAAGATAACGTGATCTGAATGTTGTACATGTTTGTTTTGGTTGATCACTTATGAAAGAGTCTATCAAGGTGGTCTCGACTTTTCCTTCTGTCATTCACTTTTCTTTCCAATCTCTTCAGTCATTTCTCATTCCACCCACTTTTTCCTGCATCCAATCCCTGCAGTCCTCGCCGACCTTCCAGACTTCTTTTCTGTAAACCCTCTGACTTTTTCATGTCTGACATCACTGGCAATACGATACTCTGGGAGTATGAACCAGCATAAAACAGCTCTCATTTTGTGGTGATGTCAAAGAAAGTGTGATCCAACTGGGGAAAAAGGGAACATAAAGAGAACTGCCTGAGGTGTAGAGTTGCCTGGCAACAACTTCCCACCTTTGTGTGAGTTGGCCTTCATCAGATTGCAGCAAAGACATCTAGAAACACTCTAGAAACACATAAAAGTAGGAGAAAAGTAAGTGTATGTGTTGCCACGTGAGGTGACCAACTTTGACAACTGGGTTTTGGCATACAGTGTAAAACTGTACTTCTTCTTTGTCAATTATATTTTCATTAATCTGACTGGATTTTGCATCATGGCTTCCTCCTGTGCTCACAGCCTCACTGATGAATGTATCAATGTTATAGTTGGGGATATCCATTCTGTGTTCAAGCACCAAACAAAAAACATCAGTGCAGATTACTGTAATGTGGTTGTATAGTACGGTCAAGCAAGCAATATATGATTATACATCTGTGTTTGTCTTTAGCCCAGTTCTACACAGCCTGTTCTGCCATACAATAATTATTTCCTAGCATAATCAATGGTTAAACTTATCTGAATGGCTAACCCTCTGACCAAGCACAGATTTCAGAAAAAATCTTTGTCATTCCAAAACATGGGGTTCATGAAATGGAACAAAACTTAGTACTGAGGTCCTGGATAGCAACAAAGAAATAAGACAGTAAAAAATATAAACTATGGTGACTGAGCAGCAGCAGCAGATCTATAAATGAAAACAGTAATGCAATAGAAGTCTCAGATGAAAACATCTCATTAAAAGTGCAAGTGAGTATTGATAAATATGATATACATATTTATGTAATATTGCAGGCTTGGGTGTCACTTTTCCAGTTAAGATGCCATATTGTCTCCGTTCACTGCAGAGAGAGAGTCCCTGTGGATGAATCCACAAGGAGCTTGTCATGTTGCAGGTTATCGTCACAGTGTAGTTACTATGGATATGAAGGAGGTGAGATCAGGTGCCGGGTCGGACCCCTGTGGAGCGAGGTGTCCTCTTAGGGCATCAGTTCTTGGCTCCTCGCCTGTCGTCGTTTCTTCTCCCCCCATTTTAAATCTGGAGGAGGATCAGGAAGGCTCAGGAAATCTCCATCTCCCGTGGCCTAGGGGTTGGATGAAGAACATACAATTTATCATTAATCCTTATGGGAGAGGTTCAATCCTCACTTTACCCACTTTTGCTTTTCCCTTTTCTTCCTGGGGAAAATGTATTTCATCTTCAAACGAGATCCTGAAGAATTAATTTTTTTTTCTATCTCTGTGAGGTATTACTAGTTCTCAGCCTGCCAGCCCAGGGCCACCAGGCACAGCGCTGTGCACACTATCAGACTTCCTGTTTATCAAACTTTCGAAAATTAGTGATCATGCCGAAGGGATGCACTCCACTGATAATTCACTTATCTACATTTCACAATACACCATCTCCCACACCACTGATCTAATTATGACAAAACTAATGAAACTGAAACTACACAGTCATTCACACAGTAGCCTCTCTCTGGCCTAAGGAGGAACCACAAAAAAGTCACTGTGTACAGTTATAGTGGATGACATGTTTACACTGTTTAGTGTTTACATGATCTGCATATCCCCATACAATAAACATCCCGTTTTAATGGTTTATATTTCTTATTTGACTTTTTTAAAGTTCAAAGATACACACAATTGCTACAAAAACACAGTGCAAAGTTTTAAGATGTATTAAGAGTGTAGTAAAGGCCTATTGTCAATGTAATAGTTACAAGGGTGTTAGTGGAACACATCTGTCTCTTTTACGTTCATTCCTCTTTTCAAAAGGATTATAAAAATAGTCGTTACTATTCATATTGTCTCATAAGCCTGTCAGAGTTATGTTCCTGTAATGTGTCAAACTAACCAAATGGCTCAGTTTTACAAGGACACCCATTTCTAATTTAATCTGCCCTGTTTGGCTCTACAACAAGTAGCATTCAGGCAAAACATCTTCACTGGCTGTGTCGGGGAAAAACTCCTAAAACAAGAGGTGACAGTCCAAGGTTTAAGATTTATTTTGTGGTCATAGAATTACCTCGTCAAATCTTTCCATCCATATATCCATCCTTCAACCCACTTCTGTCTCCTGTTGTGTGTTGAAAAACATTTTTATTTCACCATCACTGACACTGACCATTCACCACTCAGTCAGTCACTGTAGACTGTAAACCAGTCGGCATCCAATCAAAAGGCAGCGAGGTCAGCCTCCATCTTTCAGTTAAGATAAAGATAAGAAGATTACATCTCTTTTCAATACAGTCCCTTATCAATACAAAGGGCAGGTGAGATTAGGTAAAAGTTAAGGCTCCAAATAATAGTGTGTGGGGAACTGGTAAAGTGCTGATTAATCTATTCTATATACAGTATAAACAATGCTTATTTGGGTAAAGTACAGATAGATGTAAATTCTTCTTATTTTGGATTATTTTGTTTCCTATTGAGATGAGATGAGGCCAGCTCCCTGGGCAATTATATGGCATAAATAACATGGCAAATGAGAACAGCTCTGTTCCTCTCCCAACTTTGTTTAGGCGTTTGGACAAAAGAGTTGAAAAGTTTAGAGATGGCCTGGAGAATCTGGCATGTCTCCGCATAGATTACATAAAACTGTATAAAACTGCATGTCAGTTTCCAGGGAAACTGTATTTGTGAGTCTTTGTTCTCATTCTCTTCTGTCACTTCTCACAGCACTCTTGGCAGTTTTTATGAATTGAGGCCTGTGTGTGTTTGTTAGCTTGAGTGATGGTTGGTTAAGAGTCGAATAGGAAACGTGTTTAATGAAGGCTGTGATTGCACAGGAAGTCAGAAAATTGAAGAAGCCGGAATGAAGTGTTGTCCATGTCTATTAGCGTAAAACACTGATGCACAAAAAAGGGATGGGGAGGAAGAGAAAACGTTTATTGTGTTTGTGTGCATGTCTGTAGGCATGCATGTATCCTCCATAGGGTTCCTGCTTTGTATGAGTTGCTCGCAGACAGCTGGAAAATCTCATTATCTGCCAAACAATGCTGCTTAATAACTTGTCTGCTGCATCTCTCTGAATTAACGATGGAGGTTTTAAAATGCTGACATTTCAAATCAGATCAAGTGACCACTGAGAAGAAATATAATTATTGTTCAGCAACCCTGTACAATGTGCATTATGGTCACTTCTGCAGAATCGCATGCAACTGTAAAATAAAGCATTGCCAACAGCAGCCTAATACACATCTTTTCCTTAGGATTTCACATCTCTACCTTACCTGCACTGCAACAGTTTTTACTGTCTACATGCCACCCCCCATCTCCGTCATCAATCTCAGACCACTTGGCAAGCAAATATGAAAGGTTACTCTCCTGGGAAATTAGCTTCTCTCTCCCCTCATAATTGTCAGACACCGCTTCTAACAGTTTCTATAATGTAAGCACACTGAACCTCTGCTGTCAAGGCTAAAAACATCTTCTCTTCCCCTCTCTGTGATTGCAGTTATTGCATCTCTCACCTACTGGTGTGTTATGATGACAAAACAAATGTTTGAAACTAATCAACTTGTTTGTTAGACTATGAAAAGTGGACCCTTCCCGTGGCTGACGATGAGTCAGACAATTGCCATCCACCTTCCTCGGTGGACGATGCAGTGATACTGATTAACATTTTCATTCTCGTCAGCTCAAAACATTATCATTAGTCAGTGATTAGGAGTGCTGGGGATGAAGGCAATTTCTCCTGCAGCGCTTTCATTGCAGGATTCAGGCAGTGAATGGGGAAAGCGTCACAGTTAGAGGTTATCATAAGATGTAAGAAATGTTTAGTAAGTTATGTTTTTATGCAATAATTACCTTTTATACAGCAGTTAAAAACGTCGTTTCTAAGCAGTGCGTAATTGTGGTGACACTGTTTAGCGCAGTATTTTACTCTGGGTCTTAATTTGAACTTAGGGCTCCAATTATCTGTTTCATAATTTGACTTCCTCCACTGCACGATGTCATTTTCCACAAAGTTCACCCCAAACTCCAGCCGGTGCACTTTTCACCTCTCCCACAGTCCATTCTGTGGCACAGCCATAATCACCCATTGCTAATTAAGGAGCTTATGATATTTCTTGCGAGCTCCCTGCAGTGTGACTTGTGCAGCTATAACCAAATGCTATTGATTGCAGCTGCTGGTGTTTGAACCTTCTTTTTCCTGCACAACAGCCCCTCAGGCAGCGAGGGCTATGATGTGTCATAAAGATGAAGGCAAGAGATGACACTATGTGGACTGGAGTGTGTCTCTGTGTGTGCGCGTCTGTTTAAGCTCAAGGGTTTAATTTCTCTTCAGAATGACTCACTCACTTTTTTTTTTTTTTAACTCTTAATCATGTGTTGTTTGATATGTAGATATGCACTCTTCAGGCCTATATATTCCTCCACAGTGAACATTAACAAAATTGCTATGAAAAACAGTCATACTTTATTTTTAAAAGCAATCATTTGAAAATCACTGGCTCTAGCAGGATTGCAGCAACCGCATCTGCAAGAAATGCACCATTCCATCAATTGCACTTAACATGCATTGGAAAAGCGAGGTGGGGGTGTCTCTGAGGGGGAAACGGAGAGAGGGGAGGAGTTAAGTGAAGGACATGAAGAGCAGGAGACAAAGCCAGGTGGAACAGTGATGCTCTTCACAGCGTCATGCTAATGAGGAGGATTATTATGTCCTCCCCCTCAGGCAGTGGAGGCAGACAGAGTGGGTGTGGGCACAAGCCTGTATCACTTTTTTGACTGTGTGTGTTTGTGTGTTTAAAGCGGCAAAGAGAAGCCTAACCTTCTGAAAGTGATTCTGGTTTGTTTTGTTTCCATCTTTCCACGGTATCCACTTTGTTAGGTACTCATCCCTATTTATGAAAATAGCTTGCTCCTTCAGCCACTGGCTGAGTCATATAAACAAAGGAGGTGTATAAAGTATGCCGACTGGGTTAACAGGCCTTAGTGTATGTGTGTGTTCAAGAACCAGACGTAAATGTGTTCACAGTATATAGATATATGCGTAGCCAAGTGCACACATACTCATAATCATCTGTGCTCCTCATTTCCCTGCCTCCTTCTGCACACACCCTCTTTCCCACCCCCTCTTCATCCTCTCCTCTCTCCTCCGGTCCCCCTCCCTCCTCGCTCAGCAGCAGCCAGTGGTATGCTCCACTCATCTTCGCTCCTCTCTCTCTCTCTCCCTCTCTCTCTCTCTCTCTCTCTCCACTGTCAGCCTCAGCAGTCTCCACACCGGAGCTATAGAGACTGGTTTAGCGCTGATCCATACATGCACGTGTGTGTGTCTTGGGTGCTGGCTCAACATTCGAGTGTGTGAGAGAGTTGATCTGCATGAGACTGTGTGTATGAGCATCTCTGGAGCATCTTTTGTATGGAGGAGCATGTGCGCAGAGTGAGAGACAGTGTGAGGATGCGTGGTGGGCAGGTGTTGTTGTGATCGGTGGAGTTTTTGGTGTACTATCGTCGTGCTGTCTGCCTCCCCCTCCCTCCCATTTGGTTATCTAGTGAGGGGAAAAAAGCATCCTGCTGGGATGTCCACCTCGCCCAGTGCAACAGACGGGAGCCAAAGGAACTCTTGTAAGTGACTTTTTTTTCCACCTTGTGTTGCGTTAGGGAGTGGTGATCTGTGTGTTTCAGTATGTTAGATGTGTGTGTGGTGAAGATTTTGTTTGAAATCAACCAGCTTTTTGTCCATTTAAAGATACCGTAGGGTCTTTATTTTGAAGGCAGACCTGGCTGAGACAGAGGGGAGAACATGAAGTTTGGGCCAAAAAACAATGTATCATCAATCATTTAGATTTTACAAGTGTACAGTATGTTTTATATAGTGTGTGTGTGTGTGTGTGTGTGTGTGTGTGTGTGTGTGTGTGTGTGTGTGTGTGTGTGTGTGTGTGTGTGTGTGTGTGTGTGTGTGTGTGTGTGTGTGTGTGTGTGTGTGTGTGTGTGTGTGTGTGTGTGTATTTTGCAGCATACAGATAGGGAGTAAGGGTGAAGATGGCAAGAGTTTGATTGTGTAACACTGTACAGTTAGTAAAATGATATGCACAGTAGTACAGTAAGCATGGGGGGGGTTATGTGCACTTGTGTGTGCATATTTGCACATGTTTGTGTGATGGAAAGAGAGCTTGGGGGGAGTGTGTGGGAGCATGCATGAGTGTGTTTACATAGTCCCTGGAGCGCCTCCAGCTGTCGATCTATTGGAAAGGTGCTGTGCATCGATTGACAAGGGAGCCAGCTGTATCTTTTCAGTGAGGGGGGCAGGCCAGCTGATGCTGATGTCACTGATGTCACTGATGTCATACTCATGGGTATATAAGGAAACACTGATGGCAGCATTTAGACCTACATCTTTATTTCAGTTTTTCAGTGTCTGTGTGTCTGTGTGGGTGAAGTAATGATTGAATAGTGCAACACTTAGCCTAATTGTCCAGCCAGTTTGGAAGTGTGTGTATCTATTGCATGTATATAACCCTTTGCTTAACGATTGTGATGATGGCATGTGTATGTATTGTTGTAGTGTGAAGTCGAGCAGTTAGTCAGTGGGTGAAACTGTGTGGGACTCTGCAGTTTTAATGTTTGACTTCATTCTGGCCTCAAGCACAGCGCGCGCGCGCACACACACACACACACACACACACACACACACACACACACACACACACACACACTCACACAACCGAAGGATTGCTCTACTGTAAGTGGGTGATTGATAAGATGATGTGACTCATTTCGACTCCTCTGAGAGCTCTGTGGATACATACATGCAGAAATTCACTCTCATACACATGCACACATGCACACACACACACACGTACACATTGACTGCTGTGGCACACATCACATCTAGGAAAATGGGTCTCCTTTTATTGCTTTCATTATTATTGCACCATCCCCCTCTTCTTGCTTTCATTCCCCTTCTCCCCCTCGTTATTTACTGCCCTACCTTTCACATAGCTCGCCTGGAAACCTTTTGTGTGTCTGGGTGATGTGTTAATGATCAAACACCGACACACCCACCCACAGCAGACGCCTATTGTATGTTTATGTCTGTTCCTTTATTGAGCAATTACATCATTGTGTGCTATCTTATGGTTGTTTACCTCCCAATTCGTTCACTTTGCTGTAGTTCCTGGCTGCTTTGCTGTGCACTTGACCAGTTTGTTCCTTGTCAAGATATATCCATCACATTACCTTCTTATAGAGCTGTGCCTTCACGTGGAAATATCAAGTGGCTGCAGGCTCTGATTACTGATTTACTAACCATAACGTTACATAACCAAATGCAGTATCTGAGGAAAGAACAGCTTTAATGACAAGAAAAATATAGATACGTTGAATATTGAACTATTTTTTCTAACCATATTACCATTTCATGAGATGTGAATTGTCTCTTGGTGTAAAAATCAAAGGGACATGCCCGATTAGATTGGATAGTTCTCATTAAAGCTCATTAAAGCATCAAATAAAAGGCCTACTGTGCTAATTTTACTGATTTAAAAGTTGCTCTGAATATGATATAAATACAATTGCATAATGCTACGCCTATTGAAACCAAAATAGAGCATAGTTATGTACTATTTAAAGACTTGTAGTTAAAGCCTTTTTATTCTTAAGGCAGTAATGTTTATAGTGAAGACAATCAGTAGCATTTTCCCGTCTCAGTTGGAGCAGTGTGACTCAGTGTGCTATTATCACTGTGTAATGCTGGTGCAGAGCTCACGCTCCCCGTTAGTTTGTGTCCTCTGTAAAGGAGCAACAGCAGGCACCTGCCACCGAGATGGATGTGCTGTGTCATCACTTCTCCTGCCAAATGATGGCTTGCCTCACCTCTCCTCTCCTTTCTGTTCGTCTCTCCCACTCATCCCGACAACCCCGCTCACTTGTCCCCACCTTTCTTTCTCTCATTCTCTCTTTTTGTGCCTGCTTGCTGCACACATCCGCTCTCTCCTCTGCCAGTGTCTCATCTGTTCCTTCTCCTCTTTATCCTAGAGCACTCCTCCTTTCTTCTTGCTCCTCTCCTCGTCTCCTCTTTCTCTTGTGTCCTCCTCCTCCTGTTCTCTGCTCTCCTCCTGTCTGGTTTATCTGGGTTCACATGAAACTTTAATTGCATGTAAATCAAAGCGCTGCAGATGTGATTAGGCTTTTGTGCTGCTTTAATGAGTGGAGTCTGGACTATTGAAATATGGTACAGTAGCTGGCTCCTACACTGTCTCTGATGGCTAAAGCCACAGGCAAACTCAGCTTTTACTGCTGCCACAATAACTCCTCTTTTCTCGAAGAATAAAGTTTTCAGGGATAAAAAAAAAAATGTTGAAAGGATCATCTATAATCTTGAATATACTCACTCTTGAAGGTTTAATGGCCTTGCCAGTCTATTCACTATCACTTCATAAAAATCTGTATACATCTTCAGCCTTGTTCAATGAGTTCATTATGACATTATCAGTATAGAGCATATATGCGTTTGCTGGCAGGGTAATGATGAAATGTCGAGGAACAGTGTTAGGCTACCATTTTATAATGGTAATTAGAATGCAGCCACTCTCATTATAAACTTGCAAGGAGTAAATTAATAGAAAAGGTGGAAGGGGTTTGTGAAATGTGACATTTAGCAGCCTGCAGCACAGAGGGTGTCTCAGTTTCTGTGCACAACCAAATATTTGCTTGAACATAAACACTCACAGTGGAAGTGACACTATTGTTGCCAAGTGAAAATGTTGGAATCCCGCGACTTTTCAACCAATGTCACCTCCGCGTGAGAGGATGAGTGTGCGCGCACACTTTTCTCCATCCGTCTCAATCTCATGTAACTGAAACGCAATTAACCTGCTAATTAGCGTATTCAAACATTACTCACATAGCATGTAAACACAGGCGCTGTGTGCACAGGCAGATGCGACCTAATTTGTCTGTTCATTTTCAAGGAGGTCACGCTTCCTTTGAAGCCACTGGCGAAGGTTAAGACTGGGGATGATGCTGCTAATTGTCTTTAAAGATGAGTTTTGTTCAAGAGATGAAAGAATCTGTGCTGTCAAAGGATAAAGTCAAGGACAGAGAGCGGTTTGATTTTCATAGGACATAATCATCACATCTTAACCCAGACTGACTCCACGTCATTGTTTCTCTTTGTTCTGAGTGACAAGAAAAAGTAATTAGTTGCCAAGCGTCATCATTTCGGTTCCATTGAAAATCTAGTCTTTGTATACCATGCTCCACATGTTACATAACTGTGCGCATGTGGCATTTCCTGCACATACAGTTGCACACGCATGCATACACACAGAAGCACAGAAATAGTACAGCTACAGTATCATTCAGTGCAGTGACATGGTTCACCACTGTAATGATGGTAAATAATCCATCCATCCATTTGTTTGTGTCACCTCTTAAGTCTTCTGGGTCACAGACATGGTAGCACTCAATTAGGAAATTACAGAGTTTGAGATGGATGAGACCGTATTCTCAATCTACTTCACCACCCTATTGTCTTTTCCTCCTTCCTCTTCATCTCTCTTTCTCCTCCACCTGCTCTCTCATTTTTCCCTTTCATTGTTTTGGTGGCAGTGTGCACCTGGCTTAACAGGTGTTATTGGCAAACCCTGAGCATGTTTTCACCCCCCTGAACACCCATATTGTTTACTCAACTGTACTATTGTCTGGGTTTTCCTCGCAGTCTTTACACCGAGATCATCTTCAATTAGATTCAGAGGAACAGTCTCGAAGGTGAGATGCTTTTCAGATTGAGCATTGTTGCAAAGAGTGCCACAGAGGGAGAAAAAATGAAAAGGGGAAGGAGACAAGGGGAGTTAGAGGAACAATAAAGACTCTTCTACAGGGGTAGAAAAAAAGAAAGCCTAAAAATTTGATGAAATGATTGAACAGATGAATAGGATGAGAATGAAGAAATGAGAGCAGATAAGAAAGATAGCAGTGCAGCAGGGGAGGGGTAAAATAGTGAAGGCAAAGATAACAGGTGGAGGATAAAGGAGAGTGGGTGAGAAGACGGAGAAATGTCATATGTCTTATGTCAAAATGTCATAAGTAAAAGTATGTTATACAAAAATACAAAAAAGCAAAAACAAAAGAAAAGATTATGATATGATCTGTAAATACTTACTGCTGTAACATGCTATGTCAAAATGTCATAAGTAAAAGAATGTTACATCAAAATGCAAAAAATAAATAAATAAAAAAAAAAAAAAATAAGGGGAAAAAGAAAAGATTATGATAAATATATTTTTTATTCTGTGTGTAATGGGGGCGGGACTAGATAAGCTTTTGCTTCTCCCGCTTTCCCTTTCGGCCATGTGTATGTATTATCTGAACCAAGATGAAGTGTGATGATGATGATTTAAATTGACATGCCCGAAATAAACAAATTGATTGATTGATTGATTGAATGAGAGTGAGTCGAGAGTAATAGAGAGAGAATATTGGTAAAGAGGAATAATTGAAAAGACTGAGCCAAACCAAAAAAACACATTACAGATAATGAAAGAGAATAATAAAAGGAGGTAGGAGAGTAAGACAGGCCTCCTCACTATTTGTGTGGAGTCTGCTAATTGGTGCTGATGGTGGTGGTGGTGGTGCAGAGGTTGCACAGAGACTGACTACAGGGATGGAGTGGAAACTGAGGAAGTCAGACTTTATGGGGAAAAAGCTTGCCTGTGTGAAAAGTCCAGGCTGCTGCTGCTGCTGGTGTACAGCTCCCTTTAATGTGATAATGCAGCATGTCAGGATGCAAAAGAGATTCGGCATACTTCACAGGTCCTCTCAGTCACCAGCTCTGAATCCAGGAGAGCACCTGTGGGATGTGGTAGAAATCGGTGGCCCGAGTATGTGTGCAGCTGACGAATCTGCAGGAACGATGTGATGCAATCATGTCAACACAGAGCCCAATCTCAGAGGAGCGTTTTCAACATCTTGTGGAATCCGCAGCATGAAGAGCTGAGTCTCAGTGAGTGCATTGTTTGAGGTTTTGGCTCCATGTGCTCAGAGAGCTTTAAGTGCAGATTATCGCATTTAATAGGCAGGATTTCTAGTACTATAATCCTTTTTAATTAGTTAAATGTTTGTTGGAAAAGGAACCACATAGTAGTAATTCTTACTTATTGTTGTCCAGATGTGTTAGCTTCAGCCCATGTCTAAGATCATTTGGAATATGAGTTTTGCAGGAAACACCGAAAAATCTATCAGTGATGGGATTTCCAACTCATAAAGCAAACATTATTGCAAACGTTATTGAGAAATCTGAATGGTAAAGCTGCCAGCTGCTTTCATTGTAAACTGCATACGTGCTCGGTGAAAGCGGAAAGCTTGACAGGCATAGCAACAGTAACTAAGGAGGGTGGGACTGGGTGGGACTGAGCGAACCATGCTTTTCCTAATCATCATAATCAGAATAAGGTCAGAGTCGGGGTTAGTTTTACTTGGCATGCCGAGGTTCCTGCTTAGTCATTAGAAAAACTGCTGCATCTAAACACATACACTGTCATCCAGTCACCCATCAGATGAAAGCCCCATGATGGTGAAGCTGTACAATCTGTTATGTTTCCTTTTTTTTTAGTAGCACAGCAACAAATAAACTCCCACATCATGGTGAGAAATTATACTCAAGGCTGTGTGCCATGACACAAGAATAAACACTGGGACAGATCAACAAGGAGCATAATGACAGTAATTAAAGGGACAATAGTGACTGGTATGTAATTTCACACACAGAGTTATGGCGGTTGTTTTGTTTTAACCGCGTGTCCCAGTCACATCAGCGGCAAAGGAAGAATGAGAGGAATAAATCTGAAGTTACGTTTTCGGATGATTCCAAACGCCCCCTCAAATGTGCCTGGTGACGATGTAAAACTGAAGGGCCGGGATGACAGACTGTCTTCAATTATATCGCGCACACGGCATACAAAAGGACACTCACAAATTCGGAAATACACACACTCACGCATAGACGAACAAGGGGCGCAGTGTATTTTCATGCCTGCGTCTAGGCCTGTCTGTCGAAATGCAAAATCTGCTTCCTATAGTCAAAAAGTAAAGGCTTATAATCAGTGTTTTTGTGGCCACAGATGGCTTGGAAACTGCATTCTCCATGCCTGTGTGATGTGCCACAGCAGGTGGGTTCTCACTTCTTTTTCTCTCTCCCTTTTCCTCCCACTCCGCTGGGAATTGGAGAAATAGAGAATGGAGAGAAAAGTAATAGTGTGGTCAGACAGCCAGAGATTTGCTCTAATTAGGTCCATGGTTGAACAGACAGTATTTACAGGCTGAGGATGGAGAGGGAGTCTGTTATAGAAGCAAAACTGCCAGTTCCTGCGAGTTTAATGCTTTTGCATGTACCCACTTCTTTGCACGTTTGTCATGCGCCAGCATCACGCCTGTGTGTTTCTTTGAGTGAGTGCCTGCATTTCTGCCGCAGATACTGTAGAGTTTTTCTGTGCACGTCTACACTGCTGCTTCTGTGTCTTACTGTTGGAGCTGGAGCTCTCTTCCCACTGCCTGCACTCCCTCTGTCTCTCTGTGTGTCCTCCTGCCTGCTGTCTTATGTAAGGATATATTACTCAGGTCAGCCAAAGACAGATAAACCCCTCAAGGACCTTTCATTTGGACCGGGGTCACAGAACACATCTTTTCTTTCTTCCCTCTCCTCGATGTTCGTGGTGACTCTCTGGACCTCACTCAGCGGAAAGAAAAACTCTTTTACCATGAGCACGTCTGTGTGAGGGACTGAATGTCGTCTGCATGTTATATGTGTTTTCCCCTACTGGTGAAAGTGTCTGTTCATTGTTCTTTTGCCAGGCGTTGCGTATTCACAGATTTGTAGGTGGTGTGCGCGTGTATTTGTTGGTGCTTCACACAAAACAAAAGAAGACGGCAAGACAGGTTGGTGTGGGGGAGGGAAGGCTTTCCCACTGTGTACCCGGTGACTGTGTGTGGCCCAACTAGAAGTCAGATACAACAAAACAACAGATGGACCAACCAAAATCCCCATCATCACTGGGCCACTGATCAAGTGTGTGTGTGTGTGTGTGTGTGTGTGTGTGTTTTTTTTACTAATAAACCTTTCTGTCTTGAGAAATGAAAACACACACTTCCTCACACTGACTGTTAGATATTCTGTAAAAGATAAGTATTTAAAATCACTAACTAAATCAGTATTATTCTGTCCTGGATTGTGGCTTCATGGTTTTAACTGCAAAATGTTCTGTGGTGAAAAGCTGCTGATTAAGAGGTGAGCATGTACAGATAAGGGCATAGGTTTATATACAGGACTGTCATTATATAATTTTATCATCTTTTTTTTTTTTGACAAATGAATTGGACTCAAAAAATAATAATTGTACAAAAGTGTCCAAAAATATCAATTACACTTGGACAAATGGAGTAACATAAGATCCATAATGACTAAAATCTACAATTACAATATTATCATGCGTGTTTTAAGTAATCGTATTTCAGTTTTTTTAAAATACAAAGGTTATTATCAATAGAGGTGTAGAAGAGTATTGAGCCACATGATCATGATGCAGGGAGAGGGAACAGTTAAAATTATAGATGATATAATGTCAAAGAGCAGATTCCTGGGGGGTTTGGTTCCCTGTGTGAGCGAGTCTGTGTGTGTACATGCATGTGCACTGTGTGTGTAATGTTGCTTCATCTCTGTGTGAACGCTCTTTGTGAGATTCCCTCTCCCCCTGGCCAAGATTAAGCTTTTTAACAATTCATGCTGGGGCTAACACAGGGGCGCGCTATGACTGCAGAAGGATGGGAGAATGAAAGAAGGAAGAAGAGCAACAAAAGAGAGATGAGGAGAAAGATGTGAGAAATGCACAGTGACAGAGAAGAGAAGTGGAGCTTGGCAAAACAAAGAGATGTTGCTGATAGCTTTTGATATCTCTGTCAGGGTCTAACAGAAACTCCCATGAAATATTTAGTGTAAGACTTCAGCACAGATAAGGAGAACAAGCTCTCTGCCCGATAGTTCATCTGGAGAGGTGAAAGTCTTCAGAAACACTTTGAGCCTGACAGAGTTAGTTCACATTTATATGTTTATAGTTACAATGACACTTTGTTGTCAATAACTATAAAAGTACAGTTTGAATGAATCAGGGCTTAGTTTTCCTGGATCTTCACTTGATGTTCTGTTGATAGTGCTGTGCCAATCTCACTCGAAGGCAATATGTTGTAATGATGTATTGTGAGCGTGCTAGGCTTTACAGCAACATAAAGTCACTCTAATGTCCCAGGAACCACCTGGAAAAATATATGGGAGAGATGTGCCTGAGGTAGCTATTTAAAAAAGTCTCCGTAAATGTTGCACCTGCTCGGAAACGATGCGTTGAACACTTTTATCCAGATGTTGGGCATTTCAGTTTCCTGTTTTTGCTGTTTTCTCCTCTTTTTGTTTGTTAACTGTTTGGCTCAGCGTTATTTCCTGCCTGGCAGCCTTCATTTAACTTATCTTCAGCTCTATTCAGTATTCTTTGCCATGCCTCATAAATGAGACATTTTCACCCACAAGACCGGAACAGAGTGGATGTGTTTGTCTTTTTTTGGGGGTGTTCATTTCTGATAAGCTGTATAATTTAAAAATTCTGTGATTTATTCAACATGACTACGGTGATGTTTATTTGAACAGTAACAGAGGAATTGCAAAAACTCTGCTTTGTAATCTCCATAAATACATGGATTTATCAATATCCATGAAGTACAAGTTAAGTAAAAAATAAAAAATAGGAGTTGTAACCACTTCCATGTACACATCTGTGAACACTACACTGTATGAAAAGTGCCATATAAATAAAGTTAATTTGATTTGATGCGACTGCCTCACTCACATAAACACAGCTTATCTGCCTCGGTTTACTCGGTCACTGGATGACAGTAGGCCAGCTCTTGGGGATATGAAGGAATCATATTTGTAGATTCATACAGTAGTTCCATTATCTCACTTGGCTGCCTCTTAACCCAAGTCTATACACACATCATACCCACCAGCCCCTGCAGCTGGAAGCGTCTCCATTGTAGTTGAGCCGAGCGAGTAGGAAACGAGGCTGCTAAATAAAGGCAAAGGTTGGAGATGGCACGGGTCCAAGAGTGAGACGAAAGCAGACGTTTCTGCTGCGGGAGAGGAGTATAGGCACGGGGAGCAGCGTACCACAAGTGAGGCGGCACGGCAGAGCAGCGGTTAGCGCCGTCGCCTCACAGCAACGTGGTTCTGGTTTTGAACATCTGGATGAGGCCTTTGGGCATGGAGTTTACACGCTGCGTCTATGCCTGTGTGGGTTTCCTCCACGTGTTCCAGCTTCCTCCCACAGTGCAAAAACATGCATGTTATAGGTTAACAAGTGACTCAAGGTGAATGTGGTGGTGAATGGTTGTGTGTATCTATACAGTCAGCCCTGTGATGGACTGATGAAATGTCCAGGGTGTGCCCCTCCTCTCACTCTGTTTCACAACACTGTTACGTAGACTGATCGTTATTTAAATAAGCCAATTATAGAATGATTAGAGTATATAAAAATGACGAACCCAGAGAGAAAGTGCAATTCTTAATGAGTGGTGGCTCAGCATGATAAATGCTTATACACAGTATCAGCAGTAACAGCGGTAACCATGGAGCTAACCTACATGTGACCTCAGTTAAATGCTGGATCCATCTGCGCCTTGTTGACACGTTGTTTGTCTTCTGTGAGCTTTAGAATACAGATGAAGAAATCTCACGTACTGTCACTCAAACCGTAAACAAACACCCAAACGCACCGCACTGAAACTACTGATAATTCCCACCTGCCCCCAAAGCCCCCCACTCCCCTTACCTTTTCCAGATGATCCCTGAAAAATACATTTGCTGCCAACCAACCAACCTGATTGGATTAACTTTTAAATAATAAAACAACCATGTTGCACATATGTCAGAACACCTGCTTGAGATTTTTCACTGGTTCAGGGACACGGTGATGCCCCGCATGCAGACTAATCTATCATTTATCATCTTCCCTAAATGAAGAGACCTGCATGAAGTACTTTACACCCCGTCCTGCGGCTCTCGCTCTGACATGAGTACTGATGAAAGATTGATCAAAGGTAACATGTGTGGGCCTGTTATGCGCAGTGTGTGCTTACTGTAGTATGTATAAAAACACATGTTCTCAGCTGAGATGATGAGATATTCATGTACGAGGAGCCTCTGAACTCCAGAGCAGATCCTCCTCTTTGGTGATGTTTCATAGATGAACGCAGATTATAAAATGAAAGCTGTCCTTTCAGTTTATATTAGCTGTAGTCGGGGAAACATTTAACTTTAGGAAGGTTGTTAAAATATGAACCAGCTCCACTTGAGGTATTTGAAGTAGATGATTACATTTTTTATGGATTTTGTCATTCCACGTTAGACGTCTTTACTCCACTTATGCTGTTTCTCACGTTATCTCTGCTCATCATCGTCATCTCCTGCCTGATGGCCAGAAACCTTGTATTTCAGTACAAACAACTATTTACATTTATTTTTGTTTTTATATTACAGAATATGCTGACAAGATGATGTGATATATCATTTGTCACATGCAGTATAGGCTGTATTGTGAACATTTCTGGTCCATTCATGTCAATGTATTAGTGAGGAAGCTGAGTTTTTATACAGTGCTCAAAGTTTGAGTTTGGCTCACAAGCCTCAGATGCATGTCTGTCTGTTGTATCTCTCTCTTCACTCTCCTGTAAAAAAAAAAGTAAAAAAAAAAACAATAAAGGAAACAGAGAACAGGTCATTCTTCAAGAGACATCTTAACTGAGGATTCGCAGTGGATTTTGCTGATGTCTGCTAGATTTTTTTGTAGAAAGGGTGGGGAATGGGAGATTCCTGCATAATGCATCAAAGCCTATGTGAAATGTTCTAGATATCTAAAATATTCACACGTTTTTATCCTCCAAAACAAACATAGTGTGCACATGTCCAAAATACATATCGGGTGGGAATATGTATACTGTATATCAATGCAGCTCCTCATTTGTGCACATCTTGTTCACTTATAATCTACATATTAAACACTTGCAGCTGACCATTTCAACCCAGCTGCAGTGCCACTGTAATGTCGGTCATGGAGAGCTTTTTGCTGGTTCGGAGTATCCCAGCTGCTCGGGTTAGATTGCACCAAACGCTGGAGGGCATGTGTGCACTCTAGTTTCCTTGTTCTGACTGCTTTTGTCGTGTATTTGTGTCACTGGGGCCTTTTTTAACGTTAACTGCCCCGCTGTGTTGCGAGGATTAGATTGGCCAGGTTTCCTAATTTAGAGATGAACGCACAGTCATTACCATGCTACCCATCGTTAAACAAGACATCACCCATATCGCTGTGAGTAAGGCTCCCTTCAAGGCATGCAATTAACCTGTTAGAAAATGCCTCTTATCCTCACTTTTTCTCCCACTCCCGCTCTTTTTACCTCCTCATTTAGCCTCAATTAACAGTTCACAGAGGTTCTGGTGATGTAAGCATTTTTAATTGTCTCATGGGAAGCAGGGTTTTTTTTTTTTTTATCTGTTTCAAGAAGTACAGCTTGACATAGCTTATATGTGTGCATATGGTTAGGGGCGCTTTGTGGAGGTAATAAATTGTACTCCGCTTCAGTTCGATTCTTCGTTGTCAGGTGCTCAGAGCCCATTGGTTGAAGGCTGATTTACAGGGAAGCGTATGGGAAATTAAATTTTTCATTATTCATTAAGGCACGTTTAATCCCCGTTAGAAAGGACGGGCTTAGCTGCATTTGAATGGAGAACGAAGGAGGACTGGAACTGCAAAATTTTAATTTTGCCCAAGAATTCAATTTCCACACATTAGGTAACATCATGTATCTCCTGTGCCTCAAACATTAGCTACACTGGGTTCTCAATGTAAACCTGCACGGCATATTCAGTAACCAAACGTAGCCAGATGCGGTCTGCTAAAATGGCATCGAGGAACATGAAGGGGGTTCAGGTGGATAGTACATTTTGTTGGCAGAGGAGGAAGTTGTTTTTGAGCAGATTGTGGAAGGTGGGCAGCTTGACAGGCCTGTGAAGAGCTGGGGAGACCTCTGAGAGCATGGAGACCTCCCCTCACCTCCCCTCCCTGCTTGATGGATGGAGCCTCTGTTTGACAATGTACTGCCAGGTGCTGTCAGAGAGAACAACCTACTCTCCACCTCCATCTTCCTCTGTCACCTGTTATAGAGATGCTGGTTCAAGGCCAAAGAACCATATTAGACACACTAAATGGCTTGGTTGTAACTGGAGGTTATGAGGCTATTTACTTTTACCACAAGGACAAAGCCATTGTATCATCCAAAATGAACCTTTAGTCATCCCTGTGATGTAGATGTAGATATGATGAGAATAAGTTTGCACACATCAGAAACTCTTTGGCCTGAAGTTTCTAAATTTCAAAGCGTTAAACTTTACATTCATCTTTTTAAACAAAAATGTTGGTTTCTGATCCACTGATGCAAAATCCAAGTAATTTTTTTTGATGCTTGGTGTTAATGCACATTTACAGAGTCTGAAAATGCATGAACTGAATAGTATGTTCCATACCCTTTTATTTCCTCTGCTGCTGACCTTTCTAACCATGCGGCCCCTGCTGTTTCCCACAGCCTGTCTGTTGTGGGACTGCATGCTAACACATTGTATACGGTTGAATGTACACATTAAAAAAAAAAAAAAAGACCAGATGCCTTACGGTAGTGGAAATGTTTTGAGGTAAATGTCAGCTGGCAGTGGGAAGCAGGAGGCTAAAGAAAAATACATATAGATATATATTTGCATTACCTCCACAGAGCGCATTCGCTCACGTCCCTCTGCATTGCCTCTGCTGCAGACTCTTCTACCCACAATATTTAGATTTAGAACTCATTCACTTCAGAGCAAAACAAACAAGCAGACATGGCTACACATCCCAGAGCTGAGGAGGAGTGCAGCTGCTGGAGTTTTGGTTCAACAAGAATGGAAATCTTGCACAATTTCAAAGTATAATAAGTGTACATTTTTCCAGCTTCATTGTTTAGTAAAATCTGATTTAAAAACAGCAGGAACGATAAATACACCTTGAGAACCAGAATGTAGCTGTTGCCATCATATTATGTAATCGTGGTTCTGTGTGGTAATGTGTGTCTTTTTCTGTGTTTGCATCCAGCTGACTGAGTTGAACATATTTGTCAGAAGTCCTCTCAGCTGTGTCACACATCCGATTAGATTTTCTTTTGAGGTTGCTTGTGGTCACTTACGGCTCAGGTCATGACTGCCTCTTTCCCCTCACCTATAGGCTCCTGCCTCATAAGACAGCATGCACTCAATACTGCTGGTGCTTTCATTACTGTAAAGCAAATGCTTTGTAGCTGTCTGGGTTTTTTTTTTTTATTTTTTTTTTTTATCAAATCTAGCTTTAAGCTCTTTAGATGATATAGACTGAGGCTGCATTCAAATCCCCCTGCAGTGCATTCACTGTAAAATTGCCAGAATCTCTCCGGGATTCAAGCATCAGCAACATTAGCTGGGATGAGGCCAGGGCAAATGTTTTAACACAAGTGTTTTATCAATGGGCCAGGGAATAAAGGTTCTGCAGTGAGGATCTGTTTGAATTCATATTTTGAGGATTTACTAGAATTATTTATTAACATATTCAGTAATTTCCAGACTTTAATTTTTCCCAATCATGGATTTTAATAGTAAAGATGATGAAGAGGATGATGATAACGTAATATTAGACAAAATAAAATGATCACACAGTAGTATCATTTTTAAAAGAGCACATCACATCTTCACTCTCATCTAAACAATCTCAGTTAGGTTACATACTGGTTACATAGTTATGACCTTCACCCCCCCCCCCCCCCCCCCACTCACATCTAATTGGTACATTCCTAATCCCCACTCCTCAGTCCTCTGCTGTGAATGGTCAGACAGCTCGCTGACACCTCTGATTTGCTGCGAGGCCTGGCCGTGACCCATCCACTCTATCTGGTGTGTGTGTGTTTGTGCGTGTGTGTCTGCACACTTCCAGCCTGTCTAAGCAATTTATGTCTGTCTATCCATCTGTTCTTTCAGTGTGACTAATTGACAGAGGGTAAACCAGGTAGTAAATTACACTGGCAGCTTGTTATTTTTGATGCTGAAGCTGGATGACGACACATTAGGAAGTGCCGCCTAATGGGCCATTTTGTCTTGTGTCTCTGAACCTGTGTGGTGTCTTTTAACATGTAATAAGTCATCATTCAAGTTGAAAAATGTTTCCATCCTTTGGTGGTGTCCACTGTGTGCATGACTTAGCAGGGAGCCAGAGGCCCACCTACTGAGCTCTGCCTTGCATGTTGGTGTGCAGTTGCCTGGTTATGTTTAGTTTAGTAAAACTGGTTTAATGTGCAACTCCCACTCAAACTGGACGATGGTTACTGACAGTCTTAGTGTTTTAAGCGTGACTAAAAATCACCACTTACCATTTCTAGTGTATCGCCATTACAGACAGATGAATGACATCTTTTAATCACTCGTACAGCTCAGCAGAGGCCACGATGAATGTAAAACTCTTACTGTTATTTAAGCACTCTCAGTATTTTATCGTATTCATTTCCTCTCACTGCGGCTCGACTCATTAGATAAGTTACAGCCACATCACAGCAAACTCTCACTTGACTGCAGACCAGTGAAAACTAGTTTCTGCCCGCTTGCCATCTGTGAATGCCTGGCACTAAAGATTGTGATTTGTACGACTAGTGGAGACAGATTGACTGGAAATGTTGAAATGTCTGGTTCTGACACCTGCGTTTTAACATAGTGGAAGGGAACAACTGGAAATGAGACACCAACACAAAAAGATTCTTTCCTG
This sequence comes from Trachurus trachurus, assembly GCF_905171665.1. Classification (NCBI taxonomy): domain Eukaryota; kingdom Metazoa; phylum Chordata; class Actinopteri; order Carangiformes; family Carangidae; genus Trachurus; species Trachurus trachurus. Next base: position 17,974,288 of record NC_139904.1, on the reverse strand, counting down.
TCAGCCAGCACAGTCTAGTTGTGTATGTTATTTGCATACAATTGTTTATGACACTGAGGCCACTGGCAATTTCGTTGTATTCCTTTTTTACAATGACAATAAAGCTTCTTATCTTATTGTATCTTATGATTTGATTGTTGCAGTGAGCTATTAAAGTGAATTGATGTTTTGTGTTTTGTATTTGCTGCAACACTCACAGCCTAGTTTGCATGCAACACATCTCATCATGATGTTCCTATACTGTCTGTATCTGATTATCTTGCAAATATATATAAGCCTCTACATGAAGTTCCACAATCATAATGATTATATACAGACTAACAGTTACATTTGAGGGTTTTAAAAGGCCAAAATATGTAATCTACACATAGTTTCAGCCTGAATCTGAATTGTACAATAAATTTCACATAGTTTCATTATCTGTGTAAATTAGAACAAAGCAAAGCCAGCCACCGGTGCAGAACATTGTTTTTCAATATTTCAGAAAGATGCTGTATGGGTTTTGTTCTCAAAAATGTCACTTTATTCAACAAAGAGACAAATAACTGTACTTTGCAGTTTAAATCTCAGACCCCCAAGGCAAGAGTACAAACTCTTAAAAGAACAAGCTCATAGTACAAAGTAGAACAATAGCACTGAAATGCTAGAAGTCAGTGGGAAGCTGAAGATTTAGATTTAGAGAGACGAGTAATACATATGGTAACATGATGATTTTGTTTTTCTTGAGCTGAATACTGATTCAGATGTTGCACCAGCTGTCTTCCAGTTTGGCAGGAGCTTGCGAGCGACGGCGTGAGTGCTTGAACTCTTGAAAGCTGATGCATTGCAGCTTGAAAAGACTGGACAGGAACCTCAGGAAGTTGCTGCTGCTGCTGCAGCTCAGCAGACAGAGCGATGACAGACGGGTGTTAGAGACCATGAAGCAAGAACAGGAAGTGCCACTTCTGTGCGTGTGTGTGCGTGCGTGTCACTGAGCCTAGGCACGTGAGGGTGATCGGTTTGACGAGGAGTGTGAAGTCACTGGAAGGCCAACCGAGCGTGTGTGCGCATGTGTGTATTGATGGCTGTTTGTGTAGTCTATATATTTTAAGTTTAACAAAGTGACTCATGTGTTTCTCTGCAGCCTATAAGAGTCATTACTGTAACACTCAGGGGTGCAGATCAATGACTGGATGCTTCATTCTGGAGATCACACCATTAAATCACACCTCAGCCAAAATAATGACTCACTCCTGCTTTTGTTTTTTGTTTTTATGTGTAATGTGCCTTGTCACCGGTGCAGGATTGAGTGTGTTTCATATACGTCAAAGATCATCCAGTCCCCCTGGAGTACACAGTTTCTGTATCATGCATATTTGTCACTTAACATGCCACTAACTGTGACTGGTGTGTGCATGTGTTGGGGAGAAACAAGCGATTGTGTGCGCGTTATTTACAACACGGGGGCTGCCTATGGCGGAAACCTGAGAGCTTGAGAGATACAGCGAAGGCGGACAGAATCTAAAAATACCACGGCTGAGTGAGCAGAGCTTAAGAAGAAGAAGCAGTGGCTGTCTCCACTGTCAAGCCTGCCTCTTGGTCTTCAGGCTGCGCGCTGCTGTCTCAGAATGAAATATAAGGCCCTTTATAAGCAAACGGAAACAAATCCATCTGAGACCAGACAGCTAATTTAAAGTGACGGCCCGAACAAGGGGGGGCATTTTATATCAGATATCGACCGTTTGATCTGTTTGGAGAGTCGGTGTGATGTAAAGTGTATGAAACAGCTATAACAAGATCGTGGATGGATTGTTTGAGCTTTAATCAGCGGAAGGGAAAGACGATAATTTGGGCTCATGAGGAATGAGGAGTAGAGTTTCAGCCATACTTGAAAAATACCACACACAGACTTTGTTGACAAATATATCAAAGTAATTGAATTGCTAAGAGGTTTTTCAGAATGCATGTCAGAGTGTTTGAGATGTTGTGGCATCTTCAGCTTTGACTTAAAGGTCACGCCCTCTGACTATGTCCACGTCCTCTTGTCATTTATTTCTCCAAGAAACATTTACCCCACACACACACACACACACACACACACACACACACACACACACACACACACACACACACACACACACACACACACACACACACACACACACACACACACACACACACACACATCCTGCATATCAGTGACCACCCCGCTCCTCTCTCTCTCTTTCACTCGTTCTGTGTACAGCTCTGTCCTTCTCTATCACATATACAAACACTCTCAGTGGACCGTTACATGTCTAATACTGTCTGCACACACAGGCACACAAACACTGGCTCTAGTCCCAGGCTTTTGGCGGGTATTGAAGGCAAACTCATCCATCCATCCATCCATTTATCCATCCATCCATCCATCCATCCATCCATCCACTGGCACTGCCTATGGTTGGATATGTGAATCACATATAAATGACTGAACCTGCAGTGGCTTTAATGTCTGTGAACAACGTCTTCACAGATATAATTCCATTTGAAAGAGAGGCTTTTAGTGTAACTTGTATTTACAGTCATTTCAAAGGAGTCGGCCAATTCTGTGACTGCACTGTTTCTTTTACTTAAACCAAATTCTGAAAAAGCTCCAATAAGATCAGTACTTCCTGTTGCAAGTAGGTCCATATTAGCATTGCCCACACAAAAGAAACCTGGTGACCAATCATGTATGATGAACACTTAACACTAGGATTTGCATTTCTTGCGAGATATCAACTCCATTTAGTCAAATCTAAAACTCCAGTTGAATCCTGGAGCTTTGAATTGCCCCTAATGACGAGTTTCCTCTCTGCTTTTCAGCTGCAGACAGTTTCTTTCAGGTTTGGTGTCTGCGCTTCTATATATAGACAAACATTTACATGCCATATAAAAAAAACATTCACAGTTCTGCTTCACACATCCTTGTAAACACAAAGCAAATTAGATCCAGACTATAATTTAATGACGGCTAAAAGCAAAAGTTCAAAAGCAGGTAAATGCTACTCTCTTTGTTTATTATGTCTGTATATGAAGCTGGAAAATTGCACACACAGGTGCATGATCACCCACACATCAATGCATGCTGCCACACACACACACACACGCACAAACACATACCAGCCCCTTTCCTGTGGGTTCTGCTTCCTCCACCTATCAGACGCTTCTCTGCTGCTGAAAACAGATATGAGTGTAATTACATTAAGAGTCTCATTTCATATTGATCCGTCTGCACAAATAGCCGTCTGAACAAGCAGGACAAGATTGTTTAATGTTATTTATGTTCTTTTTATTTCCCCGGGGGTCTGGGGTCACACTGTGGAGAGGTGAGGAGGAGAGAAGACAGCACAACACTGTCATCTGCTGAGCGTCTGAAAAACAAAACAAAAAATTGTATGAGGACAGTCAGACTTTTATGGACTACATGATGATTGCAGGAACAGATGCACCAAGTACAAACTCAGGTAGTACACTGTTATGTTGATCCTGTAAAATGTTTTCAGTTGAAAATATTTAGGTTTCATTTTGAAAGTGCAGCTATGACAGGAAATTTACTGCCAGAGCCTTAGTGACTGTCATTCATGCGTCTTTTTCTCATGAAGGAAATTCCTCTCTTTTTAGAAGAGGCGGTTCACTTTTGGATCATAACATCTTTTCTACTCGAGTGCGATTTGACGTCATCTTCGTGACTAATAATGCAATAGCTTTTGCTTCTCTGAAACCACCAGATGTGTATATGGGTGCCTGTGTGTGTGAGTACACGTTTGTAGTTGCACAGAATGAATCATGCCATACAAGTGTGTAATAGGCTTGTTTTGTGAGGCTGTGTGTAAGTGCAGCGTCTTTACAACTCACTCACGTGAAATCTGAAAGCATGAGTGTAAAGCAGCGTGAGGCCTGTGAGGGTAGAAATCGTTGGACTTAATGACTTGTGCTTCTTATACTTAAGTCATCAGCACAAACTTAATCCTGCAGGCTAAATATGAGCCAGAGCTAAAAATAGCCCCCCGTAGCTACAGTAACGTAGATGATGATGAAGAAAAGACGAAGAGAAGGAAGGCTGGGGGGAGGTATTAGAAGTGGAAGACGTAGCTTATAAGAGGGGAAATTTATATGACAGGTTTTATGTCTTAAAGAAGAGATAAAAGTGCTCATTATGAAACCTATTTATTTGAGTCTCAAAGGGGAATACTGACATGAAGAGGCATTTTGCTTTTAGGATTTATTTACATACAGTATTTGGAAATTATTATGACTTTCATGGCAACTTTTACAACGATGAATCTGAAAATTCTCTATGGAGAAAGGAAGGGCAGGTTTGCACAGGGAGGCAGACAGACAGGCAGATGGACACACATTCAGTACGCAGTCCAAACAAATAGACAGCACAGGCTAATAATGGATTAAGAATTAAATTACAGACAAAGACAGCATCCAGTTCTGTGGTTAATGCTGTCCGTCCAAGAGCCCTAATTATAACTAAGCCCACTGCCCTCTCGCTCCCTTACTCCATCTCCATCCCCTGTTACTAACCCCGTACAATGCTGCACAACCTGAACAGAGCTTCCCCGAGGCCTCTAATCTAATAGAGCAGTCTACACACAAGACATCCACATAAACACACACCCACCAGCCCACAGCGAGGGAGGGGCCGAGTCAGGGGGGGGTAAAGATGAGGGAGTGATGGAGAAAAAGCTGGGAGGTCAGATTAAGGCGATAAATTGGACACTGAGTGAGGAATGGCAGAGAGAGAGGGTTGAGATGGGGGGGGGGGGGGGGGGGGTTCTTTTCCATGTCACCAAGGGCTGCTGGTGTGATGTTCATCATGAGTGAGCTCTGTTGGGACCTCATTGTTCCGTTCTTGGTGAGTGTGTGTGCGTGCCCATCTGCTGCAAGCCCCTTCAGGGCCCAGTCTGTTTTATCAGGCCTGTGGTCTGTGTGAGGGAGCCCACTCTCTCTGATCCTCCAGTGGAGTTAACACTCCTCCAGCAGCGTATTGATTTTTTTTTTTTTGGGGGGGGGGGCTGGTGTACATAGAGGAGAAGCAGACAATGGTGCAGAGCTGTCTAAGACAAGCAAGCACAATATACCCTATGATGTAAATGCAACCCATGTGTGTGTACTGTATGTGTATGTGTGTGTGTGGCTCTGCCCTGCGGTCTGTAAACTGACGTTCTTTAATCATTGTTTTGATTATCGAGACCAGAAAATGCATTTATTTTTTGAGCAGTAGTAAATATACGTCAAACCTGAACAGTGTGCAGCTCGCACGGAAATAACCGAGTTACATGAAATACTGCAAATTGACGTCAGTGTTGCAGAAACCCACAGTCCTCCAGAGCAATTCTTTACAGCCTTTCAATAAACTTTAAACTGAAGAAGAGAGGATGTGACATTCGTGACTCATTTTGTTGAGAGAAAATAAAGTGAATCACATTGACAAGGCATCTTTTTAAACCATCATTCCCTAAATTGGATGTTTTATATAAATATATATATTTTGGTTTTTTTGGTCCCTATTAAACCAGGATCAAAGATGCGGGTCACGTCAGACGTTTTGTTTGTGGTGGTCCGGCTCTCAGTGTCAGCCCGTGGTTTTTATATAATGCTGTCGTCTATCAGAGGGAGATGAGATAACTGAAGAGACAGCTTGTCCAAGACTTCAGGCTGCAGCTGTGCAGACGCACGCACACACACACACACACACACACACACACACACACACACACACACACACACACACACACACACACACACACACACACACACACACACACACACACACACACACACTAACTATAGGGTCGTGCTTTCTATCACCCCGTCTTTTGAATATGCTCCGCCCCTCTCCTGACCTGTCATTACAGACTTCAAACTGCCAGGTCAGGGGTAAGTGCAGTGATGAGACCAATCAGTCAGTCAACCTCAGAGTCCTGTCTCAACCAATTAAAATCCAGTATCTGCTTTGTCAAGGCCAGTCCCATCTAAGAATCACCATTTAACAATGCAAAGCCAAACAGTCAGTGTCTAATAGCCCGTTTTTAAACAACTCAGTGACCAGATAATTACTGACTGACCTTCTAAAAAGAATAAAACAAACACAGCAGTCAAGTGTTTTTTCTATCCGTCGTCACCGCCTCTTTAAGCCACAGCACGACTTGAGGATCCTGACAGCAGGAGATGAGGCATGGTTTACTGAAGTGTTAGCAGCAGAGGGGGTTGTACGACTTCACCGAGCGTGGTTCCTCCTGTGCAACCCACAAGAGACAGACAGCACTGAGCTGTTGAATGCCAAGTGAATTGCAGAATATGTGACTGTGTGAGCGCTGAGCTCAACATGGTTTCGCTCCAGAAAAGATCGGCCCTGTTCTGTGGAGTAGGAGTTTGGCCTCCGTCTATCCGTCGTTAATGTCAAGATCATGATGCTGCAGTTGGTGGAATCAGCATTTGGCTCCTTTCGGTAAATGTAGATTGAGCTTGGGCTTCATTAATTACAACTTCTCTATTAAAGTGCACTTGTTGTTCAGTTTTTATGGAGGTCTGAGCTCTGAAGCGACCAAGTGTCAATATAGAGAAACAATTGGTAACTTTTGGCAGAAGAAAAACAATCTACTTTTTTAGAAAAGATGAATTCATAAGACATAAAACGCTTTTGCTGTCACAGCCTTTCTTGGTCAGATAAGACCACACACATCCACAACTAGATAAATAATGCTGTAAAATAGACGTAACTATGTCAGCAGACTGACTATACTGTTCTACTTGCTCTTGTACTATGTTTCACCTTTTATCTTTATCTATCTTTATTTCTCTGTATCTCTTTTCATCTGCAATGTGCAATAACCAACAATTCTGTACATTATTCAATTTGTTCAAACTGACTGTTAGGCCATGTAAATAGTAGTGTGTATATATAAACTATGTATATAACAGAATGGAGTAGCCTACTGTAACAATTTCACGCTATGGATCAATAAAGTATTTTGATTCTGATCTCATGAATATCCCTTGTAGCCACAGCAGATGGTTGCATAATCATGCTTTAATGTTTTATTTTATATGTTTTTGTGCTTTACAGTGGAGCTGGATGGGGAGCACCCACAGAGAGTCCCGGGGGCGGAGCAGGGAGCGGTCCCGCCCCCCCAGGTCAAGCTGAAAGACAGGCAGAAGTTCTTTGAGGAGGCCTTCCAGCAAGACATGGAGCAATACCTGTCTACTGGCTACCTGCAGATCGCCGAGAGGAGAGGTGAGAGGGAGGAGCGGGAGATGTTCCTCACAGCAGACGCTGCTGCGCTCTGTGATCAGATTCAAACAGCTTGAGATTTAGCAGTTCCTGTGATCTGACGCCTGCAGAGGAAAAAAAAAATGTAGAGGGGTTGAGGTTTAGGCAATGGTATCTTAACCTATTCAAGGGTGAATGCAAAGCCATCCGGCATTCAAATGAATTAATTCCAGACTCCTGATACCATCATCCAAAACCTTCATACTTCAGCTGCATATCACAAGATTGAGCAGTAATAGCTTTCTGCGGCGAGGCTCCACACTCCGAGAGTCTGTCACTAAATACACACAAGCAGAACCATTACTTTGAAAAATGCCACCACGCCATACATATGTAGTTTTCCACTGGGACTGTAATAGATTCCTGCTCCAGTTTACCTCATGTATTGCTGCCAAAAGTCTGTGCTGAAATACCCAAAGGATGAGCTGGAGTGAGGGACTGCATAAGAGATATACCCTGCATTGCAAGATGTATTGGACTCTAATGTGATTTTTCTTCTCCTTACACTCATCTATCCTGCTCACTTAATCCTCTGGAAATGGCTTATTAGAGAGGATAGTAGCGCACTGAGGAAGAGGAGACGGATCGAAAGGAAAGAGATTTAAAAGACAGGAGGGGGAGAGAATGCAGGAGACTTCACTGTCACTGAAAATTACGGTGGCCCTGAGAGCTCAATGCAGTAAGTTCACACACAGATGAACAAAAGGTCCTGGGAATTCAGTCCAACGACACAATGGAAGCGTTTCCAGTACACGCAAGCATGGGGGTGTGGGATAACCATGACGGCGTAATCCTAACCTTCAGTGGCCTGGGTTCAAATCCAACCTATGGACTTTTGCTCAATAACATCCTCTCTTTCCTGCTTCTCTCTCTCTCTCCTTCTATCAGAATTAAGTGAAAAATTACTTTAAAGGCAAAAAAAAGTGATGAACATGCAGGGATTTACTTGTTATTCAAGACTTTTATCTTCAAAAGTCACAACTGGGCATCAAAGAACAAGCCCCCAGTCAGCTTCATCACTCCTTAGCGTCCCCTAGGAAACCCTGTGTCCCCTGTGTTGTCAAACTGATGAAGATGTTTTTCTAAATTTGCAGCACGTTTTGTGATTTACCCCTGTTTTCTTAAGCAGGGGTGTGTTGAGCTCTCAGGGCCACCGTAGAAAATGGCTTTTCATCAATCAGTGTTTTTGTATAATGAACTTCCACGACAGAAACAATCACCGGAGCACTGAGTGAGGTGCGGCGGGAGAACATTTCCACAGTTCATTATCCAGACACTTGTCAGAATCATGCGTGTCCAGCATTCATTCATTCATGGCGGGAAAGAAAAGACGGCGGAGATGTTTACATTTAGGCTGCACATATCAAACGATGTGATTCACAGAACAGAGACTGCGTGGGCTGCGGGACAAAAAATCCACAGCAGACAGATTAGTCAAAATTGCTCTAAGAGGGTGCACATTCATTTACATCAAAGGTTTGCATTATTGTATGAAGGTAAGAGCTACTGTGAGAGACCTGAGTAACACAGTACAGCTTGAGTCATGCAGCCGCAAATCTGTACAGTAGGGCGGCGCCAGTGAGGAGAACAGAGTAGAGCAGGGGACAGTGAGAAAAGACAGAGAGTAAACCGATGAGACCAGGAAAAGAGAGAGAAAGGGCTGTGGATGTCATAAGCCACTGAGTCTTCAAAAGCCAGTCTCAAGGGTATACACACACACACACCGCAATCTCACTGCAGGCAAAAACAGTCCTTCCCAGCAGGGGAACCTTTTAGGCAAGGTCAGAGTGGGGCTAAAAGAAGAACATGTTGCAGCCAGTCACATGGAAATAATGTGCTCAATGCAGGGCTTTCTGGACCAAGACTTTCACAACACAACCGCAGTGTTGTGTGAATACATATATGTGTGTGTGTGTGTGTGTGTGAGTGCAAATTTGTTTATTTTTGTTCACGTGCTGGAAACACTGCTCCATTTGGGGCTGAAAACTTGAGTCAACATCCTCCATCCTATGTTTTATGAGGCTGAATAGCTGCTGTGTTGGTGGTAATTGCATAGCTGACAGGCGAGATATGGAAATGCACAGGAGCAGAGGCTGCATACTGAGGAGTCATTAGTGAGCATTAGACCCTGGTTTCTCCCCCTCCCAAAAAAAAAGTGTCACAGAAAACACCACTGCTGTCTCCACAGAGGAAGAGAGAGAAGGAGGAGAGAGTGTGTGCAGGAGCGATTTTTGTATGCGTGTAAGTTAAATACACAACATCCCCGCTGGTGGTGTTGGTGTATTTGCATTTCATACGTTCAGGTTTTGTTGTGTTAATGTATTTAGAATGTGTTTATATGTGTGTACAATACATTTGTTGGATGTCGAGATGAATTTGCCAAAGTCGATTCATCTTAAGCTATAACACTCATTTGTGTGTCTACAGAGTGTGTGTGTGTGTGTGTGTGTGTGTGTGTGTGTGTGTGTGTGTGTGTGTGTGTGTGTGTGTGTGTGTGTGTGTGTGTGTGTGTGTGTGTGTGTGTGTGTGTGTGTGTGTGTGTGTGATGATCTCTGTGATGATGTGTGTTGTCAGTGTAAGGACAGGGAGATTTTTGGGGGTGGTCTCCATGGGAAATAATATTCCCCTTCTTTCTCTCTCTCCTCTCTCTCTCTCTTCACTCTTTCTCTCTTCTGCTCTCCCTCCCTGTGCCGCCCTCCTCTGCTCTCCTCATTTCCTTGAGGTATGGTAGCCAATGGCATCTTTTCTCACTGACTCGCTCCGGCCAATCATTTCCCTTCTTCCTCCTCCTGTGCTCGCAAATCTAACCCCCTCCACCCCCCCCCACTCCAACCAAACACCCACCCACCCATCCCCTCTGCTCTCCCCCTCCCTCCATCCCCACAGTGCACTGACTGGCTGTTTGTGACGCATGCAGCACATCTAATGATAGTGAACAGGGTGGGAGTGGGTGTGGGTGTGGGTGTGGGTTACACTCCTGCAAGGTGGTGAATCCAGGACTGTGGTAGTTGACCTGTTAGTTTCCAGCTTTCAATGATTTTGTACTTTAATTTCCAGTATCAATGTTAGTTCAGCTACATTCGACATTAGTTGTGTTGAGTTCGTTTTTTTTTTGTTGTTTTTTTACTTTGTTCCATTACACATCAGAAAAGTTATGGAGATAATTTAGAATCAAACACAATACAATCGCTGTCATGCTGAATATAACATTTGTTTAAGTTCAGTCTGTCTGGTCGTCGCCTGTTGTGTGTATTGTATTGTCATTGATTCTAAATGTTCCAGTCTCACCTAACGTACCTTCAGTGGACCAGTGTTGGGTTCCTAGCTCATCCTTTCGTTCTATTGTAGATTAAAAGGATTTTAAGGTGTTTTACAGAAACCAAGGCCTGAAATTTGACAGGTGGGTCATTATTTAACATCATTCACCACTGAAGGGTTTTTCCATTATTTTTCAACTTGACTTCTCTTCTAGTCGACTCTTTGTATCTCAGCCACTTAAAGGATGGGTTCATGTTTTTTTCATGTCCGTCTTAAAGCACTGCTCACCCTGCCTCTGTGTACATCTAAAGAGATAATGTTTACTGTAGATGCAACATCAATGTAAGTGAAAGGGACAAAGTCATATTAATCACATTATAGTATCAACTTCTTTTTGACGGCACAGTGACTAATTCCTCTTTCTGTGTACATGTGGGCATGGAGATATTACCATAAGCCTAAATAAATGAGAACCTATCCTTTAATGATATTGTAGGTGTTGCTTATCGCCTTCATACGCAGCTTCCTACACACAGTGACACCTGCCAATCCATTCTTTGTGGTAATGCTTGGGACCATAAGGCAAACAAAATGTTCCATTTACATGAGCTTATATCCATTTCAAATGCCATCCAGCTTCAATGCGCCCATTTGCTTCTGCTTGGCAATTTTTGGAGTGAAAAAACAAAACAAAAAGCAGTGCGTCTCTACCTGGACTCAGCCCCTTGCTGCCGCCCTCTGAATGCTTCAGTCTCATGTGAGGGTAATAACTCTCGGTCTCATGTTGTATCCAGAGCCAATAGGAAGCATGTCGTCGATGGAGGTGAACGTGGACATGCTGGAGCAGATGGATCTGATGGACATGTCCGACCACGAGGCCCTGGATGTGTTTCTGCACTCTGGGGGAGAGGACAACAGTGCTGCTTCTCCTGTCACAGGTAGCAGACACACACACTACCAGACACACCAAACACACACACAGCATTACAGAGCTAATATAACTACTTCCAGTCGCATCAAAGAATGAGCTGAAGCAGGAATATACTGTACGACTCAGACGACTGACAAGCATAAAGTTCAGACGGGACGCAGCAGCCCCATCTGTCCACATCTGTTTGGGGAAACGTCTCGTTGCAGTGAAAGACCAGCAGCATCTCACTGACAGCTCATCTTTGCCTATAAGTAACAGAACACACCTTTCATGAACATCTCTATATTTCCTGAGCTTGGACAACATTTGCGCAAATTTGAAACAAAAGCTGTGAAAAAATTACAAGAACATGGACACCCAAAGACCTCTGCTTCCCTTTGCAGTCGTCTGGCTGAGATAGCAAATAAATAATGAATAATGATAAATAATAGAATTTGTTTGGGGTTTTTAAGAGAACAGGATACTATTCCCTGTGGACTTGTATAAACCATTAACACTAGTGCAGCGTGGATCTGGCAGAACAACAGCAGAATTATTTATCCACCTACCTACCATCCTATCTCTCTCTAGAGTATACCTTTTTTAAAACAAAGGGTCATTCAGTGTCAAATCAACAGAGGACGTTCGTCTGACTAACTTTGATTTGTTTACTTCATGTAAATAATATTCTACCCAAAAACTAGCGTGCAGCATTTTTTGCTTGTATCTATCTATCTTTAGTGGCTCCAATGGCTGGGTGTTGTAAAAGAAAAAAAAAAGCAACTATTCATGGACATGCTTGAATTATTCACTATTAGAAGATGTTATTAATCTTCCTTAACCTCTAAAATGTTTGGCCTTCAGCTGCATATTTGCCAAATTACAGCTTTCTAAAAATTCTACTGTCCACTGTGTCTTCAAGATCATTAAAATGTTCATATATTATACTCATGATTAAGGACTTTTTTCCAACTCGCTGTGTGAAAAAAAGCAACATTTCTGATTTATGAGGTATTGAAAAATAAAAAAAAAGATATATATAAAAAAAAATCACAATTGTACATGTTGCCTGTATATACATATGGCAAAACCTACCTTTAAAACAATCATACCACTGAGAGAAAATGGTTTTAGTTGGAATATGGACAAAATATGAAGTTGTAACCTTGAATCAAAGTGTATTTATTAAGATAAAAGACATGGTTTTCATAAGTTTGGGTGTTTTTCTCGCTAGTTGCCATGGATTTCATTCACATACACGTGTTTTGTGTAGGTAGCCATTTGCTTTCCTTACTGTGTTTATTATGGTTATTGTTAGTCCTGTATGGTTCTCACTGTGTATTTGAGCTCTTGTGTTTGACGTGTCCTATTTGCAGTTTTGGTCTGTGCTGATTTCCATGTAATATGTTCTATAGAAAAGACTTGTCTGGAAAATGGGATTATTGGGTAAAAAAAAATCTCAGTTTGGAAGATTTGTAAGATTTGACATGGAGCTATCCTTCCCTCAGGTCCCGATGTTGAGTCCTTCACCACAGAGATCAGTCTCCAGGTTCCCACCCAGGCTGAGCTTCGCCACAAGCTTTCCTCCCTCTCATCCACCTGCACTGACTCAGCCAGCCAGGACACGGAGGCTGGGGAGGATGACGAGGATGATGATGAGGAGGAGACTGAGCAAGGGGGAGGGGGAGGAGGAGGAGGAGGAGGAGGGGGAGGTGTTGGAGGACCAGGGGGAGGAGGGAGGCGGAGACGACCGCCAGTGGTGGTGACCCTTGATGAAGAGGAGGTGCACCCAGACATGGTGTTGGTGGACAGGGTGGAGCAAGAGGAGCAGACCAGCAAAGACTGTGAGGAGAGCAGGCAGAAGGTCTGAGGAGAGTCAGACCGGGTTCAAACACAAACACACAAACATATAGAGCTGCCAAATCCAACTCAGATACATTTCAACATTGGCTCCCTTCTCAAATTCCTTTCATACTGAAAAACGAGTGCGTGTAAGAGGTTGCACTAACTGCCACATGACCTTGCCTTAAAACACCACTGAGCTTTCAATTCTAATTGAATCCTGTAAAATAGGTTTGAGTTCCCTTTAGCATAATACCATTGAACGACCTCACATGCACATTAATAGTTTGGCATTATTCAGAGGATGCTCTAATATTCTGTTTCTGTGTTTGTGCACGTCGAGCAACAGGGACATAAACAAGAATACACTTAATTATCCATGTATCCCCTGCCTGTCGTGCTCCGTGCTAACATGTTAGCATTCACTCTGCAGAAGAGAAATATATGACTGGATCTTTGAGCCACCAAATCTTTGCCAAAATGAAGAGGCTATCAGCAGCTCTGCCAGGTTTGAAATGAGTTTATTAACATCAGATAGATGTATGTCTAATTTGGTCTGACTTTTTTGTTTTTGTTTTTGGTTAAATGATCTGTTACCCCCCCTGTTTTTTTAATCAAACACCTCACTTAGCTCTAGTTGTGCAGATAGTTCCCTAGGTTTTGACACATCCATGTGTGATTTCTATTGTGTCCATTTTTCCCCGGAAACCAATCAACCAAATAAAACAGAGCTTTTATTTTGAAATTTCAAAACCTGGGCTGCTAAAATCCACCTTGATTATCCAGAATTTGGGTGAACTGATCCTTTAATGCAGTAAACTCTGAGCAGTTAGCATGAGGCACTTGATAAAATGACCTGCTGGGGCCACATGGATGAATTTAACATGACTTTAAGCTGAATCCCCAAAGCTTCTTGCATTTATTTGACTGTGCAAGATTCTGCCAGTATTTTAAATGTGTACTATCAGGTCATACTTCCCTTGGCTTCGAAAAACACAGCATTCAGTCACCTGGCAGTGGTGGGGTTCCTTTTACCAGTAATATTTGGGTGGGTGAACTTCTCCTTAGGACCAAATCAACGTTTGGACTGTGTGCTATGCACTGGACGACCCTCAGAAGGTTTAACTATATCCAGATCCTTTCATTTCTTTTCTTTTTGTACAGAAATGTTGACGTTTGTGCAATGTGACAGCATTACTCATTCCTTTCTTTTCCCCTGCCTACAGTTTCTGACTTGTTGGTAATAAATGTTTCTCCCTCAGCATTGTTTAATTTTCATCTAAGCATTTCAGGAACGAGTTAAGGAGTGAAATATGAGCAGGATTTAGGGCTTTGAGCATGTTAACAGTCCCTCTGTGCTCACTCTTGATTTACAGTCCTGACTGAGCTCTTTACAAATGGAAAGCCAACGCAGCGAGGGAGCGGATGGATGGATGGATTCAACAGTGGAGAGAGGGTCTGCAGGACCTAAGAGAATATTTTACAATGTATATAATTATTATTATAGTTAAATGTTTTTTTTTTCCAACTGAAAAATAAGGAAAAGCAATACCAGTGTTCTTCTGAGAGTAAATGACATTTGAAGGCTGAGAGTGGATGTGTCCATGTGTTCTCTGTGAATAGTAAATGGCTGGTGTTGATGCGTGACACTCAATCGAGTGCACTTTAATTAAGGTTATGAGGAAATACAGGGCACTCCAATAGTTTGCATGTACAATGTGTGGAGAGTGAATGGAGTGATAAGCCCTGTGTTAAATGAACAGAAAAGCAGTTCTAATATCCTGCACCCTCCACTGCTGCTGCTGCTGCTGTTGCTGCTGCTGCCTCCTATGGAGCTGGACGATGTCATGGTGCAGCCTGGTTAAATCTTTTACCTGTAGATAATAATTTCACTGCAGCATTTTGAAATTTGTCCTTAGTTCACCCAGATTACAGCGAAGCGTTCATTTGTATTTGTGTTATTTGTACAGTTGTTAAAACATCACCACAGGAAATGAATAACTCATATTCAACAGTGATACATTTGACAAGAAACAACATACTGGTTTCTCTGGACGAGCCACAGGCCTCACTGTCAACTGTTAAAACAACTTATAATCATGCTCCATGAGCTGCATGGCTCAAATTATATTCATTAATGATTAGTGAGCCAATTATCTTCTTCAAATCAGCAATTACTGTAGTCCAGTTGCCCAGTTACTTTAAATTTATTCCTTTTGTTATGTTTTTTCTTCTTTTTAAGTTTAAAAAGTCTGAGAAAAAAGAAGCTGGAATTGACTTTTTGGTATTTTAATATCTGGTACTTTGCTTTAAAATATTACAATTACAATTATTGGATATCACATGAGGTAAGTGAGGAAATTATTTAAGAATTAATGCAATGTGGCTTTCCTGTATGAGACCATGAACTCAAATAATAAAAGTGTTCACACCCTTGTTGAAGTGACGTTAGGAGTCGGCACACAAAGAGACACGCCAGCAGGTTGGAAAGAAATGACAGTGAATTGTCGGTAAGTTTTTATTAAACCTTAAGTACAAACTGCAAAAGTAAAAAACTGTCAATATAACCAACATGAAACTCTCTTTCCGAGTGGAGGGAAAGGCCGAGATGCGGCACTAATAAATTAAGTCACCAGAGACCCCACTGTGAGCAAGTATTTTATACTGTAGAAAATGGAAGAAACAAACAATAAAAGAACTGAAAAGCAAACAAAAAATCCCATCAGAATAAAATATATTGTAAGGCCATAAAAACTTGACAACCACTTTTTTTTTTTTAATGTTGAGAACACCCGACTTGGTATTTCATTAAATAGTCCTAAAACAGTTCAGTCTTCTGCGAGGGACGACAACCAACAAACTGGATTATAGGATTTTTCCTTGACAGTCACCACTGGCAAGCTCAGTGCAACATGAGTAGCTACTACATTTTTGTTGAATTTTCAGTAATGAAAATGTAAAAACCCATTTTTTTTTTTTTTTTTAGTGAACATATCTTTTTCCCTTTTCTTTAAAAAAGTAAAGCTAAACAAACAAAACTAGGTTGGGGGCAGTCATTGGCTACTCAATATCTTCTTTCTTAGTGATATAAGCAGCACTTAAAATTTTTATACACGTTTACCAGAGCAACCCTGTAAGCGTCAAACTCACACGGATGAAGAAAGGGAAATGTAAGGCTTTTTCTTCATCAAGCACTCTCCTCTGGAACATTTTCTCTCTTCTCTTTATTCCTTCCTTCCTTTTCTTTCTTTCTTCCTAAACCCCAGAAAAAGGCTCAAGTATTTAAAGAAATTTACAGGATTATGTACAAAAAAAGTTGATGTTTTGTTTGTGTTGGACTTTTTTTTTCCTCTCTAAAAATCACTCATAATATATCTGGAAAAGGGAACAAAAGCAAATAAGCCAAAAAACAAAAACAAAAAAACAACAAAAAGCACAGTGAAAGAAAAGGAAAAAAAAAAACTTGGATTCCATATTTCACATTTTACACTCTTTGACTAGTGGCTCTACTTGAGATAACACATCAGATCAACAAAAGTAAAAAATAAAAAAAAAACACAAAATAATAATAATAATATAATATAATAATTAATGTTTACTGGTACAGATGAAACAAGAGGACTGGAAGAATGGAATGTTAACACGATTGCACATCTAGAACCAGAAAAGCCTGAAAGCTTTTCTGCCCTGTGGGATGGGGGGAGGTACTTGAGCTAGCTGTTAGCCGACAACAGGCGCTAACGCCCCACCCCCCCACCCCCCCGCTCCCCCTGCCTCCCCGATTTTTAAATTTTGTGTTGTTATACAGTAATTATAACCAACAGCACCAATAAAACGGATCTCCTCGCTAAGAATCAGGCACGGTTTTCACTTGCTAGCGAAGGAGGGATCCCTCCATGCCACCAGGAAGTGAGGTGAGCGGTGACCCTGTCACGGGTCAAAGCAGCTGTAGCTCTGCCCCCTCTCACATCCACCACCAACGAACAGAAATATCCACAATGACAACAAAAAAAATCAAAATAAAGTACACAGAAGACTTCTTGCAAAAAAAAAGAAGCTAAAATTCAAATTAGAACTTGAAAAAACATAGCCGACCAACAATAAACCAACATCATCTGTCTTTCAAGTTTTTACCTCGCATCGCCAACCCCCCTTTGAAAAATAAAAACACAATGCAGGAGCTGCATCAAGAACATCTAAAATCAATAAAAAAGGACTCTTCTTCCTCAATCCAAGGACAGAGAGAAACTTTGGGTAACTACTTGATATCATTTTCATTTCAGAAAACCAGGGAAGAAAAAATTCAAAAAGGCCGCCTTTTCATTCGTTCCATGTTCACAGTTGAGTGACGTGTGATGAGAAGGGATTGGGGTGGGGGGGTGGAAAGAGGAGGGCAGGAAAGAGTGATGCAAGCAAAAGGTAACAAATGTAACCCATTTTCAGTAGAGGGAAAGTGGAGGGCGGAGGTAAAAGGTAACAACAGGGCCCATTGAGTCTTCTTATGAACGTTACACTTTAATGCTTGTAAAATGTTGTTGAGGACGACTTCAGTAGGGGGGGGGGGGCGCTCTAAAATCATCCAGAATGAAAACAAATTCTTCTTTCACACTAGTGCAAAAAAGACAACTTGCTTTTCTTTTTTCTTCTTTTTTTTCTTCCTTTTTTAATAAAACAAGCCTGTCATACTAAGGGGGGAGGTGAACTTTTTTTTGGAAGGGGGGTGAGAGGGGCAGAGGTCAGGTGAGGGGGGATTTTTAAAAGCTCAGAAACAGCCGAACTTAAATATTGGGTGGTGTAGGAGGGATTGATCCTGTTTAATGTTTCCAAAAAAAAAAAAAAAAAGATATGGGAGCTGAGGAGGGTGTAGGGAGGGGGGCTGGCGCGGGTGGGGGTGGGTTGGGACGTGGGCACAGCAAACAGGGTGGCGATATCAGGACGTCCCCCTCACGGCCTCTCTCAGGACACGGCCGCTGCCTTAGGCATGTGGCTGGAGGGCAGGCGGGGCAGGGACACCTCCACAGTCTCACGCTTCCGGGGGCCCCGCTTGGCCGGCGACGCTTTGGCGGGGGTTAGGCCGAGGCAGGGCTCGCCCCCTCCTCCTCCCCCTCCACTGACGACGACTGCCCCACCACCAACAACACCAACACCAACACCGCCGCTGCTGCTGTTCTTCAACATGGCCCGGCCGCACACCTGGTTCACCAAACTGTTGATTTGCTCCTGAGCGAGGAAAGAACAGACAGAAACAGATTTTAAAAAGAACCCAGTTCAACTTTGTTCTTTGATGCATCTTATGAACGACAGCACTGACAAAACTAAAGCACAGAACGTGACCACTGTCACATGATGGTGAATTATCTAGTTCCTGGAGTAGTGTAAACCTGGCTGATGTCTCCCCCGCCTGGACAGAACCAGAACTGAAGGAGGAAGCAGCAGCAGCTCACCTCATCATATCGGTACATCATCTTCAGGCCTCTGCAGGATTTGTGTTCCACGTAGCGCAGGGCACACTCCAGACAGAAAACCACATTTTCAGTCTCCTGAACCACCTGCACAGGCACAAAAAAACAAAACCCAGATGGGGACATTTATCTTTGACATTTATCTTCGATACCATTATTGTAAAATGTCATTGTTTTAGTTGACATCATTTTGAAAATGTCACACTGTGCTTCTTATTGTGGAGGATACAGGTCAAATACCAAAAAAATGTATCCAAACTGTCATGAGAGTAATCTAATAGAACAAGTCCTCATGTTCCAGACACTCAGTGTTAGTGTTGGCTCTCACCATGGACAGGTAGCAGAGATGCTGACAGATCTGGCAGCGTCTCTCCGAGGACTCCAGTGCTAGCCATTTCCCGCGGGGCTTCTTGCGTCCCTCGCCGGGCCCTAGGCTGCCGTCATGCGTGCCGTAGCGAGCAGAGGAGAGCAAACCTGCCTTGTAAAGTTCCTGCCGTTGGTGCATCTCTATGTTCCTATTGGGCATGAAAAAAAAGACGCTCATTAGACCCAGAAAACCTTCGCTGCCATTGTGTAAAATCTGTGCTCAAACTGTATCATGATACATTAGTACGGATGTTTTTTTTCTGCTCTGGGGAAAAAGAACTGTGGTTTAACCCAAATATTACAAGGAACAGAAAATGTGAATATAGATTAGAAATGACAGAGTAGGAATATTACTCTATACTATATATGTAGCGTGTGTGGATGTGTGCAGTGCAGCATCCTACATGAGGTCTTTGAGTAGGGTGGAGATGGTGGTGAGGAGAAGGCCGTTGTCCCTCTTTGACTCAGCTGTAGCAATCTGGTACAGTAGCTTCTCCATGGAGAAGGGTTTGGCTATATGACGACATTTCAGGTCCTGCACACAAAAGACAGATTTTTATTTTTCATGCATTACAATGTAGTGTCTCAAACTCAAAAACAGAGATTTAGCTGTATCAAGTGTCTGGTGTCCTTCAGTGTGTTTGCACAGGAACCACAGAATCAGATCAATATTTCTCAACCTCATCGGTTAAGCTGCAGTTTACATTTATTTCTGTCTGGGGAATAAATGTCAGGAAGAAAAGGTGTTACGTGTATGTTTGATTTGTGATACTTTGGATGAACTGGACTTTGCTTGGTCCGTCTTGTTGTGTGACTTCAGCAAGAAAAACAAAAACCAGAGGCAGAGCTGCTTTTTTAATAAATCTGACGGATCAAAGTTCAATTTTAAATGTTGCTGAAGAAGAAGCAACAAAAACATGACAACTTCACCTCGGTAGTAAGAGAAAAGATGGGTCAGTGTCACCAGCAAAGTGTTGGACAAAATGTGAAATACGGTTACAACGTCACTCCTTTGTGCTGAGGGTTGTGGGGGTCACACTTGACCTTTGACCTGGGAGCTCTAAAACCTCATGTTTTCATCCTCATCTGTGCCAAATTGAAAGAAATTCACTATGCTATTTCTATTTATGAGTGGAACAAACGGAGGAGAGTGTTAAAAGAGGTTGAGGCACGGCTCCACACCGAGGTCCGCTGTATGAATGTCATATTACCCTTGAGAGTAATCTTTTCTGTGGCTTTGAATATGATGGTAGTGCTGGAGGTATATGTTCTTCCATCACCATAATGCCCATGATGACAGTAAGGAACATTTTCTCCTCTTCTATTACACATATAATGAGGTCCAATGGTCCAATGGCTCGCTCATGATCACAAAAAGGAAAAAAAAAAAAATCTAAATATACCTCCCGGGGAGACTTAGAGCTGCAATTACTCCTCACAGTTCAACACACTGGCTGATTAGAGAATCAAGCTCCAGGTTCTAAGTTCATTTATCCATTTCAGTTTCAATCAACTCCACATAAATCAGAGCTTTAACTGCCTGTTTCCACAGGGGGCCAGTGTTGAGAGGAATTAGAAAGCAGGAGTGGAATAAAATAAACAGGCCACATGTAAAACCTCTAATGTTCACTCCAAAGACACCCAGGTTTTGTGTTTACAGAAAGTATTTTATGTATCTTATTGCATTTGTTCATGTACTAACCTTTGCAGCCTGGTAACCCAGGTTCATCCAGTGCGGCGTGGCAAAGTGCACCGTCTCTGATACGCTGTAGCCACAGCACACTTTAGAGACAAAGGCACCGGGGAAGCAGACCACAAACTGGCCGCTCCGCTGGACTGTACGGTAAACCTTGATACCTTCACGGCACAGCACCTCTGGAGAGATCTGGAAGGGCGAGAAGGAAGAGAAATAGGGTTTTACATTTCTGTGACTGTCATGTAAAATTTAACATGAAATGAAAAACATGACAAACACAAGATATACTGACCATGATGTTCTTCTCCAACATTTCTAGTCCTGGGGTGCCATTGGCCTGAAGCAGTGTATGGACCACCTTGTCCAGCTTAGCCTTCTCCTCAGCAGGGACAGAATACCTGTGGAGGAAAAACATGACAAGGCGTGATTCTTCCAGACGGATCTTCTAGCTTTTTTTTTTTTTTTACACGTTTACAATTTCATACGAGAGTGCAGGACAGGCCAGCACATACTCACCAAATGCAATCAGCACCAGTGTGTAAGTAATCAATATATGGAAGGCGATTTTGGTCTCGAGACCAGCATGAGGTAGAAAAGACCATGCCAATGTTTAGCCAGGGAATGGTCACCCCTGGAAATGCAGAAGGGTTGACAGAGAGAGAAACAACAGCACCAGTTATTACCAACTGTAGAAAACACAGAATGAGTATACAAAGCTAAAAAAAAATTATTTTTACACATATATGTACGATTATATTGCAGGTTAATTTGTCTTTTTTTGAATTTGTGTCCATACCAGGCACAGCACCCAGATGCCTCAGAATGGATCCAGAGTTATTGGGGAGGACAGTGAGGTTCCATCCATGTCTGAAGTTAAGAAAAGAGAGACGGTCATTTTTTCTAACCCAAGAAAAGCAGTGACCGTCAACAGGCGAGACATTCAGTCCAAACAAGAGGGAGTGTTGTGGGAGGTCTGTGGCCTACTTACTTTGAAAATGGCTCTGACTTTCCTGTGGGGAAACCACTGCCATGTGTACTGGTGTCCACCTTCCCACAATGCACTGCCACGTGCCTGTCTCTCTGCTCCACAATCCTCCAGTACTCTTGCTGCAAGGGGGGTAGTGTGGGAAGGGGATAAAAATAAGAAGCAAAAAAAAAAACATAAGATGAAAGCTGTTGAGCAGAAGAATGCATGAAACAGGGTACAGGTTTCAGGTGATCTTTCATCTGACAACCGGTGTCATAAATTTGAGAGCGAGCCACTAGTAGATCATTTTGGCTGCGGCGGTTTAATAAAGATGTTTGCACGCTAACCTCAACCTCAGCAGCCCCTGGTTCCTTGTTAAAGCACATGGTCATGGTGTTCCGCGCTATCCTGAAGAAGTTAGTCAAAGACACCGATTTCCCCTGCAACAAAGAGACAGTAAACATCATGAGTCACATCAAAATTAAAGAGGAGGCTGAGGGAAACAAGGCTCCGCTCCACATAGTTATAAAGCTCAGTCATGGAAAAAACAACTGCAAATGAAAAAAGAAAAAGAAAAAAAAAACATCAGCAAAGAAAATACTCAACCATGAACTGCAACTTCCATGTTTGTATGGGAGAAAATGCTTTAAAGAAAATGTATCTGTAACTGTATTTCTGCTTCTCTATGAGCCTCAACCTCTGTGCGTTCTCTATAAGTCCCAGATACATTTCCCCTGGACTTGACCCTCTCTCCTGTGGACACTCCTGCTACAGAGCAGCTTTGAAGGTGGCCATAAATCTGCCGGGGGATGTATGGACCACGCTGAAAAATGACCTTGCAAATTCCTCATCGTCACAGCGACAGTTTGTCTTCTTCACCCCCCCCCCCTCCTCCTCCCCTCCTCCTCCTCTTCGGTGAGCAGATGTGTGTGTGTGTTTTTAAGTGACTGACATTGTATTTTTAGTATTAGAAAAGCTACAGGGTTGTAAAATAATACAGCATAGCAGTGACCTAGTAAGCACTGACAAGCCCTTCTTCAGGCCAGTCAGTAGCAGCACTTAGCCAAGCCTTTCCTGCTGTAATTAGAGATAATTATATCCTTGACGTGCACTTTGTTCTCTTGATAGAAAAGGTGAAATCTAACCTCCTCTTGGGGGCCGCTCTTGATGAAAAATGCATACAAATCAGACTTGTACAGAAGAGTGATGGGTCATATTTAGACAGGCCTGTCCTGTCAGCACGGTGACAGCCATTCACATGTCACTATGTTGAATAGTGCCTCTATAACTCAGACGTCTATGGACTGTACTGGGTCAAGTCTGTTGACAATATCTCGGTTCCTCAGAGGGAGGTCACACACAGGGATTTAGTTACCAGAAGAACATGGAGGGAGGAGAAGAAAAAAAAAAAAGGGAAAATGGGATCCAGATTCAAAATGGGTGGAGCATTGTCTTAGAATGTGAGAGAAAGCCAACACAGAAACATAGTTATCTTTAATGACTGAAAAACATTACTGTGTAACATCACTTTGTCGAGATGCTGCGGGGAATTCGTGCACACAAACCGTGACGCAGAGTCTGTGCACACAGCATGTACGACAAAGCTGGAATTCTTATATTGTGCTGCTGTGTGTTTGCACGTGTGGATATCTGAATGTACATAAAGAACCGATAGCCTCTGTGTACATGTCTGCAGACGGGAGAACGAGGGCTCGGCAAGAGGGAGAGTGCACGAGGAGGGTGGGCTCGGAGAGAAAGAGAGGGCTGGGAGGTTTTTGTTTTTGGGGGGGGGGGGGTGGGATTGCTAAAAGCAAGGACATGGGCTGAAGGAGAGGAACCATGGGGAGAGGGGCTGGATTAAAAGGGTGGAGAGAGCTGGAAGGGGCGGGGCTTAGAGTGGGCGGGGCAGTGGGGGTGAGGGGAAGGGCTGATTTGGGGGCTGCCTTCTCTCTGACCTACATTTCAGCCAGCCAGAAACAACACAGCTGCTAGCAGGCTGGGGAGGTGGGGATGCATCTACACACACACACGCACACACACACGCACATTTTGTTGACTTGTCTTTATGTTGTGATTGCAGATTTTTGTTTAAATGTATTGGTTTTAACTGTGGACCCCAGGAAGACTAGCGGCGTTCTAGAGCGCAGCTAATGGGGATCCTAACAAATAAAACAAATAAAACACACAAGGCTACTGACCACCTTAACACAGAGACACAGCTTCACAGAAATATTACAATCAATCTACAAGAAGAAGTGCATGATACAAACACTGCTGTCCCTCACTCATACACACCAACATCACACAACAACACTACTCTGCTGCATGGAACCAGGTGTTCAAACCTTTTGTGTTAGCTTTTACAAACCAGAAATGATGTCAGATAACAGCAGGATAATGTCCCTAAGGAAACTGAATAACAATTTTAATAGGAATCTGAATCTTTGCTGTTAACACCAGTAACATTGACCCCAAGAGTCAGAGTGCGCGCAGCAATTTCTAGCAGTGCATATTTTTGTCACTAATGAGCGAGCACAGAGATATCAAAATACTCAAGTTTTAGTGGCAATAAAATTAAAGGCGTCGAGTGTTCACACCTCATGGGTGACATTAGTCTCGAGTCAGATTCTAGTGAGATCTCTGACACCAGCAGTAATGAGGCATTTGAAAACAGCTCAGGTGCTGTCAACAAGCCAGACTGGGTCAGACATTAGCCAGGACAAATAAATGTGGATATTTCTGATTCTATTTAAGGCGTGCTGTGGACGGAAACAAACCTGATGAAAGTAAAATGCTAAAGAAAACACAATCAACAAACTATTGACAGTAGGAGGCAGAGAGACCAGTACAGATGTGCTTATACCTCAGAGCCATAAACATCATTTATGAAAGAGAAGATTAGAAAAAAAAAAGAAATAGACTTAAATTCCAATGTTGAATCGACAGCAAACGTCTTCTCCATCCTCACCTTGTAAATACATTTGTGCTGGTCACTGAGAACGCCCCTGTCCTCCTCCTCCTCCTGCTCTTCTCCATGCTGCCTGTCCTCTTTGCCTTGTTTTTCCTGAGCGAAGAGCCGGCGCCGGCCCGCTTTGACCTGAGCCTCCAGCTCCTTCAGTTGGTGATACACTCCATTGGGGCGCTGGTGCCCCGTCCCGCCCCCCACGATACCGCCTACTAGCCCGTTCTTGGGTTCGTAGCGCGGCAGGACCAGAGCGCTGGGCGTCGAGGAGTCCAACAGTCCCTCCAGAGGGCCCCGACGCGACTCCAGGTTCTTCTTCTCCTGCAGCACCTCGTCCTGCAGTCGGAGGCGCTCCTCGGCGCTGAGCGAGTCATAGGAGAGGATGTACTGGAGGTACGCCTCCTGCAGCTTGGCCAGCCGGTCCTGCGCTGACTTAGGGATGCGCAGAAGATCGGCCAGCTTGGTCCACTTCTTCAGGTCCATCACCTGCTGCATGCCGCCCATGTCGTTGATGAGCTGGAAAAAACGTGACAGGTCCACTTCGCAGCCACCTGTGCAGGGCAGGAGGACAAAGAGACGGTTACTTCAGAGAATGAGTCCGTAGAGGAGTCGCCTCTGGACTCGAGTCTAAACTAAGAAAAAATCTAATCAAATCAAGACTGCCATTTCGGAGCATCTGCTCCTGTGGCTGAATATGCTATTTCCTCTAGCCCATTTCATTTGATTTGGAACAGCCAGTTGAGCTATCAACTTTCAAACTGATGTGAAACACCACAGCACTAAAACAGAGACACAAATTAGTCTTAATGCAGAACTGATCTGCTTTGCAGAGTAAAGGAAGTCATCTGGAACGAGGACATGGCGGCCGGCTGAAGCCACTGGCTGCCAGGTCTCTCTCTGGCAAACGGCCACATAACCGTACTCACACTGAGCTCATCTGTACACAGCGATATACAAACACTACAAACACATGGACATCACCAGCCAGTGTAAAACTAGTACACACACACACACACACACACACACACACACACACACACACACAGTGTCCGTCTGAAGCAGGACTGATTAAGCGTTCATAAAATAAAATGCTGATGTCATAGTGAGAAATGGAAGGTAACAAGGCACTCTGGGGGAAATATTGTTTTTGCAGCCTGTCAGGCCCCTCGCTGTGTTGTTCCACATTGTTATTGTCAACTATAAACAGGAAGATAAAATCAGGCAGAGCGCCACTGAGGCTTTCAGACCTCCACTCACACCAATGGAAGTTGCTATATATTTGATGATATGCTTACTGGCTGCTTTTTAAAAAAATCTTTATAGAACCCAGAAAGATTTGACAAAACAGGTACACCTGCAGGAGACTGAGAAGGTAACTGTGCATCATCTTCTGATGTCTGACGTCCTCCATGGACTGTTGCTTAGCTAAGTCAGTGAGATTTTTTTTTTTCCTCGTTTTGTTCATTCATACATTTGTGAGTCTCACTTACCAATCACAGGTGGCTCATCCATGGTAATGCCCTGAGATTTGAGGTGCTTGCGGATGCAGGCCAGCCGCTGCACGTTGGGACCCCAGCGCCGGCCCAGCATGTGGACCCTCTGCACCTGTGTAACAAAACGCATCTCCTCGCTCAGCTTGCACTCTGGCCGCCAGTCTGGAGGCGGGACAACGCGGCACATGCCAGCCGCCTCGGCCTGTTCCCTCACCGCGTCCAAGTACACCAGGGGGTCCTGGAACTCGCGCGGCGCTGGCCGGAACACAGGGACTTCGCCCAGCGCTGCCCAGCCCTCTGGCCTGCTCCGCTGGCGGTCCCACTCCTTCTCCTGCTCGCGTTCCCTCTGGCGCGTCATCTCCTTCTCACGTTCCCACTCTTTGTCACGCTCAGCGGGCCGCAGCGCTGCGGGTTTCAGCTGTCCAGGGCTGTTGGTGGAATTAATCGGGGAGGAGGAGGTGGTGGTGGTGGTGGTGGTGGTGGAGGAGGAGGCGGAGGAGGAGGAGGAGGAGGAGGAGGATGAGGAGGAGGAGGAGGAGGATGAGGAGGAGGACACGGAGGTCTGTTGGGGGTCTGAGGTAGTGCTGGCACGACTGGGGTTCTGTGGGTGATTCTGGCCTGATGACGGGGAGGAAAAGGAGGAGTTCCGACCATGAGACCTGCTTTGCTGCTGCTGTGCTTGTCGTATCAACATCAGCTTGCCGGCCGACGCCCGCTTGGGTCGCTGGTTCACCGGCTCCGTATTGGCTGCTGGTGTAGAAGGAGTTGGGGTTTGTTGAGGTGGGGGAGTAGGAGGTGGGGTAACATGTGGAGTTTGTTTAGGAGACAAAGGAGTTTCTGATTCATGTCCATTAGAAACTGGAGTGGTAGGGGTGGCGATTTGCGTGGCAGCTTTCTCTTGATTAGCCACCTTCTTGCTGCTGCTGCGCGTCTCCAGAGGCGTCGGCTGAAGCTTGGCCTTCTTCGCCTCGGTGCCAGTGGTTTTGGCTTTCTGCTCGACAATCCCCGTCCCCACCGAGTTGAGCACCACCTCCAGACGCCGCTTGGAGTTACGCAGTCCCTCTCGACCCGGACACTCCCCCTGGCCCTGCTGGCACTGTCTCTGCCCGTCCTCCTTGGCCAGGGTGTTGTGCCGCTGCCCGTTTAGCCTCCCGTTGGGACGGGCACCGGCAGCCACATTGTGCAGCCCATTGGATAGTAGCACCTGTTTGCGGGTTTTTGCATTGCTGTGGTGGGCTGGTGCCGCTGCTTTTCCTGAGTTGGCCAGCCCATTGCTGGCTGCTGGCTGGCTGTGCTGATTGTGATTGTTCGCTGACGATGTTGCCGAGGCGGCGCTGTTGTGTTTGTTGCTGCTGCTGAGTTTGGTTTTCTTGCCCAGTTCTTTCTGTTTGGCTTTGGTGTAAGTGACGTGGCCCTTGGACACGGTGGCTGTGTACTTCTTCACAGTTTTGGACGGCAGTCGGAAGTCGCGGCTCTTTTTGGCACCACTGACAGCTTGTGCCGAGCCCGCCCGCGTCAGCCCGTTCACTTTAGAGACCTGTGATAAACAAGAGGGAGTGGGAGAGAGATGGGACATATTAGATCCGCAGCATTTCAAATATAAAGGAAATATCACTGAAAAACGATTTGGCACATCATGCTGACAAAGCTTAAATCTCAAGATGATCTGGCCTGATCAGATGTCTTTTGTCCTGTGTATCAGATCACATACATGTAAAAGCTAAAAATATTATACAATACAAAAGAAATGTAATAAAAGAACATTCATGCTGCAGTCAAAGAACACATGCACTGCCAATGAAGCTGTGAGCTTTTCAGCTCTGCAATAAATCTTTTGGCCAAAAGTATTTGTGGGAACTTGCACTATTCATTAGAGAACCAATCAACTGTCTGGATTACTATACTTTTCAAATGCAGTGCACTTGTACAAACTGCAGCTCAAACTTTTGATGACTTTGTCAAAACCACATCCTGAGATAAACAACAGTTTAGAATGGGTGGAAAATAAAGAGAGGGAGAGCAGCGACGGCTTCGTGGTCTCTCTGCTAGCAGATGGCTGGACAGTATGAGGTAGGAGGTGGGGTCGCTGGGATGGAATAAGATTCCATTTGAGCAACAACGGGGAAAAAAAAAAACTGGCCTTTTATTTGCTATGGTTTTTTAAAATGCTATCATTCAATTTTTGTGCTATGAATAAAAACTCAGCCTGTGTGTTTCTGTGTGTGTATGTGAGGGAGATAGACAGAGGGAGCAGTGGGAGTGTCTGTGACTGTGTGTCTGTGCATGCGATAGTGTGTGTGCACAGTCTTTGAGGCACCCAGCTGTAGATCAGAGCTTTGGTACAGTGGTGTCTGGTTCCCCGGCCGGCTGGCTGGCTACAGCTGTGGGAAGAGACATGACCACCCTCTCCCTCAGTGGACAGAGCTTTACAGCCGCCTCAGTGCATGTTTAAAACCACTGTGTATTTCTGTCTGTCTTGTTCCAGCCTTGCAGTCTTTTTTTTTTTTAGTATACTCCCTTTTCTCAAAATCACTTCGTATCCAGCATCATCCACTTTTACTTTGCCTGTATGCATTTCCATGAATATCCATTCTCTCTCTCTCTCTCTCTCTCTCTCTCTCTCTCTCTCTCTCTCTCTCTCTCTCTCTCTGTTTTCATGGCCCACTTTCAGTGCTGCCAGGAGTTTCCCATTCCCTCTTCCTTCTCCTACTCTCTTTCCCTTTTGATTGGTGTATATATGTGTGTTGTGTGAGAAAAGGCCCAGCAGAGTGTTTGCTGCTCTTGTGAAGTTGAAGATCAGTATTTGGTTGTCAATATCTGAAGGCTGAGCTGGAGGTCATGCTGCTGTAGTTGTTTTAACATAAAGGAGTATTCTTTTCCCCACATTTTATTTTGAAAACATTTTCAAACAAAATCAAATTTCATTTTCTCTTTGCCTTTACTCATTAACTCTTCTTCTCAAATCATCCAGACAAAACAGGGATAAACTCATTTAGCCATTTAGATAGACAGAGCCTTTAGAAAACACACAAATGTGTATGGATAATCATGTGTGGCTGTCGTCTGTCTACAGTATCTGTAAGACTTTCTGTACATACCGGCTGGAAATGAATCGCAAATGCAAGAAATGAGGGAGGATGGGAGAGATGGAGTTATTAATCACAGTCAGGCGCCACAGGAGGGAGGTGACAGCCGGCCCATTGACAGGTTTGCCTTTGAAGGGCTCTCGTGTCACACTTTGTCTGTGTGTGTGTGTGTGTGTGCACATGTACTGTATTGTGTTCGTCTCAGGTGGCGGGGGGCTGACACAAAGATCAGACCATTAAAAGATAAGGGGGGGACTGAAACCTAACCCTGCCTGCGTCAATCACCCTCCACCCCTAACACACACACACACACACACACCCTTGCAATATAAAAAACAAGAAGTGAGAAGTGAGAAGACATGTTTGCAACAGAGTGAACAGAGGAAAGGTTGAAAGTCTGAAAGAGAACGTAGAATATAGATGAAGGACGGCTGCACAGGGAGAGCTGCCAAATAAGTACAACAGTTTTCATGTGATACTTTCTGTACTTTGTGTCACACATAATGTTCACTTCTCAGAAACAAGCTGTAGCCTACAGTCAGTGTGATTGTATTTATTGGAGAATTAATCTGACACATAATCTCACAACTGACTTATTTCTTATTGTTCCATTTGCCAAATCAATACAAAGTCCAATGTGTGTGTTTATTTAGCGTTCCACTGATGCTGAGAGAGTAAGTAACTGCTAAAGCAGCAGTTGTCCAGACAGCTGCTATATTTATCCAGCCACAGTTTGCTGACAAAGCGTCGAGGCCAAGAGACACACTGTCATGACCGCTTCCTGCCACAGGAGGGCTCAGAGGACCGGCGGTCATTAGGGGGGCTCCGCAGGTCTCTCACTTTTCTCCCTTTAATTATTTGGTCTGGTGAAAGAGGGGGATGGCAAGAGAGTGATGGCAATAGAAGAAAAAATACAGAATAAAGAGGTGGAGGAGGAGGAAGAAAGAAAGAAAGAAAGAAAGAAAGAAAGAAAGAAAGAAAGAAAGAAAGAAAGAAAGAAAGAAAGGATAGTTCATTCCTGCTAAAAGGCACTGGCAGAATTCGAACAGAAATTAAAAGGATGATGAACAGAACAAGAAAGACAATGAAGCCAAAAGGGAAAAAATAGAACGCACGCACACACACACACACACACACACACACACGCAGGCACATACACACACACAAACACACAGACACACACACAGGCACAGGCGCAGGCAGCCGGAGACTGTTCTGGGGTGGATTTCGGTCGCACGTGAGCAGGGAGAGGGGAGGGAGTGGGAGGTGGGTCTAGATGACATCATGTGTTGCTATAGCCCAGCTGAGGCCTGGCAGGAAGATTTTTAACAGGCAACATCTGCAGGAGCCGGCCCTGAGCAGGAGGAGGGGAGCGGGGCAACGGAGGAGGACAGCGAGAGAAGGCCAGCCAGAGGATAGAAGAAGTAGAAGACGAAGAAAGAAGAAAGTTTAACCCTTGAGAATCACTGTCGGCCGACAAAAGATACAATCATCGACTCTTTTTTAAACCTGAAATCAAACGTGGTCTTTGTTTGATGTACTGGAGGTTCTGCGGCTCCACCTGAGCTTCCAATGCTTCTGACAAGCACCTCCTTTAGATTATGAAATACTGTAGCCACCGTAAGTTGAGGTTTATAATGGCTGCAATCCATTGTTTGATAGCATCCAACGCATCCATCACGCAGAACTGTGGTGCAATGACAATCAGGGGGTTAAATCCTACGCTGAACTATAAATCAATTCCTATGCCACACTCATTTACGGCGCGACTGGCGGAACATCTCGACCACGAGACATAAATCCGGCTTAAGCCCCCTTTCCCCTTTGCTGTCTTATTAGAGGCGCAATGTGATGCAGCCCAGGGCAGGTTGACTTTTAAGCAGCTGGAGAAAGGTTACTATGGCCTGGCACTAACAAAACACACCATGCAAAAATCCCTTATATATAAAGCCTCAACCTACAGGGACAAAAAAAAACAAATAAACAAGCCATTCTTGTTCTTTTGTTTGTCATCTTTTGCAATTTTGTACATGTTGTAATAGCGAAAGGAAGGTTAATTGACGTCTGAGGACAAACAACTAAACAAGAAAGTGCAGAGTACTTCTCAAAGGATGCCGACTCGGCTAAATGGTTTGGCCCTGCAAACCCCACCTGCGCTTACTGCTGCGTGCAGCTGCTTTGCTGACATCCTCGCTTTTGTTATTTAATTAAAATGGCTAGAATCATATTGTTTTATAAAAAGGTCCTGTTACGGCACATGTATTTTGTTGATACAAGCCACTATTAAATTAGGGAGAGCTGAATCATGGTGAATTGAATTATGATAATGCCTCTACCCTTCGGTTTTACACACAGAACTCGTAGTTCGCTTTACGGCTACATAATCACTTAACCTTTTATATGGCTTAGTCTGTATTTTCACAGTTGGTCGTGTGTATAAGTGTGTGTGTGAGTGTGTGCGCGTGTCTTGAACACACATGGTTGACGCACATACTGTTCATGCTAATTGGAGAGAGAGAGTAAGAGGAAGAAAAAAAAAAAGCACTAATCCTTCCAAATGATTGGAGCCATGTTGTCAAGGGCAAGATCCGTCTGTTTGACACAGGAACAGAGAGAGCGACAGAGAAAGAGAGAGAGAGAGTGGCGCATGAAGAGAAAATGAATGAGATCGAGAGAGCCGGAGATATAAAGAGAGAAGAAAGGTGGAAATGAGAGTGCAGGAGGAAAAACAAAATACACGGTATGAGAGGAGTCAAAAGAATCACACGGGGTGCCAAGCAGCGAATTGAAAAAGAAAGCGAGAGAGTGGAGAGGAAGAGCCACAGAACAAAGACGAGCGATTAAGCGAGCCTGAAGTTTGTCTTGGCAGGCAGACGCTCTCATTGAGATTCATTGTTGGTTTTTTACTGGACAATTCCAGCCACTTAAAAAAAAAAACCTGAAACACATGCCTGAGTCTGCATCAGCAGCAGAAGAACAGTACAACATCAACAACAGCAACAGCAGCAACACTGCCTGGAGGATGGTATTCAATAAGAAGTGAGAGGGAGGGGAGGAAATGGACAGGAAGACGGAAAAGGAGCAAAACTGGGAGACAGATTATAAGAGAGAGGAAAGACAAGAGAGACAAGTTGCCTCAGCAGACAATTGCGTCTCATTATGTGATCCTAAGACAGACTGCCTGTTTTCTGACTAAAGCCACCTCTGCCCATTCTCTTCCCTCTCCGCTTCTTCTTCTTCTTTTTCTTTGCGGGGTTCCTTGAAACCTGCTAAGTACCATAGAGGGATGCTGGCTTTCACAGCCCCTAGCCAGCACTACTAAATATAGCTGCAGTCACGGCAGGCCAAAACACAATCATTACTCTCTCAGACACGAGAGAGGAGAGGAGAGGAGAGGAGAGGAGAGGAGAGGAGAGGAGAGCGTGAAGACAGGAGCTGCACAAAGATAGGAAAGTAAAGGGAAAGGAAATGAGGTAATAAGCAATGAAAAGGATGTATAGCAGGGAGACAAGAAAGGCACAGGAGTAGTTAGAGGAAATTATTGAGAGGGAGATTAAAAAAAGAAGACGTGGCATCAACGAAAGAGAGGGGTAATTCAAATGGGCCTGATAGCCAAACAAGCATGTTGCTCATGGAGCTGGTTAATGCAGAATATTCCAGCAAATTTAGGTAAAACACACAGTGAATGGATGCTCCCGTCACGTTTTACAAGCCATAGAAACACTTCTATGTTTCCTCTCGTCCGTTCTGTGTGATATTTAGTCAGTACTTTAGTCAAGTAGTGGGTACTTGATGGCATGTGGTTTTCCTTTCATGAGTGTCACTCAAGCATAAGGGACAAGAGTTTCTGAGAAGGTCATGCAGCTCTCATGTTAGAAGGAAAGTAAGGAGGATATGGGTAGATGACCGATAGTCTAGGAACTTGGCTGATCTATATTAAGTCTAGTATAGTTTACACTGTCCATATATGGTGGTGGCAAAAAGACAAATAAACAAACAAACTATCTCGACTGATATTTGTCTCTGATGTGAATGAACCGAGCTCGACACATCACGTGTCCATCTGACTCCTCCTTTAACTGACCTGATCCCTCAATTCCATTATTAAAATTACAGCACCTGCTTGCGTAGCTCCTCTGCAGCTCTCCTCGGTGGCAGCCCATTGGCTGAGCCTCGACCGCTGGCCAGGGCCTGCTGCTCCCTCACGTGCTCCCGCGCCTCCGCCCGCTCGCTGCGCTCCCTCAGGAGGGGCGGAGGTGGAGGCGGAGGAGGCGGCAGCGGCGGGGCAGGCGCATCCCTGCCGTGGGTCCCCGCCTTGGGCCTCGGACTCTCCCTGGTCCCTGCTTTGCTGTGGCTGTTGAACACTGAAAGAGGGGGAGGGAAACAGAAGAATTAAGTGTGTTGCTTTTGTGATTTTTAATTAATACAGGGAGAGAAGGTTGTCTACAAGCACCTCTCTCAGTGCATGAATCGGGCTTGTATTCATCATGAAGACCATGAAAAGACCTTGGGTGTCCTCTTAGCTTTGCTGCACTGTTGAAACTCAGGAATTTATACTGGTTTTATATGTTTTTTTGTAATGCAAGTTCCCATATTTTTTTAAAAATATTTATAGATGGTAAAAAACAAATTAATAAATAAAATACACCACTGTAAAGAAAAAATAAGACCCTGTGGAAAGTTCCCATCCAGTGCCATGGCATGACTACCCTTAAAAGGACGTACAGCTACTATGCTTTTTCAGGCTACCGTCTACATTATGCAAATGCATCCCTGTAGCGCAGAATGGCTTACACACTCCTGGCACCGAACCACAACGATCAAGTGGAAAAGCCCGCACAAACATTGGAGTGACAGGCTTTTGGCTAACATATAGCCCCCAATCAGTGAAATATGCATGATTTAAGGTGTGCATGAAAACGTCTTTATGCTACATGTCAATGAACCTGTTCAAAATGGACGGAGACTACAGCAGCCCCCGGGGATGATGCTAAGCGAGTCGAACAGGAGCGAGGTAATTAACATACACATTTCAATAGCTCCCTCTTCAGCTTTTTTAAACCAGGGTCAATTTGACGTTTCATGGCATTTTAATATCAACAGGCAACAGGCTGTGTGGAAAGAATGACAGGAGAGGCCACAGCGCAAACAAACCGTCTTTACACTACACAGCGTATAGTACGGTATACTTTGAAAAGCAAGAAGTGCGCTCCGTACGCAACCTGTATGTGTCATTTTTCATATCAGTGAATGCAAAAAGTTTTCACGTGTGTGTGTGTGTTATTCATTCATGTGAAGGGTAAAGTGGACCCACAACCAGAAATAAGTGTCTGCGAGCCTCTGGGGCCCCAGCCTCAATAAAAAATGAGAGAAATCCTGACATTTTGAGAAGTGAGCTAAGCAAGAAACGGAGCCCAATAAAAGCTGTTTAATTTAGCTATGTCAACATGGCACATGGCCGAGAGAGAGAGAAGCGGAGAGACGGAGAGCTGATGAATGGCTCACAATGTAGGGCCCTTCCCGTCTCTCTTTACCTCCCAGAATAAGATGTTTCTCACTAATTCTATTTCTCCTTTTTCCTCAACTGCCTGCCCCCCCTTCCCTCACCCCCTTCTCCCCCCTCCCCCCCTCCTCCCTGAGAGCCCATATAACCCTGCTCCTGCTGGAAAGAGCGGGGCCCGAGCTGCATATTAAAGTGTCACGTTTGACACCCATCTTAATACCGCAAAATGTACAAAGGTGTGTGTGTGTCTGTGTGTGCGCCTGATATCCAACACAGTATAAACACTGTCTCAACACTGAGGCAATGGCCCAGTCTTGACTGTGTGTGCACACCTACGTATGTACACACACGTCCGTTTCTGTGTCCTTAACCCCCTCATCTCTTATTGTCCCCTACAAAGTATATCAGCTTATTTCCTTCTTATCTATTTATTTAGCATATCACGGTGAAGGCGCCAAGCTGCTTTGCAAACAGTGTTGGTATATGAGATAAGAAGGGAGAATAAGCTGTCCTCATGCACACAACAAGCCCGGATTTGTTCAAACAGGTCTCCCTGTCCTACAGTTTGTGCTCCTTATACAGAAATATGCAAATGTACAGTTTGTGTTTCATGGCGAGGCTACAGATGTTCTTGTTCGAATGAGAGACAAGTATATGCAACTATGGACCTCTCTCTGTTTTTCTTTCTTAATCCCAAACAGTTTCTCTCCTCCTCCACATTCCACTTGAGAGGATGACAGAGGAAAAAGCTGAGCAAAGCGTTCACCTTTTGAACCTTTTCTGGCGATGATTCTACAGACTGGTGGTGGGGGGGGGGGGGGGGGGGGGTGCATGAAATCCAGCCCTTGTTTCACGGGGAAACGCCTGGTCGGAAGGATTGTGTGTCTCTAAAGTCTGCCAGGGAGGGAGGGCCTCCAGGTTAAAATCGGTTCTCTAAAGCTCTCTATGAATTGTACAGTTGACTCTGATTTAAGATGTTTTATATGCTTAAAAAAATATTTTGCATTATTTCTCTGGACAACAGGTCATGTTTCTGAAATTTGATTTTACAGTGCCAGTCTGTTCTCATAGGCTCAATTGCACGCATCTGATTTCCTGAATGTTGCGCACAAGTGTGTGTATGTGTATTCATCCAAATGTCTATGTGCCCCCAAGGAGTGTACGTAGGCTGTCACTACATTGTGTGTGTGTGTGTGTGTGTGTGTGTGTGTGTAAGCAGAGGGCCCCGGCCAGCTGTTGCAGTGTGTGCATAAACACCTTGTTAGGGCTTAGCAAGCTAAGTGTTAATTGGGGTGGAAAGAGTCGATGAGCTGCTCGACTATCCCATGTGACTTACCCCGTCTCTGCGGTGGAAAAAAAAAGGGCAAACTTGAAATCGCTCTTACTCACTCACATAGAGGGAGAGAGAGGGGGACTTTACTGTTCAAGTTTGTCTTTCCTTTCCTCTGTAGTTATTCTGCTAGTGCACCTACACTCATTTTTTCTTTTTCTTCCATCTATCTTTTCCTCCACTTCCATCCTCTATACAAACCTCCTCTTTTATTATCTCTTTCTTTCCCATCTTATCCCCTCCTCCTCCTCCTCAGACGCTCACACTGGCGGTGTCTGCGGCGCATTATATCAACTCAACCGGAGTATGAAGACAGGAGAGGTGTGTTCCCAATAAAAAAAATATGACATGCTTTTGTTCCGAGCCGGTGTTCTTGTTCCTTACCATGCCCGTTCAGCGGCTGCCTGGCGGGGAGCTTGCCCTTGCGAGGTGTCGAATGGCAGGAGGAGGAGGCCGAGGCTTGGCTACTGCTTCCCCCGCCGTGAGAGTGGATACCACCGCCGTTCCTCACCTCCTCCTCCTCCTCCTCCTCGTCCTCCTCCAGGTCCTCCTCCTCCTGGGAGCTTCCGAAGTAGGCCATGTTGCTGGGCAGGGCCGATGAACCTGAGTGCAAAGAGGTGGGGTGGGGTGGGGGAGGCAGGGAGGGAGGGAGATGAATAATGAAGGGGTAAGCCGGAGATGGAGGGAAGGGAGAGGAAAAGGAAAATTGACAATTTGAAATAAGAAAAAGCTGCTTTACTGCAGATAAAGTCTACATGAGATGCTATCCTGTTTGAACACAAATACACCTTTTCTGAGACCCCCAGTTGTTCATGTGTGGAGAAAATAAACATCTCTTTTTTTCATTTTAATCTCAGACATTGCAGATGAATTAACATCAATGTGTAAGTGGTGAAAAATTTATGTAAAAATAGAAGTTGCTGAAGGGTTTGTGAACGATGGTGATTGTACTGCTGTGTTTTTTTTTTCATCTGTTATTATCCCAGCTGGTGGCCTATTGATGCTTTGTAAACTGCTCTGCACATTGCTGCTCCATTGTCACACACACACACAAACGTGCACACACAGACGCGCGCACACACACGCACAAACACACAGAGCATAATGTTTGAATAATTTGCAAAGCCAAAGCAGTTTTAACTTCAACAGCATTTGCACTTTGCCTGAATCAGGCCAAACCTGTCAGCTCCTCAAATCTCACACCGATAAGTTGCTTCTATGGGAAATATCATTTATCACCTGACCTTGATCTTTGTTCCTAGTGTTTATCCTTTTTTTCCCCATTTATCCACATCTCTTATCCATTTTTTTAGTTTCTTGTTACAATGTTGTGAGAGTGTCAGTGTGAGACATTAGTATTAGCGGTGCTGCTGCTGCTGGGGAGATCACTGATGCAGAGGGAGAGGGGAGGTGATGAACACACTCTGATCGCTACAACTGAAGCCAGAGCATTAGGAGCATATAACAAGTCAAATCTTCCCACGGAGACGCTCGATGTTGACAGTTTTATTGAGACATATATACACTGTACATGTGCTCAAATATCTAACTCTGTAAAAGAGTTACTTTAGAAACGAAATAGTCTCGCTCTCTTGCTGCCGAGCTAATCCCAAATCTGTCGCTTTCACTCTTCCAAAACAGGATTACTGTCAATCTCTCCTCGTACCCGCAGACGAAAACTGACGTTCCCTCTCTTTCCTTTTTCTGTCACACTCAATCACTTTCATTGTCATCTGTGAGAAATTTAAGTCACTACATGCTGGAAGGAGGCAAATGGCGTTTGGCATTGGACGGCCTATAATGTTACCTCAGTTAGCTGAACGTAGACACACACTCGCGCTCATAAAAGGTCATAAAGCCCAAAGCTATGTTATTAAATCTCATAATGTTGCACTCGTAAATCAGTGTGCAAACAGCTGCTCCAGTCATACAGATGCGGGAATTTATTAAAAAGAAGAAAAAAAAGGCGGCCTTGTGGAGAGCGGCAGTACTGACTGGCAATGTATGTTTGGACAGAAATATAAAAATATATAGACATGGGCAGAGTTGTAAATCATTTTTACTGTATCATGTGCCAGTGTGCTTCCAGTAACATTAAAAACGGTGCTGATCTTTGCCACAAATTGACTGCACAGACCTCCGAGTGCAAGATGAAAATTAGCAGTCTGCACAACGTTTGCATTTTCTTTAAGCGAAGTGGAGTGATCCATTGATGACCTTCTGATTCCAAAGCATCGTATTGGCCTTCTCCCTCAACTATCACAGTGAACATGGACAATACGAAGAATACACATATTATACCTCCTGTCTACTTATACACACTATGGACAATGGGCAATACAACCTATTGTTTATTGTAAGCTATGTACACGTGTGTATACATGAATGTGTGTGAGACCTCGAGTGACTGACGAAAGGTCAGAACTCCGGCAAAATTCAATCTCTACAATTAGGATTCGTCATTTTTATAATTGCATGTTTGTGACTGTTAATTGACAAGAATGTTTGGTTATGCAACATCCTCATAGCTTCGATTAAATCCGGCTGTTTATTAGCAAGAAGTGCCAGATTTTTATGAAGTTGTGAGTCCTTTATGACTAAATCAATTGCATGGCATGAGCAACTACTGTGGTTTTTATGACCCTTTCAAGGGGCACAGGCATTAATGGGAAGCAATGTGCGATTATATGTCAATTAAAATAATGCTAAGCTTCCTGCGAAAAACAGGCTGAATTCAGTTAGCCTGCATTAAGCTACTTCAAATTACACAGAGCGAATTAAGAATTAGCCGAGGCAATTATTTAATTAGCGCACTTGCTGTGGAGAGTGCTGAATACTTATCTTAGATTTTACACATTCAATACATTATTAAGTGGCTTAATTAAAATGTAAAGATAACACCAAAATAATTCAATTTTCTAACAGATTTACACCAGGGTACATCTGATTTCTATAAGAAATAAATCCAGAAATTCACAGCAAAAATACTCCAAGGAATTCACGAGGTCTCTATTTGGACAACATGACTTGGATTGAAGGGAAAATGCTCATTCATTAGGTCATCATCAGAGTTATGTAACCACGCACAGAAGCCGGTGAGGGCTGAGTAACTGTTTAGTAACCAGCACTGTGTAATCAATATCTGTGACACACACACACACACACAATCGCATCTGCTGCAAAGAGCTTGGCTTGGATGCAGTAAACATTTGTGTGCAAGTGAGTGTGTATGTGCATGTGGTTACAGTCAGTGCTTAAATGACACCCTGGCTAAGCCTGGGCTTTCTAATGACAAAGGAGAAGACATGGTGCAAGGCTTAGCTGCTGCTAACCAGCACCACACACGGCAGAGAACTGTCCAATCCTGAAGCATTTTTCCCTAAATGGCCCACGCTGAAGAATTAAAGTCTTTTAAGAGAAGACACGAGCACCAAGCTAGAAAATCCCTGTTCTTTCTGCACCGACAAAGTGCTGTAAATCAACTTCTTAAATAATGTTGATGTGACAGATTATTTTCTCCGTCTGTGATGAGCACAGGATATTATAAGCACACTGAAATCATTATTCCACCATCCTTTTCTTACTGCATCTTTGAACTGTGCACTAACAACTATTACTGGCCAGTCTGGGGACCTGTGGTTTCCACATGTCACTCTGCATTTATTTTGCAAGCCTAGTTTAAATATCGTACTTGTGTCAAAGCTTTCCAAGCACTAAAAAAGTAGAGCCTGGTAATAATAAGTCTTGTTGTGCCTTGGATCTGACTTTTCACACAGCAGCTCTGCCAGTTTCTAATTATCTCCTCAGAGAGCTGAAGAGAGAACAATCTGTAGTGCCAGCAGATTCCCTGAACAGATATTAATGGAGTTTTTACCTGCTCTCTTTAACTTCAAAAGGAGGTCTATAGGGCAAAAAGTAACTGTTGGAGAGCAGTGAAATATTACTTTTACGTAATCCACAGTAACCCGCGTGGTAGGTGCTGCTTCTCTGCAGGCTGGGACAGAATCTCCCGTTGCCTCTGTGAGTAAGAAGCTTGGAAAACAGAGTCCAGTGTGTGTTTTTGTTGTAGTTCCTTGGCATACAGCATCTGAAGAAGGATTCAGACAATCATAAGCGGCTGAGCCCATGTTTCAGAGCCACTTTGCAGCAAAGTTTAATTTTCTGGCTTTCAACCAGTGGATCAGACCGGGAGGATTGGGTGGCATACACATATACACACACTCACAAAGTCACACACAGGGCCTAAAGACGCACAAACACACGAACAAACACATGCAGAGACACCTCGTTTATCTTGGCGACAGAGCAAACGCTCCTCTCTTAGACCAAACAAACACACCGAGGCAGCACACACACTGGCCCAATCAGCTTCTAATGACTCGCTTCATTAGCTAAATGGCTGTAATTTACTGCCCTGAACAGGGGTCAGTGGGCCAATGGCAAACAGACCTCAGGGGCACCCAGGGGCAGAAACTGAGGGAGGGGTGCGTGCTTGTTTTGGGGGAGGCAGGGAAATGGATAGGAACAAGTGAAAACGTACAAACATGGCAGAAAATGTGTGTGTGCTTTTATAGTAAAGTTGGGCGCTTGGGATTAAATGCATTTAATACATGATCCCCAGAAGTCTGAGAAGGCTAACGTTCATATGGAATAAACTGAAAAGAGGAAGAGAGACATAAGAAAGTGTGAAAGAAAGAGAAAAAAGAGGAGAGGCAGAGGAATACTGAGTGGTACAAGACAAGGACCAAATAGACTGAACGGATGTCACGACCTCTGAGCATTATTCTATTCAAAGAAATAATGAGACTGTCTAGGATTCTGAGGAGACGGAGGAGGGAGAGAAAGGGAGAAAAAGAGAGGCGGACACAGGAACGAGCCTGTCCAACACATCCAGTGGTCAAATACTGACCACTTGCATCCCGACTACGGGAGCAGCAGCAATACGCCTGGGGCCAGCACCAGAGATTTACAGAATCCGTCTCTGGCACAGAAACCCTCAATCCATCAGCTCCTAGAGAATACACACACACACAAACACAAGGATACACACGCATACACATATATACGGTGAAAACGCACAACTCAGGCCTTCTCCAAGATCTCCAACAGGGCTTGAGCCCAATCCCCCAATTACACCATCTTTTCATCCACCTCATTCCAACCGCAGACAAATCATAATTAGGTCTGAAAGAGTCTATTAGGATTGTCATTTTTAACAGGGCTTTGGGTGGGTGGGGGGGCATAATTACAAACCCTCCATTCTCTGGCTACCCTTCTTTTGTCCCCTTAACTGGAACTGAAACAATGAGGACAATTTAAATAGTCAATCAAGAGGGTTTAGCTGCCATGGGGACATATGGACACGCTGACTTAGAACAAAATGCAGCATGTGTGCGCAGGAAGCACAAGGCCTGTTTTTAAGAGAAGGGTCGGACAAATGTAGGTTTTTCTGGCACTGAGAGAAAAAAAAAAAGTTATCTCCCCTTCTGGCTGAGCTGTGCCAAAACTCTTCATCAGTCTCTTAGGAGAGAGACAGAGAGAGGGAGACTGAGAGAGGGATTACGTCTCCAATTGACATTCTTCGATGTCAACGAAACCATTAACCCCCACAAACAGCGGCTCCGCACTCGGACGAGAATACA
The DNA here is from genome assembly GCF_905171665.1 of Trachurus trachurus. Taxonomy (NCBI): domain Eukaryota; kingdom Metazoa; phylum Chordata; class Actinopteri; order Carangiformes; family Carangidae; genus Trachurus; species Trachurus trachurus. The sequence continues at coordinate 17,932,486 of NC_139904.1, read as the reverse complement.
GAATCAGCCGGCGCTGCCTCGCCAACTTCTGTGAGCATCGTCAGCAGCAAGGAAGTCGCAGCTCTACACAAACACTTTCCAGTATTTTTTTAATCAAACAGCAGGCATACATTAGAGGGGAGAGAAAAGTACCTTATCCCTGAGGGAAATTCGCTTGTCACAGCAGCAGTGCACTTGAGAGACACACGAGTAGCTGTTGGACTTGAAAATCTATTCCCCGGAGTGACAATGCGTTTCTAGTTAAACGAGATTCTCGGGGAATAAAAATACCATCAAACAAAATCAGACCTAACAAACCAGCTACAAAGATAACAAGTCCTAAATTATAATTCACTTAATTCCACATTTATCTCACACGTGTAATTACGTACTTGGAATCTGAGGTCTTTGGTTCACTAGGTCAGAGCTTTGGGGTTATGTAAGCAGAGCAGAGACACTGGCCTCACTGAACCCGCGGGACAGGGAGGGAGGGAGGGGGGAGAGAGAGCACGCTGGTGCTAGCAGGCATGTGGATGAGGGCCCAGGGGGCAGAGAGGTGGCTGCAGCAGTGGTGTACATGCACCCTGGCACACTGACACACACACACACACACACACACAAAATCACAGGAAAAAGAAACACAAAATTACACTCCTGGAAATTAATCTTATGTAAGAGACTTATTTCCAGGAGTGTGTGTGCAGACAGTTGCTTATTTACCCCCTAATCTATTCTTATCTCATGTATGTCAATGTGTATTTTGTGCGTTTGTGGGAGTGTGTGCATGTGTGTGTATTTTAGCCTGACTGAGAACAAACTAACTAAGCTTCTTCTTGCTTAAAATGTAAAGTGAGGGTAAGAAAACAACCATTATAACCTTTATACCTTTGTAAATTGTGCAGTAAGTTCAACTCCATGACAACAATCATTCCTGAAAGACTTTGCGTTCAGTTAATTAGGAGTTTATGTTAATTTGAAACGAAAACCATCAGATGATGAAAACAATGTGATAAAAAGGCACATAATCTGAATGTGTATTACACCGCCTCCCTCTGCTCCTCTCGGTGCTGCCCCCACCCTCGGAGCGGCAGCACTGCAGCCTGTAGGTTACCAGAGGCAGACGGGGCCAGAGGCAGACTGTCTGGCTACCACCCAAATGGCTTTCTCCATGGATATAAACAGCCCAACTACAGGCCTGGACCACACATAAACACCAATCTCAGAACACAGGCGAGGGATGAGCGCTCTGGCTTGTGTGCGAGTGCGAGTGTGTACACGTTTGCTGGAGTAAGAGATGAGCAGTGAGATAAATACAGAATATAGGCCCTAGACAGTGTGGGTGGTGAGCATACATGGCGTGCATCCTTCTATACAGTAGACAGAAATCTTGTTTTTCCCACTTCTCCGTCCAGTTACTCCCACGTTGCATCAGAATAATCTGGCACCCCTGCTCCCCCCTGGAGGAATTAAAAATAACTTTTCCTCAGATACAGCAACAATACGACCATCACCACCACCAGCAGCAGCAGCAGCAGCAGCAGCAGTCAGCCAATCCATTATCACGGCGAAACAGATCCCAAAAGAGTAAAACACTATCAATTACAAGCTTGAATTTGTTAGCTGTAATTTCACAACACTGAGGGACACAAAAGCCCCCGCTTTCACAACATTTGTTTCTCATTTCGTTGCTCACTTTATCACTTCGAAAATCCTTCATGTTCCAACTACTTTCATGTCGCTGTCAGAGTGAGTGATGGATGGGAGGCCTTTGGGGTGGATGCGTAATGTTTATCAGATAAGATAAGCAAATACTGCAGTGGGTGTGTGGGGTGTGTGTTTACACTTTGTGAACGTTTGACCTGAGATGAATCCCAGAAATCACCACAGACGGGGGCTTGAGGGTGGAAACGTTGCTAAATGTCCCATAAAAAACTTTTTTTTTTCTTTAAAAAGGGGGAGGTTAGAAAGATTTCTAGATCAAATTGAAAAAGAAAGAGAATTACAGGCATAATGGATTTGAGATATCCATAACACAGCCAGCAAATCTGTCAGAGGCATTTTGGGAGCAGACATGAAGGAGCCTAATGTGTGTGGTGGTCACATCACCAGAGACATGTATCAGAATCCTAAAGGGGATTGAGGGAGGTGGGGGAGTGTTTCAGACGATATCAAAGACTTGAGACGCTTTGAAAAGATTAACCAGGGTAACACAGATATCCTCACAGGCTGTGTCACGTCACACACCCTGGATGCCCGACGTGTGCTGCAGGTACACACCGAGGCACTGACACGCACGCACGCACGCACGCTCCCGATGGCAGGGCACGCAGGAGATAAGCAGCAGCCAGGCGACATCAGTGGAGAGCGTGGATTTTCTCTCATGCACATGCTTGGACACACACACACACAGACACACAACCTCAAGGGCTCAGCTGACATTCTCCCATGTCCCTGTCTTGGTAAGGGTCCCAGCATATGGGTCATATGAGAGGCCAAGGGGAAAAACAGAGCAGAAGAAGCCCGCACAGGAAAATGTCATCCTCACAGCATGGATAGGACACACACACACACACACATTATGCATATACACATGATGCACTGTCTCCTACTTTATTTGCTGTGTACATTAACGATCTAGCCAAGCAAATCAAACATCTGCATTGTGGAGTAAAGTGTGGAGGAGAGGAAGTTAGTATTTTATTATATGCGGATGACATTATTTTGATGGCAGAAACAGAGGTTGATTTACAAAGAATGTTGACATGTGCAAGCGATTGGTGTAAAAAGTGGAGACTCTTGATAAATGAAAAGAAAACAGAAATTATGCATTTTAAGAACCCTGTTAAGCAAACAAGTGATTTCCAATTTCATTTTGGAGAGTCAAAATTGAATTATTCAAGAAGCTACAAATATTTGGGTCTCTATTTGGATGAACATATGACTTTCATGAAGGGATCATCGCTACTGGCTGAGTCAGCAAACCGGGCACTAGGGGGTGTTATAGCTAAAATAAAGACCCTGAGGGATGTTGGGTACTCCACCTACTCCAAATTATATCAGAGTTGTGTGTGTCCAGTGTTAGATTATGTAGTAGGAGTATGGGGATTCAAACAGTACCCTAAATGTGAGGCTGTGCAAAACAGAGCCATGCGGTATTTTCTTGGTGTACATAAATTCACACCAACACTAGCCGTTATGGGAGATATGGGCTGGGAACCCAATGAGGTACGGTGGAGTGTATATATGGTGCGTTTATGGAATAGGATACTAGGATTAAATCGTAACAGGATTGCAAGAAAAATCTTTGAGTGGGACACTCTGACCAATGGGGCTTGGGATAGGGACATATATGACATCTTGCTGAGAGCTGGATATGAAGACCATTATTATAATAAAGAGAAAGTTGAGATTAACGTATTAAAAGAAATTATTTTTCAACGAAGTAAAGATAGATGGGCATTAGATATCTGGGGTAAACCAAAGCTGCGTACTTACTGTGAAATAAAACAGGTATTTGGCCCAGAAAACTATGTTTTGTATAATTTGTCTAAAAAGAAAAGATCCCTGTGTGCTCAATTGAGAGCTGGTATTCTTGGTCTTCATATCGAGACAGGCAGATATGTTGGCACAGCAGAAGATGATAGAATTTGTAACTTATGTGACATCCGAGAGGTGGAGAATGAAATGCATTTTGTGTTCTACTGTCCTTTCTATGACTCTACAAGACAAAAATTATTTAGTAAAGTAGATCCAAATAATGAATTTGTGTGGTTGGACGATGCTGAGAAGCTAAAACTTCTTTTTTATTTGAATATTTTTGCATTTTCTTTGTTTCTTGAAGAGGCTTGGGCAATGAGACGAAGAGCGATATATTGTTGAGTACTGAAAGTAATCTGAAATTGTTTATTTATGTCACACCTGTGTGGCAAGTAACACCAACAGGAAGGACTGTCTAGTTTTTGTTTTTTTTGTATTTGTTATTGTGTCTTGTAATCCCATATGGGATGGGCCACAGTGGTGGCATGACACGAAAATAAAATATTCATTCATTCATTCATTCATTCATTCATTCATTCATTCATTCATTCATACACACAGAGCTAAACTGGGTCTATAAATACAGCAGTAAAGCAGGGAGCGGCAGAGTGGAAAAAGCCCAGTGGAAAACCGTTCAATTGTTAGCTTAGCAGCCTAGCTCTAAAATTAGCATTAGCAGCACAGCAGAGAAGAGGCCTAGAAATCAGCCTGCAAAGCACCAATCCTAACCTTAATTATAAAGGAAGACAGCATCAAGACTGAGTCAGGACCAGCCACCCGCACCTCATTAGTCTACCACTCCACACATGAGGGGTGGGGCTGGTTTAGCACCCAGAGCTTAGAATAATCTCAACTTCAAAGAATATGGTACATTATATCATTAGCCTATGTAACGCCTTGGCCTATATATGCAAATCAAAGCCCCTCTCACCGAAGGCTTCAGTCACTTTTAGCAACCTCCAATTATATGTTCCTGAATGAGCCCCTGTAAGGTGAAAATGACATCCCATAATAAGGGTATTCTCATCAGAGTGGCAACGTATAGCTCATCACGTCCCAACAGACTCCAATCTAAATTTGCCTCTTCTGAATCTTTAGCCTACTTTGTGAAATGGGCAGAGGTTAATAATGATAACGATAAATTAATCTGAAGCAAACGGTTTTGTCTTCCAAATGAGTTAATTTCTGGTTTGCGAGGGTATGTTTAAGGAAGGAAAAAAAAAGGTGAGTGGGATATTCAACAAAGGGTAACACTGAGATAGCAGAGAAGTCACAGCCAAGGTTGTTTGAGAAAATTGCTGTAAACTTTTTTTTCATTACTACTGTTCACACCTTGAATGTGACACTCGCTCTTCTTTCCATATCTTCTGTTCTTTCACAAGAAAAAAGAAGTGTTTAACATGATGACTTAATGTGCAGTTTATTTAGGGGTGTGATAGTGTTTGCAATGCATTCAACTCAAAAAGACAGAGTGTTTCCCGTTAGGACACTCCCAATAAACAATGCTGCTGTCTGTGGCTGGCACACACACACACACACATACCAAACTGCTAATTGCCCTGTCGTGGATTTTACAGTTTATTTGACATCAAAGGTGCGACATAGCGTCCATGAACCTGTGTGTAGGGTGTGTGACTGTGCGACTACTCTATGCACAAACAGCTGCTGTGGTAGAAGGTGATAGGCAGGGTGTTAAAGAGACAGATAGTTGTTGAAAGGTATGAGGGGGGAGACGTGTAAGCTGATGAAATGCAGGATAACCTTAGCCTTGGGCGTGCGCACAGACATTTGTACTATGTATACGTGGTTTTGTCTGTGTGTATGTGTGGGCGTAACGTGATTAAATCCGGACTTGAAAAGAACCTATTATATGTTCTCTTGAACTGCTTATGTGCATGTGTGTGTGTGTGTGTGTGTGTGTGTGTGTGTGACATCTAAAATAAAGACTAGGGCAAAGTGTTAAACCACACTTCAGGTTTCCCTTTAGATGTTTACATGAGATAATTCATCTCAGTGCAACCAAACGTCAGCACCGAGCTGCACATACAGTACGACATGTCTCGGGAATGCTTGGTTCTGATATTTGGCAGTCGGCTGGGTGTCTTCATACGCTTGTTATTAGACAGTTAAATAGCAGCAGAATGTTGTCCAGCCTCTGAGGTAATGTGTAGCAGAGACCTGTTAAAAAAAACCTCTAATATTAGAACAAGACGTATCTGCTTCTTTCTTGTTCAACAACATCCCTCCAGCTCTACTGCAGCTCGTAGGTGTGCATGTAATTATGTCTCCATCTGCTCCACTCCGCGGTGTCTTACCTCTGAGGCAGAGGAAGGTGAGGAAGTCCTCTGTCTTGGGCTTGCGCCTGGACAGGTCCTGAATGGAGGAGGACAGCGATGAGGAGGCGAGCAGCGTGAGGGACGAGGAGGGCACGGTGGCCAGGCCGGTGGTCAGGCTCGCTGGCTCGGCCACTTTGACGGGCGTGGTGCTGGGCGAGTTGGGCTGCGACTGGGCAAACTTCCTCTGAGCCTGGAGCCGAGGCCTGAGGGGGGGGAGAGACAACAACAACAAGGATGAGAGTGTGAACTATGTGATATGTGGTGTTTAATTACAGCCGAGCAGAGCTGTGTTCGTTCAGCTGAGAGGGGTGGGAAAATATGACAAAAAAAAAAGAAGACCACCATGACTGCTAGAGATTTCCAGCTCCACGTTCACATGACGACAATTATGAGCTTATTCACACAATAAATCATGTTGATTTTCAAATAATAAAATATTATTATCATACAAAACAAACACACAGAGAAGCTGCTATTATATTAGCCCAGTGTTATTATAGTAGACCTTGTGTACCTGCTGATCATTTATCCCTACACATCTTGTTGTCTGCAGCTGATTAAAATCTCACACACACACACACACACACACACACACACACACACACACACACACACACACATACAGTTTCTCTCATATATTTTCATCATTGCTGTGGCCCTTTGTCTATTGTTTCACTGTAGAGTGTATTGCTCAAACAATTACCCTGTAGTGAAGAACGGAATGGAGCATGAGCTCACGATCACTTGGGAGGCGCAGGCACCCACACACTCTCGCCGGCATCTGACATGGTCATTCAGCGTGTGTGTGTGGGTGTTTGTATGTAAATGTGTGTTATTTACATGAGTAAATTACAGGTGCATGGAAATGTATGCATGTAGCCGTTGCTGTTTCGCTCCTGTCGAGCTCTGGTGGAAGGTAATTAAGGCGTCTATAGGACGGCACCAGAGCAGCTGATGATAACCAAATACACAGGACGCATCTGCCAAAGGAACAACACAACAACTGAGACTCCTCATCTCTGCATCTCTCTTCATTGCTTTCTCTCTTTTGCTCCCACCTCTTTCCCATCTTCCATTATTTCCCCCCCCCCCTTCTCTCCTTGCTTTCCTCTGCAGTCCACAAAGCCTTTGAGATGTCTTTCATTTTTCTCCACGCTTGTCTCTTTTCTCTCTTTATTTCACAGTGTGTGTCAGTGGAGGCGAGGGACGGAGGAGAATATTAAAGAAGTGGATGTCTGAAAAAAAAAAAGGCTTTGGACTCACTTGCCTACACAACCCATGTGCAAGCACACACACACAGCCTTGATGTCTAGACACATGCGTGCACATACACAAACCATTTGTGTTAGACTTCTCAGGAGGTACGTGAACCAGCAAGTGGCCTCAATCGATTAGCGCTACTGTGTGTGTGTGTGTGTGCCTGAGTTACGCTATAAAGGTTGAGAAGCAGTAATAGAAGCAATGTGATATCCTAGTATTATTTGTCAATTTGCCGCAGACAGGATTGAAGTCAGGGAAGATAGGATCATGTCTGGACAACACCCACAATGCATTTGGCGCAGCCACTGAAAGGTGCACAGCTCCGATTACACTTCAATCAGAGAACAGTGCGGTGTCAAAACGTGTCAATTTCCTGCCGTGACATGGGTGTAGGCTCGATATGTGAGAAATTGAGAGATGATTGCATACACATCGTCAAAGCATCGAGTTCGAGCGCAAGGTGTGAGGAAACTGAGCACACAGCTGTTTGCACACGTCCTGTTTGTTTACACTCAGACACTCTGTAAACAAAGTCGTATCAGCTGGTATTCTACAGAACAAAAAAGTGATCAGCAACTACACAAATTCCCGTCATCCTTCAGATCAAGGATAGGTACGAACAGGGAGTACAGGAAGTTTTCCCCTGGTATCACAGAACAAATTATTTTCTATTCAGTTGGAAAAACAATATAAAGCAGACGCTTCATGTAAGACTGTGATGGATTTGAAAGATAAAATTTGAAGAGCTCCCAAAGAATGAAGGGAGGAAAAAAAACAGAAAAATAAAATTTTGAGTTGTCAACCAGTTTAGATAAAGGATCTAATAGTAAAAGGGAGCAAATTACAGAGAGAGGAAGAGACCTGACAGAGACAGGGGAGAAAATGATCTAAAAAAAATGATCAAATCTGAGAAAAACGAATGGAGCGAATAAACCAATGAAAATCAAACACTTTAGAGAAGAGGTGTGATACACAGCAAGAGAGACAAGTGCAAAGGGTGAGTGAAGTGTGAGAGGTAGAGCACCTCCTCTTCATTTCACACATCCACATTGTGTCTGCTAGGCTGGCCTTAAGCTGCTGCCTGACTGAAGAGACGGAAAATGTACACACATCCATAAACTTCTACAAAACGCACAACTTGCTTACCGGGCTTCAAGTCAAGTCTTTCCCCCATGAAACTTCACGCACACACACTATGATAAAACAAAGCGCTTTGGCCATGGGACCACTAGGGATAGAGAGTGCAGTCACTGTCAGAGGATGGAGGGGGGATGAGGCCAAAGTGATGGAGAGAGGGGGGGAGAAAGAGAGGGCCACAGGGAGGCTGATGTGCAAAGGAAAGTTAAAAGAGAAGAGGTTTGCATGACTGTAAGACTGGGAAGGAGGTTGTGAATGAGAGGATAAGCAAAGGAGAGGGGAAGGAAACTGAGAGAGAAGGAAGGACACAGTATAGATCACAGTTAGGTAACTCTAACCACAAACATGCCACAACATCCAGTTTGGCAATTCGACACAGTGCATTTACATTCTGCTGCACACAGGCACACACCGAAGATGACACTTAAGAAAATAGCATTTTGACATTAATGTAATTCTTTAATGCATGGCAATGTGTTTACATAGACGTATGTATTAACATCTGCATGCATGTATTCATGGGTGTGCAGCTGCTGCTTTGCTATTATGGGGTTCAAATGTGCAAATGTGCAGCCAGCCATCCACGTCCCATTGTCCTATAAATTCAGTCGTGTGTAATCACACAGGGAGGGAGGGATGTAGACTAAACTGAGCTAGGAACACTTCTTAAAAACAGCAAGCAGAGGAGGGAGACTGGTGACTCTGTGGTAAGACAAACCCTGGATAGCTTTATTGCTTCAGCCTTAGATGAACAGAATCCCATTCAATGGCTTAAAGACAGCCAGACAGAGGGGGATAACTGACACACATACACACAAAGAAAAAACAGAGTATGACAACAGAAATAAAGCACAAGCGATTGTGCAAAAGAATGAGGACAGACACAGATGAGCTAATAAAGCAATGTGCTTACTACATCCTGTCTAGACAGTCAAGAGCCTCAGGTTTTCCAGGGAGAATCCTCCGTTATCTGTTACCTATTAACTAACATGGGAGATATGCTGGGGGGCCTTTCCCAAACTCAAACAAACACTGGAAATACGTTTCTAGTTACAGGTAATTCTCTAGTAATTGGACCAAATTCTGTTTACATTATGCATTTTCGGTTGTCATCTTCGTTCTCTCCGTTTTAAAATAGTATGCTAACGCAGGAGACAGGGCTAATAAAAAATGCAATAAAAAAAGATCTGCTTCACTGATGATGTAATAGTTTGGCAGGGAATGTAGAAGCCGGGGAAACAGATGAATACAACGTTGGGGAAACGACAACTTCAGAAAGAAAAATAATTATTCTAAAGATGACACCTCTCCGGTTTGAAAACAGCACTTGAATGGCAAAACAGCTTAGTGTTGTTATTCTTAATGTGTGAGAAAATTAGGGCATAAAAAACAATTACGGTAACACTTATTGAACAAATTCAAAACAATTCATCCCCCAAAGTTTTGCCAATATGGGCCTATTGACGGCGTGCCACATGGCTTTAATTAACAGCTGAGGAGACAATCTTGATACTTGAGGTTCAAGTGCAGCAGAGACTTGCAGACAAAACACACACAAACACTTCACTTCCACACTTCCCAAGGTAAATATTGAGAAATCAGCATGGGAACAATTTGCAATGACATGACTGTTTTTTGTTAAGTGCTGCAACTGCACTACAGGCTGAGGGTAACACGAGCCTATGATTTTGCCCTCTGTCTGCCCAGTGTGTGTGTGTGTTCGTGTGTGCACGCAAGCCAGGGTACACCATGTTCCCAAGCGTGTTGGGCTATAGAATAGTCACTGGTATGGTGCCCCAGTAGGAGAAGTGAGGCCCATGTAAGTTAAAATTAGCCTGATTGCCCTGATTGAAGGAGAATGAGAGGAGAGCCACAGAGACACACGGAGGAAACAGAGATCCAACAGCGGTAGAAAAAGCAGAGATTACAACAGGATGTCCCCATTCATCCCTTTCTAATCCACCTTTCATCCATCTCTTCCTCCCTCCATCCCTTCCTGCCACCCCCCCAGTCATGTACCCTTCAAAGGGCCGCTCTAATGTCTAATATTACACATGCCACGGTAGCTGCCGGAGCATTGATTATCTCTGAGAGAGACAGAGTGAGAAAATGTGACAATCCTGTCACCCAGCAGTCCTGGGAAAGGAAGGCGGAAAAAAAAGAAGAAAGGAGGAGGATAAAGGGCCATTTGATTTACCTCCAACACATATAAAATGTAGTCAGACGAAAAATGGGGTGGAGCTGGTGATGAAGAGGCAGAGGGGCCGGGGACAAGAGAAGGATGAGCTACAGTCAGAGAAAACGGATTGTGGTCACCACGCAGCCGTGGACGGACGCGCACGCATGCACATGGGCGCTGTCAATCAAAAACACGGCGACTTCTGGCTCTGTCCCTTCAGTCTCCATTTCATCGACACCTTTTTCGAGTGATGACCGTTTCCATAGGAACTGCTGCGATGGCAGGACTCCTCCTTGTGGTCATCTTGATTTATCCTGCATGGTTGTGTTTGTGAGCAACACACAGCCTATACACTCTCTACTGAGTACCCCTGCATCTCTGACCCCTGTCGGTAAAGCCAGTAAAAAGTGAGTTCATCTTAACACTCCAACCCCAACTGCTCTTAAACCAGTTCACTGTCAGCCACATCACATCTGCAGGGAGCAGGAAACTAGATGACTAAGCACATTTGCCTGCACAGCCGACAACAGCTGATTTATTAAACAGCACATCAACTCATTTGTGCATAAAATACTTATAATAGATGCAACGGAAAATACTTTAAATGCCAATTAGGCATGGGCCGATTGTTGAAAAAGCCGCCTCCAGTGCATGTTTGATTTATTGAATAAGCTGCTGGCTCAGCATATCGGCAACTTTCAATTCTTTATGTACATGAAATATTGATGTATGGAGTCCAACACATGCAAGTACAAGCCATATATAATTTAGTACAGCAGAAGAGACAGCTAAGAGACATAAACACTGTCAAGACTTCAACAGCAGCGCGTAATAGATGTTTTAATTCCTCAAGCCTGGGAAAACATTTCTAGTTGCTATTTTGACATTTGTGTTAATGGGTGAAATCTAGCTCGACAGAGGGAACACAAAATACCCAAACTGTCTCTGATTCCAAAGTTAGACCTAGAGCCCGATGCCCAAGTTTTAATTAAACGTGAAGCCCGTTCTTCAAGCCAGGTCCTATTTTTACCTGCTAGATTTCCATCTTTCTCTAAATATAGCGTCGGAGCTAATCCTTTAATGAGTAAAATGACACAACAAATGTGAGAGGGCTTTTAATGGCATGTGTATCTGTGGCCCCGGTGTCGCATACTGTACACTATGTCCCCTGCAAAACGATGCCAGGGTCATTCACAGCGGAGCCTTCTTGGCTGTTATGTGTGGTGTGGTTTCGGACCTCTGCTGCACCACTGAAACCTGAGATTTTGGATAAGGCTGGGCGAGTGGAACACGAGATAGAGGGCCCCGTGTTGATTTGTGCAAATGTGTCAGCCGCCTCCAAATTTAATGACTCTCTGCACTCTTTAATACTGTCGGAGCTCTTTGGATACAAGCAGTCAGCAGCTATGTCAAAAATGCACCATTAATTGGAAAGCAACCGTGTATCTTAATTGAATCCATTCCAAACATCCACATAACAACAGAGAGAGAGAGAGAGAGAGAGGATGACTGACAGAAAGTGGGGCAAATAAGACAGAAAGAAAGCAAAACAACAACAGCACACTTTGGTGAGGAAGTACGATAGTGTACAAGGCCAGAGCAAAGCGATATAACAGCCAAATAATTCCTCTTTGCATTTTACCTACATACCTGATGGGAAACTGACAAAAACAAAGCTCGTTTAAATGTGTATACTTCCATAATTTGAATGTGTTTCCATAATCTGAACTGTTCCAGGAGTTTGGCAAATACATCAGTACCACTCTAAGTGATCCTCCAGCTATGTCAGACATTTAAATTTCTGGCTACTGTTTTCTTTCACTCTTTTCGCAGAAACATGGCACACGTGAATCAAGCGGAGCCTCGAGCATGTCCACGGTGTGTCCAAGGTTTGATAGATGTTGGCACGAGGCTGCACTCGAGTCAGACTTTGTGTTCCTTCCAGTGGTAAAGGTTATTGTGTGAGGAGAAGAGCACTGATCCAGAGTCTGTACCTTAGGGACTGTATTAATTGGCTCCAGATGGCCCACATGGTCTTCATAAAAGAATACCTCGGTGCAGCTGACTCTGTGCGTGTGTGTGTGAGATGTGTCCATTTTGTCCACATCAGAACAACCTAAAATGTGCATGTTTATGTAGATAAGAGTGAATGTTTATGTGCAAAGATTATTCTTCAACAAAATGTGTATGTGTTTAAGTCTCTACCTACTCATCTGTCTATATTTCTTTGTGTATATATGTATGTATATGTGTGTGCGTGTATGTGTGTGTGTGTGTGTGTGTGTGTGTGTGTGTGTGTGTGTGCGCGCAAATCTGGCAGTCTGTTCAGATTAAATCCATCAGCACATAAATGAATGAGCAGAAATTGTGTGTTTGCACAATTTCTTAAGCCCATAAGATCTTTCAGTCTTCAAAATGTGATGTTGAAAGCAATGATTGCACAGTAATTGACACCATGTGGGCAAAGCATGTGTATGAAAGAGATAAAGCCCCAAGGTTACTATGTTTTAGCAGGAAATAAAACAACTTTTCTTGGATTGTATATAGCAGGAACTCCAACTGTAACCTTTCAACCACATACTAAATTTAAAAAGAGCTCGATCTGAGCCAGTGTATAAATTGAAGAAAATTAATCAACTGCCCTTTACAGATGGTAACTCCTACACTGTATGGAGCAAATGGTCGGGTTGAACGTTCAGAATGATGGATTCAACTTGAGCTTGCAAAACCTCCTTTTGTGCAGTGCTCATCTCCAAACACAAACCCTGAGCTGGCTGATGCGTAAACACTCATAAAGCGAACACGCACACTTCACTCGATGTGTTTATTGCCTTTCTGTCTCTGTGAATTTAGGAGCAGGGCGACACTGCAGCGAAGTGACCCGCTGACCCCGTGACCTTCACCTCATGGTCTGTGCAGACCCCGGTCACGTACACACTGAGCATGTGCACACCAAACACAAATAAACACAATCATTACTCAGTGAGTCAAGGCTGCAGCTGATACGCACTATAGAGGCCCACTTAATACTCGCCGTATTTGACCAAAAGGTACACACAGTAGTTCACTATATGACAAGCTCTGATAAACATGATAGTAATGTATATACTCGGGTATTCCTGTATATTTTGTCAGCAAGTGGTTTTTAGCGCGGATCTGCTTTGCTTTGACATTAAGATGAATGTGACTCAGTGTTATTCAGAGGTGCGATAGTGTGTGTGTCCCTGTCCAAACTTGGCTGTGACAGCTATATGCTTCTAGCAGTCACAATACGGCTGATATTCACTTGAGATAAAAGACAGAGCAGGGCCCGAGCGCATATTTAAATATAACCTTGGCTTTTCACTCGGCCGTTGAATGAAGCCATGAGAGGGGGGGAGATGTGCTGATAGGCAGATGTGGAGACAGAAGACATCTTGACAATAGATCAAGCTTAGTTGTATCTCTGTGAATATATAAATGCTATATTAGGTCAGATGGAAGTCACCCATTGTCCCCTTTGTCACTTTAAAAATGCTAATGCACAAAAGGTGGCGCTGCACTTGGGCCTAATACCACCAAAATAACTTCAAAAAAACACCAAATGCAGCACAAGGTTTTGAATTTGTGATGAATTACATGGCAGTAAGGACTGAACAGTAGTCCTTGATCCTCTTCCATCTCCCTCATGGCCAAAAGGAAAAGATAAAATACCACACGTAAATATGGACAGATCTTTTTTTTTCTTTTTTTTAAAGCAGTCAAGCTCCACTGCTCAGGGCTATTTGCTAAAAAAAAAAAAAAAACCCAGCCACCCTTTCACCACGCAAATGGAACTCAAACCCTGTGACCTCTGACCTCGCAGTCCACCTTAAATCACCCATGGGGGCAGCTGACCACAGCCAGGTTCGGTCAATAAACATCAGAGTCTCTGCTATTTGTGCGAAGCAATCAGCCTCATTAAGCCTAAGTCCCATATGCAGACCTTCAGAGACCTTGAGTGGACTCACATGAGGCCTTAAAGCTGCAGACACAGCAGTCTATGACTCAAACAAAGGACTAGGCTCAAGTATAGCGCAGTGGCACAAATAAGATAAGTGGATAAACTCAATGGTGAACGTACATTTTCTGCAATTGGGATTACAGATTTTTCTGTCAATTTGATGACTTCCTGTTGGAATTATCTTTGCATCCGAGCAGATCGGTTCAAAAGAAAAGGTGAACGGCGCCTATATCGTACTTGTATCTCTCTCGCTCTTTCTCTTTCACACCAATTTACTGAAGATTCCCAGGTTGAGATGACAACACTGACCTTTCTCATGGGTCACCACACTCTGCAGAGGAGCAGCTCCTGCTACATTTCTGAAGCCTCTTTCCTTCCTCCCCATACACAGCCACTTGCGAGCTGAGCCGTCTTTACCAACACAGCATGACTGTCTTCAACTGGAAGACACAACTTTGACGTAGGCTAATCAGATACAACATTAAAACTTGAGGCTTTAAGCTTGCGGCTGATCAGTATGATTATGCTGATCATCACCATCCTCTCGAAATATATTCTAATGAAGGCATACACTGATTTTAATATACTGACACCAAACAGATACTGATTCTACAATAATCTGAGTCATCTTTAACCCTTGGGGGGATATTGCAATGCTGTACAGAAGGTTAAGCCCCCTCAAGGCAAATTTGTGATTGTGATTTTTGAGCTGTTCCAGCGGTTCTCGAACTGGAGGGCAGGCCTGGAGCCACTGCAGGGGCTGGAGCGGATGACCAGTGGGAAAATATGGAGTGATTATTGGGGGAAATAAACAAACACTAAAGTTTTCTGATGCTATCAAGCTGATGTTAATTATAAAAGTCAGCATAGATCGGTTTTTATTAATTGCTTCCTTTATCACAGTTAATAACTGATTTAAAAAAAACCTGTGCCTGGAGCAGGGGAGGGTGGGTTTCAGCTTCTGAAGTGGGGCATGCCAGAAAAAGTTTGAGAACCACTGGGCTATAAAATAAAGTTTGACTTGACCTTGGCTTACAGATATTCTTACAGCTAAAAAAAGACACACTATAAAAAGTCTTTATGACTTTAGGATGGCAGCCCCAAATGCACCATATACAAAAATAACAGCATACAGTAAATCCCTCGAAGCATTAAGAATTTTCTTTTTGTATTATGCCATAAAAAAGCACCGTGCCAACCTGTTGTAACACGGTTAATCTGTGCTACAATCACAGCGCTAAACATTTGTGTTTGACAGTGATTATGGGAGTCAGTTTGTGTGCTGAGTGACATTATGGACTGTGATGGATGGTTAATACTTCTTCACCCCTTCCATTCGAGTGGAGCAGAAGGCTTTCATAAAGCCGCAGCCAGGCAGCGACAATGAGAGGAGAATTTAGAGGAGATTTTGGAGACTGACATCCAGAGCTGAGTCACAGAGAGAGACAGAAAAAAAGAGAAAGACCATTTACACTGTACTGAAACAGACTGAGTATTTAGTGGTATCCCAAACAGGGCAATCCTTTTGAATGCACAACCAAAGCTGCTGGTGTGTGTGACTGGCTGAAAGCTCACTGGACTATCTGTCCACATCTCTGATCAACTCAATCTAACATCTGTGGATGTCTTTGTGCTTGCTTATGTGAATCCTCCGCTTTCTATTCATTTAACCATTAGGTGTCACTACAGCAAGGTGGTGCACTGCATATAGGTCCCATCCAAAGCAAATCAATAGACACATTATGGCCCTCTATTAACACGCACTCACAGTGTGTGCGTGCAGACCTGCGCACACATGCATATAATCCCTCATAAATGGAAATGGTGATTATGCATTACTGACAAGAGTCATTGGTTACGCTAGACAAGACAAGTGTGTGTGTGTGTGTGTGTGTGTGTGTGTGTGTGTGTGTGTGTGTGTGTGTGTGTGTGTGTGTGTGTGTCTGTGTCTGTGTGTGTCTGTGAGTGTATACACACTTGGCATTCATTAAGTCGAAACAAAACAAGCGGCAGCAGCTGAGTGTTTGAGTGTGTGTCTTGGCCGAGACAACAGAGAGAACAGATTCAAAGAGAGCCAAAAGTGGGGTGCAGTAAAGAGAGTGAGGGGAAAAAAGAGAGAAAGAAAATGAGAGAGAGAAGGAGCGAGAGAGAGAGAGAGAGAGAGAGAGAGAGAGAGAGAGAGAGAGAGAGAGAGAGAGAGAGAGAGAGAGAGAGAGAGAGAGAGAGAGAAAAGCAGAAATTAAGTTAAGAAGAAGTCTGTCTGAGAGGGGCACTCAACTTTTGATCCACACTCTCTCTACACACACACACACTTTTGCAGAGTTTGTATTCAGGTTTTTTAACTCACATGCACAGATCAGCTAGTTGGGTTGCCAGGGCGACACTGTGAAAAAAAAAACCTCTTGTAAGCATTAATTAGATTAACTGTGTGGTGCATCTTGATCTAATTCTCCTGGTTCTGGTTTCATCACAACAGACAAGAGCATTCAAGACTTGTTCGGAGCCCATTTATAGTCTCTGAGCACAGTCATGTTTGACCTAATTTGAAAACCTAAATTCCCTGTTTACATCCTGCACTGAATATAGAATAAAGCCACAAAGACTTCCTGATCATTTAGAGGAAAACCACACTGAAGTCATGTTTAGTTTCCACCTGTGAGAGGAGCAATTCAGAACTGAAATACCAGTGAATGACTTTGTTTTTTCACTTATGACTCAAAGATTTACGAGTTGCTGACTCACCAAAGAAGCTTCTGCAACAGCAGGATGTTTTACGACTGAACTCAAGAGGTTTTAAATATTCTCCTAGACTGCCAAACAACTGGAGACGCCTGCAAAGCATTTTAAATCATACATGCAAAAAAAAATGACCTCCTGTATTTTTTTAATTTTTCTATTAAGCCTTTGTTTAACCAGGTTAGTCCCACTGAGATCAAAGATCGCTTTTATATATAGTGAACCTGAGTTTCTGATAAACACAGACACAGATTAACATCAAATGTGGATGAGCAGAGGTGCGGGAATATAACTAGGTCAGTAAACCGTGGCAGTGACGATGAGAGTGTGCTAGATTGTGAATGTATGTAGTGTGTGTGTGTGTGTTTGTGTGTGTGTGTGTGTGTGTAGGGCCTACTCTTGGCAGAGGAACCCCATTTGGAGAATATGGTCATGCTGGTAGGAAAGGGCTACAATGAGCTGGCATGTTTGAGGGGATGTGCTGCCAGTCTCTCCACCAATCTCAGGAGCATGGGAAGGCAAACACAGAGTTGATCTCAAAGACTTCTAAAGGGGGTCGCTTCCTGCCAAAAATCACTTGCACCTGTCCTTCTGTCTCTGCCTCCCTTCCTCTCTCTCTCTCCTTCTCTCTCTCTCTCTCTCTGCGGCTCCTCCCAGTCTTCCCCTCTCCGTCTGCACCCGATCCCTTCATCCTCTCTCAACAGTGTGAAACTTTTTCTCCGCTCAAAATTGGAACCAGCTTTACGCCGCTGCTCCTCCCTTCTGTTTTGGCCGGTGCCAGGTGTAAGAGCTCCTGGCATCGTCTCACTTAGTCCTGCTCAGAAACAGTGCGGGGGCACCCATGCCAGGGGCACTGGAGTCATCCCTCACACATAAAGCACAGACACGCAGACACACACACACACACACAAAAAGATAAGCATTTTAAGAGGGCGTGAGGCATTGCCAAGCACTGGCTGGGCTTGCCTTTCATTAGCATCAGATAGAGAGCCTTTCTTCACTCAGTCCTGCTGTGCGTGTGTGTGTGTGTGAGTGAGTGAGAGAGAGTGTGTGTGTCATGAACTAATGAAAACCATAGAGCAGTCTGGCCTCAAACCCAACTCCATTCAACACACACCACTGCAGACCATCAGAGGAAGACAGAATAAAAGTATGAGACTGTCCTTGTTATAGCGTATTCCTTCAGTGCTGTCCTTCTTGTATAGAGGAGACTAGTGTTTATACTCCACTATAATATAAGCCACAGGGGTCACTTGGTTTTAATTCAACACTTTCTGTTGTTAGTTAGGCAGTTCTGTTACAATTATCCTCTCATTGCACATGTATCCGCATTTATCCAGTCTGACTTCAAGATAAACTCCTATGAATATATATATATATATTTTTTTACTACTTGCTGGAAAAAAACACACATTTTCTTTCTTTATCTCTGATTTGCTTTCATCATTATTTCATTCAAGGCTATACGATTCCTCAAATTCAGAAGTCTACTTGAGTCTCAGCGACGAGCTCCTGATATCAGTTGTTCCAGTGGCCTTCTGTTTCAAAGCCAGGTAGATGAAAGCTGGTAATGACTGAGCTCAGATTTGGAGGTTACAGTATCGAATGACAGCTACGGGGACGGAGGCAGGTGCTTGACACACAGTGAATGGAGCCTGTATGGGCCGCTCATTACAGAGGGACATCTGCTGCTGTCCGGCCTCCCAGGCTCCGCCCCCTAGCTTTACACTGATGCTTTGATGCCCTGTCAATGTGTGCGCGAGAACAAAACAACACACACTAGCAGACAGGCACGCACCCACGCTCAACACACACACACACCTGCCACCTACAGTAGACGGCTGCTTGAGAATAAAAATCTAAAAGAGAAGAGGCTGCTGGGAATACTGTGTACAGACACCGTGTATACTGTATTATGTGTGTGTGTGTGTGTGTGCGAATGTGATGTCGAGGCAGAGGGAAAAACATAAGCTTTGAGACACACACACCACCCATTTTAATCTGGTTCACTCTATAGAGCATAAGTATTTGTAAATCATATTTTCCAGCTTGTGATTTCAAAACCTGCTTCATGCCGAATGCATTAGAAGCATCACATTTTCCAAAGATCCTTTATTCCATTTTCCAAGAACATTTGTCTCAGGGAGAGCAGCGTTCTCTACCAATTTCAGTGAAAATTGCTATTTTTCACAGACGAAATCTGTTTCAATAATTCACCCGCGATATAAATGACTTCATAAAAAAATTACGCCGGGCGGAAATTAGCAGCTTATTGTACTCTGCAACAACTTCAATTTTTAAATAATTCATTTAGGAATGCATGGCAACATCGCTTTAAGTGGCTCATTATAAATGACTGAAACAGCATTTGTGTTATAAGACGGGAGGCTGCGCTCATTAAAGGACCTCGATGCTCTTTTAAGGATGCTACTATTTACACTTCTCTGTTGACTGTCATATTCTATTTCAGAACTAATGGGCAACTTGCTCCTCTCCAAACATTTTAGTGCACACACTTATCAGTGAGGGGAAAACACACAGAGAGAGAGAGAGAGAGAGAGAGGTTACTGAGGATTTTGGAACAGATGATACATGGGAGACAAAGAGAGAGAAAGAGCAAATAAGAAAAAGGAGAAGATGAAGCACGATGTGTGTGTAGAGAACTCTGCACCATGCGGCTGCTTGTTAACCCAGAGACCTTGAGAAATTCATCACAACTAAGCTGCACTTACAAATTGTAACAAGTGTGTAAAGTTCCTCATCACACTCACAAACTGACACATTCACACTCCCAGTATCAACAGCAGCAGCAGCAGCAGCAGCAGCAGCATCCGCCGCCTCTGGCATGAACTCACATACACAGACACCACGAGGCCCACAAACCTACACAGATGCAACAATCAGAGCTCTCTAAAGCAAACCAGATTAGTAACCTCACACAGCCTCACCTCTTCTTTGCAGGACTGTCCCCATTGTACTCGCCGCTCCCGTCCAGTCCCTGAGAGCGCAAGGACCCATCTTCTTTGTGGCTGCCCTTTGATCCCGAGCCATTCAGCTGACCATTGGCTAGGGAACCTGGAAACACAAAGCACCAAAAACAGGGGTTTGAGTCTGGCCAGCATTATATATTTTTTTACAGATCAGATTGTTGTGAAAGCGTCCACCTCCAGATATCTGGCATTATCCTCCATCAGTAGGCCATTCCTGGGGCTTAATATTGTTTAAAATATAGCTCGAGTCTTTGGGGAGTAAACAATGTTTTCATCTGACAGTGTTAATAAAGCCTTCTGTTTTTGTCTTTGATTTGATGCAGTGGAGAGAGGGCTGAAGGCAGAGTAGATGCATTTCTTTTGATAAGATTATAGTAGCTCTGCTTTATCTGACAGATTAAAATGCAGTGCAACGTGGAAGAAGATGGAAAGACAGAGTGAAGAGGATAAATACAGAGAGAATACAAATCATTCAAGCATCTAGACTGAAAAATAAAAAGCATGCGGAGAAAAGCACTGAAGATGTTCAATGGAAAAATCCTGACAGTGTCCAGTCAGTGTGACTGAATGACAAACTATTGCAGCATAATGGCAGCTAATTTTGGAGAGGCAGGAAAGTTACTTATTCATTTCTCTGTCCCCATTTCCCCTTGTTAAATGCAACTGCTGCTGACGTGCGTGATGTGTGCCGTTTGACAAAGAATTAGAAAAAGAAAAAGAAAAGGAAAACAAGCCTGAGGCGAGCGAACGAAGTGAACAGATATTGCCGGACTTGACATTCTTGCTGAGCCCAATTGACATAGCCCTAATTAAATATTTAGCAAGCAACTCCGACAAACAAAATAAGCCCCCAGACAGATTCTTAAATCAAAAGCAACAACAGGCACCGAGAATTCAAATTAGGTCAAACAGAGGAGTGGAAGTCAATGGTAATTAAGGGAGACAACCAAATTAAATAGATATCACAAGGCGTAATTTCCTCATGGGCAGTTCTTGGAATGTGTCATACAGGCCTGTCGGACTCAACCACAGAGTGTGAATGAGCAAACTTAACTTTTCAGTTATTTAAAAATAAAAAAAGAGGGGAAGAATGGAGGAGCTGCCACAGGGGGACTGTGTCCAACTGGAGACACAGGTCACATGTTTGACCAAATACATATCACTCTCCAAAACTGAAGAGTTACTGTATATTGATTCCATCAAGGTTTCACACCTACAGCAGTTCATCACATTTTACCTGTTTTGACCTGTTTTGACAAGTTTTCATGCCTGACTGGACTTTGGTAGGGCAGCCTGTTAAATTATTCACATTCACTTTGCAGAAACAAATAACTCACTCAACATTCAAGTCAATGGTTTGTTCAACCAAGAGCTCAGCTCTCATAAATCTTTTCATTCACCAACACCTTCCCCACTTCTTATTCCACTCCTTCATCGGATGAGGTGCTCATCACCTTCCCCGGCGCACCCCCTTATGAAATTCCATTTGGCTGACGCTTCACGAGGATGTGTCACTCAAAGTGCACCGCAACACTCCTAATAGCGGGTGTCAAAAGAAAAAGAAATTAAGATAATAACGACAGTGGAGCACAGGTTAGGATAACTGGCAACTTGAATGATATCCTGTTAGCGGGGACGCTACTGTTGAACAAGCCCAGGCATTGTGTCATCAGAGAGAGATGAGAGTGGGAAGGGAAGTTGTAGATCAAATGACAGTGTAGGAGACAGGATGAAGATGAGCAATTGTGGAGCAGGTAAAAGAAGTTTTCAAACATATGATTTAACTGAGATTTATAAACATGCTCTGGGCTGAGTGAGCACACACGCACAAGTCATACACTCATCAGTGCATAGACACAGGGGCTGTTGGTTTTTCTCACACGCAGGGCACGTCAGTACCTGAAAGCAGTGGTACAGTCATCAGATACACATCGCTGCGGTCAGAGAGTTTACAAGCGCCGGCGTGATGAGTAAGGCCATTGCATTTTTGGCAATGCTTTATGTTGCCATTGCAGAGCCTTTAAGTCTATGGGCCTCACATGAATCACTGTTTTACAATGGCTCCGCCGCACGAAAGGCTTATATCCATATTCCTTTAATCTATCAAGAGTTTCACTTGAAGTCCTTTAAAGTTTCCACTTTTTTTAAAAAGAAAGTACTATTTTTTTTTTATTATCTGCACAATTAATCTGCATCTAAAGACTCCCTTGGTTCTATCAAAGATAAATTCCAAAGATTAAGACATATCAGGACATTTTTCAGCACTTAATTAATTTGTGACCATGAAAAATATGTTTAAAAGAGAAATTAGGGGAAACTGATTAAAAATGATAATTACGTAAAATACTGCAAAACCAAAGAATGTGCACAACTTCTGGACAATATCATTTTGTCAGTGAAATTTGCACTGGAGCGAGAGAAAAAAAAAAAGCGAAGTAGCTCATTAACTTTAATTGTGCTCACAAAATGACTGACGCGTGATGTCCCCACAGAACGCAAACAAACAGGGGGAGGCCCATTTCATCACCCCCACTTCCACTCTCCTCCGCTCTCTTCCTCCCCTCCATCTACTCCCCAATATTCCTCCTAAGAGTTGTCTGACATATGCTGGTTGCACATGAGTGCTCATGTGAGGGGCAGTTCAGGGAATCTTGGGAAGGCAGAGGCCTGGGGATGGGCGAGTGTGGCGAGTGTGGCAGGCGGGCGGGCAGGCGGGCAGGGAGCCAAGGGCCAGTGTCTAAACTCAAGGTCCTGGTGCTGGAGGAGGCCTGTAGGACAACAGGCTGGGATGGGCAGAGGTTACAACTTGAGGAGGGGGCGTTGGGGTGTGATGAGGCAGCAGAGGGGCCATGCCAGTGTGCCATCCCAGTAGCCTCTCTTGGGGAGGGAGGGCGGCTTCTAATCAGATTTATGCGTGCTTAACTAAGCCCATCGCCTCGCTATGTTCACCTCAAGCTCTCGAGAGAGCAGAGGTACATAGCGTAACATGGCATATCACAGGGCTGAGAGGAGCCTATTAGTGTGAGCCATAGTAATAAGTGGAACTATAGCAGAGCAGCCATGCCATGGGAAAGACTATCACCGGGGCAGAGTGTGCCCTTACACAGTCTTGACTACACTTAAGCTTACATTGTCTTAATGTGAAAATGAGCGAACTGACACACCTAATGGAATGATATAAGGCCTGTGAATGCAGCTGTGCTTAAATGCTTATTTGTTTTGAGGTTAGCAGATATGTGGTAATAATCTGTCTTTTAACTTCCCTCGCGCTGATGAAGAGACTTTAATCTCCCTTTCCTTCTTGTAAACAAGAGCATTAAAATTCTATTTCATGCCCTTTGTGCAAGCAAGCCTTGATGCCTGTATACAATTAAAATTGGGGGATAAAATGAGAAGAAACAATGGGGGAGGTTTATTTTAGGGAAGCTGCATCCAATAGTATCTGTTCCCTGAAATTTTTCAGAGTAGCGGATACTAAAAACTGACTGCCTGGCGAGACAAATTGAAATAAGCCCAGAATATACTGCTCCTTCCTTCCAAAGCTGAACCTCACAACACTGCATGATACTTACCACAAGCCAGAACAAAAGCATACAGCAGTCTGCAGTTAGAAACACGGCATCTGCTATTTTTTTGCAGTTCAAGGCTCTAAATCTAAAGTATCAAAAGGCAAAGATGGGCTGAGCTGCTGTGAAGAAGAAAAAACGAGTCAGGGGGGACAGAATAGATGCAATCTCTTTGACTCACTTAATTCAATACCTAAACTCTTCCTCTTTTTGCTTGTGCTTCTTTCTTTCTTTCTTTCTATCTATCCTCCTCCCTGTTAGTACTCCTTTATCTGTCCCTCCGTGCCAGGTGATGTGATCACCAGAGAGAGAACGGAGGGGGGGCCCGCACACTCGGCTGCCATGCAAAGAGCGAGCGGCATGGGAAATACGGAGAGACAGCACAGTGATGGCAGAGCGAGTGCTGAAGCGAAGGGGGCGACGTGCATAAAAACCAGCAGGAACGACAGGTCTTGAGACTGGTAGACAGACGGGAAGAGAAAGAGAGGGGACAGTCAGAGAAATGGGCGAACCCTCTCTCCAGCCCCTCCAGGTTTTTGGCCAGCAGCCAGCTCCTCCATCAATAGCACTCAGGGAAATGGAGAGGGAGGAAAGGAAAGAATGGGAGGGGAGAGAGGAGGAGAGGTACAGACGAGTGTATCAGGAGGGGGGGGAGATGGCGAAGTAAGGAGGTACAGGAAGAAGATGCAGCTTCAGCGATTCGGAGAACTGGAGAGGAAGGGTGGGAAAACAGGACAGAGGGGAGGAAACGGGAGGGTGGTGATGGAAACAAGAGGGAGGGAGGGTTTGGGTGACAGATACTGTAGATAGTTAAGACAGACAAGGCAGAGGACAGGAAGGACAAAGCGGAAAAGAGGGAGATGACGAGAGAGAGGGAGACAGAGATGGATGGAGGGAACGGGAGTGAGAAAAGGGCTTCTGTGAGAGAGAGGGGGGGGGGGGGGGGGGGGTTGGAGATACATAATCGAGGACATTGAGCAGCAGGAGTGAGAGGAGACTGGAGCTTGCGGAGAAGGCAGTAACCAGAGTCCTATTGATGTGTAATGAAACACTGCATCTGGGGGGGGGGGGGGGGGGGGGGCAACCGGAAGGACAGACGGATGGATGGAGGGGTGAGAAAAGGAGAGGAAGAGGAAGAACGTGGCTGAGATGGAGAGGGAGTGGGTGAATGAGCGGAAGCCAGGACGCAGAAGGGCATAATGTCATTTGTTAAATAATGCAGGGAACGAGCACGAGAGAGGCAGGAAGTGTGATGGACACAGAGATGGACGGCTGCCAACAGCGAGGGGTAAAGTGGCCGGGGAGATGGCATGATTGCTGGTTATGGGGCAGGGAGAAGGCTGGGTGGGTGGGGAGATAGACTGACACACACACACACACACACTCGGACACACACACAGCTGACTGACAGACTGCCACACCCCCCTCTAAAACAGATAGCCAGTGCTGTCACGCAGCGACGGAGAGAGGAGGAGGAGGAGGAGGAGGGGGGGGGGGGTGGATGAAGGTATGTGGGGAGGGAGAGATGGAGAGACAGATGCCTGGGGAGGGAGACAAACGCTGCTTTTTCCAAGATTACAGCCAGGTATTCCTCCAGCCTCTTTCATTCACATGACACATATTACCCCAAAATGGTGGACTCTTATTTTGAAATAAATTTAAAAACGGAATACCTTGCACCGACAGATAATTAAGCGGCAGCTCTTTTTGTTAATCAAAGTCATTTTCAAGCACAAACTCTCCGGGGACAAGCTTCTGAAATGTTCTTCTTTCGTTATGTTTCTACATCTATCTACTGTATCTTTATTTAAAGCCACATAGTCAAATATATATTTTTTACAGCAGAAAGTATATAATGAATTATATAAAACTCATAATTTCCCACTGATGCCTTACAAATACTCAATACTGAAATACTGAAAACCAATCAACATTGTAAATGACACCAAAGAGAAAAATGTAGCAGCTATTTTTGCTTTAACATTGAAGCAATTATCAAAAATGTCTCTTGATTAATTTTCTGTCAGTGAGTAATTCATTAGCTGACTGATTATGGCAGTAGTAATCACTAATCCATCACCTGCTCCAACTTTGCCTCTGACGTTATCTAATACATGCATGATGTGACTCTCCAAAATGGCTGGTGGTTTCGCAATAAAGCCCGTGCGAGACTGCAAACTGTGGCACATGTCTGGCCCCAACCTAAGCCCAGACTCTGTAACCCACAGTCCTCTAAAACAGCGGGGGCTGCCCATTCAGGATGTAGCACACGCTGAGTGTGATCCTCCAAAATGGCTGACAGTTTCACCACATCGTCTGCGCGAGACGGGAAACTGTGCCGCTCGCACAGCCTCCAAAGCCCCGCTAACCCACAGTGCTCTAAAACAGCAGGGCCCGTCTATTCAGCCCCGGCTCCCTTTTGTGTCAGCGCAGGCTGCTGTCGTTACCCCCGGTGCGACGGGCTGCTGACGCTTTCTAATGAGTCATTTTTATTCAGGCGATAAGGTCAGCTACCCGCGGTGGCTTAAAAGGCCCCGAGGAGCTGTGGAGTGGCAGCCACGAGATGCCAGACAGACACACAGAGATACACTAGCTACAGGGAGGGGAGGGGGCACAGAGAGAAGAAATGAAGGTGTGAAAAAATATATAATAAAAGGAAAAAAAATGGGGAAAGGGAAAAAAAAAGGTATAAAAGATAAGCTACATTTCAAAAGAGATTTCCCTCCTGTCTGTCTGTCTGCCTGTCTCCCGTACTGCCTAGATGGATGACTGGCTGGCTTCCTTGGCTGGGCGTGAACTTTCAGAGGCTTTTTTTTTTTCTCCCTCCGGTTTCCTTTCTTTCGGTGTCTGGGTTGTGTTAATGTCAGCTGAGAATAGCTTCTGAGGCACGTGTGAAGTTCAAATCTCCGCTGTTGGCTGGCTGAGGGCTTTTTATGGGTGGGAGCACCGGTGTCAAACAAAGACATGGTGGCTGCTTGGTTCAAAACAAGCTGTTCATCATCACCCCCCACCCCTCACCCCTCAACCCCCCTTCTTTGCTCTCACTCTTCTTCTGTTGTTTCAGGTTTACACGGCACAACCGCAAAAAAAAAAAGAAAATCTCTGAACTGTTGCTGTAGCCGGCTTCCACCTGGAATTGGATTTCTGTCTAACTAAGCAACTTCAAGTATTAATCCATGTCAGGGGTTTTGCTGTTCAGTCCCGGTTTTAATGAGTCTGGACCCCAGAGTGAGTGTAAATGTCCGAGCTGGAAGAAATTAACAACATTTGTACACATGTTTTCGTTGTGATCGGAGCCCCTCTGTTTGAAGCAGAAACAACCTCTGAAAACAAGTGTGTAATACTTGCAGCCTAAAGGTTCCTTTGAGGACGTGACGGTGAACCAAGACTGCAGCTCACTGACCACTGACCCACAACAAAAGGCAAACAACAGCCCTTGATCATTTGCTCTCATTGGTTTCTCTCCATTTCAAGCGAGACCAGTTCCCGTTGACAAAGAAAACTTGCTGGGTTTTCGCTCACAAACAGACTAATAAAACTGTCGCTTGCAATTAAAGGAATGAAGAGCTAAGCTGAGATACTAGCCTCTGCAAAGCCAGACAAAACTGGCAACTCCAACATTTCCTCCATAAAATGTGAGTCTAGCGAATTCTTTGCTTCCATTTTTTTTGTATGAAGTCAGAGTTTTCATCATGTCATATTATTGCATTTGGGAGACAGCCTTTAATCATCACAGGATTGTTTACGGCACAGCATGCGAGGTTCACTTTGTTTCCTTCCACCACTTTACAAAGTCCTTGTTTCGGCTGCATACAGATCTCTGAGGGTAAAAACTGGATAGCAACAAAGACACACATCTGACAGAACATCTGTCCTCGTAAAACAAAGACAGGTGGAAAGATGATGTCATTGTGGTGTAGGTCCTTTGAAGAGAGAGAGGGCGAGGACGTGAACTCACCATTGGAGTTTGTGGTTCCGTCGCCATCCAGCTGCCGTTTCTGTGCACTCCTAAACTCCTTCAGGGAGAGGTAAAGCACCTTCCGCATAACTCGCTCCTCCGACCACGGGATCCCATCACTGTCATCCTGTGGAAACATCCAGCAGAGAGAGAATAGATCAACACAAACTCCTAACACAAAGAGGATCAGTGGGAGTTGTTTCTTTCTTTCTCAGCGTTTCTCTACTTGTGGGAAGAAAAACACTTCTGAATTCTGACATTATTGTTTGAAAACCCGGCAGATGAGACAACCAACGGGCCCATTCATGAAGACGGTAGCTTTACAAGTTGGACAGTTGTTTATGCTGAGTGTTTTCCTTTGTTTCTGTTGTCAGCACGGCCATGACAACAGCATGGCCATAAAGTGTGTGAGTCGAGGCCGCGGCCAGGAAATCCTTTCCAGGCCGAGACAAAACAACACCTCACGAGCTAATGCCAGCGTGGGCTGTACATTTTAACCCTTTACCCAATTCAGAAATGCTAAGGTTTTACTCTGAGGAATTTGTGGAGCTATGGTAAGAGAAAAAATTATGTTACCATAAAGGAAAACTGCTGCTAGCTCGTACTTATTTTAGTAACAATGTGGAATTCAGTGGCTGCTTTTTATTACATGATGTATTTGTCAGTCAAAATGACAATAAAATATGGCAAATACAAAACGTTGTTGTGTTCCATGTGGAAATGCATAAAAAGTTAAGACTGCTTTAGTGAAGAGGAACGGACAAACAAAGTTTTGGTATAATGGGGAATCTCCATACATATTGTTCTGGTCGTATCCCCTCCCCTTCATTTCTGGCTCTATCGTGACATTAGCATGACACAACATTAGCATAACATAGCATTAGCTTGCAGCTAGACATAGGGCCATGCATTAGCATGACAATGCACCGAGGAACGGCATCTCGGTTGCACAATGCAGTGATAGGAGAGTGTTATGGTGATGAATAGGTAGGAAGCAAATGAAAAAAGCATCATGGGACTGCGAGTTCATGTGTTGCTAATCTCTCCCAGCGAGACCAAGACAGAAGACGTTATTGTTGAAGAGGTCACCAGAAGTCACACACACATACGCACAGCACATCCTTTTCCAAGACACAGCCACCACCACCACCACCTCTCCCCCCCTCCCCCCACAAGTCACTTTCAATCTGAGCAGCAAACACGTGACGGCAGAATGCTCAGCACATCAAAGCCACAATTTATTCAAAACTATACAGCTCACACTGAGAGTTTTAACAGCTTAATAGAAAAATATTCCTCTGCAACAAGCATTGTTAAAAGGGTCTTTAGAGAGTGTCCAACAGCAATAAGCATACTTCTCTCTCCCACCTCGCTCCCATACACTCATTGCTGTGGCAGCTGTGTTTGATGTCTAACAACGCTAATGACTAAAGGAAATGAGATTAGGACATGAGCAACAACAAAGAGGTATTAATAAATAATGGAAACTGGAAATAGCTTTTCTCTAGTCATGCCACGAGGCGAGCTGGTTTCAGCTCTACGATTCGAGTAAAGAAAACATTTTATGTCTTTATGCAGAAAAAAACACAACTAATGTATGCTAATGATTTGAATTAGAAAACACATTTCTAATCCTGTTGACTCATCCCAGTGAGTGCATTTCCCTCTGTCTAAGTCAGACGTAATGTAAGAGGCCGATGTGAAAAGCAACCTGTGTGGGAGCCACACTCTGATCATCCAGTTGACTCAGATCATTTGAGCTGGCTCGGCTAAGTGCTTGGCAGACACTGCAGTGACATCAGCGTCGGCTGGGGGTATTACAAAAAAGAAAAAAAAAGGAAAAAATCTCCACCTCACACAAAAATAATTACATCAAGACGTTTTATCGCCGCTGTAATGACAAGATAACAGTCACAGCATTCCATTAAGGGTGCATAAGTGCTCTCGCTCACAAAAAAAAAAAAAAATCAGATGACTGTGGTCGGGGGTAACACAGAAACCGAGTCTGCGTGTAAGCCTGTATTTCTGTCTGAGTGTGTGAAAGAGAGAAAGTTAATCTCACCCTAATATTATTCGTCCTCCCACAGCCACTGAATAAAATGCTCCTGAAATGACTGCTGCTCATAAATGTCTTGTCTCTTTTAGTGCAGCCGCCCGATCCCCCTCTCTCCTGGATGCTCAACACACGGCTGACAGAGGCTATGATGGATAAAACATGTCTCTGATCAAAGGAGGCAACCTACCCATAATCACAGCAGCATCAAAACAAAGGTGTGTGTAAGTGTGTCTTGTGTGCATTTGAAACTTTAAAAAGGCAAAGTTTTGGACTCATACAACACGTGCACAACACAAAACATAAAATGGAACCAGCTTCAGTTCATTGTTCACCATCTTATAGGGATGAACTCAGTCCTTGGTACCTCACTGTCACTTTTCAGTTTCTAATTCATCAGACAGTCAAACGGTAACAGTCAAAAGGTGGGTGATGAGAGACGAAGCTGCGAGTAAATAACCACAGAGATATCAGGATACGGTGTGAAAACTCCCCGCAATTAAAGCAAAACCAAGTGAGTGAGCGACCTCATTCACTCACTCCATTCATTTCGCAATCTCTTAATATTTCTTGACAATATTGACAAGCCTGAAAAGTTCTGCTTGTATACGACGCCTGTGTGTGTTCTTGTTGTTGTTGTTTTTGTCTCTTCACTAGATAAAAATAAGCTTTTGCTTGAGTGCTGTTTTGAGGAGGGTGGGGGGTGAGGGGGAGAGGGGAAGGCAGGGGGGACAAGATTAAAAGCCGGTGTGTCTGCACATGATGGAGCTGATGGGTGACAGCCACATCTGCCTGCATGCAGCGCACATGCTGGCACACACACACACACACACACACACGAGCGGACCGTTCAGTGCACCGATGCTTTGCAGCCTCTGACAGAGGTTGATAGGGTGTGTTTTGTGTGTAGCGTGCAGTCCCTCATTACACTGTCACACATGACCACGTGTGCGTGCATGCACACACACACACACACACACACACACACACACACACACACACACACTTGTGAGACAGGTAGTGCAAGTATTCAATTATGCCATTTTCTCCTGTAGTTAATGTCATCTAATCCATTGAGTGTGTGTGTGTGTGCATGTGCAAAAGCCTGCCAGGTAAGCACCAATTACCTAGACAGCTCACTGGCACTCTTTCCCTCGTGGTTTGTGGCACGAGGCCAAACATACACTGACACACACAGCATTGACAGTATATCCCAGGGTTACAAACACTCTTACATATACAGCGTCTATGGTGTCCATATCTCTGCCTGACACACACACACGCACACAGCTGTAGAGAGTGAAAACAAGCACAAAAATGTCTTCCCTCCGACAACTGACCTTAAAGTTCATCTGCATTTCTTTCTCTCTCACTTTCTCTCTGGTTTCCTCCCAGTTGTTGGCTGCGTGCCACAGATATTTCCTGAGCTGTGTACACATAGCAACAAGGTCTGGGGTAAAAAAAAAAAAAAAAAGGAAAGGAAAAAAAAATGCTGACTGACTTTTCATCAGCTGAGGGAAAAAGCATGAGCTCCGCTCTATTACAGCTGCTGTGCCTTTAAACCACACCATTAGCGCTTCGCACTTCAGAAGATCATTTAAATGGGTTTTCATAACCTGTGCTCGAGTGCAGGTTAACTATTTCTGACCCGGGGAACAGTTTGTCATCTGTTTTTGGCCAGGGTGTTGGTTTCCCTTTATTGGATTTTCTGTCACAAAAGCCAGCTCCTTCCTGTGTGTGTGTGTGTGTGTTTTCCAGGTGTAAAATAGAGAAGTGATGGACAGCAATAGCATGCAAAATCTCTCTGAAGACATTCGCACTCTGCCTGCCAGAGGGTAAGTGTAGCATGACAGAGGAGGGGAAACATCTACTCAAATAAGCAATAGAACCAAATTGTGTTGCGTCTCAGTTTCACATCCAGACATTGCTGTATGTGTGTGTGTGTGTGTGTGTGTGTGTGTGTGTGTGTGTGTGTACGTGTGTGTTTTTGAGGCATTGCCAGAGCTCTTTAGAGACAGCTCTTAGACAGAGCAATGCCAGCAGAGCACTACCTGGCACTGACATACACACAGATACACACACACACACACACACACACACACACACACACACACCTACGCCCCGACCAGCTCCCATTAGGCTAGTGGAATCCCACTAATGAGCATGGGGACTTTTTCTGTGCATGTGTGTGTGTCTGTAACCAAGAAAGGCATCAGGAATGCCGTGTATCTGCCGTCAGCTGACAGCCCCACCCCCAACTCCATTGGCATACAGCGATAAACCGACCTGCAAAAACCACACAAACCCCTTTTCAAAAAGGCATCCATAGGCATCATTTCATCTCCCTCTCTGTCTCTCACACTGTAACACACTAACACACACACACACACACACACACAGCAATAAATCCGTACAATACAGTGCTAGGAAGTATACCGGCATTATATCTTTCCCACGGGGCTTTTTAAAAACACTTTACCCAATAAAAGTTCTGCAAAAATTGGAATCTAATACGAAGAAAAAACCACTGCAGTTTCTTGTAACATTTAAATTCTTTCCCTGACATTATGCTGGAGCATAACAAGGTTTTAATGCTTCATATATAATGTCATTTCCTGCTACAGTTTCTGTTTATTACTTTCTCAGTCATTTCTGCTGCAAGATTTAATAGAGCAACAATAGAGTAAGAAAAGTTCTAGTGAATAAATACAACAGAACATTTCATCTCTGTGTGTTTTACAATATAAAAAAGCAGAATTTGGGGGGGGGGGGGGGGGGGGTGCTCTAGGAATTGAGCAAATGTCAAAAAGCTTGCTGCCTTGTGCCAACGATCAGACGTCAAAAGTCTGAGTAGGATTAAGTCTGTATCTGTTCATCTAACTGGATGAAAAGTGGGGCTGGTTCCACCTCATAACATCCGCCTTGTTCAAACATTCCTCTCTGCAAAGCAGGCAAATCCAATAACCCCGATGGTTGATGAAGAAACAAGTGGATTGCATTGGCTTTATGTAACAGTGGATGCTGCAAAAGAAAGATCCTGAATGAAGTATTAGAGGGGAGCGAGAGCGAGGAAGAGAGGGAAGGAGGATGATATTGAGAAAAAACCTGACAAAAAAAATCACATTGCCATGAAAATCTGATCTGACCATTCATCTATTCAGCGGAAATGAATGACAGAAATACAAATTTCCTCTGAGACCATGTTGAACTCTCTACTAGAATATCACACTCAAACAATGGATTAATTTCACACAACATAAACACGCTGAACACCAGCCTCGACTAGAAAACCACCAGTAGTGAAAAGTCACCGATATTTTGTAAATAAAATAAACTTACTGAACATGTGCATGAGACTGCTTTTAACAGGGTTTTAAAAAAGAAAGCACACTATGCCTTTAAGAACATCACAGAGCCTGTGTGTGTGTTGTGCTCCGGGTGTGTGTGTGTGTGTGTTAAGTGTGACAGAAAGCCGAGCCACGCTAACGTCAGCTCTGCAGCTCATACGTGCCAGCTCTTACTGTACAAGAGAAACCACTGATTCAAAGGCAGATAAAAACCCATTTGCGAAGGTTTTATTTTTCATGTTTCACTTTTATTCATCAGTTTCTTGTCTGATGTACTGGTTTGGTGTAGACACTCACAACAAAGAAAAAAAAATCTATTTTTACACAGGTGTTTGTATGCATCCATCGCTACCGATCTCACTCATGTAAGGCTATAGTGAGCGTATGTGGATTCATACACACATGCACACACTTCTGCATGTATGTACATTTCTGTCTATGCAAGCGTTCACACTAGCTGCTCTAAAAATAGTGCGGCGCTGCTGCCGACTGTGCGGATGTCATGGCAGAGGAATGTGGGCCACATGCCAGCTGCGATCTGCTCTACAAAACCAGTCCAAAATCTGTTATTCTAACACACATTTCCCCTCAGAGGATGGACGGATGGATGGGTGGATGAGAAATGTTATTTCCACAAAGCCTGGGTTATTGTATCCAGTAGTCAGGACAGTCTCTATCCCACGACTCTCTCTCTCTCTTCCTTTCTCCTCCTCCTTCCACATCTTGATCCCTCTCATTCTCTCACCAACACATGGGCCCCAGATGACCTGCTGCAAGGATATGACTGTTCGGGGGTTCTCAAGTGGTGCAGATGACGGTGATAGCAATTATTCAATTGCAAAATACATCACAGTAGATGCTTTCCTAAGGTCATGACCATCCATTTGGGGACTGGAGACAGTCAAGAAATCTTTTATCCTTTCCCTGCGGAGAAACACAACTGCAAAGTATTTGAGGAAAGCCTTGACTATCGCAACAAGAGGTCCAAATTATGTCCACAACAATACTGGAGGGCTCTTCAAAGTAGTCTTAACATCTAGTCTAAACATCCCAGTAGCATGTTTGCGAAGAAGTGGCTTAATAGAAAGCTGACAGGAAACTCTTTCATTTGTAATTAAAAATAAGTAGGTAATTTCAAGGCCGCTGCCCACTTCGCGGCGTAAATGACGGCTCTCGCTCCCCAGGACCCACCCTGCCGCTGAGTAACAACATGTGACAAATGCTTTTTAGCAGCTCGAACATCAACACGATTTGCCACACAGAGGTAAAACAAGGCCAACTTCCTCGATTTCGCATTCCAATCCTAACTACATCCTGGTCCCCATGTCCCTTATAGCCTCAAGTGGACCGGATGCTTGGCTCGGAGAGCAGGCGAATAGAATGGGGTCTGTGGGGTTGCCTGGGACAAGAGGCCCCGTATAATCGCCTCATTACACCAAACGCTCACTGCATCGGAATGTATGCGTGTATGTGCAGCCACCGGGCCTCCCCCCCCTTTAAACTAGCCATGCTGGGATAGCCCCAGCAGAACAGTTACAGAGCATTTCCATCTGCAGGGAAGGAGGAGGAGGAGGAGGAGAGGAACGCCACATGGCCGAGCGTGTACCTTCTGCTAACGCGTAAACTGCATGAACCGTAAATTTTCCATAAGCAGAAATGCTGAACTTCCTTGTGTAACAACAGTAAAACCGAACTATAAAAGTAAAACGATGCAGTATCAACTGGAACCAGGCACATGCTTTCTAAATACTCCAGTCTCAGAAGGGTCATTCTTCAAATAGTCCACATGAAAGAAACCGGTGCGTGTGGCCACGTTCACTTTCAACCCTTTTCCCTCAGTACTTACATATGCAACACATAAATGTTTCTCCTTCAGAACAATGCCTTATGTCTGCAGCCTGGCCGTGATGGTCTCTCCTGCTGAGCTCACAGTCTCAGACACACACACACACACACACACACACACACACATAAACCTCCCATGTCTCCGCTGTCAATCATATCAGCTGTCTGCTTTTGCACACACACGCACGCATGCACCGTCTGAATCTATCTGAGCGTGCGTAAGTGACAGACTGCCAGCGCCATTCAGCCCTGTCGAGCATATAACGCTATCAGCCTGGTTAAAGTAGAGCACAGGGAGGGAGAGAGAGAGAAGGACCTTTTAAATACAGAATGTGACACAGTTCATTTTGACTAAAAGAAGCAAGTGAGTGAGTGAGTGAG
Source organism: Trachurus trachurus (assembly GCF_905171665.1). Classification (NCBI taxonomy): domain Eukaryota; kingdom Metazoa; phylum Chordata; class Actinopteri; order Carangiformes; family Carangidae; genus Trachurus; species Trachurus trachurus. The sequence continues at coordinate 17,897,200 of NC_139904.1, read as the reverse complement.
TGAGTGAGTGAGTGAGTGAGTGAGTGAGTGAGTGAGTGAGTGAGTGAGTGAGTGAAAGAAACAGGCCCAGCTGGCTGCATTATAAAGGATTTAAATTGACTGGGCTGCCCACCCACACTGGCTATGTGACCAACTGACCCCTGTTTTGACCCTTAACCTCTCTCATACATACACACCCCAGCCTCCAACTATTCTCAAAAAGTGTGTTGTGTGCGTTTGTTTGCTTCTCCGTTTTATTTTTTAAATAAATGAAATCAAATGCAACAATTTGGGTTCTCTGTCACATCAGCAGACACCAGCTGTTTGACCTTTTCACTACAACGTGAAAAAAAAACAAAAAAAACAAATTGCAAACCAAAGCAAATTGTTTGACTACAAACATCCTATATTAACTCCATGACCTAAGTGTAATCAGCTGTTGTGTTTATTTGTGCTGACTTTTCCCAAAATTTCAACAAAATCTTTGTTTGGTTGTTTTTTTGTTTGTTTTTTTAAGACTGAGATGTGCTTAAAAACAGACAGTATTAATTTGTGGAGTTAATAACCAGGAGACAATGTAACAGACGGGACTGACTTGTTAGAAAAAATAAAAAATAAAGCCCTTACTAATCTGTGCAGCTGGTTTGTTTATCACATTCCTGGAACACTGACTGCATTTATAGCAGTATTGACAGATTATCTAACACTACGTTGAAGGAGTTTCTTAAGGTTTGCTTCCGGCCTCAGTGCGTGGCAACAAGGCACCAGAGGGGTATTACAGCCAAGAGCCGGAGCTCAAAGGCAACTGTTTTACTGTTCATCCAGTGCCACGAAGCCACGGTCAGTGTGGAGGAATTGTTATTGAGGGAATTTTTAACAAAACATTAAAAGGGACGGTGTGGTGTTAGCTTTGCAGCCGTGCCTCTTGTCAGCTTCACAGCCTCGTTGCCATGGTTTTTAGGACTCAGTTGAGGAAAATCCTTCATATTTTTAAGTTACATTTGGCAGATTGAGAGTGCTGGGCCACATATGGTCTAACAATGGACTAGAATACAGGTCTCATGGTGAAATTGTGGGTGCAAATAGAGCATAAAGCAACCTGTGTGTGTGTGTGTATGTGCGCTCTCTCTGATTTGACAGGTTGCATAACAAATGGCTCCCATTCAATAATAACAGCTTCGTGCACCACACTTACCCTCCAACTCTGTCACAGTATCGTTTTCACTTTGGCTACTTGCCGCTGACCAGAGGTTTGACTCACTTCCCTGCACTGCAAGCTCATGCAGACACACACATATACACACACAATCTCACCACCTTTGGTCACGTGGACAGCGAGTTCTAACCTACAGCGCTCCCCGGCAAACTGTCATTCATCATAGTAGCAGCGGCAATGGCTCCTACGCCTCCCCACTATTCCCCCAGGAGCCTTGATCCCTTTTAACAGAACAGCATTTCTAACCTTCTTACCTCCACACACCAGCTGTGCTGCTGTGCAGAGACAAACACAAGGTGCGACTTAAAAAATCACGGCAGCAGCGGTTGATTTCTGTAGATTCACGCAGCTTAAAGGAAAGTCCTGTTCATTGTCGTGCTGGAAATATGACACCAGGCGCTGTGTGTGTCTCTGTGGAGATTATAAAAAATCCTTGCACATAATGAAAATTCCTGACAGGACTTTTATTTACTTTGATTGATTGCCTTTAAATCCTTCTTCGTCACATGTATTAACAGTTTATATATGACACAAATGCGAATGGAATACCCCGTTGCTCAGTCTCTGTGACATGTGACAAAGAGCAAGGTCACAGTTGTTCTGCTCTTGTACCTCTGTAAAAGCAGCTTAAAAAAAACTGAACAACAACTGATCTCGTTTTACAAACTGGAAATACAGTCATTCTTGTAATGGCAGTTTTTAGATGTTTTAGGTTGATAAAGTCTAATCAGTCATGCTGAGGACTATGTCATCACTTGATTCAAGTACACAAAAAAATCTTTTGTGACAGGAGTGACAAACACTATGCCATAATATTTCTGCCTTCCAGGTTTGATCATAACATCTGGCACGATTTGATATTTTGATATTCTGTAGTATTTAAAGGAGTGTGACTGGAAGCTCTTAACTCCCCACCAGACCTGGCAGGGCACATTAAAACACTATACACTTTAAACATAGCCTATGCATGTTATGTTACAGTGTGTGTAGACATATTGTGCCACAGAACTAAAGCCCTCCCACTCCCACAAACACAAAGAGGGGACAGGAAAGCAGAAACAGGAAACAGAGTAACCTCATTAGCCTCGTGCCTCGTCTGACAGGAACAGCCTGCAGGCTAGCAGGCTCGTACCGACGTACAGAGAAGCACCGGCCTCTGGTCAGTTTATGCTACTAGGGGGAGACGATGCCATTTGTATGGAAGCGAGCTGGTGTGAGGGCAACGCCTGAGGGGGTCTTGTAGAAAGTCTCCCTGTTAGCCTTGGATAGTCAGACTCATCAGGCTGACTGTAGGATTACATCTGGAATCCGGTTAGGTAAGGCTGCAAACAATCAGACAGGAAGAAGCGCACAAGCAGAAGCAGCAGCAGCAGCAGCAGCAGCAGCAGCAGCAGCAGCAGCAGCACACGTGCACACACGTAGACTTACACAACAACAACAACAACAACAACAACACATAGCCTGAGGCTTTAAACCCATTTACCCTTGCAGAATTTTGCACAAGCACAGACAAGCTGCTTTACTAGAAAGACTCATTAATTCGCCTTTCCACAACCAGGACATGAAAAGGTAAGTGAACGTGTGAGAAAAAGGAGCCGCCACTTGCCACACGAGTGAAGAGTGAAATAACACCGGGAGCAAGTACAAGTTAGATCAACCCAAATGAGTTCATTGTAGCCACTTCAGACACATCTCTCCCTCTCTCCACAGCGACGCCTGAAATGTTGTCAGTGAACGCTTTCACCCTGATGATGACATTTCTGTTTAGGCTTTAACCGACACTGAGGAAAAGAAAAACAGATGGCCTCTGCACATCGCTCCCACTAAGAGAAGTTCAATCCGAGTGCAATCATTTTAAGATGGAGTGAAAGATGGTGTCTCTTTATGTGAGTGCGATTAAGTCTTTAAGAGATCGATAAGCACCTCTGTGTGTGTGTGTGTGTGTGGGTGCGTGCGTGCGTGCGTGCATGCGTGCGTGTAGCACTCCAGCTGTAGCCTTGGTCAGGCCCTACGAATTAACTCACATACCAGTTTTTGTAGCTGCAAAACAACCTCTTTCTTCATACACACACACACACACACGCATTTTCCCTAATCTCATCTAGCCGTGTGCATTGTGCCTGCAGTTTAACAATTTACAAAAGCAGCCATGTGGGTGAAAAATAAGTGGTGTTCACATTTCAAGAGTCTTGGCAACATTGTGTTTAGGGACTGGAGATACAATGCATCGGTGTTAAAAAAGAAACCACAGGTGATAGTGAAATTAAGTTACAACTGTTTTTGTTGTTTTAGTTTCTTTTTTTTCCTGTGGTTCATTATTGGTGCCAACATTTCAGTGGTTTTACAGTTTTTGAATTATAATAACACCAATTAAAAAAAAAAAAAAAGCCAAAACACTGTAAATCTGCATGTTCACTTTGATTATGTGTGACATTAAAATTTAACACCATCCAACCGCAGAAGTCTAATAAAAATAAAATTAAAAATAACTGTATGCATGAGACTGTGTGTTTTTGGCTTTTGCTTGCTATGCTGGGTGCTGGCCTGACTTCGGTGCTAAGCCCTCATCCACTCAGTGTGACACAAATGGCCACAGACATCATGTGTTAATGAAATGCTGGGTATGTGTGTGTACATTAGTTGACATTTGCCTTGTAATCCCCTTTCAGCATTGTTATATCAAGGCATTAGCCAGTATTTTCACAGCAGCAGCGTGCGTCAGCCGCGGCAAAAGAGCAGGTCCACACGTCTATCACAAAAATCTGGTTTTACACAAATACATGCAAGACTGAGTGAAACAGACAGAAGAGGGGAAAAAATGACCGTGCAAAAGGAGCAGTAGCAGCTCATTCACATGTCTTGTGAGAAAGAAATGGACGGCTCGTCTTTCCGTTGGCCCATAATGCACCACTCCATTTCTGTATCCTACACTACCTCTTTTCTCTTACACATGCATGCAGCCAATATACTGTCCAGGGCTGTTCACTGAGATGGATGGCCGCCCTCTGATGGCCTGGATCCATGCATTCACACTGTTCCATATATAGAAGAGCACACACTGTGAAATTTAAATATAAAATGCCACTTGGAATAGAGAGAAGAGAAGAGAAGAGAAGAGAAGAGAAGAGAAGAGAAGAGAAGAGAAGAGAAGAGAAGAGAAGAGAAGAGAAGAGAAGAGAAGAGAAGGAGCACAGTGGCTCCTGTGTGGGCGCTCTGGGCCTGGTGCCGGTTGGCATTGGTTGGCATCACCCCCTCTGCAGCTGGTGGCAATATTAACCCGCCTGTTGGCAGACGGCTGGTGGGGGCACGCGGGCAACAACTAGCCAGGCTGGAGGTGGGGCAGTATCCTGTGTGTCAGTGCGTGTCTGTGTCCTGAGATGCCCTCTGTTGGCCCTAATGTGTGTGCACACTTGTGGGTCAGTCACTGGAGGGTTAGTCTGACTTTGTATATGCGACTGCGCACACATGCCCTGGGTGTGCACGCGCAGAGCTGTGTGTGTGTGTGTGTGTGTTTGACTCTGCATTCAGCTTATTGCAGTGGTGGATGGAGTGAGGATCCAGACCATAAACAAACCAAACCGAGCCGAGACTAGAGCATGACAAAATGTTGGCTGCTGATCCAAAAGTCCCATTTGAAAAACACACTGCTAACTTGGGGCCTGTGGGTAACCTTGGAGTGGAAGAGAAAAAAAAGGTCAGACTCTCAGGCTCCACCTCCTCTCCACGGTGATCTAACTTTTTCAGCAGGCAGCTTTGTTCAAATGAGTTTACAGATATTATTAATTCATCACAACCTGTGGTTAGTTAACAAAAGGTTTGTTTGTCTGTTGGCGAGCTGAAACGTTATTTTGTGTAAGCTGACGTTAACACTGCCCTTTTTAGGAACTGATACTGCGAACTTCTTTTATCATGACTAATGATACAATCAGTGCAATACTGCAGAAAAAAAAAGAGGCCATGCTATGACTTCCTTTCAAAGGAAAGAGACCCATTTTCCACTAGTGTGACTGGGGGCTGATGACAGCAACAATAGAGTAGCTTGTACTAGCCCATGTAAGGTCAAGTCTCTCTCTGGCTGACAATCTCACTAACAAGCCCATCAAAACACAGTGCTCTTTCTACAGTGTACACACACACACACACACACACACACACACACACACACATAGATACACAGGGCTGTCACTGAGGGACTTAAAAGCTCAAACTATACAAGTGCTTGTCTGGATCATTACAGGCAGCCTGTGTACTGTTATGTACACACACACACAGCCAGGGCCAAGTGGTGCATATACATCCCTTCTCCTCGCAGCTTCTTCTGGTCAGCAAGTCTGTGTTAGCTCTATGTGTGTGTGTGTGTGTGTGTGTGTGTGTGTACACATGTACAGTCGTGGGAGATGCTAATTACATGGCTTCAAATGCATCGTACATGAATCAAAATCTGGGTCAAAAGGCAGGAAACTGTACCTCCTACACGTCATCCTTTTCAACTGCAACAAACAGGGATATATCTGAAGCCTGCCACCAAGAGAGCTGAGTGTCTGCAGACCAAGGGATACAATACACACTCAGCTAATTCACAGTATACAGTATGTTATGTGTTTGTTCTTGTTTTCATTTTATAAAACAGACTGGATGCTCAGAAATAATATTTCTGATGACACGCTATTAACAATTCTCATGTAACTTGCCAGGCAAATGAGACCATTCCAACAAAGCAATAATTAGGCAACATAACTATTATTTCATAGACAACATAATTATTTCACAGTCTCCCATTGCTAAACAGGGTGAGTAAAATGAATCAAACTGTTGTGAACAAGCCACAAATATCACTTGGGTGACAACTTAATTATCCAAATTTAACAAAGCAAATAATTATCCTCTGGCTCTGAGTCTACTCAACTATTTTCCTTATGGAAATGAGACTCGTGGGCACACAAACACATGCAGAGGCTCGCGTTGCATGATGGGGAGCTGATGTCAGCAGAGTTATTCAGGGAAGAAGTACGGGGACACTCTGGGGTGGGTCAATAGTAAAGGCCTGTTATTACTTTGTTGCCCCTCCTGCTCATTGAGGTAATTCAATATCAAAGGCGAGAGAGGAAGAAGGAAGAAGAGTGTTTGGGTGTGTGTCGTAATGCTCTTTTGTTTTATGTGGCTCATTCTGTGAGGACTCTACATTGTTTAAAGTCACCACCAGTACAGACAACTCACACTGTGCCGCCTTTAACACCACAATACACACTGAACATGTGTCACACATTGCACACGCTTCTGCAGAGATAAGGTTTTCCTCTGCATGCACACATGCAAACACTTTGCCATGTCTTCTTGTACACCCAGACACATAAACATGTGTTTTGTTAAAAAAAAAAAAGAAAAAAGAAAGCTGCTTTACGGCCTTCACAGTCCCTGTACCTTTTTGTTCTTAAAAACTGGTAAAGAGGAATATCTCAAGTCCTTTCAGTTATAACCCCTATGAAGAAGGCAGCTGTGACGGGTGTGAATAATCTTAAATGAGTGGCAATATTCAGCCAGTGGACTGAAATAGACTGGAGCCTAAATCATCCCGTACACTCTATGCTCGCCAAAATTACCCATCACAGCCAATAAAGTTAGAAGTAAGTGCAAACTACCATGAACTCATAACAAGAGCAATGAGGTGAAACAACACAAAAGCATGCAACAAGCAAATCCACACCAACACCCAAAGTCTTTTTATTTACTGCACCATTCAAAAAGCTAAGCTAGTCCACAAGCAAAGTGCTAGACAAGCACTCTAATAAATCTATAACCATTCGCAGGGGAATGGAAAAAACAGCCTTTACAGTGCAACCTCTTATTCACACACCCTCTCACCGTTTGACTCCCTTTATTGCAGTCCAGATGCATTCTGTTTATTTACCCCGACACCGTGGCCCAATTTAGCCCGAACGAGGGAAATTAAATCAGGCCTTGTGAAATCGCTACACTTCCCGGCCCTCGTTTCGTCCATTAAATTGTCATTGTTGGCCAGTCATTCATGAGACACGGCGAAACAAATGTAACGCTCAAGGAGCACAGCATAAAGCCAGAGGACATGGCGGAAATTGCGGCACACTAGGTGGGTGGGAGGTGGGGAGAGGGGTTGGGGGAGGGGGGCACCTCGACCAAATGAGAAATCATTAGCTGAAACACTCAATGAGATGGATTAGTGTTTTTAGCAGTAAAATGGGTCATGTGGGTATTTAGAGTGTCAGTAAAAAGAAAAAAAAGAAAAAGCAATGTAGCTTTGAAGTGGATGGAGAGAAGAGGGGATCAAGCTGCTTTCACATGTATTATATAATATAATATAAACCGTCAATAATGGGTAGATGGGAAAACATAAACTAAAGTTTACTTGCAAAATAACCTCTTTTTTTTATCAAAGGATGTCTTGGGCTTTTCAACAGAGAAGTCCGGCTAAAGGTCAAAGGGTCAGGGGCAAGCAGGTGGCCAGAGGGGAGGGGGGTCAGAGTTGACCTCCTTGCAGACACATCAGTGGGCAGGCCTTAAGCCACTCTGCTGAAAAGACCCGTCAATCACAGTCACTTATTTACCATGCCTCGATCTGTGTTGGCCCCAGGGATCCAGCGAGCTATTCCTCCCCGGCCTCTTTACCCCCGACCAGAGCCAGATAAGGGGCCTCTTTACATGACAAAGTGCAGTGGAAGACCCGCACAGAGAAAAGAAAGAGGTTCCTTTCAGTTGCCAATGGGGAGCAAATCCTCTGCCCACAAGAGGTTATGGTCACATGGTTCTAATTTAAAACTGAAAGGTGAAATGGGAACTTTGGTTTTCTTGGCCCAACATCACATCAAGTATCTCGCACATCAAATTAACTTAAAGCTGCATGGCCGTGATGTTCTGGATCATTGCTTCTAATCTCTAAAGCTTTGAAAAGAATGTTCTTTTATTTCTGCAGTTTTCTCCAGCAAGTCACACCATAAAAAAAAAAAAATACTCGTTTAAAGTCAGACTTGGTCATTGTAACAGCAAACATTCGCAACACTAGAAACCAATTAGGCCGGGTTGCTCTGAATGATACAACTCACAGCTACTCTACTGCATGTGTTACGACTTAAGCTTGCAGCTGCGAGCGAGCTCACCTCTTTCTGAACCTCACCCTCGCTAATGATGTGAAATGTGTTAAAGTTGCCGGTGCTTCAAAAAGAGGCGAGAAGACAGAGGCAAAAGCATCTCCCTTTTGTTTTCAAATAAGTTTGGAATCAGAAAGATGTTTTGGCTGGTGAAAATGAACGGTTTTGAAAAGGGAGAAACAAGATGTGAGAAAGGGGAAGCCTGGTTTCCATGGTTTACAGAAACTGGCAGAAAAACAAGGCATCTGTTATGAGTAAAAATTTGAGGAAAAAAAAGGAATATATTAGTAGAGGGAGGAGAAAGAGAGAGGGAGAGCAAGAGAGAAAGGATTTGGGGTTTGATTTTGTTTTGAGTCTGGGCTGGAGAAAGTCCCGATCTAGCCATCTGCCCGTGTGAAAGCAACCGGAGTTGTCAGACACTTTCTGCCAGCGGGAAAAAAAAGAGAAAAAAGAAAAGAGGAAAAAGAAGGGGTGTCACAGGGGAGTTGGTAGGAGGAAGAGAGGGAGGGAGGACAGGTAGGCATTGTGTCTCGAGTTCCCCTTTCTATTCATTCACCCTGGTTCCTTTTTGGCCTCTTGGGGGGGATGGTAACTGAAGAGGGTGTTAGAAATGTCTTGCTGCTCGGAGGCTATCATCTGCGGACAGGGAAGTTTTGTCTGCAGCGCTCTGTGGGGATGAAGGAATTCAATCAACTGGCATCTGTAGAGGACAACAGAGCCCACTGAATATCAATTGATCTGGGATTTAAAAAGAAACGTGTCGCACATTTGCAGTTGAAGTGCTGCGGCGCTGCCAGCAAAGACAATGGTGTTGTGGGGGAAAGTTCGATCAGCCTGCAGCCTGTTATTTGAATGAGAGGCGAGGACGTGGTCGACCTCAGGATGACTGTAATCACTGTGAATTTCTCACAAGCTAAAAAAAAAACACACACACAGATTGAAAATAAACCGAGGTCCTCTACACATGCGGCGTCCACACACTGCTTGACACTTACACAATTTACACCACCAGAAAAATACCTGTTTACAATCCTACAGTTATTCAAATGCTGACTGCTGATTTACTGCTGCACCGTGGGGGGGCGTTTAATTTGAGACGAGGTGAAGGTACGATGGCAGGTCGTCCCACAGGCCCGCGGGTATTTCTCCTTGGGGAAGTTGATTTTTTCTTTTTCTTTTTTTTTTTTAAACAATCTCCCCTCTTCCCCTTGTCGACACGCTCCCCTCCATATTTCACACAGACTTCTCGAATGTGTGCAAATCTTCATCCATCACTGACAGCGGGGCAAAATAAACAATCATACCATAGATCAATCACTGTCTGTTTAATGCCGTGCGGTGCAAAGTGGCGCATGCAGCGGCACATGCGCGCAAGTTCACACGCTTTTGCGACATGCATGTTGTTTTTGAGTGTGCGAGATGCGCGATCGGAGAGGAGAGGAGAGGAGAGGAGAGGAGAGGGGCGGGCAGGCGCCATTTCTTTCTGCGACTCTGAATCTGAGGCTCTGGTGGAGAAGGAGAAGGAAGCCAACCCTGACTCACAAAAATCTTTCTTCACCTCTCGCCCTCATCCTTGCAAAATGAGTTCAAATTCAGCTCCAGCGCCACAGGCAGCAGACAGGAGTTGCTGTACATCCAGATTTAGATTGTTCTTCACCCTGTACAGAAATCTGTGCCGTCCGCTGGTGAAACAGAACCGTTAAACACTGCTGTAAACGCGGCCGCAGACTGAGAGGAGCATCAGGCTTCGGTGTTGATATCAGTGCTGTCAGGACTGATCCTGTCTTTAATCTAAACCTCAGATGTGGGCTCTCTATCACCGTGTCTGCTTCAGAACCAAAGTCTAGCGGCCGTCATCACCTGGCCTTCCCTCCTCTCATCTAACACTTCATAAAGACCATTCATCCCACCATCCTTTCATCCATCTATACCGGGGGCCTCGTTAATCCTCCTCTTCATCCTGACCCTGTACCACTCTACTGGACTGGGACAAACTTCAAAGAGAGAGAGTGAGATGGTGTGTGTGAGAGAGAGAGGGAGAGAGAGAGAGAGAGAGAGAGAGAGAGAGAGAGAGAGAGAGAGAGAGAGAGAGAGAGAGAGAGAGAGAGAGAGAGAGAGACAGATTGGGTGGGTGGGCAGCTGTGTTGTGCTTGGCCTACACCACAAAGCCTTTAGAGGACAAGGGCCCACACACACTCACACACACGTCGCTACTCTTTAAAATCCTCACCAGTCTCTCCACAGTTAATCTCCAAAGAAAGTGAAGGAGCTATGTACAGTAGAATCAGATCAATTTACCACAAATCCGAGCACAGTGCAGAGCAAAGCACCACACACACACACACACCAGGGCTGCAAATAACAATCCTTCTCTCTGCAGAGTAAGTGTCGACCAATTCATTTCTCAAGTAAACAATTAGTCATTTGGACTGAAAAATGAAAGCAAAGAGCGAGAAACTCCCAAGGTGAAACCTTGTGTTCTAGTTTTGTTAGTCCAAAACCCAAAAGATATGTAATTTGCCATCACAAAAAGCCAAGAAAAATCACTTTCAAGAGGTTGGAACCAGAAAATATTTGGCATTTTTGCTTAGAGAAACAGTTTGACAAGGCTTTTCACCACATTTTTTAAGCTTCACAGACACAAACACATACACACACACACAGACACAACACTGGTAATTTCTCATTTCATATCCCAGATGTTGATTTAGTGTCAGCATATTCAAATTGAATCATACAACATTTATAAAAAAAAAAAACACACATCAAGCACAATAATACAGCAGATCACTGCGAGGCAGAGCTCTCAAATGACAGGGACGCTCGTTTTCCCACAGGAAGAAACACCATTTACCAACCAGGATAGAATTACACCGGCAAACTGTGATGAACAGCCATTAACTGGACTGGCACACAATGCACTAAGCTAATGCCCGGCTCCATATGGGCTCCACTGTGCCGAGGGAGAGGGGGGGGGGGGGGGGGTTCTCTCTGCTAACTGAGAGAAGGCTTTGACAGACAAGCCCCAGCTAAAAGTGACAGTCTGTGTTGGAAATAGATTCACATACACACAGACACACACATATATACACACACACACACGACTGATGACAGCTAAGGGAGTCTGACGTGCCTGCCACCGCCACTGGTGGATGTATGTTTATTTTATTAACCTGCCACAGACTCGGCAGGAGGGGGAGGGGTGGGGTGATGGGGGTAAGATGGGAACAGGAGGAGAAAAGGCTAAATGTCGGTGTGCACGCTGTGACCTGTGAACGTACAGGCACCTCGAAATGCATCCATTTGTTGTGAAACATTCCGGGTTGTGTGCTAATCTGTGTTCGCTCCCCCACTACACACACACACACACACACAACCTCTTCACAGCTTTTACAGCGCTGCATCTAGTGCACGTTTTTTTCCCAGGAGGACGGACAGCTTTTCAGACTGACATTTTTACTTTGTGTCTGACTGTGACCTATTGTGTCCACATACAAATGATACACACAAAAAAAAAACTGTAACAACTGAGGCTGGAGCAAAAAAGGGGATAAAACAACGTGAAAACTGTGGGAACAAACAGTGGAATAAAAGCCAGCTGTGTGTCCCATGTACTAGCATGTTTCCATTATGCCTTTCACATATGGCAACTGCAACTCTTAATAAGTAGCAACTGTAATGCTAACACTTTGTGAAGCATCTCCCCCCCCCGCTCTACAAGTAACTGACTGTGAATTCTCACAAGATAACGGCCTCACGTAGAAATGCACCATTCCTGTATCACCTGTTCATCTTGCCAACCCTCACTTGCGACACAGACCCACATAACGCACCCACCATAACCGCCTCACTTATCACCGGACAGGCTGGTAACTGACACTCAGCCATGCGCGACACACCCCGTCCTGATACTAGCCAGCCCTGCTCTGCTTCTTATTGACGTTGGCCGCGTTTTACTGGCAATCTGCATTAGGAGTAAGAAGAGTGTGTGCATGTGCCTGTGCCTGTGCCTTTTGCCCCAGAGCAGCGCGCCTCCTGACTGATTCATGTGTTTTAATAAAAAGCTCAAACTCTGCCCCACCCGGAGGAATGCACCTGTCACATGAAATCAGCAGACGAAGGGTGAGAACAATGCGGGGCTTTGATGACCCCTGTGCCAAAGCTATACCGAGACACACAGATGCCGGACAGACAGTTGCAGCTGATTTGGGCCTGCACATGAAAAAAGTATGTCAAAAGGAAAACCACCACGCTCTTTTCTAGCTGCGGTGAAGGAGAGAAAGAGCGTGTGTGTGCTGTTCTTTGTGAACTCTGTGTATGTGTGTGTGTGTGTGTGTGGGTCAGCTGTTGCTCTTGGCCCGGTTTGCACCGCACAGCCTGGTGGCTTCACGGCACAGTGACACCCTGTCCTCATGTCCCCGTTTTTCTCGAAAACGCAGCTCGTGATATAACGGCCCATTCACCGTAACAACAGCAGAAACACACTCAACATTATTGAGGGGACCGAGCTCCTTTTAACGACACACTGGGTCAAAAAATACTTCACTCCTGGCTGACTGGGCACAGACCATTAAGAGTGCTTTTCCATCCACCAGCAGCACCTTTCCAAGAAAGAAGGTGCCATCAGTGTAAATACCTTTTAATTGCACCCAGCGCAGCATTTAAACCAAAGCCCGTGTTTTTACATGTCTTGAGCTGAGTTGCGTGATTTACTGAGCTCTCATAAAATGTGCCATTTAATTTAAGCCCATGTTCTGTTAGCGAACGCTCACAATCGTTTTCCTGTATTAGCTCAGTGAGAAGCTTTCGACGGTTTTATTTCTTCTGTCGTTTATAACTGGATTGGAAAAAACGAGGAGGGGAGTGAAGAAGAAGAAGAAGAAAAAGAAGAAGGGAGAGTAGCGGAGGGAGCAGGAGGAAATACAAGGCCATAATTGCACGCCACTTGCAATCAACTTGAATTCTGCCTTTGTTGCTGATTAAAAAGCAGAGAGAGAAAAAAAACATGCTAAAGACATCAGAAATATGGAATCAAATCAACATGCTGCGGTCAGTTTTTTTTCACCACCACTCACAGCCTTTTTCCCCGCTTTTTTTGTTGGAGTAATTGTCAACTTGCATTAAGTCAAGAATAAAAACATTTTATACTTAAAGAAAATGATGGAGGGGGAAAAAAGAACTGTTCCACATGTAAGTGGGGTGGCCTGAGCTATTACGAGCATTGGGCTTCCAACACATTATTAATATCCAAAATTACAAGGGAATAATGGCAGGCTCTCATTCAGGTACAGCTCTCTGCCTCCTCTCTGAAAGCCGAGGTATTCATACATTTGATGAGTGTAAGGGTAGAAGTGGAAAAGTTGACCCAGCATCTTCCCTCAGCGCGCAATTCTGCTGATTGTTTTTGGGGGAAAACGCTCATTCCTGCAATTTCATCACGTCCAGCAGAAACCCTCTGTCCCGAGGAGTGACACTCAAACTGATGAAGAAATGTCGAGCGACTCTCCCTGACAGGGATTTGACACATCAGCTGTCAGTTTCCATCAAATATTAAAGAGCTCAAATGGTGGGGGGGAGGTGGTGGTGCATATTTAGGGGCTGTAAGTGTCAAATTTTCAACAGCAATAAAACATCCAGCAATAAAAACACAACATCTGATCATTCGAAACACATTACACCCACTGTTTCAATGTGGCCCAATTAGCAGAGTGTTAAAAACTACAACACGAGGGGCGTTCTCAGAGTGTGACATGGCAGCCAGATGCTCATTTGCCAAATAACAAATGCTTGTTCAATTACTCTCACCTGCCAAAAAATGGTCGTAAATATTGCTGTAGGCAGGCAAGGTTGGCTGGGGAACAGCCTGAAGCTCTTGGGCCAAATAGGCTGCTGGCCCTCACAGAGTCTGATTGTTTTTTTTTCCTCACCCTCTCCAACCCCGAAACATGCCCTTCCCCACCTGACTCCCCTCGGCTTTGCCTCTATCCAACATGCACTACTGGCAGAAAACAAAAAGAACCAAAACAAACAAAAACACATACCGCTATACAACATACTACCTGCAGTGAGAGTGCATCAAATGATCGAGACGCCGGTTCAACTGGCGGAAAGACATTTCCATCACTTCCCAGACTCTAACCCCCCGGATTCAAGAGACGTAGAGGACTCCTGTTGCCCACAATTTCCTGTCCTGAGACTGAACATACTCACAGTAACACACACACACACACGCACACACACAAAGTCTGCCAGCCTGGCGCCTGCTGCCAGAGGTAGGAGCGAGGAAAAGGGAGAAAGCGGAGATGGACAAACGGAACATCCAGGAGGCGCCGCCACAAAGGGCTCCAAAGTGAGGTCATCTTTTTTTTTCTTCTTTTCTTCCCCCCCTGGTTTTTATTTCTAGCCATATCTCAGTCAGCCCCACCTTCCATTAAATGCCCTCTATCTGTTCCCACTCGGCTTCTATTTAGCTGCTATTATCCTGATCAGCTAAGACCAATCCTGATGCGACTTGACTCAAGAAAAAACTACTTTTCTCTCTATCAAAAACTGGAAGTACTACCAGTGGTGCCACCCATGTGGGGGCCTTCTCTGCTACTTAATGAGATTTGTGAATGCTGGAGGGGATGAATGAGCTGTGAAGCCAAAGCGACCAACCGTTTTGGTTTCAATAAACGTCTTTCGCCTTTGAAAATTTTAGCCTTGGGTTCTTGATAAATGAAGTGTCGAGAAGCCGCTGGTGGTATTTTCTGTGTGGCAGAGGAGGGGGAGAAAAAAAAAAGAAGAAATATTCAGCAAATTCAGAAATTAACTTCTTTTGAGCGGACTACAGTGTGTGGTTTTCTTTAAAAGGTCACGTCAAATAGTGCAGGCCGCGTTCACAGTTGCCCGTCGTGGTTTCAGTAACACTTCCCCATCACGTGTTTCACAGCGATCTTGACTTATAACAGACTGGTTTATTTTGGATCAGACTGGGAGGTAAACAAAGAGGTAATAGGGGCGTGTGAAGCAAATACACACATAACACTGAGATAAAGAGCTCCAGCGCTCTAGCAGGTACAGTGGCCTCTATGCTTCATTAAGCATGCCGCAATTCCTTTGGCCCTGCTATGTTTGCCCAGTTTAGACAGGAAATGACATTGTGTTAGCGTTACCAGGGAGTGGAGGGTGGGGTGCTGAGAGAGAAAGGGAGTGACCACAGGGGTAGAAGGAAGAACAGGCTAGAAGTAACTGAGATTAGATTAAGAACGGAGGGAATGGTCTACCATGAAGAGAGGGGATTGATAAAGTGAATTAGTGAATTAGCACACAGCAGAGGTGCACAGAAAAGAGCCTCAGCGTGGCATTACCTCAGCCATAACGGCGGAGAGAGGGAGACGGGCTAGATGAAAGGAGGGAAAAGTGACAGAGAGACAGAAAGACAAAGAAAACAGCACGCCGGAAGCAGGCACACAAGCCTAATCTCATTAACACTGACTGGAGGAAGGATGGAGGGAGGAAGGAGGGAGCAGAGTGCTGTAAGACAAACCCATATTGGAAATCAAGTCTCGTTCTTGCGAGCTAAAAAGGTCAGCGTGGTCATGGCGTGTGTGTGTGTGTGTCTGTGTACTTAACAGGTTGAGGCCACTGGAGAGCCCAAGGTCTGCAAAGTAGAAAAGAGGTCGATAGTGCATTACTGAGATAGAGAGGGAGGGAGAGAGAGAGAGAGAGAGAGAGAGAGAGAGAGAGAGAGAGAGAGAGAGAGAGAGAGAGAGAGAGAGAGAGAGAGAGAGAGAGAGAGAGAGAGAGAGAGAGAGAGAGAGAGAGAGAGAGAGAGAATGCAGTTGTGTGTGTACAAGGTCCTGTCTGTCTATTTGTACTCCGCAGCAGTAGCAAGAGACAGTATCTCCGCTGGGAGTCAACACCCGCCTGCTGCATCAGAGTGTGTATGCATGGGTTTGATGGGAGGTGGCTGAATGAATAGGCCAAGCAAAAAAGCAGCGCTCACAAAGTGGCTTCAGAGAGATATTTATATCTACAAACCAACTTCCCCAAAATACCAGCTCCAGTTGCAATGAGTGAAAAAAAAAAAACTTTTGAGATACAGTCTCGCAGCTCTTGTCGTTACCGTGGCAGACATTACATCATGAGGCGTGGCCTGAGAACGTTCTGGGAACCGTTCTCACATTCGCGTCCGGCTCTCGTCCAAATCCCAAATTCCCATCCTTCCACTTCACCATAAACAACAACCCACACGGATTAAAGCCTGAGACGGGAAGCCGTGCTAATGAAGGTGAGCTGAAGAATCTCTTAATTCTACCCTCATTTGCCCGTGAGGAAGACGTACTTTATTGAAGTTAATTTCATCAGGATATTTTTTTATTTTTTTTTAAACAGCAAAAAGGACGAGCAGGAGGAGGAGGAGGGGGGGAAAGGAAGCGAGGCAGGGTGAAGGAATGGTGAGAAAGCAGAGAAGGAGACTGAGATGTGTGGGAGTGTAGTCACAAACTGACTGGCAGTCCTGCTGAGGGCTAGCAGGAGGTTCTTGCACACACACACACACACACACACACGCTTGCACACATGCAAAGTGGGCCAAGGCATCTGTGGCGGGGACCTGTGTGAGTCAGGCTGACGAGATGACGAGCAGACAGACAGAGAGGAATCAGGCCCGAGCGAGGGAGAAGTGATCTTGATGTGCAGCCAGTAAATGTGGCTCCATCACAACAGAGCGCAGCGAGCACATAACTTGTCAGTCGGATACACCCACAGACACACACACACATGCACGCACACACACAACCAGAATGTAATAGTAGAAGGTCAAGCATAAGCACATGAAAGTGGATCATCTCATTCTCGTCTGATGAAGTACAACTTTTCTCACTTGTACACCTCGGCGCAGCTCAGCTGGGACATCTGATCAAATCTCCATCCAAACACACACACACACACACAGTCGTATATATAGATATAGAACACATGGAGATGGGTTCACCCTGAAATTATGGACTTTATTGGTCTGATTCACCAGATCTTTTGGCAACACTATAAACAGCTTAATATCATACCATGTGCTACAGACTGGGCTCCAGCTGTGAATTTGTGCAACAGCTGCATGTAAAATTTGCTATATTCTATATCTGCTTTCATGTTGTGTTCTGTGCAACACGCGCATATCTGTTTCATATAACAAATCAAACATCAATCCTTTCTCACACCAAATTATTTTCAGTGACCGCCCCATATCTCATCTTTTTTTTTTGGGAGGGACGCACCTTTTTCAATGGACGCTCCTAAACTCCCCTGTGAATCGGACTCAGGGTGATCCCAAACATTTGACATTCCAAAGCCAACAAAAAAGCTTTGAAATAATCCCTCCCTCCCTGCGCTCAAAGCTCCCCTGCCTGCTATAAATCCATATAAGAGCATCAGCGCTTCCGCATCATAGTGTAAACTGCATTCCAGTGCTGCCCTCAGAGTGTCCCCACTTTAAAAACATGGACAAGACACTCTGGCTCCGGCTGTGGCCATCCATCTCCATTTACATTTACTCCCCACTATAGAATCAGCGTGGAGATCTATCTTTTTTGTTGCTGTTGTTGTTGTTTTTCCCTCTTGTTGCAATGGTCCATTGAGAAGGGCATATTCATCAGATATCTGCAAATCACCCTTCTCTCCCTGTCTGGCCTGTTCAAACACATTTCCATATAGGCTATTATTAGAAAACTCCATCCGCTTCGAAACGCCAGAGACACAAATGCACGCTTACACACTCACACAGTCTTCGACATACGCAAACACGGACAACTTCCTCGACCAAACTCTGTGACCCTTTGTTTAATCATCGGCCATGTGCAGGGGGTGGGGGGGAGGTGGGGTTACGCAGCAGGATCAAAGCGAGCTCAAAGACAAGGCTAAATAACCGGAGGAGCACGGTCGGGTGAGTGATGTGTAAGCACTGTGGAGGGTTGGTGTGGGAGGAGGCGGAGGGGAGGGGAGGGGCAGAGGGCGAGTGAATGGGGAGGAGAAGGAGGGCGACTGAAGCGACAGGGGAGAGGCGCTCACTGGTTTAACTAAAGGCTGTCTGTGAATCGTCATAAAAACACTTCATATGGCTTCCAAACCACATTAAAACCCTTTCGATTTATAGGCCGGCCACTTTATTGGGCCTCCAAAATGACTCCAGCCAAATGGGCTCTTAATGAAACACGGAAACCCAGAGAGAGAGAGACAGAGAGAGACATGTATGTGGTGTCACTGGTGAGTAAGATGAGGCTGCGCTTTGATATGGCTTTAGTGTCGTGGCAGTAGGCGAAAGGAGCGTCTGGTTAAAGTCCTGCTGTTTCTTTGTTTGATACGCGAGGCATCCTGAGAGACATCTGCCTGCTTGCCTCTCTCAAATCACTCGTATTATGTTGCCTTAGAGGAGACTTTTGTCGATTCAACCTTATGAAATCTCTCTGTGATTAATAGCCGGTGGCATCTCCAGTCTATAAGTTTGACACGAAAGTGTTGCCGTGACTCAGACAAGCTACAACAGACAGAAGCCCTCTGAACCACAAATGAGATTTTGATATTCACCACAGACCCAGCTGCAACAATCTGTTTAATATCCCTCCCCAAAAAAAAAATCCTTGGCTGCGTCCTGTCCCTTTCAGAGCAATTCTATCTTGTATTTGTCCATTCTGGTGCGCCCACCCAATGACAGGCCATTTATCTGGCTGTTATAACCGTCTGTCTTCAGTCGGGGTGGAAACTGTACACTCAGAGACAAACTGCAGAGCTAATACTAACGAAAACAGAAAGCACTTTTTTTTTTTTTTTCTTAACCAGAGCCAGAGTTTCAGGTTTTTATCTCCACAGAATTTCTCTGTTCTCTCACGTCACAGCAAAAGTTAACCCGTTACATCATCGGCTCGTGCGTGTGTCAGGGAAACACCTCCAGGGGATTCCTCGAGTTTGTCTCATGAAAAAATGACGTCACTGCTGGTGCGGCAACCACAACAAAGCCTGATGTCTTCATCAGGAGCAGGAGCTGCTGCTGCTGCTGCTGCCGCCTCTCACATGCAGGAAATCATTTAGCTGACTCAAATGTGTGTCAGTGACATGGCGCAGTGACCCACTCCGGTTACAGAAAGGGAAAATCACACAGAGAGAACGACGAACAGTGATGCAATGCCAGGAGAAGAGAGAGAGAGAGACAGAGAGAAAGAGGGAGGGAGGGAGGGAGGGCTGGCTGGCAGAGGTGAATTCAGGTCTGAGTCAGAATCCCCTGAATCACTCTTTCATGTCAACGTCACTATTTAATGAAACCCAGAGCAGGTTTCTCATGAGGAAATATTTGTGTGCAGGCAAGGCGAGGCATGATGGAATCTGCAAAGAGAGAATAGAAAAGAACGGCGTTGAACGCTGTGGAAAAAAAAAGAAGAAAAAAGAAAACAAGTTGTGCTAATGGTGGTTGTGTGGGCACGCTGTCATCAGGCTTTGACAAATAGAGCTGACAGAGGAGGAGATATTCCACTGGTCATGCTCTCTGCTGCCAGCTTCTCAAAGCTGCCCAGCGATGACCCCCTTCCAGTCCCCTCTTCACCATGGCTGTGTTCCTCTCAGTCCTTGTACATCTACTTCCTTGTTATAATTAAGACTCTCTCTCTCGCTCTCGCTCTCGCTCTCTCTCCACACACAGAAGTTGGACAAGTGCCAGAGTCTGAGAGCCAAGGAGCACATTTCAGCGGGGGTAGAGCACGTTCTGGGCTTCAGACGATGACTTTACATGGATCCTCCACTCAAATGTCACTTTGCGTCGGCCTCGACTTCAGACTCCTTTTTTATACATCTCGCCGAAAGCGCGACGAGACAATCGAGTGCGTGCTCGAGTGTGTTACAATGCCTGCATCCTTATCTCTGCTGAGCAGGGGGGGACAAGTTCAGAATGATTTGCGATGCATTTACCCTGCCCTAAAAGCCTTTAACACCTATATGCACAGTGTGTGTATACACTCCCGTCTTCTTCTTTTCCTCTTGCCCTAGACAAAGGGTCAGTGAAAGCAATCAATCATAGTGTGGCACTGAAAGAAAAATGCTCGCACTCGTCTCTGCAAAAATAATCAATCTTAATCTATCGTGTCCCTTTCATTTCACATTGACAAGAGGGAGCGAGCGGAAAACTAAATCAATAGGAGAGAAATGTGTTGTGGCAACAATGACGTGGCATTAGGTGTGTGTGCGCGCACGTGTGTGCGTTAGGCGGTGAAGTCGAGCTCTACCCTGACATTCCTTGGATTCTTGAGGCTAAGCGTTTGACCTGAGAGACCCGGCGATGAAGACGGACAAAAAAAGAAAGATAAAGTATTTCACAACATGGCAGCGAACAAAAAGGAACAATGACGCACCAACAAACTCTCTCTCTCTCACCCACTGGTATCAGCGCTGAGCTCTGTGTAAGTGTTGCCAGGCTGGGTATGAACTCTACGCGCCCTCCGCGTTGGGGATAAGAGGGGGGGGGGGGGGGGGTGCTGTGACTCTAGCCCTCTAAAAACCACAACTCCCAGGAGGCTCGGGAGGGGGGGATTTATTGACCACAAGGGCAGTCTGGGAGTCTGGAGCTAACCAGACCAAGCGGGAGAGGAGGCAGAATTAGTACAGGAAAGGCCATCAGGGAGTGTGTGTGTATGTGTGTGTGATAAAGCCTGTGTGTGTGTGTGTGATAAAGCCTGTGTGTGTGTGTGTGTGTGTGTGTGTGTGTGTGTGTGTGTGTGTGTGTGTGTGTGTGTGTGTGTGTGTGTGTGTGTGTGTGTGTGTGTGTGTGTGTGTGTGTGTGTGTGTGTGAGAGAGAGAGAGAGAGAGCACAGGGAAGCGTTGCTGTGCACTGGAGACAGGTTAACTGCCAGCGTCTGCACACAACGGAAGACGGGCCAGAGAGCTGCCGCCCCAAACATCCGTTATTTAGCGAACAGCCATAGATCTCCGTCTTCCTCCCTCCCCTCCGCTCTTACTCCCTTTCTCTCTCTACATCTGTTCACTCTCCCCCTTCCCTCACACCTGCTCCCTCTCTCTCTCTCTCTTTCTCTCCTCCTCCCCTCTGTCTCCCTTTGCCCACCACTTACTCTGCCGTCACTCCCTGCCTCTCCTTGCCAAGCTACGTCAGTCAGCGGCTCGACCACCAGGCAAAACACAAAAAAACCCTCTACACTGAATTTAAAGTCCTGTTCTTCCTCCTACCCCCTGTAAGTGGTGGTTTTGTGTATAGTTGAGGGAGCAGTGTGTAACTGATAGCCACGCAAACCGCATGCACAACATGAAAAGGGCCCTTGGATTTTTTCCCCCCCTTCTTCCACTTCCCAAGATTGTTTTCCCACACAGTCAATCCCCTTGCGCTCGTGCAGAATGATGTGAATCGCAGGAGACCTGTGTTTTTTCACCATACATCCACCAAGTGGGAGACTCTCGGAATCTTGGCAATTGCCCCCCCTCTCCCTCCCTCCCTCCCTCCCTCCTAGTTTCTGCGATTGCTCGCTATTCGGAGGTTTTCTTTCCCACTAAAGCTTCGGCGTGTGGGGGAGGATGGTATCCTGTCAGAGAGATCCAGGAATTCTGTGTGTGAGCGCTCAGTACAGTGAGGACTCAGTGGGGAGAGAGAGGCCGGTACACTGAAGCCATTGTGAGCCAGCCAGCCACCCACACGTGGTGCTAGGCTCCCAGATACAGATACACTCTCATGACTGGAAGGGACAAGAGCCGTAAGTCCTGAAGCCACACTACTGTACTAATGGCATGAAGTATGTACGCTATTTCAGTATCCTGCTTAGGCAACTACAGAGTGCAACTTCAACCTCCTGAGAAAAGAAAAGTTGTTGTTTGCAGAAATGCTTCTTCTAAGAATGAAAGATGTACGCAAAACCTATGTGTTATGAAACTGGTGTGAGCAATTATCAAATTCGTCAAACTAAGATGCTGTCGTCCGATGCGTGGCAGCTGGATCCTGTGTTTTGTCATTGTAAACAATCACATCAGCACCTACACACACACTCTGACTCGCAGCTTTGCTTTCTATCAGTACAGCTCATCAGAATAGAGAAGTACGCCCGTGTGTGAGTGCATGTGTGGTTTTTTTTTTTTCTATCGTCTCGGCTCTGCTCATCACAATGGAGGAGTATGTGTCAGAGCGTTAACTGCACTCCTCCTTGTTCCCACACCTCCATTTACCGCCTGGGTCACATCCGCCACTTTCCTGGTAAAGCGAGTGCAGCTCCTGACTCGATGGAGGGGCCTGTGTGCAGCGAGAGCAAATCTGGCCTCTCGCCTCAATCGAACGCTATACACTCCCCTGCCTGCTCACACCTACGCACGCTGCCACTCACTCTGTCTCGCGCACACAGACACCAGTTCTCTGAAATTACCGTCTACGCAACATAATGATGTGGCTTGCTGTATAGAAAGCAGCATGGTGCCAGTTCTCTTTTGTTATGCATGGATAGGTGGGATCAAAGATGGTTAACGCCACACTGGGGCAAATGTCAGGTTCTGTTCTCAATTAGTGCTCAAAAACAGCGTGGCCACGTACAGGACTGTACGGTATGGTAACGTACACATTGTGTGAAGGTAATTCACTGGAAAAAAGAACTGTGCCAATCGGGCTCTGTGTTTGGCCACGATCAAAAAGTGGCGTGGGATTTATTTCCTGGCAATCGAGGGGGAAGCCGAGTGGACCGACATTAAGAGGTCGTGGATGTGACTTTTTGGAAAACCAGCATTGACGTAACAAAAGATTTCCCCTCTCAGAGCTCTAGATGTTTATTGGTGATGGAGGCTTTTCTTGCCAGTTGTCATAATGAAACTCCTCTGAAATCAGGTAGTCTTCCTGTCAGCGCAGCCGAAAAGGAGGAGGTGGTGTAGAGGAAAGTGTAAAGATGACTAAGATTAAAAAAAGATTATCTGAAAATAAGGTTTTTGAAAGAGCGTCTGACTCAGGTCAAAAAGGTACAGTAGCTTTAGTTTTCCCTTTGTTAAAACATGTGTCACACGCTTTTATCCTGATGCAGATTATTTAGAAAAACAAACTGAAACTTTCCTCTGGTCTTTGGAAATCTCAACGCGTGCATTTGTTTGTTAAAGTAACTACTTTTTTTAACCACAGTTTCCAACACTTCCACTTTGCATGACCAAACCACAGGAGGCCGAGCAGCAGGCCCCTGCCCCATCACTGGGGAAACCCTGTGCACATTTTGCGTGCCAGGCATCTATCCCGCTGGTTTGAATAATTAACTTGGGGCCTGTTTATCCTCTGAGCTTATTCAGAGTTGCTGGACCGTTGATTCACCCTTTTTAATTCCTTCAGGTTTTTGGCTTAAAAAAAAAAAAAAAAAGCAGGGAGACAGCGCTGGCTCTTATGGGACCGTGCTGAAAACATACCACACACTTTCTCCTCTGCAGGGTGTGAAAGTTTGTGGTTTGTGGCGAGAGAAGTCATTTCAGAAAGAAAACAAAAAGAGAAAAAAAGACTCCCTTGCAAGACAAGATGATGCACATCTTCTCTGATCTGCTGCCAGTTACTCAAAACATGGGGATTTCTGCTAACTGCGAGTGAGCATGACGGGTGTAGGGGCAGAGTGTAATTCATACGTGGTGAGAAACTTGTATAAACTGGAGTGGCAGTCATGGAAAACCTTACATTCATGAAAAACAAGCACAACGTAAAGGAACACAAAATGCGTTTTTCATCACTTTCTGCGTCTTTGATTTTCAGATTTTTTTTTGAATTCCACAATTGTTGACTGCTGTCAGTGCCTTGACTTTTTGGTGGCCTTCTACAAACTACAACTAGGTGTCCAAGTCCATGCAAGTCAGCCACAAGAACAACAAATAGAGCCAACATATATTCAAAGTTGTCCTGACCTGAAGTCACTCAGTAGAGGGGGGAGTTTAGAGCCTCAGCAAAACGGCGGTATTTCCGAATCAATGTTTTATTGACGTGACTGGTAGCGAGCAGCAGTTTTATTGTATTTGGCAGGACATTGATTTGAACACGTGCTGATCTCTACGCTCATCTATATTCATTTGGATGCTTAAGGCGTCTTAAAGAAAGTAAGGGAGAGGGGGTGTTTGTGTTAAGAGGTATACTCAGACGCACACTAAACACTCCGAACAGTTCGGTTCGACTGTCTCGGTGCGGAGCGTGCGTGTTAAGTTCATACGCATGCGCAACTTTTTTTTTAACATTTAGTAGCTACAGAGGTGAAGGAGCGTAGCAGGCGATCCGTTGTGGAGGTGTTAATGTTGTGGTCATGGTGAGCTGTGCCCAGCCCCTCCTTGCCCTGCTCTCCCCGTCTCTCTCACAAACACATTGACAACGGAGCTGTCTGTGAACAGCCCCTCCTCTCTGTGCACACTGAAGCCTGTTTTAAACAGAAATCCCACTATAATGCTGTTAAGGACGACCCCTCATTGTGTCAGATTTGCTTGTCTACCTTGAACAGGTTATATTAAAGGAGATGAATCAAAACATGATCATGCGTGATAGGAAGATGTTCAAACAAAGGGTGCAAACTTTGCAACAAGAAGGCTGAAAGTGTTGAAGACACTTTTTTTTAGTTATGTGCTTTATTGGACACAAAGTCTATTTTTTATTGTTAAGTTATTTAAATAAAGTACATGGCAATTTAAATAAATTGGAGCACCTTATTGTATTATTATAGCATAATTTGATCATAAAAAGAAAGCGTGTGTGCATTATTTCAGTTTTTTCATGACTATGCAAGACAATTGTTTTGTTGTTTGTTTTTTTAACTGTAAATGATGAATTATTGGATATACAGTATATATCTTATGTTGATATGTGATATTTCTGTTGTGTTAAAAACCAACAACGTATACCAACTGTGACCACAAAACCGTGATATGAACCGAACCGTGGATTTTGTGAACTGTTCCACCCACAACACACACACACAAACACACACACTCACGAGAAAGGAAATGGGAGACCATTCTTAATGTTCCAAATCACTTGAGGCAATACTCCATATGCAGCGTGTTCACATGATCGCACAGGACGCTATTAGCATGTAGTTTCAATCAACCAAGAGTTCTTCAAAGACACATCTGAACACGAGTTTGAATCTGAAGAAATTCATACAGACAAAAGCAGCTTACTCTGGATTTGAACCAGATCTTTGCAGCCACTTACAGCACACAAAGACACGCTAAAACATTTTTCAAAGCCCGTTTGTTTATGAATAAATTTTATATTCGGCCTTTATATACATAGCTAAACAAAAAGCAGCTCTTGTAAAGTGTAGAACACAGCCTGAGACATAGCTCAGCAGCCATTACGGAGCAATCTCGAGCTCTGGTTTCACTTCCCATTAGCCATTCAGAGCCATGACAATACCCAGGGGGGGAGACAGTGCAGCCCTGGCTTTTCCCCTCTGCCAAGGCCCTCACATTACTCAGTTCTCTCTATATTTACCCCACCAACTCCTCCAGATGCCTGCATTTTGCAAGATGATTATATTCTTCAATAAATGTCTGACTACAATTAACTATCCTGCCTTTCTTCTCTTCCTGTATCATGAGCAAAGCAGTGTGTGAAAGGAGCCTCTCCACCTCCAGCCTCAGTGACCCTTGGGAGGAATTACCAAGGGCAGCTTTTTATAGAATGGGGGGGGGGGGGGGGGGGGGGAGAGATCCCAAATTAAATACACAAATTAATTTCTTCTCATGTGGAATACTGTATTGTGCTGTAACTGCAATGCCATGATCTTATCAGAGCCCTGTATCCCTGTGGTCAAATCGGTCTAACCTTACCCCTGCCCTGGGCTCCTGCCCCCCCACCCCCAACCTCCAGTCCCAGATTACCCATCAATCCCATTTTATTCCACTGGCTCAGACAGCCCACCAATCAGACGGCAGGATGGGGAGGAATATGACAGAGGATTGGCTCATGGGGGGGAAAGGGGTGGAGCAGCTCAGCCATCCCCTAACAACAGCAGCGTGCTGTGAAATGAGTGAGCATGAGAGACAGAGAGAATTCACTCGTCCAGTTTCCCCTTCTCTACTATTTACTTCTTCCTCTTCCTCTTTACCAGCCTCTCGTGCCGGAGCCCTTCTGTCTTCTCCTGCATGTCACACACACACACACACACACACGTTCCGTCTCAAAAATAGTGCTTTCCTTGCCCAGTGTCTTCTCCCCCCTTTTTCTCTCCCTCGGCTGTCAGTCTGCATATGACTGCTGACTCTGTTGCTCACAGGGACACGGAGCAGAGCTCTGCCGGGGTTTCAGCCGTCACACACCGACACTAAAATACACACACACATACACACACACTCGCCTGATGCTGTGGAAGCTGGGGGAGGTCAGGCTAGTTCCTGGCGGAAGGAAGCAAATTACACACTGTGCTACACATGCCCACACACTCTCTCTCACACACACAAACGCACACATGTGTGCACTTGTACGCTCACGGCTCGGGGTTGAACGGCGTCTCTTCTCTGACCTACTTCTTTACTGTCACTCAGAGGCAAAAGATTGGGCACACTCAACATCAACTCTGCAATAAAGACCGAATTACGTGATTGTTTAGGATCAAGAGGAGGGTGGGGGTTGGGGGGAGGGGGGGGGGGTCCTGACCTCTCAACCCCTCACCACCACCACCACCACCACCACCACAATCTCCCTTTCCTGTGGTGGGGAGTCAGCAATGAAAAGAGGCCCCCTTCTGTAGACTGGAGGTGTTAACAGCCAGCTACAGCCTCGAGCAGCCATCTTGTGCATTTGCATGTGTGAGAAGAAGAGAAAGAGTAAAAATGAGAAGAATAAGAAGAAGAAGAAGAAAGACGACTGCAGAGAGAGAGAGAGAGAGAGATAGTGTCTGTCTGTCACAAAAGGTGCCCCTTCAACTTTCAGCATACCCAGCATGACTGTCAACATTTTTGTCATTTTTACAAGATCACATCTTTGATCTTTTTTTTTTTTTTACCGCGACCTGTGGACGTCTCATTCTGACTCAGACCAGAAAGAACGGCCTTCACATGATCTCTGCTTGACTGTGAACAATTCCCTTTTTTCTCGAAATAGAAAATGTTTGTGAAAGCTGATACAGAGGACCGTGGTTCTGCCAATGCCTCTTCTCCTTCTCCTACTCTGGAATGATATCAAGTGCTTGGAGCATCAACAACACCGTCTTGGCCTCGGGTCCACTTGTTTGTTTGCAGGTTATTACAAACAAAAAACTTTTAATGATACTGTAAATGGTCTTCTCACACACAGCTCGGTTCAGCTGCTGTTCAGACATGATAACCATGTCTTGGTCTACAGGCCAAGTCACTGGCATATTTTTGGAAACTCTAGCTTAAAAGTTCTGCTACTCACATCCCGCATATTTTCTTTTCATTAAGCGAGTCCTGGATAGACGCAAGATTGAAAGCGGTCTCGGATTACACCGTCAGAGAAGCGGCCCTACACGCAGGATGTCACGCTCTAAATGAAGAGATATTTGGATGGGCCTTCCGCTGTAGAATCTAATTAAACTCAAGAGTTTCAGGTAATTTCCAGATAGAACTTGATATATATGAAATCTGTGGTTAAACTGGTGAAGTGTAGAGTTACCGTGCAGCTGTGGTGTGTTTTCTTTGGACGGCCTTTTGCGGTTTACCACATGGATTCGAGGCTGGTTGATCGCAACTGTTTGTGCCATGACACCTGCAGCTAAAACAAGGTGAACACCAGAGAGGGAGAGAGGTGCTTCCCAGACACACAAAGGCCTTATCACAGAGCTCCAACCATTGCACACCCACAACCAAGACACAGAAAGCCCACAGAGAGAGGGGGGCGGGGGGGGGGGCCTCCCCCCACCCCTTGCTCTTTCAGCCTTGACAATAGCAGCACTGATAACACCTACCAGCTATGGAGATACAAAAGGAGAGGGTGAAGGCACAAGAAAGGGACAAAGAGAAATAGAAGGGAGAAGGCACTGCAGCCTGCCAATGGATATCCGTTCTCCTCCGTGCCTTGCCAAACACTTTTCCCCCCATTAGAGAAGTTAAGTCTGACATGAGAGCAACTTTTTTTTTTTCTTCCCCTCCTCTCGTGAGATAGTAAACAGTCCACTCCTGGAAAAGCTGAGCTACAGTGGCATGAATGAGGGTAAAAAAAGGAAGGAAAGAAAAAGGAAGCAGTGGAGGTAGATGTAACTTGATAACCTTGCATTGGTTATCAGGCAGCCAGTCATTCAATCACACAGCCGGTAAGCCGCTGATGGGTCGGCTTGGGCACGCTTGGAATAAACTCCAGCAGTGAGTGACAGCTGCCTCCATGAATCAATCCATCTGACAAGTTATTCATACATCAACACCCTCGTTTATGGAAATCATATGCAAACTCGCTGTCAAGCACCAGATGCATTTACAAGGGTTTGACTTATTCAATTCCCTCGCAAGACAAGATCATTTTTATGGCAAATTTTCTTTTCTTTCCCCTTTTCTTTTCTTGCTAAGATGGGGTGGGAACGATAAACCACACCTGCTTGGAGATCTCTGCAGGGTCAACCCGTGTAGCACACACAGCTGTTAGGAAGACTGAATAAAGCTAAATGTGGAAGACATTAAACGTACCTCTTGAAAATCCAAATCTCTTTACAGCAGCAGAGGTCGGAGAAACATTGATTTCCAACACTCTTGTGATCTTGTAACCATAGGCACAGCTAGGAATCCTAGGGCCTCATGTCAACAGCTCACTCCGGGTCTGAAACAATAAACATCTAATCCCTGTCATGTTACAGGGCCCCTGCGCAGCTCTGGGCCCCCTCTGAATCGATCAGGGTCTACACCCCCACCCCCATACGGCACCCCGGCCTGCGACACAACTGAAAGGGGGGTAATCAATGGGATTTAGCGTGTGCTACAGATGCAATAACAAGCCGAGTGAATAAAAGATTTAGCGCCGCGTGCCATGTTGAGTGTTTATTTGGGGTCGGTGATTGACAGGTGAGTCCGGCGTCGTGTTAGAACTATCGGGGGAAACGTGGTGAATGTGCGTAGCTGTACGTGGAGGCAAAAGGCAGCGGTGCATCCAACAGCATTCATTTCCCATGATAGCACCCTTGGCTGTTAGTTCCACTTGAGATGATATGTCACAAGGCTAAACTGCTCTGCTGGATCCTGTGGATGCTCAATCAGGGTCAACAAGTCTGACCCAAGCAAAAAAGAAAAAAACACTATGCGATCACCTCAACAACCTCTTGTATTTGCCACTAATGACACCACAGTGCCGCTTCTGTGTCAACTTCAAAAACAAAACCTTTGACTTGTCATGTTTAACTGCACTTAATCCAATAAAAATGAGGCTCCAAACAATTCTCCTGCCGCAGCTCCGACAACACTGATCAGGAGAAATGGCATGTCACGTAAGCCGAAGTTGACACTGAGATTAAAAATTCAATATAGGCCAAGTCATTCGATATCACAGCCATCATATTTCAACCTCGCTAATCAAATTCACAAGCATGACCTCTGGGGAATATTAAATGTGTATATAACATGTGTCATCTCTCAAATGTTTTGCAGGGGAGATATCCATCTACAGCGGTAAATACAGCGTAAAGGCGAGCCGGCAGCAGTCACAGCAGCTACGACAAATTCGCTCCCCATAAAAATGAGCAGTGGGTAGATTTCAACCGTGCAGCTTGCCAGAACCACGGGAGGGAGACTAAATGATTATGTTACAACAACACTGCTCCAGCTCTCAGAAAACAACAATCAAGGTCTAGGTAGGATATTGCAGCCGAGTAAAATTAAAGGGGAGTGGAAGCGAGACGCACTGAGGGAGGGAGAGCAGGAGACAGATATTATGGAGATCACCGGGGGCCGAGTGTCTCTGCAGAGCGAGCAGAGTCACGCAACTCACGAGTAGCCTGCCCCCGAAATTCATACATCCTCTTTATGGGGTTGACAGGAGGGAGAGGCAAAAGAGAGATAAGCTCCTTCTATGTCCAAGCAGCTATGACAGACTGATCCTGTGCAGAATATAATCTGTCAATCAAACTGCGCTGGGGCCGTTTCAACGAGCCAAAAAAAAGTTCAAACCCCAAACGACAGCACTTCCTCTCATCGTACAATGTTGCGCCACTGGGGAACAAAAAAAAAACCGCGTGTTGTTCGCTGTGGCCTGGGAAGAGTTAACCGGCAGCAGGCTGAGCCTAATGCATATTGTCAGGGAGATAAGATTACAAGTTAGTGCAGTAGTTAATGGAAGCCACTGCAGCCCACCGCTGATGGCTGACAGGAAAAGCCGGAACGGGGCCTGACCACGGCCACAGAAATACCCACCCCACCCCCTCAGACCATTATGATGACCGGGGTTTAACCTGCCACTGTGGTCAATCTGATTCTGAACAGACTAATGTGCATCATCCTCCAAAAGTGGCTCCACAGTCTGACGTGGGAGAGCAGCTGGGCTGAGGTGGAATTCGCTGTGCTCTGATCAGGGAGGAGCACAGCACAAGTTTGAGTCTAATACCCGGCGACAACCAAACCAAAAAGTTAACCTGTGACATACACGAGTCTCATGCAACTAGGTCAAAAGGTGTGAAACGCATCCAGCAGACCTTTATCATACTTTCACTGCACAAACTGCCGAAACCGAAGACAAACGTTACAACAGGTCAAAGACGTTCACCTGCTGCAACAATTTTTAAATATAGACCGACACGACCGCATCACGATTACAAAAGAATAACACTAGATGAAGAAAAAAAAAAAAGTCTGATTACACTTGTTCACACAGGAACAAGAAATCACTTAGGGAAGCCATGTGAGTGATATATTTTTATCATGCAAAACAGTCCTCAAGATATTGGAGGTAGGAAACGTGCAAGGAGTGTGTGATGAGAGCCAAGCAGCTGCATAAAAATCTTCATAAAATTCAAAATGTCAGATTAAAGCTAAACACAAACATATGAAACTGTTCAAATGTTATTCAGCACCCCGGCCAATGTTGAAAGTTACCACGCAAAGAGACTCCAATCGCCAAACCAACATCTGAGCCATCTATAGGCACTGAAAAACTATTTACAATGCAGCACAACTGCTCATTTACAACTCACCTAGACCTCATGGTGCTACATCCAAAGCCTATTTTCTCTGTATTCCACTGTGTCCAACATCTTAAGCCTTTTTAAAGCCTGTGTTTGTGTGTGTATGTGAGTGAGTGTGTGTGTGTGCGCTGCTGTATGACTGCAGATTACAGTGTAGCCAGAGAACGTTATGAAACAAAGCCAGGGCTTAGGCAAGGGAGTTCCTCTGCTTTGGGACTTGTAGTGCAGGCCCAGGAGTCCATTCCCTGGCACAACTGCTGGCACAAGAAAAAAAGGAGAAGAAGGAGAAGACGGCGACAACAAGAGGCAATTAAGAAATGATTTTCACCTCGCAGCTTGGGACAAAACCCTCGTACCTCACTCCACCTCTTACTCCCCTCGGTCTGCTATTGCACACAAAGGCAAAGGCTCCAAGGTCCAGAGAGAGAGAGAGAGAGAGAGAGAGAGAGAGAGAGAGAGAGAGAGAGAGAGAGAGAGAGAGAGAGAGAGAGAGAGAGAGAGAGAGAGAGAGAGAGAGAGAGAGAGAGAGAGAGAGAGAGAGAGAGAGAGAGAGAGAGAGAGAGAGAGAGAGAGAGAGAGAGAGAAGGGGGGCAGACAGAACACGGTGGACAGATAGCGAGATGGTGAGAAGCGGCACAAAAAGAGGGAGCGTAGAAACAGCAGGACAAGGTGAAGGGGTAAAGGAAAGTTTGTGTACAAAGCAGTGGACGGCAAAAGACTGTGAGAAAGAGGTGAATAATGGTCTTGGTACAGTGGGGATGAAGAATGACTATGATGCATGAGGGGCGATTAGATGGCGTCAGTGTAGCCGGCAACCTACAGAGGAGAGAGAGAGAGAGAGAGAGACAGAGGACAACAAGCCGATAGCAGACTCTATCACTGGTAATTGACCTCAAAGGGAGCCTGGATGGGAAGTGAAATAAATGAGTTTAGGTGTGAGCACTGAGAAGAAAGACGTGGCTCCCAAAAAAAAAAAAAAATCATCCCTGTACCAAGCTGCACGCACAGGTATAGTTTCATCATTAATCTGAGAGAGATTCTGACAATAACGCTTTGTTAATGAGTCACTGGCTGGTAGTCATCAACGAAGAAGAATAGGAGCTTCGTTGCTGGATACATTCTGGTCTGACTGAGCCTTTCAAATATCCCCGTTAATGATGCCTGAACCCAGTTAGACAAGAGTTTCTCACACGCACACACCAGTCATAGCTGTTCTCAGTTATCAGGGCTTTATCTTGTAATATAATGAAGCTGGAGAGTCAAAGCTCTAGTTCGTGATCAGACCTGCAGCCCACCCTGATCGTAGGCGGTGTTTGATGTCACCACTTGCACCTGTTTCTGGAAAGACTCACCACTTCATTCACTACCAAATGTTTCCGACAAACTGAATGTATAGAGACAATTCTTCATTATCTAGACCAGACACTAGGTTTAATGCAGGTGTTTACATTGTAGGTACGGTAGTTTTGTTTTATGTATTTCAAGGGTGAAAAGGTCAGTGAGATATGTTTTTTTTTGTGAATTGCCCCTTTACTGTCATTTAGTTTCAAGTCGCCAATTAATATGCACAAGATATTCTGAGTCACAACTTTGTGCCACATAAACATGCAAGTCACAGCTGCTGTTTGAAATACAGCTACTGCGCCGTAGACATTAGAAACCTAAAGGAACACATTGCCAGGATCAATCATCATAATGAAACACACGACTTCAGCATATGTAGACGTACACATACTTGCACTACCGCTCGGCTCTAATTTATGTTTGTTAATGCGTTTGAGCATGAATGCGACACATAATGAATTCATGTATCACATATCTCCACCTCGGGAACAAGACACGAATTAAAAAAGTAGAATTAAAAGCCACTGTCACATATGACTGAATGGTATGAGTAATATGAAATTCCAGAAATTGATTTCAGTGGGGGTGTTGGTTCAAAATGAATGTGACTGTCGATAATGGTAAAATAACTGATTTACTGTCAGGAAATAGGCCAACAACAAAACCTGTGAAAGCTTCCCAGTATCTTGTGACTATTGCAATTTACTGATTAGTTGTTACAACAGTTAGGTTATTAAAAAAACCAGAAGGCTGAACAGGCAACAATATTAGCAAAATGCTCAACAAATGGATGAATGAATTTTTGTTTTCAGTTTAAGAGGGAAGACCTAAATCTCTGTTAGCCTTGAATTTGTAAATTATAATATATATATGAATAAGATAACCAAGATTTTAAAAAACAAAAACAAAAAAACATCCCCCTTCTCATCTACATTTTCTCTCTTTCATAGTAAAACACTTGATCTCTCTGACTCACAATGATTGCAAGATAGCGAGATAGATCTAGTAACTTCCCCAGATTGCGGCCAGGAACCAGATGCTCCAACAACAATATAACTTTACTCTTCATTTTCTGCTCTGCCACTCCCTCCTGAGCTGAAACAAAAAGGAAGAGCTATTTGACTCGCTCAGAAACCTTGTCAGCAGCATGTCAGTTTCTATAGAAACCTGGGGGTGGGAGTAGAAGTCCCTCCCCAACCACACACACTCGCATCTAGCATTCACAACAGAGGCATAGAGGAGAGAAGGAGAGTAATGGGGGGGCGGGGGTTAATACTTTCGCATCACCATGGTTACTTCCTACTAGTTGGCTTGCAAATTATATTTACCGAGAGTTTGTTTTGATTCGTGTAAAGTGCTAACCAGCACCTGCATTACTCATTTCAGATGTAAGAAAGTGAGTGTGTGTCTGTGACAGTCTGGCCTCGATTCAGTGGTTACCTCATTTCCTATCGACACAACAATTCAATCTAAAAACAGCAATGGCTTTCGTCAGCTTTAGTGATGTGCTTTTTTTTTTTCTTTTTCCAGGAGCTGCATTTTATATGGACTTGTTATTACAACAGATGAGTAGACAGGCCTCGCCTTCACCGTCGTCACTGTGGATATTCCACTTGAGATGGTGCCTAATTTGATTATTCCTATCCTCTTGGATTTTTTTTTCTGCTTGACAATCACAGGTTGTGATTTCCCCCCCCCCCACTCCCACTCCCACTCCCACTCCCACTCCTGCCCTGGGCCTTGTGATGTTTGATCCAGGGCCAGGGGAGGCCAGCCAGACATTCAGCCCAGACTCTGGTGCCCTTCCCTCCGAGTACCATGCACTCTAGCCCCCCTGCTGTGAGGCCTGGAGGAAATCACGCAGCCAGGAGAATTGTGAAAACCCTCATCTATTGAGCAGAGGTTAAAAACAGGGGGAACAATACCTTTGACTCACACTCTGCCTCTCTCTGGAAAAAACTTAAAAAGCACCTATTGCTCAAAAAAAAAAATCAATAGACAAAAAAAGAAAAGGAAAAATCAATATTCCTGTCCTGACTCAGTCAGTTCTTCCTGTTATTAATACTGCTTTCCATTTATATGAATAAAATAGGAACACCACCACAGTAATTCACATAAGAAGATTAAAATAAAGAGACATTTAAAGAATATCACAGGAAAGAACATAAAAACAGAAATGTGTGACAACAGCAGAGACAGGTATCAAACACTGAAAATGTGTCCAACGGCGCCATAAATGTTATTTTAGTAAAGAGATTTACTATGTGCAAAATGACAACCCCAGACGGTGGAATTATGAGTGTGTGCATGCATGTTAGTATGCTGGTGTGTGTGTGTGTGTGTGTGTGTGTGTCTAGCAGGGTGGCGGCGGAGGGGGTTAATTCACACAGCTGTGTAAGATCAAACTGGAGAGGAATCCAAAGTTTCCTTTGGCAGACAAAATCAAAACAAAAAAGGATGGAAGAATGCGAGATGCCCGGCGAGTGGGAGACCGAGAGAAGAGAGCTGCAACAACTGCCAAACAGCCTAATCGCGTTGCTTAGCAGTCTGATCTCGCAAGCAAATGATGAGCACATGCAAAACACACACGTAGTCAGTAAAACTTTATAATAAAAAAAAAAAGACAAGCACGAGGACAAGGGAACAGGATCCTGCCGATCGTGCAACAGCTCCTCCTCCGCAAGTCAATTTTCGCAGCTATGTGAGGAGAAAATACCCCTCCGCTTCTTCCGCTCCTCTCTCCAAGAGCTATCCCACAGAAAAAGCTCCCCGACGCCTCGCTCCTCTCTTTGTAGCTGCGCTGAGTAATGGAGTGAATGAGTTGAGCGGGAGGAGGTGAGAGAGATAGAGTGGAACAGGGGGGAAAATGCACTTGGTATTCTATTACAAGACAAGATGTGGTGGGTGGGGGTGGGTGTGTGTGTGTGTGTGTGTGAGGGGGGGCATTTCTCATGGCGGATGGAGGACGGGGATGTAGGATGGATGCAAACACAATGTGTATATATTGACGTGAGAATTAAATAAACCATCCATTCTGTCTCTTACAGCAGCTCCACTGCACCTCCTGGTCTCTCTCCTCGGAGCCGACGTGGGAACCAGCACATCCGACAACTCAGCAGCGACGGCGGCAGCAACAACCAGGACCCCTCCCCCCCTATCATGCTTCAGCATTAAACAACATGCTCCTGCCCAGTCCTCTAAATACAGTTTGGGCTGCCTAATCACTATAAGCGAGGGCCAGATGCAGTTACCACCTTTTCGGTAACCAGTAATTTTCCTCTAAATCAGTCAAAAAACCGCAAGAGTTACAACTGCTGTTCAGCCTTGAATCAATAAGCTTCGAATAAAAACCTCTTTACACCGCACCACCTTCACCACATCTTCTACTTGTTTCTTTCTTTTTTCTACTTCATTGTTCAGTGAGGGCTGAAAAGTAGAGATTAGGCAGCAACAGTGGTCACCCAGCCACTTTGCTCCACTGGCTCATTACTCCACTGTTAGTGGGATGGGGAGGGGGTGCCATCCTGAATTAAGGTCTCGCTCGCAAGAGGCCAAACGGTTGGTGAAAAAAGGGTTGCATTCGAGAGCTGTTTAACGGAAAGGGAGGTCACTGTTCCACAACTAGCCATGCATTGCTGGAGAGCCGCAAATGACTGCTGTAAAAAAAAAGAGGGATAAT
The DNA here is from genome assembly GCF_905171665.1 of Trachurus trachurus. Lineage (NCBI taxonomy): Eukaryota > Metazoa > Chordata > Actinopteri > Carangiformes > Carangidae > Trachurus > Trachurus trachurus. The sequence goes on along the minus strand of NC_139904.1, from coordinate 17,860,786 downwards.
GATAGTTAAATATATATATATATATATATATATATATATATATATATATATATATATATATATATATATATATATATATATATATATATATATATATATATATATATATATATATATATATATATTTAAATATATATAAAAATATATGTATATATAAAAATATACACAAAAAAAGTTATCACTGGAAAATACCCTGCAAGATTAAAAGAGAGAGCCATTCATTGGCCAAAGCAAAGCTCTGCCAGAGAGGACCAGAATAGAGTGGCCAGTGGCTTGTTGGCAGGAAGAAACAAACTGCTCCATCATAAAAAAAGGAATGATTCATAGATTACTACACTTGGTAGAAAACTCATGAGACCATAACACATAACAAGAACAGTTATGAATGTACACTGTGCTGTAAAATGAATATAAATTGGCATGTAGCTTTTTCTTAAGAAGGCCAATAGCAGAAAGCTCAAGGATTTCCTCATCTTAACATCACAGTGGAGACGTTTTATGATGTAGCCTGCTGAGTCTTACTGGCATATGTTTGACAGTGAAACTGTGGTATTCCTGGCAGAAAGAGAGGGAAGTAATGGAGGATCGATACCAACTGAGCCTCCGCTCTGTTGCTTCATCCCCCGAGGCTTAATTCACTGGATGTGTAAAGACGACGGTGTCACAATAGGGGATCAGATGGGATTGACCACAGGATGAAAATGTAAGGGGTGTTTATTAAACTGATGTAGCTGAGATGAAGAGAGGGAGAGGCTGAGCAGAGATCGGTCAAGAGGTTGTCAGAGATGTACATGATGGTCATTAAAAGCTAATGCCAGTCTAAGCCACAATAGCTTGGTGATTCCAAATAAAAAATAAAAAATAAACCATGGGTGAAAACAACTTAATGCCTCCTATATCAGCCTTACAGAGCTTAAAGGAAAGCCCAGGGCTAAGCTCAGATTGAATTTGAACTAGGAACAAAGAGTACCAAAGGATCTGTTACAATCATTTCATGTATTTTTCTAAAGCAAAAAATACATATTTCACAATGCTTGAAGAAAGATATGGTAAATAGGAAAAAAACACACGCATTCAGTCAATTGTTTTCTTTTCTTCCTACTATTGCTGAATGTCCTTCATGGGCCCCCATAAAGCCTGCAAGGCCAAACCAAAGACAAAGCTAAAGTGTTGATTCAGCTTCATAGGGATCCTGAACGGATAAGCTGTGGCAACCACTCACTCATTCACACACACACACACACACACACACACACACACACGCAAGAGTGAGCATGTGTGTCCACACACACTCAGCCTCTCAGGGCCTGACCAGCTGTCTTGCTCCCCCATCTCCATCCAAACCCACAGGAGCAGGAGGATATAAATCACTCGGCAGAATGAAGACACGCACGGAGGGAACACACGTGGTGTACGTGACACACACACACACACACACCTGCACTGGCCGCCCACAACTGCACTGTGTCCAACCATTCCTTGTTGTCCAACTATTGGAGCATATGCTGTAAAACACACCTACGTGGGCCTGTGCACACATTGCTCCTGCTCCTGACAAAAAAATAAAAATACACACAGCGTATAACAAAGACAGTCACGCCCAGTTTTATGTCATCGCTCCTTATGGTCTACGCCGCTCATATCCACGTCACGCAGAGGTGTCTCCTGGATATCGTGGATATGTTGGCCCCAAAGGCCGGTTTATCTCACCTGCTGACTGCAAGCGTACACCTAGAGACCTTTGCCTCTGCGTGTGAGTGTGTACTGGTGCCAGCACAGCGCCGGAGATGGTGCTCAATGCCAACAGCTGATAAGAGAAAAGGTCATATTGCATAACAGGGAGTTTGTGCCGTGTGTGTGTGTGTGTCGTGTGTGTGTGTGTGTGTGTGTGTCGTGTGTGTGTGTGTGTGTGTGTGTGTGTGTGACATAATTCAGTAGAGAACAGATGCGAAGTGAAGAATATGGAAGCAGGGGCAGTAAAGGGTAAACAGCGCGAGAGTCTGTATTTATGTCAGAGAAAGAAAAAAAAAGCTGAGCGGCGTTGCATTTGGCCACTGAACATCCAACGCCGTTCCAAATTGAAGTCGGCAGCTCACAGAGCGCTTGTAATGATGCAGTAAACTCTCTGTTGGCGAAGCAGACTTTATTTAAAGGAGAGAGGGAAAAAAAGAGCTTTCCCATCTCCTCATTTCAGCACAAACTTAATAAATACATAAATAAATAAGGCTGAATTTTTTTTATTTTTTTTAAAGGGACTGGGCTCGCCAACTTCACTCCCAGATTTTTCTCTGGCAGTGCTCGTCAAGACGGCAGGCCCAGAGAGAGGAGAGATGAGGCCAAAGGGACGTGAGGCTGGGCCTGCAGCGTGGGAAGCTCTGCTTCCTCCATGCTTCAAGTCTAAACTGTTGAAGGTGGTGGTGGTGGGGGGGGGTTGAACTGAGGCCTGACAACAGTTAATTAACACACACATTTCACTACACTAGAAAGTTACCAAAAACACCAAAGATATAAGGCAGCAGTGACGTGATTTCCTGTTTCTGAGAATTTAGTGCACAGCGTTAAGTATTTAGCACACTTTAGGTTTTCGCTGCACAGTGCGAGTGACACAAACTCCTGGATTGTTTTGCTTATTTTCCATTGTGTGCAAATTGCTGGCAATCTTCATGAGGACTTGGCACCTGCTTTAATGCCACACTGATACAGTTTGGCATCATCATCAAAGTAGCCCTGCTTTGATTTTTCCCCGCTGATGAAAAATTAAAATTAACAAGACAATGAAGCTCAGTGATGTTACTTTCAAATTAAAAAGTATTGTCCTCTGTTGTATATTGTGTAAAGCAAACTCTGCCACATCCTGCTGCTTTCAGAGCTTGAAAGACTCATTGCTTTATCCTCTGCATGGAGATTCATTCACAGGAAAGCAACGCTAAGATAATGAGCAAGCACATATGGAAAGCACTTTTATCTTTTACCATCACGCCTTTCACAGGTGCCACGTGGAACGTAACCATAGTGAACGTAGTCAAATAAACAGGCAGTAAAACGTCGCTTTTGCCACCGTATACTTTGGCTTGACATGGTAGCCATAGTGATGGGGGGAGGTTGCAAAGTGAACCCTGTCATGTTGCACACGTGAGGCGAAGGGAGCTTATGAAAGAAGAATTTGCATTGAAACATAAGGTTAAATGAAGCACATTGAGGCTCAGGCACGGTGAAAAAACAACCCTGTGACCCTCTCTTCATGGTCCGACATGAGGCCCACATTTCATTTGGACAGCCCAAGAACGAGAGAGCGAGGCAGAGACAGGGAGAGAGGGAGATAAAGAGAGGAAAAGGAGGAGAGGAGGGGGAGAGTCTGTGCCTTTGCACTCCCCATTCTGCCCCCACTCTCTGTTTTTGTTTCCTCTTTTTGTGCATGCTCAACGCACACACTCACAGTGCAATGGATTTTCAACTTGGCCCTCATCAGTTGTGCGCCTGATGAAACAAACACTGACAGCCTCTTTACATTTGTAAAGGCCCCTGCAGCAGCTGTGCTTGTCCCACACACACCATGCATGCACACAAACACACACTCACACACAACCTTTGAATCAGAGGCCTAGCCCCAGCTGGGGCCTACAGGAAGAGCCGACTCTGCACAAAATGGCCCTGGCTGCACTCTGCCGTGCGCTCCTGCTATTCTCGCTTACATGCATTCACAAACACACACACACACACACAGTGTGTGTCATGTTTCGTTAGACAGAACAACACTGCTGCACATTAGCTCTTGGTACCTCAGCCATTACACAGCACCTATCCCTCAACCACCAGCTAGAAAGTCGCCAACTAATGGAAGAAATAAACCTACAAAAACCACATTTAAACAGGAGCTGAGAGAACATGTGCACACTTGAGTGTTACTCAACCTGACGTTTGTGATGAAGCATCATTGAGTGGGGGAAAAAACTAACAGGACAGTTTGGCTTTTCTTCTTGGTTTTGTTCACAATGACGTCTATCAGCCCAAGTGGAACGTGACGATTGCCTTGTTTACTTTTACTAAAGAGTCATCCCCCCTTTTCAATCACATTATGACTGATGAAACTGATGAATTTTAATATGATTCACAGATAGTGGGTGTTTGTTGGACACAGGGAGAAGTGTGTGTGTGTGTGTGTGGGGGGGGTAACAACTCACACCCATGTTTCAGGGGAAATGGTTAAGCCAAGCATGTATAATTGTCTTACGCTAATTAAGGGGGGACAGAAGAGGGGGGAGGGGGATCAGTAGGGGCCAAGAGTCCTGTCGCAAAGCCTGGAGGTTGGGGGGGGGGGGGGGGGGACTGGACTCCTCCAGGTTGTTGTGGAAATGCACATTTGATAGCCTTATTTTGTCCAACCAGAGTTAATGCATCAGCTGCAGCTGCTGAAAACACATGACAGATGTGATACACATGCACACACACATAGTGGACACATGCATCCTGTAGCAGGGCACACAGACACACAATTTCCCCAGCCCTTATTCTCTGGCTCCAGTTCTAATTATACAACCAAGTTATGAATAGGCCCAAGTAAAAATAAAAAAAATCCAGTTTTAGAGAGTGTGAGACACCGGTGGCTGTCGAGGTCTGGTTCAATTTTAAGTGGGGACTTTTGTTTGAGTCATTATTTCTATGGCACATCCTGTTTCCTCAATTCAGAGGAAGACCTATACAAACACCTTGACAGGATTAAAAACTGTGTTATCTTTGACCTATTCAGCCCACACTGCCAACATATGTCAATAAAGTGTCATTAGACATGTCAGCAAAATTACTTGGTAATGGTGAGAAAGAAATAAAAATCACTGTCACAGTTAAACCTTTAAAAAGGCCAATGCTGACTAAACCATACTATGGGATGTCATTTACTGCAGCAGAGGATTTTGAATTAAATCTTTCATCAAAGAGGATTTTTAGCCCCTTCATATAACATGCTAAGACATGGAGCAGAGAAACCATACCAAAAGTGGTAAATTACCAGCTTCTGGATCTGATGTCATTACATGTCAGATCTATTTGTTTACACTTTAATCCAACAACTTATTATAGGGGAGAAACCACATGGACACTTGAAAAAGTTCCTAAGAAAACTGTCATCCAGATAATTATTAGCAGACACGCTGCTATGCCTTCGTTGCTTAGACATGATGTAGTTCATTTACTATACATGTTGACAGAGACAGACCGGCCTCCCAGTTTAATTTAGAGGAACTCTTCAGCACAGATGGAAAAATCCTATTTGTATTTCATGAGATTGTTCATTTACTCAGACAAACCTGTTGCTTGGTTTGGCCTTTTTATAACACGTCTCTTCTAACACAAGATAAATATGACAAATTGTTCTGTTTTTGGTTTATTCAGCCACATAAGTGTCTGCAAAAGCGAAGCACACTTTTTTTATATAGACACTCCACATGCTGTTTGGATGGGGGCGGGTAGGTCTTGCTGACTTCCAGCTTCAGACAAGATATGCCTCGTGCAATTAAACACAACAATGTGCCCACTGGGCGCGTGACTATAATTCACAGGGAACCGTTTAGAAATGCAGCAAAAGGGGGGAAAAAACGAGTGCTACAAAGTTTAAAGCCCAGGCAGGCAGCAGAGGCCCGGCGTGTAGCCTTCCATGTAAACGATACATGGCAACTTAGTAGAGTGATATGCTGAGCCAGTCACACTTTGCAAGATTTAAAAGTCTTTGTTTCATTCATGAAAGGGGACAAATGGGTGTTCAATAGACCAAAGCCTGAACCAAAGACTACATCTGAACACTAGATAAGGCCGGACTACTTCATTTCCACAGCCCTTTTCTCCATAAATTCATCAGTAGCCTACTTGCAGGAAAGAAAATGGTTGCTTCTTGGTATCGCTTCATACATGAGCCTCTGCAATGCGACTGCACACAGCCGCTTTAAAAAAAAAAAAAAAAAGACTGGATCCTCGAGAAACTGTGCTCAGTCACACCGACCATGTAAATGTGCTGCTTCATGTGAATTCGGTGGCTGAGGACGAGACCCACACGCTTGTAAACTAATCCTCCTCCTCCCCCCCTGTAGTAGGCTACTGCAAAAATGGAGTTATCCCTCAGCGGGCTATGCTGCAATATCGTTCACAGAGGTCACACGGAGACCTGCGAAAATGACTGGGACCCTGGCGGACTTCACGAGCGGTAGGCTGGGACTAACAAGCGAAGACGACCGCATTAACAGTGAAAACACCGCACATATACAGAGAGAGAGAGAGACCGTGAGTGTCCTCGCTACGTTTTTCAAGTGGTGGAAACTGAGCGAATATGCTGAATTGCATGACCCCCTTTTCCTCCTCCAGCTCTCCCTCACACTCTTTATGGAGAAAATTAAAGAGCCACAACAGTCCGCGAAACATGTCGGTTTGCCAACCACACACACACACATACACAGCCCCCGAAAATACACAACCCAGCGACAGACACGACGCTATCTCCAACGCAAACTCCATAGGCGAGGAAAGGTATTTAACACATATGGTGTCAATGGAGGAGCTGGGTTTTTAAAAGCGGAGATAAGAAAATGCTCAGCATGGGACGAAATGGAAGCTGAAATAGCTGAGCCATGGCCGACAGGCTTGTGTTCACGGCTCTTGAATAGGAAGAAACGGGGAGCGAACAAAAGCCCCTTTTCTGCTAACACTTTGCCAAGTCTTTTAATTTAAAACCCTTTATGGCTTTATCACGCAGTCAAGACATCGATACAGCCTCTCCATCATGTGTTAAAACCGGTCAAAAATGAGCGAGGCGACCCCCCCCTCCTCTCTCAAAAAGCACCCGATGTTCAAATAGCCTAAAACATGTCTGATGTCGAAGAAACGCTGCAACACACGGACACTGAATAAACATTGCTGTCTCTTTAAATCAAAAGCATGTAACTGTTAACACGTTGAGGTAACTTGTAGCCATTAGCTCTCCTTTTTTTGGACAATATTTGACCCAGATAGTGCACGAGCAGCCTGGCGGTAACCTTCACAGCCCGTGATGAAAGTTTATGCATTTTCATCGAGACGAGCAAAGGCAAACTTGAATAGAGCGACTGCGAGCATTTGCGAGCATAAAAAAAAGGTGTGTTTCTACTTACATATTTCTTTTGAATGATATTCCTCTTAGGTCTTTCCTTGCTCATTATGCAATCCCCACAAAAAATGTTTGGCTATAGAGAGAATGGCCACATGAATTTCTTTTCTTTGACTCTCGCCTCTCCCGGAGCACCACCACCAAATGACGGATTTAAATCCCCGGCTCTGTAGGAAAAGCTTGCTGGCTTTGCAGAATCCTCCTCTCTGTGGTCCCCCCCTTTAAAACTCTTCGGATATAAATCCTCAAAAATACAAGAAAAAAATCAAGGGTTGACGACGAGCAGAGACGGACTGAACCCAAACTCACTTGGGGATAACATAGTCAAAACAAATGCACAACAATAAGTTCCATTCGCCAGAACAGCTCGGCTTCTCGTCTCTGCGCACTCACTCCCGGCTCTTTTCAAATACATGAATATGCGCGAGGTGTTGTCAACAAGTTACATCTTGCTTGAGGCGAAGGTACGATGCGAAACGAATAAATAAAATTAAAAAATAAAACGTCAAGTCACGTCTATTTTTTTTCCTCCTCTTTTCTCTTGGCTGGAGCCTGCGGTCGACGAGAGAGCTCTCAGCGGCACTGCTCTACTGACGGAGAGCAGCTCCTTTCTTCCCCAGCCTCAGCCTCTCAGCCTATCACATCCCGCAGCATTCAGCGGCAACTTCAAAACCCCACTGAGACAGCCCTCAGCACCCAAACCCCAGCAAATAACACCTCTGCCGTCGTGTTTTTACCCGTTTATGTTGCCTTTGCTGTAATTCCAACACCCAGTTTCCAATCATATGGCGTTTAATTCCTATAACATTTAGTTTCAAGGCTTAAATGTAACACACACCTTTTAAAGAGAGCCACACTCAAGTTTAATATTTCTGTATTTTCGTGGTATAGGCTACCTATGGAGATGTGTAGGTGTAAATATGGCTCAGTGATAAGTGACCTTTGCGTTTCCTGCTATGATCTGATATGAGGAGCAAGGCAAGTTTAATCTATTAATGGTTATCTGTGGTGGTTTTACTTGTAAGGCAACAGCAGACGCATTCTATGAAGACGCTGGGGGATAGGAGAAAAGTAGGTGTTCCCAAATTACAATGTAAATGGAAGTCCCCATCCCCCCACACTACACCACACTACCCCCCACAAACTCTAAGCACGTGGTTAAACATTAAAGACTATAGCATTTGAGAAAGCTTGTATGAATCCTCCACCTGACAAACATAGCTGTAATAGGAGGCCTCAAGCATTTAAACACAGAAGAATAAATACATTATCAGGTGGATTAAACTCTTCACTGTGGAGGAACACCCATGAATTATTGCTCTGAAATAAACAAGCTCTTACTTGTAAGTGTGAATTGTCCATGTCAGTCTCTATACTAACTCCCATTGACCTGAATCAGCTGCGTCATCTTGTTTTCAAAGCCCCATAAGACTGAAATGGTTATGGGAACACATTCTTGGCCTTATTTACTTTTATTTCACTGCAAACACTTACCTTTGCAGTTTGTAGTGTACACAGGTTTTTTCAAAGCTCACACCAACATCTTTTGACAAAATGTGTGTGTATCAGCACTTGTGCATATTTGTTCAGCTAATAGTCATACTTTTGTTTCATCCACTCTGCAGTGACTCCGAGCTGACTGGGTGTCCTCATCCCCCTCACTAGAAGTGGGCTTGCTGTGTCATTATTCTAATACACTGAGTGGGACGGTTGCTCTGCATGAACCTTGGAGGTAGGTAAGAGCAGTGTGTGTGTGTGTGTGTGTGTGTGTGTGTGTGTGTGTGTGTGTGTGTGTGTGTGTGTGTGTGTGTGTGTGTGTGTGTGTGTGTGTGTGTGTGTGTGTGTGTGTGTGTGTGTGTGTGTGTGTGTGTGTGCATACAAAAGGACAGATTTAGTTAAGGCCTGGTCGACACTGAGAAGAGCTATAACTGTGTCTCCTCATAAAGCAACATTTTTAACCCTTCGTCAGGCACCAATGACCAGAACTCTTTCCTCAAAAGCTGAAAACCAAGGCCGTCTGTCAATCAACCTTTCTGGTCCACACTGATCTTTGCAACAACTGTGTGAATTGCCCTGAAATTTTGCACAGACATGTAGGTTCAGAGAGGATCAAACCGACTCAGTTGATGAGTCCTTGGTAAGCTTGAAATTTTTTTTGAATGCTTTTCAAAAGTTTTATTGCTCTCTCTCATGTGAGGGTACTTCTTTATAGTCTGAGGATGTTTAGCCCCCCTAAAGCAAACCCTTCAGCTCCCACTGGGTGAGAAGTTGACCCCTGGTATTCACATCCACAGACCAATTTTCAGCTTTCCCCTGCATGTCTTCGCTCCGCACGAGGAAACCAGTGGCCAGGTATGACTAAGACATGTTAAAAGCAGCCTCACCATCTCAGTGAACCCCTCTGAGCTGGACCATAATCAATCACCAGTATCCGCACAATCATGCTGATTTCATTATCATTCATGTAACGAGCAAGAGTTATCGATTCCTCCTCTGTTTGATGTAGATTTAGCATAACGCGCCAAATGATCAAAGCACTAAACTTACCCATGAATGCATGAACAAAGACACCAAATCAATAGTTGACGGGTCAATATTTTGTGCATGTTTAATGCATAGTAAAATGAAACCTTATCATTTATTTACAGGTAAATCCATGGACAGTAGCTATATATCAAAAATATTCTAAGTCCTCACAGTACCTTTATTCTTTTAGCCCTCTAATCAATGATGTCTTGTCCTCTGACAGCGTCTGAGTCAAGCAGGCTATTTTGAGATGACACTGTGGAGCAGTCTGCCTTTAGCCCGCATCACCCTGCACTCTCAGGGGGTTTAAGCAGGGTCTTCTGCCCTGCTGGTGCTGACATTTAGGCCCACATGAATCAATGAGACAAGCTGTGGAGGGATGCCTGAATTTCACAGCAGCCCTTCCCTGCCGCTCACATTTAGCCCACACCATGTACAGGCAAAAAGAGCTGGAGTGACATTTTTAGCTTGATTTCTCCTTCCACAGGCTTGTAAAACATAATGGGAGATGAAGAGAAAATCTTCTTATATAATTAATGAATTGAATTTATATCAGAAAACTTGGTGTAACCTCTAACTGGAGCCAACTCCAGTTTGTCAAAGACGTGTCCACGTTGGAGACCGCTGTACGGAGTGAATCACAAGTGGGTTGTGAAGTTAGTAACACTTGTTGGTCTAACACAGGGAAGGATTTAGATGACTGATGTGTTTTTATTCATAATTCATTCAAGTAAAAGGACAAGCGCCTGCAAGAGCGTGATAGTGTCGGTAATTTTTTGTGTGCGCGTCCTTGAAGGGACAGCAGGTTTTAAAAGTGCTGTTTGGACCGCTCCACGCTTGTATAAACGACTCAGGCATTTACACCAATGGATTTAAGAGTGTGTGTGTGTGTGTGTGTGTGTTTATGTGTGTCTTATATATGTGTGTGTGTGATGGAGAAGGCCAGGGATTGATTAGAGCTTTCACTCTCAATGTGGTTAATTGCCCAGTGAGGCTTAGCAGACGGTGCTGGCTAGATTGATGTCCGATAGCCAAGAAGAGGGGGAGTAGGGGTGTGTTTGTGCATGTGTGTGTTGGAGGGAGGGAGGGTGGGGTTGATTTACTGGGCAGCATGGATGGGAAGGGGGACAACGAATCCCAAATTAATGTTGAAAGATTGAATGGTTAAATATTGCACATTGTGGAAATAAACCCAAAGGAGTTTCCTTCAAAAGGGGGGAAAAAATCAAGCGGTTGTAATCACATCTGCTGAAAATAAAAGGAGAAATAAAGACAGGAATATATTCAGCCAAGTCACCTTTTGTCTTGTTCCACAATAATTTATAGAGGGTTGATTTTTTTTTTTCTACCTGCCTTCCGTTTTTGAAGACGCTTCCACTGGTTTTACTTTGACAGTGACCTGATGTTTTAATTTCTGCGCAGCTTACTTAATCTTTAAAAACAATTGTTTCACCCTGACAAAGAATCAAGCAGTCCAGACCTCAATTAATCCATCTCTGTGTTAAATAGGAGTCCTACAACAACTGGCATCTGAGTGGATTTTTAATCTCACAGTCAAATACTGAGAAGTTCAAATATTCCTATAAATGTAAACATAGCAGTGGAATAGAATAACACCACAAAGGAAGATGAATGGGATTTGCTCCTTGGCATTTACAGGAGGCCTCATGAACAGCACTCCTGATCTTTTATTCTTCAGCACTCATTGTCTACAGGGTTCATAAAATTATGTTTATTGTTCAATAAGAGGAGTAAGAGGGTTGTGTGTGTGTGTGCGTGTCTGTGTGTGCAGGGGGGGATGGAATTAACTCGCTGAGTGCGATACTGTGGGACAAGCGAGCCAGTGTTGGCAGGGTGGGTTGGGCGGATAAGGAAGCAGTAAAATCGTGGCTTATACAGCTCGCTCCCTTTCATGAAGGCTGTTAAAACTCTTAAGTAATACAAGCACCGAAGATATTGAATACTACATATAAAAGAAAGAGAGGGAATAAAAGGAGAAAGAAATAAAGTTTTGCACTGCAAAAACTGTGTGTCTAAGAAAGGATGATCTTCTATTATGTTCAGGGTCAAAGTGGTGTCAAGCCTGTTTTGAGAATAAAAGGCAATTAAACCTGATTATGCAAGTCTATCTCTGATGATCTTTATTCATCATTTTCTCTTTGTTTCGACTGTAAAACATTAGACACACAAGGTGTGGCAATTAGAAACTAACAGCAAAAGTCATTTTGTTGCCGACTCTTAAAAAAACACTGGAGTGTCTTTTAACAAGGGGAACAAAATCTGTGAGTGTGGTTTATTCATTTGTTCCTGTTTCCATTAGACAGTTGTCCCATTTCAAATTCTGAATAATTGTTATTCAAAGAGGAGCATCACACCCCAAGCTTATGTTTTCCCATTTAAGTGAAGTTCCTCAGAACCAGACAAAGTTCAAATTCTTTTTTGTTCTTTTACTAAAGCCAACATTACATGAGGTGACAAACAATTCACTTTCAGCTGAAAGTTTGTTGCTCATGAAGCTTTTTTTTTATGAAGAACTTTAGTGGTCACAACAGTATTTTAATCTTTTGAAGTAAATTTGCTTCACAGGGCATTTTTTTTTGCAGTGTTGACAATGGCAGACAGACTGGTGGTCATGGTGGCTTTAAATGACTCTGCTGAAATTTGAATCTTATAAGTACTCTCATTAAAGTGAGGTTAAGCTTCCACACAGCTGCCCCCCACCTCCTCCTTTCTAGTGTTCAGGGACTCGTTGAGATCACAAACACAATTTATTTTTCGACAGCCCCTCCAACACACACACACACACATATATACACACACACAAACATACTCTTCCCCTTCTGAAGGGACTTGAGAGTCCCCACACTACTACCATGGATAATTGGACACCTTCAGCATAATAAATCCCCTGTTGAAACAAAATAGGCACCAGCGGTGTAGACTCGTATCAAGTTTGTCAAATATGAGAACAGCAGTGATGGCGAGACAGAGACAGAGACAGACAGAGGTACAACCTAGATTTGAAAGATACACAAAAGCCCTTTGGCAGTGACTCTTTCTGATTCGATTCACATGTTGAATATCTCACTTCCTGTGCTGCGGTGTAGTAGGGCAACATCAGCAGGAGGAATATCCACGCCCTCGGGCTCCAGGGTGAAGTTGTCCTCAGGGCACGTAACTAGGCTCAGCACGCTCTTCACTGTGCCCTAAGTTGACCCATCTGGAAGCTAAATGCAAAAGTGTCTGAAGATCAGAGTCGAGGGATGACTTGCTGTTATTTCTGCCCCCAAGGCTGTTGTTGTGTTCCACTAATGAGGCGGTTCTCCCCAAGCTCACCTTGCAACTGCAAATCCAGATAAGTCAAACCTGGTAACCTGCAGACACTGTGCAAAAAACCCGAGTGTGGATATAATGTACCTCAACAAGCTCTAAACTTTTAATGCATCCTCACTACGGTCTTTAGAGGCACCATGGTGAATCAGTTGAAGGAAAACAAGCAGATTTCAGACCAAAGAACTTCTTTCATCTCGTTTTAATTCACGCCACTGTTGTGTTTCACATATCCAGTGTTTTGAAATTTAATAAGATCACCACATGTCTCTCATTCATGCACCATGTTTTTCCCATCTGTATTTACTCATCCATTCCCACTGCAAGTCCAGTTTTCCCATTGATTTTGACATCATTCAACACTTCACTCTTCTTCTCCTTTCTCCCCTCAAACCAGTCTGGACTGGAGTACAGTGTGGATGAGTATCTCAGCATAACTCGCTCATGAGGAACAAGCTGCGTTGTAGCATTGGCAGGGTCTCTTGTGTGTATCTAGCCACACAGAGAGTAATAGCGTTCAGCCACAAAGGGTCCATAGCCCAGGAGTGACTGGCTGACTCATGTGGGTCAAGACCTGCCACAGGTGGGGGATCCCAGGCTGAATAACCTCCCTCCCCGATGGTGGGCAGCCGCAGCCTTGGCGCCCCTTTTCACCCGCCCGGGACACCTGCACCGGACACAAAAGCCATCCCTCTCCAATTCTTCGAGGGCATGAGCAGAGAGAGGGAAAAGGACATGTGGAAGAACGGTGCGAGGGGAGAAAGAAATGGGGTTGGATGGGTCGCGGTGGGGGCTGCCTCAATCGTAGCCATGCGGAAACAAAGTAACACAAAGTCGAGCCACAGCAGGGGAACAGCTGGAGCACACAGGGACGGCTGTCTGGGTGGTCTTAGAGGGAGAGAGAGAGAGAGAGAGAAAGAGAGGGTGCAAGCTTGCAGGAGAAATGAGCGAGAATGAAAGACAGAGAGAGGGTGAGGACAGAGATGTTGAAAATAGAGGCTGTTAAGGAGAGGTAGAATAGGGAAAGAAAAAAACAGCTGAGGAAAAGCAGCTACTTGTGAGTTTCCCCTTTATAACTGCAATTATGGCAAATCGATACACATCAATATCTAATTATTCCAAGAAGCTCTTGCTCCATTCGCCCCATCAGGAGAAGAGGTGTAATTCAAAATACAGCGGTAGTCACGTCTGTGCAAAAAAAAAGAAAAAACCCAACAACAACTAATTACTGCAAATTTGAAATAAGTGAGAAATGTTTAAAACCGTAGCTCAAGATGGGGTGATAATTATGATAACAGACGTTTTTCCTTCTGCTGGATAAGAACAGAGAAATCAACATTCCCACTCGACACATGCTGAAGTAAACTAAACAGAAAGTTGTCTAATCATTTTCACCACCTCTCCCCACCTTTCACAGGGGCCGTTTTAAAAGTGTACTAATCCAGCTGCCGTTATCAGAACAATTTAATTAATCCTTTGGCATTAGCAAAGTTAGAGTGTTTGGTTATTAGGGAAAGCATTTGATAACCTCACGAAAAAAAACGAAAAAAAACACAGTGAGGCAATATCCCTGTGCTTTTTCATCGGAGGCTTATCAGACCAACATGGTTTGCATGATAAAAAAAAAGAAGGTAAGTCATGCGGGAGGTCCTGCACATTTGCATATCCCCTGGGTGCACGGTGTAATTTAGCTACATATGTCCCTTCCCTAATAGGCTGGAGTTGGCTTAACGCGAGGCTTGTGTTTTTGGAAGCGACCTTCCTTGATTGTCTATTCGGATTCGCAGCTCTGCTCTGATTTGCAATTGAAAGGCACGTAATTGTACTTCAACTAACTGAATAACTATAGGTTTCTTTTTTTTTTTTTAAAGAGGGTACGTGACAGAGAAAGGTGGGGTTTTTTAATGTGTGTGTGTGTGTGTGTGTGTGTGTGTGTGTGTGTGTGTGTGTGTGTGTGTGTGTGTGTGTGTGTGTGTGTGTGTGTGTGTGTGTGTGTGTGTGTGTGTGTGTGTGTGTGTGTGTGTGTGTGAGTGTGAGTGTGTTTTTATTTCCTTGTATGCTGGATTCAAGAGTGCCATCTTCTCACATTGTAGTACCTCTCTTTGTACACCGGTGGTCATTCAGTATGGTGAAAAAAATGTATACAGTCGTACACGTGAGTGTGAAGTCAGCCCGACTGCTTACATGCACTAACTCTACCGATTCGTCCCTGTATCACATTGCGCTGAATTCATAATGCTACTAATCTGCCTCCATGTTTCCCATGGTAATACATAATGTGTCTGACTCAAACAAATGGAAATGTATTCATGATATGCATTCGCTTATTCTGCACTAAGTTTGACATTCTCCCTTCGAATCCGCCGAGACTCCGACAATATTAGTAGGGCAGATACATCACCAACCAGAAGCCACCGTAAATTGAAGACCTTTTTTGTTCCTAGTCATGGGCCGCTGCTTATCTCCCATATTTGCCTACTGTAATTTGCCTCTCAAATGCTCTGCTGTATCATGTTATGGCTGCCTATATCTGAGAAATGCATATTCCACCAGTGCTAGGAGCCTCGAGGATGTTAATCCCAATTTGTTATCCATGACATCAAACCCAATTTATCCAGATTTAACATCAATTCTCAGTTCAGTGGAGAGGAAAAGCACTGGAATATGCATACATGTTTTGTTTTTTAATCTTTACTAATAATAACCTTGCCATTCCTGCAAAAACACCTTCCACTTTTCCTGCTTCCCGATATTAAACAAGATTAGGATAGCTAAAAGGTTAATGAGATTCGCTTCTTTTGAACAAACTGTGCCTTATTTCTCCCTTTCAGTGGAAGCTATAAACATCATCCCTGTAATAACGAATGGTGATTATGCCAATGATATTAATTATCATTACTTTCAATTACTACACCCAGCCAGGCCCTGTCGGTTATGAGGGCAGCTCCCTGCGGAGGAGCCGCCACCCGCCGCCATACATTCATTAGCTGAGCCGAGTGATTGTGTCTCACTCCTTCTCCATCTCTGTCTTTCTTCCCCTCTCTCCTCCTTCTCCTCCTCCTTCCTCAGTCTTTGTTTCACCCTTTTCTATTTTTCCTCTCCATCCTCTCTTTTCCACTATAGCCAGTGTCAGTGAGTCCAAGAAGCTCCACATACTAGCAAGGGTAGGCCAGTGAATGAATGAGGTGAGGTGGAAGTTAATTGTGGAGAGATCTGAGATGAGCTGTGAGGGAATCAGTGGCACAGATTGTACAGATTCCTCAGTTGCCCACCCCCACCCCCCACCTCCTAATTCATTCTCCTCCTCTTTCTCTCCACTCTCGTTTCTTTGCTTTAGCTCTTGTCACCGGGTCCCTCGCTCAATCTTGTTGCTTTGTCTCTCCCCTTTTCCACTCTCCCTCGCTCCTGACACGAAACATCCATTTCCGCCCCATGAAATATGGAGAGGGCCCTCATGAATTGTTTACAGGTTAGCAGCATGCATGCCAATGGCAGCGGGGGGACAGGCTCAGGTTTTCAGACAGGCTGCAGTTGGCGAAGGGCGGTGATAACAAGGAAGACAGGCCCCACCAAATACGCTCGTAAACCTGGAGGGTCTGATTATACTGGCCTGCAGCCTGTTTCAGGGTATTAAGTTGTAAGGTGTCATTCATGCATGTATTTTACATCAAAAAGTTTGTATTGTCAAGTTTTTTAAACCAGGATGCTCACAAAAATCAATAATGTGCAGCTTTAGGTGATTTATAAACTTAAGTTCATATGACTTGTATGAACTGCAGTCAACATGTAGGAGGAAATGGGTTCACTGTGTGCAAGTAAATATTAACTACAACATGTGCTGTGCATGATTTCCCACTTTTCAAATGAGCAGAAAACCGATAGTGGACATTAAGCTTTTCAGCAATGCTGCCATAAACTTAACTGAGACTGTACTCCAGCCCTTGCAGCACTAAAATGTTCACCTGTCCCAGAGGAATCAAGAGGAGAGTGAGAGGAAGTGGGCAGGGTGCTGTAATTCGATCTTTTGGGCGGCTCAGGATATTTCTTCGGTCGGTCTCGCTGGACGAAACATGGCCTGTTGAGTTGGTTAATTTCCTCCTGATGAGCTTGTAGATCACGTCATCGTTGCACCGCAGGGATATGAAGGATGGATATGGAAGCATCAATTAAGATGTACTTGGGTGAGGGTTTTATCAGTTGTGGCTTTTTTTTCTCCTCTGGCCTAATAGCTTGTGATTGATAGCGATGAACTTGAGCACAAGGGGTGTGCATTTCAGATGGACAGATAGAGCATTTGGAGGGCTTGCTGACTAAAGTGCTGTACTGCAGCTTGTGCACTTGTGGTTATAATGGAGTGCTTGGGAGCCACACCACTTGAGAGATTGTGTGGATATATTATTAATCTGTTCCCTGTGCCATTGCTGTATGGCGCTGAACTGTGGGCCCGACAGAGAGAACGCTGCTGTGGCGCCGTCACCCCCTTATCTGTCTCTTTCTCCCTGTCTCCTTCACTCTCTTTCGGCCTCTATCCTCTCCCCCCCTGTCTTTGTCACTCACCCTCTTTTTCCGCAGGCTGTCTCGCGAAAGGCAGACACAGTCGGAGGAGTGGAGGAAGAGATGATCAGATCAATATTTCTCTCAGGAAATAGGCTTCCTCATTCTGATTCTCTGTCTCCCTTCCTTCTGCCTATGCCTGTCTTTTGTACAGCACCGCTTGTCTGACCACATCATTGGAGCATCGTGGCCAATTTCACAAGCAAGACAGATAAGCAGCCATACTCAGCGTGTCACGCAGTGTGTGACAAGCTCGACACACACTTCCCATATAATGGGAGGGGTGGGGATAAAAGTGATAGAGATAAAGAAAGTAGGTGTTGTGGTAGAGAAAGAGGAAGAGACTGGACATCTGTTTCTCAATGTCATGAATAAGTCATTTTGAAGATGAGTCACACCGTGGGAGCTGCATAATAAAATCCCATGACTTCCCATATTTGACTCAAATACAGTGTGAATGGTGACCCAGTGTAAGTGATGAAGTTGTGGATGTTAGCTTGGGGAAATAACATTCATCTTTGTAGAATGCAGTTGTAATTGATGGGGTTTTTTTGTCATTGGATGAATGGCTGTAATTTCATTTCCATTTTCATTGTATGTTTTTTTTTCTTTTCTTTTTTAACGAGATAGTCTTTTCATCTGTTCATGAATGACTGTTTGTTATGTTCAGTTCTCTATTGAAAGTGATATTTCTGTCTCAATGGGATTCACCTGAATAAAAAATAACAAATAAAAACAAAAATTCCTTCCAGATTTTAAAAAACTGAGAGGGAAAAAATCACTGCAGGTATTCCTTCCTCTCAAAGATCAACGTCAAAGTTGAATTTCCAGCTGGTTATGTTCTTATGAGATTCTATTGTCAAAATCAGCTTTTTCTATGTAATTATTTCCACACATTAAGTATGTGCAACATTTGCTGTAACATGTGAAATGATTGCAAACCTGCAGCTGAAGGAAAATGCGAGGTAATAAGAAATAAAGAAAAACAATTGCAGGAAAACAGATGAAGAGTGAAGGGATAAAAAAAAAAAGGGAAGAGAAGATGGACTGAAATCAAACCTGAAAAACACTCAGAGGACAGACATGACAACTTTGGAGAATTGTGTTTATTCTCTACCAGAGTGGTACATCACCTTAAACACGGCTCAGTGAACACAACCACCATTTGATGACAATCACTTCTTATTCATCTTCTGAGCTGGCTGATGAATTCTCCCTCTGTTCTTGGTCTTTCACCTCTCGCTGGCTGCAGAGCTGTGTCTACATTTCTGCACAGTTTATAATTTGCTGTCAAGAACTGTTCAGTGTTTTGACTGTAAAGGCAATGAAGCTGTGACCACGAATTGAGTGTCAGCTGAAGCACCACGTGGATGTTATGGCCGGTAATGGCTTGCTAAGTGTGTCATTGTTATATCATGGAGGCGCATCATTTGTCAGTTGTTTGCGGTGTGGGTTCATTGGCAAATGAGCAAAATGATCACAGGGAATCTATGTTACAGATTATTTCCCACGCGGGGTTGTTTCACAACTTCATGTGTGTGTGTGTGCGTGTGTGAATGGAGTAGTGAGAGAAGAGGAAGAGATTGTGTGTGACAACAGAGGAGGTGGGTGGAGAAGAAGATACTAAAGTGTCTCTGCGCGTGCAGATAGGGAAGTTTCCACTGGTTCCATCTCTCTTGCTCTCTTAACCACACACACACACACACACAAGCACACACAGACACACATGCATGGTCTTCTATCGTATAGACCTGCTATTCAGAGATTAGCTTCCCCACCGAGGGGTGTGGCTGTGTCGTTGACCACTGTCCAATCAGGCGTGACCTAACGACGACAAGCAGCCAACCAGCACGCCCAGATCTCACTGGTCTGCCAAGGGGGCGTCACATGATGGGACCAACTGTCACCACACATGGTCTCACTCTCTCTCAAATCTGTCCATTTGTGTCTGAGAAACAATCCATCCATTTATCCTCGTAAGGGGGAAAAAACAGATTTTTTTCTGTTGTCTGTTTCAGTTAGACCTGCATTTCCTGCACTGAGCCATTGTACTTCAATAGGAGATAAATCATCTTCCTCCTTTTTATCCTATATGCTCATTTTGTGCGTACGTACACGTTGTGCTCAGATTTTTAAGTGGTTCAATCCGCTGCTGAGCTCCACAAACTCCCCTGATGGCAATGAATCTTGCCAGACTCTCCTGTGCCTTCCTCTCTGCTTTCCAACAGTCTGGATAAAAGACTTCCCACTCTCCGTTTTTTTCTCTCTCTCTCTCAAAATTAAGAACACACTGTGTTCCTCACACAAAAGATTTTCCACAGGTGCACAAACATTATCACATTCTTCGTCGCAGCCTACATTGACCCGGCTGATGACTTGTTTTTTTGTATCTACAGCACCTGGCCATTTTCAGCTTCATTTGATCCTAAACACAGTGATTCTGCTCTGGATATTCACACTACATTAACTTTCCCAGGAACGACAAACGCCGTGTTTGTTTTGGACATAAAGAAAAGGACATCTTGGCTTGAGTGTGGATTCTGATAAAAAATATCTCTATTCAAGGCACAAAAAAAACCTGCAACACTTTGTTCCAAATCACACACAGCCAGCTGTTTGCAACAATGAGGTCCTCTGCGGTTTCTTTGAATGTAACCCTCTCCTGATCTTTGTTTGCACGACTTACCTGACTTACTGAGGTTAACTTGTAGTCACTGGGGGATTATGTTTATACCTTGTATCCTGAGCAGGTTCAATGTACACAAAAACACACAGACGGAGTAAACGCACTGCAGCCTCAATAAAAAACGCAGCTCTTTATCTCCCTGTCCTTCAACTGTCTCTGCTGTGACTGACAGGAGTTCATGCAACAATTACATATGTTTTAATGTCGGATTTGCTCAAGGTACACTTTGCAACAGAGGGTTTAGCTAAAAAGAGTAAGAGAGAGAGAGAGAAAGCTCTGTCTCTCTGTGTCTCCCTCTGGAAATGATTAGGGCTGTTGGGGCAGCCTGGAACCATTACTGATGTACACTGATGAAGTCCCATTTGTTTGAAGTGCAAGCACTCTGTCTAAGCTCTTGTGCATGTGTGAGTGCGAGTGTGTGTGCGTGAGTGAGCGAGCCTGCATGCATCTGTCCGTCCCTGTGTGTGAAATCTCCCCTCTCCTCTCCTTTCTCCCTCAGCCAAGCCCACACCACTAAAAACTCATTGCAGAGAGGAACTGGAAATAAACTTGTGAGGAAATCCGATCCCTTTGAAGTGTCAGCCTCATAGTTCAAACCATCTCTGGTCATCAAATACGTGTCATCAAGCCCCCAATTTGCGTATAAAACGTTTCCTTTGGCAGCGGGACATGTTTCGCCATTGTTGCGTGGCCCCCGTGCTTTGACAAGATAACACAACAGCTTTTTCCTGTCCCCGACGTTATTTCAGCCACAGGACGTCAGTCCAGGAGAGCGAGCTGAGAATTAGCTGGAAGCTTCTACGCATGCGATGAGCAAATGATTAAAATCTGGAGTGTATTGTCAAAGTGTCGATGTGATTGACTGCAATGGTTCTTTCAAACAAAGAGACATACACTGTGATCTGTTTTAGGTTTTTGGCCAGTGAATAAAAACTGAATCTGGTCTCTTTTTTTATTTCTAGTTAAAGACAGCTGTGTACTCTCTAGTGATGTAAAACATTTGCTCATGAACTGCAAATATCCTGGATGTGTGAAAAGAAAAGAAAAAGCCCTGCACATAAAATATAACTCAGAACAGGGTTGCAACACTTTGAGAATTTAATTCTCCGACAAAATCCATGGATTTGCACTTAGGCTGCTCGCCACTGCCAAACAAAAATGGTCAGCACTTTATCAGCAATAGCCATGAAATGTATTTACATTATGTAATAAATGCTGCATGGATGACGTATTTTTGTAGGCCAGCCCAGACATTAGCATAACTCTGGTTCCTCTACAAGAAAGCCTTTGTGATTTTTTTTGATTAGCTTTCAGATTAAAAAAATAAAAAACGTAAGATATGTCTAATATGTCACCACATCTAAACTTCCAACTTGTAGTTTGATTTAACACACTTACCTTGTCTTAAAAAGCCTGCATACCTTGGCTGTAAAGGTAGACCAGTGAGTAGATTGCTTTTCATGTATTGAAATGACATTTAATGGCCCGACATCCTCAGTAGTCATGTGGCTATAGCAACTGCCTTTTGTAGGACACTTAAAAGCTTAAAACAACCAGACGTTGGATATTAACTGGCGTGTTTTATGTTGTGGAATAAAATGTGAAAACGTCTTGAGCTTGCGTTAAGCGCAGACCTTATTTCCTGCATCTAACCAAAAACCCATTGATTTCAAGACAAGGGGACAGGAAGTGCACAGAGTGCGTTATAGTTTTCATTAAGTACTTCCTTAAGGTGGCTTGCTAACCTTTGACGTCGTATTTAAAGCCACCAACAGCCTAAAACTATTTCTGACCTTCTTTGCAGCCGTTTGTTTCCAGTTATTCCACCTCTGTGTGAAAATCCAAATTGCTGAGAGGCGAAACTTGCTTGTCAGTAAACACATTTTCACCTAAATTGTCATCATTATGTTATCATTGTGTGGTTAAACAGTTGTGCACCAGGGCCTTTTTGGAAGAAATGCCACTAATGTGTTTCAACACAGAGAGCCTCAGAGCTGAAGTCCATGTTTCTGTTTCATGACATCCTTGTTTAAAAATGAAGCCAATTTTTTTTTAGCCAATTATTAGATTCATATAGAATGAAGAATCAAGGTAAAAGTCATTACCAATGTAAGACATATGTGATATGTTGTGGGCTTAAACGTGTAAAATGTCTCTTCAACCAACCTTCAACTGTTCAAAACCTGGCTCATTTCCAAAGAAACTGCTGCTTAATTCTTCAAGCCCAGGTTAATTATTTTTTATGCAATCTAATATTAAACGCGTAGAGTAGGGGGAAAAAAGAAAAAAGAAACCCCTGGATAAGGATTGTGATAATTTTCTCATTGTTGTCCTGTCATCTCCTAACAAAGCCAGAAAGGGAGAGTGTGAGCGAGGCAGAGCAAAGGGTTAGGCCTATTTAAAGGAGACCTAAGGATGTCCTCACTAATGGATGATGCACTTTACTCACCAGTACACAATACTGTACACTTCTATTTAAATTCAAATTATGCCATTTAAGGATCTGTGTGTGTGTGTGTGTGTGCGTGTGTGTGTGTGAGAGAGGGAGAGGGAGAAGGGGGGCTGTAGTCCCTCTTGTAGTGTTTATTGTCGACAATGAGGTTGAACCCCTCTTAAAATGCAAGACAAAGGCATAGAGGTGCTAAGGGGCAGGAAAAAGCTCGCCACTTCTCTTCCATTTCCTTTTAGCATACACTCATGAACACATTGACAAACGCACACACCCACACTCTCTCTCTCTCTCTCTCTCTCTCTCTCTCTCTCTCTCTGCTAATTACATGTACCATTACTATAGGTGCAGTGCTCTAATTGTGGGACCTCAAGTGGCTGCAGCTATAAATAGATTGACTTATTATGAAAGGAGCATGTCAGTGTCAATTATCGGGCCTATGGTTACTATAAGTTCAAGATCCATTCTTATTTGTTTCTTCTTCTCTTTAAAGTTTTTTCCCAGACTGTTCCCAGTGTTAACCAAAGATGAAGGACAATAAAACCAAAGAGTTGAACAGTTTTCTAGATTAATCAAACACAGATCAGGGTTTTGGTTGCAACGTCTTTTCTCAGTTGGTTTCTTGAATGTGCCTTGTGGATTTTTGAATGACGGACGTCTGTGTAATTCCTGAATCTGGGAATTATTGGATTAGAGAAAACATTGAAGATTAATGCTGTGATTTGTTAAATCGTTGTAAGATTCTTATGTCATTACAGAAACACACAAACATACTACAGCCACATGCCCGATACACTTCTGTGTGCTAGGAATTAACTACCATGAAACATAATGGCTTTTTTAAAAATGTTTTTTGGCAACAAACAAACAAAAAAGTTTTGTTTTTTTGCCAGCAATATAAGTTTTTAAAATAGATTTTTACAGTGTATTTTGCAATATTTTGACTTATTTGCAGTTATAACAATTATGAACTTTCACATAAGTTAAATAGATCTAGAATAAAATCTAAAAAAAATACAACCCTAGCAGAGAAACCCAGCTCGAGACAGTAAGCTTTACTTTTCTCTGTCCAAACAAAATCACAGAAGCTAATCGAAAATTCAGAGGAGAAGTTTTTGAACAAACTCCTCTCCAGCACAGTGCACCAGACGGGTATATTATCAGCGTTCAGTGGCGGTGAGCCTGGTGAGTTCCTAATGATAGCTTTACCCTTCGCCACAGACTAAATCAAGGCTTGCTGGGTAAACCAACGCAGCGCAACCACTTAACCCTCGTCTGCCCCACCACCACCACCCCTCACCCCACCACCACCACCGCCAATGCTAAAAATTTCTCTGTATTTATATGCAAATCAGAGGGGACCACCTGACCACCATGTATCCAGGCACCTTTTACTCCAACCATGTAGACAGCCGCAGCAAGTCATCTGTGAAAACAACTTCCAGAGAGTCTATTTCCTGTGCCAAGATACAATAACAACTGACATTATTGTATCAGACTAAAAGGTTTGTAAATCTAGCTCTCTGTTTGCTCCTCTTGCTGCTGCTCCGCACTCTCACTCTCTCACCCTCTCTTCACTGCTTCTCCTTTTTCTGCCCACTCTTGTCATTTCTACGCTCTGCATCACTTTTGGTATTTTCTGTTGCACTGATAGAACATAGGGGGGGAAGAAAAATCATTTGGAGGTTTTTTGTATCAGCGTCCTCATTTGTCATTCCAGCACGCTGTGAGCCAAGACGGCAGAGATTTCTCCCCAAAAAAAGTCTGAGATTCCATCTAGATTATCCTCAGAGTGTTTTGAAACATCCATCTACGACGTCTGGAGACGCGCTAAACTCAGGGCCTCAATTTGTCTCCATAATGTGCAAATGTCAACACTTCACAACCCTGTAAAAGAGACACCAAAGAGACTTGCCCCTTAACTCCAGGGCATTAAGAGAGGCATTAGAGCAGGCTTGGGAATGGAGACTGTGTGTGTGTGTTTGTGTTTGTGTATGTGTGTGTGTGCGTGGGTCTTTGTGTATAGGTCTGCACGCACCAGGCGCCCCAGGGCTCCAGGTGCGTTCACCTGTCTGCCATTCGCATCCCAAACGAAACAGAGGGAAGGCACTCAAGATGTCCAGAGATCGAGTTACACTTCTCTGTTTCTCATCATTCCTCCAAACACACACACACACACACACCACTACACACACAACAGTGGATGCAAGTATGCAGGAGGTCCATGATCCATGAAATGGGGAGTAAGGGCTTTAGGCCAGTATGAAAGCTGCGGAGAGGAAGGGAGCGGCATGATTGATGGCAGGGATCAGGAAGTCGTGCAGGTAGTGTTACAGGTAGCCGCGGGATGTGGGAGGAGTTACGAGCAACAACGTGGGGGAAGACATGAAAACAAGCATGTAAAAAGGCTTCTCTTGAAGACACAACAAGAACGTAGACTCGGATATCGGCTGATTCTAAGTCATCGTCTTTCAACGTCTATTGCCGATGTCAACTGGATGTACAACACTGACGACAGTTGTTGTTGATATTTTGTTGGTTTTCAGTCCTTCTGTAACGGACAATAAAGGTCTTTTAAGTAAAGTTTAAATAAGTTTTATTTTTTAAGTCCATCCTGACGTACGACATGAGCAATGACTCTAACGTCTGTCCGACTTTAGTGTCTCGAGTCCAGTGTCTTTCTGGCTCTGCTGGAAAGAGTCGAATATCAAGTGTTTTTGTGGAGATTGCAAAAAAGCTTTGGTGAGAGCTGAAGTGAGGAGTGAAGGGCGGAGTGACAGAGAAACCCAGCGAGCACATGACTGGATGTGAGCCAGCTCCGGCCACGGTAGTTGAAACCTTTCATGGATGGTAATGCTGAGCGATGGGTTTGAATCATGTTCCGTTGACAAATGTTAAGTTTGCATGAAAATTTGAGCCCCTGGCACCTCACCGACGCATCAATCACCTCACGCCTGTGTTTTTTGGGTTTCAGTTTGCTCGAGCTGTGGGACGCTGTGTTTTTAACTTATTTAAAAGCAGAGTTTCCGGGGATGATTTGATTTCCTCTGCAAAGTTGCTGTTAGATGCGACTGCTGCTATCAAACTTATGCCCTTTCATTGCCCTTTAAATCAGGTTTACAGCCACTTTTGTGGGGTTGTAAAAAAAAAAAAAAAAAAAAAATGACAAGAACAAGAAGAATAGGAAAACCAAATAACAAAAGGAGGGCCGGGGTGGGGGAGGGTCGCTCGTGTAAATGTGACCTAACTATAAACATTACATTTTCCAAGACCGCAATTTCCTGTTTTCCCAGGCGATTAGAGCGAAGTGTAAGCCTGGAGGAGTCACCGCGCGGTCATGTTTCCTCCTGCGCTTTTAAGAGGCTGGAGCTGGAGAGCTGAAGAGGGTCGAACCGCCGTGAGCTGAGTCGATCCGAGCCGAGCCGAAATCAAATTTACATGTGTGTGCCGCCGCTGAGTACATCCTGAGCACATTGTTTCATTTAGAGTGTGTGCTCACTACATAGCTGATTAGGCCTCTGTGCTGCCTCTGCTATAACTCACACAGTTAAAAGTGTGAGGTAAAGACTGACATACCCACTCATGATTCTCTGTATTGTGACGATGAAGTCTCTGGTCTGGACTGACACTGAGCTGCAGGAACTGTAAATCCACACAGTCCTTCAGTACTACTCAGTGAAACACCAGCCCACCTCCCCATCCTCCATCAACTGCCTCCTCTTCAAGTTGTCATGGTAATGCAACCTTTACCTTTACTCAATCTGATCCCTTTGGAAGTCAGATCATTATCCACATGTTGAGGAAAATTGCTGCACTCCCACTAAAAGGATTCATTTGTTATTCAAATTAAATGTGATTTTTTTTCTACTTTGGCAGCACCACTTCTCTATGCGATATGTATACGGCACCAGTTGACGGTTGTGAAGATGTTTAATTTAGGTATTTCATTAGTCGGGATGACAGAGCTCCAGTCATCATGTTTCTGTCAGCATTTTCCTGATTCTTAGTCATCTGTTTTCACTGCTTTGTGTAAAAAAAAGTGCATAAAATGTATTGCATCATCGTGAGAACGTTCACAGTGCGACGTGTCCGTTGGAGCAGATGTCGTCACATGAGCTTCCACCCCATTCACAAAATACATTCACTCTTTAATGACTGATGCGTCTCTGATTCAGACAGCACTAACTCAACCATTACTCACCTATTACACCATTAACCAACAACAAAACTACAGCATTTTTCAGTAAACTGGGACAACAGGACCGATCCCCCATTCTGACAACCTCTATTCTTCTCCATTCAAACAGAACTAAATGTAACTCTCACATAATGTAGGCGACATCTGGCATCCAAGTACTCACCTGATACTGTGGGATAACATGACTGGTAGCAAAGCAGCCCACAGGATGAGTCAGTAAGCCCTGACTAAGTGTGGTTTTTACCCAACGAATGTGTCAGGCCTCTTTCCTCCAAAGCTTCTCAGCGTGTTGTCGGAGCGGCACAATGAGACGTCGGAAGAGGAAACTTTAGTCACTAAGTGTGTTGGAGATGAGCTTCGATGAGTATTTTCAGATCCAATTTACAGTAATAAGTCACTGCTCGGTAAAGGCAAATGGCGCGCTATCTTTGTCTGGTTTTTAATATCAGCATTTCTTGCCGAGATAAAGGGACATTTGGAAGTCCTCAGAGACGCTGTTATCTGATCTGTGCCTTTATTGGAGTTTCTCTGCTGCCTCCCTGTCTCGCTTTGCCCCTCTTTATCTCTCTCATTTCATCTGCCTCCCTCTTTTCTCTCTATCTCTGTCTTTTCTTCCACAGCGTTCGTGCCTGCTATCTCTGAAACGGCCTCTTTTATTCTGTCTCTCACTCTATTTCATCCATTGATCATGTCTTTCGTGGACTGTGTTTTAGTTCAGCTCTGACTTAATAAGAGGGTTAGGTTCTTTTTTTTGGTCTTCTACACTTCTGTAAAACCTGGAAAGAGAACTGAGGAAAGAAAGAAAGAAAGAAAGAAAGAAAGAAAGAAAGAAAGAAAGAAAGAAAGAAAGAAAGAAAGAAAGAAAGAAAGAAAGAAAGAAAGAAAGAAAGAAAGAAAGAAAGCAGAGCTGTGAGGTTGCCTCAAAAGAGTGTGCCATGTTGCCCCCTTCACCTCCCTCTTCCCCCTTCTGTCTCTCTCCTCAACCCTTGTCCCTCCTCCCCATCTTGCCTCCCTGGTGTTTATTGCCACTAGTGTGTGTGTGTGTGTGTGTGTGTGTGTGTGTGTGTGTGTGTGTGTGTGTGTGTGTGTGTGTGTGTGTGTGTGTGTGTGTGTGTGTGTGTGTGTGTGTGTGTGTGTGTGTGTGTGTGTGTGTGTGTGTGTGTGTGTGTGTGTGTCCGTGCAGGAGGGGATGGAAACCCCGAAAGTTGGCCCCATGACAAGTGACCCCCTTCTTCTCTCTAACTCCCTGTAGCAGAAACCATTAAGAAAAGCAGACAGTGCTACACACACACACACATGCGCACACACACATACACACGCACAAAAAGAGAAAAGAGGAAAAAAAAAACCAGAAAGAGAGACAGAGAACAGAGCAGAGAAAGAGGGAGAGAGCAGGGAAGGAGGGCAACCCCAGCTGTAAGCAGCACAATGCGAACGAGAGCTTGGCAGAGGCTCAAAGCTGCTCTGAACGAGTGCCTCTAACTAACCCCCCCTACCCCGAACTCCTCCACACACACCCCCCCTGACAAATTAAAAGCGTTTGGTGCTGTAAAGCATGGGGGTGAGGGAGGGAGGGAGGGAGGGAAGAAAGGAGAGGAGAGAGGTGGGGGAACAAGGGAGAAGATGGGATAGGGAGAGGGGACACGGGAAGGATTAAGAATTAATGCGTTTCTGCACCGGCTTAATCCTAATGATTACACCAAAATAAATACAACTCAGTTGTGTGTGTGTGTATATGTGTGTGCGTGCGTGTGTTGTTGTTTTTTTTAAGTTCTCCATTTGATGTTGGTGACAGATGCCGGGGGCAAAGGCGGTAAGAGCAGGTCTCCAATCTGAAAGGACATGAGTTTCTTATGTTGTTGTTTTCTTTTCCAAACACTTGCCAAAATGTGTTCCTAATTGTTTCATTGTGCAAATACAGTATGTTCCCTGACTTTTTTATTTCAAGCTAAAAGGGAAAATTAATCATGAGGGAGTAAAAAAAAAGCATGATTAAAGGAGAGAAAGGTGTGTGTGTGAGTGTGCGTGTGTGCAGTGTTGTGTAGGTTACAAAGCGAGAGTGGGCATATCGAGATACACAGGATCAACAGATAACAGTGAATCACGGTTTAGATACTTCACACACCCACAGCCAGACGCATACAGACTTGCAAACATTTACACACACACACACACACACACACCTACAAGAGTCACGCCAAGCCGCTCACGCTGGAGGAAGCCTCAAGTGAAGTGAACCACAGATGAACCCAGCTCCAACCTGGCACTCAACCTGACATCACCGCTTCCATCTTCAAACCCGTAACCATAAAACATGAAAACACAGCATATTCACAGAGGAAGGCATTGATCTTGTTAATGGCATTCCACATTTGGAGCTTATCCATCGCTGTCCATGCTTCCACATCCTTCAGGAAAAACACACACACACACACATACACATACACACATGTGGGCTCACATCTGCGGGACATCTTTCAGAAGTCTTGAGCTGCACTTTCACTGTCCCGTAGCAGCAGCTGAGCTGAGTCTGTGTATGTTTTAGAGATTCTGAAGTGACTACCAAGAAATGAGAAGTTGTGTCTTTGGGAAAGCACACACAGTTCAGCTCTGTCTGAAGAGCATGACCCTCTCTCACCCTTTACCAGTGTGTCGGCTGCTGCAGCACTGTCGATTTTTCCTGCAGGGGTATTTAAAAGTTCACGGTACTTCCTGGGTTGCATGAAATTGAACAAATTAAATATTCCATGATCGCCTGCTCCAAAATAATTCCTCTATTAATGTGGTTAAATCATTATTGCAATCAGTTGGTTTTGGATTGATTACAAAAATGTTTCTTTTATTAAAGCGGACCACACTCGGGTGCAGCTGTCTGATTTGTCTGCGTGGAACGAATGTGATTGGATAACATATGATTAATCAGGTTTGACTAAACTTGATTAGGGTAGAATGAGCTGAACTGGTTTTAATTTACTAAATCTGCCGTAATGGATTGAAGTGAAGGTGTATTTGCGGCTCAGATTGCATTAGTCAGGAGCTTGTTCAGCAATGTTACCTTGCAGAGTTTCTAGGAATTGAAAATAGGCCACTGGAACACGACGTCCAGCCCTCAAAAAGTCTGAGAAAGAGGCCCAGCTCCACCCAGCCCTTCCCTCTCCTTCTTTCTCTTTTCTGCCCGAGAGTGAAAGGGAATACCCTGCCCCAGTGAGACGGCCCCACATTCCTCCATTACAGATGACAAGTCATCCCCCACCACCACCACCTCCACCTCCACGAGCACCACCACCCTAAACCCTCGGCCTGCCGACTCTGCAGCCTGCTGTTTCAAATGCCTCAGGTTTCACCCGGGGAAAATCCTACTTTGGCAGGACGTCAAATCCCCCCCACCCCCACCAACCCCACAAATTCTGCACACACTGAAGTGCACACCTGACTGCCCATGCTTTGCCTAAGTCTTTCTCTGCCCCCCACCCCCCACCCCCCTCTTGTTGAAATCCTTCCAAAACCCATTTGAGGTGTTGTGATTGATGGCAGCGAGTGTCCATCTCCAATTGCTCCAATTAGGCCAGTAGCTCCAGTGAGGCACAGCAGTCCTCCATTAGTCCTGTCCAGCTTTTTACTTTTTTATTTATTTTATTCCCCCCCACGCCCCCTCTCCTCTCAGATCAGACGCTGAATGGTGTTTTGTCTGCAGCACTGTGGCACATTATGGCTTCTTAAACACAATGGAGGCGGACACATGAAGTGTCAGCAGGGAGCAAAGGATGTATAGACCAATCAATCAAGATTGTCATTATCGGCCACAATAGCGAGACAGATATTGTTTCACTGCGCGAAAAGTAAACAATACCTGTGTGTGTGTGTGTGTGTGTGCGTGCGTGCGTGCGTGCGTGCGTGCGTGCGTGCGCGCATGTGTGTAAAATCATGGCAGACTGTAACAGGAACCTCTACAGAGGTGGTTTTGAGTACTTTGGCAGGCGTTTACATGTCAGAGAGTCATGAAACTTTACAGGTGCGTAGCTGGAATCAAACTGAAGGACAAGTTCACTGCTGAGTCCTCATGGACTCGGAACATTTGGACGTTGACGCATCAGGGCTGCAGGTTTCTAATGTATTCTCAGCATTTGTCTTTCACTACAGTAGAACGGTAGTATATTGAGTAAACAAATAGTTGTTATTCAGGTTATTGAGAGGAAGGATTGAGGTTGTCTTAGCTCAGATAGTAACACCAGGGGGAAAAAAGTTGTCTGTGTTTATATTTAATACCCCTGCAAGCAATCATTTACATGCATGTAGCGCGGATGTGGCTGTAAATAACCATCAATCTAATGGGGTATTTAATTGTTCTGTCATCAGTATGAGCACAATTCCTGATTAATTGAAGTTGTGTGGCCGTGTGTAAGAAAGAAAGAAAGAAAGAAAGAAAGAAAGAAAGAAAGAAAGAAAGAAAGAAAGAACTATGGATGATGAAAAGAAGAAAGGAAAGGGAAGTAACACTGCTTCCAGGAGGATCAGCTCAGATTTTGGTTTCATGTGACTCTTTTATGATGACATGCAAGCCCAACTCCTGTAAGGCTTTTACAAAACCAACTACATCAAGACAAAACATGCAGTGGGATGACTGTGTGGAGCTGCACTCAGTGGTTGTTGGTATGCACGGTGAGAGTTAATGGCTGGATAATAAACTTGGTCTCAGCAGGTTATGCAGGTTGTGTGTGTGTGTGTGTGTGTGTGTGTGTGTGTGTGTGTGTGTGTGTGTGTGTGTGTGTGTGTGTGTGTGTGTGTGTGTGTGTGTGTGTGTGTGTGTGTGTGTGTGTGTGTGTGTGTGTGTGTTCCAGAGGCCTTCGCAGTGACGAAAAAGGTAGCACTAGTATAACATTAGGGTTAGGGTTCCCACTGTTGTTCTTGTCCATGATCTTTATTTTAAAGTTCATATCAAAATTGGGTTGAAGTAGTGTTCTTTAGCAGGACACTAAATCCACCAGCTCATGTCAAAATGGTCCATAAAATATCCATTATTGTCACAAAATCTATGACATTTCCCATATCCTTGTTCCTGTGGCTTTATGTCAATGGAGTTAAACCAGACTCACATCCTTGACCACACATCATCATCTTTATCTCCCATCAGCCCTCTGTCCTCCACTGTACCCAATGTAATAACGTAAAAAAAAAAAAAATGTCATAAAATTTCTCATCCATCTTTCACACCACGAGGAGTGGAACCGCGGGTCGCCCGAGGACACATCCATTCATTAAGCTCCTCCACCCCAGAGGAGGAATTGGACCGTAGGCTCCCAAGTGCATCACCATGTCACCTTGAACAAATCCAGATGATTAAGTGACAAGCACTCCCTCGTGAGGACGCTTTATTTCCCAGGAAACCCCAACGCTTCCCCTCTATCCAATTTTCAAGATGCAAATCTTAAAATGTTGTGCTGAGGAAGAAAAAAAAACATGCCCCTGTCTCTCTCTCTTTTTCTCTCTCTCTCCATCTTTCTTTCCCCTGCCATGTAAGCAGTACTAATTGCCTTTCATAATTAGCCCGGTGACAATAATTGTTGAGCTGATAAAGCTGAGTGCAGTGTGTGTGTGTGTGTGTGTGCGTGTGTGTGCGTGTGTGTGCATGCGCGTGCGCATGTGAAGTCACTTTTCCCAGCTCTCCTCATTCTTTCTCGCGCCTCCTGATAAAGTGGGTCATCAATAAAATGCCCCATATTTAGATCACACAAGGACAATTCCTACACACATTTCCTGGCAAGTTTTCACATTGTCCCTCTGCTCCCCCGCACACTTTTTTGTGTGTGTGTGTGTGTGTGTGTACTGTGTGTGCACACACTGAGGGAGGAGAGAGGGAAAGAAGATGCATCCCACCAATGGAGCCTCTGCAACCTCACAGACAGAAGCTGGCATGTAAATTTGGGGGAAAGCAAGACAAGGAAGAGTTTTAATTAGCCTGGTTAAGTAGGCGCGTGCGAAGCCGCCGGGGCTCACCAGGGGGATTACGACAGATTTATTTAGCCAAGGCTGCAGGAGACGCTGCGATATGATATATTCCAACAACAACAATAGCTCTGTAATCACGCTCCTACCCCAGAACCCCAGCTTATCTATTCCTGTGTCTCGAAAACGAGCGTTCATTTTATTCCCCTCTCATCTAGAAGTCAAGAGTTTTGTTTTTTCTTTTCTTTTTCCCCCCTCCTCCTCTCCTTCTCTCCCCCCCACCCCCCACTCTCTCCTGCATTCAACCCTTGTGGGCAATTTAGTGAGGCACTCAGACATGCTAACACAATCAACAATCAGGTCGTTTGCTCTCTCTAATAGGCACTCTGGTTTTCAGTAAAAGAAGCCGTATTGTTTATTTGATTGTGTTCACCGGGGGGAGAGTCCACTGGGGAAGTATTTGTTACACGTGGAAGGCGGAGGTGGGGTTGCACCAGCGAAGCATTGTTGCCTTTGTTTTGGAGGGACTACTACAGGAAGTCTGAACATTGAAGCACAATGCAAAACCATAAAAAAAAGTTGCTCTCAATTCAAAGTGCAGCATGCAGAGCTCAGTGTCCTTTTGGGATGCTTGTGGTAGACTTGTTGAGTGGGCATGCTTACAGTACAACCATCTGAGTTGAAAAGCAAATGGCTTTTCAGTTAGTTACCTGTTTGTGCTTTTACAAAGACCTACCAAATGAAATACTTAGTTTTATTGACATCTGAAGGAATTAAAGGATATTTCTGCTAAAGCGATCACAAAGAGCTGCATTCTTCTCGGTGAATGCAGTTGCATGTTAGGAGCCTTGATGTCACCTTGTATTCAGTGCATGAAAAGCAGGAATTGTAGCTTAGTTTGCATTGAGTTGCACGAGCGGATTGTGACTTCTTGGCACCGTCGTACTATTTAGAGACGCACAACACAATCAAACATGCACACACACTACACAGAGATAAACAGTGAGAGAGCAAGGCAAACAGTACAGTGTGATGTGTCTCTGTGGTGAAGCCAAACCACTGAAAAAGCCCACAATGTGTAAGAGAACAACCTGGTTTGATGGAGAGATTTCATCTGCTGGCACAAACAATCATCAGGGAACGAGGGAATTCGTCAGGTCTGTTGTGTTCTTTTCAAGTTTTTGACATGTTGTTGCCTGTCCAAATACCCATCAAAACCATATGGGAACACACACACATACACCAAGTCGTTAGAGGAAGAGGTATACATAGTAATTATTGACAACAGATAACACCTGTTTCTATTACGCATGGGTAGAGCACTCAGAAAAAAACAAATGAGAAACATTGTTTATCCTGAAAGACTCTAGAAGATACTTAACTAAATAACAATTTACATTCTGTTAATCTGTATTGATGATAAATGAGACATAGTTCTATTTCAGTCATTTGCTGATGTATTGATTGTACTGGATTAATGACATTGGTGAAACTATGCAGTGGCGCATGAATCTTATTTTGAAGAGCCTGTGGTAACCATTGCTTCCTCTCTCAAGATCTGACAAAGGTTGCTGTTTAATGATTGTCACACTGTGCAGGAGTTTAATTAACTTTAAAATTAAAAAGAAAATGTGTTTTCAGTGAGTGCAATCCAGTGACTAGGGTTACTAGATTCCAAAAAGCTGATTATATGCAACTCACACTCAAACACAATGTTTTCATCTTTTTTAATTGATGTGCAAAGTGGTTTTGTTGCAGAAATCTAACCACAGATTGGATAGCGGATGTGAACTTTTACACCGGTCAAAAAAACCTACAAACTTCTGGTGTTTCTGAACAACGGAAAAGAGGAAAAGCAATTTTCCTACCAGGTTGAATGACTCTGCAGTAAACCTTGGTGTTCATCGACTCCAGTTGTGATCAGATATAACACACCTGTGTGTCTATATCTGTATGTTTGCTCCGTGAACACATGTGGTGACAGTGTGTGTGTGTGTGTGTGTGTGTGTGTGTGTGTGTGTGTGTGTGTGTGTGTGTGTGTGTGTGTGTGTGTGTGTGTGTGTGTGTGTGTGTGTGTGTGTATGTGTGTGTGTGTGAGTGTGTGTGTGTGTAAAAGGAGTCGATTCTAACTGGTTTACCTACATTGAAATGAAAACACTCCTATGAACTAACATGGGTCTAAAAAGGTTTAAACTGTCTCTATTTATTAGTTGAAATATGATTCTCCAAAGATATTTCAATCTCATCTACAAAGCAAATGAAACCTTGCATTTGAATGTTACATGTGCTTTTGAATAATCATAGTTCAGGTTCATTATTAATGGAGAAACACAAAGAGCTGTATCATACATGGGTATTTGTCCAGGTGGAGTCAGGGAGTGACTCCCAAACTGGAAACAAGAGCATGTTTTTATTTGCGTGAGCAGCCTCACAGCATCACATTTGTGTTTGTCTAAATACATCCATCTGTATTAATACTCAAACATGAGGATTAAATGACACATCTCATCCTCAGACTTCTCTCTAAAGATGACCGAAGACAGAGCACAGGAGAATCAACACACTCCGACACACTGAAAAAAATCATTTGAGGTAATGTTTATACCCCGTTTACAGCCACCATATTCACACACACACACACACACACACACACACACACACACACACACACACACACACACACACACACACACACACACACACACACAGACATACAGACATACACATGCACGCACGGCACGCACACACACGTAAACACATGCACATGGATGGCAGGCCACAACACAGACATGCTCCTGGGAGAATAGTGAAGCTCTGCAGGCAGACCTCACCCCCCTTCAAACAAGCCACAAAGGAAAACATGTGCTTAAAGTAAACAGGAGGCAGACAGAGAAGGGGAGGGGAGGGGAGGGGAGGGGGATGAGGGGTGCCCGACGACCACAATTTAACTACACTATAACACTCACTATGTGCGTGTTTAAGTGCATGTGTGCGTGTCTTTCTATTGTTGCATGGTTTGGAACCATCATTGTGAGGACATTTTGGCCGGTCCTCACAAAAATGAGAGTCCCTCTTTATCTTTCTTTTTCCTATGTCCCCATATTGTACCTGTGTGTGCGTGTGTTGTTGGTGTGTGTGTGTGTGTATCTGTGTGTGTGTGAGTCAGCTCACCACAACCCCACATGCACATCCACCAACCTCCCACATCGTTGATGATGGAGCTCCTTTAATGGAGGACTTGCGTGTGTGTGAGTGACTGTATGCGTGTGTGTGTGTGTGTGTGTGTGTTTATCTGCGTAGTCAAATGAATGAAACAGAGTCAGAGTCCTGCAGCAGAGGAACGTGGCAGGCTCTCCGTCCTCATCATGCTCTCCGATCCAGCTGATGTTGGTGATGTCAGCAGGAAAACGTGACTGTGGGCACTTCCCTCCACCCCCTCCCTTTTACCCACACACATCCTCAGATGCCTCATTTATTCACAGGCGTCATTTCATCACAGCTGCCTAAAACTTTCTCTTTTAATTTTTCCCTTCCACAAAATTCTTCATATTTTTCCCCCTCCCACATTCAACACCACAAATGACTTGATAAACAATCTGACAGATGGACGCGGCTCTACCATGTGAGGCACTTTCGCAATCTAAGCAGTTCGTTGTCACCGCTGTTGCACATAGCATACGCTGCATTTTTTTTTTTTTTTTTTTTGGCTTGAAAATAATGCGTTGAGGTGATTTATCAAAAATGATGAAGCTGGAGGGAAGCAGCTGTTGTCTTCATGGAGATTCTGGCAGGTTTTCGATGTCTGAAACGGTTAAAAACTTTGCGCCTTATTAGAATTTCCCATTTCTTTATGAACGTCACACATCAAGGCTCTCTTTGGGCTATTTGTGGAAATGGAGAGGGAGGCATATCAGGAGAAGGCATATCTGACATGACAAAAAACAGGAGAGACTGAACGTACTCAGAGGGAAAGTTACAAATTAGCCTCCGCTGAGGATTCTGACGTGCTTTCCCCTCGAAATGAAAGGCCACGACAATTAGCATGAACCTCCCGTCCCGGCTCAGCCGTCTGCCAAGCCAAGCTGAACTTGAGGGGGAGCAGGCGTTTTTCTCACTGTTTTAACATTCTCCCTTTTCTTTTTAATTAACACCTCAGTTACTCGGGGTGTTTGGGTTTCCTCAGAGGAAGCGTGCGGGAGCCTGTTTTTTTCTCCTGGAAGATCGTCACACCTGTTCAGTCAGCAGGTGTTCCAGTCATCTCTGTTGAGGAGGGGAGGGAAAAAAACACACAGAGAGAAAATTCCAGAAATAGGAAGCGTAGGAATCTGAGACCGAAGTAATTTGATCAGAAATGATAGGAATGCATTCAATGTAAATACACTGTACAAATATGCTTTAAATTGCCGATTTTCCACCGTCTGAATGGTTTGATTTCATCCTGCGTTCATTTTTTTCATAGCTGTTTCTACCCATATTTTTTTTTAGACTTTCTTTTCTCTCCGTCTAAAGCAGGCAACAAAACAAGTCAACACCATTGTCAGGTACATTAGCTATTCAGTTATTCTCTTTTTTCTCCTTCGCAGGATGCTTGAGCGTCTGCATTTGAATATCGACCAGGACTGTCACACAGCTTTCAGGTGAGCGCAGAGGCAGAAATATACAATCCAATAACAGTCTTTGGCAGCTGCTGTATTTTTCTTTTGTTTTCCAATCTCAATATGAACACATATTTTCCAGCCTCAACTCTCACGCGGTATCATTTCACGTCAAAACACTTGTATTGCGTTCATTAATCTACAACACCTGACAGTTATTTGGTCCACATTTGAATTGTGGGTGTTGGTTTTGATCGCATCCGTATTGGGAGTGATTTGAAAGCATTACAGCCTCTCTTGAATCCATAATGAATTTATTGCACCTTTATGGAATTTCGCTGTGGCAGGATTCGTGGGCTTTAACGTTCTGTCGACAGTCATTTCCGGGAGGAGGAGAGTGATGCAGATGTCAAAACCTGAGCTTTCTTTCTTTCATTCTCTTCTTTTGTCTCTTGTCAGTCTATCTCTTGAAGTCTCTCCCCCTCCATCTCCTTAATCCTGTAAAACAGCTCACTGTTCGGGCACATCCTCCTCCCTCTCCCAATTAGACATATGAAATCATCCTCGGCGTATCAATTGGTGACTTTTACACCCATTAATTTGCCATAATTATTTCATTTCAGATTGATCTGACTGCGCTATCGCAGATGGTGTGCACGGTAAAGCCCCGTTCCCTCTGCTGATCAAAGGGAGTCATTTTAATTGGAGCCTTTTCATCACTAATTGTTCTCTCTGTTGTAAATCAGTGTCTGTTAGTCTCCCCAGGTCTTTGTTAGCAAATTGTCTTGGCAGTTTCCTTGTTTCATCTTGGATTGAGTTTTATTGCATTGCGTAACTGTATGATTGACTGTGATGTGCAATCAGAGAATCTGTGGATATATTCTCATGGCCTGTCACTCATCTCACATGTATTTTTCACTACAGTTACAGAAGCTGTGTAATAGCCATAGTGTTTGAGCTCCTGAGAGGACAACGTGGTACAAACTGGCCTACCACATTTCCAAGACCACTGCCACAACATGGACGCCTCACTGCCACACATTATGACAACATACAAGTTGCTTTAATTCTTACTCAATTTAATCCAGATGCATAGACATGATATTGAAATGGATGATGTTTCAGTATATTAAATACTGTAATCACGTTTATCATCGGAAGACTGATAAAAATATCAACCCAAATACATATTAGGAATGCTAAAACTATTATTGCAGAATATAAAGGAGACCAAGAAAAACAGGCATGCAACCTGAAAATACAAAAAAGAAAATGTTACACATTGTTACAACATTGTTACAAAACTTTTGAATGTATTTTCATCGACTGTTTCCGTTTGGTTGGTCTCCCTCTCTGCTTCGACTTCTTTATTGTGCCTGACACATTTGGTTAAATCAAATATAATTACCTCTGTTATGTTTTAATTATGAGATGTGGGAACGGGCTATATAGGAACAAACAAGTGCTGCTGAAACAAACAAACAAAAAACTCTATGATTTCAAAAGGAAGTAGGGATACCTGGACCAGAACTTATAGGGTGTCAGACCATCCTGGACTTCATTTTAATTTGAATCCTGGCTAGTTAGATTGATCCTGCTGTGTCACCTATGAAGAAATCAATAACAACTTTTTAAAATTAAAATTTATCACTTGCTGCTTCCCCAGATTGCGCAGTGCTTTGTAGACACTTGAGCTTTAAGTCAGGGAGTGTAGCCTCTGGCTTTTTGTGCAAAGCTCTGGCCAACAAAAACAGCACCTGCTTTTGAATGTCCATCAGTAGCCCATTAACTCATGTCTGGTGGAGCAGACTCTTTAAACTGACCATAATGTGACTGGCTGAAAGCCTCTCTTCTACCAGCCCTGTTGACGTATGGAGATAAATGGACTCTGGTCTGCATTGTCCTGCTGACACGCCCGCATTCAGTTTCATTGGTCTTTGTGACAGGCCAATGGGGGAGAGATGCAAATGAGACGGAGCATACGGAGGTGGGGGAACCAAAATATTTTCATTTTTATTATTCATCAACCATACTCTGCTAATTTTATGTTTTCTGTTCAGAGTTTCTGTTAACCACTGGCAAAAACAAACATATCAAAAAGGACTTGTTGTAGCCTAGAGAGGTGGTAGTTAAGCAGAAACAAACTGCTCTTGTTTGTGTCTTGCATGAATGATTCCTGACCTGTGACCTTCCCTAAAGGGAGCAGGCGAGGCTTTTTGGGTTTGGGATTAGGTTGGTGGTTGGATGACCACTGGGCCGAAGGCAGGAAGTGTAAGCCGATACACATCAGACCCTCATTTAGATCTGAAGCGACGGCTTTTCATGCATGACTGCAATAAGAGCTCTGCACTTCATATACACTTGGTAAGGCCACGGTGCATAGATCATTAAAGCAGAAATGATCCTTCAGAGTTCCCCGCTTGTAAAACACAAGTAAAAAATCCGTCATTTAAGTACAGCTGTTCAGTCGTAACATGCCAGCTCGTCAATGCGCAACTTTTCACACATGAATATATGTGCATGAACAAGTATCAATGTGTTTGTGCACATGTCTGGGAATGTAAAAGACTTCTCCTTCTACTTCTTCTTTTGGAAATCCCACTTGGCCAGTTGGTATTTCTGTTACCAAGAGAGATCAGATCAGTGAAATCTAATAGGCTTTCTGTCCCAGAGGAATACTGAGCAGGACTCAACAGATTAAGACCTGTCGACTGATGGCAGCTTAAACTATAGTGCCACTTCACTTCCAGGTTCTCTGCATAATTGGTCCAAAAAAATAGGAGAGAAAGGGAGTAGTAGTTGGCTTGTTCTCTTAACTTGTCTCGTAAAGGGGACAAGCCAACTACTACAACTGTTGCTTGGTCCAATACCATAGTTCAAATTGGGTGTGAAATTGTGTTCATACATTCATAGTGTCCAGAGGCTGAAGCTTATCTTAAGAGCCACATTGAGGTTGTAGTTTTTCTGAATTTATGTCTCCACGCAGGACACAGCCGTAGGTGGAGTTGTCCATTGGTACCTCCATACGTCCCATCCATCTTATTCTTATCATGTGAAACCTGAACAAAAGGATGAAGTCATCATCAGAATTTGGTGGTGAAAGGTCAAGGTTACTGTGACCTGACAAAATCTATTTTTGGCCACAAAA
This sequence comes from Trachurus trachurus, assembly GCF_905171665.1. NCBI lineage: Eukaryota > Metazoa > Chordata > Actinopteri > Carangiformes > Carangidae > Trachurus > Trachurus trachurus. Next base: position 17,820,228 of record NC_139904.1, on the reverse strand, counting down.
TCAAGAATTCATACACTAACTATCTTGCAATTTAACACATGTCGGATTATGTAGTGATGAAATTTTACATCAAAAACATTTCTGGCTATTGTGACCATATTTTCTGCAAATGAACTTTGACTTTGGTGAAGCCGTGTGGCAACTCTACTGGTGAATTGTCTCAACAACTATTTGAATACATTGAAATTTGATACAAACATCCATGCTTTATTTCCATAAATGCTAACGACTTGTGTAGTATCATGACTTCGTCACCAGTAGATCAAAGCAGCAGCATATTTCAAACTTCTGGTTCTGGAGGATCCTCTTGACTGAAGTTCTTGCATTTCTGGCTTCGCATGCACATACTGTATAGCATCATAAAGTGTCATTCAAACAGCATGAAAAATGTTAAAAGATTTATTTCCACATATCTAAATCCAGTCTCAAATTCCCCTAACCCATTATCCAAAAAAAAAAAAAAAAGACATCATTTTAAAATTTATATTTAGATATATTTAGGCCAGTAAATCAAGGGAAATCTGTTGGGATATTTTAGGGTAATTTGCTTTAGGTTCCAGAGGCATTGTCAAATTCATCTCCTGGACTTTTACTTTGGGTGGTGATGTTTCACAGACTAAAAATAAAAACAGAAGTGATGCCTCAGTAAAGCAGCAGCAGATTCCAGTCTTACCCCCAACAGTGGCCTAACTTCCCCTCAGGGGCCGGGATCCCTATATGGTTGTGCCGCTGTCTCACTTAGGCGGCATTCATCAATCCAGGCCTGCTCTGTTGCTATAGAATGTGTAAGCACTCGGATATCGACTGTCTGAAATGTAGAAACACTGTGTTCTGCCAGTAGAGTGACAGAGAAAAGATGAAGTAGATGTGAGCCTGTGTGCGCGTGTGTGTGCATGCATGCGTGTGTCAGCATGCAATAGTGTGTACATGTGGTAGATATTCCCCAGCCCACAGTCATTATCCTAGTACGGTGCGGGCTGGGTTTTTATCAGGCTGCGAATGCTGCATGTTTCATACAGGCATGTTACAGGAATCCAGTCGATGATCATGCCATACATGGAAACCAATTGACCTTCCTTGACTCTACATCAAAGGCCGCATTGACTCTTGTAAATTATTCCACATCTGGCCAAGCTTTCCTTTAACAGCCATCTGTAAAGACATTGATTTTTTCAACAGTCAGCAATGAATAAAAGAGGATGGTGTAAGAGAGAGGTAATCTTTTGTTGTTGCTGTTTTTTTTAAAGAAAAGAAAAGAAAAAAATTACAAGTACTTACACTATGTTAGAAGCATTACATTCTATACTTATTCTGAAGAATAAGCAATGAAAGAATAAGCGAGTGTATTTATAAATAAATTAAACCACCATTGACCCACCAACTAAAGCACAATTTAAATGGAGATAGGATGTAGAGGAAATGATAGAGATGCAAAGGCTTCAGGGATTCAGTCAGAAAAGTGCAAGGACAGATTTCTGTCCCTGTTTTTGTGGATGAAAGCTCTGAAAAATCTCTCCTTAAATGGATTGGAGCAGAAACACCATCTTGAGAAGCGGGCTTCTGTGTTTTGGCTTCCTCAAGTGGCAGCAGACGCCAAGATGTATGGATGAGAGGCCTTGTACAGGTGCCATGCCAATGCCCTAAATGGTTAAGTGCCCCAAGTGCCAATCTGCCTGGCACAAGGACAACTGGCACGGCGAGGTGGTCCCCTGAATTACATTAGTGTCAGTGAGGAAAAAGTACAAAAAAAGCACACACATGACACAGATACCACTTGCATTCCAGCGAATGCCTTCATTTTGACAGTACGAACCAGAGAGATTGTGTTTTAATGGCCTTGATAAATCTGGCTTGGGCCCATTCTGCCAAAGAAAGGCCTGTCAAAACCAAAACAAAAGAGAGACAATGTGAAAATGTCCACAAACTATTTTGTTACCCTTGAACATTTCAGCAGCGATCACTGTGACAATTCTATTTTTATATTTAGTATCACTGAGTTGAATTTTACACTCAGTTGCCAGTTTACACCTAAAAGGTTAAAATGCTCTGTTTTTGTTGATTCATCTTTGTTTTGTGCTGTTGAATTATATTATGTTGTCCCACTGAGAGTTGTCTCTAATATGTTGTGAATGTCTTTAAATCTCAGTGAGGTCTAAATATTAGAAACATCTCCCACAACACAACTGAACAATGATGTAAACACGTCTCTAAAACTAAAACAGTTGAGTTGAACACTTTAATTTGAGATTAAATCATGAATAAATTAAACATGAACATAAACACACACACAGAAGAAATAGAAAGAGTGTGGTATTTATAGAAACCCAAATTATAAAAACTTGCACTGTACTTCCACCCACACTATCACACCAACCTGAGAGTGTATAAACAATGACATACAGTGGACAAACCCACATACAGGCACAAGTCTGTTAATCTATGCAATATTTTTTTTGTACTGATTCTGTTTCTGGTATAAATGTTTTAAATGTATAATTTGGCCGTTTTAATCTTATATTTAAAACCCTACCCACAGACAGGGGCTGCATGCAAGCCTCAGCTCGATGCCACATATCCGTCACATCTGTTGCACCCCCCCCCCCCCCCCCCTACTTCAAGTAAACTAATAAATTAAGTTTTTTTTCTCAGTTTATACTCCTGCACACTGTTCTGCCTGAAACCTAATTCTGCTCAGGTTACCAATAAATTCAATTCATCCACTCTACTCTTTCGAGGTGTGAAATTACGTTTGCACAAAGCAAATGATTTTTCTGTGGGACCAATGCCAGAATGATTTTTTCAGGATGTCAAAGATAAGATACTTGATAAACAGACGGGAACCAGATATTATTCCATTCAAAGTTAACATGACATTCATAAGCTCATGTACATGTACCACAAAGAAGTAGTGTACAGATCATGTGGATTTAGTCTAAAGCTGGATTTATCAGAGACGTATGCTGTGTTTGGCAGCTGTTTCTCATTAGTGGTGGGACTTTAAATGAAGTAGAAGACAAGTTGCACTCCTCCATATCTTCCCTATCATGCAGAGGCAGAAGCAGAGGCTCACAGATGGCCAGTCGTGCATCATTAGGCCTGGACTACTAGCTTTGCTAGAGCAAGCGGTCCACTCCAGTCCACAGCTGGACCCTGGAAGAGCGTGCACGAGTGTGTGTGCGTGCGCGGATGTGTGTGTGTGAGTAAAATCCACAGGTGCACAGGCCTGCTCTGGACGGAAAAGAGAGCATTAGCCCGGGGCCATGGAGGCAGGGCGAGAGGCAGAAAAAGGGGCAGGGCAAAGCTGTTTCAAATGCAAATGACCTGCTCTGTTCCTCACAAAAACTTTCTCCAGTGGCACAGCTTGTAAAATATAGCACCCTATGGCTTCATTCAAAAGATACACCCACTAACCAGCGGCTGCAGAACCACATGGCCTCCTGAAACCACTCAACCATATCATGAAGAAAAGTGAGCTCTTTTTCAATGGTACTAGTCTATGAATACACTGAGGCATATTAGCCAAGCAGTTAGGTTTACTTGATGTTCTACCCTTTGGGCTTCATGATGTGACACAGTGCTGCTATATTATAAAATTGATTATTTGCCCAAATGTGGTTATACTAGTGTTTTGTTTCTTGAGAATTGCTGTTAGGGCAAGTCAGGGGGACATGTAGCACTCAGGAGACAAGAGGTGAGTATGAATCAAAACGGGAGTTTGTTGAGAGCAGGATAAGAGGGCTGAGCAGGCTGAGGCCAGGAGATGGGGACACAGGCTGAGGCAGGGGCAGGTGACTGGAGGAAAGGATCAGAGAGCACACAAGCACAATGTTTTTTACTAAGTTAGAAATCCCTGACCAGCTGAGGCAAAGCAAATGGCCGTAATGTATCATCTCCCTGCTGTGCCAGTGTAGCAAATGCTGGCAAGACAATTGTTCTCCTTGTTTAAAATACCTTGTGATTATGAAAGGTGCTACTTGTATGTATGCTTTCTCTGCTGCTGAATGACATTTGCTGCCAGGAGCATGTGTTGTGGCGGCGGTGGTTGTGTGCCAACACCTTCAGCCATTGTTGCATTTGCAAGACAGGAAGTTGGAATATGTACTTCTTCATCCTCTTATGTGTGAACTGTGTATTTTAATTGCACTGCTTTTCCCTCATGATCCTCTGACCTATATCTCTCACTTTCCAAACTTCCAAACAAATCTTTGCCTGCAAAGTTTGTATGTTCAGATGTTATATCATTAGTCACACACTGGTGTGATGTCCCAACATTTAACACTCAGTAGGAAGTCAGTGGGAGTGTTTATACATCTGCTATGGCTATCATAGCAGCCCAATGGCAAACAGGCTTTTTGAAAACTGCCTTGTTTTTAGGACTCCCTCGACATGCCACTCACTGATACATAAACTGAGGGAAAATGTTATGCTATAGGCCAGCCTAAGACACAGTCACATACACAAACATGCTCTTTCATGCACACACACATATTTGCGCATGTAGCAAGACATATTGCTTGATGTGTCCTGTGTGTTTCATCACATGATATGACACCATTAAATATTATTGTTCTATGGAATCAACGTCGACAAGGTTGAATTCGTCTGACATAAATAGGTGTGTGTGTGTGTGTGTGTGTGTGTGTGTGTGTGTGTGTGTGTGTGTGTGTGTGTGTGTGTGTGTGTGTGTGTGTGTGTGTGTGTGTGTGTGTGTGTGTGTGTGTGTGTGTGTGTGTGTGTGTGTGTGTGTGTGTGTGTGTGTGTGTGTGTGTGGACCATGAATTATGGCCTAAGCAGCCCACTGCACCACTGAACTATAAACGATATGCTCACCCACACACAAATACACAGGCCACATACAGACTCTCTAAGACACACTGGAGCCTTTGACAGGAGTGATATGATTTAAGCCTCACAGTTGGTGGGTTTTCCCAGCATGCCCTGAGAGAAGAGACAGCGTACCATTTAATGGAACAAACAGATGCCTCTATCTATGTATTTATTTACCTACCGGTGATTGACAATCGCCTTTTACAGGTGAGTCATACCAAAATCCAGTAGAAGGCTAAAATCTATTACCTATAGGTGTCAGCCAATCAGAAGAGAGCCTCAGAGACACAAAACACCCAGTTCCTGCACCCGGAGAGAGGAAATGGATGTTTTCGTACATTTTCTTATAGATAGACCACTAAAATGAACAATACAGAGCTTTTTACTTCACTTTCAAGACATTTATCAAGGCACAAACTAAAATAAAGGAGTCGGGATGTTTTAATGATAATTATGTGCGTAGCTTATACTGAGTGCTTCTCTTGTATGAGTGGGGGAAACTTAAGTGCACAGTGAAATGTATGTAGGAGGAGTGTGAAGGATGAAGGTCAGTGACTGTGGTTTCCAGACTAAGGAGATGGCATTTTAGTCGATGACAAAAGAAGAGGAGTGACTCTGCAGACTGATTGAAGAGCAAAGGGACTCATTATGGTAAGAGTGGCTTTAATATTTCATGCAGATGGGTCGCAGCACTTTTCAAGTTCAGTGCTCTTCAGGTTGTTCTGGAAAAGCCTACATGTTGGCATTTTGTTTTTACTCCGTGTACACTTTTTTGTGTGTGTATGTGAAGCTTCCATAAACCATACCTATAATTCTTGCAAACACAGAGTGTGTTCATACTGGTCACACAGTGTGCTTATTATAAATACCCAAACTACGTGAGGAACAGGTGAGGAAGGGAGGTATTATTTTAATCAGAATATCAGGATTTAATTAACAATGGCCTCGCTCTTGATCACTCCAATTAGACATCTGCAGCAGACAACTGTATATTTGTCTTACAACTGATGTTAAGTATCCAAATGTTTGACCTTTCCAGTGCACCTGTCTTTAATGAGCCGCTAATTAAGAGTCCCATTAGGATTAGAGATCTCGCAATTAACAGGTCCTTAAACACAAAGATTTAACGCTCATCAGGAGAAGCAAAATGTCAGATCATAACACAGAGAAAGCTCTACAGAGTACTATCTCCAGCAGACATAGTATTAGTGGTACTGTTACTAACAACATCCCAGCGTCCCATGACAGTGTGACACTTGGTCAGTGTGCAAATACCATTACCATGAAACTGAAGCAGCTAATTGGAATTCTGACATAATTCATTTTTATTATTTACACCTGTGTTTTACTGTTTAATTAAAAATGCCTTTTATAATCTGACAGGAGCTTTATTCTTTATGTCAAAGAAGGGAATTATGTGTTGTTGCCACAGTGACAGTTTACTTAGCTGTTTTGGCAAAAACTAAGAAAGGCCACTCCTTCAGGGCAGCCTGGGCGCAACAGTGACTCGGTATCGGAAAGTGACGTGTCTCCAACTGGGCTGGAGCTTGCTGGTTAGCATGCTGCTGTAACAGTGCAACAATAGAAGATACACAGAGAGAAACAGCATGTAGCAATAGCACATCTAACAAATATGGTAGCTCCTTAAACACCTTTTCAGCTGTTGAATATGTTGTTTAGTGTAATTAAAGTCAGTAAAATATCATATTATTATGAAGTTAAGATTAGCACAAGACATGAATGAAGAAGACTTTGGGAGTAGGCTACAAACCCTTATGCTGCCAGGCTGTTAGCCTGGAGTGGTGCATGTGATTACTCTCACGTCAATGGTGTAAACATTATGTTCTGGTTCATATTGATTAGAGAAGGAAAAACTAAAGGGGAGACAGTGAGACAGGATGCAACTGTGTGCTCAGAGGGCTTTGTGTTTGTCTGCACTGTAGCATGTTTCCTTAAGCCTGAATGCCTGCATATATCTCAGTATCTGATATTGACATTTCTTGGGCTCACTGACCTCTGCCTGGATAAGCCACGATATCCTTCCACCTAAACAGCGGGTCAAGCATTGACATTTTCTCCTTATGCATGACTAGAAAAATCTGCACAGGAAAGTCCTCCTCCTAGCCATACCAATCGAAAACAGAATAAGTTTTGTTCTTCCCCCCAATCATTAGCAGATAAAGCCCCTCTTTCTTGCCTTTTAATCAAACAAGCAATGGCTTGACATGGCTGGTTAGCTCCTCGATAGAGTGCTCATTGTGCCAGTGTTGAAAACAGCTATAGAGGGCTTGTCTGCGAGCAAATCATGGGATCTCTGGATGTGCATTCCTCCCTCCCTCCCCCAGCCATCCCTGCCTCCCCCCTCTTGCCATCTCTCACCCCCTTTTTGAAAATCATCACATTGCACTGTTGCATAGCCTATTTGTTCTGCTCAGGCCTTGATGACCCCGACAAAATGAGAGGCAGCAGGCAGGTTGACAGAACGAAAAGGTCTTAAAGGTTTATCTACCAACTGTGGACATTCTTTTCAGTACACCTCCACACAGGTCAAACAAGTCTGATTTGCCTCCTTTTAAGGTAACACACTCCCATAAAGCCTTTCGTCTTTCAGCCTCCGTGCCTTAGGTACATGGCAAAGCTGCCTGATTCTCTCCACACACTTTTCCCCCCAAACAGGCTTGAGAACAATAGGTTTTCAAGGCGAAGGCCCTTCATGCTTTCTGTCTAGGTTGTGATGAACCCTCGGGGGCCATGGCTCTTGAGTATTGTACTTTGTCGTTTTTTTGTTGTTGTTGTTTTTTTCTGTTTTTTTAAGGCTTCTCCGGAGGCAGTTGTGCTCAGCTCAATTCAGACGCAGCTGCAGATGAAGAGGAAGAATATAGGGGGACAAAGCCCAGTGAGATGGAGAAAGAATGAGGACCTGAGGGGGAGAGAAGACAGCCCGTGAAGGAAATAAGAGAAAGCGGATGAGAGAACGAGTGAAAGGCAGAGCAAGTGAGAGAGGCAAAAATGAAACAAAGATGTGAGGCGCAGGACATAGAGAGTCAAGTGAGGCAGCGTTTAAAGGTGAGAGAACAAAAGAGGTGGAATGCGTGAGAAGGAAAAAAAAAGATAAACAGAGAGGGAGGGATTGAGGCAGGCAGAGATAAAGAGTGCTGTGATGAATCGAACGGCACATTTCTTTCCATGGTGCATGTGACAGAAGTGAAAAGACGGTTGAGAAACAAGACATTGTGGTTTCCCTGATCTAAATATAAGTTTGTGGTCGGACCCACTAACTGCTGTGTGTCTGTATCAAGTATGTTTTTTCTAAGCTGACACTCGTAAGTAGCCAAAAGGCCACATTTACTCATAAACACAGAAAATGTTGTGACACCTTCTTTTACCTATCTATTCTTAAATGAAGTCTTTGTCTTTATTAATGCTAATGCTTGCTCAAAGTCATTGTGTGCTAAGCTCGGCGAAGGCAAAGATAAAATTAAACTTGTTTTCAGGGAGGATTGTTTAAATATAAATTAGAATTCATAATGTAAAAAACAAACTCAAAGGATTCCTACTGAGGGCAGAAAAACATTTACATATTTTCATCTTCTGGGCATCCTCTGTTTCTTGTTATCATCATTTGTATGTTTGTTGATTAAATGGTTTTCCCCATAAATTCTTTATTGTTCTGTGTAAACAACATAGTAATAAAGCTAACGATGGATTATTTATTTTCAGCTAATGTCCTGTGAGAGCTCTTATTGTCCCTGATGTCATGTGTGATACTGTCTTGTGAAATCAGATTATTTCCCCACAAACATAAAGATATGATTCACATTTTCATATATCGTGTTTTTCAACACCCGGCCTTTATAAATAGAACTTCCTTACTGGCTTTTTACCAATTTGTAGTGAGACCACCAGCCCAAGTCTCCAACAGTAAAACCAGTGTTCAGCCTCCTCTGTCTTCCCGCTCTTCCAGTATGTATGTACTATGTATCTATTTCCAGTTTTGTTTTCATGAGCATTTTCTTCAGAGCAGATGCAGATGACCAGGCTGGTGCTGGAGCCCGATTTGCCACACCACGCTGAAAGACAAGCCAGCTGAACTTTACAGAATGGATAAACATCACAAATCTCATGCCAACCCCAGCAACTTTGAAGTTGCAAGTGAGCAGTTTCAGATGACTATCAGTCTCAGGCAGTGAAAAACAACTTTTGAAGCAGAAGTGGATATCCGGCTGTAACTGTCCCAACCCACATGTCAGAAAAAATGAATTATTTTAGAGTACGAGCAGGTTTTATCATACCAGCATAAACACAGGGCTTATAGCATCACATTGATGCCTTTATCTCTATACCTTCCTGTTTTCCATTCCAACCTTTTCACCTGAGTCACACAAGGGAAACATTGAAAAGTGTGAGTGTAATGGGCCGGGGGTTAATTGTCGACTTATCAAAAGTTCCAGCTGTTGATATCAACATCTGCAGGTGGCTCAGCTGTGGATGTAGACAGAGAACAGAGGAGAGAACTGATTGGCAGCAGCATTTCTGGTAGCTACTGGTTGATAACAGTAACAACAGCACACACATACACAGTGGCATTCACCTAGAAAACCACAAGACTCAGTGAGGAAGTTAATGGCTAACATTCCTCACATGGTTTTTAATAAAAAAATGTGTTGCTGGGGCAGGGAGGGAGTGGAAGTGGCAACCCAAGCTTACTTTAGGGGAACCCTTCTTAACACAAAACATCTGCCAGCGTTTCTGCCAGTCATCTGCGCAACTTTCCACCATGAGGCTCATTGGAAACTAAATTTTTGGAGGGAAAAAAAAAACACATCTTCATCTGCAGGAAATTAATTGATTCTCTCTGTTTAAGATTATCTGAAGGACATTCATGTGTTGTTTGTTTGCTTAGTTGTGACCATTAGTGATTTGCGGGTTATAGTTAGTTAGCTCTGCACAAACATGCAGATGAATTAAAAGCCCTGTTTCATCCACAATCTGCAGCACATGGCGCACATGCACTTTCTCTGTCATGCTGATAGACAGTTTACACAATTGAAACTTCACTTTTTTTCCCCCCCGCTTCACACAAAAACATGCTTAAGTGTTGTTGTATTAAATGAGATTTATGAATATGTGAGTACATGCTATGTATACAGAACAGCTGTTGCTGTCAAGCTGTGCTGATTATTTAATTGTTATGTACACTGCGTCAAAGATAACGCACCGACAAGGTAATTGAAATGTTATCCCAATCTTATCTGAGATGATTACTTAAACACTACATTTCTAATGCATGTTGAATTAGGCAATTACATGCGTTTAACGAGAGCCGGTGAGTGAGAGAGAGAGTGGGGGGGGGGGGGGGGAGAATTAGCAGACAATGGAATGGGAATATTAAGTGTTTCAGCCAGTGAGAGTGGGGTCAAAGATCACAGAGTGCTTATAGGCATATTAGCCACTTGGTTATGATAAATTATGACTGTGTTGCTATGGAGACCGGTACACTCATAGCTGGCATCCAGCGTAAAAAAAAACACCCAGCATTAATGAAGCAGGGCAGCTTGACTAATGCAACAGTCTAATGTCAGTTCTGTTCTTGAATTAAGTTAAAAATGAATAAACTATATTTTAATGATGTTCTTGTGTGTGTGTGTGTTTGTGTGTTGCTGAAACATACACATTACATCTGGAGACAGTGATGTAACCGTATCCAAACGTGCTCTGCTGCAGTTGTTGCAATTGAGCAAAAAATATTGTTCAGTTTGAACTTGTGAATAAATTGACTTGAGAACAAAATAATCAAGGAAACTGGAGCTCTTTTAAGTCTTTTTTTTATTTGTGTGCATGTATGTGTGCATGTGTGTGTGTCCTTACCTGTAAAATTCTGGATTCCCCACTGTCTGCCACATTACAATGATTTGCCACTTACTTGACAATTAGACGCTAGCAGCTGGATGCTGATTTTTTGGGAAGCGGTGGGCACTTGTCGCCATAGTCACGTCACATCCCCCTGTGAGCTCATTAAAGATGTGTGGAACGCCTGCATGGCTGACTGGCTTAAAATACTGGAGATGGACAGCCAGGTCTGTGCTTAGGAGGAAAAAAGAAGGACCAATGGGGAAAGAGAGGGATGTAGACATACAAGGAGAGAGGAGAAAAAAAAGAGCGAGAGATTTGTGGATAAATACACAATGAAAGCAGACGAGACTTTGAACCTGCTGCGCTGCCCTTACATGAATCTCTTCAGCCACTATCATGTTGCCTGTAAACCTTTTTATGTTTACATGCTGGTGCGTACCCGTCCAAGCGCACATGTGTACACCAACATGTCTGCACATGCAGTGTTTGCCAGCATCCACCCATCTGTGTGCATCCGTGTAAACATATACACATACTTACACACAAGCACACACATATGTCACATGCTTTATAATTAGCTGATTGAGCTCTAACTTCATTACCATGGGGGACTCTTCTGCACACTAATCAATTTCCACCATCTAGTAACGGCTTAGCGCGCGGCACTGGCTGTCAATGGCAGAATTAGCCACAATGCTGTGGGGACGAAGCACGTGGCCGGCCTGCTGTGGGAGGGAGGGAGTGTAAAGTCTGATTAGAAAGTGTGATGTGTTGGCCCATTTGCATGCAATCTGCGTTTTCAGTGTGTGTCGGTACAGCTGTGTGTGTGTGTGCTGCTCTGCATGTGTGTACCTGGCTGCTCTCCTTTAATAGCCACACATCCTGCTGCAGCCTGTTAAGACTGGCATTTTTACAGTCTCGTTTGACTCTAACACTCCCTAATACGAGCAGGCCAGCAAACGCCCAACCATTCCTTCTGTCTAGCCCCCAACCCCCTTGTAGCCGTCTTTTCTTTTAATGTGTTTCTTAGCTGTGCTGGTGGCCTGCATGGCTTTAAGATTGGCACGTCGGTCAGTTGGTCCGCGACTTTGTTCCAGACTGAAATAAATCCTCACATGTATGTTCCTCTGGATAAAAGCCTCTGCCAAATGACTAATGTAATGTAATACGATGTAAATGCTGGGAACTCTTGTGTAGGTGCAGGATTGAATGCAATGAAAATTGCTGTAAATATTCCTGGTCCCCAGAGGATGAATCCTGAAGACTTTATTGATTCCCTAACACCACCTCTTTCACCACTAACAGATCAGACTTTTCCCTTCTTTTGTGAAATAGCTCAACAACTACAAGATGGATTGGTGCAAAGCTTTGTACAGACATTAATGGTTCCCACATGATGTATCCTACTGACTTTGGCCAGCTCCTGACTTTTCCTCCATCATCACATCAAAATGTTCTCTCCTTTGGTTTATGGCCAACAAAAAATAAAAACGATAAACATTCCCATCAGCAACAGTTACATTTGTGATGATAAGTGATTATAAGCAAATGTCATCATGCTAATAAGCTAAAACTGTGACGGTTGATCCTACAATTGTAAATGTCAGCATGTTACCAAGTTGGCGTTATTGTCGCTGACTTAAAACATTAATTGATTCATGTTTCCTGGGTAAATCCTGTTGTAAATAAATGGATTATCACTGAGGGAATTCAATTTAATTGATGTGGTGGCAACAAAAAAGAACACCAAAAAAAGTTAGCTGTTATTTGCTTTTAGTGAAAGATTATCACTATTCACTAACAACGTTTTCTCGGTGACTAGAGTCCCCATTTCATCCAGTCCTCTAGATCCAAGTTTAGCAGGTTTCACTCTTGAAGACGCCACTGCAGGAGGTCTAGGGAGTTGCTGGTCAGCCTTGTAGCCCTAAGGCTATTATTTCACACACACGCTCACTCACATGTAAGCATGCACATCAGGGACTCTTAAGGGACAGAAGTGGAGCAGTGATTCAGCACCCATTTGATTTGTTTTAGTGTGAATTCATTGCAGTAGCAGGGGCGACTGAGGAGGAGAGGATACCCCGTATAAACAAGGAAAACGGGATGACTCGGAAGATTGATTGCACATCTGAAGATGTAGTTGGCAGCACCAGGAAGCTTCCTTGAGCAGTCCCCGGTGCAGCCACAGGGCCCCAACACCTCCATCCATCCCACCCCCCACTGACGAGCTCCTCTGCCACTGGACAAAAGCTGCTGCAAGTCAAGCATGAAAGCAGGGGAGGGGGAGCCCGAAAAGAAATTAGGGGTGTGTTGGAGAGAAAATAGCAGGGGGCATGAACTGCCAGCTGTTGTGCTCAGCGCTGCACTTCTCCTGGGGTAAAGAATGCCAAAAAATCCATCTTGGACTGGATCACATGCCCAAGATTTACTTCAGGTGCTGTCAGTGTTGATGCATCATTTATGAACCACTTACCGCGATCTTATTTGTGCGTGTCTGTCAAAACAAAACTGAATTGCAACATGTTTTCATTTAGGCATCTGTGATATAAGCTTGGCTAATATTCCGTTGATGCCCTGAGGAGATTATTCTTTTTTCTTTTCGGAGTCCGTCCAGTAAGATGAGCCCATTGAGTGATGACCCTGGAGCTGGTGGGAGTTTTAGTCATCTTCAAGGACGTGTCAGCAGCGTGGATGCATTTTGTCAGCGACATCTGAAGCCAGAGCCTTGAGAGAAAGTTCCCTGCTCTTGAAAGCAGCTCTCGTTATTGTGCTAAAAGTAATCAGCTGTTTTCACTGTCTGACCCACACTGGCAAAAGTAATTCTCTTTCCTTGAGAGGAGGCTTTATTAAGTCCTTGGCATCATAAAAATGTTGTGTAGCATGTCGCTCCAAGCAGGGGCGGTCCTAAAAGCTCATCTACTTTGTTGTTTAGGCCTGCCCTCTTTTTTCACCCTCCTGACTTTTAATTTATGCCGCTTGCCTTCCCGGCATGAGGATTACCCCTGGCGTGTAAAACTATCTGTCAATTTCAGCTCTCTGGTTAGTCCTCTAAAAAACAGTTTGAAGAAATTGATCGACTCATTAAGATACATTTTGGATTCGGGCATCTCTCAACCCCCTCTTCCTCTCAAAAGTTCTGACTGTACTTATTATGTTTATGTATGACTATGAATCAGTTGTTTTTTTTCTCTTCACAATGACAGCACATCTGATTACAACATGAGAGGGAGTGTGAAAGCAACACGTCAAATCAGCCCCCTGAAGTGATATGTATTGGCTGGGGAGATGTGTACTTCCAGCGTTCTCCTGCGCTGTAATCAAAGGGAGTGGTGCTCTGACTGTGACTCCCATCACAGAGGCTAATGGCTAATCAAACAGTAGGGCTGCCAGCCCTCAACGGTTTCCTCTAGCTGTCCTGCACTCTCTCATTTTCTCCGTCTTTATTTATTCAAGACGTCTAACCTACACAATTTACGTGCATGCCATTTCCTAATGGGATATGTTTTTTTTATGGTCACACCAATTAGCAATCTAATCCTATCAAAGTGTGAATGTCAAAACTTATAGCGCTGCTTTTATCGGACCTGATTTTACTCTATTCCTTCTTTCCTCGGATTTCTTGTATTCCACGATGCTCATGCTGTGCAGCTCAGGAGGTGCAACTTTTGCTCAACCCCCTTTGTCTCCGGCCTTTGTGAGAGAGCCACGGTTCAAGGGTCAAAGTTCAAAGGCTCTTTGACCCAGGGATCTTTTGAAACGCCACATCCCATCAGTCCTCTGGAGCATTCTGGGGAGGATTTGTATGATTAATCCCTCCCACAGCAAATCAACCCCCCCTCCAGTGTCCCAAACTAAGCACCGTCCCACTCTGTGACTCCTTCACAAGACACAGAGTGAAGTCAACGCTGCAAATTAACTTCATGCCTCAACGACACTTGTGGGTTCATCCTTGTTACTGAATAAATGTAGGTTGTGAAAGAGAGAAACAATTACAGGAAACCTCATAAACACTCCCAGATACAGACGGTAGCACCTACTGGTGTTATTTAGGGAATGTGGCTCTTCAGAAACAGTCAGATTGTTCTTGTGGTTATTCAGTTTCACATTCAGTTTTGCAAAATTAAAAATAAAAAATTTAAACCATTGTAGGGTTTTTCTAACAAAAACAACCCTGGCCGTTTTAAGAGCACCCTAATGAAGAACACTGCCATAATCATTTACAGGTAGCCTAGATCCAGCATGATAGAATAAAATTATTTCAAAAAGTGATCCTCAAACATGAACAAATTACACTCAGAAGCTCTTTAGGCTAATGACTGCATATATTATGTGCTACTTGTATGGTATTCATCAAAAGCTAACCAAAGTGTTCACAGTCTGACTAATCTCAACATAACCTGTGGGAGTCAGAGGTTAAAAATTAGAGAGTGTTCTGCCGCTGCAGCTCAATTTGTGTCCCAGTAGCAGGGGCAGCCTGGACTCGGGATAAATTGGCTTTTTTACTGTCGAGTTGTTTGTATTTAATGCCTTCCACCCAACAGATGCTTCTGTGGCAATATATTTTAATGGTCTAGCCTCGCTCCAGGCCAGGGAGGTTAGATGCAGTTGGAGGGAGTCTGGTAAAGAACAGAGTTACATGTAGTGAGGAGGGGGGGGGGGGGGGAGTCATTATTTATTCATAAAAACTGACATTTATCTGTGAAAAAATCTACAAATGCAATAAGAAAAGGGTAATTGATAAGGTGACTAATGAAATGTCATGAAGAAATTATGGTTCCTAAGCCACTATATGACATTTTTTTAACAATAAAGAACAATGTATGCATTATAATGTGACACTTGAGTTCTTATTTCTTTTTTCTGTTTGAGGTGTTTGACAGAATTAAAGTCTCTCCTGTTTTCTTTGTCCTGGACACATGCATACACACACACACATATAATATATATATATATATACACACACACACACAGGCCGACACACTCACACTCAGTGGCCCCAGGCATGGCATGTGGGGCACAGTAATGTGGTGAACAAGTTTCAGGACACTCCCCGCTGGTCTCAGTCTGCAGTGCCGACCGCCTGTCGGCCAACCTCTGGCCACCATCTGTATCCCATTAGAGCCACAAGAGGGCCGCGATGCAAAACGCATGAAAAAAAGAAAATCCACCGTGTTCCCCCTCAAAGTCATCCTGCATTATTTAATTACAGAGCACACTCCATAAACTTCATGTTATTAACACAGTGGGAGCACATAAAAGTATATTGGATAAAGTGACACCAAAAGCTCAATCAGTCACTGGCTGATGTAAACAGGGAATTCAGGCCAGTGCTGGTCGGTCATTCTCTGTAAATGCACATTAATTTGTTTGGGTAATTAGTGCATCTTTTCAGTCTCAGTCCTTTATTTTCAATCCTTTATAAGCCAGATGCATATGCCATCAGTTAAGGATGTATGGAAAAGGCATCTGAAGTGTATGCCTTATTTTGTTGTTGTATACGATGCCACATACTTTGATTCTTTTGAGCACGAAACATTTTCTGTCAAAACTTATTGTGATTCAAAATAGATTTGCTGCAACAAAAAGAAAACATCATGTCACAAAGGAAATAAAGTATTCCCCTGCAGTTTCTCTGAGACAGCTGAAGTAAATGTGGTGGTACATCTTTGTCCAATAAAGAAAAACATTAAATCTCCTCAGGTTTCATTTGTGAGGTTCTTGGTTATTTGCATTTTTTTTTTGCCTGTGTGTGGAAACTCTATGCCAACAGCCAGATGATGGTGGAGGGGGATTAAGGGTCACAGGTTTTGAGGCCACACTGCATGACCTCAATCAGCGCTAAAGGGGACGTTCCCAAATAACTAAAACTATCCAGATGATGACCTTTGACCTCAGCTCTGCACCCACGAACCCCTGAGTGAAGTGGACGTTGCCTCTGGCTTTGGGAGACCAAACGCCTCCATTATGGCCTGAGATTGGAGCGCGGATTAGACTAGGGGTCCAACCATACACACACACACACACACACACACACAAATGCTGTCTATTTTCATCTCCCACTTTCCTCCTTGTTTTCTCTCACTCCCTCCCCTCTCCCCCGTCCCCCTTTCCTCTTTTTCCTTCCTAACAAGCAATAAAGCTTTTGTGCTTTACCGACTCCTGCAGGCTGCTCAATTGGGGAAGTTGTCTGTCTCCAACACTTAATGTTGTTTAGATTTGCAGAAAAATAAAACATAACCTGCCACCTGCCCACTCATATTCAGAGAAACGGGCCAGACATAACAATTAGCCAGTGCACAACTGGTATAAAATGCCATTATGTTGTGTCTGTGAGAGTCTTTGTGTGTGTTAGGGGAGAAAAAAAACACCACACTCTTGAGATATATAAGCACATTTCCACTCCAAATGAATTCATAGCATGTGGGAAAACACGATGGCCTGACCTGAATAAAAATTGGACGGGCTGTGTACCCGTCCAAAAAATGGAAATCAGCCGATTGATTTCAGGATAACGCCGCGTATATATTCTGAAATGGCTTTTATCACTGCCACTGAAAGTCATATAAGGAAATCTAATGTCTCTGTAATGTAAATATAATGCCACTAATCCGAAGGTGCAAGGCAGCTTGAAATCTCCTCAAGCAGGCGTGCAGCGGCTCCTAAATATGTAATACCGTTAAATCAAATTAGAATACCACGGTCTGACCAGAACCAGAAGAAACCAGCGTGCACCCCACACTGGAAGATAATTCAGCAAAGCACAGTGAGAGGAAAGCAGATTAATTTGCACCAAAATTATCCAGTAGATTGTATCAACGAACATTTCCATTTTTCTGTGAATTATTCTGCCACTGCAGGCTTGGCAGCAGAGCGCCACAGAGTATATCCCACCTCTTTTGTCAAACTGAACACATTTTTTTTTTGTCATTTGCTTTGGCAGAGGAGGCCTTGTACATGACATTTCAACCTCCATGCCAACCCCTGCGGCAGGCGACACGGCAGCTTCACAGCATGCAAGCCTTTGATGGAGGTTGTCTGGTTCTGAGTGGCGCAGTTGGCCCACATCGGTTTAATACCCACAATCAGCTTTTAATGTGCATTTCTGCAGATCGCGTCTCCTCCATTGAAAACACAAAAGAACTTTCGCACAGGAATCGCAGCGTTCATTGTGCTGGAAGGCTGCACATCAGTCAGTTCTCCTTCAGACCTGACAGGTCTGAGCGCGTTTCATCATCGGTTCAAGGTCAGCAGAGAGTTGTTCATAATGCTGCTGATTCCGCAGGTCAAGTTCAGTTTATTTCATATCGTAAGCTGTCGTTCTTTGCTGTCAACACCTCTAGAGTTTACAGACGTGGATATTTTTCTTCTGACAGTATTGAATACTAAAATAGCACACATGCATCTTCCAGTGTGCCACAATTACCAATAAAGACGTGTGCTACCTGACATTATGTGGCTGCAGTAAAAACAAACACTTCATGAATAAATAATGAAATCTGCTCCCACTGATTGGAATTAAATTAGACAGGATTCAAATAAAATTACACTCCCACCAGGCAAGAACATCAAAACCCCTGTAAATGTTTTTTACAACACATTTTTTAAATTCTTTTATCAATATTTGCTTAACCACAGCGTGCTTGAGGCTAGTGGAAGATAGTGGTTATTGCAAATAAATAATGATTAAACTGTGGTTAAGGTTAAGCAACTAAAAGACTCACAGTTGAACACAGGGAAAGATTTCATAAGTCTTTGATGTCAAATGTGGCTGTAATTTGTAGGATACTGAGTGAACAACAAATGAAGACAAAGCAACAACAAAAAAAGGAAAGACATGGTTTATTTTTGGAAGAATGGTTGTATGGGTTGTTGGTGAAAATAATAGACATGTTTTTATGAAAAGGAAAAAACATTTTTTGACAGATGTTCTCCGACAGTAGAAACAAAGGCAGACCTCCCCTGGGGCCACAAATGCTCTTGCACAGTGTTAGCTGATTTGGGAACATTACTACAGATGCAAAACTGATTTCAGGCCTAATCTGAGAAAGAACAGCCATTGGTGGTAAACTGCTTCAAAGTTTAAGGTCAATATTCAGCTCAAAATGGACATAATTTTTGTATATTCTGTTCACAATTATCTGATTTCCATGAAAGCATTGAGATGCATTTTTCCCCCAGTATTGTTCAGTTCCTTCTGCATACATATGCATAAAGCTACACGTACACACTTGAAGTGCACAAACAAACACACTCACAAATAGTTTGTCATCACTGCATGTCTTACGCATCCTTTTCGCGGGTGTTTGTGTGGAACAGATGGGAGTTAATGGTGCTGCCAAGTTGAATGTAATTCAGAAGAATTTGTCAGATTAAAATGTCACTTCAGAGCAGCGTTCAGAAACCACCGACGTGCAGCTGTGGCGAGTGGCGCTTCTCACATTTGGCAGATGTGTCGTGTGAAACAGAAGTAAGGGTGTGAACTGTTGACCTGACAACACAAACGATTAGTGACAGTTTTCTGCTATGATATCGTCCCTTATCAGGATCTGAAAGTAAAACACGCACTCTATCGTAACAGCCAGGTGACACAGAGAGAAACTACTGCTGAAACCACTGAACAAGGCTGAGTGAACTTCATTGATAACCACAGTCTGTTATCAGCTCAGCAGCTGGTCTGTTTCTGAACTATCAATTTACCAAGATTAAGTTTCCTCTATTGATTATATGAGATAGGAAAAAATAAACGTATGTTATTTTTTGGAAGAGGCCGGTGACATTAATTTATCAGATTACCACACCCCAGGTCAGGCATGAACGCTCACATTCAGCGAGTTGTTTCAATTTGGTGGCAAACAGCAAAACTCTATAATCACTCAAAACATAACAGATGTCCATGGCAGCAAAGCAGAGTGGGTTACAAGCCTGCTTATTTATTTATTTACTCTTGTTTAGGGTCCTTTGGCCCACAGCTGCCAGCTCTTTTATGGTCACACACAGCTGGCAGTCAGCTGAGGTATCACCACAGTGTCCTCATGTGCACTCTGTGCTAAAGATACACACTCAGAAAATCATAACACTTGACAATACAGCGATGGAAATGCTTTTATGAGGTTTTCCTAATTTGGCTGTGTTGTTCTGTCAATGAGAAGCTGAATCTATACTGTAATATATATATATCTGTAATATATTTTTATATTAGGCAACAGGACAGTTTAGAATAGATTCTGCGTTTTGATGTGTGTCAAAACACTGAATGCTGCTCACAAACCCTGTGCAGTGAGTCGAAAGTTACACCTGCCACGGTCATACATATGTTAATTATATGCAAATCTTCCTGTGTTGCCCACATCAAATTCATCCAGTATCATGGAAAGGTCATGACAACAGGGCTTGACAACAGATTCTGCTCCATATTTGTGCGACCAGTCTGAAAAGCTGTTTCATTTTCACCAGGCCAGGTGGGAGGGGAGTGGGACACCTGTCCAACAATCTCAAATCAAACTGTTTATGTTTTTCGCTTTATGTCATGTGTGCATGTGTCGCTGCATGTATGCATGAGCCCCAACACATGTGCCCTCTCCTCATGTGCCCTCGAAACTTCCTTCCCCTCACTTTCTTTTCTGGTGGGGGAGGGGGCGCAAGAGGGTTGGCATCACTCTGATATTTTTATCACATGCGGTGGTGTGGAGTGTGTGTGTGTGTGTGTGTGTGTGTGTGTGTGTGTGTGTGTGTGTGTGTGTGTGTGTGTGTGTGTGTGTGTGTGTGTGTGTGTGTGTGTGTGTGTGTGTGTGTGTGTGTGTGTGTGTGTGTGTGTGTGTGTGTGAGGAGGGGAGGGGTCCAGGGCCTTGGTACGGCCTTGTTTTTCAAAGCATGGTGTTAAACCACAGGAATGCTCAGGCAGCTTCTTCGACGGTCTTGAGAGCAGCTCAACCCTTTGAAGGAAACTCTCATCTGAATTCCACAATCCCAAGTGTGAATGTGTGTGTGTGTTTGTCAGTGAATGTGTGTTTCTTCATTTTCTAGACTTGTATACAGTATACAAGTCTAGAAAATGAAGAAACACACAGTACTGACTGACTGACTGACTGACTGACTGACTGACTGACTGACTGACTGACTGACTGAAACTACATAATTGTATTTTTCCCTTGGTATATCCACAGCACGTATACAACCCTTTTCATTTTCAGACCTTTAGCAACTGTTTTGACAAACTTCAACTATCTACTGAAGACTATTGTCAGTAGTGAGTGTAGGATTTGACTGATTTTTTTCTTTTTGTTCATTATCCTTTAGTCCATTGATTGTTTTTGCACTTAATTATTTTTTTAATTAAATCTCCCCAAAATTAAAAAACTGGAAGCCCCAGGTAATATTTTTCAAACTGTGCAGTTTGTCAAACAAACCATCCATTTTTTTTTTTTTAAGAATTTTCATAATCAACCTAAATTATTATATTGATTGTCTTTCTTTTTTTTTAATTATTTGATTCATTAACCAAATGTGAGAGGTACAACTTTGTCTTTTTGGATTGTGATTTTTTGTTGATGTTTTTCCACTTTCTGTTGCTTTTACAAAAAGTCCAAAATTATAAAAGTGGTTAAATGTTGAAAGTCTTGACATTGTCTGCACAAATTCAATGAAAAGTCAAAAGTAAGAACAGGCATCTCCAGCACAATTCCCCTCCTTGAAGCCATGATTTCTGTGTTAGCCCTCATTAACACTGATCATTAATACCAACATAAACACTCATAATTACATGCAAACATGGTTTTATAGGCTCCCACCTGTGTCAATAGACTGTCAGTTTATTTAGCTTTAGCTTTGGGTTACAGGGTTAGCTGTTTCCTTGTCTGCAACAAAGCTGTGCGCCTCCAGGGTGCAAGTTGAATAAAGATTACATGTGTCATTATATTAAGTAGCAGCAGCTCTTGTTCTGCACAGGATAATATAGGGTGACATACATTTTACATGAGTTCCACAGACCGGCTACTGCTCCAAGGTTGTTCACTTCATTTAAAGCACGGACAGAATTAATTAGGTAAATGTCTCAGAGGTTAATCATTTTCCCCCTTCTCCTCTTTCAGGAAAGTGTTTTTTTTCCTTCCTCACTGCGCTCACAGTCTTTGTCTGTAACACACTCATGTATGTGGTCATTCTTTTACTCTGCCCTGTATTTAATCTTGCTTGCAATCTCTCTTCAATTGCAATTTATATCTATTCGCATTCTGCATTTAGAAAGCTGATGATTTTGTTTAACGTCTTACAGCAGTCCTTGTGTATATGCTGACTCTCTCTCACACACACACACATTAAACATTTTCATGCAAGGTCCTCTTTTATTATATAACTTCTAAACTGCTTGTGTAATTGTCTTTTACAAATTGTCAAGAGGCCGATGTCCACACATCAAAGAGGAGGCCTCCACAGCCTGCAGGCGAGCTGTCTGTGACGAACACAGACTGGGTTTCTTGATGTTTCTTGATGTCTTTCAAAAAGAGATCCCAACTATGCTGTGTTTAACATTTATGCATCGTGCTCTGACAAAATATATTGAACATATCATGTAATGTTGTCAATTGACAATTAGGCTTATTGTAAATACAGCATTGCGATCGCTACCCCTTGGTATTTCTGAACAAAAATATAACAGAGAGTGTGTTAAAAGAGACATGTCGCCTGTTTGATAGCCCACCTGTATTTCTGAACCTCCTGAGGGCTCAAGCCATTCACAACTATGGAGGAGTGTGAAAAAACAATGTGTGTGTTAGTCGTTAAAAACCCTGTTCCAGGCTGCAGAGGTATGCCACCACACGCACGCACACACACACACACACACCACTGATTAGGGGTTGTCTGTAAAGCCTGGGGTTAAGTTGATTAATTAACATTGATATAGATTAATTAGCTGTGGCGACACTTTGATCTATGAAATCACCTCCATATGCGTAGCCAGCTATGTCTTTAGTACCGAGGTAGTTTGCAGGAAGGAGACTACATGACGGATATGAGCACTGGTGGGTCAGTTCCACTTAAAAAAAAAAAAAAAAAAAAAAACTTCATATTTCCTAAATGAATGACCTCTTCTAGAAAACATGACTTTTACAGCAACGGGAACAGAAGCCGTGAGACTAAAGGCGTCATAGTGACTCTGACTGCTAATGCATGTGCTTTGTATTTAAAGACTGCATAGGCTCAGATTTCAGCTACTCGTCATGCTGCCCTTGCTGCTGATCTCTGGATGTTTGAATGGAACTTTAATAATTCATAAACTGTGAGGAGAACCAGAAAATAAGACAAAAATAAATAATAATGTGTGATGAATATAGTTTTCCAACCAAAACATGCATAGGTTGTTTGCCTGAATCCTCTGATTATAGCATCCTTACAGCAGCCGTCTTTACCAGACCACTGTAGGTTCCAGTTAGGTTAGATTAACAACTAGGTTTAGGCCGGAAAAAGTAGGCTACTTGAATAATGTTAAAGGACACTTGCTGTCATGGTTACGATAATAAATCTATGGCTAAGGCTGAAAAAGCACATTGATAACAAAAAATAAAAAAAATAATATTGTTGGTTTCATCTGTCTCCTATGAGAAAGTTCTGTGTTTCGTCCACCCCAACCTCCTCCTGACGTGGAGTTTGTCGCTCTGCTATGTCGCCAGACCATCTCCTTACGACAGCCACTAGAGGTCACCTAGCAATAAAACCTAACTATGGGTCGTAATAAGCTGCTTGCACCGATGACCTGTGAGCTCATTTTGTGCAGGACAGTCGCTGAAAACCTATTTCAGAAAAAGCCGCCACAAATCATTTTTGTGGTTGTTTCAATTTGCGCAAAGAACCAATAGTAAGAAAGTGACCCAGCTCAACCACTCCTCTGAACTCCCATCCCACCATCCCTCTCTCCATCCCTACCAGCAGAGAGGGGTTTCCACTGGCTGGCATCATTAAAAATCAATATGGCTGCTTATTTAGAGTTTGAACTGTGTGTGAATTGGAGAGGGGGGGAACTGTGACAATTCCCCGGTGCTAAGCCCTCCAAGTCACATGCGGTTTGTCAAGCTTTGTCAGAGGACAAAAAGGGAGAGCGAGGCAGGGAAGGGGGAAGAGAGTGAAGGTGTGTGTGTGTTTGGGTGTGTGTGTGTGTGTGTGTGTGTGTGTGTGTGTGTGTGTGTGTGTGTGTGTGTGTGTGTGTGTGTGTGTGTGTGTGTGTGTGTGTGTGTGTGTGTGTGTGTGTGTGTGTGCGTGTGTGTGTGTGTGTGTGTGTGTGTGTGCGTGTGTGTGTGCGTGTACATAGTGTAAGGGTGAAAGTGCTGAGGATGAGTGGGGAGGCATAGCTGCCAGGGTCTCCATGGCAATGATGCTAGTTAGCTAGCTCGCGCTCAGGGGCCCTGGAGAAAAGTGACAATACAAGGGACTTAGCTGCAGCCGCGGCTCAGCAGCCGCACTGCATTAATGAGATTTTTCACACTTATTATACACGCACTTCCAGCTAGTGCCATAGCAGGAGTGGTCGAGTGGTGTGTGCTCATTACCAAACACGCAGGCTCCGTTTCCATGAGCATGTGTGTTTGACAACAAAATTAGGAGCAGCACCATGATTCGTTACGAGCAGGCAAATAAATAAACAAACACAAAAACATATGAACAATGTTTTCCCTCTCAATCAATTTCTCTTTCAAAATCTGCTGCACAAACACACATAAACTACAATAAAACAAACAAGCAAAGACTAAATTACAGAGCTACTGCAGGCTGTTATTACAAATCATTATATTAATTTATTATATTCTACTGCTTCATTTGCGGTGTGATATAGCCCTGTGCTTTTGTGTGTTCAAGTTTCCAAGAGGAAAATGCAGTAATGCTGCTGCAGTAGCTACAAATAGGCTACCTTTCTCATGGTCAAATACTGAGCATTGTTGTACAAATATGTACAAAAATGGACAGACTGGATGTTTAAAGCAGAAGTAAGCAATCCGGTCGTTTTGGCTAATGCTGCGTTCCAGGTAGGCTTTTGAAACCGTAAATTACAGCTTTAGTCACAACTTACGATTTTGTAGCGTTCCAGGCAACCCACTCGTATTTTTCCGACCTGTTTTACCTGTGAAAGTCACTATAACGGCCACTCGTAACTTCCGACCCGTGAACTCGTACCAGATCGAACTGGTATGACTTCACAGGTCGGAAAAACACGAGTTACGGGTTGCCTTGAACGCACCATAACAGTCCTCGTCCCTACGTCACCACATTCACGCGCATCCCTTGGCTGCACACACAGCCCTGCATGCCGTTCTCTCTCCTCATTGGATAAAAACTGTAGGATACGAGAAAAGTTTTCTCCTCGGCTCACATTAAAAGACTTTTAACAGTGCTCTTTTATGTTTTGTTTTGTTTTGTTTTGTTTTGTTTTGTTTTGTTTTGTTTTGTTTTGTTTTGTTTTGTTATCAATATTTCCTGTTTTCATTTTTGCTTGCTGCACTTAATTTCAGTCTCATTTGATCGCTTTTTTATTTACTTTTGAAAGTTACAAATTAAGTAAATAGAGGCCTGTTGAAATGTGTGTGTGCTGAGACTAAAATGATGTGCTAATAAAAAGGGAAAGTAATGGTTGTTTGAATATGAAAACATATATACATAAAGAAGCAGTTTGGTTTACCAATGTGGTGAGCAAAGTTGTTACAATTTGAGAATTACATCATTTTAAATGACAAATAACACTGATTGAAAATGATCCCAGATTGTGGTGTATTTGATCCCATTTAATGTGGTTGTGGAAAAAATACCATCTCACAAAATAAACTGTCATATTACTTGGCTAGTTTGAGTGTATTATATGATTTAATATTGAAGACTGCTTTTGTTTCTGCACCAAGTAGGCAAGCAAAAGTATTATAATGTTTCAGAACAACTATGATTGATCAGTATTATCCTGTGATCTACTGAAGTCTCTCTGATATGACTGCTTTTTCCCAGTGACAGCGTCAGCTTATCAACCATGATAGTATTCATGAGTGTTATATAAAATATCTCTAGTCTCTGCATTAAAGAAAAAAAATGTTAATGGTGTATTTTCTGTGATTTATGCTCAAATTACCCACAGTGTGTGCTGTAAGTAGAGCAACAGTCTATATGACGCCGGGCCTTGCCTGACAGAGGAAAAACAATTGTGTGCAAAGGAAATGAGAATCTCATTGTACAAAGGAAGTGTTCCTCTGCTGCCTGGCTGCTGGCTCACAGATTAAAGCAGCTGTCAATTGATCAAATATTTGCATTTTCCTTCCCGTTCTTATTGTGCACATTTGCAGTCGTGTGTGTTCATGCACACACACACACACACACACACACATACACAAACACTCATACACATTAAAAGGAATCTGTACACACATCTGTACACACCTACATGATGCAAAATGAATGCACACGCACACACACTCTCAGCACCATCCTTTTTTATCA
Source organism: Trachurus trachurus (assembly GCF_905171665.1). NCBI lineage: Eukaryota > Metazoa > Chordata > Actinopteri > Carangiformes > Carangidae > Trachurus > Trachurus trachurus. Next base: position 17,794,083 of record NC_139904.1, on the reverse strand, counting down.
GGGGATCTCTCTTGACACCGTGAGCGGGGGTCCTTTTTTCAGTGCTAGCGGCACATGCCCCCTCAAGGGTAGCAAAGGGCAGGGGCCATAGTGCAAAGGGCATGGCCTTATCACCGTGGTAACACCGTTCTCAGGGGGAAGATTCCCACCAGCATGAGGTTACTAAATCTAACTAGTGACGCATCATCACTTGTAAAGTTGTTTTGAAAATGTGTACAGTGTAAGTCTCACAGCAAGTGCCCCTCAAAATGTGAAAATGTTTTTTATTATAGCTTACTGCATGTGTGTCTTGGTGTTATTTTTGAGGGTCTGAGCTTGACTTCTGGACAAATGTAGGCTACTTGTTTTGTCTTAAATTTAAGCCGTGTGATTGTGGACAAGAAAGTTTCTAAATGGCCATCTGAAAACACAGTGCACAAGTTTAGATTTTAAGTGTTGAACACGGTTTGTTTCTTGCTGGGAGCAGGTGGAGGTGATGGTTGCTTGCCAAGAGCTTCAGTCAATATGTTTACACTAAAAGAGATTATGCCCTCTGAGCAGCTCTGCTGATTTAGGACAGATTGACTCGGTATCGGAAAGTGAGGAGAAAGTCTGGATTGACCAGAGCTAGCTATTTAGCATGATAACCTCAATATAAGGAAATAAGTGATAGAAAGAAAGGCAAACAAGAATTAAATATTGCTTTTCACTACTGGAGGCAGCTCTAACAAAGTAATTAAGTTAAAACTATTGATGTCAACATTGGCTCTGTAATTACATATAGCACCTTTAATCCAACTTGTTTCATAACTGTGTGGTGAACAGGGTGTGGGCTAATTTTAAACATTCGTAATCATTTTATCGGCCATTACTTTTGTGACTCTCACAACTGAAGAGAAGTTTCACGATAGACATGTGTTAGCAGCTTCACAGGCATCCATCCCATGGTGTTTAAAGATGGCTATTTAAGTATTTCATCCCTGTTACTTATTAACTAGCCAGCCAAGCAATATTTAACTTGCGTGTAAACAGCCTGAGAAGCTTAAATGAAAAAGATGTTGATCCGTATCCAAAGTGAGTTTGCTGACTTCAGAGAGAGCACCAACTGTCGCCCAGTTTAGTTTCTGTAAACAAATGGGGGGAAAGAAAACAGATCATTTAGTCATCATATGGTGTCATCACTAGTGAGCAAAGTTATAGATAGAACTCCATCCTTGCTAGCCTTTTCTGTGTTGATGCAAAAACTGTAAAAACAGGTATAACTGTGTTTAAATATTTAATGTTATTACACTTAGAAATAAAATGTTATACCTTAAACTGATGTTAAAATGAAAATCGACCATTTCCTGATACAAACAGATTGATTGACTGGTTTGCTGGACTTTGCCTGTAGCCTCTTTGTGTCAATGTGTGTGTGTGTATGTGTGTGAATGCAGTTTGTGTGTGTGCGTGCCTGCAGAGAGTACGTGTTTACAGCCCATGTAAGTATTTGTGTGCTTGCGTATGCATGTCTCACCTCCTCCTCACCCTGCTCCACTGAGAGATGAACAGATGGACACAGTGGGGGGTGCGTAGGACAGAGTCTAGCGAGGCGCGGAGAAACAAAGGGAAGAAGGAAGGACTTTCCTATCTCCTCTCCTTCTTGCCACGGTAACATGAGACCCCAAGCTGTGCCGCAGACGTGTCAGACTAACAGGTGATACAAAGGTGTCTTCAAGGGAGCGTTTGGGTTGACAGTGGTGCGATGCAGAGTGCAACCTGGGCGACAGAGGTGACATTGTGTTGGAGAAATGACACAGAGAAAGGCACAAATGTGATTTGCAAGGTGCTCACATGCAGGTGACACTACAAGCAGGAAACAAAAAAATATAAATGAGGAAGAGATAGCATGTTTTTATGACAGTATGCTATGTTTATGTGCAATTATATTCCCCATGTTGTAATGTGGTCTTACAGTCAGGTTTTGCAGAATTAGGAAGGGACCTACTAAAAAAAGGCAGTTCTGGTTTGAATTGAGCCAAACTTTTGATAACAGAAATGAGTGTAAATAAAGACTGCTGATTAAAAAAAAAAAACATTCCTTTAACGCAAGGTGACATGTAGAAAAGATTCATAGCATGCATGTGATAAGAAGATCAGATAGCAGAGCATTTGATGTGGAAGGTTGACACAGCGAAGATAAGACCTGCAGGATGACAAACAGGCACGTTTCTAGGACGCTTTAAGGTGAAACAACCCTCCTGTATCTATATATTCATACTTTTTTTTTTTTTTTTTTTGCTGGGAAAAAGCTTAGAAAAAGCTAAGCAAATACACATTTCTGCCAAAAACTTTGCCTGGGAAAAGGGAGGTCTTGACTGTTTTAAGTGAAAATCTGCAGTGGTTTGTTTGAAGTGAGAACACTGGCCTCATGAAAAGTGGGAAAATGACTTGCAGATTTGATCAGGAGCCACTTTGGTTGACATTTTCTCATGTTATCCACGATACTTGGTTGAATTGACGACCGGATTAAAGCGGCACTTAAAAAAACTGACATGTAACCACATGTCTTTGCAAATGAGATATGTTTCACTGGCTGACTGGCAACATAAAACTTAACCAGGCCAAAGTAAAAGGAGAACTCAACAGCAACTTGATATCAACTTCAAACCAGACTGCACAAAACAAAACAGGGGAAATGTACAAATGTTTTCAAGCCTGCGGAGAGAGTTGTATGGTTTTAGGAAACCAACAGAAGTCTGGTATTGTAAAAACATGTCAGAAAGGGTTTTTTTTTTTTTTGTCTTGTCTCCCTGTTACTGATTAAACTGCAAACCCAAACAGATCTGTCACAGGCCTCTCCATCTACCCATACTGTATAAGCTGTGTGTATATATCGGTATCAGAGTTGGTTCACCACTAAATGCAGTTACAGCTACATTTATTCTCTCACGGTTACGTGACAAGGGAAGAGATTTTTTTTCTTTCTTTTATGCGTTATTGCTTCATTAAATGCATGTTATTAATTAAAATTCATTAATATTACAGCACCAGGATAAGAACCCACCACACCACTTCTGTCCTCTCTCTCTCTCTCTCTCTCTCTCTCTCTCTCTCAAGGGAAGAGGAGTGGACGAGTGGTGGAGAGGCAGATTCTTCTGCACAGCGGTAATCTGCAAACCAAGCAAATTGAATAATTGCATGTAGCATGTGCCATCAGGGAAGGTAATGTTTTCATGTAATTGACTTTGTGTGTGTGTGTGTGTGTATGTGTGTGTGTGCTCTGCAGCATTAGCTCTGCGGACCTTCTAACTTTGAAATATGTGTATCTCTAAAATTCGAGGCATATTAATGTCCAGCTAAACAAAACTATTGGAATTCTATTTTACGTAAACATAGAAAGTGATGTAGCTTCTATCTATTGTGTTTACATGCCGATTTGTGTTTGTGCCTGTCAGATTTGTTAAATACACAGACACATTTGGCTTGCTCTCTCTGCCTAGAAGTGGATCTGATGGGCTTTTCCTGTGACTGTGTCAGCTCCGCTTTGCTCTGACAGTCTCCTCAATTTAAGCAGGAATTAGATTTACTTCCCTCCGCCAGCATCAGTCTTTCATCAACAAATACAGGGCGGCGAGATCACATTTGACAAGTGCAGCATAGGTAATACACTGCCATATCCATCATTTTAAACTTTTTATGTCTGCCAACGACAGGGCATAAATCCTGAGGAAAATAGTGAGTGTTGTCAGTGAGCTGGTAAATGTCTGCAGGACACTGAAGGACACATACAGAAAGCAGCTGCAGGAAACTGTTCCTCCCTCTGCCCCTGGAGTTTAGAATAAAATCGGATCAGCTGAAGCTGTTATATTGTGTTCGTGTGTAGCTGATAAATGTTATGATGATGAATTTCTGAGCAATAATATTTTTTAAGTAATATTTTTAACAGTAAAGTCAAGGAGGTGGGATTTGATACTGAATTTGACTTAAAGGTTTCTATATACTGTGGAGTGTAGATGAGATTTGAAACAATAATGTAGTGTTGCAAACCACAATTTTGTATGAAGAGGAATAACAGGATGGAAATGAGTAGAGAATGAAATAACATCGCATTTGTTGCACTCCAAATTCCTCTGGTCTTTGTTGTGGTGGATGAGTTCAAGTCTACATTCAGCATTTCCCAGTTCGACTGCGGACCACAGCCAATATTGGTTTGGTTTTTTATGGGATGGAGAGCCCTACAGGCAGCTATAGGACTCAGAAACTGTTACACAACTGGCTACAAAAAGAAGCTGAAATGTAACATTAGCATATCACTGTGCTTAGCATGGGTCTGAGGTTGTTTGTTTGCTCTGTCAGTTGTCATGTAAGACAAGAGTAATCTTTTTCAGTTGTGCTTTTCAATGTCAAACATGATATAACCTTTAGGTGTACACAGAAAATATGAGTGATTATAAGGGAGTTGCTTTCCTTTAGTAAAAAACAATGATAAAGATTACGTTTTGTTTTGAAGGTGACACCTAGTGGCCGTAGTGATTATGGCAGGAGCAGAGGGAGAAGTGCGATTACAGAATGCAAAGACCACCAAAGTCTATATCAGGAGGTGCCAGACCTGGATGGGCGGCTCAATCAAACACAGGACTTCACTTTAACAGGAGTGAGGTTTGATTCCCCCATGAAACTAGTGCAACTGTTCATCAAGATTGTGATCTAACCCTGACCAAGTAGTTCAAGCGCCTAAACTGTATGAAACCATCATGACTCTTAGTAACCCTGGTGACCATTGATACACTGGTACAATCGTGTGTTTATTATGGTAACCATGACAACCATTGTCCATTACCCATGGTGCCGTAGTATGTCAGGAAACACTCACTATGTAGGTCTAAATGAGAGGGGAGAAAAGTGACCCACTTGGTTGTGCAGGTTGTACGACTTGTTGTTTTCCGTTTTTGTTTAGTTGTTTAGTAATGGTATAGTGGTTTGTGCAGTTGCTGTACAGTCGCCAAGCAGCTCTTTTCACACTGGTTTTAGTTTACATTTCACAGTTTTTTATTTTATAGTGCAGCGTTTAAAGAGATAGAGAAGCCAACTTTAACCTCTCATCATCTGCAGGAATTTGACCTCTGGGCCTTTTGTGGAATCCATGTTGATTCACCACAGAGCAGCCAACGTAACCAGCTGCTCCGACTGTAAACTCACAGCAGTGTGTGTGTGTGTGTGTGTGTGTGTGTGTGTGTGTGTGTGTGTGTGTGTGTGTGTGTGTGTGTGTGTGTGTGTGTGTGTGTGTGTGTGTGTGTGTGTGTGTGTGTGTGTGTGTGTGCATGTGTGTACCTGATCCCGGAGGTCACCAGAAACACCAGTTCCCTCAGTTCTTATCTCCTTCCTGTGACTCTGAGTTGCTCGATCAGAATAATTTGATATGCAGGTGTGCTCGATGTTTATTCAAGCAAACATCATGCAAAAACACTGGAATCAGTCCAGTCACAGAAACAAAGATGCCCTGTTTGATTTACTCAAGTGAAGGTGAGTCATATTCAATAAATAAAGTGGGGGTTGGGAGGGCTGTGGGGGTGTTTTGTTATTTTTTAATATCATATGCCACAAACAGCTCAGAGCAACATGGTGAACACGTTGTCATGAGGAGAGAACTGCTCCTCTGGGTTCCTGCAGGTGGTTTCACAGACTCACAATTCTTTCAGCTCTGGAAGTTTATGACAGGTTAGGAGTCTTCTTCTCTCCTGACAGCATCCTTATGTTTCCATACATTCACTCTGGTATCTTATTACCAAATTACATCAAACACAGTCCATTACTGTGCTGCTCGCTGCACCAGCCTCCACAAGGCCCCCATTCTTATCTTTCTTTTTTCCACAGGCGAGGTACGAGTGCTGAATTGTTTAGCTCAGCCGCTGCAGATAGCTATCGTCTCTGACTCTCTTCGCTTGCAGCGCTGCATGGAAGCCAAGATGGATGCATTAGCAGCGCCTTTTCATTGATGAGCGAAATAAAACTTTACGCTTGACAGTCTGTCCCAAAATGGATTCCTTCGCTACCTGCAGGTATAGCTGAGGTACGCTCATAATCCATCTGATGCCATTCAAGCATGGGACAGCATGGCAGGTTTGCCTCTGGTGTTGGATCCCTTCCTTGCCCGCATGTGTGTATGCCTGCGTTGGTGTGCGTGCATGCGTGCGCGCGTGGGATATTTATGTCTGTCTGCAACAGTGTCTTTGTCTGTGTGGGTAAGATATTAAAAAAAAAAGAAAAAAAAAGAAAACAAGATCCCCAGATTAGGCACATCTGTCCTGCCTCGCTTCAAAACATGGTTTACCACAGAAATCCAAGTATATGTTTTTCATTTTTGTGTGTTTGCAAACTGTCTGTCTTTGTTTCAGCCCAGAGTTGATTTGTAACAGTGGCTCGTTTGACCTGATATGTTAAACCAGGACAAGATCAAGTGCTACAGTGTCTTATTTAACTGTCTAAAACAAACAACCTTTTAAATTAATTCACAGAAGCATTGATAACGACATAATTGTGTGGGAGTGGTTGGAGTGACACGACGTATTGATTATAGAGTGTGACTTTCCTGGCAGAGGAAACTTAATGTGTGGGAAATGCTCTAATTCAGGCTAAATTGATATCGGAAACAGAAACCACTGAGCTGATTTGCACAACGGTGGGTGATTATAGTGTGAGATGGTCAGATAATCAGCCTATTTTCTCTCACTTTCACACTCACTCCTTCTGTCTTGTTCTCTCTTCTAGGTGTGTGTGTGTGTGTGTGTGTGTGTGTGTGTGTGTGTGTGTGTGTGTGTGTGTGTGTGTGTGTGTGTGTGTGTGTGTGTGTGTGTGTGTTGTGTGTGTGTTGTGTGTGCACTTGAGAATATGGGCTAGATTTACACTGAGATGGAGATGTTAATAAATATAGCCTGCAGGCAATCATCGATTGATCACAGTTTCCTCACTGCTGTTTTGTTTCCACACACACACACACACACACACACACACACACACCTGCACAAGAGTACACACAGATATATACATAAAGGCTTGTAGGTGCATGACAAATCACCAGCAGAGACATGCACAAATGTAAAATCAAGCATTAACACACAAACCCGCATCTACACACGCAGTGGGAATGATAAATTGCGCTGTGACGCTGGTTTTCAAACAGATAGACATGAAGAATTATACTGATCATCGTTTAGCAATGCACTTTTTTTTTAGGACATGGTTCTCATTTGTTTGGCTTCTAAGATCCAGACATCAGTACAACGAGCAGGGAGCGAACCAGAGTCAGTGTTTTGGCAGAAGCGTGTATCTTCATAGCTGCTTATTTTCTGCCTGGCATTTGAAAGGAGTGTTTGTGCCTTGTTGAACAGTGAGGCCTCATCGCGGTTCTGCTGGCGGCTGGCTGGGCTCGTTTCGCATGCTGCTTACATGGCTGCACGATTGCTTGTGTGCCTTGTGCACGAGCGCGTGTGTGCGTTTGTGCATCTGCAAAGAAACATGTGTGTTCAAGGTGTGGGTAAGACACCGCAGTGGTTTGACATATATTCCGCTGTGTGATCACACACACAGGATGTAAGGTGCAGCCTGTGGAAGATGAAGGTGTTTACATGCATTTTACAAGTTGTCTAAAAACATGTCTAACAGTAGGAGAGGTGACAGAAAGGTTCCCATAAGAGTTTATGAACCAGTGCACATTTGTAATGCATAAAAAATAAAGGACTTCCACAGCTGCAGAGTATGCACTTTTGTATAAACTGTCATTATATAACTGTAAGTCTTATATTCACTAAGTTATATTTAAGTAGGGGTCCACAGGTATTATCTGTAAAATGTACTGAAGTATTCTCAAGTAAATGCATCATAAAAACAATTTTTTTTTATGTTGCTGGTTGAGGTGAAACAAATGTTTTACAGTGTGAGTCACTGAGGTAAAGATGTGAAAGAATAGAAATAGTATAACATTATTAGTATCATTAGTTTTAGTATTAGTAAAGTCAGAATTTTTTTTATTTAGTTTACACACTACATACAAAATACAAAGCTGCACTATAAGTTGCATTCACAACACTCACTGGTTTTACTTTCAAAACTCTGCAACTCTCCTAACTCAGTTGTCCTATGATCTCTATTTGTACAGCTGTGAAAAATTGGACTGTAATTTGACATTATAATGTCTGTATGCATCATACAATGTCTGCATAAATGCATCATGTTTTGTCAAAACATGATGCATTTAAATGGTCAATGTGGTCTTTGCATAAATTTTTGTATAAATATACTGGTAATGTCATTGAGTTATAAATAAGAGAAAACTCAAAAACACAAATTGTACTTAAATATAATTACAGAAAATTAAAGGTTAAATAATTTATTAGCATTCCTTTTAATCTACCCAAATTATTGTAATTCAGTCTATTACTTCTGAGCCTTTCTACTCCAGAGGCAAAGGCCTTAATCTCTCTACTCTTAGAGTCCTCATAACAAATCCTGTTTCTTTCTCACTAGTCTTAACAAAAAGTCTTTTATAAATTTGCAAACAGCAGCTCTTTCTGAGACCTTGGAGTATTCAAGAGTATGTTCTTGGTAAATGTGACCTATTAGAGGAGCTCTTTTTAGTTGTGCTGCTCCAGTATTTGATGATGAGTTAGTCAAGTTCACCAACATTTAGTCTATGAGTCTTCATCATATCATTGCTGCTCAATTTCACCACAGTCAGGCTGGCCACCTTGGCCCCCGTTAACATATAGATTTACTGAGGATAGCCCATAAAATCCTATATCACTTTTCAAACTGTTATCATACACCAGTTGAAATAGGAGTCATTTAATGGGACGTATTAAACGGCTAATTGAAGTATAATGTGCTCAGGTTTTATTTCCATTGTAAGTGATGGTGACACGTGAGAGCATAAAGCCCACAGACCATTAAATGAGCTCAATGAATTAATTTTATGCAAGCACATGTGTGTGTGCGAACACACGTGTGTGTCTAAATGGTTAAATCTTTGGAGGACATACACTCGTCTGTGCATATTTAACCGCTGTGTGTGTGTGTGTGTGTGCGTTTGCACTTCAGTGGGCAGAGCTCCGTGTGTGTTTTTCATCTGTGTGCTTTTGTTCATGTATGTGCTTGTGTTTAAAAGCAGCACCATCCCAGACCAGTCGCTGCCTCCCCCTCATCAACCCGCTAATCACTGTGATTAGTGACTCATTTCATCATTACAGCCTTCATACCACACACTGCTTACCTGCGTACACAACCGTTCCTGGAGAGATTTTCACACAGACACACACACACAAAGGAACACACTGAGGCCTGGCTGTTGATCACACACTCCTCCACCTTCACCCCTGCAGTCTGCCATCCATCACTGTGCCACTGGGGAAAGAGATGGAGAAAAGAGAGAGGACGGGAGGAAAAGATTGTGAAGTGGAGAGAGAAAGAGAACAGAAGAGAGAGACAAAGGAAGAAGTGACCGCGTCTGTCGTTTTTACCTTGAGCTGGGCCTCTCTTAATCCCTGCCATGCACGCGCAACACTCACAAACGCACACACACACACTGAATAAGATATGTGAAACCAGAAAGCCTTAAACCACTTCCTCAAGGGCCACCTCGAGTGTGAGTGCATGTCTATGTGGCGAGGTGCACCAGAAGCTACATGAAGCAGTGTGAGATGAGATACGTACGTGAGCCAAGGTGTAGATGACTCACACAAACCTGCAGAAGAGCATAAACACGTATGTACAGAAGCATAAACCATACACTGAAATAACTGATCAAAGTCTCTAAAGCATCAAATGAAAAACATAGTTTCCTAACTGATTTTATTACATTTCTTTCTATACACACCCCCTCATGTTTACACAATGAGAAATCTTTTAATCCTATGTATTAATCATTAGGCCGACAGAACATATATTAAATTGAGAAACCCAAACAAAAAGAGAAATTAATGTAAAAAGGCACTTTGTCAAAGCAGATATTTACCGTAAATATAGAAATTGATTGGCTCACTGAGAGTGGCAAACTCTTGTAATATTCAGGGGATTTCACAGAAGAAGCTTGATTTACCTTTTCGTCTCAGGACTGTCTGACAAATATGGGAGGTTTGAAATACCAAAAGAAAAAAATAACATAAAATGAATGCAATACCCTATATATATATATACACACACCTACATAGACACAGATAAATAATGCATTCAGAGATAGAAAAGCACAACAATGTGTGTTGTACATGTATATCACATTGTTTGCTTTGTTTGATTTAGTATTGAAGTCCTGCAGCAACGAGCAGAGCAGCCTGGTGAATACACTGAGTCCAGACAGACAATTAAGTGCTAAGCCATTAAAAGCAGAATATATATGTTATGTACTACCTTCTCTTAGTAGTTGTTAACAGCAGAGTGGCTGATTTGTGTATTGGTTTTAAACAGGATTTGTGCTTGATGTTAAGAGAGTTCAGACATTGAGGCCTCACCTCAACATAACTTTTTACAGGTCTGAAGCTCAATTTAATGTTTGAATTATGTCTGAAAGAGTTTGTTTACCAGTAGTACGTGATTGCCCCAAGGGTACAAATGAAGGGTTCAAACACAATGGGCCTGTTCTAGCATTTGATTTTTTTTTTTTACACTGCTTCAAAGTGGAATAAAATATCACACACACCAACATTACCAACAACAGAAAAAAAAAAAAAAACTTTTTTGCCACTTTGCGGAAGGAGAAGCACATTGTGAACTCTCATATCGTCATCTCTGAGCTGATATGATGACTGAACAGGTGCATTGTTCCTCATTTAACAGTTATACAGTGACATACAGTCATGTGTCTGGTCACCTAGTTGATGTGGTCAATCTATATTCAGTCTTTTTAGCTCTGTTGTTGGCCTCTACCAACTCCTGCTGCACTATGTTCACCAACAACTAGAGATATATTGGTGCTGAGAGGGTTTTTAAAAAACCTTTTCGCCAAATATAGATCAATTTATAATGTAACTATCATAGTTACACATTATGCAGTTAAACAAAGAGCTGAAATGCAATATAAAGTTTAGAAGAGCTGGAGATTTGTGTGATAACTCTGCAGATTCGTCGACCCTACTCATATCGTTTTCCTTTCAAAAAGAAAAACTGCCAGTGTTTTTTAATATGACATAATTGTAGCAAAAGCAGGGGTGCAGTGGGTTTAGTGGACGCCCCATGTGTTGAGGCTATGGTCCTGGTGCACAGTTCGAATTCCGCATCGGGCGGCCCTTTCCTGTTTGTCATTCCCCCTCTTTCTGCCGCCCCATTTCCCGTCTCTCTCGACTGTACTATCAAACAAAAGGCATGAAAAAGCCCCAAATTTGAAAAAAAAATAATAATAATGGCAAAAGCAATGCACATTACTTTTTTTTTCACTTGGGTTTTACATGTTGCATTCAACAGAGGCAAGCCGGCTGCAAACTGTTGTAGATTTATATGCTGTGTGTGCAGAGACGACATATAGGCTTTGGTCTACTCTGAACGTCAGAAGAAGTTCTTCCAGTAAGCACCTTTTTAACAAAAGTGGAGTCAGAAACAGCAGACTTGAGAAAACCGTTGTCTGCGTGATTCTGAGCATGTACACATTCTGTAGCTATTTATGTGTGCAATGTGCAAAACCGTCAGGCTGCCTTTGTACATATTTCCTTTGTTTCATTTCCACTGCTCCACCGCTCATGTGGTGTGTCACAAGCTCAGCCAAAACACCTAGTTAGCTTTCTTTGATAGCTGATCGCACATCTGTGTTTCGATGGCACCTTGTCCAACCTGCTCTGAATGATCCAGCCGGGCAGGACGTACACTGAGCTGAATCCTCCCCGTGTGCCAAGAGATTGTCAAAATAATAATCCCACCCCAGGTCAGAGTACATTAACAGTCTCTTTTATGAGGTAGCGTACCCCCAGAGCCTTTCAGGAGGGAAACCTTTAGAACAATGGAGATTGTTTCCTGGAGGCTCTGAAGCAAATAAATTCAGCCTGCAGGGACCTTTGAAGGGCACATAGCGTTCTCACCGAGCTCCTGTAACTTCTCAGCAGCAGATAAGTGTTAAATTCTAATGCTCCGAATCCCTGTTGTGTATCTGCTGCCACAAAATATCCACACGTGAAATAAAAATGGGGTTTCAAAGGAAATGTAATAGCTGAGTGTTGAGAAAGCTACTGTACAAATCAGTACTGGAACAGGTGTGGAAGAAAGATAGTAAGACAAGGAAGCCAAGTCTAGACTGTTGGGACAAGGCTATAGGGTTGTAGTGAACTAATCCTAACCAGACCTGCCTCGTCTGTCTTCAACCAGCAACACCTCATAAGTGTGTGTGTGCGTGTGTGTGTGTGTGTGTGTGTGTGTAGGAGGAGGTGGGGACTGGTCTGCATCACATTTCGTTTAAAAAAAAAGAAAAGAAAAAGGAGGAGGAGGAGGCACTTTCTGCAGAGTCTGCAGCCTCTCCCCTTCACTTGCCCAGGATGTTCATGCACATGTACATATATATGTGTGTGTGTGTGTGTGTGTGTGTGTGTGTGTGTGTGTGTGTGTGTGTGTGTGTGTGTGTGTGTGTGTGTGTGTGTGTGTGTGTGTGTGTGTGTGTGTGTGTTTATGTGTGTGCGGTTTGTGTGAGTGTGCGTGGGTTATCAAAAACCTACCGCCATATGCGCTGTTTTACCAGGTGACCCAGCGGACTGCATTACTGGGTGACAGAGATGCACGACGAAGCCTCATCCATCTCCACATCTGGAGTGAAGGTGGTGGTGGTGGTGAGGGAGGGGGAGGGGGAGAAGGAGGGGGGGGGGGTGCTGTGGAGATGGATAAGTTGCAAATTGGTTCGAAGCTTGTGAAAAGAGAGTTGTTCTTCTTTTCTCAGAGAAGTAGATAAGCTCAGGACTTCAGCTCCAAACTCCTGTTTTATTTTTCCCACATGTGGCTCTTTGTTGAACGGCTGAAATGTAAATGAGTTTTGGACTAAAACCACAACAGTTTGCTACTTTATTGGTTCCTCTTTTCTTTTTTCTTTTTTTTTACTTATGTTGTAATAGTGGACCAACTCATTTAACAAATTATTCTTCTATGTCTTGCTATTGCACTGCAGGGAAGAAATGCACACACACACACAGACACATCCTTATACACCAACATAGCCTCAACAGCAGTTCTCCTTCCTCTTCGCTTGTCTCTCCCACGCTCACTTTTACCTCCTACACAGTCTCGACTCCAACATTGCGTGAACATACAGTAAACATGTGAGCTATTTAAAAAAAAAAAAAGAAAGACCAGACTTGGTAATCACGGTCCCTCAAGGAAAAATAACTGGAGTGAATGTTGAATATTTTCTTCAAGATGTAAATGATGCAAGTCACTGTTTCAAGAAACAGCTTGTTGATTTTGTGAACAAGGGCCCGGATTTAACATTTAATTTATTCATTTTCCTGTCAGCTATTATTCAGTCTTCTCTTTAGTTTAGTAAGACAAATGTAAAAAAAAAAAAAAAAAAAAGCCTGAAAATGAGGCAACTATAGCTGGATGTATCGGCAGAGAGGCAACCGTCAGCCCATTGAGCTCCAAACACATAGAAGATATCCACAGTTGTTCCCCTAACACTACACATCGATCTGCATCATTGTCTTGCCTTATTTTTACTGCAGCATCTTCAAAGCGTGACCTGAGTTTGATGTTTCGTAATACTGAACAAAAAGTCCAGAAAGCAGCCCGTTGGCAAACCAGCGGAGAGAGAAAGAGAAGGAGGAGAGAGGTGAAGAGAACGGGGAGGAGGAGGAGGAGATGGTGGAGGTGGGGGGGGGGGGGGGGGGGGGGGGGGCATGTTTACCTCTGTTCTCAGGGGCCACTGCTTTAGGGTTGGCGGGAGCGGCCTCAGTAAGAGGGGAGGTTCTTCCAAAGAAGGATGGGGAGTTTAGGGTAGGATGTAAAGAGGAGGAGGGGGGGGGGGGGGGGGTGGAAAATTAGATATTTAAGGAGATGTTAAAACTGTGTTGTCCTCTACTGCCTCTTTCCTTTTCTTTCTCTTCTTTTAATGGTTCAATGAAAGATGGGGAAACACATGCACTGCAGACCATTCTGCATGTGTTCATCACTTCCGCTGACAATCACACATTTCACAGCTCTTATTTTTTTTTTTTTACTCTCACACCACTTACATCATAGTCTAGTAGCTCTATATGACTGAGGAATAAATATTCACCTGCCATACACACGATGGCTGATGAATGTGCCTGTTTGTTGAAGTTGGTATCACATTCTCATCTCAAACCAGTCCTCAAAAAAGGAAGTAAAATATAAAGGAAAAAAAACTGCGGTAAATGAGATCATGCTCAGGAAGTTAGTCAGTTTACACCATTCAGATCAAGTACATGCAGCTAAACATTGGCACAGCATAACACCACCCAAACCTACACCTTCGAAAGCCCCCTCATGCTGCCAGCAACCCCTCAGCCCCAACACCCCCCCTCACGTATGCACACACACACACACACACACACACACACACACACACACACACACACACACACACACCAAAGGTCCCTGCCAACAAAGAGAGGGGGCAGCAGAGGATCGAGAGAGGCAAAGAAAGGGAGAAGAAGGAATATGCATGCTTGACTAATTCTTGTATTCATGTGTGTGTGTGTGTGTGTGTGTGTGTGTGTGTGTGTGTGTGTGTGTGTGTGTGTGTGTGTGTGTGTGTGTGTGTGTGTGTGTGTGTGTGTGTGTGTGTGTGTGTGTGAGAACTGGCACACTCTAACCTTGACACTTTAGCATCATGGGGCGATGAATGAAAATGACCACAATACACTCGGGAAGGGGCGGAGGGAGGAGGGGGAGGAGGAGGAACTGGTGGGGAAAATGATGAGGGGCGATCGAGGTATAAATGGTGACGGAGCAGCAGAGAGAGACGGATCTGTTTGTCTATATGCATTCATATTTAGATTAATTTATCTGTGGCCAAACAAAATGTGTGCGATCGAGTACGTGTGTGTTTTGTGCAGGTCAGTGTTTGCGTGTGTGTCCAGAGTCAGCAGCAGCAGCAGCAGCAGCAGCAGCAGGGAGGGAACGAACGGGATCTCTGATCTAAATAGCCTGCCAGTTATTTAAAGGCCTTGGGGCCTGCGCTAGATTGATGTTGTTTTCTTTCAATCAAGGAGCCGTGTGGGACGCACTCACGCTGCAGACTGCTCACATAAACACTCTTTACTGCTAGAGTAGGGAGGAGGACAGGCCGAGACACTGTGTCTGCATCAGACTGTCTCTGTCTCCGTGTCCGTGTTGGGATCTTTTCAGCCACTGACAGAAACCTTCATGCTGCAAACATGTTTCACACTGTTTCAGAGCCCTGGCAAACCCATGCTGCATGGGCATGTTTTCAATTAAAATGCACCTACGCATGGTGAATCTCATTTTCATCACTGTCACACTCACTGTATACATTTACATTTCTGTCAGATAACACATTTGGTTTTATACACTGTTCATCTTAGATTTTACACAGATATTTTTGCATTGCCGATTTTGTTCTTGTAATTAAATTTTATTTTCTGCTTTCTGTGAAGGAAGCACTTTGTAGAGAGCTATAAAAAATAAAGTATTTTTCCAATTTTTTTTATTGGTTTGTCTTGTATTCCTCCACAGAAACAAATGAGCAGCACATTAAGCAAGCATGGTCTCATGATAGTGCCTCTTTGGAAATTTGAGGTTAAATCGGGCCAGAAAAGTTAAAAGGACTCAGTGTTACTACAGACCAGAGCCAAATAGAGAAGAATGGATCAGATCTGCCAGCTCTAGGATGTGAAGTTACAAGGCACGCAACTGTTTTTTTTTTTTTCCTGAATATGGGTTAAAGGGAAGAAAGCATGAGCTACACTCCACAGAGGCCTTTGTCACTGGTGCAACACATGTTCCCATCAAACCAGCCATCAGCCTGGCCGACTCATGACGGTCAGCGCCCCCTTCAGTCTGCAACAATACTAACAGTCAGCATGGTGTATCTAACTGTGTATGTAACTCTCACTTCCAAACTGAATTTAAGTGTTAAATAACCAGACAAGGTACACATGGATATATATATACAGAGAATGTATGGTGGGCCAAAGAGCTCAAAACTTCAGTATCTCTAGTAGTGTTTCCAGGGGACACTAAAAAATGATGAATCTGCCTTGGAACTTCAATTCAATGCCAAATTGTGACTTTTGAAGTCCAAAGCATTGAATAGTAAGAGCATTCCAGCGGGTTTATTGCTTTTTAAAGTTATCTTTTAGCCTTGATTTTGATGGTCAGAGTAGGGAGAGATACAGAAAAGTTAGAGAGAGTGAGAAGAAGAGAGAATAATTTTACACACAGGGCCATGGACTGACCTCGAACCCAGTCTGCTGCAGTTTGGATTAGGCCCTCATGGTAACACAAACACACACACACACACACACACACACACACACGTAGACAAGCCAAGGCTATGAGACATTTGTCTACAGGCAGAAATCATTCAGCAGACTAGACTGTGTCCTGCAGGCTTCTATACTGTAAAAACAAGAGTCCACCAGAACATGTTCTGTTAATACGTTGTGAATTATATCTTTAATTTCCCCTGGCCGTCCCAAGTATCCACCAAGACAAATTGTACATATCCAGCCTTCAAGGCACAGAAGAAGCATAAACTCACACCAGTTTTCCCATGTGTGAAAGATTCACGCTTGCACTTTTAAGAGATAAATAATCAATACACTACACACATCATACACACTAATGTTCCAGTCCAGTTCCTCTCTTCTCTGATATTTTATACCTAAAGATACCAACGGGACATTGAAGGTAAAATATTAAACACTGGTGCTGGTGCATCCGTGAACGGTACGCAGAGTTTCTGCTGTTTAAGAGGAAAAAAATACCTCGACTCATGTGAAATGAGAAAGATCCATGTACATCACCTGAATGTCATCAACGTGCACACAGGACTTTTGCAAAGGAGATAAACAGTTAAATCCGTATATCCTGTCATTCAGTGAGAAAGGAAACAGTAGATAAAATAGAGCTTTAAATAGAGTAGAATTAAAGGGAATTTCCAAACGTCCCTATAAAGACAAATTGTATACGTCTAATTAGTTTATTCTGGCATGTGACTTCATGGTAAACTGTTGTTTAATTATACTGAGGCCATAGTTCAAGATGTAGTGCTCTCGTTGATTTAAAGCTGTGTCAGTTGCTTGTTTTGCATCCGCCTCACTCTTATTCAAACTTTACCCATTCATCTACATATAGATTTTATGACTAAGGTTTGCAAGTGTAGTGCTATAACCTGTTCAAATCCATGTTGTTGAATTTTTTTTTCAAATGACATTCAGGGTTAGGTGTTGCTTCAAAGCATGAGAAAAATATTTAGTATTTCTTTTAAAATACCTGAAATATATAAAAGAAATGCATTCTCAGAAGTATGAAAACATGAAGAACAGCCATAGAGGGATCTGTGGACATCGACCTGTTACAGAACTGTATATATCTGCAGCATGGTGTTTCCAATGGCTGTACAGTATTTAGTTTCTTTCTTTTTAAATTTGTGTTAATTTTCCATTAGTATAACACGACCAGCTGTTGCAAGACGATGCCTGAGATGAATGAGATTTCTGCCCCGGCCTTAACCACCCATGCACACCCCCTGAGGGCGACTGTGCTCACACTACATGTATCACTATTTGCACTAACATGTGTAATGTATGTAGGGACCCGCTGCTGTCCATATATTAGACCTATCGTATGATTAAACTGCTCTGCGGTCTGGGACAGAGACTAAAACATCACACCCAAAGGTTACCGGTATAGAGCGAGAGGTGGGTTTACCACTGAGGATACGGGTATTCCATTACTTTTGCATCTCCATGGCAACTACACTGACAAACTCACACACACACACGCACACAGGCACACGCATACAGGAATAGTCTCTAAAGAGCATAAAAGGAAGTGAGTATAACTCGGTTTACTTGTGAGCTCCCTATACTTGTCTCCACTGTTGAGTCTCACCGGCGGCCCATTGTGATTTTGATCTAATTAGGCAGCAGTGGTGCACAGGCCAGATGAGACCTGTTACTATTATCTAACACCTTACCTATTATAGGGCTGCGCATTATAGTTGCCACCAGCACAATTGCAGAGGAAATTATAATGGTGGAAAATAACTGAAACAAATTATGGGATGTGTTGGATGAAACGGCTTTGGGTGGAAGGTAAGATTGGCGAACATGCAGGCACATGACACACACACACACACACAGAGACCTCCGCCACAGCAGTAGCCTCTGTGCCTTTTTTCTTTCTCATCGACCAGAGCTATTGATGTACTGAATGTTGGAAGGCTGAGTCAATAAACAAGAGGGAAAGCTTTTTGAGGAGAGACTGACTGAAAATGTATCCACAAGCAGTCCATCTTTCTGTGCATTTGTTAAATGTGTGTGTGCACGTGCGCGCGTGCATTCAGGTATACCTGCACATTTTTCTCCTCTCCTCTCTGTGAAGTGACTTTGTCCATGCGCTGTCTCTTTCCCTCCACTCACATCTCCTGTCCTCTCTCCAGACTCACAGAGCGCACTCGTTAATGTTTAATGCTCACTCAGGAAGCAGACATGCTCAGCCAGGCTTGCACACACACAGACACACACACACACACACACACACACACACACACACACACACACACAAATACTGCCACCCCTCCTACATCCCCCTAGCGACGCCATCCTCATTACCAGCCTGAGATTTGACCTTTCACCCCTCGACCAGATGGCTGATGTTTTCATACTGGAGGGAGAAGAAATGAACCACATTGCACAGCGTCACAGGAAGGGAAGGAGGACGAGAGTGTTGGTGGATGATGGAGGTGTTTGTGCATCGACAGGGGATCTGATAGAAGTATTGCTGAATCAGACAGCCTATTTGTGAAGAAAGATATGTTCTCAGGGAACCAATGGGATACAGATTAGTACCAATTTTTTTTAATGTCCAATGACAGTCAAGTAGATTTTCTCACCTTTCATACAAGTGTCAAAAAAGAATTCATATAACCAAATTTATGAGTGGAGTGTTGCAGCTAAATTGCTGGTGTGAAATTGCCCTCACACACTCTCACTTCTCCCACTGGCCTGCAGACTTTGCTGACTCCAGAAACTGTGACAAAGTCCAGATCAAGCTGCAGGTCGTAGCCACTTTACACTTCAAAAGATTCCACAAATCACAGCGAGTGGACAAGAGACGGCGTCTTTACAGGATTGAAACTAAACAGGCGGCAACGTGTGAGAGGTGGCATTGTGTGAAACTTGTGTGGGTAAGTGCACGTGTGTGTGTGTGTGTGTGTGTGTGTGTATGAAGAAAAAAAATTGGGGTAATGACTGAAAGCAGTGGAGGTTTCACAGCCTGTGCCATATGACAGGTTGCAGGAGAGGATGTATACTTGCTTGCTCGTGCTTCCCAACTAATACAGAAAAGAAACTCCCCTCCTTAAAACATCTGAGCACCTGAGGTAAAAAAAAAAAAAATGATGGAGACAAAAAGAAAAATGGTGAAAATGGAGGCTGCAGTCGTATTAAAAAGGCATTTCAAAGCAGTGACAGCAAAGGCTCCTGGATCTAGGAGCACCCGACCCTTGTCAGAGCACTTCAGGTTAGGAGGTGGTTGATAATGGCTCAAAAACAAGTGTTTGGTCACACGAAGTCTATAGCCTTGAAATTGAAAATGAAGTGACTGAGCATCAAAACTGAGTTGACTCTGATAGCACTTCTACAAAATATGTCATAATTTCTCAGATCTAGTTGCGTAAAGGTTGAATATGTAGCTTACCAGTTGGTATTTGATAGTGTACATACAGCTGAATATCATCAGCAAAGAAGTGTACGTTCATCTTCTATTTTGAAAATAAAGTCCCCTGGAGCATGCAAATATTCAGTTAAAAGAAATGTGGCCTTGATAATAAGCCTTTGAGCACACCGTATTTGGACATCAGCATGAGAGAGCTTCTCTATAAAAGTTTAATGGCGAAAGATGTTGAATTTTTTTTTAATTTACATCCATTTTCATTTAACATCCATTTCTGTTCCAAGCAAGGATTTAATAGGTGTGAGCTGAACCTGAGCAAACCAAGCAGAAGCTGTGATGACGCCCCCATCGCTCAGCTTCAAATCCCACCTGACACAAGTGCCACAAGGCTGCAGGTGCATGAAATAAAACACAAGTGCACTGGAACTGAAATTTCAATTTCATCAGAGGCAGAGAATGAATGTCAGAAGAGAAAGGTCTTCAAGTAGCTTTTGAGGACAGGATTCGGCCATCCAAACAGAGTTTATGTGAAGAATTTCAGAAAATTGCTGTGTGCAGTTTGAGGCTCTCTTGTACCAGAACGTAGTTGTCACCAACAACAGATGTATAGATTTTTTTTTCCTTCTACAAACCCAATGGCAGCAGATGTATGGCCAGCACCACTTACTCAAGCTGCCCCCATAACAGAGGTGACAGCCTTGTAGAAAGCTTCTGCCAACAACGCTGCATGTGTTCATTTCACTGCCTCTCTCTCTCTCTGCCTCCTCCGCAGACTCTCACCATCCTCTTCCACCTCTTTTTTTCTCTTCCTACTCCCTCTCTCCGTCTAACACTCAGACATATACACTTTGAGTGCTCCGCAGCGGGAGAGAAAGCCAGAGTGATGAAAAAAGCAAAAAGATTGCTTTTCCATTTTGCAACTCGCTCTGTGCCTGCATTTCATTTTGTCCACTGAGTAGACGAGTCAGAGGGCACGGCTGGAGACTGTGACGGCGTGTCATGACTCAGTGTTATCAGGAGGAAACGCTGCAGCTCTGTTTACGCTACAACACGACCACAGTGTCTGTTCAATACAACCTGAATGCTGAGATCACCCTGAGATCCATGTGAAGCCAGTATTTATGTGTGTGTGTGTGTGTGTGTGTATGTGTGAGTGTGTTTCCTCCTTTCTCTTTAATCAGAGAGTGAGTGGAGCAGAACAGAGCAGAGGGTTGAATCAGGGGCCTTTCCCTCGGTCTGGCCGACTTTAGGCTGGCATTGTTGCCGTCTAAATACCGCCCGTAACCAGCTCCTGATGTTTCTCTGTCTCTGCACAGAGGATGGATTACCACGAGTATCTCTTCATCTCACTGTAATCTTCTCCTCTCACATTTCCACTGGAGGACCACCTGAATTCAGACATGTGGAGCTGGATTAAAACCACACAGTGCTGCGAGTTCGGAGTATAAAGTGACTGTGTGCCGGGCTCCTCAGCACATACAGCATCTTAAGAGGAAAGTGAGAGTTCCTGACTGAATGCAATGACTCACTCAGCCTCTCTTTATATTTTCACTCGCCTTTCCTCTTCACTCTCCTCTTGACATTTACTTTTCCTTTTATTTCTGTTTTTCTGACTCATTTGCTTTGCTTGAAAACATTTTTTGCTGTCTTCCATCAATTCTTTGTTTCCTTTTCCTCCTCTCACCCCTGTCCTTCTCTGTACCTTCCTTGCCTTTGTCTCTCATTACAGCATTAATGAGCTCAGGTCATGTATTCACTTGTTCATATTCCCATCGATTTAGGATCAGTACTTAAAAGCAGGAGGGACATTCATGATGGAAATGAAAGGATTTGATTGGTAAACCAAAACCCCACGCCTCACATTTATCTTCCATTGGTTCAGCTGATTGTTTTTGATCATCTCTCTTTTCAGATTCAAGAGAAATATTTGCTCTGACTGAATTATCTATTGTCTCTGCTTTTAATTGCCATGTCAGATTTTTGGTTAAAAAAAAGGTTCAGGTGCAGGTTCTTGTTTGTACTAAGGAAACAATACACTGGACATTCACCTTAGTCACACATATAGTCTACGTGCTGCGTGGTCACATGTGATTCAGAGCAAGGAAAGCAAAGCAAAAAATCATGCTGTAATTGTTATGTCAGCGCTCTATGTCTGACAAAGCCCTTTACATTGAGACCTACAGTTTTAGCTTTGTGTGGGTATATGATGACCTCTGCTGGTCATTTGTGGGTACACTTCATTAGGTAAAGGAAAAGTGACAAAATTACCCAGGGACAATTCAATTAAGAATCATATTTATTTAATAATACCTACCCAGACTGGGATAGACTATTGTGAGTGTCACATAATAATAGTTTTCTGCAAGTTTTCTCACTGTCTCACTCATTTTCGTCATCTGTGCACTCATGTTGATCAAACCTCTTGATTTCTTTTAATGCAGGCAGCAGTAGCCCACAATGTACATGTTTCAGCAGAGAAGCTTTCTTCAGCGTTGTCAGGCATTGTGTTCCTATTTTTATAGACTTTTGTAGAAGATAATTTACATTCCTCATTCCTAACTTCTTCTTGTTAACCATCAAAAACCCTGTAATATCCTCGGTTTAGATTTATTAATACATATATGTTGGGCGTATTACCATCACAGCTCAGACTTCTATCATTGCAAAGTGAAGTAACACTGTTGCTGCAACTACAGTCTCTCGTGTCATGTTTTAAAGCAATTATAAAAGATTTGCAGTCATACTGAACGAATGCTTATCTGGACTTTGTTCATCTAAAATCTAATTAAGCCCGCCCCCTGTCTGATTATGATTGTGCACTGTACTGAAATTGATTACTCTTGTGTAGAGTTTCAAAGTTGTGTAGTAGTTTCAAATTCACTGTTAGTTTTGAATGTTGTATTTCATCTGATGGCATGATTATATTTCTATTTATTTTCCCTGTAATGTTGTGACCAGGTGTGTATCAGTGTTTCAGGTATACATTCCAAATTTACAGTCCAAATACATCTTTACAACATCTTTTCCAGGCCCCATTATGTGTGTATATTACTATAGTGAATATAGGACCCTGGGAGTAGAACTGTGAAGTGTTAGACACTCTCATGTCTACTTCATGCATTATTGGGACACATGAATGACTGAAACAAAAAGCTGATACCTCTTTGTGTATGTTTGACTGGGACTGGGATTTGAGTTTCATTTTCTTTTTTTTCTTCTACCAGATCCCCTTGGCTCAAAGGTACAAGTGATTCAAATTACTTACAACTTTTAATCAAACGAGTGGCTACAACCTTGGGGAGATGTTTACAGCACAGCAAGAAGTTCTGATCAAAAGGGTTAGGGTATCTGCTGTAGAATATTTTTCATCTGTGTGTTCCCTGGTCATCAATCTCTGTGAGATTGTCGGTGTCAGAGAAACTAGAACTTGGTTTCAATCAATTTTCAAATCAAAAGCAAAGGCATATCTACTTCTTCTAGTCTGCAGTAAGAGTATGAAACATCTCCACTCTGCATTCACTGCAACCCTGCCTAACTTTATCCTATAGGTTAACTTTATCCAACTGACTGATCGGTAGTATTTACAATTCAAATATTACTAATTGGCCCTTTAACTGTGCAAACCTGCTTGAATCAGCATCATTGAAATAACTGAGAAAATACTGTCTGTCAGAAGAACAAAATGTTACCTCGCATTAATTTTCTGGCACAAAAAATGTTCAAACCTCCTTTTTCAAAGCATGTAAGTGGACATATAATGCAATACCACATGCAGGCCTAAGGTTGGCGCTATAAGCTTGTTTACCTAATTTCTACTCAGGGTGCACCATGGACAATGTTTCATACATATTAGCGTTAATGCATTTTCTTCACATTTCATTCGTTGTAATCCCAAATCACCAACTGATATCATGTCTAAAATTATGAGCCTCATGTGTTAAAGCGGTACCTTTCGAACAAGTGGCTATTTAGGCCTTCAACTAGTGAGCAATAATAACAACTTTAACACATGAAAATATAACATTGGTAATTTAATTATGTATGAAGTAATCACACTGCTTTCAGTCCATTCATCATAAAGCTGAAAAACGCATGTTTTCCACTTGAAAAACTGTTGATCGTATGATCACATCAAATATGAGCATTATTTCCATTTATACGCCATTATTACTTACCTTTAGGAAATGTAAAACAAAAATGCTTCAACACAATGTTTTTGCTCAGTAAAAAATAATGTATTCCCAACAACGAGCCCAAGTCTAACCCTGACCCTTACCATCACTGTGCTATCACTGGATCCAGAACACAGAGACCAAACTACCACTACATGGGGCACTCTGGTACAGGCACAATGAAAGCCTCCAGTGTACCTAGAGGGTTTGTAACTTAGTCAACACATTCCTGTAGTGAGTAAACAAGCAGTAGCTGCAGTTCGTGGGGGGCAATGTAATCTGCAGCTGTTGTGTACAGGCGGCTTCAGGGGCCCAGGAATGTAGTAAAGCAGGACAGCAGTCAGATATACACATCATGGAGCTTTACACTGAGGGTGTTGGTTACGATTTGGGGTGTCCACCACCAGAAAGAATGAGGCCTCAAAGGAATCAACATTAACATGTATAAGAAATGTTTTGGTGACAGCTGGTTAGTGGCATTTTGAAAAATCAAAGATATTTAGATTGGCTCATAAAGTCAGAGAGGACAGTGCATCATGTGCACAAACGATTGTATGTAGCCTATATGAACAGAGCACGGTAATCAGCTTTAATTCAATTACATAGCCACCTAGTCTGTGTGGCTAATTGTGCAGGTAGCAGTAGATAATATTGATGAATGATAATTATGATAAATAAAATTTAAATAAATAGCTGTTATCTTCACATCATATGAAGTCATCCAAGAAAAACACTGACCACTACTCACCACTATCATCAGGAGTTGATGTGTCATATTGAATGGGAATTATAAGTGTCCGTTTTCTTTCCCTGTTTGAACATAATGAACAAAGTCTTGGGGCTTTTCCTTGGACCAGTACCAGCAGCAGCGGCAGCAGCAGCCCACAGGACCTGCTGTCTCAGGGAGATGCTCTGACCCAGTGACCTTTGCCAACACAGTTCAGTCCTTGTCAAAGTCGCTCAGATCAAATTGTTTCCTATTTTTCACAGAAACAGCAAATTTATACGTTTCCCCTGCGTGTAATCGACGTTGTTCACTTCACCTGTCTATAGTTTGTGTCAGATAGGCTAGGTGTAATTGTGTTAACACATGCGTCCTCTGGCGCACCGGAGGACCAGCGTGCATGGTGCTACCTTCAGGTGCTGTCAGGAACGGTTTAACTTGTGGGGAAAGTGTCAAAAACGACCCAAACATAAACAGATAACTCGATTATAGACGGGGCTGCAGAAATGTAAGCCTTGGTTGATATCAATTAATAGACATGCCTTGGGAAATAGTGGTCATTTCTATGCCACATAGCCTATAAAAGAAGTTGGAAGAATGGCTGATTTGTTTATTTATTTTCCCCCCACACTGTATTATGCTAGTTGTCATTATATTATATATGCGTATTAGTAGAATTGTATATTTATTCACTGTTTTATTTTTTTATTTTATTTTTATTTTTTTTTAAGTCTAGTCATCTCTAACGATGGGCCACTGCAGGGTCCAACAGTAAGGAGCTGGAGATTACGAGCAGCCCTTGAACGCATCGTAAGATCCCATTTTTTAGGAGGGCTGATGTCATTTCAAAACTTAACTCACTCTCCTAAGTGAAGGCGGCGAGTCTCTCACCTCTTCTTCTCCAGTAAAGTCCTCCCTCTCGTCGGGACCAGCTCGTTGAGAAACTTCAGGAGGTTAATCAAACCAAAGAAAAATACGAACTTCTCTGCTGGATACGGAGCAGAAGGATTTTTTTTTAGCAGCAGAAACCCCGGGACCAGAGAGCCCCTCTTTCTGCGGGCAAAGGCGGCTGGTTTTTTTTTTTTTTCCTTTTTTTTTTCTTTTAAACTGCGACCGCAAAAATGAATAGGAGCTTTAATAAGTCACAACCTCTGCGAAATGTGGAGTCTAACGCCGTGGAAGTGAAAAGCAAGGTGAGTGTCGAGGGCTGGCTGTGTTTTTTCACAATGTGAATTTGGGGAGAAAATAGAAATTTAAAAAAGAGTTCACATGGTCGTCCCGTAACGGAGCTGGAGCTGGAGCTGGTCGGACCAACTCTCTGCAGCTAACCACACATATTTTTGCCCTCGCGGTGACTAAAACGCGTATCTCGCTCTCGAGACGGGACGTGAACGCAGCAATTTGTGGATGTTTGTGTAATTTGCAGTGATTATTTTCCTCTTACTTCCGACTGAATGCAGATTGTGCTGATTTGACTCTTTCCCTCCGTGTCACGAAGCTGCTGGGGGGGGGGGGGGGGGGGGGGGGGGGGGGGGGGGGGGGGGGGGGACTGGTTTGACATTGTTTTTTCTTTTTGGTGTGTGTGTGTTTTTTTTAGATCAACCCCAGCTCTTGACTATTTGTTACAATAACAACATTTGATCTGATAAATGTGGAGGATTTGTAACAATAGTTGCATTCACTGCGGGTTTGTTGGGGGCTTTTTTGTTGTGTGCTACATAGTTTCAGCCCCACACGTTGTTTAGACTAGTTTGTGAGTGGCTGACAGTGTAACAGCTGCATAAATCAACTTAACCAGCAAGTAAATCACTACAGTCTCATGCTTATGTAATGGGGAGCACCAGGTTTTATAGAAGTTAACATAGAGCAATTAGATGTTGATTATACATATTATCCTGGAGGTTTAGTTGAGCTAAATGGCTGCAATCCAAAAAAAAAGTTTTCTAATAGGCCTAGTTTGGTGTGTAATAAGTCTAACTACACTGAGGTATTGTAGCCTACATACACACACGTGCCACTGTGTCCACAGTGATAATAATGACTGTGCCTCTCAATGATTTCTTGTAACTAACATTTTCCTGGTGACAACATGTAGCTAGTGATATAGGCTTTTTGTAAATGTGCATTTTCACACCATTGTTTCTGGACATATGTGAACGTGAGAGGATGAGTCACTGATGACATCCCAGATTAAGATGGACAAGAATCACAGACTCACTTTTAGTTTTAGTTTAGGCTGTCCAGTGTCAGTGGGCCGGCGGGGAGGGGAGGGGAGGGGAGAGGAGAGGAGGGGCAGTGGCCTGGGACTGCTTGTGACAGGGGATAACAGTCAGACACAGTGATGGTGTGTGATGGCAGGTGGTGACATGGTATCTATTCTAGGATGCTCATCCAAAGTATGTCCCGTACACATACCATTACTGTTCATACGTCACTAAAGATGACACATCGATTATCAGTCATGATGAGTTTTTGTTTTTTGTTTTCTCCGAAGCAGGGGCAGTCCCAGCTTTTTGTTTCACAGAGACAGGAGTGGTCACCACCACCACCACCTCGTAGTTACAGTACCACGGGTTTGTTTGTGGGTGGGACTGTTGAGGCCTGGGGCTGCTCAGTGAGAACGGGCAGGTTTAACAGCCTCGTTGCATCCGAGGCTGCAGAGCTGACTCACTGTCATACAACGACAACGTCACATGTTTCCCTTTTTGGATCACGTCGCAGAGCTCATCGCTCTTCATACGTCATTTGCGTCTGTTGCCTCTAGGTTTTGTTATGAGCGGCTCGTCGTGTCACTCTCAAGAGAAGGACTTTTCATAATTACAGTCAGATCCCACTCTGAACAGTTCATCTCACTCCATGAGCTGACGTGTGTGTCGGATGATTAGCTGATGACTGATTGAAACCGTTAACTCCAATCCAGCTATAAAAACACACTAATTAACACCAGCTTCACATAAGATTAGTTGTTTGACAGAAAACTAAACAGCAATTATTGGACAATCAATGTATCATTTGCCTTTAATATCTGGTTCCTGCATCTTAAATGTAAACATTTGGTCTTTTCTAGTCCTATATGATTCAAAGCTGAATATCTAAGACTGCAAATAAGACATTTTAAGATGGATTGTGAGCAACTTTTTTAGTAAATACTTTCTATAGACCAAACCATTAATCGATTAATCAAGAGGTACGTCAAAAGATGAGGAAAATCAAACCCCCACTTTTGTCAAACTGTGGAAAACTGAAAAGAGGTGAACAACAGTAGTTAAATAAAATAGACATCCTGATCTCTTGTCAGCCTGAGGCGTGTTATGTGTCTGGTTCTCGTTGGTCCACGTTTGGTTTTCTAGGGGGGAAACTGTTCCAATGATAAGCTTATCAGGGATAACACTGGAGGTGTCTGGCTGCTTGTCCTGGAGCCGCAGCCAGGAGCTGGTTTCACTCACTTGAAGCTCTTATCACAGACAGAGACAGTTCATAGGGAGAGTGGGGGCTGGGTGGGATTTCCTTTTTGCATTGACCTTACCAGATATTCAAATTCTTTTCATTTCTGAAAAGTAGCCTAACCTCCTCAGCAGATCTTTTGTCGCTCACTTGCGTCTTCTACAATGCTGAGAGCCAGTCTGTAGATCTTGGAGATGAGTTGTCCCTGATAGACAGAAAATTATTACGCAAGGACACACAACCAACCAACCAACGCTGGTGAAACACAGATGTCGGTTATCTTCCATTTTCTCAACTGTGTCAGAGTTTGGAGTCTTCCCGACGTGTTTCAACCTGTTGACCTCGCTCTGCTCTGATAGGCCGGCGGGACAGGTGAAGTCACGTTCATAGTGATGTATTCTTAGGTTTGGGGTTTTAAGCCTGTGATTAATCACCCCGTGTTCAGACTTGCTCGCGCCTGAGGGCCAAGTTCTGCCTCGTGAAAACAGACTGTTCAGACGGATCGCTACGTGAAGTGAAGGTTCGGATTCAGATGACTGAGCTCGCTGATACGCTGACGTGTAATTATTATTTGGTAAAATGAAGTGTAACACAATGAAGTTCTTACTTTTTTTTGTTAATTTCAGTTCATTCGTGCGCAGGTTTCACTTTCTGAAACGTCAGCTACACCTGTTGGACTCAGACAAACCTGTTTGTCAGCTTCTCCAGTCGTCTTTGAATTTAGGTTGAGTTGAGTTTTAGGAGCTGGAATCCAAGTTTGGTGCCACACTTTGAAAACGCAGGAGAGCATACATGAAGTATATGTTTCTATTGCCTACAGTAACTACACACCCACCCAGCCAGCAACCCCCCAGTCTCCTAACATGCCCCCTCTTGAATTCATATGTCATCTTCTAATTACAGAGCTGCTTAATGTATCCCCCACTCTTCCTCTCTCCTCCCAGTCGGTGCACTGCTCCTCTCTTCTGCTCCTCTGTCAGCACTTTTCCACCACCCCTTCCCTTCGCCCTCCTCCCCTCAGATCATCTCTCCACTTCTTCTCCTCCGCTGTCAGCTTCCCTCCGCCGTGAGCCGATGATTACAGTAACAAGCAGCATCTTTAGTCTACAAATTACCACTGTGATTCGGGCGCTGGTGCCACAGCCGTTGTGTGTTTGTGTGCTTTATTGAGCTGTGAGCCTTTTTTTGTGTGTGTCGTATCTCTCTCCTCCTGCTCCTCCTCCTCCTCCTCACGTCCACAGCTTGTCTTTGACTCACACAATGACCCCACCGCGACCCTCAGCCGATGCTCTCATTGGATGCTCGGCCATCTAGCCGGGAAAGCTGTGACACAATTGTCCCAAAGTCTGCACTGTTGTGTGTAAACTGTGGGGAGGGTGGGAGGCACAGCTGAGCCGCCACTGTCATTTATTTATGCCACGACGACAGCTTACTCATCTACCTGTATTGTTCTATTGTACAACAAGCCCCCACCCCTCCTTTTTCCTGGTTTTCTGTGGTTAAAGCAACAAGTGATGTGCGACTGAAGTTTTTTTTTTTTTTTGCAATGACGCAATCTTCCAGTGACACAAAGCTGCAGGGCTTCCTCGAGGAAATCATTCACGCTGAGGTGGCAGCAGAGCGACACAGATCCTGATGCGTCTCGTCTTGTCGCTGTTCGGGAAACATTTGTGTTCGCTTTTGAACAAACAACATATTTTAAAGTGTTGATTAATTGAGCCTCAGAGGTGCTGATGCAGAGATTGAGTCATCCCTGCTGTTTCCCACCTGTTTGAGAAACAGCTACTGGTTCACTCACAGTTGCAGCGCAGACATGAAAGTGTTGTTGATGTTCTCGTCTCGGAAAAAAAGATAAATATTCCATCTGATGATGAAAAGTGTTTTTATGATGTTAGCAGACGTGTTTTAGACAAGGCAGCCTAAATGATTGATTTAAGGTTTTTTTTCACCAGATGAGCCCAGGTGCATGTTGATTAAACATTTGCTATGCTATCATTAGCTTTATGAGTGTAGTCTATGAGTGTAATGTGAATGTTGAGAAAATGACCTTGTTTTGGCAGCAACTACTTCCCCTGCGTCATGTTTTACATCAGGTCAGGGCCACAGCGGTGACAGAGCTCAGTGCACTTCCACCCTGTCAGTTCTGTGTGCCAGTCCGATGTTTTTAGATAAACGCACGAGGTCGGACATCCCGGTTTCCTCTTCCTGTTTGGCTGTCATGCCGAGTCGACTGTCCTGCTAATGTCCTCTCTCCTTGTCTTTCTGGTCTTTGTTTTTCTCCTGCAGTATGGCGCCGAGTTCCGCCGGTTCTCAGTGGACCGGGTCAAGCCCGGCAAGTTTGAGGAGTTCTACAAACTCATTCTGCACATTCACCGCATCGCCAACATGGAGGTGATGATTGGCTACGCCGACATCCACGGAGACCTGCTGCCGATCAACAACGACGACAACTTCTGCAAGGCGGTGTCAACGGCTCACCCTCTCCTCAGGATCTTCATACAGAGACAAGGTAGGTTAAGACAACATCACGTCCTCTTGTCTTCTCCTTCTTCAGGATCCTACAGGTTGTAACAACCACTGGATGGAGACTCCTTTCCAAATATCTTGTTAAATCTATAAAACAACCATCTATTACATTAACGGGCTTCAATTATTGTGCAAGCTTGAATATTTCCTCATCCAATTATGTCTGTCTTCCCGCTATGGGAACTCGAGGCCTTTTTGTTTACTTCTTGCGAGGCTCTCTTATTGGCTGAATCGCTCTCAGCCTGTGTCTGTCTGCCTGGCTAAGTCCTGTGTCTTATCCAGAGGAAGGGCTCGCAGGCAGATGAACACACACACGCACATACACACACACACACACACACACACACACACACACACACACACACACACACACACACACACACAAGCCAGTGCCTCGGCAGCCCCATAGAAATCAGGTCATTGAGCAAAGCCTGTATCCCGACATACCACACATCACAGAGAGACAAAAGATCTGTATGAAAGAAGAGACTCCTTACTGAGCTCCCTCCGTTTGTGTGTGCGTGCGCGCATGCTAGTGTGTATTTGTACAAAGACAACACCACGGCACGCTGAATAGTAGCCCAAGTCCCAGTCTCCTTATTTCTCATTGATCCCAACGCTGGAGTGGGGTCTTGATTGCCAGCCCGCCAGCCAGCGAGCATACAAATGAATCTATCACCATTCACATCTATTCATACCCTCAATCCTTCGTGGAATGCCCCCTCGCTCGGTTTGTGTAATGAACACGTACACTCCAGGGTATTGTTTAAATTGTCGTGTGGAGGTTCGGATACAAAAGCTAACCACGGTGCGTTGAATTATCTTGTCGCAGATTTCTCGTAAGAATTAAAGTTTGAATATTCACGAGGCCCCACCGGGCTCCTCTATTGTGCAACTCGCTGTCTTGAACATTCCTATGGTTGCAGCTGAATTCGCTCATTGTCTGCTGCTGATAAGACATTTGCCAAAGATGTGTCATGTAAAGATGAAATTCTTTAGTGTTGGTTTACAGGCCTTTTTTTAACTATCCACCAACTTTGGCAACAAATGAATGTTGATGATGGCCTACCTCTGCCCTCTGCTGCAAGACACTGTGTGAAACCCTGAGTGTGTAATGTTTGCAAATCACAAGTTAAGGCATTTTGTTAATTAATGTTACGCATCATCACAATTAATTCCTGAGGCTTGTAATTGAAATCCTGGTGGCTTAAACATCCCAGCTCCCAGCATTTGTAGCAAGATGTCACCGCTCTCCTCTCTTCACTCATCTCTGTCCTGTCCTGCCTGACACCATTAAAGTCCAGACAGCACGTCTCACTTCAATGAGATCGTGTGTGTATAACAAGCATTTCTGTCTCACAACCTTTGTCACATTCTCTTCACATCCCATCCTCACTCTCTGCCGGTGCTCCAGAGTCGGCCTGGAGAAATCCCATAAAACACCAGAGGGGATTTTGCGATGAGATGTGGTTGCACTTAAGAAGGAAGGAGCTTATTTTGTACTGTTGTGGTGTAAACACAACGCTGACATGGTGATGTGGTTTAGGGGAATGTGCACTGTTGTGACCGATGCTGCAGCCATATGAGCGTTTTAAGGCCTCACTGCAGTCTATTGTTCGCTGCCAGACAAAGAGGTGTGTGTGTGTGTGTGTAGTGTGTCTTTGTGTATGACAGAGTGAGTACCTCATGTCTCAGAAGGGCTCTCCATACACCCAGTGTGGTACACGCACGAGAAAGTGTACATGTCTGTGTGATGACTGTATCAGTCAGTACCAGCTTGTTAGCACAGGTCATCAGTGAGGGAGCTCTTGTTGTCACGGTGTCAGACCCTCCAGCAGACCACCCCAGATGAAAGAAAGGGATTCACATAGACACACATTTAGAGACAGTGTGACTCACCCTTCAGCGATAGCAGAGACATTCTGCGTAGCTTTAACTGGACTGGCCTTTCATATGGATATGAGTGTAAAAAAAAAAAGAAGGAAAAAGCAACATTTAATTGGACTGCTCCCCCCGCCAGCTCAGCCAACAAAGTTTAAAGGCAAGAAAATTAATAGATCTCACTAGGACAAAGAAGTTGTTACAATGTGTGTAAGTTGCCTTTGAGTGGAGGCTGCCACATGGAACAAAGTGTTCAAAACTTTCATGGATATGTTAAGACATTGTACAATAAGTGTTTTGTTTCTGAAGGCTCTCATCAGAGTTAAAGATAAAACACAAAGGGGGACGCGAGGGAACGTGGAAGAAATAAAAGGAGGACTAGAAGAGGAGGGGTCTCCAAGGCTGAGTCAGAGCAAAGGAAAGTCCAGCGGTACATCAAAGTTGTGCACACACACACAGCCCCTCTGTCCCCCCACGACAAGACACGTTTCTATGACCGTCCTTGTGCCTCTTTGTGTGCGGATACTTTCTCCCTTCGTGTGTGTGTCTTTTATCTACCTGACACCCCCCTTCCGGGCTTAGGTCGCCATTGTTGCTGAGATCACTTGAGCACGTGCAGCAGTTGTGTGGCAATACAGTGATAATCCTCCCGATGAAACCTGATGTTTTCACCCTGTGGGCAAAAACGCTGCAGCTCGTCTTAATGACGACCTCTGACTGCAGAATAGCTGTTTAGATTTTGTGGTTTCTATTCTACCTGTGATGTTTTTGTGCCTCTGCACCCGCAACAGCCAGAGACGGAGGCTTTATTTTTTCATGTTTCATGTTTTCCAACCGTGAGCTCAATCTTCAGATTTTGCACAAACATTCACTCGGACTCAAGGATGAGCTGATTAGACTTTGTCGGCCAAATTCTTCAAAATGTCACTGTGACCTCACATAACACGGTCAAGGCCGCGACCCACGGATCCACACGCTGACACAATTTACACAAATATCTAATGGGATAAAATGATGAAGTGATGACATTTTCTGTCCAGATGGTGAAAGGTCAATTGCACTGTGACATCATAATGTTCTGCAAAAACACTTCTGGCCATTATTCAATGCAGTAACTCAGGAAGCAGAGATTGTGACCGTATTTCCTGCATCTTGGCACAGGCGCACGACAGTGAGGCGTCATTCTAGTTGTCTTTTCAATCAGGAAATCCACTGATATTTAAAACATATAAGGCCAGAGTTGCTCCAAAACAGACAAAGGCATTGTTGCAGTTTCAATGGCCCAGTCCCCTTTTGGAATAACTAACACTCATTGGTATTTTTAAGTCATCTGTGCGGCTCCTCGCCTCTTTGTTAGCCCTGGTTGTGTCTGCGCACAGTCACATTTTAGATTTAAGGGCTAATTTTCCCACATGACAAGAAGCTGTTTGAAACGGATTCCACAGATGTTAAAAGTTGCTGGAGCTAGATAATCAGAGGAGAGTACACATGAAGCTTAACTTTGGTTTTCTCTTTGCTTTTATAATTATTTCACTCTATCAAACAGAGAAATCCTTAAAAAGTTGAACATATGCATCCACAGTCGGTATTACTGTCAGCAATGCAAAACTAACTGCATTAAACTGTATCATTTTTCACTTCACTTCATTAAAATGAAAATTGATGAGCTATTTCTTCAAAACCAGAAAACAGCTTTTCTCTCTTTGTGCCTGCAGCAGAGAGGAGTCTTTTTGTCTTTAGTCATTTACATAATAACTTGAGCCACAGGCAATGTGTTCCTAATGTAAACACAAAGAAATTAGATTGAGAGAAAACACGCTTTGGGCCACTGAGCCATGCAGGAATATATGAGCATGCACAACGAGTGTAAATAATGATGTTGGTTATTGAGTGACAGCTACAGTATATAAATAACAACAGGGGATAACGTGTGCAGTGTATATCTTCATGTGGACTACACATGTCAGTGCCCGTCTGTACTTTTTCAGTTTAAATGTTTACTGGTGTGAAACTGTGCCAAAAGTCTTCCACTTGTTTTCCAACCCCACACCACACTCCAAATCATCAACATCACTCCTTAAAGCTTTGCTCTATTGTGTCAAAACCGGGAAGTTTTCTGCTGGCACTGACTGACTGAGCATTTCTCATGCTCAATACAATCAGGTGGGGGGAGGGGGCAAACGAGTGACGGGAAGAAATGGGGCGCATCAAAAGATCTGTGGCGAAAGAGGAGTGAATGAACCGGCTCTGTGTGAGTGTGAGTGTGTGTGTGGAGGTGGACTCGCTGTCTGGTCACATGTGTGGGTGTAGGATTGTAGTCGTGTAGTCATGTGTGGACAGCTGATGATAGATGCTACATTGAGGTCACACGGACGTTTCGGCTCTCTAGATTGCGTGCGATCATGGAGAGAGAAGTATCTGACTGCAAAATCTTGATCAGACGACTTGTTCCCTACTTCCTGACAAATTTTGCCTCAAAACTTGCAGTCAGCCATCCAGCCAGCTGCGACACACTGTGTGCAGAGGCATGTCGAATACTTATCTAGGCAGGCTGACATTGTGTCAAGAGTTTATTGCGTGTTTATCTAGGGAAACTACTGTGAGTACTAACTGTTCATTCATATTATGGCTCTTGTGCAAAATGATGCAAATTAGAGTTTAGATAAGCATTTCAGGGAAGAGGCCATATTCGTTTCAGGCAACGATAACTTGGACAGGAAACCAGCCACCGGGTTCATGGATTTCCTCATGTCTCCATCTAAAAAGAAGAGAAAATGTAAATGAAATGGGTTTAAAAAAAAAGAAACAGTGGACAGAACTTAATCTAATCTAGTCCCTTGAATCAGTTGTTGGAGGAGTGAAACCTGTGAATGAGGCTTTTAATGCGATTAAAGGGTTTTAGAGCTGGCATACTTTGACACAGTCTGCCTTCCCACACTACAGCAATTACTGTAGTAATGTTAATGATAGTCCGTGTACAGCTGAGCTCTATTTGGGTTCAAATGAGGCTGTGTGTTAAATTTAATTTGAATGTTACCTGCAATTATGCCTGCAAAAAAATCAGAACGGTCTTCATCCAAAGAAAACACTGGCCTGTTATTGCAGCTCTTTTTTTTTGAGGTGGGGAATGGAGTTGTTTTTGTAGACAGTGCCAGTTGCCTGCACAGTGCACACAGACTAAACTTTGGACAAAAAGAAGAGACCCCTGTTTGGCAAAGGGCTAAAAGTTTAAATAAATAGAGCTAGACGATGTGGGCCAAGGTTGAGCGTTGGGTGGCTTCATATCTAACATGGTTGGGTGCAGGGAGGAGGTGGGGGCGGGGCGGGGTGGGGCGGGGTTGCAACAGCTGTGCTCTCCTCACCTGTAAAAACTAGAGGGCCAGATATCAACAGCAGCCAGACTAAAGAGAGATGTGGCACCGCAGCATAAATGAAAAAAACAGCAGAAAGTAACTGCTGCCAGTTAAAACTCAAAAAGTGCAGACATCCAGACCAGTGCTTGTTTCTCAACAACTTGGACCGCACAGTCGCCTGGAGATCAAAGAAATACGATTATTATTACATTGCCATGGCTGCCTTGACTGTCTGCACTTTCCACACTTGGCTCTGCTGCTTTTTTTTTCTCTTTCTTTTGCATCAGTTGAATCGTAAATGTGTTGTTACCAGAACAAAGCTTGGCAGGCTGTGAATACCAAGGTGTCGTTTACACTCAAAACTATGGAGGGAAAATGAATGCAGCCTGATGTGAAAAGTTCATCAATGGTTTCAGTGTATTAGTCATCACCTCAAGAAGGTGTCTGTGTGCGTTGTCTGGAGATTGCTGACATCCAGACTAGTCTTTTTTATCTCTACTTAGTATGAGTGAGACGGTTGTTTTCTTACACCTCAGAAGAAGCTGTGGCTGTGTTTGTTGAGCCGTCGGCTGTGTATGGAGTTGTTGGGGGGGATATGTAGGATGAGCAAAAGTTTGACCTGGCCCAGTTCGAAATTTTTGCTGCAGTTTTATAATCAGAAATAGCAAGACATGTATGAAATAGATAAAACAGGCCTGAATGAAAAGTCATGAAAGTACAAGAAACAGAAACTCTGGTCTAATTCCTGACGTGGTTACAGTCCAGTCCAAATGTTGAAATGGAGAGAAATTTGGTGGGCTTGTATGGTTTTTGTCTGGTTTTGTCATTTTTGCTGGACTGAATTTACTTACATTTTCATACAATCGTATTTCTTCTCATAAAAGAATTCAATTGCAAGCAGACATGTCATTTTTCCAGTTGTCATGTTCTTCCAACTTGTTGAATTTGTATTTTATGTCTGAATCTGTTGTAACTTAGGAACATTAACTTTCAATATCTACATTTCCCCCCCATTATTTTCACTTGCAGGTTTTTCGGTGATGAAATATTTCTATAGAGATACGTAAAGCAGCCATTTTACATATTATTCTGTCTCTCAGTCTGTGTGATTTTACACTGGCTAACTGCAGGAATCCTGTCAGCACATCTGGCCACTCTCGCACCATGGCCACAGGGCCTCAGAGAACACGTGTAGAGGTGTGTGTGTCTGTGTGTCTTTGTGTCTGTGTGTGTGTGTGTACTTTTGCCCACATGGCCCTCTCCACTGGATGGGATTGTGCACATGTGTCAACATGCCAGTGCTCAGTCATGGTAGCTGTAGGTCAAAGCTGTGACCCCCCCCACACCACACACACACACACACACACACACACACACACACACACACACACAATTTGATGCATGTAGACAAGAGAAAGAGCCAGCTCAGTAATTAGCATTGGCTCTTTATCCCAGCCAGATCTCACAAAGCTGATTTGGTCCCCGGTCAGTAGATTATAAAATATCTCTTGATTGGTATAGATAATTCTGATTTCTTTTATGCCCATCATGCAGTCGTTTTCTAGTTTGTCATCTTTGCTATCTTGTATTTTGGATGCTGTTTGGTGGCTGAATAACTTGCATTCCAGCCGCTCAGTCCAACGCCACGATGAGCAGAAAGCATCCTTTTCCTCATACCAGCGGTATCTATTTTTGTCATGGAAAGGTACTGCCTCATTGCCATGCCTTAGTGAGCTTTTGTGACTCTGGAGACTGACCATCACAGTCATTAAGAGTGAGTTTGAGTGTGGTCTTTTATTCCAAGGCTTTCCCTACCTTTGTGCTTGGCACAAGAGAGTGGCCTGAGGCTGTGCAGCGACAGAGCTGCTTAAGTGAAAGGGATCTCCATGATGCAACAAGCCTATGTGCTGCCCACTGCTCCTTGAAAGACAGCAGCTTTCTTTTTTTTTTTAAAAACATCTAGTTTTTTTTCCTCCCTCTTGTGTTTTTGTTTTCTTTGTTACATCTCCACCCTTCTGTGCTTTCCCTTTTCCTGAGGACAGTGAGCAATTCCTGTCAGACAGACTTCAACAAACAAGCAACCCATCCATCCAATCGTCTAGTGCTGAATTCAGGAATGCTGTTTTAGGTATCTGCTTAGACTGATCCTCATTCTTTTCACATTAAGGCCCAGGCATGACTCAGTTGTCAAGGGCAAGGGAGAAAAAAACAACCGCTGCACAGACAGTGGGGAGTCAGCCTGACAGTAAGAAAGACAGACAAGCATGGAGAAGGGAGGAAGGAGGGAAGAGTGGGCAGGTTCGGTCCACCTCCATCCAGTGGTCTGGCTCCTATCCCCCTGTTGCAGTCTGCGCCAGCGGAAATCGGGAATTTTTCTGGGGAAGAGGGGAAACCCGTGCAAGCAGAGGTGCCACGAGCAAATGTCACAGACAGTAAGAGACAAAAAGCCTTTTATTAGGGCTTTTTTGTAAGATTTACAGTAGATACTTTGATGACACACGTGTAGGCAACAGCGTGGGGAAACTGCACCGCCGTTTGAACATATACTTCCACTCAATCAAACGAGGTGTTTAAGGCCTAGCCAGTGTAGGAAATGTGCCCCTTGTCTCTACATGGGAAAGATTTCCCTGCCATAAAAGCCTTTTAGGTAGTGTGTGTGTGTGGGCTTCTCTATAAAACCTGTGTGTGGCCTTTTCACTGCGTGTCTTCACACAATGCCAGCCACAGTTAACGTGTGATGGAGATGCCAGGAGAGGGACAGAGCAGCAGCAGCCATGTCCGACAGGGAGCTGCCTCTCTTTGTGCCTCCGACTGTGAAGACACTGCGAACCAGCTTGGATGATGCTGTAAATCATGTCAGCTGGCACACACACACACACACACACACACACACATATGCAAAAAAAGGGACAAACATGTGCATGACTGAGCACAAACGCACAAATCCACACCCATTCTGAACATGCAGCTAGATACAAGCATGCACACACGGTCACACGCACACTAAGTCCCATTACATCCACTTTACACTTATGTGTGTTTGTGAACTGAGTCATTTTATGGTACCTGCACCACAGCAGTCTTTCGCTTTAACTGTAACAAAGCATATCCTCGTAGCAGATGCATTAATGATTGCTCGTTCTTCTGCGTCACAAATCACAGCTGACACACATGTTCAGTTCTTCTCTCTGTTCCAGCGGCTCCGGAGGGGAGGTCCTGCGTTTTAATTAAACTTGAGGGGGATGTTGTGTTTGGCAAAACTATATTGGTGTTTGTGTTTCCTAAGTCCCTGCTCTCATTTTGGTTTACGACCCCGGCTTTGAACTGAGTCCTCGCTCCCCCACAATGAAGTTTCCAGACAGTGTGGGACAAGGAGCGTCTGTGTTGGGGTGTTTGTCCTCTGATTTGCTCCTTGCTTTTTGATGAACGTTTGATGAATTTACTTGAGCATATTTAAAACCTCAAGTCAGCCAGGTCCCTATTTTTTGGTTTTGTGTGGTCACAACTTGTCAAATAAGATGGTAGACAGTGCAAGTCGCTTAAATATTTTTGTAGTGTTGACTGTGCAAATTTCCTGAAGGATGCAACTGATTTGCAGTTCTTCATTTTGGTAAAAATGAACAATACACACAGCTGCTCTCAATTCAGAAAGGCCTCGACAGTCCTTCAGTTGTGACTGCTCTCAAAACTCTCAAAAACTCCAGTGGCTGAGTTGAAATTGACCTCATCCTGCATCTAAATAAGCCCTGAGATGCAGGCTCTGGAAATTGTACGCTAGATGTGATGAATATAGCCAGTCCTTCAGGGACAAACAAACAACTTCCTAAGCCGCCACCACCACTACAGCCACTCCTCAGCAGCATGAACCTTCAAAGAGAGAAATCAAGCTTGAAATACTCAAGTCGAGTGCATTATTTCTCTCCAGGCTTGAAAGCAGAATGAGTCCCAATGACCTTGAATTTCAGAACAGTGTGAGGGTTTCCTCTTTGTTTATGTGTTTGCTTGTCTTCTGACATAAGGATAA
Source organism: Trachurus trachurus (assembly GCF_905171665.1). NCBI lineage: Eukaryota > Metazoa > Chordata > Actinopteri > Carangiformes > Carangidae > Trachurus > Trachurus trachurus. The sequence continues at coordinate 17,754,156 of NC_139904.1, read as the reverse complement.
AGGGCAGAGCTAGTTTAGGACAGGACAGCTATGTAGATAAAGACAGCTCTTTATCTACACAACAGAATTTTACCTTATTTTGGAGCATTTCACCTTTTTTATTCCCATAAGAAATTGTTTGTATAGTGGTTTAGTGTTATGTCAAATAGAAAAGTTGTGATTCTTAATCTTTTCAGGATTACAGGAAAGGACTAGTTCAGTATTTTGGAAACATGCTACTACTCTCTTATCTTTCTGTTCAATACCTATGGCCACAGCTAGCAGTAGATTGCAGCAAATTGAACACCATCGGACAGAGCCAGTTTAGCTGTTTCCAGTCTTAATGCTAAACTAAACTTCCTGGTTGGTAACTTCACATTGAATAGACAAACATGGGACTGAAATGCATTTTCCAAATTAAGGAACCAGCCTTTTGCTACCAGCCCCCTCAAAGCCTGTTTTTAGAGTCTCCATTTTACATCAAGAAGGCCACTCACCCATTTTATCATATGCAGCCATGCAGTCATCCTGACAGACGAGAGAGCAATAAGCCCTGTAGATGAGTTTTATCACTGTGGCAATTTACTCTGCCCACCTCCATGAAACTCTGCTGCTTATGTTCTGCAGGATTGAGTGTAATTTTGAGAAATATAGTAAGTCATTAGCTGACTGTTGCACGACACATTGAGAAGTCAACAACCACAACAAATACCTACTGTAACGCATAAAACATCATAAGGTTACGATAACTACCAGTGAAGGAATGTTTTTTCCTCCCTCAGCCAGACAATACTGAGACTGGTTGAATAAGAGAATGCAGTGGAAAATTCCCAGGCCAAGTTTAGAACCGAGCCACGAGCAAAGTGAGGAAAGAGGGTGAAGATTTGGGGTTAGAGAGAGCGGGGAATATGGACGCTGGGTGGGTGTTAGTGGGTTTTGGGAGGGAGGAGTCGCTGGTTTGTGCAGAGACGGCTCGCTGTGGGACTGCTCGCTGCAGTTCCTGTTTAATTACAGCTCTGCTGAAGGACAAGGCCAGGCACGCTCTGCCTGTGCATCTGAAAACTCACACTAATTCACATATGAGCCAGGGATTTGTGTCCTTTGAGGAAATCACCTCTTCAGGTTTGTTTGAATACAATGTCAGACCAGAACAAAATGCTGGATCTCTTTTGGGTTGGCTTACTCTTTTTTGGAGGGGGGGGTTTGTTGTCCATTCACCCACCATCTTCCCCACAGTTTGAAATTCTTTAAGTACTGTTTTCTTCCTTGTTTTTCACTGGAAGTCACATTTAAAAAAAGTTTTGAATCACAAACCGCTCACTCGAGTTGTTATCTTCTAAACAATCGCCCTACGTCCACTTTGTTTTTCTGGCCTCTGACGCAACATGTCGCTTTAAGGCATAAGCAAGTTTTGCCCTGAGAGCTAGCTGAGTAGCACTGCATTAACCTAGCATTGCCTCTGCACAGGGTTATTTTGGGAGTCCATAATTACAAAGGAGGGACTGACTTTGCTTCTCGACAGCTCATCTGCAGCAAACACACTCACCACTGGCGAGGTTCAGAGCCACCCAGCTCACTGTAGGTTGGTGTCTTGGCTACACAAACAAAGCTCATACTCACTGCTGGTTAACCGTCAATAATAAATCCATCAGCCCGCCTAGTGTATACTTAAAGAAAGGCACTTAACCTCCTGATTTGAAATGAGTGGAGTTTGTTGGTCATATACCGCTGCTGGCAGCGCACATTGCTATAAATACTATACATCGCAAATGCACACAAATGCACTCCTTGTCCCCCTGAAACCAATCAGATGTGGTCGGCCTCGCAGCATGTGAAGTCATTTATTTTCCCCATTTGATGACCCTGCTCAGAAGTTCACTGTCCCCCAGGCAAGAACCATCCATAACTAAATCCACTGAGCTTGAAAGCCTGTGCAAACATGGCTGCTATAGGCTGTGTGTGTGTGTGTGTATGAACATTTGATTGTGTCCTTCTGTCTGCATGTTTTTTATTGTGTATCACTACTTTTTTTTGTACCACGTGTGTTCAACATATGGACTGAAACGACAACATGCAGTTTTTCCATGTTCACAATGAGCAGATGATCATGCCTCTAGCATTAAAGAGGAATGTTTATGTGTCACAACCCGTTAAGCAGATGCTGGATGTTTTTTCTTTGAAATGGTCTGATCTGGTCTGCTGAGAGGGAGTTGACTGTTTCTTTAAGGTTGTTTACTCTTCTGGTATCCCCTTGTGGTCCAAGCCACACTGACTAAATCTGAGGCCATTTTGTTGTTTCTGGGTTTTTTTAAGCCAAAAAAAAGGAATGTCAGAGTTATTTATCATATTTTCTGAATTGGATTGAATTCTGAATTTTTTATTCTATTATTTTTTACTACCTTCAAATGGTAGTTAAGTGTATTAGTGTATTATGATGCACTTGATTTGTGAGGACTAATGCAGCGTGTGTGTGGGTGTTGTGTGCTCGAGGAATTAAAAGAACAATTACAGCCAGTAGTATAGCCATATATAGGTCATGAGGCTAAAACAATGAGACAAGCTGTCGTGCCCCTCACCACTCTGACTATTCTTCAGCCATAAGATGTACTGCTTTGATTGGCTAGAACAAAACCAGAAGTGTTTATGATTGGCTAGAACAAATCAGCAGACCAGGCAGTGAGTCTGAGAGTAGCCACTGCAAACTTCATTTAACATCAATCTGGAACAAAGTGGATCCAAAGCACGTGTCTTATTTGTGGTTTGTTTGTGGTGTGATTTCTTGATCTTGGAAGTTTTTCTGCAGTTTTCATTTAGTCACTGCATATTTGACTTGTGTTTTACTTTGCTGTACTAAAAAGAAAAGAGTTGGTCTGTCTTCAGTGATCAGCTGAATGATTCAGAGTTACACTTTGTAGCTTTTGAGCAACTTTTTTTATGCATCTGTGATTCAGGATTCACTGTGTTAATGCCAAAGGAAATTGGGCAAGAGCTCTTTGATGTCCAATCTGCAACAGAGTGTCTCCTCACTGTGTCCTCATATACAGTAAATCCTCTTAAGAAGAGGGGTGAGGAGGCCTCAAAGTGAGTAATTCTGATTTTATTACAAAAACACCCCCTATTGCATACCTTTTAGTCATAGTCACAAAAAGGTGGACTTGTCTGGTTCACTCTCTGTCAATGAGCCCATTTTAAACGGGACGGTGCACTGGTGCATTCATCAAAGAACCGTCCTGAAAAACATTTGTACTTGAATCTCTACTGTTTGGTAAAATATGCTGTTTTACAAACTCCTGAGCTGACTCACAAATGTCTGGCAGAAATAGACAGACACACACCGTGAGAAGACACTGCCCCTTCTCCCTCCCCCCCACCCCTATCCCACTTCAGCTCCACCACCACCTCCCCCGAGTCGGCGGTTGAATCAGGCCAGCTCAGCAGTTCAGGATGGGAGAGGAAGGAAAAGAATGGAGGAGGGGAGGAATGAGCCCTGACTCTTGTGCTGATATGAATTGTGTCCCAGAGACTCGCAGAAACAATGGACACTGACAGCTCATGTGGAAATTCTCCCACAGATAGTTTTGATACGCTCTGTGTGTGTGTGTGTGTGTGTGTGTGTGTGTGTGTGTGTGTGTGTGTGTGTGTGTGTGTGTGTGTGTGTGTGTGTGTGTGTGTGTGTGTGTGTGTGTGTGTGTGTGTGTGTGTGTGTGTGTGTGTGTGTGTGTGTGTGTGTGTGTGTGTGTGTGTGTGTGTGTGTGTGTGTGTGTGTGTGTGTGTGTGTGTGTGTGTGTGTGTGTGTGTGTGTGTGTGTGTGTGTGTGTGTGTGTGTGTGTGTGTGTGAGAGAGGGAGTAGAGGGAGAGGGAGCAATGATATGGCTGCAGAGACTCGATGAAGTTAAACCACAAATGGAGTCAGTGGAGCAAAGCAGGAGCAGGAAGAAGCAAGGATCTGTGTCACCACACACAGGAAGTGTTCTGTTATGCTGTGTGGTTGTGTAAGAGAGGGTGTTGGTGTGTTCAGGTGCAGGGGAGGATGAGGCCTGTCCGAGCTTGCAGAGGATTTGCCCGATCTCATCCGAAGAATCAGGGTTTGGGGGGGGGGGGGGTGTTTGGGGTCCTCACCTGGACGGAAAGGGGTTTTTCATTGACCCCTGTCCAAGACTGAATAGAGATCAGAGGGGGGGGGGGGGGGGGGGGGCGCTCTAGCAGCAGGGTCCAACACATACCAGTGGAAATGTTATGCTGGATCCTTCTTCAAAGAATTGAACATGCTCAACTGGAACCAACACCTAAAGTGGACAAGAGGCCCGTATACAGCCAATACTATCACATGATGTTGCAAAACAATGCATGTTTGAGTGTCGGAGCTTCTCAGAAGACATGGTGTGTGTGTGTGTATTTGTCTTTGTCTGCTTGGATAAGGATTAAAAATTATCTCATTCGCATTCAGAGACAACATTTTTTCTGGCCACTTATAAATCGAGTTGTATCGTGAGGGATTATTTTTCTTGCCCATGGTGTGAATGAGCTGAATGTCTCCAGAGGCAGCTTCATAACAAAGGATCACTTTTCCTGTGGGCTGATGTAAGACCTTCACAGCAAGACCTCTTCTGTGAAGACACACACAGTCTCTCCCCCCACCCCTCCCCAAACCGTCCGTTTACCACAAGCGAAATTGAAATTGGCTCTCAGGCGGCACAATGACTTTGTTTCTCTTTTCACCTGTTTACAGAAGGAAATTTGTCCGTTTGTCGAGTCCACATCTGTCTGCTCCCTTGATTGTCTCATTTCCTCACCTGTCTGCTTGAATGTCGCATCCTCCAGCAGTTCTTAATCTGCTTGCAACGTATGTGTGTGTGTGTGTGTGTGTGTGTGTCTGTGCGTGAGAGAGAGAGAGAGAGAGAGAGCCAGATAGACCATAATCCTCCTAGTCTGCTTGTTGTCTGTCACCTGCAGCCGATAAAAGGCTCGAAAGTGACTCCAGTTCATGTCGGTGCCAAAGAGATTCAGGAGGACAAAGGGTGCAAACAAGGGCAGTAGTGGAGGAAATGAGACCCGACCGAGGACCCATCTGTATCTGGTCACATAATAGCGTGGTCATCTTTTACTGCTACAGGTCCCAGGTGTGTGGACTGGTACGGTCTGAGCATTAGCTCCAGTGAGATGTCAAAATGAACTCACTAGAAATGTTTTAGTCTTTTGGAAATCAGCACCCTGTGAGTTTTGCACTCTACTTAGCTGCTTTTGGTGCACGTGAAAATAGGTTGTCCATCGTTTTTATAAATTACCTTTTGAAGTACATAAATAAGTTGCTATGACTTTTCTATAAAGGTAATATTCTCTGCCCTATTGATTGCATGTAATGCTTTTGTCCCTTTGTGTCTGTTTGGGGCCAATTAAATGCTGGTTTATTAAAATCTGTTCTCTCTCCCTTTCAAGAATGAAAATGTGTGTGTTTTCCACTCTTTCTTTTCAGACCAGACCTCTAGATAGCACAATGGTTTTTAGAAATGGATGCGCTGTGACACTGTACACAGTGTAGTATTTAGATGTGTCAGTTTCCAAACAGAGATGATATTATGGTCATGTTACAGCTAAAGGGCCAGACATGTTATTGCAGGTTTCAGTGGTTTATACATCATGGTGATAGTGGTAGTGAAGTAATGTTTCAGTCCATCCAGTCATCCAGAGCAACAACCGCTGCATCCTCTTTACATGCCGGTTTATTATTTTTAGCTCTCCCTAATTCTCCCATCCTGTTTGCTGCCATTTAAATATCATGATTAATTTCGACACTACTACAGCATTACGTGGGTTTATTGATTTTCCTATAAATGTATCTCAACAAGCTACTGCAAATGAACCATGTTCCCTCTCCTTCACTCCTGAAGCAGGCCGGCATGAATCATATTCACACAGGACTTATAAATTCAGCTCTCTTCATTAAACAATGCGAAGAGAATCCAACAGAGGGCAAATCTTTTCATCCTGGGGCTCATTAAACACTATTTGATGGTCGGAGCGGTTGAGGGCTGCTAAGCTCACGTTCTGGTTTGTGATTGTTGGAGAGGAGCGGAGGATTTATACAGCCATTGTTGTTATGTGATGTTGTTATCTGAATGTCTTTCTCATAGTAGAGAGCTGGCTGTGTACGAGACAGGAGGAATGCTGGAAGAGAAGCAGTCTACACAAGGATGAATTATCTCATGTTCCCCTCTAGTTGTGGGGTCATTCTGTCTGTGTTGTCCCTCGGTCTGTCCTCTCTCACACACACACACACACCGTCCTAATCGCTCACATGTACTCTTCTCACACAAACAGAAGGCCAGACAGGTGGCAAGGACTTGAGTCCAAGTCTGCTGCTGTGACTTGTGTCGCCACTACGCTGCCAGAATCTGTTTCCCCCCTTTTGCCAGAATGGCTGTGAAATGTATCATTGGTCATATGGTCGCAAGGACTTGTGCAGCGGTTTTTTTTTTGGTTTTTTTTTACGGTTACGCTTGAATCCGACTCTTCGTTGTTCTCTTTGAAATGAGAAAATCTGCCCCCGTGTTTATTACTCAGTATATCTTTTGTGAAGAAAGGGGGTCCAAGATTTCCATTAACTTTGTATTCCACAGTGACATTTATTTATATCTTTGCATGGGTAGTGAGCAGCGGAGGCAGCCCGGGTACCTGTGGGCCAGATGGCAGCGGAGACTTTGTGGAACTTAAATCAACAGCATGTGTTTTCTTGGTTGGAAACATCAGCAGAGAGGCAGCTGGATTAAAACTAGAAGCAGCAGCCGCAGCAGCAGCAGCAGCAGCAGCAGTAGTAGAGGGAGGAGGTGGAGGCAGGAAGGTTTGAACCCCCACCGGCACTTTTTTCTTGGGGAGGGGAGGGAGGGGTGGTGGGGTGCAGTTGATGGAGTGTAGATTGTTCCTTTTGAGGAATGCAAGACCTGTCTACTCCATCGCTCTCCTCTTCCTCACTCTTTGATGTTTCACCCGCTCCCTCCTCTGCTGCATGTCAGCCCCCAACACACACACACACACACACACACACAGGTTAATCTCCTTATGTACGCACATGCACTCTTCTACTCCCTTCTTCTTTAAATACTCCTCTCTCAGTCTTAACCTCTGTTCCCCTTGTGATTTGGGCCAAGCATCTGCATGTGGGTGAATAAAAGTTGCTGGAGCTGTGTGGGGTCCAGTGTGTGTTTGTGTGTGTGTGTGTGTGTCTGTGTGTGTTATGGGGGGTGGGGTGATACCTGTAGCGAATCCTAAACCTGTGCTGTGTGACTCCCCACCCAACCCCACCACCACACAGACCGAGCCAGCACGGAGCAGACGAGGCAGCTCCATTTAACTTGTCCCAGATGTGCAGCTCGGCCTCTGTGTGCCGCAGTAACTGCTAGTGAAATGAGTGCAGGGAGTGCACGCAAAGTGATACCCAGCCCATGTACAGTATGTATGCTTGAGCTTTGCCTCATTTCCCTGTACAGTTTTTATAATCCACATCCTTTTTCTTTTTGTTAAAGCCACGGCACCAATTACAAATCAAGGCTTTAAGCCCTTTTTTTTTCTACCATACTCCTCAGTTGACTTAAAAGTAAAAGCAGTTGTGCTTGTGTTCATTCCTATGCAGGATGCACTGTGGTGTTAGAAATATTTAGATTATGAATAATTCTTATTTAGTTAAGATGTTATGAAGTTAACTTTTAAGATACAAAAGTCTCTCTGCTCAAGTGCACAACTTGACTAAATGTACTTTGTGACTTTTCAGCCCTGCTCCTCTGATCTTTTCTTTTTTGCCTACTATAACAGAGCATGCACAAGATCACAGATATTTCCACTAAGTTCCTACTCAGACCTTCAGAGCAGCTGTCGATTTATAACCACGCACGTTTATCAAGCTTCTCCAAATTTCCACCCGGGCGCTGCCTCAACCATCCCTAAAAGAATGCGAAATATGTTTGCATGTTTAAAAAAAAAAGGTTCTTCTTTATTCTGTCTGGATTCTTTTTCCATGTTAGTGTTAGCTGAACGTCTTGGCAGCAGTCGGCCCCTAAACACACAGATAGACTTCCCGGCTGTCTCCAACCGGGAAGGAGAGGAGACGTCCAAGAATACTGATTGTTTTGGTTCATTCAATACATTTCTATGCATGCGTCTCATTGGAAGGGGGCTCCACATGCATTTTATTTTGACAAAGGTGAAAACTTGACCTGGCAACTGCAAGTGGAACAGCATTAGAAGAGAAATGCCTTTTTCTTTTCTTTTCTTCAGCATTCGCTGCAGTTCTGTTACATGGGAAAGAGATGGAGAAAAGTGCTGTTCAGCTCATTTTTCTGTATTTGGATTTGTTGTATGAAACCACTGGAGAGTCATCATGAAACCCAGCTATTTCTGAACCCCACGCTATGAGGAGAAGGCAACACAAAAGCGCTCTGCATTTCATTAAATCATGTCTTTTCTAATGCAAACACAACCAAAAAATGCAAAAATGTCAGTCAAGGGTAAAGAAAATGTTTGAGTGGACACGTATGCCTACTGTACAGCATTGTCCTGGGCTGCCTCGCTTCGTCCTGCGCGTCCTGCGCGTCCTGCTCTGTCATGTGCTGTTTCATCCCGTTCTACTTTATGCTACGTATATTCCTGGTGGGTTTTGAAAGTGAGGAGCCTCCATCTGTGTGTGCGTGTGCATTTGTCAATCTGTGGGGCCCAGGAATGAAGCCTACTGCTACAGCATCCAGTGACCTAATGCAAAAGGCAGCAGGGTCGAGCACTATTCACTGTTCTCTCTCTCTCTCTCTCCCTCTCTCTCTGTACCTCGTCTCTCTCCAGTGATTATGGTCTGTCCTGTCACTAAGCACTTTGTCACGCTTGGCCAAAGACCATGATGGGGGCTGGGAGCGTGTGTGGGAGGGGGGTTGTTGGGGTGCAGGAATGTCACTTGCATAGATGGGCTGTAGCTGGATATTTTGTAGACATAGCAACAGGCCAGAGGTTGTAGGCTGTAGTTTCAACGTACAGTAGTGAATGTATAGATGAAGGAGGATGGTGAAAACTCCAACATCTCTCAGCCAATCATCTTTGTGAGTAGGTTTTTCCGTGAGTTATTAACATGAGAAGTCAGGAAACCTCAAATTAATTATTAATCTTAATGCTTGAACATATGGTTTCATGTCTGCATGCTAAGTGTGTAGCAGCCACTTCAGTTTCCTGTTGTTAAGCTGAAAGTTAAAAATCCAAAATTTGGAGGTTGCATAGTTTCTCTCTACTCTGTGCTGATGGGCGCTGCAGATGCAAAGTCTAGTATGTGATATAATCAGAATTTCATGCATGCTTCTTTGCTTCATATATCTCAATACCCGACTGTAATGTGGAGTTCTTTGCATAGTGTGCTGTCACCCTAGTAGTCACTGGTTCTTGTGAAGCAGTCTGAAAGGATTGTGTGTTTGTGACGTTCCTCAGCTGGACTGCCAGTGTCTGGGTCAGATCACTGAGTAAAAATATCATTACCAGAGGGGTCACAGCCCTGAGGGGCCACTGCTTAAGCTGTTAGCAGGGTGTTGATGCTGTTGCCTCTTCCCCAAGTCTCACTGCACTTAATAACAAGGCTTTTCACAGATGAAGACAGTAATAGACAATTGACAATATAGCCTTTGAATGGCAATCAAATAAACCAGTGTATTTCCTTTAGTCAGAACTTTTAAAGGCTACTTGTTATGTTTCATACTATGTTACTTTTTATTACTTTTAAAGCTGCATTGACAGTAACTCGGTCCATCAGAGGCCAGGAGTGGTACATACAATATGTACGGGCCACTTAGCACATAGATTTTCAATCTTGTATATATTAACACTCTTATACACAGGCACATGCTGATGCTACAGACGCAGCACAAATCATACAGAATATAATCTCTGTATTTAGCTCCAGCAGCGTCTTGTGGTCTCCGCATGATGTTTCCCCTGCCAGTACAGAAACACCAAATATACATCGGTGTCCCAACTTTCACAAAGCCCTGTGTGAAATATCACACATGAAGCTGCCTCCACACACACACACACACACACACACACACACACACACACACACACACACCTCTGCAAACATCATTAGTCTGGATGTCTGTGTTGCTGCGACGGTGCAGCTTACTGTTGTCGAGCCAGGAGCTCATTTTTGTGTTTGACAGTGTACCATTTCAGATCAGTGCTCACATATTGCCCACACACACACACATCATTGAAATTCCCTGTTGATAAATATTATGGTATTCTTTGTGTATTACTCACAGTCACATTGCTTCACACGTGTAATTAAGCATAAAAAGGATTTGAGGCACAGTGTAAAAATGGAAGTGTTTTTGTTTTGGTTCATTTCCATCGTCTTTTCAGTGTGTGTGTGTCTGTGTGTTTACAGTTGTGTTGAGTCAGTAGTGAATGTAAGAAGACGTGCCAGGAACAAGTGTGCAGAGCCCTTAATGGCTGATCATAAAACTCTTTAGATTCCTGCCTTTTTATGGGAAATGGTGGAAAGCAGTAGGACTTTTAAGGGGCCTTCTTTTCACAGCTTTGGTTAACTGGAGGTGGGCTTTGGTGGAACAAAGACTATTTTTTCCACTTATTCCTCTGCTTTGCAAGCTTTGAAAACAGCATGGGGCGTTCGACAGCAACTGAGAATCACAAAGAAACCAGTTTTCTCCTCCTTGAACGCACCACGATCACACGGAAATGCTGCACATTAGCCTTCCTGACCGATTTAAATATGATTGTCAGTTTTCGTTGACGTTAACATTTAGTGTAGGGTGTGAAGGTGTCATGAACTAAAGGGGATGTGTAATTTGCATATTCTCAAACAATATCCTGGCAGGCTTCAGTTAGCCAGTCGCTGGTTCAAAGCGGTCTGTGCCTGTCTTGTGAACGTATGTAATTCTTCAACCTGTTAGGAGATATCTCCAATGACATTTACCTCCACATTCCTGAGATGTCTCGTGCACATGCACATGCATGCACAGGCACACACACACACACACACAGACGGACAGACTCACACACTGCCACACAGCAGGCAGTAGAATGAAGAGACGCCCAGAAGCCGTCTTTTCACCTATGACCTCTTTCCCCCTGACCCTCTGTGGGTTATGGATCGGAGCCACATTAGGTGGTGTGTTCTGGTTATTATGAGGGGGGGGCGGGGGTTCTGGCTTCAGTCCAGCTCCAGTATGGAAAACTGGTTAAATCCCACTGTCAATTTCTGACCTTCTTTCTTTATCCACCAAGCTGTGTCAGAGCGCTCACATTACCCTCGCTGATACTCTTTACCACAGATGTTAAATGTTATTTAAGTGAGTGGATGTTTTTCCGTCCCTGTCAGCATCCAGCCTCGCTATTAGCTGGATTTTTGGTGGAATTCCCTGACCTTAAGTTGAGAACAAACTGAGGTTTAGGGTAAATGCAAACAGCTGGGGTGTGCATGCACATTTATATGCACTATATGCACATTAGGTGTTCCCAGATTGTGCCATCACCTACGCTTTGCCTACGCTACGGCATTTTATATTCTATCGCTACTCAGTAAATAACGTGCGCTAATAAACAACAATGGAAAAAATTACTAACGGCTAATTGAAACACAAGGTTTTGCTAATAGGCTTTTGTCCTGAGGTGCTGTTGAGCCTGCAGATGCCTGGCAGTGACCCGACAGGCTTTGATCAACGGGTTCACATTGGCTTACCCATAATGCTTCAGTGTAGCAGGGATTAGGGTTGTCAGAAGTTGTTACGATAACCTTTGTGAGATCGACTGGAACATGCTCACTTAGTGTGTGTGTGTGTGTGTCCCAAACTTGGCAGAGTTTAGTTTGGTCTACAGAGCTTTGACACCTGATAGTTCATTCTTTGCTTCTTTGAAGTAATTGATGACCTTTATGAGATTGGATATTACAAGAAGGATAAGTGCATCAGTAACAGAGAACATAATGTGTAACTTTGCAATGGAAAAAAACCCTTTTCAGGTTGATGAATGCACTGGTCTAGGATATAAAACCCCAACCCTGCAGACAGACAGGATTTCTCTGCCACAGCCTGATTCTATGACTCGACATTTTTTGGCATCTCTTCCTACTACTGTAATCCCATGATGCTCCAGTGGTTTTACTGACCAAGGGAATATACTCGTTATGGAAGGCACAGTGCACATAATGGCTGCAACTAGCAATTTCCATAATCAGTTCATCGAATGATTGTTTTCTTGGTTTAATCGATCAGTCACTTTGTGAAAAATGCTAATCGCTATTATCCAGACGGCGACATTCTCAGGCTGCTTGTTTTTCCAAAACAACTCAAAATATGAAATGTAAAAGTAACAAATTCTCAAATTTGGAGCAAGTTAATGTTTGGTGTTTTTGATTTCAAGAGGATTGAAATGATCAATTAATTAGCCTACCAACACAGTTGCTGATTACTTTTTATATTTTTAGCTCTAGTGCACTTCTAGCTTCCTTGAAATATGAAATGACTTCAGGGTTTCCTGAACCTGAGGCTGAGTTCATTTACGCCTGAAAGCCTCTTTTTTGTCTTACTTGGCTCACACTCACATTCTTCCATGAACTATGTGACGCGACTTGGTGTTTGGTGATAGATTGATCCGTATATAGATATGTAGATGAGAACATGAAGACTTGAACTGAGTTTCTAGTACAGTTAACAGCTCTTCTAACAAAGTCCAACTGTTTTTAGAAGAATAAGCACAGTGGGGGAGATGTATAGTTTATTTGTTAATATTTGAATGACATTTCTAAAGAAGAATTCACACCAAGACTTTTAAAATATAATTTTCCTGGTGGGCTGTAACACATGTGTCCATATTTAACCAGCTTTATCTCACTCCTGCCTGTATAGCTGTTGCCCCAGGATATATCAAATGCCCCACCCCGTGTTTTTGTATCTGTAGCTTTCTTTCAACAAATTACACCAGCATGGGATTCTTATGGGATTTTGCAAAACAGCTGTGAGACATTACACGCCGAAAGCATAATTATAGTTGTATCCATAGGATTTCTGACTGAAAGATCGTCTGCTCTTCTTAAGACGCTGGTGCTGTGGTGGGCTGTGTGGTGTGCCGTCGGTTTCAGGCTGAGGTGAGGGTGTGGAAGGAGGAGGAGGGTGTTGCACCATAGACCTGTAATGAGACTTTCCCTCCCAATATGGTTCCCATCAGGCGCACTTGCACTTGTGGCTGAAATTCCAGCGCTGAAGCAAAAGCCTTGTCTGGATCCAATCAAATCAGCTTCTGCCACGACATGCATAGAAAACTAAGGATACCGTGCGCTATAGGTTTGATGATACTCAGACGCTTCAGCAAAAAGAAATGAAGGATTTAAATGAAATCATTTTAAAGTAGTAAAAGTTGATAAGAGGCTTTTTCAGGCTATGTCTTTATCAGGTTTTGGCCCAGCTGTTTGGCCCAAATCACTGAGCACTTGACAACACTGCTTCATGTTGTGCCAGGAGACGTCAATCTTGTGTTTCACAAACACTCATTTATCATTTTTATTTTTGTCATGTCACTCATTTTCCCCATTTCAGTCACTGCCATGTCTCTCCATGTGCACTGTGGTCGGTGTCGCCGCCAAGCTACGAGCCACAAGAGCTAGCTTTGCAGTGATTCACACCATTGAGACATTAAGCACATACCAGAATTTACACCATTTCCCCCCCTCAGATTCATTCCATCTCTGCTCTAAAGCTGTAACAAAACACAACTCCTGCTTAGTCAACACTCGGCTCAGGACGAACAAGAGGAGGTGCTGGATGAAGACGACATGTATTAACGAGTCAGCATTGCAAAGGGAGTTGTGCGGCAGACATCCGCACTCCTGTGAGGCTGGAGGGTTGAGTGGCCAGCTGGCTCTGCTCACAGACTCCATATTTGTTTTAGTGTTCTCTCCTTTGAAGATAGGACCTGGAATTACAGTGTGCTCATGCATGGACACACACCTCCCCAAACACACACACACACACACACACACACACACACACACACACACACACACACACACACACACACACACACGCACACACACACACACACAATAATTTCATAAAGCAGGTGTCCCACACAGTAGGGCAAAGATGACTCATTGCTGTTGCCATGGAAAGTGCAGGAGCTGATGCTCCCGCCTGGGGACCCTCACTTCCTGTCACATCAGGCTTTGCTGTGTCCAGATTTCCTGTCTGCCCTGAGAAGGGAAGATTAGAGAGCTATCAAGTTGTTGTTTTTTCATCAAGAAGCACACACATGTGACCACTAGTTTTGCCTGAACCACAACTCAGAGAACACATTTAGTCATGTTTTCTCAAGTGTGACACTTTATTTCACCTCACTTCAGCCCACGCTTTGCTAAGCCACAATCCACCCTCCCTTTTTTTTTTTATCTAAGCTAATCTAAGCGAGTGGCTGAGCTTGTTTGTCAGCGGATATGTAGTTATGAAGGAGTCATTCTCTTATTGTGAGGGTGTACTGCTCCTCCATGAACGTTTTCATTGTTTCACTGATTGCTCTAAATCTCTGGTTGGACACATCATGCTTAAACTGAGATTACCACACTGATGTTCCCTCACAGCTCAGTCTTTCCACAGTGTATTGTCTTGTCCTCCTTTGAGTTCACTCTCGTGTTAAGCTGGAGGAGCACTGGAGACTCTAACACTAGTATGTGTAAAAGAACAGCACAGTCAGTATTCTTCATCTTTTGGCCTCTGTTTGTACTAAAGATAGTAAATATACAGTATGTCCCTTTTTTGTAGAGCAGAAATGCGCACTGGGAGTCCCTACAGCTGCTGCCTGGTAGCAGAAGGGTGGGTCACCTCTGTCAGCACAGACAGGAATGCTCTGCACACTCAGCATTTTATCCAAACATGCTCACACACACACACACACACACACACACACACACACACACACACACACACACACACACACACACACACACACACACACACACACACACACACACACACACACACAGGGTGTCTCAGTAGTAGCAGTATGTGAATATACTGTAGTTGACATGCTCACATGTCATTTTTCATACATAGTCGGACTCATCATTCTAAACGGGACACAGTCGGACACTAAACCAGCAGGCACTGGGGTCTTGTTTATGGCTACAGAAATACAAACTGTGTTAATGTCACATGGTATAAAATTCTGTATAAATGATTAACAAGTCTCCTGCAGGGAAATTCCTTTCAAGCACATCTGTGCATAGTTTGAAGAGCCTGAGAGGCAGGTGGTTTGATTTAAAGGTGTGTTCATGTGTACAGCATTGTAGTTCTAGTATGGAAACTTATCTGTTGTCAGTTTGTTTTAACTTTCCATATCCTACTCGCTCAAACATTTAGTACCTTCAGGTATTAGGGAACAAAAACACCTGTGTTGCACATTAACAGTGTTGAAACGTGTTCACTCATTGCTTTCTGTTCTCTGTCTCCTTTCATTTCTTTGCAGAAGAGGCCGACTATGCTAACTTTGGCATGAACACAATAACACGCAAGAAGAAGGCAGTGGTTGCGCTGCGCAACAATGACGTCAACCGCAAGAGGCCACAAATCCGCATCGGCATGCCGCAGGACTTCCGCCCAGTCTCCTCCATCATCGACGTGGATATCCTCCCCGAGTCCCACCGCCGCGTCCGGCTGTATCGCCACGGTTCAGACAAGCCCTTGGGTTTTTACATCCGAGACGGGACCAGCGTACGGGTGACGCCGCACGGGCTGGAGAAAGTCCCCGGCATCTTCATATCCCGCCTGGTGCCCGGAGGGTTGGCGGAGAGCACCGGACTGCTGGCGGTTAACGACGAGGTGCTGGAGGTGAACGGCATCGAGGTGACCGGGAAGTCCTTGGATCAGGTGACGGACATGATGATCGCCAACAGCCACAACCTGATCGTGACGGTCAAGCCGGTGAACCAGCGCAACAACGTGGTCCGCAGCAGCAGGATCTCGGGCAGCTCGGGCCAGTCGTCCGACAGCAGCGGGTCGACCGGTTACCCGAGCCTGTCGGTGGCCTCGGTGGGAGTGGCGTCCTCCGGAGCGCACGGGTACCAAGACGAGCTGGAGAGCGACGAGGAGACGGATATCGTCATAGAGAGCAGCATCAAGCGGCCGTCGCAGAGGTCCAACGCCTCCCTGGCGTCCAGCGTTTCTCGCACACACCAGCAGACGAACACGACGGCCTCAGGCCCGGCGGCGCCTCCCAGCCCCCCCACGCGTCCCTCATCCGTCGTCTCCACCGCCTCCTTCCACACCCAGCCGAGCCTCAACGGCGGCTCCCACCACCACCACCAGCAGCAGCAGCAGCAGCACCACCAACACCAACACCACCACCACCACCAACAGCAACACAGCAGCCTCAGCTACCAGCTCCACAGAGACCTGAGCCTTCAGCACAACGCGCACCAACAGTCCCCGCACAGCCACCACCACCACCACCACCACCACGTACAGCCCGCGCATCACAGTAGCAACCCCGCCCTCCGCCACAGCAACGGCAGCCTGCACAAAATCCTCAGCTCCCTGAAAACGGACCCACGACACAGTCTTGCGCTGCCCAGGGGAGGGGTGGAGGAGGATGGCACCGTCATTACCCTATAATACTGATAAACACACACTCAGAGACATAAACATCCCAAACTGCTCAGAGACTTAAACTGGAACAGCAGGCCGGATACGTATGAACGCAAGTGAGTTTCGTCAGATACTAATTTTGTAACTTCTGTTTGTTTTTACAAGATAATTTGATAACAGAAATCTGCAAGCCAGGAAACAAGGAAAATGTATTGTGTATATATTTCTTGTATTTTTAAAGCTGTTTTTGTCTTACATGAAAAAATTTGTACGTATGTATGTAATAAGCACCAGAACAAATAACTGTTTTTAGGAGAGTCCACTGAATCCTAGAGTTCTGAATGTGCCTACAGCCGATATCTTCTGTTAGTGACCACTTTTATTAAGATCCTTTCATTCTTATTACTGGGACCAACTTGGGGTTGCTTATGGATGTTTTTAAAGAGTAAATCTATATTTCTTATATTCTGATAAATGCTGTGTAGAGTATGATTTTTTTAATAGTTATTTTATGCATTGATGATTGTGATCAAATCCTTGTATCTGTTCCAATAAATTATTCTGTCTCACAATTTTGCAAACTGGAGATGTGGTGTTTGGGTTCAGCATTTATTGGATTGTGTTATGTCATTTAAAACCATTTATCCTGTATTTCCACAATTATGTCACACTATTAAACTCGTAAGGATATAGATAATAGTTTAATTCTCAAGATAAAACAAATTAATTGATGTCAGAGGGCCAAGAATAGATATGTTTGATACTGTCCATGTGCAAATTTTATTTCATTGGCAGATAATGTTTGTGTGATTCTGTTTGTCTCTATTAGGTTACCCAATTTCACCTTTTTTCCCAAACGTATGCAGTGTAGAAAATCATTATCTATTCAACATGCAATGGCTGCAGTTTGAATTCATGCCTAATGGGGTTTAGAACAACACATGACATCTGCTTTAGGTTTCAGAGCCTCAGGTACAAAAGCTAGAAGTGCCGCTCTACTGTCAACAAAAGAAATAATCACAGCACTGACTGACGTCCCATGTCTTCACCAGTGGCAGCAGCATCTGGAGACCAGGAATGCATAACCATAAAATATGTCTTAAGGGGCGTGACTTTGGTTTTCTTGGAAATGACTGGGTGTGTTATTACCCTACTGCAGCTAATGAAAAACTATGAAGATATTTTCACCTCGGTGCTAAAGCAAACACGGTTAAATCACACTCTTTTTTTTATATATATATAACTTCCAAAATAATGACAAACAAGATCACAAGAATATTTTCATGGCCACTTTACCACAAACATTAAAATCTTCAGTTTAATACAACAAACTGATGTTATTGGAAGGCTATAATCAGGAGGACTGGAAGTGGGAAAGACAAGGCGGGTCAATTTTCAAAACAAAGTCATTTGCTCTAGTCATCACAAGGTGAAAATTTCAACCCTTTTCAGACACAACTAGCCTTTATCATCCCCTGGCTGCTGGATACAGCTATGATACATCTGACCTGGGCATGTGGGAGGAATGCAGCTTTGTCCTGGGTCAGAGGCCCTGCAGCAGCGACGCTCTCCTTTCACCTCTCTGCTAATGAATGTGTGTCTGCTGTGTTTACTCAGCATGCCACACACCTTAAACAGCTAACAGATCATGACATCCAGCTGGTCTGCTTTGGTTCTAGTAGCCTATGCACAGACAATCGGCCATTTGTGGATTTAAAGGGAATCCCACAATTCATGACTCAATCTTTGCCGTCATTCATGAGGCAAGAAAATTAGCTAGAAAAGTTACCCGTTTGTTGCTCAGTGATGATGATCTGCCACTTCTGGGATTCAAGGCAGACTAATTAACACTGACAAAGTCTTTGCCAACTTAAAATGAACTGTAAAACAAATGGAGAAATACCCCAGCACATCAGCCATTCAATGCCACAGTTGTGATTCTTTTCCCCATGTCAAAATGTTTGTAATGTAATCTATTCTATCTGGTATTTTTGTAAGTTGTCATGGCGTTTGTATCAGACCTGTGTAGATCACTTCAGTATGAGTCCATGCAGTAAGTCTGGCTGCCATCTGCTGGCCAAGATGCCCATGACACATCTACCATGAAACAAGAAATGCACATCAGTTCAGTGCCACACAGTATTCATGATTGATTGAACAACATTTTTTTTCCACCACAAGTCACAAATTGGTTCGTCATGAATTGTAAATATATTTTTTTTAACTAGATATGAAACGACTTTCCAAAATGATCAGACATGTCACCATCATCATGTGCCTGTTCTGTTTTAAAAATAAATACATAAAAAATTATAAATTATTAGTTGGACGTTTTTCACGCACAATAATGAAAGACCTTCCTGTCAATGGTGCTTCAATTCATTTTTAATGATGCAGCGCTACAGTGTAGTATTTATATCCCAATGTTTGTGATTGTGAACTTTGTGTGGCTGCTTTGCTGAAGGTTTATGGGCATGTCTTCTTTTTATTTATTTTTTTAAATCCTACGAATAATGAAAAAGTATATTTCAGTCTACCGTGGCATGGGCTCTATGAATTGAGGTTTTCCAATTTTGTCTTGCGCGGTACAAGGTTTTTGAGTCTTGCGAGCCGCCGTCGGCTGCACAACACACGTGACCCTCGCAGTCAGTTGACAGAGCAAAACACGGCAGAGGCGGCGATAGATCAGAGAGACAGAAGAGAGAGAGAGTGAGAGAGAGGAGACATGGACCATCATCAGATTGACAGGGTGGGCCTCCTGTCCCCTCTGGAGGAGTCCAGCGCGGAGATCAGCAGAGACAGCGGCATCGTGTCCCAGAGTGCCAGCAGTCTGTCCATGGTGAGTGAGATCCTGAGCAGCGGGTCGGTGTCGCAGAGCCCCAGCTTCGGCGCCGCAGCGGCAGCAGCAGCAGCAGCAGCAGCTAACGTCAACCCTCCGAGCCCAGAGGAGGCAGATAGAGAGCCCGGGACAGACCAGCACGACCCGGAGCAGGACGACGAGGACCTGAGACACACCGCCCTCAGCTACTCCAGCTACATCAGAGCCACGGCCGGAGAGGAGGTTTGTTTGTGTACTAAGTTACACACACACACACACACACACACACACACTGCTACAAGAGACATACAACAAGTCATGTGCGGACGAACTGGCAACTTTACGTTAGCCCCCTTTGTGATTTTACTCTCGGATTAGACGACAGAGTCTTTTACAGTATGTAATTAAGGGCTTCATCAGTGGTTAATAAATCCTTTATACATCAGTTGTAAAGTATTTAACGTTATAAGCTAATCACAGTTTTTTATGGTTGCCAGATAGTGGAAAACCCCCTCTAGCACAACACTTTGTTGATGTTATAGTTCTGTAACTCATTGATTGGACCACCTCCCTATTAAAAAAAAAAAAAGGATATTTGGAAAAAAATTCAGTTATAAATAGTTATTCACATTAACAGACACACTATTAAGTTAACTGCAAAATGCTATGACTCTCTTAGAAAGTGACATGTATACATTAGCCTACTATTAAATATCAACACACAGCCATGTTATTACCTCAGCATTTGAATACAGGACACAATTGTAGAGTCTTTATTCTACAAGAAATTGGGAACTGTTAGATCAACAGCTAGTCAAACTCTATGAAATCCATCAATGGGAGTGTCCTGTCTTTAGAGAATGAAAACAATACATTGGCGGGGTGCTCTTTTAAATGTTTAGTTTGTTTCCTTTCATTTTTGGATGATCAATCTAATTTGAAAAGTTACATTTCATCTTACTATTGTCTATTGTCACTAAAGCAGGGTTTTGGATTGATTCAAAGTATTATCCATTGTCAGAAAAATAATTAGCTGCACATTCAAAGCTTAAATTAATTTCTCATGTTCCAAGCTTAAGTTCAAGTGAAATCGCAGATAATTGTTGTTAAGACTGTTTTTTTTTTTGTTTCATGTTGTCAGATTTCACTCTGTAACTGATATGAATCCAGGCCATGTGACCTCTGTCAACACTTTTTCTGTGTCGCAGTCATGTGCCCTATAGTCAAATACAACTTGTTACTGATGTCACGTCGTACATAAAGGGTCCAAGCTCATATACAGACTTGGTCAACTTCAAAAAGTGTTACCTTTAAGACAGTCGTCTGGATTGGCAGTCACGGAACTGTGTTTTGGCTGACTGTCTAGCTCGCTGTCACTCCTGAGCTGACATTAATTGGATAAGCATGATACCAGGGAATTTATAAAGTGAGCTAGCTGGCTCTGTAGGAAGACAGGGGCCTCTGTGTTTGGCCATGTGGTGCTTGCTGACACAATTTAAAGGGATTTTATCGAATTCCAGCTTAAAGTGAAACGTTGGGCTGAATTTTAAGTGCAGAGAAACTAGTCCCCAGCTGGTTCAGTTCATTTAATTTGTAGTCAGTGTTTTTACTGTAGGCTCTGCATAGTTTGTATGCATGTCTATCTTTTAACTATGTGTTTTCTTATTGATTTATCATTTAGATTCTGTGCTTGGAAAAGAGCTTGGAAGAAATGCTGACCAGAGTAGATGAGTTTGTTGGGATGTTGGACATGGTAAGTGAGGCCACACTGTGAAATAATGAAAAATTAAGTGTCATTATAAGGATTTGGTATGATTGCACTGTGTCTCATTTTGTCTATTGCATCCTTATTATTGTTTTTCTCCAGATCCGTAATGATACTTCCCAGATAGTGAATGAAAACCTACCTCAAATCCAGCAGAAGTCTGATGAAATGAGACAAATATACAGAAGAATTGATAAGTTAGAGGTAAGTGACTGTATTCATTTTCAGAGGCTGAAAGGGTTAACACTGCACACTTGATCCAATGAATGGGATCCTGTGACCAAAGCAGATTGTGAACTACTCCAATAAGGACTGTGAAATGAATGTAACACTAAACCTATAATGTGCTCAGATGGAAATAGGATTTGTGCAAAATGTTTTTTATAATTAAGAAGCTATATGACATGCCATCTTCACAAGAGGAGAAAGTAATAGAGCCAGTATGACCAAGTCAGTTTTTTACTGGTTGGTCACTTCCTTTTTTCCTCTGTCAAAAGCAGAAGTAAACAATGATCCTGGAGGGCAGTATGCTGTTGCTTTCAAAGGCCAATTACTAATTTTTGGTGAGGTATTGAATGCAGAGATAGATTTCTTATTTTTCCATTCCTCGTGTAAAGGGCCTTTTACGTACATACATTACACGTTGACATACTTTTACATTTACATTTTGTGAATATTATTTTCACATAATATATTTACAGTAGCTAGGAATCTTTCTTTCATGAGCTTCTTTCCATGTCCTGCCTGCTGTGCCTACAGGCCTTTGTAAAGATGGTGGGAGCCAATGTCAGTGCCATGGAGGAGCAAGTCACACAGGCAGAGGGAGAACTAGGAACACTACCTGGTGCTTTCAAGAAGATCCTTCGCACAATGAGTGTCCCAGGCTTCTTAAATGTAAGAGCTCCTTAATGTGTTTGTGAAAAAATTATTTAATGTTATCAGTTTGCCCCATAAGTGCTATGTATTGTACATTTGCATGTTAAAGGGATAGTTCAACATTCTGGCAAATTTGCCTATCGCCATAATCACTACGGTCACAGGAGTATGTTCATTACCTTTAATTGTCGGTGCATGTTGTTTTAAGATCTGCAGGGCAGAGGCGCTAGCTGCTCAGTGAACACAATGGAGGTGAACGGTACTGGTCCCCTGTCCCTCAAAACTCATCAAATACACAATCCAACAACTCCAAAACGCTCTCATGGAGAAGTTGTGACCTGCACATTCACCACGCTATAAAATAATCATGTATAATTATTAACTACTTGCGCTTTCACTCCGCCCAGCAGCCGTGTCTGGAAAACAACTGTCTCGTAATGTTACATTATTATTTCATGGCGTGGTGAATGTGCAGGTCACAACTTGTCCACAAGAGCATTTTGGAGTTGGTGGATTGTGTATTTGATGAGTTTGATGAGGGACAGGGGACCAGTACCGTTATCTCAATTGTGTTCGCTGAGCAGCTCGCGTCTCTGCCCCACAGATCTCAAAACAACATGCACTAACAATTAAAGGTAATGAACCTATTTCTATGACTATAGGGATTATGGCAATTGGCGAATTTGCCAAAATGTTGAACTGTCCCTTAATATTGACATAAACAGTGAACGACCACCATATAGATACAGTCAGATATATGTATACTTTTTACAATTATTGGAAATAAGACTAATTTGTGTCTGTTCATTTGCAGAAACCGGCCAGCCCAAGAAGACCAGCACCACATCAGCGTCGAGAGGTCCCCAGTGTTTTCCGGACAGATGATTATTTCACATCACAGCCCGAACAGTGACCCGCTAGAACATTTAACTTGACGTGGTTCTAACCTCAGAGGCCTGTTTGAATGAAACTGTAGAGACAAATTTTACTGCCATCCATTGCAAGCGGATCTGTTGGTACAGCGGCCTCAACAAAGCAATAGTAGCCTTTCTGAACAAGTCACTGGAAGTCAAGAGCGTGAAGACACTCTTCATTTTTTGGAGTGTCATTTTCCTGGCAGCAACAAGCACTGAATTGTAGCAAAATGATTTTAAAAGTGCCTAAATGGGTCTCATTTCTGTCAGTCTTGTTTTCACCAGTTGTGAGGAAAACAAATGTCAGCTGTTCAGTGTGACAAGTCAAGAGGACGTCATCCCACTGCAAGGAAGGTACAACAGGAGGAGCTGCAAAGATCTGAAGATGTATTACACCAAGGAATTAACCCAGCGGTTTTTTTTATAAATTACATTCCTGTTACTGGCGTTTGTAAAAACCTGCACGCTGAAAGTTGAATTAATCTGTGTTTATAATATCTCGTCCCCCCTCCCCGAGCAATATTGATCTCATCCAGTTACGGATTTAATGTCTTCCACATCAAAATATTTACGCTAGTGCAAGCCTGACATTACTGGCTATGGATGACAGTTGCCCTATTGATGTGGGGCTACATCTTTAAATGGCACCTATGGGGAAAAAAAGAAAGAAAAGAAAAAAAAAGCACACTATTAATAAATTGCATTAGTCAAAGTCTGGGCCAGTGATGAAGCTGTGATGGAGTCAGTTGAGATGTGATGTAGTCCTGACCCTTCCTACAAAGTTCAAGGAGTAATGGTCGCAGCTGTGATTTGTTATTCAAATCATTATTTGCCAAAATAGTTAGGAATAAAATGTTTCATTTACAAGTTGATTTTGTTTTACTGTTTTTAATATAATCATTAAAGATTTATTTGACACAAGGTTTTTTGTTGCATGCCCAATTTTTTTTTTTTTTTAATTTCTCCTAGTCATGGTCACGGGTATTCACCAGTTTATGGTATTTACTCAATCGCATAGATTGTGTTTGAAAGGGTTTCTCATTCTCTTTGATAGTATGAATTAATCGCGATTTGTAGCCCTGAGTTTAGTTTTTCGGGCAGCCCTTACCTTCAAATTCTGAGCCCGCTCCCACGACTTAAAGACGTAAATACCAACCTTTACTTAAGAAACGTTGACCTTAGTAGATTTCAATGGCGGCATGGTGATACCTAGTTATGGATGTATTATATTATCATAGATCCATGTACCTAGTCAGGGAGGAAGAGGTCCTGACAGGCAAAACTCTGGGCCGCAGTTAGCCTCGTGAAAGGAGGGTCCTCATTGGTCAGTTGGAAGGTGACGTGTTGAGTTTGTCATAACCCAGAGGAAGCGGGAACACCATCATCCACCTCGGTGTGATTCTGTCCATTTCCACGCCGGCCTGTCTGCTGCTTGAAAAACTAAGATAAAACTTGACAAAGTAAGCTTTCTCCCTTTTTTCTTCTCGCTTTAACTCTTTCTTAAGCTATTAACATGCCCCTAGTTGTACTAGCATGGCTTTAGTCCGGAGAGTTTAGTGAAAGTTCACAAAGCGGTCCAACGTAAACGAAAGCCAAGTGTGTGTGTGTGCGTGAGCTAACAGTGAAGTTAGCCGTGAGTTAACGTTTCTGGTCAACTTATGGCGACGGAGCCCCGGTGCTGAACCGTCTGTGGTAACTTTTGATGCACCCGGGTCAGTGTTTCTAATCTTAGCTTTCCCATTCATAGGGAAATACATCGATAGATAATATATGGGCTAATTATAGAAACCATTATCGACAACTCGTCCTATGACCTCATGATAGTTTGACAATACGAATTTATCGATACAAACGAGTAATCTCTGTGTTTGTCTTTGGCCTAACCGCAGCAATAAAACTAGGACTAGTTATTATTTCATTATTTATAGATCTTCTTGTTGTTTATTCGAATAATCGATTCTTTAAGTGTCAGAAAACAGATAAAGGTATCCCCTATGTTTTTTAAAACCTATATGTGATGGATTGAAATTAACGTTATTGTACATATTGTATCTAACCCAAAAACATAAAATATTCAGTTTATGATCTAAAGGAGACAAAGAAAAGCGTCAGAATGATGCATGAGTGAGTTTAAGGAGTGATTGTTTGGAGTATCTGGTTGAAAATCGATTGAAATGATCGATTAATTGACTAACTATTGCAGCTCTAAATCAAACGATACAGACAAAGTGGAAAAAGACATGAAGTCCCAAAGTGGCACATAGCTGTAACGTTACCACTGTGTCTCTCTAGTATACAGAGCTAAGCAAAACATGATTTTAGTTATTCAGTTTCCATGTGTGAGTAATGGTAATTACATTTTATTTTTTATTTTTTCATCTGACGGGGGGGGGGGGGTCAGCTCTTACTGTGTGGATTGGCAGGTCAGTTTTTCCCTAGGTGGTCAGTGTGTGTTAACTTTGACAGTAGGTTGCAGTGCCTCCACTAGAGGGTGATAACGTGCTGTGTTGGAGAAATCTGCCCTAAGATGAGTGCATAGACCTGTGCTGTGGATTTTTACTGTCAAATACATTTTAATTTATGATATATTTAAAGCAACATACCAAAACCAATTCTATTTGCTATATGAATTTGCAGCTGTTGTGTACTTCAGGTGACTAATTGATTAACTGACTTTCTGCCTGTCCTCATCAATCCTGTTATAAAAATTGGGATGTCAGATGATCCCATAAAAAATTAAAAACTTGTCTGCTTATGTATAGATGTGTAGACCTAGAAAGTACAAATTAAAATGCACAATATACATATCAAAAACTTTTTTTTTTTTAAATAGAAGATAGAAGATATTATATAATGCATTAGGAAAAACAAAATATAGACTGTCACCCCAAACTTCATAAGTGATTGGTCATCTGGAGTTCAACATCTGGTTATGTTGCAACTATTTAAATTAAAATGATACTAAACCTGTCCTGGCATGTCCTCAGCGTATTCCCTACAGCAGTGAGAGCTGAGGTTGCCATTTAAAGTCCCACCAGTAACTGCTGCTGCACCTATTTGAGCCAACCCTCGCTACAAATAAGGTCAACTCGGGTGCTCGAAAATCTTAGCGTGTACCACAACTCTTTCTATGACGCAACTCTTTTTTCTTTCAGATCCAAGGCTTCACAGATGGCTTGTGAGAAAGAAATATGGCAGAAGATTGGAGAGGGCTTTGTCCAAGAATATTACAACCAGTTTGACAATACCAACAGGACGGCACTGGGAAACCTTTATGTACGTTGCTTTACTGTTCATTTTAAATATGCTACAGTGCATGTTTTTTTTTTATGTGTACATGTATGTGATGTAAACAAACCTGTTTTCTTAGTCTGCTGATGCTTGTTTGACGTGGGAAGGATCACCTTTTCAAGGAAGAGAACCCATCTCAGGCAAACTAGCTGTAAGTATCTCTTCTTTACATGGTTGTTATACATTGCAGTCCACAAAGAAACTATGGAAATATAGGCCTCCAGTTTTTCTGTTCCACTGATGTGTCAAAATACATTATGTTCAAACATTCCTAAAACATTTCTCATTTTCCTGCATTGAACACCATCCAACCTTTTCTTTTGTCTTTCTTATTATAATGATGGTCGCTGGGTGTTGCTGTATATTCCAATGATATCATTTCTAATCCACAGAACCTGCCTTTCAAGCGTATCAAACACATTATCACAGAGCAAGACTTCCAGCCCACGATAGATAGTTGTATCCTCATCATGGTGTTTGGACAGTTGCAGGTAAGTTGGTTGATTTTACTTAATCTCCACAGATGTCCAGTTGAAGTCATAAGTTTACTCCATCTATGCACAATTCCTGATATTTATTCATAATAACCATCTGTCTTAAAGCTCCTACAAGGAACTTTTAACTGGATATGCAAAAGTCTCTCTTTTCTGCTGACGTCTCTGTGTGACCTGCAACAGCAAATGAGCCCATCGGTGTGAATATTAGCTATTTCTAAATAGTGAGACGAGGCAGTGGTCGGGTCGGGTCAAACCACGGACGAAACGATTTACGGCACTCAGACGGAGATGGCACATGCGACAGGGCTCAAGACCTCAATTCCTTCCACAGACGTAAAATATGTATAGAATGATAATTAACTCATGAGTGCCAACCACGTAATTTCTCGTTTTTTGCTTCTTTTTTTTTAATTATGAAACTAGACACTTTAACACACCTTTATGTGTAAATTTTGGGACTCTACGACAAGCAGAACGGAAATAGATGATGATCAAAAACTCATGACAGCTCAAAATCTGGAAGTTTTTATCATAACTCGGCTTTTGCAAACGGAGTTCTGCATGTGGATGCAGCACTGCCGCTCCGCTCTCACCCGCGAGGCTCCAGCAGCTCGGAGCCGAAACAGGAAGCTCCCAGCCGACAGTCCTGCCCGGTCTTCATCTGGAGCAACACCGTGTCCTCCCCGAGCTCCTCCCGCGGTAAAATCTGATGGTCTCTGGGCCAAAGCAGGCCGCCGGCACCGACCCGTACCACAGAAGGACCGCGACCACCGGTGGGGCCGGTGTTCCCGACCTGCTGTGGCCGACAGACCCTCACGTTCCGCGGCGAGAGGCTGTGCCACGGTACGGTGCGTCTGTGTTATTGTTGTGTAGTGGCGCCCCCCCCATGGTGGTTTTGTGAATAGAACAACAACAATTGTTGTATATATTTATCTTACACGAGCCCTTTGATCCAGAAATGCGAGTGTCAGAAGAGCGACAGACACAAACAGAGCACCTTCCATAAAAGACGCTGTATCTCCTTTTCTAGAAAAAAAGCAGGGATTTTGGTGAAACCCAGCCATGTTTAGCTTGAGTTTTCTCAGGAACAGAGGCACATAGAAACAAACAGTTTGTGGCCATTTGAAGCAGAAAGTTTTCACCTTTTAAATGAGCCACAGTATGTGTTGGTGGCAATAATATAGAATACACTGTGCCGGTACACTTGACTAAAACTTTGGAAAGGAGCGCGGCACTCAATGAGTTAATAACACCCGGGACACAGTCGGGACAAAGTTGTTGTTGTTGTTGTTTTTTTAACGGAAAATGCGAATATCACTGTCGCTACACAAACGGTGCACAACTTCTTGTAGCAGGAGCCTCCTGCAGACGTCATGCATCAGCTGCAGCCACAGCAGTGAGTGAGAATCTCCTCCGCACCGGAGATAGCCGAGGCAGACGGGGCAGCTTGATCTTACTAATGTCAGCAGTCCTGGTGCTCCACAGACCGAGCCTAGGTTCTCCTCCTTGGCCCCGAGTTGCAAACACCTGGTGGGTGAAAGCGAGGCAGCTGGTTTATGCTACAACGGAACAGAGTTGTTTTCGAGGCCAATGCAGAGACTGCTTGCCGAAAAACTGCCCCCGACAGGAAGGCGCATCAGCGGTTTTGCATGAATTTACTGCCAAAACGACTCTACTCGTAACGTTCCGTTATTATCTCATAGCTTGGTGAATGTGCAGGTCACAACTTGTCCACTAGAGTGTTTTGGAGTTGTTGGATTGTGTGTTTGATGAGTTTGATGAGGGAAACCAAGAAATCCCATTAGCCTCCATAACGTAGCTCTGAGCAGCTCGCGGCTCTGCTCTGCCATTCTAAAATAGCTTGCACCAACAATTAAAGGTAACAAACCTACTCCTAAAACTATAGGGATTATGGCATTGGGCCAATTTGCCAAAATGTTGAACTATCCCTTTAAGATGTCCATTCAGCTGTCAGTTTTTCTAAGTCCCCCCAACTTTTCCTACAGCAAAGCATCCACAAAACATGATGCTTCCATGCCTGTGCTTCATGGTTGGGATGGTATTCCTCAGGTTGAAAGAGTCACCTGTTTTGTCTGAAAGAACTGCAAGAGCCATGTATTTGGTTGTGCTCTGCTACTCCAAACGCCAGGGGGAGCCAAGTAAGAGCGAGCCAGCGATGCTTAAAGTCTCTAGTTAAGGGGGCACAGGTGTTGTTTTTTAATATAGAAACAAAGGACACAAACAGATTTTGACTGTTCATACAAATATTATGTACCGGTATATTTTTGGTTATTTAACTTTACATTTGGGAAGGTATTAATACAACATTAGGACCAATTAATAAACAATCTGACAAAACAGTCAAACAAAATAGTTTTCTGTGGATCTGTCTGTAAACTGTAAACTGTCCATAAAATGGATTCCCTTACCGACTTGCCAAAACTGTAGTTTGACAGCATGAAATCTGTGGAAGAGTTTTGATGACTTCACAGATGCTTGTGACTTCAACTGTACAACTGTGTTGACTAATTTCTTTATATTTTCTATACCTCAGACTCATTTGTACTCTACGGTCTTTCTTTTCTTTTTTTATCACAAGGAAATATGTCATCATGTATATTAAAATACATTCATGCCTTATGTAGCATTAACAGTTTCCTCAACATTTTCTTCCACAGGTTGATGATGATCCACCTATGGCCTTCCATCAAGTGTTTATGCTGAAGAACCAAAACGGCGCCTGGGCTTGCACAAACGACGTCTTCCGGTTGGGAATACATAACATCCCAGCATAGCCGTCTTATTTTGTTGGCTCACACACACACACACATTGAGATCCACCTCTGAATTAATGCTAGGCTCATCCCTGAAGACATGATTACAACATTCCTACATGTTTACAATACATCTGTAAGCATGCTGTTTGTACAAGGACAAAAATGCCAAATTACATTCCTGTCCAATAAAAGAATTTATAAGTAAATGTTTAATCTCTGACTATCTAACTTTTTCCTCCATGACAATGACTGCATGTGTGAAAGTCATTTCTGTCTCCTCCTTCCTCTTTCTGTGGTTTTGTAATGTTGCATATGAGCACTTGGAGGCGGAGTGTGTAGCTCGGTGTGTGTCAGTTTAAATGGCCTCGCCAACAAAGCCTCAAGCTACAGCCTCGTGAGGTCATGGCACAGAGTAGGAGCTGAAAGAGACAAAATATGTCCACGAGTGAAATGGACACGGACCTGAACATACATCGTCCGTCGACTGACCTTAACCAAATGGTAAGCAGCAGATTATACACAGCTATAAACACCGTGTTATCAGTCACACGAGGACTGTGGGAAGTTAAACAAGAATAACGAGTATATTTGTGTAACTGTCACTTCCAATCGGTCGGTAACCTGGACTCACAAACTAAAGAGGTTAATTTAGCGGGGTTGGCTTCGCTGTGTTGAAGTACAAGAGCATTTAGTGTGTGTGTGTGTGGCTAACGTAGTATTACATATAGCTTGTGGCTAACTCAGTGACGTTATGGCGATGTTGAATTTAACACAATCACTGACAGTGCTCCAATTTGAACGACTCAAACTGTTGGTGATAAGACCATAGCAGTCAGTGTGAAGACTCATTTTTAAGAAGCCCATATTATATACATAAGGAGGAAATATCCTTTGTTGTTACGAGACGATGCGCATGCGCAGTGACTGCTTTGGGTTTTAAAGGTTCCTTCCGTAAATAAGCTGTATACCCAACCTGACATAGGGTGTGTAGTAGGCTATCTATCTATCTGCTGAAGCTTAATTTTGAACAATAAAACATACATTTGAAGAATACAAAAAAAGTGAGGTGAAGATATTTCTGGTTATTTACTTGGCTCTGGCTCTTTTGCAGAACGGTGTCAAAGACAAAGATCCAGACTGTCGAAATGGTTCAGAAACAGAGGACGAACCTTTGCTCAGGGAAAACCCCAGGCGGTTTGTCATCTTTCCCATCCAGTACCCTGACATCTGGAAGATGTACAAGCAGGCACAAGCCTCCTTCTGGACAGTGGAGGAGGTAGGTTTCAAAATTTTTGGTATTTCTGGTTGTGAAATTAAATTGCTATAAACATGTGTTATGTTTATGTTTTTCAGGTGAATTTCCTCACATATTTATTTATTCAATGTTTACCTCATCATTGGACCAACCAAAACAATCAGCAAGGCAGACATATTCAACTCATTTTGTGTCTTCCAGGTTGATCTATCCAAAGACCTGGCACACTGGGACAGATTGAAAGATGAAGAGAGGGGATTCATTTCTCACGTCCTTGCCTTCTTTGCTGCTAGCGATGGCATCGTCAATGAGAACCTGGTGAGAGTGAGATGTCGCTCAGCTGCTCTGTGGCTTGTGCACCCACCAGACGGTTGCGCCAAGATTCAGAGCATGGCAGTTAAATGCAATTGGCAGCCAAATTAAAATAGTTAGGTGACATTTTTGCATTTTGTCTTTCATCTAACAGGTGCAGAGGTTCTGCCAGGAGGTACAGATACCTGAAGCACGCTCCTTCTACAGCTTCCAGATCCTCATAGAGACGGTTCACTCAGAGATGTACAGCATGCTCCTCAACACTTACATTAGGGACCTGAAGAAGAGGTCAGTTGCATATTTGTCTTGGGGTGGCACAGTGGCTTTCTCTTAACTTTAATTTAAGATTCAAGCAGTTTTGTATCTCATTTATTTTTTGAATTCATAACAATTTATTGCATTTTCTGTGATAGATGAACACAATACAGCATGGTGTAATGGTTAGATGGTAAAGATTAGGCCTTGGTCTCCTTGGAGCAGGTTGCACAACCATAAACTGTAAGACCTGCACCTGTGAGCAACACAGGATAAGCCTACAAAACTCTGGGGGGATTTCTGTTGCACTCCCAGCTGCCTCAGCTTTGACATGGCTCCAAAATAGAACGACAACAGTTTCATTCATGAGCAGGCTTTGTACAGTGTCTATAAAAACTATATCCACTGAATGTATTTTGTTGTACAGCATGCATATTTGTTTCCTTTATTTTTATTGTGCACATTCAGAGGTTCTGCCATAGTATATGTTATATGCAAAAGACTATGGGCTTCCAATATCATGTGAATAGTTTTCATAGTTCATGTTCATTCAGGTTTTTAACATTTTTTATTACTTGTATGTGTCCTAGGGACTACTTGTTTAACGCTATTGAGACCATGCCATGTGTAAAAAGAAAAGCGGACTGGGCCCTACAGTGGATAAATGACGACAAAGCCACATTTGGTGAGAAAGACATGATCTTAAAAACATCCTATCATAGAGTGAATATAAAGAACAATTCTTGCCCAGGGGAGCTTCATGTTTACTGGGGATTAACAGTAGTTTTGACGCTGACTTTCTGTCCTCAGGGGAGCGACTTGTGGCTTTTGCAGCTGTGGAGGGAATCTTCTTCTCCGGCTCATTCGCTGCCATCTATTGGCTAAAGAAGAGAGGCCTGATGCCTGGACTTACCTACTCCAATGAGCTGATTAGCAGGGATGAGGTGAGAGGGACTCACAAACTATGAAAAAAATGAACTGAAAAGTCTACCAAACTCACTGAGCTGAAAGACAGGTGTAAAAAACAAAAAAACAATAATATATAGATACTTGATCTCGGGTTACATTACATATTGCTTGGTGCTGGGGTGAAATTTAGATAATCACTAATATTACTTACTAAAATAAACCTGGATATGTTTTGCTCATACAATGATGTGGCAAATGGTTCTGAACTTTATCTCTTTGTTGAGTTTGTGTAGCACTTGAGGTTTGGCAGTGCAGGTTTTTCCTGTTTACTTGAGGTCACAGAGATTACCAAAGTAGCTATAGTGCTTCTAGGTTGATCTTCCGAGTTTCAATGTCACCTACCCTGATATGTGTATCAATGTGTCTCCTAGGGCCTCCACTGTAACTTTGCCTGCCTGCTGTACAGCTACCTGGTGAACAAGCCATCAGAGGACAGAGTGAAGGACATCATCACCAAAGCTGTTAGCATTGAGCAGGTCAGTTAGTGTTGGAAGTATGAAACTCAACCCACACTACCACATCACAAAGCATACATCAGCTATGCTTATTTTTCACAAGCTTGTTTGTTTGTTTGTTTGTTCTCTGATTGTACTTTGTGACTTTAAAGGGGAACTATGTTACATTTTAAGCTCAATTACACAGCTTTGGAGTAACTGTAATGGTTAAATAAATGACTTGTAACTTGTTACGGTGAGAATGGAGGCTCTCTGCTTTCCACCTAGTGTCACTTGGCTGAAAACCAACCTTGTACGATCAGCGCTGCCGACCCGGTGTCCCAGCTCTGGTGTCTCCGCGGCACTGCAACACAAATGCAAACGTAACTCGTAATCTATTGTATATGACAGAATAGACCACAAAAATATACACATGCCATAACATCATATAACGTTATCCACCGCTCATGGACTGCTTTCTCGCCAGCTTTGTTGAAAACAAATGCACATGGCTGAGAAAAGGGTTAGCAAAACAGCTGAAAAGCGACCAGACTTGCATAGTTCCCCTTTAAGAGGCTGATATCTTCATAGGACATAACATTTCTGTAAACATCCTGTTTGGTGTTGCAGGAGTTTTTGACAGAGGCTTTGCCAGTGGATCTCATTGGAATCAACTGTTGTCTAATGAAACGGTACATTGAGTTTGTGGCAGACCGTCTTCTCACTGACCTCGAACTGGCCAAGGTAATTTAAATGTTAATTAACTGGAACCCATGTGGTCTTTTTAACTTGATGTCTTTATATTATGGTAGCTATTGAAGAACATGATCCCATGAAGCCTTGGTGTGTAAGCTAAATCCCCTCACAAATTAGCTACTATGACTATGATTAGACAAATGGTTTTTGGTTAGTAGTGTGAAATAATATTTATTTTCTCCTCTTTTTCAAGGTTTATCAAGTGGAAAATCCCTTTGACTTCATGGAGTCCATTTCACTAGAGGGGAAAACCAACTTTTTTGAGAAACGAGTGGCAGAGTATCAGAGATTTGGAGTTATGTCAAGCGTGATGGGCGGTGAATTCACATTGGATGCTGACTTCTGAAACAGAGATGACACTCAAGTTACATACTGTTACTTTTGAACTATTTATTTATTTTTGTTTTATGTAGTAGTTGGCAAAGAAAAACCTCTGCAGGATGAAACGACATTTAACTAGGGAGTTAGTTACTTTAGCAGCCAGTGTTGTTACAAAGTGGAATATAGGGATTTCTTATGGCCATTTTGACCTGGAAAGTATGGTGCAAGGATATATATAAATCCAGTGACAAAGAGATTGTTTGACACCTTTTTGCCAGATGGGATGATACATATATATAGGTTATATTTTATTGAGTCTGCAGATGACGGTACTGCCTTCTACAGTGATTTATTTCCGTTTTGTCATTTTTAAGTAACAATAAAATATTTTATAAAATTGAATGTAATGTCATTCTTGTCATTTATTTGTGAGGAATCATTCTGTACATTCACCACCGTTTGTGACAAATTATGAAAATGTTTTTTAATTAATTGTTGGCAATTCCAACGTCCTTGGTTCTATCCCATTGTATTTACTTATAAACAGCCACAGTAAATCAGTATTTGTATGTATACAGCGGCTAACTGCAGTTAAACTGAGATTTCTCCAGTAGACAGATTAGATTAGCCACTCCTCCGTTAACGTTAGCACACGGATGCAGGCAATGGTAGCTAACAGCTAGCTGGTGGAAACATGGCTGGGGACTGGGAAGGTTTCGCGCTGGAGAAAGCCGAGCTGCTGTCCAGCCGGCTGAAGGAGCTCCTGTCTTCGGGGCAGGGGTACATCCAGGCCCAGTTCGGGGTGGATTTGGGACTGAAGCCCGAGCTGTACCCGACGTGGGTTATCCTGTCCACGGCCGCGGTGGGTCTGCTCCTGCTGCTCTGTCTGTCCTGGGCCGCCGCCGTCTGTGGACGCGGCGGTCTGTTGTTGTTTGTCGGGAAAAAGCGCCGAGGATCCCCGGTTGCTGTCACCCAAAGCGGCGGTGAGCCCGTCGCCAAGGCCGGTCCAGTCAAAGCAACGAAACCAGAAGAGGAGCCGCCGCAGCAGCAGAAGAAGAGGAACAAAAAGAAAACGGTGGAAAAGGAAAAGGTACCGCAGCAGGCAGCGTTAGCAGACCGACTGTCGAGTCACGGTGTGTCAGTCAAAACAAGTGCGTCTGTTCGGCGGAGCCCAGAAACAAACAACACAAGTGTTTCACTGAGCCCAGTTTATAATATTATTTATTAACTTACATCCAGAGAGAACCGGTTCAACGGTTACGCCAGTTACTTATGTTAACGTTAGTTAGTTGGTTAGCTAACTTAGCTAACTAGGTTGTCTTAATTTACACACATTTAGCCTAATTCACACAAACCTTACAGTGTGCGTTGTTATAAACGCTATGAAATGAAGCAAACCAAAGACCCAAATCACAAATATGATGATGAAATAAAATAATACTTCGCGGAAAAGCGGTGGCTATCATGCTAACTAGTTACCAACTGACAAGCCAAGTCGCTAATTATAGTTTAGGCTAACTAACGTTAGTTAAAACAAGATGGAGCAGCAGCTCTGTCTGGCTCTGGTTGATGATGAACTGTTTATTGACTGACACGAGGTTTTCACACAAACAGGATTGGTATGAAAACGCTGTTATGTGGTTTACATTTGAGTCCAAGAGCCGTTTTGAAGTTCCTGTGTCACAAGGGTTAACGTTATTGATCACTGATTGACTCCTGTCTTTAGTGGTCTTTAGAACAGAGTTATTGATTCATGTAAAAACATCAACATTCCAGTTCAAATTCCATTCCAGTTCAAATGTTGGTTTGTGAACTCTGATTCATCGTGAAAGTCTTGAAAAATGAAAGTTAATATAACTGTTTGTTTGTTTGTTTTTCAGAATCATGTTGCTACCAATTGAATTAAAGTGTGTGTAAAAAATCTTGAAAGTAAAATGTAATATGGGTGAACTGATTTCATCAGCAACATGAAGTAAATCTGCGGTCTGTCTTCCTCCTCCAGAAGTCTCAGTCCAACGGGCAGCCTGTGACTGTTGCTCAGGAGGAAGTTAAAGTGACTGAGGTGGTTTCCAAGACATCCCCTCAGATCAAAACTGAGAAGGTATGTTCAAGCTTCTGCTGCCAACATGAAGGGGGCCTCAAACTGTTGGCGGTTGGGTGTTGGGTGTGGGTAGCATTGCCAGAAAGACTTCTGAGTCATGCTCAGGTTTCTTTAAAATTTTTGAGACAGTTTCCTTTTCAGTGAAATATAACGGAAGCCTATCCGTCCTTGTCAATTGTTCCTGTATGGCAAGGCTACGTGATTGCCATTAGTATCAGCTTTTTATAACCCCATCCTTCACTTTCATTTTACTTTTATTTCTCTCTGTCCACAGGTGCAAGGTGTACAGGCCCCAGCGCAGGTGAAAAAGAACAAGAAGAAAACTAAAACAGACGTGAAACCGGCTCAGTTTGTGACTACAATTGATGCCAAGGAGCCTGATGATGGTGAGACTATCAAGGGAAATTTCACAACTTCTCATTTTCAAACTGACAGTTTATTTATACCCAGTGAGTGGATACCCATCACATTTCCCAGTCTCTGCAACCTGTTGACGTCTTCAGCTGTGGGCCAGGTTCTCGGTTAATAGTTATTTGTGTCCGCCAGGTGCGTGGGAGACCAAAGTCAGTAATCGAGAGAAGAGGCAGCAGCGCAGGAAGGACAAGGGCCCCGAGGACTCTGGTAGCTCAGGAGGTGTGGAAGCCCCCAAAAGCCATGTGATAGCACCTGTAACTGCAGCACCTACAAACACAAAGAAGAACAGAGGAAGCCATGGTATTCATCTAACAATAACACAATAATGTTGTTGATGTTAAAATATAGAGGAGAATATGAGCAGTGATCAAAAATTTGGATCATTAAAATGTTATGTCCACTTTGTTTCAGAGTCACAGCCTTCAAGAACCACCGGAAAGGTGGATGCTACCAGTGGAGGTAATAAAACCGAGCTGAAACTGTGTGACTGAGGAGGCTTTGTTGTTATTGTTAAATAAAAAAAATTGATTAAGCTGACTTTAATTAAAATGCACAATCTGTTTGACTATGGCTATGTTTACACGGAAACGATCTGAACAGAAAACGCAAAAGAGGCGCTGTGTTCTCACTTTTTATTTTGCGTTTAGACGAGCGTTTTTGGGGTGGAAATCTGCGTGCATACGGTGACGCAAAAGTCTGTGGTATCCGACATGTTTGTTGTTATTTGATGAAAACGCAGAGCAGACTTTTGCATTTTCACCCTACATGGGGACGCAGCGGCGGAGCATTTTTAAGATTTCCACTCTGGAGGGTGGTTTCATTTTTTTGCGTTTTCTTTTTTTAGCATATTTTTTGGGGCATTTATGCCTTTATGGATAGTACAGTTTAGACAGACAGGAAACGGGGAGGCAGAGAAAGGGGGAGTGACATGCAGTAAATGGCGCCCGACGCGGGACTCGAACCAGGGCCGACTGCAGCAAGGACTGCGTTTTTTGCATTTTCAAGCCCCAAAAACTCCGTCGCCGTCTAAACGAAAGGCACATCCAATTAAATATTTTGCCGTTTTCATCTGTTGAAATGGACATGAGCGTTGTCGTGTAAATGGGGCCTAAAGGTTGTTGCTGAAACTTAGACACTCTGACTCTCTGTATGTCTTCTTCCTCAGTGTCCTCCAGCTGGAGAGAGGAGCCGTCGGTCAACGGTGTAAACTGGCCTGACATTTCCATGAAGCTCCCAGGTCAGATGGCTGCAATGGAGGGAACCAAGTGGAGTAACATGCCCACAGCTTCACGTTACAGGGGGGCAGCTGAGCCCCAGCACTGGACACAGGAGACGCAAGGTATTACATTGGCAGACCTTTCTATACCACATAAATAAACATCAATAGAAAAAGCGGCAGTAGAGCATAACACAGCAGAACAGTAGGGAAACATTAGATTGTAAAATTTACTGCTGTGGCACTACTCAGCATATTGGACTTGAAATGAAACAATGAGTAAGAATTTAAAGATGTTTTGAAGGCAGCTACATCCACCTCAGGTGAACGGTGTAGTCCTCATAGTCAATTTTATGACTGTGTAGTCCTACTTCTCACTGTATTTAAATGTTGTCATTGTCATTAGGTCAAAGCAGGCTACAGAAACAACAAATACATGGTGCCATTGGGACTGCCAAAATGAAAAACGTTAAAAAAATTTTTTAAAGAAAGCGGGGGAAACAAAATCTGATCATAGTCATTTACAAGAGCCTGTCCAACTGAGCCATCTGCTGGGTTGAACTGGTGCTGCAAGAAAATGAAGATCGATGTGCAAAGGAAGTTCTAAAGATGCTTTTATTAAAACTTAAACTAAAAAAGTGGCGGTGTTAGTATGTGATGAAACTCTAATAAGATTATAACAACTGCTGGGTCAAAATGACACACTGAATATCAATTGTATATATAATATTTATAAAGTGACACACCCAGAGGGTTTATAACAACCAAGTTAAGACTCTGTGTTTACTGTGATGCTTCCAGTTTTGATATCTGGGGATATGAATATAAATACTACCAGGACCGTATTCCAGCTATAATATCTATGTAAATCTGTGTTTCCAGCAGCATGGAGTGGCATTGAAGGACGTAAGACTGAACTCAACCCTGTGTCCTTCTCCATGCGAAGACTTAACACCACAGGTTTGAATAAATGCCAGCTGATCACCTCATCTTCAAGGTTTCTTATATCTGTTGTCAGTCGTAGCTGGTTTAGCTGATTCACCTCCTTTCTGTCTTTCATAGAACGAGTGTCCACTTCAGTTGAGCTGCAGTGGACGGGCCACCCAGATGTTGACGATCAATGGTCTGCATTCAGTAAGTGTTGCAGCAAAACTTCCCTCGTACCACACCCTCCTTAACAACCCGCCGCTTGTTCAAAAAGAGAGGAACACCATACAGGATTTGTCTGAACAGACATCTTGATGTGAATTTTGCAGATGGGATGGCAGCAGCGGATCCCAGCTCTGACTGGAATGCCCCAGCAGAGCACTGGGGAAACTACGAAGAGCCTC
Organism: Trachurus trachurus; assembly: GCF_905171665.1. NCBI lineage: Eukaryota > Metazoa > Chordata > Actinopteri > Carangiformes > Carangidae > Trachurus > Trachurus trachurus. The sequence continues at coordinate 17,715,262 of NC_139904.1, read as the reverse complement.
CTGTGTCGATGACGGTCGTCACCCCTCCACCGAAGGAGCAGCCTCTCCCCAACAAGGTTGTTATCAACTCTCAGAGCAACCACACAGAAATATGTACTCATAGTGTCTTAAATCAGGACCTGGAAGTGTCAATGACATGTGAAATCGGCTTTAGCAAGTCTGTATTTCAGTGTTTATCCTTAGATCTTGATTACTTCCTGCCGTGGCCATTTCTTTTCTTAGTTTCTAATCTTAGTTTTCAACTAAAATGATGTCAATGTTGTTTTTTATGGCAGGTATCGGAGGATGAGAAGGACACAGAGGATCCATCTGGAGGAGCTGCTAAATCCAAGAAGAAGAAAAAGAAGAAGAAGAAAACTGAAGAGGAGGCTGCATCTGAGCCTCAGGCAAGGAAGACAAATTTTAGTTACATTAGTATATTGCACTAAATTAAAAAAAAAAAAAAAAAAAACTGTCATAATGAGGGTATTGTTACGCAGTTTTGTTAATGTCTTTGTTTGATTGTAGGTGGTAAACACAGCACCCCAGGTCAATGCCGTGCCCAAACCCCAAGAACCTCCAGTGATGGCCTCTAAAAAACAAAATCCCAGCGTCTCTCAGAGTAGGTTTCACATGTTCTGACTCTCAATCTCTCAATCAAAAGTCTTTGATAGTAAGTTACTGTTCCAACTGTTTCATAATAATGACTTCAAGCTGTAGTCTATCTTTTTACTTTTTCATACTTTTCTTCGAGGCTCAATCAGACACTATACTGATTGTACTGTGAGATTTATATGGAAATGGTTCTAAATACAACTTTCTTTATTTTAAATTTTATTTTTGAATTTGCCTTCAGAGAAGCCGGAGCAGGTTGTGGATCCTCCGAAACCCTCTCAGAAGAGGAAAGCCAGAAGAGAAACATGAAGTCACATCACAGGTCCAAACAAAACATATGCAAATGATTGTTAAATGTGTCACATGCAATAATTACCAGGTACACACTCTGTTTCATACATTTGATACAAGTACAGTTTATCATTTACCGAAACGAAAACGGAAACAAGCGGTAGATATCACCTGCTTGGCTGAATATAGTGGTGAAATGTGGTCCTGTGGACTGAAATCCTAACTAATTTGCACTATTTGCTACACTGCAACAAGAGTGGCGTTTCAGGACAGATAAACCTGCAGTGAAAGTACATGTTTATGTAATTATTTTTCAAAAAACAAATGGCATCAAATTATTATTATTATTATTTTTAGTATATATAAGTTCATACTATTTTTAAAACATAGATGATTTTTCTTTATTTTTTATTTTCAGTAAATTTTAAGTTTTAATGGTATCACAAGGGTGGCTGAGCGAAAAGGTTCTGGGTTCAATTCCTGGGCCCGGGGCCTTTCTGGGTGGAGTTTGCATGTTTTCCCTGTGCCTGAGTGGGTTCTCTACAGCTACTCCAGCTTCCTGTCCAAAGTAGGTTTATTGGTGACTCTAAATATCCCATAGGTGTCAATGTGAGCGTATGAGGATTCTTTGTCTGTACTCCAGCCCTGTCCTTTGTTAGCTGGGATTGGCTCCCTGTAACCTTGCACACACAAACAGTACAGATAATGGATGGATGGTAACACACATTTTTATTCCCCAATATGTTGCACTAATGTTATGCCACCAAACTGGCGATGGCCAGAGCTGAATTTTCGTTTTCAGATTGTCCGTTGGTATATCCATACGTACCATTCTTGCGGACGTTGTTTTTCAGTAATGCCTGGGCACAACGTCTTCAAATTTGGCACAAATTTGGTGTTCATGTGAAGGACATGGTTTTGGCCTTGTGATTGGCAGAGGCATACAACTGCAAGGCAGTAATTGTAGTTTTGTTTGTCTTGCTGGTGCCCACAGAAATGTGTGTGAACAAGCTGTCATTGCTGGTTTGAAAATCCACCTTAAAGGTTTGTTTTGTTATTATTTTGAATTGATTTCTAGAAGGAGTTGCTGTGATTATCCCCCCTCTTCATTCTGGCTGTGAAGTAAGAGCTTTGTAGAGCAGAAGAGACAAGAGACAAAACACCTTTGGGTTTATGCACAGATGCACTGAACTTCAGCCAAAGCTAATAGTCTTGAGTTAAGTTACTTTTTGCCAAATTGATCGATTTTCTTACTGATCCATGGTAGCATGTAAGTTCGCTGCCGGACAAAACACAGGTTATCAACTTCCATGTGACTGCCAGGACAACAGCGATCCTGTTAGTTGTGACTGAACTTTAGAATGCACCGTGTATTTTGTAACGCGTTTCCTGAAGTGCTGGCGCTATAAAGGTATTGCTACATCACTAGTATGAACAAGAGTCATTTTAATACTCCCAACCTACAGCTCATGTGGAAAGACCTTAAAAAAGACACACAAAAAAAACAATCTTGACCTTTTGAACGTAAGACTCACAAAAAATCTACTGTATTTGAGTGCATGGGCTTTAGTTTGTAAAGGTTTGGCAGCTGTGGACACAGGTTGAGTTCCACGTCAAAAAAAGTATTGTTGTTTAAGGAGAAGACTTGTAAGACACTGAGGCTACTTATTCAGCCATAAACTGACACCTGAGAAGTTGTGCTGTAAGAAAGTTCTGGATCAACACTGAGACTGTTATGTAGAGAGCACAGTAACTGATAGGAACCACCAGGGGGCACTGTAATGTGAAGAAAGGGAGGAGGGTTTGTTCCATAAATCAGTAGCACTGCTAAGTATTGTCCCTTTACTTTTAGCATTCTGATCGCGTCTGTATCTGACTAGACTGTGTGTTGACTTTTCTAGAGATTTAATGGTTTCTGTGATGATTTTTTAAAGACATTTTCTTCCAGTTTTTGTGCTAGAAAAAGCCATGCCATATGTACAGATTGTAAGGGCTTTTTCCAGTTCTGTGATTGCACTGTGCAAAAAGTTAAATTGATTTTTATGTCAATTAATTGTTTTTTACTACCTTTTTTGCGGAATGTGAAATCTGTACCTTTCTTTTTTTCTTTTCTTTTTTTTGGTTTGTACCTGACTTCCAGGATATTTAATATGATGGAGGGTGGTATGTTTTTTGATGTAAATTGATGCTGAAAACATATAATATAGAGATATGAAATGGAGCAGCTTTAATTCCATATCAAAGTTGGTTTCAAACAACACACACAATTACACATATTTAAAAGGAATTTAATTCCATTGCCTTAACTTGTAGATATATAGCGTTGCCGTCCTTTTTTATAGTTTCCATCTAATTGCAAGTTTTGATGTCAGAATAAATTTCATCTTGCATGACTTTGATAATAGTACTTCTGTAAATGAAATTAAATGAATGATCTCTTGCTTTAACTGTTAGTACTTGGTCCTGGAGTACCACTCAGTGTAAATAGCGTAATAGTTTTTTGTTCGTATTTTTTTTTTAAGGAGACAAATTGCAGCTTTTCTGTGGTCATCCAATGTATGTTGCTGGTAGGCAAAAAGCCCTAGTGCATCATGGTATTGATCAGCTGGTGGTGGTACATGATTGTTAGTAGAAATGTTAGAACAAAATGATTTGTTGCTGTGGCTTCAGGCACCTTTTTTGGGGGGTTATTTTTTTAATGTTGATTAAGATGATTCAATCAATGTATTTATATACTTGTCTCTAGGAAATGATTTTTGTGAATCATTTTGTTTACTGAGGAGATACATATGATATTTCTATGTCTGTTTGTTTAAAATGAAAAATAAATAAGAAATGCTTGATATCACCTTGTCCTAATAGTTCTGTTTTGTTTCAACTATGGTTTGCATATTTTTGTTTTTCTTGAATCATGTTTTCACGCCTAGCTAACCTTACATCTGAATTATAGGCATATTCATTCATTCAGCACAAGTCCCCATATGCAATACTGATAGTAAATGGTGCTTTCTCCCTGTCCACTAACATGTTGATTTCACGTTTTCTGTCAAACTAATCCTAAATCTGTGATTAATACAATGAGATCTGACCATGGTGCTCTTTGGTGCAATCTGTGTCAGCAGGCCTGTGATAGGCTCCGGCTGCAGTGACCCTCCTGAGGCCAAACCGCTGCCCCAGTCAATGTGGTGAGGCAGTCGCGTGGCACGCTTACAGATACAGAGCCTGACCTCCTTCGCCTCATCTCTCTCCATCCCTTATCTCTCAGTTCATTTTGGATTTACCAGTTTTTAATCTCTCACAATCTCTGGCTTGCTCTCCATTCACCTTCACTTCACAGAGATATCACGTTTTTTCCATTCCTCACTGGCTGGCGGATTGTCGTGATTATTGTTTTTTCTGGTTTGTGTGTATGAAAGGCAGATATGAAGGTCGCTCTGAAATGGATGGCACTGCGCTTTGCTCAAAGCCCTGCTATGAGAATCACTTGCTAATGCGTTTTTTTTTTTTAAAGATCCATCTAAAGTCCCTGTGTCTAAAACCCACATAATCCTATGATGTGAAACAAGTCAGTGGAGTGTGGCGACATTATACAGCCAAACTGATGTATCAGTGCACCCAAACCCTAGCAGTGGGATTTATTGTTCTCCAGCACGCCTGAGGTCTGAGATTAAAGGGCTTTAGACTTCCGGTCATTATATTAAAGCCTTTTCTATATCTACACACATGTGTCTGTTTAACAATGACAACATGACATACAACTTGACTTGTCATTAAAACAGGAAAAATCACTTTGACATCATCTGTTCTGATTGCACTCCAGCATTTAAAGAGGTGGCAGTCTCGTCATTATTAAGTCATGGCGAGGGGAGGAAAATCCCCTAATGTGATGGTGATGCAGTCCACCCACCAGAGCTTAGAGCTGTGGTCACTGGTCCATCTGTCAGGCTTGGTTCAGGATGTTTGTACGGACATGGGGAGAGTTTCTTGTTCTAACACCACAAACAGACCGATCTCCAGCTATTTGATCTAGTTCTGAAATGAAAAACATTCATGACATCTTACTAAATCTCAAGAATAAATTGGGCCGTAACATTCTGTAATGGATTTGACTGAAGGCCTACTTTCAGGAGGCTGTGACTCACTTCATAAAAAGGCTTCAAACAGCTGCACTGGAGCACAGCCTGATGAGCCTGTGAGGGGGGCCTGAAGGCCTCACTGACTCCTTGTGCTCCCCCCGGTCTGTGCAGAGCGTATAGCAGTGCCAGAATAATACATGGCCCTGTATACATTTGAGTAAACAATTGAATGCAGAGATGTGTCTAATTTAATTATTATGAAGGTCTTGTGTATTTGTAGTGCATATGAATAAGTTAACTTACTATCAATCAGATCAACACAAACCCAACCCAACAAACCACACAGTAAACCTCCACTTGAAATTTACAAAGAAAGCTAAATATTAGCAATAATAGAACCGTGCCATACTGATGATATAATAAACCAAACTCCTTAACACCGCTAACGCAGGCAACTATCTTCACAACTTTCATAGTGTGACCCACAGTCTGTCACTTTTTTGTGTGTCCTAAGAAATGTCACAACACAGCAATTACAAGTTAAAAGGTTCTAAAACCTGGACCAGTTAGGAGCCACATTAGGCCAAAACGACCAAACAGGACATCAGTTAAAAAGCCAAAGTACAATTTCAAAATGATTTAAAATAAACTATTTCTAGTGGGCTGGGCTCTCGCTGGTGGCAGCACAACCTTCAGTCACTGGGGGGATGGATCACAATAAAACCTGAGTAGGGTAAGAGAGGTCTTGTTACCTCAGCTCCGTGGTTATGCTCTCCTAGCTTGGTGCTCCAAGGGGCTCCAGTCCATCACAGATCCACAGAGTTCAGTATTTCAGACCACATTTTGGGGAGTTGGACCTCCCATAACCTGCCAATCACTATGGGGAGATTTAGGTGAGTAAGGGGAGCAGAGTCAGTTTTCTGAATTTGTAGCGCAACTGTATCTTTAAAAGTGTTTTCTTCAGTTGCAGTGCATTGAGCTCTCTCACTGTACATTACTGATGATTTAATTATTTTTCAAATAAATATAAATAACCTATAGTAATTGGCCTGTGTGTGTGTGTGTGTGTGTGTGTGTGTGTGTGTGTGTGTGTGTGTGTGTGTGTGTGTGTGTGTGTGTGTGTGTGTGTGTGTGTGTGTGTGTGTGTGTGTGTGTGTGTTGTGGACTTTACTGGACCTTTAGTTTTTCTTTGGTTTTTTTTTATGAATGTACACACCAAGTGTGAATACACATTTGTCATGTCTTGACTGTTTTGTTGTTGTTTTCAAAATTTATGTTGGCAATAAAATTAATAAAACATTGTTTAAAATAGGAGATAAATCCAGACCTGGCCTCAATTAAAAAAAAACAAAAAAAAAACAGACACTGTGATTAAAGGAGAAAACTTTAAAAACATAAACATTTTGTATGCATGTATATGTGTGTGTGTTTGTGAAGCATTTTGAGGTCCATCATCATCATCATCATCACCATCACCATCCAGCGCCTGGAGCCCTGGTCAAAAACCTTCCGGTGGTCACGTGACTCGGGATGAGCCAGATTAACGGCTCTCTCTCTGTGCTCTGTGCGGTTGCCAGGGGAGCCGAGCAGAGCGCTTCACTTCTCTCGCTGCTGAAACAGGCGAAACAGCGGCTCAAACACAAACACTACAGGCTCCTCGGATGTGGCGGTCCTAGCAGCACCGAGGACGTCAACTGGCTGCCCCCTCGTCTTTCTTTTCTTTTCCGGACCTCGCACCACTTGAACAAATTATTTCGACAGCATTCATGAAACAGCTTTGAAATCCAGTGCGGGATAATAACATATTAGCTATAAAGAAAAAGATGATTTCGCCGTGGGACCGGTGGTACTCGACGAGCTGCTGCCTCTGCTGCCATGTACGGACGGGCACCATTATCCTGGGGATATGGTATATGGTAAGTCCGATTTTTTACAGTATTTATCACTCGATGTCAAGCCTGTATGTCTTCACAAATGGCTAAAAATGGTGGTATATGCGGCGAAATGTGCACAAAATATGAAGCGTCAGTGAGTTTAACAGCGAAAAGCTAAGTTAGCTAGCTGCTGTTTTCTGTTTGTTTGTGGGTTCATTTGTGAATTGCCATTTTGAGGATGTCCTCGGTTACAGACGTGAAGTAGCACTTTTAAACTACAGTGTCTGTTTATTTGTCACCAGCATTAGCTCTGGAGACTTGTTCCATCACTATTCTGTCCCATTTCAATCAAATTTAATCGTGTTAACAAAACGATGCCTTTACTTTCCCTGGCTTTAAGCTGCACTTTCCCCCCCCTCATGTTGAATTGATAACTGTACCAGTCCATCCTGTTTGATCTGTCCTACATTTGTACCGGTTTAAATATAGGGGTTTGCTTCTGTTTTTACCCGCATGGGATAACCTAAAGTTTTAAACATAGTCCAGTAAGCCTGGTAAATCCCTGACCTTTAGTAAGCGTTACCCCCCCCCCCCTCCTCTCTCTGTCTTTGACCCTACTACTACTACAAGTCCCATCAAATGGAGCAAAGGCCAGAAAAAGCAATAAATACCTCTATAAATAAAGATGTTCTGACGTTAGGTGAAATCTAAAACTCATAAAGTAATTTTGTCTTTAATGTTGTTGGTTGGATAAATGCTGCATGCAGTGACCCCTTTCAATGACCCTGCATCAGCACCAGTGTTTCATATTATGCCAGTATTAGATCAGATTGGTCCATTTTAGGAGGTACAAGCCATTTGAATGTCACCCTGGGCTCTATTAACTGTCTGTTTTGATGTTGGAGGCTAAACTCTTAAGCCCAAAATGAGCAGACTAAATGACAGATGGACAGAAGTCATCATTCTCCATGGCCCCTATTATAATGTTTCGTTGTCAGCAGTAGACCTGTGTCATTTTAAAGAGTAACTAAAAGTCTTTAGTCTTAACCTTCCTAGTTTGCACTGATAGATGCTTTTATTTTGATCTTCAGTGGTGTTTTGTGTTTATTTGACATCTGTGTTAATTACATGAATTATGATGATAAGATTTATTTTGTTTTTTATGTACTTATGTCAGAGAATTGCCACAGATAGAAAACATTTTTTTAAAGGTTTAACTATATAGATAGGACAAAGTATCTGAAGGTCAACCCAATAATCTTCACTATTATCAAAAATATTTTTAATTTCCTTACAGCTCATCAATGCAGTGGTTCTACTCATCTTGTTGTCGGCTCTCAATGACCCAATTCAGTACCGCTACCACCTTACCAGCTCTGAGCTGGGGACTGACATTGATGTCATGGACGATGCAAGTGAGTGCAGCTCATCCCCTCATTGTTACCTGTCCGACTTGGTATGAATTGTCGACTAGTGTGATAGATTTTGTGGCGATGTCTTTGTTTATATCACTGCAATCTCATCATCCTTTGGTTTATCTTTCACTGCCTCTCAGAAACTGTGATGGGTTATGTTTTTGTTATTTTGTAAGAGGTGACAGACAAAGTTTGAGAAAATAATCAGCAGATAAATCAAGAATGAAAACATTTGTGTCTTGCAGCTGTTTTCTACCGTTCAAAACACCCATTAAAGATGAATCACCGCAGATTTGCTTTGGAGGTCTGCTTTATTTTCTAGTTTTAAAATTTCATCTAGAAGGATTAGGGGTTAGACAGTCGCATCTTTTTAAATGCAAATTGCTTCCTCTCGGTGATAGACTTAAAAATCTTATTTTACCTAACCTCTCAGTGCCGCTCTAGGGTTAAAACACATATTGAAGTGGCTGAAACAACAAGAAAAAAAGACCAAAACTGTGACATTAATTTGTTTCCAGTACAGATTCAGCTGATGCATCTAAGTGACGAGCTAGAAAACAGTACAAGAAGCCAGTACGATCATGTTTCAATCTCACTAACACATTGTCAACATGTATAAAAGATAGTATTGCGTGCTTCTTGAACAGAGTTAAAATGTTTGAAAAGGAAAAATGCCTCCTCACAGTCAACATTCAAGCTATAACCAAGACACTGTATCGACCAGAGTCCTTGAAAATATCATTATACAGTTTGAAGGCTTGGTAACAATATTCTTTGGATATATTATATATATATATATATAATATTTCCAAGCTGTGCTCTGCCAGAGAGAGCTCGTTAAAAACAACAGCATGTCCATGAAACCCCATGTGTTTCTTCATCTCTTAAAAAAAAAAAAAAAAAAAATCTCTCTCTCTCCTCTCTGCCCAGCACTTCTTTTCCCAGAATGCTGCTCTCAGCACAGACATGGCTGAGTAGGCTCTGCACCATAGTGAACAAATCAGAGTGCATGTGTATTTTGAGTGCTTCCCCTCCAGCAGCTATCATCATCAGAGTCGCCTCTGGAACGCCACAGACCCCGTCACTGGCTACTCTGATTAAAAATGACTGCTCTAATTCTCCGTCGGATTAAAACGGCCATCTTGACTGACTCCCCCCTTTTTAGAAAGCGTTGTCGCTTGTGCCGCGTCAGTCAAAAGATTGTGAAACAGTGGGGAGAGGATGGAGCTAAGCTGTTGTCATGGTTTTTTAATAGGCAGGTGTCAGTCCCACCAACATCACTTTGATCATACGCAGAGAAATCCTGAAATTAAAACTAAGATGATACAGCTGGGGGTTTGAGGCAAACGGCAGTGCATCATCTGTGCACGTATTGTTTACACATGTAGTGCATGTGTGAACATGTGCTTAGGATGTGTGGAAGGGGATTAAGATGGAAGGACGTCATCATTTCCTTGGTCTATCAGTACAGTAATAATTACTGTTAGATGTGTGTGTGTGTGTGTGGCGCTTTAATCGTCATGGAAGTTGTTTTCATGACGATGATCTGCAGCTCCTTTAACTGTGCGTGTTCGAACGTCCTGTCTTTGGTCTCATCACTTCTCACAGCTGCAACGTGAATGTGAGAAGGGTGTGAAATTTAGTCAAATTTAGCACCTCTTGCATAACAATTACCCACGTGCCGATCGTGTTTTATCCAAGGCAGATTGGGCGCTAAAAATAGTCGGGTTACTGAAGGTGCTTTGTTCATAAATCCATGTCCCCATAAAGACTATTTGATTACATCAGTGGATTCAAGGTTCCAATGAAGTTACGTGTTTTCTGCTGTTTTCTCACTGCTAAACTAGATTATCTGTTCTCACACAGTTGTGTTTGTGTTTTTCTCTCTGCAGATATCTGCATAGCCACTGCAATATCCCTGCTTATGATTCTTATATGTGGCATGGCAACATACGGTGCTTACAAGGTAAACAAACAAACAGAAATGAGAAATGTTTGCAAAGCCTTAAGATGGACTGATGATCAGTAACCGCTTTATGAACTTCCTAACCTTTGTTCTGTTTTTTTCTATCTCTCCTCTGAAGCAACACGCTGCTTGGATCATTCCATTCTTCTGCTACCAAATCTTCGACTTTGCCCTTAACACACTGGTAGCCATTAGCGTGGTGGTTTATCCCAACACAGTGCAGGACTACCTCCAGCAGCTGGTGAGGACCGTTTCACTCTTCACAGTCAAAAACGCAGACCGATTCAACATATTTATCTGATAATTCTCTTTGATGATCTCACAGCTATTTATTTCATTTTCCTCTCTCTACCTGTCTTCCTTCAGCCGGGGACATTCCCTTACAAAGAGGACATCATGTCCACCAACAACATGTGCCTAGTTTTTGCAGTCCTCCTCTTCATTGGCTGCATCCTCTCCTTCAAGGTGAGCCGCAAAGCAACAAATCCAGTAGTTTCTGTTTTCGGACAAACCAGAGCTACTTTCTGTCAGTGCTGCCGGCCCCGAGAGCATGAGAACACCCATGAGTCAGTTGACAGCTGACATGAATGAGCTTCTAACTTTCTCACTTGTTAAGTAGAAGGTTTAAAAAAAAAAAAAAAAAAAAAAAAGTAACTCTCAGGATGCATGAAAGCCATGAATCATTGATGCAATCCTATTCAACAACGGTTCATTGTTAAGTTGTGTGTTTTAGACACAAAGAGATAAAAACACATGGGCTCTTCTAAAAGGACACAAATAAAAAAAGTAGTCCTGTCTCCAGCTGTATTAAAATACTGTGTATGTGAGCACAGAGTGAAGAGAGAAGCAGAATCAGACAAAGGGATAAATGCAACTGGCCTACGACGTGCTACAGTCTTATACTGGGTTTGATCTAGTCTTGTTTATAGATATGCTCATCACATTGCAATGTGATTAAAGCAATTAAGTTTCACACAGTTTTGCACATCTCCTCGCACTATGAACCATATGGCATGTATAATGAATCTGTCACTGTGAACTTTTCCATTATCAATGTTCTTCACGAGATTATCGCGCAGTTAGGGAGCGGCGGGTCAGGGACAACAGGAAACCAACTCCCGTCAAGCTAATTCCCCCTTAATGCATGGATGATTCTCCAGGCGCAGCTACGCTCTGGGGCTCTGGAACGAGATGGAATATGAAGTTGCAGTCATGTGTACAATCAGATCAAGTTGTTTCTCCTTTAAGCTCAGATTGGAAATGTTCTCGGCAGATATCCAAAGCCAGAGCCGGGGTTTTATGATAGGAAGCAGCCACTGGAAGACAAACTGCCGGACTGGCAGAGAGAGAGAAGGGTTATAAATGTCACCACTCAGACGCGCAGAGCTTTGTTGCACAGCATATGTGGCGTGGTTGGACTGCTCATCGCTCCAAAATACAAAATTAAAGATTAAATCCACATGTGTCCTTGCTAAGACCTTGCCAAGCAAAATCAATAGAGCCCAGTTTTTATTGATGGGCTGCATATTCAGTACAGTTGCTGCTACTGTTGCCTTTAGTGATGATAGTTGAGTGAGTCGGCTGGGAGGGGGGCCAGATCTTTAAACCTCAAGGACGCATCCGGTTGTCAGCACAGAGGCAGCACCTGCTGAAGTTTCCTGCAAAAGCCAAAATCCTCTACTCGGCTGCATTTGGCAAAAATGACGGATGCAGACAGACAGAAGGAAGTAGAGCTGAAGAGAGAAATGAGGCGAGATAGGAAGGGAGAGGATGCAGCAGATACAAAGGTGTAAATAGACTGGAGCTCGGATGAATGAATGAAGAGAGATGGTATGACGTACTGTAGAATATAAACAGCCAAGATCAGACTGTGCAGCACAGCCCCTCTGCTACAAAATGTTAATGTACCTCACAAACATAATAACCATTTTACTTCAAGGACAGAACAAAAATGTGATGTTTTCCTCTGGTGTTGCATCAATATACAAGATACAGCCTGTTCAGTCAGCCAAACAAAATAAAAATGACTATGGAGTGAACACTCATTTTAAAATGATTTTTTTTTTTAAAAAGAAAAAATGCGCTGTTTTATTTGATCAAAATAACAAGTTGAACTGGTTCTGTCCTACTGTTTGCTGTGTTAGCAACATAACGCGTTGTGTTTCTAAAGGTAAAATTGTGCAGCGCTGCCGTGCATAGTGGTTAAGCTGACCTCAGTTAAGAGTTGGTGTCACAGTGAGGAGGTCACCTCAGCAGATGGTAAAGTGATTGGCTGGCAGTCTGTGTGGCGTCCTGGTTGGTTGGTTGCTCTTACTGCTGGCAGAGGTACCGACTCAGCAGGCTACTCACACATAAACACAATGAACCTCCTGTTCTTCTGCCAAGTCAGACAAACCTAAACCTCAGTGCAAGGCACAGCCTCCCTGGAGCAGGAGATGCCTGTTAAGTTGCTTTTGGTAAAATCCTGGAAACATTGAATCACTGTGTGTGTGTCCTTACCCATCTCAAAGTTCCCAAAGATAACTGTTATTATATCACAGTTTTTTATGAGCTATTGATATGACGCATCTCTGCTGTCATCATCCCTAACCTTGGTGAATGGATGAGATCATAGCGAGCAGCATCAGTGATAATGAAAAGTGGAGACAACGTGGCTAAAGGTCATTGTGTTGTGTGTGTTCTTTGTTTTTCTACCGGGACAGGCTTACCTGATTGGCTGCGTGTGGAACTGCTACAGATACGTGAGCGGCAGGGGCACCACAGAGGTCCTGGTTTATGTCACCACGAACGACACCACGGTGAGTCCGACTCCTCATCAGCACCTCTCAGCTCCTCATCTCAAGGACATCCTGAACCCCTACCTTTTCCCAGATCATGATATAATTACATTTGCACACTATTGATTTTTTAATACAGTTTTGGCTTATAAGCTTTCAATTTATTAGAGCTAAAGCTTTGGAAAAGTCACTGTCATCACTATGTGAAGCACTTAAACTTGAACTTCTGTGTGTCAAATGCAAGGCTCAACCTCTAGAGCTCTACTAAAACAGGACTATATTCACTTTTCATGTTATTGCAGTTAAATGAGTTGATACCTCTAAATGTACAAGGTAAGGATTCTAGGTATAACTTGTAATGTAATATATTTCATATAGCTACATAATTGTGCTTAGAGTAGCAATTTAGACTCAGAAAAATAAACATCTTTCATTTTTTAAATTCTCAAACCGCATTAACCTCAACCTACTTGAAGAGTTCACTGAATCCGTTTAACGCAAGAAGATGGGGATGGTTTTCTATTCAGTGTGGGAAATAATTTCTGTAATAAGATATGCCTTAAACTGTTGCTTTCGTTATTCGTAAGCCACATTAATAAGAGATGGAAAAGCACCACCTTCACCTCACAGCCGAAAATTGTATCGACTGTTTCAAATTAAGAAAAAAGAGAAAGATCAGACAGTCTCAAACTGAATATATGTTGAAATCTCTTTTGTATCAATCTTAAAAAATAAATAAATAAATAAAAGTCCTCAGGTCATTTCACACATCAAATAACTCTTTAATTTCCAAGAGGTTCAGGTTAGTGTGGTCCTGCTACTAGAATAGGCGTCATGTCACAGTTTCTACATACAGCGACAGAGTAGTGAGTAGTGCCGACTCTGCAGTGTAAACAGTCCAGATCCTTCTGCGGTGCTGTTACTGTAAATCTCCCAGTGTTGTCACCGTAGACTTGTTGGTGTCAGTGCAGTAGGTGCTGTAGGTCATCATCCCTACGTGTGATTGGCCAGCTGGTTGTAGCCTGTGTCGTTCATCCCTCAGTGTTGACTCACGAAGCTTCTCAGAGGCTTTAGCATAGTCATGGTTTCCATTTGTCTGTCTGTAATCCTCCACACTGATACATAAGACATTAATCTGTCTCACACCCGCTGCCGTCTCAATGCGTAGCTCTTCATCTGTCTGTCACTTTGTCCTTGTGTTGTCACGGCCGCGGCTCACTGCTGACGTTTTTCACCTTACGAAACGGACTCTACAGGCAGGAGCTTATCCAGCAGGGTCTGATATCCTGTTGTGTATCATATGGCCTTTGACAAATACTGAATATGTAATATGTGCCGGTCTGGTTCGTCCACTGCAGGTATGGTGGAGAGCAGACATGAGAGGGAAAGAAGTCCTGTTTTCATCAGTCAAAAACACTGTTGAAAAAAATACTTACCAAAACTAGATGGACTTTATAATTGTAAAATCGATTTAAAACTAGATGGATTAACAATTAAAGTGAAACCGACTATTTTCAACTACCCCTCAGGGTTTTCAAATGGTTTCCTGTTCTTTATTGCTGCTTGTTCTGCTTGGTGATCCTTCTGATTAAGATCTCTGGTAGACCACAACATTGCTTTATTAAAATAGCAGGGTGGCTATTAGCACCATGTGCTGATCTTTCATCTGACTCTTTGCCTTAAGGTTGATTTCTGATCCAGCACCAATGACATCTTTTTTTCTTTTTTCTTTTTTTGGGATGTGCGTGCCTCCACTTCCAAAAAAATCCATAATGTTTTTAGCAGCCCTGTCAGTCTCTGCAGCAGCCCAATATGTGATCCAGACAGTATTAGATAATCAAAATGGAAAGTAAAAAAAAATACAATAATCTTAATATGTAACTTTTCTAATTTTTTTTGGAATGAAAAAACTAACAAGGGAACAACAATAGAAATAACAAAACAAAACTTCTAATCTGTTTTTTGAAAATAAAGAAAATTGTAAAAATGACACTGAGCTTTATTTATGTATTCATACATTTTTACCAGTCTTTGAATTTGCCATTTGGCGGTTTCAGTTCTCCATAAAGGAGTCTGGGCTGGTTTTTATAGGGATTAGAAATTAAATGTGAATTTTAGGATTAGAAATAAAATTTGTCACCAAGGTGAATTTTAAATCATCAAATTACACACAGCGAAACAAAACAAAAAAGCACATTTTCTTTAAAACAAATATATTAAAACATTTTTCAGTGTAGTTAGCTTATGAAAACAGAAATTTACTGTTAGTATACATGTTTTTAAAAAAATCTACTTTAATCATGTAAAAACAAAACAGAACACAGCAAATAGCGAAAGTAAGTGGGTCAAAGTGAAGGCCACAGAATAAGCTGAGTGAATTTTAATTAGAGAAGTGTCAGGGGACAGATAGAATCTACATAAAACAAATATCTGGGGCTCAGGACTCTCGTATCGGCCTGAGCAGTGACGATATGGTTTTATCATGACGCTCCTCTCTCCGCACACAGTGAAGAGTGAATAAAGTGCTCCTTCTATTTTTACTATTAGAAAGCCAGCAGTGTGTCTAAATGGCTTTTTACAGCCTCGAACATCAAGTACCCAGCTGCTTATCTGCCCCGCTTTTATATAAATGCCATTAAAATGCACAAGGGTCGTCTCTCTCTCTCTCCCTTTCTCTTTCCTCTCTCTATATATCTCTGCCCCCCCCCCCCCTCTCTCTCTCCTCTTCTGGACACGTTACATAACAGTCTGCTTGTCCGCTTCATTTCAAATCCTCCCCGTGATGTGTTCGCCGGGCCTCCCTGACTGTTTCACAATTCAATCCCCTCAGAGAATATTCTCTCTCTCACTTTCTCTCTCTCTCTCTCTCTCTCTCAGTGAATTAGCAGCAGGGCTGGTTTTATAACACCATTTACAGAGAAAGACCTCTGGTAGAGAGGAGGCAGCGCGGCCTGCAGAGCAGAGGGATGTTGTCCTTCCAGCTAGTAATGCCTTCTATAGGGATGGAGGAGCATAAAGGGCTGGGAGGAATCGGGCAGAAACATGCAACAGTGACTCAGGCTGTGTGTGAAATCACTTCCTGTTGACTATACAATGAACTAGTTTACTGTCCGAAAACGTTTACACAACGTGAGAGTATCAGCATGTGAACTACTCAAACACAAAATTATGATTTCAAGCATCCCAACTGTCCTTCACTGCTCACCGTTGATGGACGACTTTGTCCCTATTACAGAGGGATTAGTGAATGACTAAACACAGCAGTTATTTTGGACACAGCTTAACATGAGGCTACATAACTTTTGCTTAGCAACAGCCTCTTTGATCAAAAGTTTAAACTGCACACTAAATAGGGAAAAAGTCATTGAACAATATAAATCAAGATGACTTTTAAAGTATGAAAATGATGTCAGTCACAGTTTCCCACATCTTCATTTTGATTAAAGGGATACTTCACCCATGATCGATAATTCACCACCATCATGCCAAGGAAGGGTTTGGAGAACTTTCGGAGTTATCAAAACGCTTTAGGAGTTCCAGGGCGGTCCGGCTGGCAAAGGATTTTCATATAATGGCAGCGGATGGAGTTCACTTTTGAATCGTCCAAAACGCACACTATGAAACATCCAGATACCTCCATACTGCTCGTCTGTACTGACCCAAGTGTCCTGAAGCCACGACATGAAAAAGTTGTTAAGAAAAAATTAATTTGATCTGTTTTTATCCTTGTTGTAGTAGTAGCTCCCAGTTGCTCTGTTGATGTTTGTGCGCATGCGCGAGATTTGCTGCGAGATGTTCGTTGGTTGTTGTAAACCATTGGATGTTTGATGTAAACACGGGAGAACATCTCGTAGCAAATCTCGTGCATCTCGTGTCGCCACTGGCAGCTACTACTACAACAAGGCTAAAAACAGAGATCAAATTCATTTTTCATGTCGTGGCTTCAGGACACTTGGGTCAGTACGGACGAGCAGTATGGAGGTATTTGGATGTTTCATAGTGTGTGTTTTGGACGATTCAAAAGTGAACTCTATCCGCTGCCATTATATGGAGATCCGTTGCCAGCCAGACCCCCCCTGGAACTCCAAAAGCGTTTTGATAACTCCAAAAGTCCTCCAAACCCTTCCTTGGAATGACAGAGAGTAGAAAATTGGTGAATTATTGATTTTGGGTGAAGTATCCCTTTAAACATTTTCACCACTTGCTACCATCGGTACCAGTTTAATTTGCTCTTACCATGTAGTTTAAATCTCAGAAAAGTGGATCTTTGAGCATCAATAGTTGATGGTCTCATCACAGGTAGTTGTGGAGGATGTGCGGCCAATTCAGGAAAATCCAATGGTTTAAAATTGTCCCAGTTGAACTGTGTAACTCATAACGGAGTTTCTCTGAGTTTGGACTGAGCCTCTTTTTGGTTCTGTCACATTTCAGGTCCTGCTGCCACCGTACGAGGAAGCCATTGCCATTCCACCCAAGGAGCCTCCTCCTCAGTATATGGAGGCGTGAGATACACGCTCGATGCTGGACCCGATACCCCAGACACCCCTCTACTCCCCCAAACGCCTCCCACGTCTGTCTCCTACAGTAGGACTCTGGACTCTGGCTGGACCATGTTGAAAAACCAAGGAAAAACAACGTCTTACATGATTCCTGCCAATCTTAGATTAGACTAGACTCACCCTGAGCCAGTATCGCCACCAACTCTGCCCCTTCCGCCACTCACTCCTGGTTGTTGTGACGTATCCTCCTCCCTTCTCGTCTCCTCTGTCCTCCTCGAAGGACAGCATCGCAGCAACTTTGAGACCGCTCCCTCTTGGCAGCTGCTGTCCCCCCTGGCAGCATCTAAACTCTCGCACACCCTGAACACTCTGTCCCAACTTAATTTGCACTTTTCTTTGAGTGAAACGTGCACCCACCGGTCTGGCCACCAACTGTTAACCCCCAATACTGTGAATCTCCCTTGTGGTCTTTGTCTAGAAACAAACTACCTGAAGAGAGATAGTGACAGAGAGAGAGAGAGAGAGAGAGAGAGAAGGAAAGCGACGTACGTGATCAGTTATGCAAGAGCACTTTTTTCAGAAATTGACAAATTTCCTTCATTGAATGTAATGTTGGGGTATTTTTGTATGACTTTTTTGTATAACAGTAAAAACCGAGAGAAAAAGAAGTGAATAGTGAAAGGTCGTCCTGTTGTGATCAAATATCATCTGTGAACCGATGTAGCTCGTCCTGCAGGAAATCGAAAGAAGGTTCCCTGACCAATAACGACGTCTTCCTTTTGTATCCATGTAACACACTGTCTGTCTGTCTGTCTGTCTGTCTGTCTGTCTGTCTGTCTGTCTGTCTGTCTGTCTGTCTGTCTGTCTGTCTGTCTGTGAAAACCTGTCAACCCGTCGACTGCCAGTGAAAAACCTCGTTCACCCATCGACTTCAATCACAATCTATTCCAGTTTGCCTTCCTGCCCCTTTTCCTGAACTGCTCCAAGCTCTCAAAAAGACAGTGAAGCAGTCATCAGCGACAGAAAAATGCTTTACACGTTCACACACACTACACATTCACATCCAAAAAGGCAATACATATATTGAAAAAAAAAAAAAAAGTCTGATGTGTAAACATTAATGAGTGGATATGTTTCAGTTGAGACTTCTGTCTTGTGTCCCCGTTGAGTTGCGAATGCATCAGCATTGACTGTGTCTTTATTGTTTAATTTTTATTTTTTACATGGATTATAGTGTATAATCTGATCTTTTGAGCTGAGCTAACTTAGCTGGACTGAGGGCATTTTCCTATAAAGACAGCGTGACGTGCTGCTGTTACATGCAGAGACTGTGTGCGTGTTTATGTTTATGGTTGTGAGCGTGTGTGTGTCTGTGTGTGTGTGTGTGTTTTCTGCTTGCCTGCGCGCTCTGTGTGAAATTATGATGTAACTTCTAGGTCCTTTATATGTAGTAACATCTTTTTTCTTCTTTTTTGCACATGCAGTGATATCATGTTGAGATATTTCCTGTGCTGGTGACATTTTTGACTTTAACAGTAAATTGATGGGGATTTTAAAAGCATTGATTTAGCGTTGCATAGTAGCACAAACCCAATAAACCGTATACGAAGCTAGGTGGACAGTGTGAAATGCTTGTCTTTTGCCTAGAACTGTTTAGGCAATCGTTGAGCATTATTAGAAATAATAATGGAACAAATAACAATCCTATTCTTTCCAGTAATTCCCAAGTAGTATTTGTTATGAAGAGAAAGAGATTAAATGAGTTACAGACTATGCAATAGAGCAGTCAACAACTTGTTAGACCTGGAAATACATGTAAACCATGAGGTAGTGTTTGATACTAATACTGTAGTTGATAATGTAGCCCTCTGTCGGCCCCCCTCATCATCGCCCCCGTGTGAATTATGACCATCGCTTCTGCAAATCCAACAAAGCCGAAAATGAAAATTGCACTTTAAGGTCAGCGTGAGCTCACTGCAAACTGATGTGTTTGTGTTTTCTACGTCTTTTACCGTGCTATGCTGTAGCCAAGTGGTTCTAATATGATCAGCCGCCCGCATCTGGATGATACAAGCCTCCAAAAACATTAACATCTGCAAATCAGTATTTACGCTGTTGTGATGTGACCGAAAAGATGCAGAGTGGTGTCTGAAGGGATTTTGTTCAGAAGGGGTTTAGAGGGGAAAAAAATTTGTATCTAGACGAGCGGATGGCCGAAGCCTCATTTTATTGGAATCGTTCGAGACTGTTCTCCATCGCTTTTCCATTCACACACATCCTCTTGTTGGATCTGCATGAGCTCATGTCTTCAATTCTGAATAATAAAAAAGCAAATTGAACCCGTGTGTCTTGCTGGATTTTTTTTTATGAGTCTTTAATAAAAACAATGTTTCAGTCAGATCCTGTGATGTAGCAGTGAATTTTTTTCAAGGTTCAAATATTTGCCATGATGCAGAATTAATATTCAAGCAAGCTCAAAGAAGATATTTGATAAAAATGTGTTTTTTTTTAAACACACAACATGCAAGATGATATTCAAGCCCACTTCAGAGAACATGGGCAAGATCTCAACAATAATCAAAATTATACATTTCAAAGCTGATCCTATACATTTTGATTAAATAGGTTTTGTTCTGACCGTGCCTGTTCATTCTGCTAAATCTTTTTACATTTTATCATTATATTCTCATCAGGCAGTGTCCAGTAACAATGATGCATTCAACACATTTTGACTTGTTACACCAGAGTGGGATACAGCGACTATATCTGTATCTATTCTACTCAAATTACAGCACGTCTGTGTCTTGTGATAGGGGAGCTGCCGGCATCTTGGGGAAACTAGACTCAACAAAAATGAAAACCTATGTGTCATAGGTTGAAATTGAGCACGGATGCTCACGGGGACGCTGACCGGGTCAATCCAGTGCCAGGAATTTCATCCTGAGTCAGTATAGAAACAGCAGTTTTATTCACTGTAGATCACTTTGGATCTCTGCTGTTTAAGGTGAGACACTACAGGTGAATAGGGTGAAAAGTTGATCACTTACTTTAAGACAAATACTTTTTGTATTACAAGTTTTGTCAAATTGTATGTTTAAATATGTAAATGAGGTCATATCTAAGTAAATATGCACTAATTTGCATACATTTCCAGATCAGAAATCTGAACACTTTCAAAATTCTTGTTTTATTTTGTTGACATATTAGAGTCATAGGTTTTAAAATCCAATTTCGCCATGTTTTTTAGGAATAAAATGTAGTGTAAATCAGGCTGTGAATATATCAACAAACCCCTCTGTAAAAACCTTCAGGATATAGAAAGGGGTAAAACTGGAAGGAACTGGAAGTCTGTAAGTGCTGCTGAAGTGGAGATTTCTAGCTCAGAGTCTGAGGAAAAACTCATTTTGAGAAAACAGCCTTTAAAGACTTGTACTGTAAGATTCCATAGATTGTTATTGTCAATCGTACTTTCAGGAATAGGTTGCAGATATGGAAGAAATGACCATTTTTGGAGCCTATGTCATTGTGCAGGAGAGGGGGAGCTTTACAATGATACCTAACATGACATGGGTCAGATGGCACAGTCTGCCACAGTAGCATGCAAAATTCACGGACGAAAGAGACAAAATGAAGTAAAATAACCACCTTTATGTGGATTTTACTACCATTTCTTTCCACTAGAAGAAAGAAGATCTCAAAATTGATTGGTGCATGAAAAAACTATGTTTTTGCTGGTATAGTGTCTCGCCTTAAAACACTGTAATTGTGCAGCAGGTCTGAGCCTTGTTATAAGAGCATGGTTAGTATTACTTTATCATACAAACAGACAGTGAAGAGTATAACTGTTCCAAAAATGGGTGTGGACGTTCTTGCATCCTGCTGCCCTCAGAGACTCAGTTTCCCTCCCTCTCTGCCCAGTGCGGATGAACAAGCTGGCAACTGGCAGATCAGCAAGGATTTACCCGCCTGCCTCAAAATGGAGGCTGGCATTACCTTGGGTCTGACAGTAGGCGAGCAGACAGACACGCTCACCTACTTTCTGCTACTGGGACAACACACAAAATACAAACAAGTGGGTCACATTATGTGTTTTCTTGCTGAAATGCTCACTGGAGGCAGAAAGAGGGGAATTCATATGAAGTGGACAGTGTTCAGATTCTCCTCTGAAATATTCTTGTCAAACGTAATTATATACAATAGTACTTAATAGGATTCGTACATTTACTATGCAACATTAAAGCTCCATGTGTGCTATAAATATGTAAAAGTGCTTGGTGAATGTAATCTTCTGCCTGTAATGACATTGCCCAGAGACAAATAGAGTTTTATGATGGTTAATGAGAATATAAAACACATTGCACCCACTCAGTGTCCACCGAGGGGTAATTAAAGTCGCATATCATAAAGTTTATGGTAAGAAATGTATTTGAAAAAAATGTAATATAGTGACCGAAATAACAGTTTATTGCCTTGTGTTAAAAGATTTTTGAAATAAATGAGCTGCTAAGTGAAAAATGTATTCTGAGATCAGCCAGAATAACAACAAACCACAGTGAATGAAATGAGTTCAACACAACAGCACAGATATGTGAACGGCTGTCGCCACAGATTGTTCACAGTTGTTCATTCAGATCTTTCTCTGTCACATCTCTATATATTGTCCTCAATCGTAGCAGGGCATCTGCTGCACGTGAGACAGATCAGCTGGGATGATTTCATTCGATTTAATTGGGAATCAAGAAAAAGGCTTAGGGAAGCAATGAGTGGGGGAAAAAACTGGGGCAAACCACTCGATGGATGATGGACGGCTTATATCTCTGTCACTGGGTGGATGCATCGGCCTCTGTCGGGCAGCAAACTTAGGACAAAAAGAATCAAGTCTGTCTGTGACGTCTGTGGGATTAGTTTGTGATATCGTACCTCGCCAAGTCCTGAATCTTGACCTGTCTGACATTGATTTAGCAGATTCCTACATTTACTGCATTGTGACATGGGCCATGATCTATACAGCTGATCATCAAACGGGGTCAGAGGCTGGAGGCAGTCCCTGCGGACATGATGTCACCAGATTATAACATATAGAGCCAAACAACCACTCAAACCCACAGACAATTCAGACTCACCAATTAACCTAGTGTGCACTGTGTCTTTGGACTGTGAGAAAGGAACCAGGGAGAACATGCAAACTCCACACAGAAAGGCTCAGTCAGGCAAAGGATGTTCATTTGTGTGGCACATTAGAGAAGCACTGAGTGGAAAAAACTGGGTCAAACCCCTCAATGGACACTGGACGGCTCAGACCCCCTCTACCTTTTCTTTTCAGAGCATTGGACCCCAAGCATATTTTTTAGCAGCCACGAGGAATTTTTTTGACATACTGAATTTTAGGTCTTCATTAAATGTAAGCCATATTCATTACAGTTAAAAGAAATTAAATAAATAAAAACATGAAATGTTTCATTCTGTGTGTAATGGATCTATATAATGTATTAGTTTAACTTTTTGAATTGAATTACTGACATAAATTAACTTTTACATGATATTCTAATTCATTGAGATGCACCTGTAAATAGCTTTTTTAATTGCATCATTGCATATTTATCAACAGCTCCGGAGACAAATATGCAATTTCAGAAGTCGCTGTACACTGTACATTGCACCTCAGTGAGTTTTTCACCATTTTCCTGGGTGATACTTCACAATAAAAGCTCAATGAAGAAATCAATGTCTACTGGAACACTGGGAGGGGTGGGCTCGTGATTGAAGGACAAACAAGAGCGAATCAAAACCATCAAAATGTGGCTTCTTATTAAAATATGACCAATTACCCATTGAAATTTATGGGATTGGGGAATGCCTTAACTTGGCTTCTGCAGTTTAGACAATAACAAAAGCTCCAGTCACTATTTCATTAACATGAAATGGTTGAGAAACACTGCTCTACCTGATGAACGCCTCCTGTCCTTTCAGATCTGTTTGTAGGAGAGGATTTCTGACCATCATGACATTCCTACATCATCATGAGGGTTATTTATCTCAGACTTGACATATTAGCCTATTTAAGACGTTGATGCGTTTAAATGACTCGTGTTTGAGAAGCGCCCATTTACTTGGTGTAGGATAATTTCCACTCAAGGGCTTCCTAACATTTTGTTTTGTTGATTTTTGTTTTATATGAGGAAAATAAAGCATAGTGCTCAGTTTGCTCCTGGTTTGTAGCTGCTCACTGAGTAGTGGAAATGTGGAGCAGCAAGAAAACACTTAGGATGAGAGATGTCGTGTTTGAACTTCTCCCACTTGTGTTGGCAGCAGCTCTGGCAAAGTGTCCAACATAAACTGATGTTCAATGAGTGTTGTGATTGTAACAGAGTTCATATAGTTCAATGTCAAAACTCTGTCTCTCAAAAGCAAATTTGTGCATTAAGAAATGTTTCTTGCTGGATTAATTAGGTTTTCTACATGTTTTATTCTTCCTCAAGAAGTTTATACGGACACTAAATATTTATCAAGGGTTGATTCCAGGAGACATTTTTAAAACTCAGCTGTTTTCATGTCGGAGGACATCAGAGGCGGCCATCGCCCTGTAAAGCCTTTAATACCTCTAAAAGGAGAGCGTCCTTACTCGATTACAGTCAACAGGCTGCAGCTAATACAGCAGACGGTTATTCCCAAGGTTTATGCAAGTGAGAAAAAAAAAAAACATTCTCAAATATCAGCAGTTGCGTAACTTTGACATCAATGTGATAAGCGGTCGGTTGGGAGGATCATGACGGTTTACACAAACTGATAATCCTGTCATCGTGCTCTG
The DNA here is from genome assembly GCF_905171665.1 of Trachurus trachurus. Taxonomy (NCBI): domain Eukaryota; kingdom Metazoa; phylum Chordata; class Actinopteri; order Carangiformes; family Carangidae; genus Trachurus; species Trachurus trachurus. The sequence continues at coordinate 17,690,962 of NC_139904.1, read as the reverse complement.
TTACACAATGATCTGAAGACAGCTCCACTACTTATATTTGACTTCCATCATTGTGTTTCCTCCCGACAGCCTCATAATGTAAAGAAGCCTGCAGAGAGGAGGAAATCCCTCAGAGCAGAGCGCGTCGTGGTAGAAATCCAACCAGCTTACGGTTGTCCCCTGGTGGACATTTGCAGGACTAACACATTTGTTAGTTTATATTGATCAGAAAAGAAATGACAAGTAGCATGAACTGTTAACTCCGACTTTATTTATAACAACGGGGCGGGGGAACAGCTCTACTGAGGCTGCTGCTGCTGGTCTGGCATGCTCCTGATGATGTCAGAATCGCCTGAAGAGGAAAAAAGATGAACAAAGCGTCAGTGGATAAAAATTAAAAACTTGTCACATATGCAGCACAAACAAAAAAAAACAGCAAATCCGAACATAATCAAAGTTGACAGTGTCACCAACGGAGCGGTCACGAACTGGCCAGAAACCACTGGCAGCTCAGCCGAGAGCTCCGACCGGCTTTCATCTAGCGAACCACTTGTCCTGAGCTGGACCACTTTGGTGAGTCCATCAGGCGCAAAAATTCGCAGAGGAAACCAAGTGTCAGGAAACATGCGAATGTATAAGGTTGACTGGGTTTCAGTGTAAGAAAAGCTCTGAACTATTACAATAAACTGTGGTCAGTTTGGATCTTATTTGTTGAGCTGAAGTGAGCTCGTGTTAAAAGTTAAAATGATGTTTCGTCCCCACTTTTAGTTGCTCTAGTGGTGACATGTATGGTAGCAAATAATGCATGCACAAATATACAGCACAAAGGGAACAAACTAATCCTATAAATATGCATGTAGCTGTAGCATGAAGAATTAGTGATGGGCCAGAACTGATGTTGCTGTTCTGTTTGTGTCAAACAGGACGACTGATCAGTCGGCTTCTGGCTAATGTCCATTCATCAATTTCGCCACCAGACAGCTACAGGCACAAGCTTGTGTCGGAAACATCCCATTAGTCCATTTAATATGGAAGCGGATGCTGTCCAATGCCGGTGCGGGGACTCACCAGGGTCAATGATCGCCAGCGTGCACACCCTGTAGTATTTGCCACAGGCTGTGCCAAGCTCAATGTTGTTTCCACTGTAGTGGTGGACACCAGTCTTGGCCAGCATGGCGTAGTACTCAATCTCAGATTTCCTGGAAGGAGCAGACAGGCAAAAGATTAGTCGCAGCAACAAATACAAACAGTAATTCTGGAAGTACAACTTTACAAATGTATCAAAATACTGCAGACAAGCAACTCATCGTTAACAATTTGTGTCGGCACGGCACAATAAATCAAGACTAATTTATAATAAACTAAAAGATTTTTAAATTAAGTTTACTAAAATGTCCAATGAGATATCAAATCAGTGTTATTATGATCAGTTTTAACAGTTTCATATTTTATTCCCCCACAGACATGTCAATAAAAGCTCTTATCCTTTACCCTCACTCATAATTGTATTGTTTATGTTGAACAGCATGAAAACAATAATGTATACAAACTTAATTCACAAAGATATTAAAAACCATTTCATCTTGAATTGTCTCCACTACTTTTGCCCATCGTGGAAACATGGAGCAGGCAAGAGACAAGTTGTGTCACATCAGCTTCGTATCGAGCTTTCCATGAATTGATCCATGCAAATATCTAGTTACCACTCCTGTTAGATTAAAACAGGGTGAGTGTCAATCAATATCGTTAATTTATTCTGAAGACGATTAATCCATGTCTTTGATTTCCACATGGATCTGTTTACAGTATTGTCTGGTGGAGCATGCGTCTTAAATGTAATTTTACTTCATATCTACCACTGATTTACTCTTACAGCAACTCTGTGAAACAGTTTAATGATTCAGACTGGAGTTCATCATCATCATCACCACCACATACCTGAGAGCAGGGCAGTTGTTGGCCAGGATAACCAGCTTGGCTTTTCCCTGACGGATCATCTTCTGGGACTGTTTGTAGCCCAGGACGTATTTTCCACTCTTCATCACCAGCTGGAGCCGGGAGTTGATGGACTCCATGGACTTTTTCTGCACCAACACAGACACATGGGTTTTACAGTCAATGACAGCACACGAGCTGCACAGCTAAGCTAACTATCGCCACTTCTTCGTTATGCTCCAGAGATATTTAACACTGCGGATAAGTATATGACATTCAAGAATATAGATAACTGGGGGGCTAGCGTGTTAAATGTGTCTTTATTGTAAACCTATAAGAGCTGTCGAGGCTACGGTTCCTAATAAAGTTGCACTAAGTTACTCCTCCTCCACATTAGCATTAGCCACTTAGCCGTCGTCAAACCGACGGATAAACAGTCACAAAGAGACAAACACCACACACAAAAAAGGCGACTTTTAACATTTACAACCCGCGATGATCCAACACGTCGCTTCACGTATTGATAGAGCTAACAGCGAGTTTATAAAGAGGGAGAAACAGCGGTGGAGGCTAACAGGCCCTGACGGACGCTAAGGTCCACGTGAAGCGGCGTGCGGCCCCGGCCCAAACCCGCGACACTCACCGTCTTCTTTGCGGCCACCATGTTTGCGATTTAGTCCGGACTGGGCCAACCTGCGAGCGGCGGGAGGGGAGCAGAGGAGTTTCGTTAAGGTTTGAGGAGGAATACAGTGTGAAAAAGTCAAGAAAAGTGTGTGTTTTATTTGGAAAACTGGGAGCTCTTCTTACTGTGAGATGACTCCAATATGGCCTCGGAGAGAAAGGAAGGACCATCGTGCATTGCGCTGCTATCTTTTCGGAAGACCTGCGCAGAAGACGACTGCGCAGCTTTGCTAACTACAGATGGTTTAAAGATCCTGTTTTTGTCCTACAACTTATTTTATTTTTAAGCAAATTTCACATTCATTTAAAAATAAAAAATAAAGGACCGACTCAAAACCAAGTTTCACACACTTTTTGGGCGAGCTAGTATATCTTATAGCACCACTATTGATGGACTGGAAAACCAAAAGGCATTGAAAACAAATTCCTATACTTTGATCAATGTAAATTTTCAATATAGGCTATATTTCCCCCCTACTCTTTGTGTATATCATTTATATTTACTACATTACCCCTGGCTAAAGCAGGGGGAGCGGGGAGGGGTTTTTTTTGGTTTACAAGGTCTACAGATCCCAGCCTATTTTTTGAAGAAATTAATCAACAATCAACACATAGTAGGCTACAGCTATTTATTTCACACATAACATATTATACAGATATAGACTCACTCCAGGCAAACATCAGAAGAGTCCAAAATACTCCATTACAATTTAAAGTCCTGTATTCAAAACCTTATTCAAATAAAAGTACAGATAAGGCTGCAGTTTTTTTTTTTTTTAAATGAAGCACACTGTTGGGTAGGATGATCTATAATGATAATTTATAATTGATCATGTGTTTTAATCTAACTAAACACATTCGGGTAGCTACATTTTCTGCTGATATTTTTGCACATTGAGTGAAATTATAAATGCAGAACTCTTGGGGATGTCTAGTTTTACAGTGGTTTATTAATCGTGTGGTAGTTCCACTGAACATTAAACTGCCCCGGTAGATTAACTCTGGATTACAATGCTGCTTGCTCAAAGGCACATTGGCAGTGGGCCTAGTTTTTTTTTTTTTTTTTTTTTTTTGTCTTGGCTTTCCCCGCCCCAAGAGGTGGCCGCCTCACACTGACTGAATAATGTATTTTTGTCCCTGCGCCAGCCTCTTGGAAACAGCCTAAGTTACAGTACACAACAAAAGCCCACATTTCACCTGTGTGTCCAACCGTTTTTAGAAACATACTCGCGACAAGGAGCTGCACGCACTCACTGGAGGAGGTAGCTACCGCGGTGCGCAATTACGCACGACACGAGAGCAGAGGAATTTGACCGGCCTATCTTTCTTTTTTTTGTTTCTTCCTCCAGGGGATTCTCTCTGCAAAGTTTTGAGTCCTCTCCACCAACTGCGGTGATATCTATGCACGACGTCATCAGTGCGGCTTCAGCCTCACCTCTTCACTCTGAACTTCACCGTCCAGTCCTCTATGTGCACAGGGCAGGATGGGATGCTCCACCAGTTCCCAAACTTCAGCGGTAGACACGACTCGACCCAGTGCTAAGCCCGAGGAGAGCAACGGAGCCAGCACTACAGGTGATGCAGAAAACTTTACACCTCTGTGTAATATAATCTGTTTGAGGATGTGGAAAAAGCACATACAAAAATATTGATGTGCTGTACATGCAGATACATTTCCTATCATTTGTCTGTAAAATAATGCACATTTTATTTTTATATTTACATTTTATTGTTGTGAAATTATGAGATCTTTATGTCTGACTTTACTAGAGAGATGTCTGTTAATATCAATTTAATATTCTGATATCACCCAGGCTAGGTCTATATAAATGTTTAATGACATCAATGTATGAAGGAAAGTTATCTAGTAGGTTATCTTATTTCAGTGGATACTATGGATAACCTTGTGACATGTTGGAAATGGTGTCATCATGGAGGTTCACCACTGTGTCCATATAGAGTTGCATCATCTGCTCAGTTATAATACAAGGAGCACTGTTCTGATAAGGATGACACAGCGCACATGCAAATGAACACCGGTGTTATTTCTCTGGCTACAGGATCTGGTTTCTTTATTTTTACTGAGCCAGAGCTCCACAGTGACAGGATGGGAAAGTTTATTGTCTTTATTTAACAGTGGCTTCTGGCTCCATCCTCCCCAAGAGGGAGAGACAGTGGCATCAAAGCAGATTTGGTGACAGGCTACGGTTTCAATAGGAAATGGAGAAGCCACTCTGGACACTCCTCTTGTTGTAGTGGGTCAGAGATGGCCCGGGCCGCGGCACAAACTAGCACACCTTTCAAGGTAAAAACACCAACACCTGATGCTGTGTTTGCATTCGACGGTGTTGAGGGAGACTTTTAAATATGCTTGGGGACAGATGCTTCGTGTCTGACTGCAGTAAATGTGACTCTGCTTGCAGCTCTGCCAGCACAAACATGACATGACACAATAAGAAGGTGAAAATAAGTTAAAGATTCACTGAATGGGACCCCCTCTGAGCACAGGTCTCTTTATGCAGGCCTATGTTTGCCATGGAAACACACATGTACACACTCATAGGTCAGCAGGCTCAAAAGGCTGAGGCTGATTGAATGTGTTTAAGCTTCATGAATCTGACTCTGACCTCTGATCCCACCCCGAAAAAAGCGACTACAGGAGAGTTTCTGCTACAACTTTTAATACAGTATCATCAAGTTACTGCTATTGGCTGGTGGCAGAGTTTTATCAGCTGAATGACACTGAACATCGTCTTAGAGGTCAAATGGAAATCTGCCAGGATGTTTCCTTATTTTTGCATGTGGCTCATTTCCTTCCCCTGATGCTACTTAACATTCCTAAAAAGGACGGCATGTGTTACGGCATGTGTTAGCCTGAGGTTTAATCATTTAAGGACATGTTAGGTTCACACTCCACGAGTGTCCAGCAGCAACCTCCATCTGACAGACTGACTCATATGATCACGACACCTATTTATCGTAATAATTGTTGAAACTATATATTAACAGCGTTTACTCAGGAAGACTTTTAAAATGTCGTCTTTTAGAGGAGAAATGTTGACAATGTCATGCAAAAATCACAAATTTTAACTTTTTTTCAATAGTTGAGGATGTCCCAGGTCTGTAATGACATCACCTCTGTTTCAAGGAGCACTTTGTTTAATCTCTGTGCTCCAAGCAGCTCTCAAAACATTGAAAGTTGATGGTCAAGACTTTGATGGTTCATTCAAATATTTGCAATGCAAATCCCTCTGAAGAAAAAGTTCTACAAGGAAGTATTACATGACAACCTGAGTTATGATGCTTATAACCATTAACCATTTGTGGCTCATGCAATGTGTTGATTGAGGTCTGTACATGTTGTTCTTTCACTTTCTACACAATGACCTGTGACAATGAAGCAGCAGCAGCAGCAGCAGCATTTGTTTTACTCTTTATTCTGTTGTTTCCAGGATGAAACAGTAGATCAAGTCTGTCTCTGTTTACAAGTAGACTGGAGTTTAATTCTCATCAGAGGCCTCCAACTCTTATATTCACATCATCCCCAATTTTATTGTGCTTCATCAGTTGAAGCACAATAAAATTCATCACAAGATGAAAACATCTGAGTCATACAGTCGAATATCCTGCAAGCGTAGTCTGCAGAGCCTCATAAAATGAACAGTGTCCTGAAAATGTTTTCACTGTAAGAAGAGGACCTGTAATAATATTAGTAATGTAAACTGGTCCCACTGGTTTTTGGTGGAGTGAACTCTAGCTATCAAACCAGCAACACAAACGTACAGTAAACTAAAACAAAGGGAACTAAGACAGTAACAATATAGTCTTACATTTAAATGATGAAAGTTTAGTTCTTGTTTTCCCACCTGACTGACTGGTCAGCGTGTGTGTGTGTGTGTGTGTGTGTGTGTGTGTGTGTGTGTGTGTGTGTGTGTGTGTGTGTGTGTGTGTGTGTGTGTCAAGTGTTGCCATGATGTTAACTTCATGTGAGGAAACTTTTTCCCCTGAGCAGACAGGACAGTGTTATTAAAGGAGTGTGTTCACTAGAGCTGAAAACAAACTTTGCTAAAGGTCAGTAACTCACATGAGAACGTGTTACTGCAGTGCAGTTTAACAAATTAACTCTTCTTCTGTGGGTGATATCAAAGTTGTAAAAGTGTTTCTCATCTCAATAATATTATACTTAATATACATTTATTTCTGTTAATCTTGATCATATGGAAAGCAACTGCAACAAGTGCGCATGTGTGCAATTTGCCAATAAATAGGCCTGATTATGTTCTAAACTCTATAATTTTCTTAGACTTAAGAGAGCTACAGAAAATCAAAATTAGTTTTATACTTTCTATGTTGTTTTATCTACAAACTGTGCTGTAACGATGCTGAACGCTGTGTATCCTGACAGGGGCGGCCAATGAAACGGGCAAAGCGGCCGAGGATAGCGAAACTCTTCCGGACCAAACACCCGCGGACGGGGATGCTAAACCTGCAGAAGAAGCTGCTGCCACATCTGCATCTGCAGACAGCACAGCTGCAGCTCCACCAGCAGGGGAGGTGCCTCAGCCTGCAGAAGCCACCCCACCTGCAGAGGGAGAGGCAGCAGCAGCAGCACCACCAGCAGACGCAGCACCAGCAGACGCAGCAGCACCAGCACCAGCAGACGGTGCTGAAGCTCCAGCTCCAGAGCAAGGTGGGTGAGGGTAGAAAAAGCAGTGTCATCTCCTTTAATACAACGAGGCGAAGCCCAAACCTGACACCTTTCTGTTCCACAAATGCTTTCTGATCATCACAAACTTCTCTAAAGGCAGTGGATTATCGGGGATAATCTGGTTGGTAATTGGTAAAACAGAAGTTTCACTGAAGTTTCCTCATCATCCTCACCTGAACAACCCCATCCTGTCTTTGCAAAGTCAAGTCAATTCAAGCAGTCAGCTGAGACTCTGCACGGCTCCATGCACCTATGCATTTGTACAATTTTCAATGCAAATGACACATTTGTCTTGTAACACGGCCTATCTCTAAGCACTGATGTGTATCAGACTGACTGAACACCTAACAGAGCTATAAAGTCGATAAGGACGGAGCTGAATACCTGCGTGTGCATTTTGGTTTGAGCCTCTTTTGAAGAGTGCGAGTCAAACCTCTGAAGGTTTAGATATTTGTCTAGTGATATTTTAATCTTCATGTGTGAAACCAGAGAATTATAAGCTGCTCACACATATGGCACAAAACAATGTTTGGGTCCCATTGAGGGAGCGGCGACTTATTAGGGACTAAATGTGCCATTGTTTCCGCTCACCAGCAGCAGTAACCTGAACGCTGCTCCACCTCCTGCATAGTAGTGACCCAATGAACGCAGGCTTCCCCCGGCATCCAGGTACAAAATGTCCCTTCCGTCTTTCCCTAGACCCTCCCCAGTCCCACAGCAACGGTGGTAACCAGGCGGTATCCAACAACACGCAGACACGACTGTGGCCTTTAATGAACACACCGGGGTGGCCACAGGATTGTGTTTATATTAGTTATGCATCTAATTATTTAGTTAGTATTAAAGGACCTGTCCAGACAAATCAAACAGATCCGAGCCGTCCACATTAGTCTGTGAATGACATTTAATATTGTTTTCATTTTTTGAGCTTTTCAATGAGGTTTGGTTGATTGAATGTTGTTTAAAATCCTCTTTATTTATATTTTTATTTATATTTACAATTTCTTTTAAAATGTTTTTATATGAGGGACAGCACAGTCTGGGGGGTGTAGTCAGGACTTCATTTCACTGCTTGTTGTAAGTGTACACTTTAACTTTGCATGTGACAAATAAAGAATCTTGAATCTTGAATCTTAAGACTTCAGATAGTTTTGACGCCAACACAGATATTGTTCTGAGGGGATGGAGACCTGTGAGGTGGAAACTTGCAGTAGTACAGTCACTTAACAGTCAGGACACCTTGACCTTTGTCCTCACTTGATCTCGACCACCTTCAGGTGTCTAATCTCACTCACCCTCGACTCAAGCTTGACCACAGCCTTGTTTGGATGGCCTGTGGAGTATGTGTGTGTGTTGCGAATGCTGTGTTGTCACTGTGGTCTCATTAAGCTGCAACTGGAGTCCACAGAGAAACTAGAGCATGCCAACACACACACACACACACAGGGCTGCCCACTGGCGATGAACGATGTCAGGCCCGCTGAACCTTCCTGCCTCCATTTCACAGCCAATGAAGAGAAAGGATCGAGTGTCACATTAACAGACCGGACGCGGCAGCTCAAACACTCCTGGACCTGTCAGTGGTCAGGGCTGGGATTGGTCTTTGGAGAAACTATCTGCCAATATTAAACATACAAATGACTGTGAGATATGAGTTTTATCTTGCTCAGCATTTTCATGTTAGGGGTTTCACACCTAACACGTGTTACAGGCTAAATAATTAACGTTTCTGCTGGAAGGAGATTCAGCACTCAGGATTTTCAGTGTAGGCTCAGGCTGAATCCGCAAAATGTGGCTGGAAAATTAGTAGCATTAGTATCAACTATATGTTTCCTCTACATTTAATATTGTTTTTAGCAGCACAAATTAAATTCTATTCACTTATATTAGATTGGGGAGGAGACAGAGACTGTGTAGGTGGATCTCTAAACTTGGGGAAACAAATAAAATCAACACTAACTCAATGTCAAGATAAAACTGGTAAGTGAGTAAATATGTTTTGCAATTTGGGATTCAATATTTTTATTTTTGGGGGGCGGGGGGTCTATCTTATTGATCATGGGCGGTCCAGAGATGACAGGAAACTGGGAGAGAGTGACAGCAGAAAGATGAATATTTTTGAGACCACGGTGTCCAATTTTTGTTTTTTCCATGTACAAATAATTTTTGTCTTTTATCCAAAACAGAAAAAGGAGAGGCCACAGCGACTGATTCAGAGCCCAAACCAGAGGAGACACCAGGTGAGCTCAGCTGCAGTTTCCACTGTGTCACTTCCACGTGTCTCTACCTGAGTCCTAACACGGTTCCCCCCTTCTTTGTTTCCAGCTCCTGAGTGAAGGGCGATGTGAATGACTGCACAGATTAACTGGAAGTGTCTGACCTTGTTTGTATGCATGAGCGAAAGTATGTCCACGTCTGTGTGTTTGTGTGTGTTTGTGTTTGTGTGTGTGTGTGTGTGTGTGTGTGTGTGTATGAGACACACAGACATCACCTTGTTGCCAAGATGCAGATCCTGTGATAACCTCTTCCAGGGTTCCTCGGTCATCACTGTGCCTTCTTCCCCTCATGATGGTGTATGGCTGCATTTTCTGCTTCTACAGCGCTTAGCACGTGTGATTATTTTCAGATTTTATTTTCAGAATATCTTAAATCACTAATCAAAACTTCTATTTATTAAGTATATAGAAATGTATAACAGCAGATGTCTTTAATCCAACTTTACACTGAGGGCTCATTCTCTAGTTTTCTACAAAATTATAATTCTGAGGAAACCAAAGCCAAAATATATTTGATTTATGAAATTATATTCTGTTTGGGTAGCTGGCTTTGATTGTACAACCATGTTTGTAATGAGAATGAAGAGCTGGTGCACTGCAGGTTTACCAAAAATCAATATGAGTTCCTAGTAAGTACAAATGAGATAGTAAATGGGAGTAAATGTGAGTGTGTGTGTGTTTTGTTTCTGATGTGTCATGATTTCTCTCTGGAAGGAAAACCTGAAATCTGTAATAAGCTATCAGCTATGTCCAAAAATTAAAAAAAAAAAAGGGCCACCTTAAAAACCACATCTAATAACTGTAGTTTCTTTAATATTGCAAAGAAAGTACGGATACACCAGCAGTGTTTGATGAGACATTTTAGGGGTTTTACAGCATTTATTTATTTATTAGTAAGAGCTTCTTTTCTGAAAAGGGTGTTAGTTTTCTTTTCTGGATCAAAGTGGTGTTATAAAACCAGACACAGCACCAAGAAGGGGTGAATTGACACTGTGGGAATGGGGAAATGGTACAACGATCATATTCAGCTGGGTATGAAACCACCTATAGTCACAAACTTAAAAGCTGCTCAGTGAAAAAGCTTTGTTAATTTAAAAGTTTTTCCAGTGGTATAATATAAAACTGAAGATAGTTCAGCAGTGCAGTCAACCAGCCACAGTGAATACAAAAGATTTCAAGTTAAAACCTGACAATATGGAAAAGGATATTGAACAAGATCCTTATTTGGTCTTTCATGTGTTGTCTGGAGACACAGTCAGGCTATACAGCACAGCTATACAGCCACATGGTGGTGGTGGTGATGAAACTACAACTTGTTTGTGATGCGGCCGGCTAGTCAGGAGTCAGAGAGAGGACCGACGACAGCCACCGCCTCGATTTCCACCAGTCCACCCTGAAGTGACACAGAGACAGACAGAGACACTCTGAGGACAAGGGAAAGTGTGTGAAAAAGGAACATACACAACTTTATCTCCACTTATGCAGCTGAACATTTAAAAGTCAAAGTGGATGATGGTAAACCTGACATGAATGACTGGGTATGCACCTAGCTATGTGCTCTCCCCGCTACCCCATGTGTATTAATGTATGTGAACTTGTGAACCGTGTCCCACAGGGCAGTGCAGGTCTAAGATGGTGTGAGGGTTTTGTCTGGACTCACTCTGGGCAGGGCAGCGACTTGGTAGGCAGCTCTGGCAGGAAAGTTACTGCTGAAGACTGGAGAGGAAACAAATGGGATGATTACAGTTGAACAAAAACAAAACAAAAAGCCACCAGGCCAATGACTCCAACTATCATAATACCTTTTTACAAGATGGTGTATATTGATAACAAATTATTTATTTATGAAAAACAAGAAGACATTATGTGTGTTGCACATTCCTGCACATTCACCATGCTATGAAATAATAATGTAACATTAAGAGACGGAGTTGTTTTCGAGGCAAATGCAAAATGTCTCGTAATGTTACATAATTACAGATCATTATTCCATAGCGTGGCGAATGTGCAGTTCACAACTTCTCCACAAGAGAGTTTTGGAGTTGTTGGATTGTGTATTTTATGAGTTTGATGAGGGACAGAGGACTACTGTATCTACCATTACTTGAGCAGCTCGCGTCTCTGCCCCGCGGATCTCAAGACAACATGCACTGACAATTAAAGGTAATAAACCTATTCTATTATGGCAATAGGCAAATTTGCCAAAAATGTTGAACTATCCCTTTAGAACATCCATTTGGCTGGTGTATAACATATTTGTCCCTAAGGGTTCCTTAAGTTAAGTCAGAACATGGATTAGATAGATTCTTTTTAACATGACAACCCAGATGTTGTTGAATACACTACGTACTCTGCAGTGACAGTCTTCACTCTCAGCCTGGAAAGTTAAAATTCACACCCGTCCTCTCCTTCCCCCTGTCAAGGTCAGGGAAAGTTCCCAGCCTGTGGTTTAGGGTTGAGTAGAGTCTGGAGGTGGGAGGGGGGCCTCAGGCCTGCAATCAATGGTGTGCAGCAGCAAAGCTTGCTGGGAGAGGTTGGGTTTCAGCCTGTGTGACTGAACAGCAGGTGTCCATTTACAGCTCACTGGGCACCACAGCTTCCATTACACCTGTGTGTTGTGATCCAGGAGGAAATGCCCAGACTGAGCGGCCTGTGTCAGGAGGCCGCTTTGCTTTCATGCAGCAGAGGAAGAGCAGAGTGAAGCTGTCTGTCATCCAGATGCTAAACTGGCCCACAGTCACTTTCTGAGAGATGAAACAGGAGCCACTGTATCTCCTCGTGACCACACAGGTATGGAGGCTGGCCGCGGTGTGCACAGACCTCAACACTGTTTACCTGCGGGTACAAATAAAGCAATCTAATCTAATCTAATCTACATTAGTAAACTGTGAACTGAGGTTCATTTCATTTTGGGATGGAAGTTGGAAACACTAATCATGTGTCTTATAATTAGAGCAGACCGCCTGTAATTTAATCAATCCATCCTGAAATGGAAACTGTAAATGTTAAACCAGGGATCAAATGTAGTGTGAGATGTTATATGATACATACACATAGCAAATGAGTAAACAAAAGGATCAACAAAACATATTCGTAAATTCCCTTAATTAAAACAAAGATATCATCATTTGAAGCCAAACCAAGGAAGAAGAAAAATCAAATGACATGACTTTATGACTTTTCTTGAACTTTGTTTTTTGAGGCTTCATTTAGAAGTAAATTTTACAAACATATTAAAGCTTTTAAAAACTGTTCGGGCCGAAGAGTAAACATAACCATCACCAGTAAAAACAAAGAGTATTTATAGTTGTATATGCTCAAATCTTAAATTGTAAGTCAAGTGACATGAGAAATGTCAACTACTAATTTAACATGTTGGAGCTGCAGACATTATAATGATAGTAATGATTACATGTACCAACACCACAAAGTGGTTTGTGAAGGCAGCAGCATCTCTGACCTGGTTAAAACCTGCCCCCATGTGGCCACTTTTATAACTTTAATAGATTAAAGCATAGGAACAGCTCATACATTTACAACAAACACATTAATTAGTCTGCACATTTCTCACACTTACATGTCTTGTAGACCTCGTTGACACTGTTGAAGTCGTTAATGTCTGCGAGCAGCACAGTCGTCTTCACCACTGAAACAAAGGAGTTCATTGTCTTTAGTTCACTGACACACACGAGCAGCTGAGACACTGAGCAGCGTGACAGAGGACACATCTCACCGTTGGTGTAGTTGCAGCCGGCAGCTTTAAGGATCTCACCCATATTGATGAGAGCCTGTGGGAAGGGAGGAAACCTGTTACGTTGTGTTTCTGTAAATGGTTTTTATTGATGCTGCTCAGACCATAAGATGCCATCTTAAACCTGTGAAACATACGGTAATAATTATATTATAATTAATCTGTGTTGGCTGAGTGACACTGTTGAGGTTTTATAAGGTTTCTGACACTTGGAATTTAAATTGAAAAGCTAAATTAAAATATTTTACAAGATTTACAAGTTGGTTGGTTTTTTAATTTGTCATTTCTTATGCACCAATGTACATTAAAAATGAAATACTGTTCCCCCAACAAGAACCATATCACTGTGATTGTAAAGAATATTTAAATGTACTAATAGAAATAAATAAATAAATAAAACAACAAAAATGCAGCTTTTTCTGAGCTAAGTCACTGAGACATTAATGCTTGTACTTCCATCATCTCGGTATGGAAATTTCTCATTAAAAAAAAAATCTTGCCTCTTGTTTGGTAAGAAGCACGAGGCTCAGGGTTGTTCTCCTTGATAATCTCAGGTGTAAATGACTTGTGGAAACAGAGTCACTAATATGGAGCAAGTGTCACAAGATGGACTGAAGGTCAAGGTGAGGCATAGACGCTCTGGTTTACACCTCTCAGTCTACAGATGACGGGATTGGACAGTAAAACATCCTCTGGTGCTCAACCATGGCCAGTGATCATCATCATCATCATCATCATCATCATCATCAGCCTATCAGAGCTTCACCTGTTTGGCCTGGGCCTGGACTCCTCCGTCCACCAGCTGACCAGAGGCCACGTCCAACCCCAGCTGACCGGAGATATACATGGTCCTGTCCACCACCACCGCCTGACTGAGGACACAGAGAGAGAATACACTTAAATTAATTAATGTGACAGATTCGGATGATAAACTAACTGCTCGGGGGGGGGGGGTGAAACATCTTTTAAAATGAATAATCCAAATCACAGCTCTGTGCAGTGTTTATCAGGAGTTGTCTTGCTTCAGCCTTGTAACCTGCTTTATTCATGATCATCTACAGTGTCTTATCTCCTGACATGTGCACAGTGCAGTGTTACTGCAGGAGGCTACTGTAGACTGACTGAATGTGTAAAAAAAAACATGTTGTGAGCAGAGTCCACTCAACTTGAACTAGCTCCGCCCACTGACGCTGATTGGTCAGACCATGAACACCCCCTCAATCTGAACAAGATTGAACAAGCACAGATTGAATCAAAGGACCAGACATTGGAATAAATAAGACAACTACATTATTTCCTGTCACAGAAACAAGTTAGTCGAGTTATTACAAACCAATATGGCGCTTTGATTAGATTTATAAGGTCTGAGAGACGTAATAAGACCGAGAAGTTGCATTATTTCCCAGCATGTTGAAATGCTTACCTGTATATCCCCTGTCTGATGGGGGCTTTAGGTGTGTAGGGGATCTGTCGATGAAGAGTTGCCATGTCCCTCTGCTGTCTATCTGTCTGTCTCAGTGTGTTAGAGATACTTCTGCTCTGCACTGCTCCCTCTGCTCACAGTTTAAACTTTGGCACTTTTTTTTATGGGGTCAAGTCAAACAGGTGAGTTCATTGAACACTAAGACCCGCCTCTTATCACACAGACACTGGACTGTGATTCTCACTCATTCATTACATGCACAAACTTCTGCCAACCACGTGTCGCTATAAATAGATCATGGTGCATATGTAGCCTACTGTATGTTTCTGTGTGTGTGTCTGTGATCATCTTACCTGTATGGGCCGATGGCAGCCGGAGCCGTAGGAGTGTTGATGATCTGTCTGTGGAGTGCAGCCATGTTTGTCCTGATTCTCGTTGTCGTTTGTTTGTGGCACGGAGTGGTTGTGGTTGTGGTTGTGCAACGACTTGGAGGGGGGAATAAAAGGAACAGTTGCTGGCTGCCCATAAATCTACCGTAATGTCTGGCAAGGAGAGCACGTGACATTCCTGGAGAGATGCCCCTGTAACTTGAAACTCCTTTAGAAGAGTTACGGTACAACTGGATCCAGGTTCAGAGGTTCAAGTCCCCACATGAGAGGAGTCTGAGATAAGGAAAAACACACACCACTGAAGTTTAACAGGAAAAATTGACATTCATATCAGTCTGAAATGTTTACCTGAAGAAAAATACATTAGTTTATGTATGTATGTAACTTTTTTAATTTATGTAATTGATTTCTTATTTTTACTTGCAAATATAAGGGACTGAAAAGGTATGTCTAATTGTTAAGTAAAAAGCTACAAATAGAATAGAATAAAATCAAAAGTCATCCCACTCCAGTATAGGTTAACTATAAGTAACTTTTATTATTTCTTGCACATTTTCAAAACTTTATAAAGTATTACAAACAAAGATAATAAATTAAGTGGTTCAAACATAAATGCTCACATTCCACCCAACACCCTCAAGTTATGATATAGCAGAAATAAATGAAGACAAAATCATAGAGCTATATATCAAAATGTGATTTCAGATAACTGTACATAATATGGCCGATTCCGAACAATGTCAAACTGATTTTTTTTTTTTTTTTTTAATTGTACAGAGCAAACCGTTTATATTAAAAGCTTAACATCCAATCCATCCTCCATATTTACAATACTTTTACCTGTGCAGTAGTTAATATAAAAGCTTTCCACTACAGAGCAAACAGAATTATAAACATGCATAGTCCAACACACGCTGAAATCCAACCAAAAATATCTGACAAGGGGCAAAAAATATTAACAGCCAGGCCAGCCTCTATATTTAAACCAGTGTCACAAAAAGACAGAAGTTTAAACATTTAATAAATAGAAGTGTGAATGTTTGTGTGTAAATTGCTAAATGCACTGCAGAGCTAGGCTGTGAAAACAATTCATGGCAAGAAGGTTAATGATTTCTGTGAAAGAGCAGGTTCATCGTCATGTAGAAAACTAAACACAAACAAACATTATAATAATAATTCGGACACTGACATGGTGCTGATTGAAATTTGGGTTCATGTTTTAAAACGTCAGCTCATTTTGGCCACACTGTCCATCCGGTGAGACACACAGTAAGATAGTGTAACAGCTCTGTGATTAAGATTATCCCATTCATTATGTGCAGTCAAGTGTGGGCCGAACCACACGGTTTACACTGCATCTTAACAATCATATGTAACAGCAACCTGCAGACACACTGCACATGGATTCAGTATAAGGACAGACCGGATTCATTCAAAGGGTCGTTGTTAGTACGAGACAAAAAGATCAAACGTCAACAGCAGTTTGTTTCCTTCATGAGGACGACACATAGTATGCGAGTGGCTTGTTAGTAAAGGTTTTCAATTCAACATTCAGAAGTGTGAACTACAGACCGAAATGGACTTGATATCAATATTTGACAGGTGATAAAAATCTGATACGTTTTTCTTGAAGATCTCCTGAACCGATCTATGCGCTGAACCGGATCTGTTACAGTTAAATAATACACTTTGAAAACCATTGCAAAGATATAATTAGCATTTCTGTACTACATTTTCCCTTATTGACTTGTTTTTACGTAGAAATGAGGCCTAACTAAACCTTTGACTTCCGCTATCATGATGTCGATCACTTTGCTCAATAGTTTTGTGTAAATACTAAAATACAGATTTTAATGCTTAAAAAATTATCTTTCTCCAACACATGGGAGCACAAAAAGCACATCCTCATTCCTTCATTAATACCATCACAATCTAAATGTCAGGAAACCACAGCACGATGAGTAAGTACATATAAAAGCTGCGGGGGAAATTTGCGAAAGAGAGACAGCTCTTAATGCAATGAGAAAAATAATAATAATCCAACATCTGAAACTCAGACAGCTGATGCATCGGCTCCGTTTACTTAAGTGAACAATATCAGTCACTAAAGTCTTTCTATGTCCTGAAGTGTAAAACAGCCATTATAACAGTCCATATGGCAACTCAGACCCGGCTGCTTTCCTCACTGAGCCCTGAATTGTAACGGCTCATCGTACGATTTTAATGTGTCAGTAAAGTCATACATTGTTTTTTTTAAAGTCCACAGAGAAATCAAAATGATAGTTAGGAATGCTTATATGGAAATAGTTGATTGTTTTCCATTTGGGAATGAATTACTGTGACAACTCTTGCACTAAAAAAAAAAGAAAAAGTGGCTCAGGAGTGTGTGCTCAGAGAGGGATAGGTGTGTGTTGTGAGGCACTAAGATGTATGGTATCTGTGAATACAGACAGCACACTGGAAGAATAAAGCCCAGAACACCATAACTGGAAACGACTAAATTAAATAAATGATAGTAAAGACTAGTGAAATGAGCGTAGAATTTTCTGGTCCACAAACAATTAAAAACGTGCAGGATCCATTCTTCACCATCCAAATCTGTCCACTCTGACAAACATTTGCAGCTTCCCGCAGTCCAACTCATCTCCAAGTGAGGAGGGATTTAACCCTCCGATGACTTGGTTGTTTTATTACATTGCTTATCTTTGAAAACCAGGTTTCAAAAACGTTTAAGGCATTCTCAACTTAACCTACGTCACCTTGATTGTCTTTGGTCATGGACGAACCTCCACAGCTTTTAGTTGCAGGTATTTCAAAATTAGGCTCTATATTATATTTACAGTGAAACTAAAAAGGTCTGAGGGGGGGAAACACCACTTGTCATTGACCGCTGCTGCTGCCAGAAGCTAAGTGAAATGCTGACCTGGTTGTCATGGTAGTTGTCCTTTCCTATGGTGATTCCCAGAGGGTTTTCTGAGTGAGGGGAATTTCGTTTTGTAGAGGGGGAAGTTAATTTTGCCACTTTCAGATGTGTAATCACCAAGGATCGGTTCTCTCTTTGGCCACAGCCTTAAACATTAGTGGAGAATGAGCTTTAGAGGAACGGTAAAAACAAATTGAAGATTTAAAATGAGGAGAAACGAGGCTTGTAGTTGTGGATTCCAGGAGCCAAAATGGCCGTCAGCCAGGAAGAGATGCATCTCTATCGGTCGGTCAGAACAGCAGTCGGCTTCCAACAGAGACAACAGGGTCATTCTAGTTCCTCTGAGGCAACAGGATGTAGGTTTTGTGGTAATGGCGGCTTAGAAACTCAGACCGGGGCATGAAGGCGACGGGGAGGAATCGCTTAGAAGTTCTGTTGTCTTCTCTTCTTCGCATCCATTGCATCCAGGATGGGCTGCCTCTTGGCGGTGTAGCGCTGTCTGAGCTCCTCAATTTCGCGCTCCATCATGGGATCCAAGGCACTCAGGCGCATCTGTAGCTCCTCAAAGTCTAGGTTCTTCAACTGCTTATCGGCACAAACACAGACAAACACAGACAAAACAACGACAGGAAAGAAATTAGTCATATTCAGTGTCTTCTGTTTTTATATTTTTAGCCACTGAAGCGCTGGTGTATCATCATTTCCACCGTAAACACGATGTTACTCACAAAGTCAAAGTCTCCGTCCTGAGGCACCTTCCAGTTGTCTGGGAAGACGTTCTTGGACTGGATGTGGTAGCCCGGCTGCTCCTGTGGCTGGTTGTGGTTGTAGTTCTCCTGCTGCTGCGCTGCCTTGTTGGAGTCCTGCTTGTCAAAATAGTCCATGAAGGACGGACGTATGGGCTGCTGGGGGGTGGCGTGCCCTGTGGAAATAGCATCACGTTCCAACTTAGATATTGAACAATTAAAAAATACGCAAATAATTTATTTTAATTATATAAAATAGTAATATTTTGTAGACAATTTGACTTTTGGAGTTTCATAATTGTTGAGATTTTGACACTACTTGTCTACTGGACAGTATTACCACCCACTAAATAACAGGGACCTTACATCTGTGATGACTTATGGACTATGTTGTGTTCATGTCATGTCGCACTTATGGTAATAACAAGTTCCAACTTGCACGCACCACTCACGTCATCATCTGGGTCAATATAAGCGCTGAAAATGTCAGACTCATTTTACTTGGCAACCAGACAAATATCTCTGCCTTAAGCCAATTGTCGCTACACAAGGACTTCAATAGATATGGTGTTATACTGTCAGTGCACTATATTTTATTCCTCAGTGTCATCATATTAAAAAAAACTTGATAATTCAAAATAACTAAAATTTCAAACACAGAAATCTTCCCCTACTATCAATCTCACATGACGCAAGCATTGGCAATATTAGTCTTTACTGTAAGTCTTTTGTGCGATTGTGCTCCTTTCTAACAAGTTCCTTTCTGTCACATGATTTATTTATTTTTGGCACATGGTGACTGCTTGGGGGTCTGCGCCTGTTTTATGCTGTCTCTATAAATATTCTGGATTCTTAGTGTGAGTTCAATAAAAACTTTTTTAGTATCTATTTTCTTAAGCATTCGCGCCTCTTTGCAGCTATGATCCCCTCATTCCCCCATACTTTGCTTAACAACACAAATGTACTCACTCCTCATGGATCCCTGGTCTTCCTCCTCGTCTTCGTCGTCACTGTTGATGACCATAGTGCCCAGGTCCGACTCCAACATGGTGCTGCTGTGTTCAATCATGGTCTGTGCTCCGTCACTCATGGTGCTGGTGGCCCGCATGGTCCCTGCGCCCTCTGAGCCCGACTTCACCATCGTGTGCGAATCCACCTCAGTCTCCTCCTCCTGGATACCATGAGACAATTAAGACATGTAGGTTCAACACAGAGTTGCCTGGTAAGTTGCCTTTGAGTGGAACAACATCTCAGCATACGTACAGAGTTGTCGTCCTCCTCCTCCAGCTCTCTCTGCTGCTCCTGCTGCCTTTTGGCTTTCATCTCCATGGCTTCAGTGATCAGGTCTCTCAGGATTGTGACTGGTTTGGCCTGGCTGATGAATGAATGCTGGATGTTCAGCAGAAAAGCAGAAAAAAAGAAAAAGATTGTTGTGTGAACTCTCTTTTACTATTGTGTTAATATCTATTGATATTTAACATATTGTGTTTCATTAATGTTTTTCTACAGCACCAAGTCTTTCAGTGTGTACACATACACACATACAGTACAGTATGTTGATCTTAAATGTTTATGTCTGCGTGTATGTCCCTCATTTCTCAAACCTGTAGCAACTGGGTGGCGGTAGCTCTCTGCTCTGGATTCTTGACCAGACACTTCTTGACAAAGTCGGTGAATTCGTCTGACCAAAGCTCTGGCTTTCTGAACGTTGGGGGAGGGTTGGTGGGGATCATGAAGATAGCCTGGAGGAACACAAAAGAGAGTCAGAGACTTTGTTTAGAGCAAACCAGCTCAAAAAGGGTTAGGTTATTTCTTGAATAAACCATGTTTGCACTCACTCTCATGGGGTGGATGTCAGCGTAGGGAGGTTTGCCTTCTGCCATCTCTATAGACGTGATGCCTAAGGACCAAATGTCAGCCACACAGTTGTAGCCAATCTCCTGGATCACCTCTGGGGCCATCCAGAATGGAGTACCGATCACAGTGTTTCTCTTAGCCATGGTGTCCTTCAGAGAGAAGCATATGTTGGTCTCTTCATTAAGCAACAGATTTTAAATCCCTTCATATGGATTTGTAAGATTAGCAAAAGATTGAATATTCAAAGTGGAGGATTGAAGAGAGCGTTCACTTTGTTGTCACAAGAGCGCAAAGTTTATTGTGAAGTTACCGTTAGTTGTCCAGCCACTCCGAAATCTGCCAGTTTGGCATGTCCCTCAGTGTTGAGGAGGATGTTTCCTGCCTTGATGTCCCGATGGATCTTTCTCATGAAGTGGAGGTATTCAAGACCCTTCAACGTGGACTTCAGGATGGTGGCGATTTCATCCTCTGTCAGCTGGGGTGGCAAGGAAAAAGAAAAGACGGAGATGATGAAGAAATAAAAACTAAGGATATACTTGGTCACGCAGGAAGTTGTGGCTCTCTGAGAGTACCCACCGTTTTATTGCGTAGCCTGATGATATCAGAGACAGACCCGGCACCGCAGTACTCCATGACAATCCACAGGTCGGTGTTCTTGAAGTAGCTGCCATAGTACTTCACTACATAGGGGCTAGGAGGAAACACAAAAAACAGTGGTTGTCAGACGACTGGACAAAGTTTCACTTCAAACAAAAAGAGCAGAAGTGAGAAAAGTCTTGCAGCTACATTAAGACGACATATCGCACAAGCAGCAGAAGGTCATGGTGCCACTGCAAAAAAAAACAACCCAAAAACCTCGATTTCAAGCATGGTGAACCAAGGCAGCTCATATGATACCTTGATGAGAATTACAGACTTTTTAGTAGAGTTAGTCTTGTCTAAGTAGAAGTGTGTTTTCCCACCTGTCACACTGTTGCATGATGGAAATCTCCTTGATGATCTCCTGTAAATCAGACTCCACAGGAACCTGCTTTATGGCCACCACCTGGCCCGACTCCTTATGGATGGCTTTGAACACGCTGCCATAGGAACTAAAACAGACACAAACTCTAAGTGTCAATATGTACAGACTTCATTTTAAAGCTACAAATATTAACCATTAATGTTTTTACACAACAATCTTAGAAAGCACTGCTCTTACCCTTCACCGAGCTTCTCCAGAACATCAAACACCTCCTCTGGTTGTTTGGTTAGACTGTCCTCACTCAGCTTTTTCAGCTTGCTATAAACACAGAACAAATCATTTGTAAATGCGTAACTCATCAAATCAAGAATTAGAAACCAAACTAAAACAATGTACAATAGAAGCATTATGAAATCAAACTGCACACATGGAAAAATAAACAGTGGGGACAATTTGCCAGGACACAATATGGTATTTTCAGGAATTTTATATTCTGTGTATGAAATAATCAGTGACATATTAATCAATGGGTCAAGTTTACATTGTGCAGGAAGATGACTTTCAAATGTCTACTTTTGTCGAAAAGTTCAAAACAAGAGGATATTTTGGTTACAATTACATAAAATACAATGAAAAGAATTTTAACATTGAAGATTATGGAACCAGCAAATATTTTGTGACTTTTACTTTAATTACGGTACTTGAAATGATACCAATTAGAATTGAATTTAATGAATTTTCTATTGATAAATTGTTCAATTAATTTCTTCATTTTGGAGATTAAATATTCAGTTAAATCTCTGTTTTTAACTGGTGGTCCAACAAGACAAGCATCAAGTAGTCACACTGGAGTCTTTGATGGAAATTGAGATGGTCTATGTTTTTAAAAGGAGTCATCTGTCAAACAATGAGATAAACTCCTGCTTGTGATCATCTACACTTGTGGCTCTAATAATACATGTAAGACCTAACGGATATAAGGCTTTTCAGAGCATGGAAAATGACATTTAACATATATCATGTTACTGATACAATAACGCCCAGCTCTTATTTCCTCTTTAGAGAAATCAGGTCCAGTGGTTTTTAGACTTCCAGTGAACACAGGGCACTGAGGGCGATTGACTAAACGGTTACCAAGGATGTCCAATTATCCTGTAGAAAGGTATTACACTGTCTCAACCCCACCAAACTCACTAATTTGTATTACATGTTAAACATAGTAACACATGTCACATGGCTATATGCGGCACCCGCTAACTTACCAGCTCCGGACAACGAGACTGGTCTGAAAGACATCGGTGATTGTGATCAAAAGTGGTCTTTAAACCGGTTTATCCGTCTTAAGTGAACAGAAAGTTTGACAGAAAATGGCACGGCTAACTAAATTAGCATCAGCTAGCTCGGTAAGCGACAGCTACCGCCAGCGTTAGCCTTTTGGTTGCTACTTAATAGCCTCAAACAACGTTTTAAAACCAATAAAATACACAAACCTTTTGGGCGCGGACGGCTCCATGGTGTATATCTTCAAAGAACAAAAAAGCAACGGTCTAATAGTAATTTAGGTCAGTTTTGGGGCCAATAGTCACGATGTGAACATTGTCGAGAGAGTCGTTGTTGTCAAAAACTAGTGGAGGGCCAGCAGCTGAGTGTCCGTCAGATGATGGTGATGGTCCGGCTGGCGTTACAGGGTTGCCATAGCGACCCCTGCTGGGCCGGAGTGCAAAACAACCACTACTTTGGTCTCTTTGAATAAAAAAAAAAGAAAGAAAGAGACGTAAATAACCTACGATACACGAAGCTTAAAGACAGTTTCACTCTTTGTAGTTCACTATACAGTCACGTAATTGGCGTTGTCGGGCGAAAAAAGCAACATATTTTGCCAAATGTGACGGACTATCTGACCAATCACACGCCACTTTACTTCGAGGCCAGTTGGTCGGTGGTACGCATGTGCGCACGGGCACCAATGTGTGAGATGAAAAGAGAGGTAAACAGCTAACAGTTAGCAACGACAACGGTAAGATCTATTATTTATCTTTATTCCTTTCATTGCATTTCATATTTACTGTATATATGTTCGCAATTTTAAAATTTCTTAAAGACATTTGCGGTTGAATGACTGCGTCCACCACCGGCTCACACGGTTTGGGCTAATTCTGTCGGCAGCACCATGCTGTTTGTGCTTTAGCATGCTAACGATACAGATGTGATGATGTTAACACTTGTTTCTTCATTTGATAGGATCAAAATGGATGCACAGAAAGATTTACAACCACCCAAGCAGCAGCCTATGATCTACATATGTGGAGGTGCGTTTCTGCTGTTGGCATCTGTCAATGTTAAAGTCACTACAGCCGTGACTAGGCTAACGATGCTACCAGTCCTGATCTGATGCTACTAATATACTGTGACTCTGTTAGGGCTGGGCTTAAAATGTATTTTCCCGATTCATATCGATCTTCATTTGAAAGATATCGATTCATAAAATCCTTAGATCGATCTGATGTAGCCATTACACTGTTGCACTGTGTACTTCTGGAGTGGGGTCATGTTAAATACAGGTGCATTTATGTATCTGCTTTTCGATCAATTTAATGTAAAGTTTGTAACCATGAATATTTTTAATAATACACCAGGTTAGAGAGTTCCATCTTTGTATAATTTGCAACATTGGTTTTGTGAAAATATCTTCAATAACAAGCAAATTGGTATTAAAACTGAAATATCTCTAAATGAATCAATATTGAATCTGAACCTTGTGAATCAGAATCAATCAAATCAATTCAGTAAATCAATAGTGATAGTCACTGTTAGTACTTATTTAACTGCTGATGTCTTGGGTGTCCTTGTTACGTTGTATTGTAAATTAAATAACACAAGTAGAAGTGATCCATCAGTACAATATAGCGAGGATTCTCCTACTTTTTAGTACTCTAAATTAGTTCCTTTAAGTCAATATAGTCTAAGTTGATACAATGAGTTATTATTTATTTGTGTCATACACACAACTCTGCCCAGACTACATTGGAGCAAAATAAACCACAATTTAATACAATCCACAGTTATACTACACGTTGTGTTTACAACTCAGGGCTAGTATTACCCCGACATAAATGGTATCAGTCCTCATTTAATTGTATTTTTCCTGTATAATTTTTTCTGATTTTAATTGCAGAATGTCACACTGAAAATGAAATTAAGGCCCGTGATCCTATCCGATGCAGAGAGTGCGGCTACAGGATCATGTACAAGAAGAGAACAAAGAGATGTATCCTTTAAACTGTCTGTTGCAGTGTACATACAGTATCATTGAGCTAAAGTTTGTTTACCAGTATAGGTGATCAAATGTAAGGGTTTAAACCGGTTTAAACAAATGCATACACACAAATTTGGATGACAAACATTTTTGTAGACCATATTCATGAAATGCCATACATTTCCTTGACTATATGATTTCAGTGGTTGTTTTTGATGCCAGATGAAGAAGAGGAGAGCAGCTGTAATAATTGTTATTGTTGTGTGCTATTTTTGTAGTGTATGACCATGTAAATAAATAGACCATTTGACCTGACTCAACATTTCAGATTTTGGTTAAAGCCCACCATCGTTACAAACAGTGCTTTTTGTTTTTGCCCAAGAGAGACGGATGGAAGTTTTGGTTGATTAAAAACATGATTTTTACTTACTTTGGCTGTTTTCAATGTATTTTCTTTAGTTGTTTGCCTTCATATTTAAATGATATTGAGAATATCAAGGCTGTACTGTTTTTGGTCCATCAAAGTAAACTAATGTGTAATCTAGTTTACAAACAATAATAAACAGCAATATAAAAAAGGTAGATTGAAATAATCTTTCTCAAACAATTGTATGCCAGTTTTGAGTAAGGTTTTTTCAAATATTTCTAAACTTGTACTCCACCCTTATGTCCTATTTATTACTGCTGTGAGGCAAAATTAGTCCAACAAATTATACTCAGGCAAACTGATGCTGTCTGATACAATAATTGTACAATAATTTATACTTTTAACATGTAATTATAAATATATTTGAAGTTATACATGTTCAATTTGTGTTGAACAATTATTATATAGATATTGATTCAACTCCAAACTATTTTGTGCAGGCAGATGTTTCTATTATTTTTATCTAAGCCATTTAAACCAGTGATGCTGGCTAAAAGACAAATACCCTTAAAAGCGGCTAAAAAAAAATGTGGAGGTTGGTTCTGTACCGTTGTGTGTGAGGCACATGTCACCAGATGGCGGAGTATTCCCGTGGGATTTGTGTTTAGGATTAATTAAATGGGATGGACTCCACTCCGGGTCACCTAAGTAAATAAGGCTGCTATTAGTAGCCACATAGCTAAGCCTAGCATGGAAGCTTGGACCAGGGTGAAAGCGCCTCGCTTGCAAAGGTATAGTAATCACTTATTTTTAACACTATCTCCTACTCCACTAAACAAACGGTGTATCTTCCTTTGGTAAAGAAAACGAACGGCAGAAAGGTGGTCCGCTAATCTTTTACTGCGGGCTATGTGCTGGTCCTGGACCGTAGTAAATACTGGACTACCGGTATTTTCTTTTTTCTTCTTTTTTTTTTTTTAGCTGGAAGCAGTTGCCAGGCAACCATGAGAGTCCTCTGTGTATGGTAGTTTCTGCAGTAGTTTGCCGTGTTTCTGTACATATTATTATTACACAAACAAGCCATAACGTGTTAATAATATACAAGATAAGTTGAAATATCTGCCGTGCATTTTGAACCTTTGGACGCAGTCGGGCTAGATATTGCTAGTGGTCATGCTAAGCTAAGCTAAGCTAAGCTAAGCAACTCCTTGGCCTCAAGTTTCAATTCACCGTAATGACACGAGCAGCGTCAGTTCAGTTGTAACATCTTATTAACGGTAAGGTGGCCGAAATCTTTTTGACTACAATATAATCCTATTTTTTTAATCTGTAAAAAAAGAAGAAAAGAAGATAAAACTAATGTAATATACATCACGTGTATGTGCTTTATGATTCAGCCCAACAATAGGCTTTATTCACGGGAGACGTTTTGACTGCTCATAGTGGGAATAGCAAGTACAGGTGTTACTAATACTGCGTTTTAATTACACGTCCAGAAACCAGTGAGTTAGCATGTTCAATAGCAGGACCCTGAAACTAGTGTTTTGATTAAATAGATTGACAAGAAGACTTCCTCTCCCCAGGGTAATTTGCTGTGAGGTCTAATCTGAGGCTCTCCCATCAGCGCTGTCCTCCTCCTGCAGCACTGCATTGCCGAGGCCCTTCCCCCCTCTCTGTGACAACACCTGTGACGTCTCATCCAGGGGGCGTGGCCACCAGAAATCCCCAGCCAGGCACAGATGTAGCTGCAGCTCTGAGAGAGAGAGAGGGAGAGGCAGGGAGGCAGGAAGAGTTTGAGCACACTGCAGAGGGAGTGCAGCTATGGGGAACACGCAGGAGAAACCCTCGGGGAGCGGAGGAGGGGGAACCAGATCAGATCAGGCCACATCAGGGAGCGGGACGAGAAGCCGGGGCGGAGGAGGAGGAGGGAGCATGAAAAAGCCCCACACTCGGGGAGCTTCACAGAAAGGGGTGGCCAATGGCACACAGAGGGACAGCAACCCTGCGGGTGGACAAGAGGAGCAGGACAGTCCTGCAGTGGACACAAGTTACCTGGACGCCCCTGCTGGGGCCCTTCCCCCTCACCTGGCTCGGTTCAAGAACGAGGGAAACCATCTCTTCAAACACGGCCAGTTTGGAGACGCCTTGGAGAAGTACACCCAGGCTATTGATGGGTGTGCTGAAGCAGGTGGGGAAGAAATTAATTGTTTATTTTCCTAGAGTGATCACCGTAGAATTCAAAGAAAAAACATGCTGATTACAAATGTAGGTAGTAAAACATATTTTACCCTCACACTAAAAGACATACCGTAAAACCTGTCTTACACAATATAGACAACATCCATTTCAAAGCAAATTAAGTAACAATTATTTTCTCAATAAATCAATTAATTGTTTGTTCCATAAAATGAAGAAACAACTAACTAGCATAATAATACTTGTATAAACAGGGCACAACCAGAAAATATTCCATTTACAATCCTACAGGACTCATACAAGCTAGAACCAGTGACAAGAGTTGTAGCATTTTTATATTCAGCAATGAAAATTGTTGTTGATTAATGTGCTGTTGATTGACTAATTGATTCATCAATTTAGCATAGCTTTGCAGCTGCATACTTCACGTTATACTTAATTCATGCTGAGCTTCTAAATGATCTTTTACAGTATAAATACTTAATTCTGTAGTGACTTAAGTAGAAACAACAACAGATCGATGGCTCGGTGACAGACAAAAAAAGCCACCTCTAACATCTGTGTATTAGCTCTTGTAAGTTAATCAGTAGAAGTTGACTCAGTGTCATTCGGCTCCATAATAAGTTATGAATGTCTTATGCCAGTGCTTGCCATGCCGCATTATTTCCTCTCTATCTGCCCTGTGTGCATGAACATCCTCTCCATCCTATGTTATATTTAAATTGCAGGATGAGTGTAGGTCACTTTTCAGATATGACACCTGTCCGTGTGGAGATCTGGTAATAGTTTTTACACAAGCTTTCGTAAACAAAAGTATTTGAGACATGAGGTATCATTGCTGATTCATAAATGCAGCCGAGTGTTGGCACCATACAGTCTATGGTTGGCACAAGCCAGTATGACTGACCGTGGGTAGGAGTCATGTACTGGTGCGTGGGGCTTTTAGGTGAGATTGAATATCATGCTCCAACTTAAAGAGCACTCAGCCAACTTTTACTCACGGGAGTTGGCAAGAGTCACCGCATCTTCTGCAGCACCGGAGGAAGACTTAAAACGATTAGCGTAGACTTAGTGTCATAGCAGACTTAACAGAACAATGCTTTTGGACTGACTGACAACAATGTCATTTTGTATTTTAGCTAATATTATTGAGAGGTCACAGTGAAGAGGGGTATTGATGAAGACTGCTGTAGGACACTGAAGCAGTGTATAATGATGGATGCTCATCTGGAGAGTTGTGAAAACTGCACAGGAGTGAAAGGACAGAGTAGAAAATGACTCTGCCAGAGGGACTGATAACTCATCCATTCGTCTGTCCTCCCCCCCCCCCCACAGCATCCCCAGACAGTGTAATGACTCTATATATTGAACTGTTTGTGCTGTCATGATTTCTCTTTGGTATATAGCACTCAGTCCAAACCGCTGAGCGTATCATCTCATTTTCACAAGAGCAAAAACTATTGTATTATTGATTGTGTTTTATACTGAGATGACCGGGGTGTCTGGACTTTTCATGAGTTATGGTTGTTCCCCTGCAGGTGTTGACAGTCCAGAAGACCTGTGTATCCTCTACTCCAACAGAGCTGCCTGCTACCTGAAGGATGGAAACAGCGCAGACTGCATACAGGACTGCACCAAGTACGTGGTCACTGATTTTAAAGAGGAACTATGCAGGATTTTTAGCTTAACTGTGCTACATTTTAACCTTAATTAAACAGCTTCGGAGTAATTGTGATGGTTAAATAAACTTGTTACAGGGAGAATGGAGGCTCTCTGCCTTCCACGTAGCATCTCTTGGCTGAAAAACAACTTTGTAAGATCAGCACCTTCAACCCAGTGTCCCAGCTCTTGTCCCTGCACACCGCAACACGAACGCGCCCCGTAACCCGTAATCCCTTGTTTATGACAGATAGGACTACACAAATATACACGTCGTAATATCATATATGATATATGATGTTATCTATCGCTCTATTGATTAATTTCTCACCGGCTTCGTTGTAAACAAATGCACATGGCCAGGACGAGGGTTAGCAAAACAGAGGAAAAGCGACCGGACTTAGTTCCCCTTCAAGTTTTCCACTGATTATTAGCCCTGTACTCCTGTAGGACTGTTGAAGCCAACATGTCTTTTTTATTCCATACATTCTTATTCCTTGTCAAAACCTATACTGCAATGTAACTGGAGGAGGGATTTGTGTGTGTGTGTGTGTGTGTGTGTGTGTGTGTGTGTGTGTGTGTGTGTGTGTGTGTGTGTGTGTGTGTGTGTGTGAACATCTGTTCAGTTGTGGTCTTCAGCCCCAACCTACACTGACTTTTGACACTACTTCAGCCACAGAAATATTTATACAAACCTTGTGACATACAAGTAGTTCAACTTTGATATATAAAATCAGATCAGTTCATTACTTCAGTCCTTTCCTTACATGCTTACTCAAAACTCTACATTGCTTGTTGTGTTACTTTTGTTGATATAAATTGCATTTTCATAATCAGCTTTAAATGAAATTTGTAGGTCTTTTCCATATATTGTTTTAGGCTTTTATGTTCTTTAGGTTTATTAAAAAATGATTAGTAGTTAGTTAGTTAGGAGATAGTTATCATTTGGACTTTCTGGTGACTGGTGACTGAGTTGACAAATACCATCATGTACTTGTTTGTCCTTTCTTCAGTGAAGAAGCTCATCAGAAAGTTCTATAGAGTAAATCCAAATTTTAAAAGCTTATGTCATCTCGTAATGTAAAGATTTTGTTGGATTTGTTTAAACTCTTGAAGAAAATCTGAAGTATTTTCTCCTGAGTGTTAAATGAGCTGTCAATATATGTATTTAACTCCATATTGCTATATTGCTATAGATGCTATATTCTGGTCACTCTCTGCTCTTGATCTGATGTCCTTTCTTTCTTTTTTTCCCTTACACCCCAGGGAGGGGGCTCAAAGGAAAATGAATGAATGTTAACTTGAACTTCGCATCACTTTATCTGTACAAAACATCACTTAGAATAAATATATTAATAAAATCCATAGCAGACAGGAGGGGTTAGTTGACAAGGGGCATTCGTCCATAAGAACAACTGTGTGACTGCCACAGCTCAGCACACAGCTACTAGCTCAGCCAATAGACTGGTTTTCCACAAAATCCTTTATAGGATCATAAACACAGGTCGCCCATGGAGCAGAAGTCTTGGGTTTGGTTTTGTTCATCGCTCCAGGAGACTGCAGGAATCTCTCTGTCTAAAACAAACACTCGCTCACATGTTTTTGAATGGAGAGCTTTAGATCAGCTCAGTTACTCCTGCGACACAGTGTGCAGGTGTAGAGGGTTTGATCCTCTGTCTCTGCGTCTCTCTGATCCTCTTAGGGCTTTGGAGCTGCAACCTTACTCCTTGAAGCCCCTGTTGCGCAGAGCTATGGCCTATGAGTCACTGGAGCGCTACAGAAAGGCCTACGTGGATTACAAGACCGTCCTGCAGATTGACACCGGCGTGCAGGCGGCTCATGACAGCGTCCACAGGTCAGCTCAGCTCAGCTCTGCTAAACGCACCAAGGTTCATCAAGGTTCATTCAGAAGTGGCTGTTGTGTTTTTCCCCAAATCATATGATAATGTCACATTGTGTATCAGCCTGCACTATATTTTCATTTAATTCACTTATATTATATCTATGTTGAGTGAAATATTTAAACCTAGGGGGTTTGTAAGCTTTACTTATGCCTTAACTTATCCCAACAAATGCACTTTAAAACCCCCCTTTGCCATTCACATGTTGATGTTTTACACTGTCTGTTTCGTGCCAGGATCACTAAGATGCTGATTGATCAGGATGGACCTGAGTGGAGGGAGAAGCTTCCAGAGATCCCCGCCGTCCCTCTGTCTGTCCAAGAGCAACACAGACAGAAACCCGTCAGCATCGAGGTGGCCCAGGCCCGAGCCGCCAGGGCTGCTCAGGAGGAAGGTGAATGACATCACTTCCTTTATAGAAGCGTACATTTTAAATATAAACACGTGTCACGAGTGTTTAACCTCCATGTTTTCACTCGCAAGCACACACACGTCAAAAAGTATTCACAGTCACAGCCTTCGTTATGTGACTTAATTATTTAATGATTTTCAAAAAGACATACCAACCATTTAAGAGATACATTCTCTTGTTTTGACATAATAATAATGATAATGTTTATCTATATGTT
Organism: Trachurus trachurus; assembly: GCF_905171665.1. Classification (NCBI taxonomy): domain Eukaryota; kingdom Metazoa; phylum Chordata; class Actinopteri; order Carangiformes; family Carangidae; genus Trachurus; species Trachurus trachurus. Next base: position 17,659,322 of record NC_139904.1, on the reverse strand, counting down.
AATATTATTTCTTCTCACGTTTATTAAATTGTTTAATGATTTCAAATATTTCCCAATAAAATGTGATCATTAAAACTAAAATTACATCCCTGAATTATGGAAACTAAGGCAGCAGCGGCAGAAGTCGGTCAGGGAAAGGCACTCCCACTGAGAGATTGTGTGTGTGTGTGTGTGTGTGTGTGTGTGTGTGTGTGTGTGTGTGTGTGTGTGTGTGTGTGTGTGTGTGTGTGTGTGTGTGTGTGTGTGTGTGTGTGTGTGTGTGTGTGTGTGTGTGTGTGTGAGAGTGTCTGGGTGGACTATCAATCAATAATGCAGAGGGCAATGTGATCTACACAGAGTGTAGTGCTGCTGTAATGGAACAATCCAGGTCAGGTTTCCTGCTCACACAGATCAGAAGACTCCACACATACTGTACATTAAAATATATCTAAATATATGCTGTGTAATATACAGCTAAAAAACACACACACATGCAATAAAAAAATAAAAAGCTTTATTTGTATTTACAAGCATGATTTAAATCGTACACTGACAGGGACAGGACATATACATTATACGTAAACACCAGATGACTGTATAGCAGATAGACAGAGCAGAGCTAATCTCAGAATAGCACACTGCTGTTGCTGGGGAGACAGGTTGTCAGAATTGCAGAAGTTGGTATCTTTTAATAAGTGTTGCATATTTGCTGTGACAAAATAGGATCTTACCTCTTAATGTATAAGGTGTTAAACACTGACAACAAGTTATTAGGGAAGACGTTGGCAGTCATTCAGCAAGTACTGTAAGTCAGTGCAGCTACAGTCCCTGTTGTGTTTTGAGCAAAATGCACAGACACACACCTACCCTCTCCCTGTGCATATAACTTTCAGTTTAAATGAGGTGAGGAAGTAGGGTCATGCCTTTAGACTGAGGGATGCTCGACAAAAGATGAAATGAATCACACATATACAGTGCAAATTAATGTTAAACAGATAAAATAATATTAAAAGATACTTAATAGGGGAGATTTATTTAAAAGCTCCAACAGATGTATTATATACCACAACTCTAATGAACAAACTAGCAAACTATTAGATATAATTTACATTTAATATATTTCTCAATTACAGTTAGATTCACAACAGACGTTACTCAGTGTTTCCCACACATTCATTTACAGTATTCGTGGCGGCCCACCATGATTAAATTACATCCGCCAAGAATAGATTTTTCAGCTTTTGGTTTGACCAACGCAACCATCGTACCATTCATTCATCTCCGCATAGCGCTCTTTCTCCATTATTGTCGTTCACACACACAGACGAGCGCGCATGCATGACAGTAGTGCGCGAGACACGTACAGTCCGATCGCACCCCCCCCCCCCCCCCCCCCCCCCCCCCCCGGCACAGTCTCTGTGCAAACCTGTGGAAACACTGTGTCGACAGTTTTGAAGAAGCAAATACAGCAGATTAGCTACAAAATAAAACAACATACAACTAAATTCCATACAATAAGCTATTTTTAAAGAACCACCCGAACAGAATGAAGCAGATAAAAGATGAATTGCAGTCCTCTTTAACTGTGATAAAACTCAACATGTTTCTTGATGTTCATCGGGTTCATTTACAAGAGTGTGGTGCTTTAAATAGCTGCAGATAATTGAGTGCAGTACTGTGCTTGAGCTGTTGTTGATATTGAAATGAAAACTCCCGTGGCTCTCCTGATGCTCGCAACTGTTCTCACTTCCCGTCGAAGCGCTCGTTCTGTTAACAAACACTTCCCATCCCACTAGACTAGTGCATGGTTTTATAAATGTGTGATCCTGTCGTCCAGAAACAATGAAAGGAAGACGATCCATGATTGACTGAGTGATTGTTTTGGTTCTGATGTCCATTTTTGACATTTGTAGTGGTGAATGAACTGGAGACCATGTTTTATTAAATAACCTCTTCTCTCAGTTATGAAGGGAGATTTTGGAACAGACTTAAGAGTGTTGTTACTGTCAAAGTGACAGGTACGACTAACTAGTTGCACAATGACCTTTCATCAAACATGTGTTACTTTGATGGCATGTTCAGTCAGTTTTCTTGTCTCACTGGATAAATAATTTAGACTTTATATCAATACTTGGTTCTTCTGATAAACGCCAGGCTAGGATTGTGTGTGTGTGTGTATTGACAAGTGTGTTTAAGTGCTCGTGTGAGTTTTCCCCAGTCATTAGACATAGTGTCTTTCTCAGCACAACAGAGAGCTCAGTAAGCAGGAGCGCAACCATCAGACTGCTGCTGCTGCTGCTGCTGCTGCTGCTGCTGCTGATCGACTGATGGATTCATTCATCACTGCTGAAAAAAGTTTGTGCACCAAACTGACGCATGTTCAATGCACTCTGGCCTTGACCGTGTAATGAAGAAAAGAACATCCTTCATGAAATGTTCAATCATGTTTTCCATTCGGTTCGATCGATCAACAGGACGCTGACTGTTAACTTTGTACTGCTACATTTTCCTGCACCTGTTTAAGTGTTTAATTTTGGGTCATTTCTATTTTTCTGTTGACAGTCAGACGAAAAGAGGCTCAGTTCACACTGCTGAAACAGAAAGGCAACGATCTGGTCAAGACGGGTAACTTCCAGGGGGCTCTGGAGAAATACAGTGAATGTCTCGCCATAAAACCTGACGAGTGTGCTGTCTACACAAACAGGTACGTCTGAAACAACGCCAGTGTGCAACTTGAATTCTTACTCACGTACACGGAGGAGGACTGTTTGATCTCAGAGTGCAACAGTGGGAATTTCCACATGTTGAATCATCCCCGATTTAAAGTGTGAAATAAACACTGTGCTGCTGCGTGTGCACAACAACCTCTGTCTTGTTCATCCACTCAGCCAGTTTTCAGTCAAATGGCAGCAGCAGCAAAGTCCAGGTTACATGTTTACATATATTTTTAATGTTGCAGACAAGGAGGCTGTCCCAAAGCTGTGGGTGTGATAAAATGCTAATTCTTAAAAAAGCAGTAGAGGGCACCACATAATCATCCAGGTGTCAGACGTAGTCCATTAAATCTCACTGTGGCTAAATTCAGACATGTAATGTAGCGTGTGAGAACAAAGGCAGCCACACTCAGCTTCATAACAAATATTATGATTCATATAATATTAGATAAAGAGATTTCAGTCTATGGCTGCAAATAATGAGAAGCTGATTAGTTTGCATGTTGAGGCATGAATAATAGAGAAGCATATAAATAAAACAAAGATGTACCAAGGTCTGATAAGAAGGTAGCCGTCTTTAAACTGGTTTAAACTGGTTACCAGATCAAATATTATTTTTTCAATGTGAAAATATAAATACTAAGTAAATCAGTTAGATGTGCTCTCTGTTTTTATTTAAATGGTTTTCTAAACATGGATGATAAGATGATGCCCGTTACTAAATTTAATCAAGAATGTATTGAATTTCATTGAAAACAAAGTTATTGGGCTACATTTTTTTTCTTAATAGAATTTCTAAAATATCAGACAGATATAGACTTTCTGTCCTCTAATCTCCAAAATGGAAGTTTTTAACAGTAATGGAGTAGATTGATGGCTCCGTCCTAAATATAATTACCAGCGGTGAAATCCTGGCATGCTGCAGGTTTTTCACTCATTCCCTCCTCTTCACTCTCCTCCAGAGCCATTTGCTTCCTGAAACTGAATCGCTTTAATGAGGCCAAACAGGACTGTGACTCTGCTCTGCAGCTGGAGCCAGGGAACAAGAAAGCCTTCTACAGACGAGCACTGGCTCACAAAGGTTTAAAGGTGCCTATCATCACCAATTACAAATATGCTAGTTCATTTTTTTGTTTAGAAGAGTTTGTGCATGTAATTATCTTTTATTTTCTTCTTCTGTGTGTGTGTGTGTGTGTGTGTGTGTGTGTGTGTGTGTGTGTGTGTGTGTGTGTGTGTGTGTGTGTGTGTGTGTGTGTGTGTGTGTGTGTGTGTGTGTGTCTGCATCTGACTCCAAATTTAGGACTATCTGTCAGCCAGCAGCGATCTCCAGGAAGTCCTCCAGCTGGACCCAAACGTCAGGGAGGCTGAGCAGGAGCTCGAGGTGGTGACAAGCTTGCTGAGGCAGAGCCTGATGGAGAACACTGCACATCCAGCGAGGGTAGGTGATGGAGGTCGACTGATGGAGGATTTTTAAAGGCTAATATTACAATATTATTAATGATAGTTGGGAGTAGGGAAAAGCCAATACCCCACGAAAAAACACACACACACATTACCATGTGTAACACATTTTAATCACGATAATTCCTTTTCTCCCCAGTCTTCTCATGTGGAAAAGACCGTAGGCAGCTCTAGAAAGCATCGCTTCCACAATATAGGAGTGTAGTTTGTATTTAGTGGACAAACATTAACATTATTATTATCTGTGTGGAGCATGCACAAGACAGCAATAAAGATAATTGGCATGAAAATGATGAGTCCATAGAGAGTTTCTACATCAATGCAGCAGTGAAACAAGCTACAAAATCTCATCTTCTGTTCCCAGAGTACAAACTTCTCTCATCAGGGAGAAGATTTCGAATTCCAAAATGCAAAGTTATCGTTTTTTCCAGCCATTTTTCACACATTTTTCATACCTTTTTAAACCAGCGTCTTCTCTGTCAGTGCGGATACCTTTTATGTGATGTCGTTGATCTGTGTTGTTTCTGTTTTTAGGGACATGTTTTTTATGTGATAATGTCTTTTTAACACTTTGAAGCAATGGACTGTAGCACTGTGCCCAAAACAAATTTCCCCTTGAGGAACAATAAAGTTTACTTTACTTTTTTTTTTTTTTTTTTTACTCGTCTTCACTGTACACGTCTTGATTTCTAATTACATCAAATAACAAGCAACACCACTAAGAAGCTACTTCTGCTGATATCCTGCAGGTTTGATAACTCCTTGTGGATCCGTGTGGAGACAGAGGAATGGATCCGGTGTGGGCTGGTGTTGTGCTGCAGCAGCTCCTGAGGAAAAAGACTTTAAAAGCCATCAACCGGAGTAAGTAAGACTGGCGTTAACTCCGAGGACGGGCTCCTTGGACGACCAGCTTTTGAGCTCTGCACCATCTGCAACGTGTGCAAACCACACCATAACTCCTGAGTGCACAACCTTACATAACGGGCAGCTTTGTTTCAAAAAAGCTAAAGTCAAGGTACTTGACCTGCTTGCACTATAAGTCATTCACATTACGATGTAATATACTGTACATATAGATTCATGTACCAGGCTGCCGAGCACTGTTATTTGTTGTAAAGTTGTAAAGTAAAATGGGGGAAAGACAGAATGTGTAATGTGTGCCTTATTGAGATTTCAACACGTTAGGATGAGACACGCCAAGATTAACAGTTTTGTTTAAATTTGTTTTAAAGATGTTTGGTCCCAAAACTGACTGACAGACATGGATATAACTCAGCTTCATTGTGTGTAGACTGTAGAGATTAGGAAGGGCCAGAAAGATCAATCAGGTCAATAGGTCATTACTTATCTGGTGCATTCCCTACGTATCCAGGGTTCCACCTATTGCAGCTAATATACGTTTGTCACTGTTTACATCTGTTATTATTACAGCTGCCGCCAACAGCTCAACATCATATAGTGTTGGTTATTGCTTTAGTACAGAAAAAAAACACACACACATCGTGACAACACTGCTATTTCAATGAGCTCCTTAAATTTCCATTTAGATCCATGTAAAGCTCCAGACTGAATAAAGATGCAGCAGGCTAACTGGAATTTAAGACTTTACATTATGAGCTTAGCACTTAAGTTATAGTTAATCATAAGGTTTTAGATAAATATCCAACTGAAGTTAGAGTTATTGATGTACTCTAAGACTGTAGGTCTCAGGTTTAGTTTTAAATGTAACCAGGATGACTGAGAGTCTTTGTGCAGAACAAGGAACAAGACAGCGAAGACCATTGTTCCCCCAGGTTATCCGATGTATCACTCATGGACATCAAAACAATACCCAAAGGCAATGACATACTTATTTTTATAACAAACAAAACGAAGTCTGATACACTCACAAAGCTCGGGGTTTGTGTGCTCTGTCGAGTGGCTGAAGTCACAGATTCTGCCTTAATGAACATGATTTCAGATGCTGCTTTGAGTATCTAAATATCTGAATAAACTTAACTTTATCCCATTTCTTTTTCTTTAACTGACCAGTTGAGATCATTTTTAAGTAGCTGTTTTTCTCCACCCACCCTCCACTTGTGCAAAAGGACAGTTAGGTCAAAACTATCAATAATCAAATAACTAAACGTAAGACCAGAACGTCATTCTTTTTGTGAAGTTAGCGAGAATTCACTTTTCACTTACACAGGTGTTTTCATTCTTTTACTAATTAGAGCTCGTTGGCAACTCCCAGTGTCGACCTGAGCAGAGCGCTAATGAACTCCGACTTAAAACACCTGTGTGTTTGAACACATTATTGTTCAAGAGAGATCTTCAGAGCTGCTTTGTTTCTCCACACCCTCCGCTCTTTAAATAAATCCACAACACGTAAAATCTTTGTACAGCACAATGTGCCACAGCATTTCTTATTTCTCCTATACTTGATAGTATTAATGTGCTCATTGTCCGGCCTGTACCCTTGGTTTATCTCCTCGTCTTTGTTTTTGTCTCCTTTGTTGTCAAAATAAAAGCATATGAATCTCATCTAAATGAAAACACTTGATATGAGGCTTAAAGCGTTCCAGACAATGTTTGTCATGCTTCTTGGAATGTAAAAGCATGTACTGTATGTAAATAGTTCAAATGCAAATGTAAATAATAAAATGCAATGTGAATGCTTCAATTTGACCCTTTTTTCTACAGATTCACATGACTTTATTTCAAAGATTGAACTACCGGTATTTACATTTTTAAAATAAAGTGTAAACAGACAGTTATGTTTAATTTTTCTACAGTGATTGATCTGCAACTGGTTGAGCTGAGCCACTCACTTGTCTCACAGTTCAACAGTAATTACACGGCCAGAATGACGTGTGAAGGCTGCACCACTCAAAACAATCATTTCTGTGTCAAAATATAGAGACGACAAAGCTTGATTCAGAATTTTATTGTTTAAGGATATGCATTTACATGCACATTATAAAGCAAATAATTAGGAAATATATACTTTTTCAAATAGCATACACTGCTTTTGACCAAGTTGAAAAATAGACCTGGCACTAGTCTTCAAATAATAATATAAAACTCACAGGAATTAAACAGGCATTTTTCAACAGGAGGAAACATAAACAAGGTGGGAACATCCTGGTTGTGTTAATTTCCCTCAGTCATCAACATGACTTACTGCACTCGGACGCTCCTGATGCTGATCACTTTGGATACGAAGGGTTTTATTGCCAACGTGTGCTGACTAAACTATCTGCAGCACATAGACTCCACCAAGCTCTGAAACTTTTGACCACTTCAGGGAAACATTTTCCAAATTATAATTTCTTAAGATGACTTAACCACAAACAAAAATATTTTGGTCTTGAGATTTAAACTAGTGCCACCCTAATTAGGTTTAATCCCAAGTTGTATTGCCATGACTTATCTGGTCCACAGAAGCCATTTTCAACTTTAAGGACTGAACTCTAATTGTGTTTTAAAGTGGATTTCAAGGAAATCAGGTACCATCAAACACCTTTAACATTTGTGTTGTTACTAAAACCGCGGTGGCCTGAGAGCAGTCTTTGGTAAGCTAAACAAGCTACAGGGAGGGGGAAGGATTTAGCATCAGCGTGCATTTCAAGCATTATACGAGGCAAACTTTATTCATTCTCTTATGATTTTTATGTTTATCATTTGAAGACATATAGAATGAGGAAATTAAAATAAAATAAAAAAAACACTATTATAAAGGATTCTCCCTCTAAAAAGGCACAGTGGGTCCAACAAATATAAAATTATTTGCATCAATCAGTTGGTTTTTGAGAAAAAACCTTGAAATATATTGAAGTTAAAATAACATTTTGATTTGGATATTACTGAGGGAGATTCAGAAATGTAACATTATTACCATACATTCACTACTGAATATTAAACCACTGAAGGATGGATACGCTCCAATACAAGAGCTTCTCATTGCACAAAAAAACTTCTCTTTGGCAAATGTGTTTTCTTGACTGGACACATCTGCTCGAGTTGTAAAGTTTCTGGACAGCTTATTTTTTCTTCCTGCAAATACACTGGCTGGATGGCTTTTCAGTTTTAGTGACTGATTACTAGAACAGGCCCTATAACTTTTCAGAAAAGCTACACATTCAAATTAAAAATCAGGTTACAGGGAATAACAAAATTCCCTTTTTTTAAATACAACTCTCAGAATTCAACGATACACTAAAGTCCACAAACAAATAGCTATTTTTACCACTGTGGACCTGGGCTTGTGAAACTTAATTTATTCAAAATGGCAACCTAAATCCACGATAGAAAAAAAAATGAAGATGGGCTATTGTTTGAGTCTTTTGAGTCAACACAATTCCCACTCCCCCTTTATATTGTACTAAAAAGTCTGGACCCAACACAGGGCTTCAACATTAAAACCAACTTTCCCAAAATGGAAAATAAAAATAATTTTAACATTTTAAAAACAAAATAAAATAAAATCTGTTACTGTATGGACTGGTCCCACTTAGGTTTAGATGCTCGACAGAAGGTTGAACAATCCTTTAGCTGTGTGTTGTGTTGTGGTGTTTTTCTCACCATTAAGAAGTCACAGAATGACGTGGTGGCACAGTGGTGGACCACAGTGATGACATCTCCCTCCCTGATTCATGCAAACCCTGAAGAAAACGCCAGACTTTTGCAGATGCGATGAAGGAGAATCGGTGACACGTCACATTAGCAGCTCGATTTACTAAGGAAAAAGGAAAAATCAGACTCGCTTGCGTCCAGCTTGATCAGCTCTGCTTTTTTTGTAAGCCATTAGGGAAAAGGTATGGATTCAGGAAATGATTAATGTCAAGACTCTGCAGATCATCATAACAGCTGGATAGATTTAGATTAACAGCGCTCTGTAGTAACTCGCCGCACCGATAGCCTGCTTTTCACCTGCCCACAAACATTCAGCTCTACCTTCCTTTAACCTGCTCATCCTGCCTCTGAATAACAGAACCAAACTCCTGTTTATTCACAAATCTTTCTCCAACTTAAGACCGTGACCCTCTGCAACCGACTGACTGACGTTCACACAATATTCCTGCCCACCGCCGCAGGAGAAAAACATAACACGACCTTAAACTTGACCACCAGCTTCCGAAGATGAATCAGCTGCCTCGCTCAGCAGTGAAAAGAGGTGATAAGGCTAAACTGAGCGAGTGAGCGGTGGTGACAAAGCCGACAGCGGAGGTGTAGAGTGAAGAGTGAAGAGTGGCTTCAGATGTCTGTTTGGATGCAGCGCTTCCTCGCCGGGCTCACAGGCTGCGCTGCGGTGTTGTTGCTGGTCTCTTTCACACGCTCGTCGTCCTCCTCTTCCTCCTCCTCCTCCTCCTCCTCCGCCTCCACGCCTGTGACGCTTCCCACGGTGTCTTCGCTGATGTACAGAAACGTCCCACTGCTTCCCTCCTTTGGCGAGGCGGGCGGGGACGCGGACAGCAGCAGGTGGTGGTGGGCGAAGGCGGCGCGGCTGCTCTGGGACGGATAATGCTCCAGCCGGTCGTTCTCCACCTCGGGCATGGGTGTGATGGTGACGTCGTTGAAGGCGGCGACGGCGGCGGCAGTGGTGGTGGTGGTGGGATGGTGAGTGTGGGTGTCCGTTGCGGCGCAGCACGGTGGCTGAGCCGGCCGTGAGGTCTCGGGGTCCGAGCAGCTGAGCTCCGAGGAGAAGTGGCTACAGTGGGAGTCGGCCACGGAGGGCAGGCTGCCGCTCAGGGAGGGGGAATCGAACTCGGAGGAGTTGGTGCTGCGCTGCTCCAGGAGCTGAGCGTCAATGTCTCCATGTGTTTCATTGATCTTTGTTTCTCCTCTGCTGCCTCCGGCTCTCTTCCAGAGCTTCCCTTTGCTCTTTTTGCCCCCCGAGGTGGACGGCTCCTTGGACCAGGGGGAAGAGGGGCAGCAGTGGTTGTCGTGCTGGCTGCAGCAGCAGGTGGAGGGGCAGGGGCACGGGCACGAGCCGCCGCTGGCGCCTTTGAGGCCGGCGGTGCTACTGCTACAGCTCGCTTCATCCAGGCTGCTGCTGGCGCTGCAGTGTCTCACCTTCTCCTGTTTGGTCTCTACGTCCGCCTGAACCTCCAGACTGTTGTCTCTGCAAAGCAAAAACACAAAGTTTAACCACAACAGATTCATTTAGTGCTATGATTTTTATCCAAAGGATCCAGGTGGCATGTTTAAAATGATAGTTCAAATTCGCCGGTTGCCATAATCCTACATAGTCCCCTATCCCCCAAAACTCATTAAATACACAATCCAACAACTGCAAAATGCTCTCCTGAACAAGTTGTGACCTGCACACATTCACCATGCTATGAAATAATAATGTAACATTATGAGACAGAGTTGTTTTCGAGGCAAATACATAGACCGAACAACTACATTTCAGACACGGTGTGATTTCAAAAGTAGTTATTTCACAGCGTGGTGAATGTGCAGGTCACAACTTCTCCAAGAGAACGTTTTGGCGTTGTTGGATTGTGTATTTGATGAGTTTTGAGGGACAGGGGACCAGTACCGTTCACCTCCATTGTGCTCACTGAGCAGCTCACGTCTCTGCCCAGCAGATCTCAAAACAATTTGCACCGACAATCAAAGGTAATGATGAACCTACTCCTGTGACTGTAGGGATTACTGTATGGTAATAAGCGAATTTCCCAAAATGTTGAACTATCCCTTTAAAATGACAGATCAAATCTTACATTATATTAAAAAAATAAAATAGGAAAGGGTTTTTTTTTTTTTTTTCTCAGGAAATAGTGAATAGGATACAAATAAGAGCTCTGGCTGCTGACCTTTCCAGAGGCATGTAGGCGTTGAGGATGGATCCTGCCATGGCTTTTGTGCTCGCGTTGTCGCTGATTGTCCCCAGACTGACGGTGGCTGACTCTCCACTCAGACTGCAGCGCTCCTTCTGGACATCAGCCTGCACCTCCATCCTGGGGGAAAAGCAAAAAATGAGTCCCTTCACCTTTGTAAATAAGTTCCCTTTCCGTGTTATATAGTAACATTTTCACTAAACCAAGGAGCGGCCCTGTGTTTATTATTATCCAGTCAGAACTGGTGTGGTCCGTTACCTGTTGTAGCAACTGCCCGACAGGCTGCCGGTGATGCTGGTCCCGGCGAGCGCCGTGGTGCTGGCGTTATCGCTCATGTTGTCCCGCTGGGCGGAGCTCATGCCACAGCGCTCCATGTGACTCCCGCTGACGCTGAGGCTCAGGCCCGTCAGACCGCCGACACTGGCTCCGTCGAGGCTGGGGTTGTTGAGCCGCGTCTCCGCCACCGAGGTCGTGTCTGAAGCAACGGGAGGAACGAGTTAGGACAGCTAAAAGAGTGGTTGCTTGACAAACATAAAGGTTTACACAAGCGTGAAGCTAAGAGGAAACAGAAGAGAATTGAGTTCTCACTCTTTTTTAAAGTATTGTTGGGTTTTCCACCTTTAATTGACAGGATAGTCAGAGAGAGACGGGAAATGGGAAGACAGAGACGGGGGAAGAGAAGAAGGAGAAAAGGAGAATGACTCTTGATTTCTACAGGCTTTGCATTGCAGCCCTGAAACAACACACTGATGAATTCTGGGGTGTGAATAAGTGTCATCGTGTCTCACACCTTATGTTCCTGGGAAGGTCAGAGTCCCCTGCTGTCGTGTGGATTCATAATTATCACTCACAGTGGCGACACAATCTGTGAGAAATACAATTCCTTTTCTCTCTGCACCTCCCGGGGGGAGAGCGAGACGAGTGCGACCTCGCGCAACCGTCAGTTTTTACGGTGACAAACGCACGCTGACAGGAGAAACCACCGACGCTGTGCCAGTCATTTCACACCATCGACGAGGCTCCGGCGCTCGTCTGCCTCTCCCGACAACTGTTTTGGCATTTCGTGGGGCTGTGAATAATCTCTGTGTACACACAAAGGGCGCTGACGGATGCAGGTGCACTTCTACGTGCCAAACAGTTGGCATATGTGTGTGTGTGCAAACACAACCCAAAACACTTCTACCAAGGTTACTAAAATAATAATAACACACACAAGTCTCCAGGAAGAATGTAGGTCAATTCTGAACACAACTACATGCACACAAAAACAATCTACTGACACTCCTTTGTGTGTGTGAAACGTCACTGCCCTGCAGCCTTATTATCTCTGGTTGTGTACTTTGCATACTCTTTGTATCACGTAGAGGAAAGAGACATTGTTTTTCTTTCAAACACAGGGTTCATTGTTTCATTTCAACTCAACACTGAGTCACATAACTCACCTGTGGCTGCAGCTCCACTGCCGATGTTTTCGTTCTCATCGTCAAACTCAATCCGCACCCCTTTGCCGTTGCCGGCCGACACTCCACAGCCACCGCTCCGACACAGGGAGATCGGGACGACTCCATACACATAAGCGAGCATGATGGGAACGCCAATGCCTACACAACAAAACAACAGTCCACGATATACATTTAGAAAAAAAAATCTCAGCATGTCAAAAGAAGGCGGCATGTTTTTTTTAAACCCAAATGATGCATTTATACAGTTCTCACTGTCTCCTGTTGGCCCAATGAGAAAACCCTTGTAAATTATTCAACTGTAGTTGAGAAACAGATGGTGACAGAGAAAGTGGTGAAAGACGAGAAGGAAAAGAGATTAAAAAAAAAAAACACTTCTTTCTTACCAACAGTGACTGCAGCAACCACAGGCGACACGATCACAGACAGTGTCACACCGCCGGCTATCACCAGGTTCCTCTTGTGTTTGGAGATGTCTTTGCCCTCGTAGCGGTTATGGATCTAAGGGGAAAAATCTCTGGTTACCGTAATCTTAAAAGACAAAAGTCACATTAAGGACAGAAAATCTCTACAAAAAGCACATCTGAAAATGTATGTGACCTCATAACAAACTGGCATCTGAATCTGCATTTGGACCACAGCCTGATCACTAATTAACCAACCTATCAGATTCGGTGACTTTCACGTCTCGTGGTTCCACTTCGAGGATATTTATAACACCGTTTGCCTCCACCCGTGAATACTTTCAGTTTAAGAACAAGCACAACAGGATTTATCATTGCTCTCACCTTTCTGCCCACATAGACTGGGATGCCAATGATCATCGCTGGGATGGCGATGCCAGCAATGAGGGCGATGCCCACAGGTGCTCCTACCAACGTGCCGAGCTGCCAGAGGATCTTCTTCTTTCTGCTCCAGGGCTTCTTCCCCCAGAAGGTGCAGCCTGACGGACTGAGGGGGCGGGAGAGAGAGAGAAAAAGAGACAGAGAGAGAGAGAGAGAGAGAGAGATTTGTCAGGATGACTTCTGAGTGTGAATTATGGTGAAAAAATGACTGAAACTGATACTTTCCAGACAACTAGTTGTTAGAAACTCTTGAAAAAAAAAAGTAAAATTCATAAAGAGTTAGCGGAAAAGCTGAGAAGCTGTTTTTAAGTCAACTCTTAGTTTGTCTCACCTTAAATAGTGCAGGTCAGAGATCTCCTTCATGCAGAGCCAGCAGAACTCACAGCCGCAGACAGCACAGGTCATGTGATTACAGCTCCCATCATTCATCTTGATGATGTAGGCGGCACAACGAGGACACGGCTTGATGTCATCACCTAGTAGAGGTTGATTGAGGGTGAGCAGGAGACGCTTTCTGCATATGGTATTTCAACAGTGCACATACTACATGCTGGGGAATCATCTGTGCAAACAACGAGCCTAAAAATAGGTGATGGGTGTAATAAAGGTGCAGATGTGATTATTTTTTGTGTGTGTAAATAGAACCAAAGGTTAGTCTGTGTGCATCTGCATGGGGACGTGTGTGTGTGTAGTTTACCTGCAGCTCCACTCTCCTGGCTGTAGCTGAGGGAGGACGACCTGAAACTCCTCAGCCGGAGGTTCTGGGCCCTTTGCTGCCGTGCCGTGTCACATGTCTGGTTGGGATGCCACAGCTGTTTGCAGTGGTAGCAGAACTCTGTCCCACAGCCCTCACGTCCACAGGTGATCTTTGGGCAGCTGGCGCAGCCAAATGCAATTACTGCGTAACTGAGAAAGGAAAAACACAGGAGATATAGAGTGGTAAACAGTTGGTGGTGAGAAGGCTTGGGTGCAGTAGCTCAGCATAACACTAGAGGTCAGCAGGGCTAAAAGGGCAAAAATAGAAACGGTGAGGGAGGACAGACCCGGGTGGGTAAAACTGAGGGCCAGTGTCTGGTGTGCTTAGATACAAACTTTGCAGCAATGTGTGTTTGTTACATAAACACAGGAAATTAGCTGACTTTCCATGATGATTTCCACCAATGAGCTCCATTATCACAAATCGATGAAGGCACAATCAGTTCTGCACGACTGCATGTCACCCTGGTCTCCCTCATCAATCATTACAACGACCAATTTAAAAGCTATTATTGAGAACCGCACGGCGGGGGGGCATTTCCAACAATTGTTTTATTACAAGCATTTAGATCTCATACAAGTTGACATAGTGGGGCAATAAAAATCCACAGTTGCAGCAGTCGTTTTCATCCAAACACAATTACTGCTTCAAATAAATGGCTTTATTATTTTTGGTAAATAATAAAATGAATGGCAGCAACTGTTTCCCCTTTGTGCCTCACAAACCTGCTTGTGTTCACCTATTAATTCATCGTTTTGTTGAAAAACCGAAACAACTTGTCCTTCCTGTAGGAAGGAGTACAGAGCACCTGGCCTATAAATAAAGTACGTGTATGTATGACAGCCTGGGCTAAACCCTGAAGTTACTGCAGCCTTCCAGTCTCCCATAGAGACCGGGTTATCATGGGAACATTAGAAACAGCCAATAAGCAAAAACAAACACTGACTGACTCATGCATCAACTGACAAACTGTAGCAGTTTCTCTACAGGGGGACATCTCTCTATGTAAAAGCATAAAGCCCAGTGTCAGAGTCTTACATGATCCACACACACAGTAAAATCCACTAGATCTATTCAGAAATGTAATTCTGCAGAGCAAAGCCTACAAGGCAGAGCTGCTTATTCAGCTCAGCACAAATTCCCCAAAAATTATTTACGCCAAGTAAGCAGAAATTATGGCATCAGCTGCTTTACACACACACACCACGGCTGTTGGCTCACACTCACACATGCACACGCATGCACACGGACAGCGGCTAACTGGGTAAAGATTTTAGTTCAAATGAGATAAGTATTTAATCAAATAGACATGCAAACATCAGCTGATACCAGACAAGCAACAGAGAGTGAGGGAATTAAACTGGTGGTTGTGCAAAAGTGCAAAGTCAGGAGTGACCCAGAAGGAAAACTTAAGGTACTATTGTGTCAAATAACTGGTAAAACCTGCATAACACAGCCTCATAAATAATACACCTAAAAAATAAGACCAAAATAAAAACATTTTTAAAAACCAAACAGTCCATTGCTGTGTCCTCAGTCCCTCTTAAAAGATTTTGTAAATCTAAAGCAAAAACTACTGCATGGTCATGTTGAAAATGAAAAAAAAGGGAAAAGAAGTGAAAATGCATCTTTAAGTTGCCTCATATACAAAAACATTGCTAACATTGTAACATGTAGATATGTCAGCATCAAAACATTAACCGCATTTGACACCAGTGCAAAGTCAAGACTCTCTCCAGCAAAAACTTGAATGATTTGTCTCCTTGTGCAGAGGAGTCCCAGAGCTGACGGCTCCAACTGCTGAGATGAACAACAAAGCCCGGCAGCTTGCGAGTTGCAGTCACACAAACAATCAACAGCAAGAGCATTAACCAGAAGGGAGAGTGGCCGTGAGCCAGAGCTGGACTGTTTGGAGGAATGCAAGCAAGAAGAGCTGAAACACGCTCATGAAAGAGCCATTATTCTAACAGACAGGGTCAGCAGTGTTGATGAGACAAAGCCATGAGAGAGAGTGAAGGGCGAAGAAGCCGTTACTGAATTCAGCAATCACTCAAAACTCAGCCAACGGTGATGACTGAATGCAGGCCATGTGTGCCGCCGAAACTAAACTCTATGAATAAATAAATGAATAAATATCATACTTTAAAAACTGTATGATATCCTCACATGCTGCAAAGATGAATCTTTTTATGTTGTGGAAAAATTACAAAGCTACTTCAGTAAACTGGCACTTTCCAAAGGAACAATATGGACTCCACTATAAATACATATAGCTCAACTTGTCACACTCTTCTTCAGTGAACATTTTCAAGTTTGATTCTTATGAACTTATGAACCACAGATGTTGTCCTCTCTTTCATACAGGATTGTAATGTCCCTTTCTCACCAGATTTGATCTGATTTGTTTCTTTAATATTTTATTCTTACTTCAATAACGGGAAAAGCTAAAGTGCATTTTAATGTTTTCATTATAATTTACATATATTTATCTATTTTTATCCAACCACGATTTCTACCTGTCATTAGTATGTGTGCTGTACTTGTTGTTTTCTGTAAAAAACAAAAAGTTTTTTAGCACAACTCAGTAGTTATACTTTGGTCACAAAACCAAACAAAGACAAGAACAAAACAGTACAGCCTGCTCCTGCTGCAGGTTGAGTTGAGCAGTACTCTGTGTGCACGGTGGTGGTCATGACCTAAAGGTGCAATAAGAAGCACGTGAAACAGTGTGACCTAGTGAGAGAAGGAAGTGTACTGTTAGCCTCCGTTCAGGCTGCTGTGAACAAACAGTTGGATTGCTTCCTCCAAACACGTAAGACCCTGACCTGACCCTCACCGACACCGTCAGCTCCATGTGAACGAGGGGAAAAAAAAGAAATCAGTTCCCACTGAAACAAACAACAGAGATTCAATCAGGCATGCAGAACCTCGTTGGACCTAAAGCTAATGTTTTACACAAAGCAAATACTCCGACTCTGTCGTCTTTGTTCACTTTGATTAATACCTTTGTTTCTTTTTTTAATGTTATTCTCTGTTTTATTTCTTGCTCTATATTTTGCATGTTTTACTGTGTGGTACGGCGATACTCTTTATTGTCACATTATCAGTTATTTCATCATCTCGTAGCTTTGCTGCATCAGTATGTGTGATGAAGAGCTACAAATAAAATACACCTGAACTCATCTAAACTTAAACATCCTTCTTCTTTTTTTCATTTATGCTACTGATGCTCTAATATTTCATGAAGCCTCCAGCCTATGACCATTATGTGCTTTGACAAAATGGCAGACACACCCTGCCATACACTTGCCGCTCACATCTTTTTTGGCTGACTCATTAGGCTGACAGAATAAAACAGGTCTATTACTGCTACAAGCTATTTATAACCTGGGCATCAATGCAGAAGCTGGGGTGAACTTCAAAAGGCCAGATTACAGCCTGTGAGTTTCCTTGATGTAGCTGCTTACTGTTATTTTGGGACTTGTGTATTGGTTACATCAGAAGTCGAGAACATCAAGCACATCTTAGGAAAGAGACTCCGAAATCTTAAAAAGTTTGCGGTCGATGTGGAAATAATCGCGCAGGCCTGAGACGCTCGTGGCAAACTGGCTGAAGTAAATTGTTGTGTGCTTTGTTGCTGGCTGTGTGTTTTCACCCCTCATCACCTCCTGAGTCGGATTAAGCTCAAGAGAGCGTTCACCTTGATTCACCTGGTGAGTCCGTCTTTATGTGTCCCTCAGCTGTGTTTCTTACCCGCAGTCTGGGGCAGGACACCAGCGGCAGTCGGGTTCGGCCACCAGCCACCTCCTCAGCATGAACTCCTCGTACTTCTCCATGAGGGCCCGGTCCCCGAGGATGATCCGGATGTCGTGGGGGTTGAATCTCTCCGAGCACTCGGGGCAGCTGATGTTGACGCGGGACTCGGAGATCTCGATGCGCAGGTACTGACGCAGGCAGTCCGCGCACGAGCGGTGGTGACAGGTCATGATGTCCGGGAAGCGATCGCGTGCATGGCGCAGCAGGCACAGCGGGCACTCCAGCAGCTCCGACGACGACGACGATGATGACGACGACGACGACGTCGACGACCCCGATGCTGTCGAAGTTGACGCTACGCCCGGTGCAGAGTGGGCGGAAGTTTTATCTTGCGAGCTCTCCGACTGCACGATTTCGGCGCTGACGATGCCGTCCACTCCGGCTCCGGCCTGCAGAGTCCTGGACTTGCGCTTGGGGTCGCGGTCGGGCCGGCGCCGTCGACCGAACAGCGAGTGGAGGGACAGGCGGCGCTTCTTGGGGGTCTTTCTGACCGACGGGAGGCTGACAGAGGAGGCGGCGGAGTGGAGATCTCGCTCTGAGCCTGTGCTGCCATGATGTTGCTGGTGCGGGCTGCTCATAACGCCAGACGGGGGGTGGGGGCGCTGCTGGGGCTACAACTGGAATTCAAAACATCGGGTGAGGAGATTAGGGACGGTGAGAGGGGGAGAGGATGGAGAGGAGGGACTGGGATTTAAGGGACGGGGTGGTGAGGGAAGGGAGCTGGGCGGCTGTTGGCTAGGACATCATGGCTTGAAGCTGGTAGAGGAGCTCTGGAAGTCGGCGGTGCAGTTTGACCGGCGTTCAAATCACGGAGATGAGGGGCCTCTGTCCTGCAGCTGCTCAGATTTAGGATTCTGGCCTGAGAGAAACAGAAGAAAAAACAGAAAATAAGGTACTAAACCACAGCTGAGTGCATTAACTTTTAATGTACTGCTGCAAAAACAGATGCATTTGGAAGCAAGATGCACCGGTTCGGACCTGAGGGAACAAAACAACCAATCAACATGAGACACGACGGCAAAGATCTGCTCGCCGAGATGTGTCACTGATCTCTGTGTTAAGGCGGGGACATCGTTTTGATAATCAGGCATTTTCTTGCACACCGCAGACATCTCTTCAGGCGTGCCTTCTGTGTGTGGGTATGCATGTTAGTCTACTTACAAACAACGGCTGCAGGCTTTTCCCCCCAGAGTGTGTATTAGTCAAGTGTAGGCAAAACAATGTGTTTTCCCACCCCCAGAACTGAGATGTGGCCACAGCTGTGTCTGTGTGTCTCTGGAGTGGCCGCACCTTGCCTCAAGTGCTTCCACATGTTCGGATTTAACACAATGTGAAGTGAACATCTGAGGGATAACTCATCATCCGTGAGGCCGCGGTTTAAGTGCACTTGTAGATTCTCACAACTCTGGCCTGCCAACAAAATAAAAACAACAACACAGTAGGTGTGGTGCGATGTGGGCTTCCACCGAGTCCACAGATCCCAACACAGCTGATGAATCTACATGTTTTGAATAAACAACTGTGTTGTGAACTGATGCTTCAAGAGACAGACGGATGGGAAAAGCTGCATAAAATGACTGTTTGTGTCTCGGCGCTGGACGCTGTAGCCCAAACACTGTAAAATGTGTGTTAATACTAAGTTCACCGGTCAGCAGAATTAAGAGCTCGTCTCAGCAGCTAATAGATGGAGAGCACTGTGGAAAGGCTGTTTTGAAAATTTCAAAAAAAAAATCCTAACAGATGGTGGATGAAAACTGTGTCATCCTTTTAACAACAACAACAACACCCAGACTCCAGTCATGAAAAAAACAACAACAACACAAAATCAAACATGCAGGACACAAACAATTTAAATGGTGAGAGACTCGTTTGAGAAATTTCAATTCAAAACCTTTGCACTTGCAGGATAAAGAGCTGCCTTATTTTGTTTTGTTTTGTATGTTTCATCTGTAAAACCAATGCCAAATCATATTATAATAATTCATTTTAAAACGTGGACAAGGAAATGAACGACATCAGCGAGAAGCTACTCAGGGTAAAGGTTATTAAAAATGATCATATTGGTTAATTTTTCCCTTTCAACATTGTTCCCACTCTTCCAAACAACAACAACAACACACTGTGCCCTGGTTAAAATAGTTTTTTTTCTATCTCCAGTTTAACTTATCGCAATGTCTTTTAAACCACAGGAATCTGAACAACTTTCCATATTTGTATGATGATGCGAGGTCCTCGGAGTCGTAGCTGTAGGTTTATCTTTCAAAAGGGCCAAGTAAGCAAAGCAAAGCATGATTTTTATTCCTGTGCTTTATGTGCGCTCTGAGCTTTGTGTTGTTGTGTGTGTATGTTTGTCATTAGGGACTAATTTCAGGAAAATTCCAGCGGGAGCCAAAAGGTGACTAATTAACAAGCAAATCTCAACTGGGGCAGCAGCAATCCTGCAAAGCACAAATGTTCAGTCTCCTAACCTACAAACCTTCGTCTGACTGGCTGCGGTTTTTCTCCCCACGTCGTGACACGCAGGCAGAAGTTAACTTTTACTACGGCTGCTTCAAAGACAGGGGGCTTTTAGCTGCACGGCCAGGAGTCAGAGACTGGTGGCTCGACTGCATGTATTTAGATGGCCAAATACTATGAGTACATTAATAACTACCACTGAATTAAATCTTGTGTTGTTTGAGCACGAGTAGCCAAATCTGGTGACCGCTCTGGTGTATATGTGCCAAGCCTCCAATTTGTGCTGCGGTACTGTGAACACATTCATATTTCCACAGCACTTGTTGACTTGCATTTACCAAACAACTCACACAGGATTTTCACAGCTAAAACACTAAACTGCCACTACAATCCAACTGCTGAGTACAAGCACAACGTGTTATTCTCTCTTTAGCAACGAGCGTCGAGTTTCCGCAGAATCTTATCACAAGTGGTCACTTGATGTGTGTCTGAGAAGCCCTCTGATGATGCCAGGTTTAAACTGCAATTCATCTAAACTGGCTGTTGAAACATTCAAGATACAAAGTCTAAATATGGCCTCCAGTCTACAAGGAAGGTCTCTCTTCACTGCCAGCTGTCGCTCAGCCGCATTAAAGGTCTGGAAGTGAAATACACCGGGACACAGATGTGAATATGATTGCTGTGTCAAACAACTCCACCTAAGTTTCTTGTGTAAATTTATGTTTCCTCTTTGATGGTTGCATTCAGTCAACCAACACTAACAACTGTGATATGAAGGTGATGACTTGGAAACTACATGTCAATCAGTCTATTGCCTATTTTTCTCAACATAACTGCACTTTGACTGACGGATGTCACCTGATCTAAAGAACAGCTCTGAGATGGGATAAGTACCAGCTACTAACAAAAAGACACAAAATAGTTTGAGTGCTCACACTGTTTGTAGCAATACACACTGGCTCAAAGCAAATATTGTCACAACTAGAAAGACTAAACAATCCTCTACTGTCGAGGCAAAACTGGCCATGAATAACCTGACAGACCTGCGTCAATGACTGTCGTCATCAAGAGAGATGATGTGATACAAATAGATGATGGTATCTTAATGGAAAGTCTTTTCAGTTTTACTTTACATAACAGTCTGACAGATCTTCCTGCATCTCATCTTTAGTTTCTAGATGACGGTTAAAACAATATCCCCACTTATTAGTTATGGGACATTTTCACAGTGAATCTGAATCTTTCTACCAAGTTCCCCTTTTAGCAGAGGTGGTCATTAATTCACAAGGTCGGCCAACCTCCGCTATAAATGGAGGACTCAGTCAGTGAAGTATCTGTGAGGTAATATGTCAATTACTGTGCTGGAAATTCTGCAGTGTCACTCCGGACAGGTTTTGATGAGAATAAAATGGGGATATATACAACCATTTGCCACCAAGAAGACATTTTTAGCTGCCTGCACCATGTAAATATATCAAATGTTTTGCTAACCAATATATTTAACCATGGTCTAAAGATAAATTACAGGAAAAAGAGTCTGTAAACCATAATTGCATCTCCTCAAGCGATTAGCACTGACGCCAAGCTGTAAAAAAAATAATGTGTTTTAATTGGTGGCTCTAAACATTTTAAAGTCACATTTGAAAGCCAAAGCCACACTGTCATCTGAAATTTAAGCAACGCAGGCCGACGGAGGATAAAGGGACAAAACCGCTGTTGCAACATGATGACGCGTCAGACAGTTTGCCGCTACTTCCTCGAGGTGTGTTATTGTGTCGTAATTGGACCACAGCGCCACAATGGGTGAGTTCCCGATACAGGGACTTTCCGTGAGGAGCAGGAACATTTTTGAAGGACTCGGTTCCTTTACCTGCATTTCCAGAGAAACCAAGATCTAAATCTAGGAAACGGTCCTAC
Organism: Trachurus trachurus; assembly: GCF_905171665.1. Taxonomy (NCBI): domain Eukaryota; kingdom Metazoa; phylum Chordata; class Actinopteri; order Carangiformes; family Carangidae; genus Trachurus; species Trachurus trachurus. The sequence goes on along the minus strand of NC_139904.1, from coordinate 17,637,089 downwards.
CCCCCAAAAAAGTCCCTGCTTGTGGGTGGTGGGGGTGTTTTCTGAAGGTTAAGTAACTTCTAGGGCAGGACTTGCAGCGCTAAAATGTCAAATGATTTGTAATGAATGCTGGAGTTTTCACATCATTACATAACTGATAATTACAAAGGCGAGGACGACCAACGCGTTGCTTTGCTTGTAATTAGTGGCCCTTAATAATCAGGTTGGGGCAGCCCAAGAGATTTTATGACCACTGGACTGAAAACTTCAAGCTTTATTGTCCATTTTTGCATTGTTGAGCACCTAAATTATTTTCCCAAAGCTTTGGCCGGTCTGTGGAAAAACAAATCACCATGTGCTTGAGAAACTTGGAGAAAACTACAAGACATGACTCCTTAGGAAATTAAACTTCCTGGATCTTTTGGTGAGAAAACGTCTACTGATGTCCTCCTAAGTGGTGTCCTGCTGTAATATTTTTCCACATCAAAGCTACATAGTACACACAGGGTCAACACACCAATCGTGCACACAAGAGGAAATTTTAACAAGACAAGAGGGGCAATTTCATGCAACCCACAAGTCAATGTGAAATTACACTCCCAATGCGTAATTAAACTGGGAAAGCCTGCCTGTGCACTGCACCAAGAGTGAGTGGGACTTTCCATGTGACTGTGGTCAGTGTGTGTTTTCGTGTGTGTGTGTGCAGACACATGCATGTATTCAAGTTATATGGCTCGGGGGCAATCACATGCAACCACAGCTCACACACTGGGATGGTGTCCCAATTGCTGAGACAACCCGGGGACAGGAAACCTACTGCGGCAGAATGAATGGTTTCAACCCTCCGTCAACTCTTAAAAGAGAGAGTCTGCGTCAGCCGCGCCATGATTATCACTGTAATATGATTTAAATCAGTAGGTTTTCTACTCAGGAGACAGGTCAATGCTCTGTCAGTGAATTTCTTTTTTTTTTGGGGGGGGGGAAGTCACACTATAATCTATCAAGATGGACAAGGGGAAAAAATAGTAACAAAATGTGTCACTTGAGGCTTCAGCAGTAACGGTTTTAACAAGCGTTGCTCTGCAGACCACAGAGCAATAACACGTTGGCTCCTGCCCCACAATAAACAAAATGAATCCAGGTTTCCATCGCCTGTAATTTTGCACAGAGACAATTAGGTGTGTAAGCAAATTGCAATGGAACACTTTACAGTACAGGTCTGCAACCCAGCTTCACACATGCCATTTGGATTTTTTTTTTTTTTTTTGGGACTATTAATAAGTTAGAAACGGAACATGGCCGTCTCCCAATGAAACATCCCTCCATAAATATTCACATCAACAATGTTGTACAGTGCTTATTCTATTTCCAAAGCACACAGAGAAGCCGTAGCCCAAATAAAACAAGGCAGCAATAAAGATGTCACCACTGCGGACACTTTTCCTTTTGTGGAACGACTCGGTAACAAATACATCATGGCTTTGTGCTGACCTGAAAATGTAGCCCACTATCTTCTTGAGCCATCAGCACAGACACGCTGGTGAGATGTGTCAAAAGAGAGAATGGTGTCAGTGTTTTTTTTTACAGTCAATGACACAATATCAGGTTTCATTTCAAAGTAAATGAAGGTTAAAACCTCTGTTAGCAACTGTTCAGTTAGTTCGTGTTGTGAAGTCTACCAGGCTGAAACTTTAGGTTTCTTGCGTAACCCTTGGTCTTTCTTTCTGCATATTAAAAAAAGGGAAGCAACAATGAATGGTTTAAAAGATGATTTGAAAAATTTGTCTCAGGCACTGCATGGTGCAGCACAAATTATTTCCTTTTGATTGCAGCCTGACTGATAATTGATTTTAAGGCAAATATTGATATCTGAGTTACTCAAATCTGACGATGAAACACCCAAATTAAGTGATAATAATACATCACATACACATAGTATGTTATTTAATTTCAAACATATCTCTGGCAGTTTGGTGCAACAATTTCACACTGTTTATCAGCTGACGAGTAAGCCAATCTGTGTATGAGTGATAAACTGTTGTTGTGGCTTGGTCAAATGTATTCTGAATGTTACATTAACAGCTGTGGATTAAATTTAACTCAGACATTTTGATAGAAATATTTTAAGTAACGAAAGTCTCATTTGGTTTTGCAGCACTTCAAACTGATATTGTCACCCTGGCTCTCGCATTTCCTGTGTTATGACTTGGACTTTTCTAATATACAGTTCCTATTTTCAACAGGGATGCTGTAGCTGAGCCACCTTCAGTGTGTTGCATTCAATTTCCGGGGGTCCAGAGGACATCTGACCACCGCCCACCCAGTCCCTCTGTCAACTTTAGATCTTGTGTGACAAAGTTGATTTAAAACAGTGTGTATTTGAGTCAGAGTGAGTTTTTAAGGAGGAGCGAAGGAAGGCATCCGAATTTTATGTTAAGAGGCAATTTTGCGAGTTTGATACAAATGTCCGCCTTCAAAGAAATTACAGACCAGCTTCCATTTTTGGAAACAAGTTCTTCTGTTAAGTGTTCATCACGTACGCTAATTTCCGGTGACATTCCAGCTGAAGGACGGACTTCCTGATCATGACAATGCATTCAGTTATTACAACTCTGGAGAGAGGAACACTCCGGAGACTGGACAGCAAAATACAGCGAGGCTATTTTTTTCTCTCTTTGTTTACCCTGCACACATAAGGTGAATATTTGGCTGTTTTGTTTGTTTGTTTTTATTTCACTTTTATAGTCTCTAGCAACATCGCACTGAAGCAAATCCAAATTTGAACAGGTTATTGTTAGATTGCCCATCAGTCATCAGGTGTAGACCAACTTTCTGTCAGCTGGGGATCGAAATAACCCCGGTAGCTTCATGAATCTCTATTTAGTCTATTATCTGCCAGCCAAAGTGGGGACAGGAGGTACAGAAGTGAATGCCTCTGAGGCCGATTTCAGCACTATTTACTAAACAGTCGGATTTACAGCCAACAGGGAGGGTACTTTTCCGCTCTATCTGGTACATTGTGATGAGCCAACTTTTCATTCACGTGTCAGGAACGGTAAAAGTAATGTCACAACCAGGCAGGGAGCGCAACAATCAGGTAGCTGCTCTCTCTGGAGTGCAAAAAAAAAAAAAGTATATTATGCCAAAAAGCAATTTGCGCAAATAGAGACGTAAGCCCTTCTGACTTGTGTTTGAACAAGAGGAGATAACGTTTCCCTGCTATATAGAGGGGCGTCAATACTGCACAGTGATGGTCTGATGAGGACGATAAAGGTAAAGATAAAGAACCACATTATGGATTCATGCTGAGACTAAACGTTGCCGACCGTTCATCTAAAATCAGCTTGATTTCTTAATAAAGAGTTACTTCCTTCTTCCCCTCCAGGGCCCCAGCAAGCAAGCAGTAATGTTCTTGTAATACACCAACTAACCATTCACATAACTATATTCAAACACTCAGTTTTAAATGCTTTTGGATTTGTTTTTGCTCCTGGACATTAGAAGCATCGTGTGCAACTTTTGGCCCGTTACCAACCCTGAGCTCATGGTTTTTTTTTTTCTTGGAGAGAGGCTTTAACGAGATGAAAATTTTCCTGGATAGCCGGCCCGGAGCATATGAGACAATGACCTCAGTGACTTCTTCTCAACTTCGCCTTCTGATGAATGACCTGAGGAGTCATGAGGTCCCACATTCAGGGATTCAAGTGGAGAAGCCAGAGTTGGGCTGACTCCCCCCGCCTAAACCAAAAACCCAGCATAACCTGAGTAATGTAATGTTATATCAGTATTTTTTGTCTTCACTCGCCACTGCCACTGGTTCAAACCAAGAATCTAATTTTACATAGGAACGACAGACTGAGTGGTGGTGGTCGGTGAATCCACTCCATCAACCCATCATCATTCACTCCACGATTACTACATACCAGGACAGTCTCCTCACTGTCCGTCTCTTCTGCTAAAGGCTTTTCACCCCAAGCAGCAGGGGAGCAGGAAGCCCATCGGTGATGTGAAGGGGGTGACAGCCCTTTTCCATTCTGTGCTACAATGAAGGAGGAAAAAGACAGCGACAGCTATTCATAATTCACCAGCAGTGCTGGAGCTCACAGTTTAAAAATCACGGCCAAAGATGCACTTATTGGACTGCTTTTAGTTTGATTTAGCTAGAAAATTTAAAGAGATCTATAATCTCTGGTGTGTGATATGTGACATCACTTACACACACATCCAGGGTTGTAATGTTGGACCATGGTGTGTCCAACAAAAAAAATCAAAAATCATAATCTACAAAGTCTGATAATACTTCAACTTGCATGCAAATTTAAAATAATGTAATTAGAAAACTCACCCCTTCGTAAAGTAAAAAAAATATGCAAGCTATTACATTCATCAGGCCAAAGTCTGGAAAGTCCCCATGGTTGTAGACACAGGAGACATAATTTTACAAAAAACTAAACAAATGTTGTGTCCACAGCTCATGCATCTTGTGTGTCTGTGTCACAGACAGCTGTCTGGCTGTCAGTCAATGTCACAGTCACAACAATGACAGAGCGCTGACTGATGGATGCTGGATTACACGAATACAGCTTAAAATAAAAGGTTTAGATTGGTGATGAAACTTCTCCATCCATAAAGATAACCATCAAACAGCAGCTCCGCTGGTTTGTGCTTAGACAGGAGGTTCGACCATGCACACAACAGGCATACATTTAATTTCTCAAAAAGAGTAATCAGTCAAGAGTAACCGGTCACACAGCAGATCAAAGAGACTATGTGGGTAGAAAATATGTTGCAACAAAAGTATGAGCAGAACTGGTCACCAGATTTAGGTCAGTTAACCTTCACCTAGTTCAGCATGGGGGAATTTCTGACCTAGTTTGAATTTTAAGTAAATTAGGGGATGGCCAGTAACTGATGACAGCACTTCCTTTATAACACCAGTAAATGACACATGCAAAAGCATTTTTGTGGGTGTATGCAAAATGCAAAATCTTTGGTTTAGATATTAAAAATAACTAAATCAGTAGAAACCGCTGAAAAGTGATCTCATACGTTACTATTTTGCATATAAAGTTTGAAAAAATACATTGTTTGAAAAATATACTGTCTGCAACTAGAATCGAAATACAATCCGGCAGTGGCAAGACGGTGAGAAATTCCACTTGACGGAGCTCTGAATCATGGCAGCTTGAATATTTACCAGCTCCAGACTTTCACCAAACCTGCTGTGAGCATGAAGTTTCATTTTAGTCACATTCACTCCAGGTTTGAGGCTGCGTTTGGTTAAGCCAGACAATAACAGGTCATTAGGAGAGAGCAAAGTGCTGTGACTCATTGACAGAATGGCCCAGTGAGAGTGGCTCAGATTAATTTAGCATGCAGGCTATAAAAGTCACACAGTAAATACGGAAAGTCTGTGTCCTGAATTGATATGTTATCTATTCAGCAAAACACTGTTGTGTTGTCTATGTTATAAAATGATGATAGAAAACAGTATGGGTGAATGTTTCCACAGTAACCGGAAAAATCACCATCAATAATCAAATCCAATATTACATGATGATAATTCAGTTTAAGAATATGAACCAATAATAACTAAATGCCAAAAATAGGATAGCAAATTACCAATAAGTTGACTATCATTGAAAAGGTATACATTTAGATGTATTCAAGCACATCCAACAACCACAGAAAATGAAACTCATCAGTACAAATTACCCAAATTTACAAGACAGTACAACATAAACCTGTTAAGCATTTATAACCAATATAAAAACATTTGATATAAGGCTGTAAAGCACCACAACAAGGTAGTTGTAAAACAGCTATAAAGACATGTCAAGTGTTGGTTAATTTAAAGTATCCCTTGACAATTATAACTTCTCCTATGACGGTGTATATTATATTTTGAAAGCATAGATTTTACTGTTTTGTCATGACACCAGTAACCTGACAATGTTTTCCCACAGGGGGACTCCTATTGTCTGCTTTAATTACCACATACATCGTCTTGCAATTAAACCATAAGGTGTTAAAACGCCTGTTTCCAAAGTTTGTATACCACTTATAAATGCTCAATGCTAACTTGGGAGACTTACTGTAGTAGACTTTTGTCCCTAAAGACTTGCAATGACCGCTTCCAGCGATTTCTAGGGGGGATGGGTGAGAATGTTTTTCTATCTCAGACACTTTATCGCGTTAACGTAAGTGTAAACAAACTATCGAAATGAAGCAAGGATAACCGAAAAGCCCACCAACCCACGAAGGTCTCGAAGAAATTGTTTGTCTTTGGTATACGTAACAACAACAACAGAGGTGAAATAATTCACAGGAAGGCTGAATGCTGGACTGAAAAGGTCAACACGGCCATTAAACCTGATTTTTCTTTATAATTTCCACCTGGCTAAGTAGCGTTAGCCTGTTAGCTAGCAGGAAGCTAGTGGCCAACTTTAATCGCCCAGAGAGTTACTACAGGCTGCTCGATCTGTGGCGTTTTGCTCACTCACTGGACGGTAAACTCGGACAACACGATTTATCTCGGTTCACCTAAATGTGCCGTAAAACTTTACTTTAGTGTCTTACGTGGGAAATGTCCCGTCGTCCATGATATTCAACGTGGGGTTATTTACAAAGCTAACCAGGCTACAAACTGCTGCTAGCTCCTCGTACAGGAGGAGGAGGAGGAAGTTCTGATCCCTGTGATAATAATATCCAACCGTTGACGACTTTCTGGCTAAATAAAGATCGACCTTTTAGACTCACTCACCGTTAATTTTTCCCTCTGGGTCTTTTCCTTTTACTTCACTACAGCCGTGTTCGCCTCGGGCTCCATGTTTCAGTAAAACCGTGTTTGTTGGTGAGTGTGAGTGGCAGGAAACTTCGCAGGACAGTCAGGGTGCATTCCCCGACTGACTGACTGGCTGAGTCCGACTGTTTGTTGTCAAGTCGGAGAACACGGAGACCAAAACATCCGGCCACCGGAAGCAGCCGCTCACCTTTCACAATAAAACACACATCCGCCACGGTTCTGAAGACACACCGGAAGTTATTTCAAAGTAATGGATTTTTTTTTTTTTTAAACAAATCCAAAATTTTATCTTTATACAATCCTGCTTTGCTTGTGAATTTACCTCAGGGTAAAATAAAAATAAAAACATTTAAATCGATATTCTTGAATTTAATTTATATCATTAATCTGAATTTGGAAAGTAACCTGTCAAGTAGTTGAAGTGGAATAATAATAATTAAAAACAATATTTCTATACATAAGTTAAGTACAAGTATCTGGGGTTACTTTCCACCTCTGTAGCAAAAGTCAAAATATGCAGGCCAGGCCCCTAAAATGTGATATTTCTTGCCTGGAATATTTGATTATTTATTCATTTTACTGCTGGATAGATGTTATGTTGATTGATTAAACAAAAGTAAAACAACATAAACAAACAGCCAACTTTACCATTACTACAATTTTAAATTTTACAGGCAGTTGGCCAAAACCACCTTTCATTGTAATTACAGGGGGATTTTTTGAGAAACTGATATCCCAGCATTTCTTCTTTTTTATTTTTATTTTTATTTTTTATGGTCAGACAAATAGTTCAACTGGAACATCTCTTTGTGATAGCAGCTGTCGACTTGACACTGTGGCAACTTGAATGTTTATGTGTAAATTCTGCCATCCTGTGGTCATTGAAGAGTAGTTTCCTGATATGTCCATTATAATCATGCCTCCAGTATTTTAATAAGGTCGTTTAAAAGTTTGAAATAATTAAAAATGACACGTCAACAACACCTGTCTTTACAAGTCGTTGTATGCTGGTTATCACTCTAGGGGGATCATTACATCACTTTAGGTTTCAGACACGTTCAGACCTGTCCACCGTTAATTTAAACAAATAGTCTCATTAGTTTAATTTTCTTTTTTCCTCATCTCTGTTTCTTAGTAACATGCCGAAAAAAGAGAAGTAAATGATAGAACTACAAAAAAAACAGACAATTAAAACATTACTTGTGGTATTAGAGGCAGATCACTCTTAGGGGAAAAGGGAAATGTGAGAAAGCTTTGACGCGTTAGAAATGTTGTTGTTCTCTTTGCAGACCTGTTATCACCATTATAAGAGTCAGATTACTAAAATGTTCTTTGTTTAGGACACCAAGCATCACATTTCTTAGCCTTATGGTGTTGTTTAACATATGTGTGCCACACAAAACGACCCAGATAGTCTTAGTGTTGAATGCATTTTGTCTGTCACTGACAAAGAAGTTTGATCAAATCCAGATACATTTAGATGTGAATTGTTGCTGTTATAGCTATTATCAAAAACCTATATAAATCACAAATGTATGAGGCCAGAAATTAAGTAGTCAAACTCATTTATTTTACCAAAAACTATAGAAATATGTTAAAGGGCTCATACATTTGTTTTTAATGACTACTAGGTCAAAAGGCTGTAAAACATGTCAAATAGGCCTAATGACAAATCTTTATGTGTAATGACAACCTTCAAAAAAAAAAAAAAAAAGTATATTCAAGATTCAAGAGATTTATTGTCATTGTACAGTCACCTGGACAATTTTTAAAAGCAAGTGCTGTAAGGTGCACTCAAAGGGAATTATTGGTTTTAAAAAAAAAACAGCAGAATACAGGCTACACAAACACAATAAATAGCCAAGGAAATTCCTATATTTAGATATTAAGTGTTGGAATAAATACATTAAAAGAATACAACAGAGTATACACAAACTACGATAAATATGAAATTGCACATCATGAGTAGAGATGTTGTACATTATGTATAAAATGAGTGCTTCAGTTCAGATGGACTGGTCTCTGTTGCTCGCTGAAAGTCTTTGCTCCGGCTGGTTTGACAGCTCCTGAAGGGAACACCGTCCGCGCATGCGCAGACGTCACCTCCTCGGATTGTCAAACTGCAGCGGAGAGATAATAACGAACAAACAATTAGCCAGAGGTCGCTAGCGCAGGGAAGTGGTAACTCTTTGACCAAAAAAAAAAAAGCCTCTCTAGGCTGAATAAAGTAATGAGGTAGATAGTCAGACAGCTAATTGTACTAACCTTGTTTGGATCAGACTGGCGTTGCCACAGTGAAAATGGACAAGGAGTTTGAAGACATAGACACAGAGGGCCGGTGGCAGAAACTGTACTTAGTAAGTCTGTTAGCATTGCTAGCACGGAGCTAACACACAGACAGTTACTTGAAGCGCGCATTTAATTTGTCAAGCTAATGGCTCGGCTCGCCCGTCAAGTGACCGACATCTAGCTTGTTATTCATCGCTGCTTGTGTTTGTACTTTGTTTGATGTCCGTTTTAGATTTTTGTAAAGTTTGTCAATGGACGCCGCAGCACTTTTTTTGAAATGACGGCGTAAATGCTAAGCTTAGTCAGTGTCATAAGCTTGTGCATGTGGCTGAAGCTCTCTCTCTCTCTCCGATTAGCTTAGTTATTGAGCTCTTCTACTCTTCGTTGACATTTATACTCTTCTTTTTTTGTACATGTATCCCTCACAGCAGGATCTTTACGCTAGTTGTACAATGTCCAGAGCTCAGTTCAACTGTGCTAATACAACTGTGATTATTGTGGACTGACACATTGTGGAGATGTGACCGGGTTTCCTGCTTTGGATCAAGCCCGTCAGCGATTGACATTAAAATCTGGCGTGTTCTTTATTAATAATAATAATAATAAATAAATAAAATCTAAACAATCTTTCTGTTTTCTTCAGGAAATCAGGAATCAGTCCCACGAGTGCGCCTACAAAGTGGCAAAGTATCCAGAGAATCGCAACCGAAACAGATACAGAGATGTCAGTCCGTGTGAGTAAACATTTGTGGAAAGTTCAAACTGTTTATACATGTGGCATTTCTCCAAGCCTTAGACTGTTCCTGTAAAAATGTCAGCTCTTCCTCAAAATATTTTTTTTCTCTCCCTCCTTACTCTGCCTGCAGTCGATCACAGTCGGGTGAAGCTGGAAAACACAGAAAATGACTACATCAATGCAAGTTTGGTGGTGATGGAAGAAGCCCAGAGGAGTTACATCTTGACTCAGGCAAGTCAAGGACTATTTTATTTAAAAAAAAAAAAAAAAGTAGTTCCTAAGTAGTTTAATAGATTAATTTTCTATCAACTGCCTGATCACAGGCCCCAACTGAATAACAACTACCCAATAGTTGATAATGGTTTATGAATGGTGATGATAGTTTATGAACAGCACACCATGAAATCTGTAACAAAGAGTTGTAGAAGAAAACCGGTGTCTGTCAGAGCAGATGGACAGGACAGGCCAGTTCTGTTGTTCTAAGTTAATGTATAATTACTAAGTATTTATTGTGTCTCAGCGTGATTGATGATGAGGACTGCTTGTTTGGTTTAGCTGAATCGTGATGAGTAAAGTCTCTGCCATGTTGTGGAGTGTGGTTTAACACGTTGTGTAAAGAGGAGCTGATCAGTGTGTGGTTACTCTCATACTATCTACTTTGAGATATGAAGCAATTACCGAGTACTAGTAGTACGTCATTTAATTTCAGAGCTGAGAGCAATGATCTCTCATATTATTCTGTTGAATGATCATTATTTTGTTTTTTGTACAGAATAAATATGTAGAAATTAGAAAATAAACACAGAAAATAATTATTATTTCAAGTTCTTTATTTACTAGAAGTAATAACTATGTTATATTTTGTACCTGTTCCAAACAGTTTCATATACTTGTGAAACTGCAGTGTGAAGCTGTGCTGGGTGTGTCAGAGGTCACTAAACTGATGTCTAATTGCAAAAAAAAGAAATCCTCAGGGGGCAATCAGCCTCAGGACCATTCGTATTGGAAACGTCTTCCAGTCAGCTGTTTTACCCCATGACCAAAGAAAACCAGGTCGCAGGCCGACCCCCAGTCAGCTGCTTGATGATAATGTTGGCTTGTGGCATCATACTTTTTTTTTTGCAGGTGCCTACCATTTTTTTTGTAAAGATAACTGCTATCTCATATCGGTTTGCACGCACAACACCATCAGTCACATCGGCAGCTGGGCTGAAAACATTTCCTTGTTGAACTGTCAGGAAGGTTTCTGAGGTGATTGCATTTTGCTCTGAAATCAGAGAAACCACCTTTACTGGTTTTACCTGCAGGTCATTACATTGACCCAGAAAGGAAACAGCTGAAATGTTACGATCACCACAGAGGTTTTGTAGGGTTTTTTTTTTTTTTTGAAAGCTGGTTGTAACCGGTTCTCTTAAAATAATTTATAATGTCAAAGTCATCAACAATGTTTGTTAGTCCCACACAGCGGTAACTTCGCCTCAAACACATTTGAATATTGTAATGTGTTCAGCAAATGAAAGGACAAACAACCACTCAACTTTCTCCACGTGACTTTTTTTTTTTTTTTTTTTCTTGCTGGCATGACCGTAGATAACAGACTGGTCTGATTTTTGTTCAGCAGATGATGTTGCTTACCGCATGCTGAACTGAATAACTGTCTTGGTAATTCAAAGCCACAGAGAGACTGTTCAATTCGACATGACAAGACATCAGATTTCATAAATCTGTTGGCGATGGTAGTAGATATTAGGCACTGGCATGTCTGGGTTGGTAGCAAGCAAAAATATGTCAACCATTTGTGAAATAAACTGGGCGATACCATTCTTAAGACATAGCAAAGTAATCAGATCACAGACAGTCTGGAAATGAATTATCTAGCATGTTTGTTTTTGTCACACTGTGAAAAATGTTGTTATGTATAAAACCATAAAGCTTCCTTCTGTCCAGTGTATTACGGCTTTTCTTTAAAAGTGGAACCATACACATTTTTTTCTGCATTTACTTTAGTTTTCCAGTAATTTAGGTCCTGATCTGTGTGACTCAAACAGTGTGTCACTGTACAAATTTTGTTTTAATCCTGTTACTGAAACACAGCAAGTAAAGACTTGCTGACAGGATCTTAGCATTGGCAATGCCTATTTGTGTATTTACTCTAAATTTCTGTGTCATTTGTTTGGAGGCCTTTTGACATTTAACATCATCAGAGTGGTTTTCTCGGCTTAACCACATCATAACCTTTAGCACTGGCTTTGACCTTTAGGCAACATCTTATCACCAATCTTTGCAGATCCCAGATGCACATTAATAAATACCAGCCTCTGCTAATGAGATTATTGCTCACGCTTGATAGACCACACACATTTCCTTTTCGAAATAACACTGCACTCCTACTGGACTTGTTTACTTTCATGTGTGTCGTCCAACAGGGCCCCCTCAGAAGCACCTGTGGCCATTTTTGGCTCATGATCTGGGAGCAGAAGACCAAGGCAGTCATCATGCTCAACAGGGTCATAGAGAAAGGCTCAGTAAGTGGCTCAATAAACACGATAAAACACAGACATCTCATTGTCTGGGTTGACATCTGTCATTTGTCTGGTGGCGTACACACCCACATACAGACACACTAAACAGACCACAGAAAGGCAAATAACAGACACATGTAATGTCAAATTTTTCAGCGTGCTGACTGTGTGAAATGATTCATGTGGCTTTTTTTTTTTGATCCTGCTTGATATTTTTATTATTTTTTTGTTTGAATGGTCCATTGTGTGGTCTGTCAGCAGGATAACTGGAATTCAGTGTTTTGACTGCAAGCTCTCAGATTTAAGGAACTGGGATGCAGTTCAACCTCTTAACTCCTGTAGCTCCATTGATCCTGCAATATGCTGACAAAACACACACACACACACACTCATTCTGTCACATAGAGCAGCTGTGATCCCTCTCCATTTCTCAGTAAAGCAGCTGGAGTGGATCTCGCTGGATAATGAGATTCACTGACTGTTTTCTTGGAAAAAAAAAGAGATAAAGAGCACCTAGTCCCAAATATTATTAACTTCACAAGAATCTTTTATGTAGGTCGGGCTTCTCTCAAATCCAGCAGAGGGGAGGTTATATAATAGACTTACAATCAGCAGTTCTGGTTATTATCTGTTTACAAAGAAAATACTGAATGGCGAGATGTTGGTTTGAAGGCATAACTTCAGTATTTGGCCACAGTGGTAAAAGGCAACTTCAGGAATTTAGTTTGGCTTCTCATCTTACATTTGATCTGAGTCAGATTTAATTGATTTAAATGCAGATCTAAGTTATTTCTTGAGCAAAAAAAAAAAAGAGCAACAGTTGAAATATTGTTATAACATGTCGAAAAAGAGGAAGGAAGTAACTTTGATTTATAATTTAAGTTTTTGGTTTTATTTGACGCCTATCTCTATAACGCATTGTAACCATACTTATAATGAGTTATAATGCAATTATAGCACCATATAACTGTAGTTATAAACACTATAAATGTTAATAATGCTTTATACTGTAACAATAATCATAACACACTATAAAGCATTTTATCATGAATTATAAGGTCAGGTATTATAACACGTTATAATGGTTAGTAACTTAGTAACATGCCCACATCGATAATGCATTATAAATATGGTTATAATGTGTTATAATTGGCTTATAAACGTGTATAACTATCATTATAAACATTCAGAAATTTAAAAAAATGGCATTAGCATTTTATAATGGCTTATAAGGTCAAGTATTATAATAGAGTTATAATGCTCTATAATGTGTTATGCTTATTGTTGTAAAGTCTTATAATAATTTATGAGTGTTTATAATGATGGTTATACACGTTTTTATAACACATTATAACTATATTTATAATGCATTATCGATGTGGGCATTGTCAGCAAGCTATTAACAATTATAACGTATTATAATACCTGACCTTATAAGTCATGATAAAATGTTTTATAGTGTGTTATGATTATTGTTATAAAGCATTATGATCATTTATGAGTGTTCATAACTATAGTTATACAGTGCTATAACTGCATTACAACTCATTATAAGTATGGTTATAATGCGTTATAGAGATAGATGTCAAATAAAGTCTTGCCAAGTTTTTCTTTTTCAAAAATAATAAACGTTCATGTTTTGAAACCTCTGGTCGGGACTTGTTAGATATCTTGTCAACTGCTGCATCACACAGTCAGCTTGAACTCTCAGCTTGCATCTGCTTTTAATCAGCTAAATTTAGTTGTCAGATGATTCATTTTCTTCTGGTTTTTCTAAGAATTTTCCTCTTTTTCTTCTTCTTCTGTCACAGGAAAAATGTGCCCAGTACTGGCCCACGTCTGAGGAGAGGGAGATGGCGTTTAGAGACACACGTTTCTTGGTCACGCTGTTATCAGAAGACACCAAGTCTTACTACACCACCAGAGTGTTGGAGCTGCAGAATATTAATGTAGGCCTGAGGATTATTTTGTTTGAGGGGAATTTCCTGTGAAAGGAGGCAAAGGAGAACTGAAATGGTTCAGAGGTGTCAAAGCAAGACGTTTCACATGGACCTGTGTTGTCCGAAGCCTCTTAAAGCTTTCCCTAACTTACTACTTGGATTTTTGTTTGTACAGACTTTAGGTACATTAAACATTTCTTCACCCAACTTTCACAATCCCACACAGCCAAAATTGTGGAGGTGGCGAGAAAATGCAAATGAGGTGTAGATAATGCCTCAGAGTATTTTAGAAAGATAAAACATGTTTAAGCTACAGTGTTTCTGCTGCAAACTGCATTTTTGATCTTCAACCAGATTTTCACCCTTCTTCTAATACCACAAATTTCTGCAAATTCATCATTTGCTTCTCTGTAAAATTCAAAATGACCATTTCTTTTTTTGACACAAAATGAAACAAGAAGCAAACAAGTATGAAGTTCACACATTCACTGTGTAGGTTTGACGAGTTATCTCTGGCCTGTTTATTGCATGAAGTGAAACTGAAACTGTTGTGAATGTTTGCATAGTCCAACTGTTGAACACTTCTGAAATATCCTCCAGTGACCTCGGCCAGTACCGAGCCAAAAATAACAGCAGTGGCTGGTTGACTGCCAATAAATATAAGTATTTATTGTTTTCTAGCAGCTAATGATGAATTGTCTTTTTTCACAGACGGGGGAGAAAAGAGAGATCTACCACTTTCATTACACCACATGGCCTGACTTCGGTGTCCCAGAGTCCCCAGCGTCCTTCTTAAACTTCCTTTTCAAGGTGCGAGAATCGAGAGCATTGGGTGCCGACCATGGGCCGGCTGTGGTCCACTGCAGCGCTGGGATTGGCCGCTCGGGGACTTTTTCATTAGTCGACACGTGTATGGTCCTGGTAAGCCCTGTTTCTTTGTTCCACATGAGATCTGATTTAACGCTTTTACTGAAGTTTTACAGTGAAACACTCCACTTTTAATGAAGCTTTTAGGTTGTTTGTTTAAAAATTAACCTGAAACAAGTGAATAATTCACTGTTTGTGATAAAGAATAGCTATTTAAATGTTTCGAACCTATGAGAGTATTTTAAAAGGAATAAGCAGTTGTTATTTTGGTCCATTTTGACACCAGTATTTAAAGTGTCGATTTAAAGAGAAAAATACTGATAAAAAAAAACATCATAAACTATTGAAATGTTACCTAACCTCTGGGTGGTTATGAACCAACAGCTGTACACTCATTTCCCTTGGTCGCCGCACTAGGCTAGAAGACACATGAAAACGTAATGATGTTGAGCTACATAAACCAGATCAAAGAACAAAGTGTACTGAAAATGTCGGTTACAGCATTTCATCCAAAAACTATACTTATATACCTAACAGACTGAGGTGGGTTGTGTGACAGTGTAAGGCCTTTATTTATCTTCTGAACAACAAATTAGTCACCAGACATTTAGAGAAGAAAGAGTCCATCCTGCTTTGCTTCGCTGAGCTGCATTGTACGGCTGTCCTCTGCAGATGGACAAGAGGAAAGACCCCTCGTCAGTGGACATCAAAAACATTCTTTTGGACATGAGGAAGTTCCGCATGGGCCTGATCCAGACCCCAGACCAGCTACGCTTCTCCTACATGGCTGTCCTTGAAGGAGCCAAGTACATTATGGGAGATTCCTCTGTACAGGTAGCTGCACCACACACACAACATAACAAATTCTACGTATTTTTTTTGTTTTTTTTCTGTCTGTTTTATTTCAGCAGTACCTTTTTGCAACAAATAAAGATCCTCTGGTTTGGGCATCATAGAACAAATAGGCTGTTTGTGCAAAGAGCAACTTATAAAGGCAGAAGGCCTCAATGACAAGAAAGATTTTCAGCTCTATAACTTTATAACTTTGGAGCTGTAAATATAACATGGTTATTTATATGGTTCAAACACAGTGTATACAAAAGACACTTTAACAAAGGTAATTTATGCTTCTGTAAAAGCTGAAATTTGACTGCAGTGACAAGCCACAAGATTAGAATTTACCTCATCTCAACTCCTTCACCCACTTGTCTGCATAGTAATTTTCTTTCATGTTTTGCAATGTTCTTATTTTCTGACACCTCCTAATGTAACCACAGCCCCGTCTTCTCACCAGTGAGGCTGAGAGTGAAAGTGTGATTCTTTCATTTTCTCTCTTTTTCTCCTCTCTTCCCAGAAAGAGAAGAAGCAGAGAGAAAGAGCAATATTTTCTCGTGGCTTATGAGGAATGTCAAAAGTCAATAATCAAGTATCAAATTTCAGTATTTTGTGCAAGTCACTGAATGCTGAACAGCGCATTGACCTCTGTGCACCAAGCTTGAGAGTTATTATTAGCGTTATTAAGCTATTAGTTCTTGTTTGTAACTTCATTTTAATCACATTTACGCAATTTAAAAAAAAATGCTTTTAATGTTTTTGAATGTTCCCTTAAATCCTGTTGTATGTATCAATTGGATCAAGCAGCTATCGTCTGTTCTCTTTTCTCTGTTCACCGTCCTTGATCTGATGTAGAACCGGTGGCGGGAGTTGTCGAGGGAAGATCAGGAGCCGACATCCGAGTCTCGCCCCTCCACTCAGCCTCAGGCCAGGTGTGTAACAGAACGATACAACGGAGGCCAGCGAGGGGGGCAGCAGCAGCAGGAGGAAGGAGGCGACTACAGACAAGACGGCAAAGTGCCCGCGCAGTCGCCCTGCAAGGAACAGGAAGTGGACGGCAGCACAACACAGTCAGTACACTTTGTCTCGTACACTAATTATAATCAGATAATCAGCCACAGCTAGACTTCTGGCTGAACATTAGAGGAGAGGGTTTGTTTTTGAAAGCTGAATTTTTCCAAGGATCATAAATTAGAACCAGTTTGTGTTTTAGACGGATAACGGAGCCTGGGCAGGTAGAATAAGATAACTTAATAACAGATACTTAAAATAACAAGTTATCATGCTTATGTTTATATTTCTATTTATTTAGACATTTCAGGTTAATTAAAATCTTGATAGCTTAAATCTGACAGCTTCTTGCTAAAAAATTAAATAAGAGATCTTTCAGATCTTTTCAGATCTTTTTCAGTGGTTAAAGAGACCCTAAGGAGTTTGCTTTTGGTTATAAAAGAGTCTCATATTAATGTGGATGAATCTACGATACCCACACTTGTTAATTGGTCCATTTTCGATAAATATATCATTTTGTCTTCATAGTTATTTTGATATTATTATTTAGTGGTCGGCTCGCCCAGCATTTCCTGGTTTTCCGGACGCCGCCCTGCCATGGTCACGGGAATAACGCCGCCGGATCTCTAGTTAGCATTGTTTATGGTCGGAACTACGACGTCTTCAAACCTCCAACTTTCGTTCTTGATTAATGAAAACGTTCTTGGCAAATGCCTTCGCTTTCGTCCGTCTTGCGCCAGTCCAGGAATTTCACAGTTTCACAGCGCAGAGGCTCATGGGAAATGTAGTGTGAAAAAACACTGTTGTCCAGAACTCCTTGTAGTCCCTTTAATTAAAAAAAACAACAACATTCTGCCCTTTCTGCCCCGATGAAGTCAGACATCTATCCTTCTTCTGCATCAAGATGGCTGAAGTGTGTTCTTATTGCCCTTATTATGGTATGTTGTTTGGATAGAGCTGTTGACCCATTTTCTTTGTGTGTGTGTGTGTCTCTTTTTGTTTGTTTTTTCTTTCAGCAAGCGCCGCAGAGAAGACAGTATCTCCAAATCAGGCACAGCCAAGACACCCCAAAGCAAGCCCAGGACGAATGACTCAGAGAGGAAGAGAAAAAGGTGATGACATCCTCTGACTGAAACGGCCTCTATTACTAACTTTTCATTCACCAAGCGTCATCTTGTTATATTGCATTCCAGGAGGATTTGTTGTGCACCATCACATTTTTATATTCAGCACACACTGTAATTTCATTCTCATAAACTCACCCTACAACTCTTTTCTTGTAAGAGAGATGTTGGAGAAGAAAAGATGAGTCAGTGTTCAGCTTAAACCCACAGAGGAAATCCAGGCTTTCCCAAAGCATGAATCAGCATCCTAATACTACAACCGAGGCTTCATTTTCTGTCTATTTCTTCTCGCTCTCCCTCTCTCAACACTTCTTCCTCTCAACTCACTTAGCATGAAGCCACTATTTCCAAGCTGACATTTACCTCGAGTTTCTCATAGAGGCGGGACTCTTATTTAGACCCTGACACTGAGGAAGCATTTATTTCTGATGACTGTGCACCTTCAAAAACGGCTCACCAAGTCATTTCTGAGAAGCCGTCCCTTTGTTGTGTGCGACATGTCAGTGTTGTTACAGTAAATGGTCAAAAGTGCACCGGTTGACTTGACTGACGAGATCTCACTCTGCTGTTGTGGTTCTTCTCGGACAGTTTGGGCTGCATTTGCTGCACATGACAAGAGCTGGCCTGTCCAGTGGGGGGCAGTGTATCTTTGCCCCCTTCTGAGACAGCGACAACAACCATGAGGAGCACATTTAGAGGAGGAAGTTTACCCACAGCTTATAAAAGAACACCCACTCTTGTACATTGAGGTGTGTGTGTGTGTGTGTGTTTGTTCGTGTGCGCGTGTTGGTGTGTACTCAGTGTCTGTTGTGTTTTTGTTCCTCTTGGGGTTTTGTTCTTCTCTTCATGATTCGCTTGGCTCTTGTGGTTTGGAGGTGTGTTCATTTTGGTTGCACTCTAGCATGGTGTGTGTGTGTGTGTGTGTTCGTATGTATGTGTGTGTGTGTTTATACTTGTGGTTAATTGTTGTCAGGGTGACTTGGAATATTGCAAGGTGTTAATTTATACTGCATTATAAATTCATATTTCGTGGAATCAAACTTGTCAAATGTTAGTAAGGAAGCACAAAACACAGTTGCATCCAATTACAGCCACTGCTTTGATCATATAGAAAGTATTTTGTTGGCGTGTTGTTAGGATAGAAACTTAGAATCACAAATGGTCTCGTGGCAGAGATATAAAGTAAGTCTTTTACCAGTTTATAGTAAATCTCTTGGTTCGTCTTGGTTGAGATTGTTAGTCTGTCCCACCAAGTGAGTTGGGGTGTGTTATGGTTTGTTGCATGTTCCTATGTTTTCTTTTTTATTTTATGGTAGGTCTGATGTTCACAGTTTCGTTATTAGGTCCTTCATTTTTTTTCAGATCCTTCGCACGGCGATGTTCCTAGAATTTTGGGTGTTTTTAGTTTCATTAGAGATTCGTAGTCAGTTCCTGGAGGGACTTTGACTTGTATATTTATTATATTATAAGCTAAATTACTTTTTGTCATGCAATTTCCTACTGCCAAAGGAGACATCCAGCCAATAGTCGAGAACCTAAAAATAAGAAGATGACCGGTAGTATCACACAAGTCACAGAAAAACCGGAAATTCTGAGATTTAATTAATTGAAACAAGGGAATATTTTGTACTTTTGCTTAAAAAATGTGAAAATTACATGTCAGTGCTGACAGCCAACTGATTACCATTCATCGAGGTGAGGTACTGTATAAATGATCTGGTAAAAATTGTAATTTGTGTTTTTTCAGGTTATTTAAAATATGAATTTTTAATGCATAAAAAGTGTGCAGTACAACATGAAGACCACCACAACGAAAGCCAAACAGCTTGGCAGCATCAGCCAGCCAGGATTTAGATGTCTACATAACCACATCCCGTCTTAGTGGTTGCATTCCCCAGTGTCAGTTTACATCAATAACAAACAAGAAAAACAGGAAATGGACTTGAGAATATTTGACATTTTGACTTCATAGTTTACCCGGTTTCTGATCAAAACTCTTGTTGGATAATTCCCCGTTTATCGACCGGCTGATTAGATGACTAACTGTTGCAGCTCTGCTCTAATCCCGTCACCAGTCTTTGTTTGGTTGCAGATAATCAAATCTAATTCTCTGCACTAACAAAATGGAAATTTTCTTGGAAAATTGTACATGTGCAGCTGGGAACATCAGAACAGAGTGTGACATGTTGCTTATTAAACACGACTGGCTGCTTTCGCTGCATTGATAATTGATCTAATGTTGGGTTGATCAAAGTGATCCAAGACACTGTGTTGTCCCACAGCACCTGCAAACAGCTGAACAACCTTTACTTAAGATGTTTCACTCTCAGGTAAAGGTTTATACTGAAAACCAAGCTGAAGATGCTAATTTGATCTCTCTTTTTTTGTGGTACAAGTTCCTTTGATCACTCTTAAGCTTTACTGACACTCTGGTAGAACGCAGTCTTTAGTTCAACCTCTTGAAATATGTTTTGTGTCTTGTGACAGGATGAAACCCAGTGACTGCTAACCACCTCCACCCACGGCCACATGACTACAGCTCTGGCAGCAAAGCCAACATCGGCAGGGAACTCCAGCTCTCTCCTCTGAAGGAGCTCTGTCCTCCTCCTCCTCCTCTTCCTCAACTCCAAACCACTCTTCCTCACCTCCACAGCTGGCTCTCCTCCTTTTTTTCATGTTTTGTTTTGTTTTGTTTTGTTTTGTGTGTGTGTGTGTGTGTGTATTTGTTTGTGTCCCAGCCCAACAGCATTATTCATCTGCCTCACACCTTCATTTTCTCAAGCGTGTTCATAAAAAACCGCACTCCCACGACGTCCTCTGTCCCGCACATCACCGCTTTTCCACGTCTCCTCTTCCTCTTTAAACTGTTTACAGCTGACACTTTGACATTCTTTGAAGAGCGCACACATTTTAAGATGACAAAAACACACACCAGCGCTTTACACCCCCAACCCCTGTGGTCACATCTCAACCACCACCTGCGCTGCTTCTGGAGTCAGGAAATCTTCTTTCTTTTTTTTTGCTCTAATATTATTTACAGCTTTGTCCTTCTGTTATGCTTCTTTTCATTTATGAAATTAAGACTGAAAATAGGGGCTATGCATTGCCAATTTGTAATGGTGTTCATATGTGTATTTTTAGAAAACCTTTTTTCAGAGACAAACATGAAAATGTTCTATTTTTTATAAGAGATTACTTGAAGTTTTTCACAGTGATGGGGGAAGGTTCAAAGAAAAGCTCTGCCTCCTCCCACATGAGAAATTCAGTGGCATGTGATGTTTTCATGATGTACATAGTGTTCTTTTTAAAAGATGTGTGTAAAAAGACATATTTTTTGCTTGTAAAAAAAAAAAAAAAGAGACATGCAACAATGTTACAGATTTGAATACAGTAGAAAACTGATTTGATGACTTGTTCTCCTTTTGAAATGAATTTGTCTTAAGTTCTTCTCTCTTAGAGTGTAATCTACAAATAAAAACTGGTATCATCTAGTTTACTTAACAACCTGTGTAAACCCTTGTCTGGTTATTTGAGTTGTCATAATTATTCCATCACAAAATGTCACTACAAAGAAAGAATATAACTGCTGCATGTGGCCAAGGGGAGAAGCATGTGTGTGTGTGTGTGTGTTTTTAAAGTTAAACGAGAAGACAGTGTGGGAGTTTGTATGTGTTAAACGGACACAATAATAAAAGGCAACAAGTGAGTTTGGTTAGCTTAACACAAACCGTATCAATTAGTATTCCCATTGTGTTCCTCGGCAAGGTAATGGTTGCCATGCCACACCATAGTTTTTGATAAATTTGACAAACTAAACATAACGTGTGAATTGATTGATGGTTTGGCAAATTATCCTTTGACAGAGCCAGATTAATAATTTTCCTTTTTTTTATGCCATGCTTTGTGTTAGCTGATGTTAGGCTAATAGTGTAGCCAAGCAGCAGTAAGTTTGACTCCTAACTAATGTTATTTTTTACATAAATAATAGAGAAGTGAGGTAACAATGTAACAGACAGAAACAATAAATTATGAACAAATAATCTGGAGTTATTGATCTTTTCATCCTGTCCATATCTAGTTAAATGCTCCACCAGAAAGTAAATAAGGTTAACCTTATTTACTTTCTGGTGGAGCATTTGGATATTATTTGAATATTATTCCAAAACAAACCAGTTGGTAAAAAAAAAAATGCCTACAGAGCACTGTTTGTCAATGACTTGACTATATAATACCAATAGTAATATATTGAGACTAGTAATATTTTTGAATACCGGTAGATTTTAAATCAGTGTTGTTCTCCGAAGTCTAGTTCTCCTTTTGAGAGGCCAACTTTCACTGTCACTCCTTTTTCAAAATGTTTTGAGGACATTCCTTTCCCACAGCCTGTGTACAGTGAACCCACCCAAAAACAATCATTCAGATAGAAAGGAAAACCACAAACTTGGCAAACAGCTCTGCGAGGTCAACCCATGAGTCACGCTGCTGTCTAGCTGTTGTCACCACTATCGAAGTTGTTGGGAGGAATCAAATTACAGAGAGGTGGGACTACCAGGAACACACTATGGCACCTGGCCAACCACTTTCAGTTAAGTAGGTGGAGGCGAAGTCCAGTAAGACAAATACAAAGTCTTTGTTGTTTTAGATAAATTCACACTGGGATCCTTTTAACAGTCTTTTATTGTAAAAAAAAACTAAAAAAAAACATTCAAACTCTGCAACATTAGGAAACTGTGTTGAAGTGCATGTTAGGGCCAAAATGTCCTGTATATATCGAATATTTATCCATCTTAAGATGATTATTAAAATAGAGAGTTTTTGGCCACGACTAGATAAACACCATTATTAAATGTTTTACAGCAGACACTGTCCAGTATCAGACACAAAAACTCCTGACTGAGCAGATTTTACCCAAGTCCAGAGTTCTCTAAGGTCTGAGAAATATTATTTATAAGGTAAAAATAGCAAAGAGGATTTTCAGAATAGTGCAGGGGGGATGCCACTGCCAAAAAGCAGACTCCAGGAGGTTGGGATCTTCCATTTGTTTGGTTCTTGGCTCTGAAACAGGAGAAAAACAAACTGCTGATTAGACATTTGAAATATTAAGGTTGTAGTTTGTTGTAAACAGAGGTTGTTGCTACACAGAAAAGCATTTCTTAATCATATCTTGCAACATCGCTGTGTGTGTGTTGGACATCTTGTTCGCTCTGGTTTTTGTTACTCACAGGTTTTTCCAGCAGATGGAGCCAGTCGTTCAGGTGATTGACGAGGGTGAAGGCGTCTGGGATGTTGTCACCTTCTGAACAGAAGAGCAGCAGCACGGCCAGAGGAAGATCCTCCGAACAACTAAACACAACATCAAGCACACACGGTCAGACGAACATACATGACAAGCTGGCACATGATTTATTATTGTTTGTGTTATTTAAGAACGCTGATTTAAAATCATAATTTGGCAGGACAGTTGTTTTCATCGCTATCCTATGGAAGCTATCAGATTTTCCTGATCTGCTAGATTTTAAACATTTAGGGATGTTGCTGCCCCCCCCCATGATATATTGTCTTATTTGTTTTAATCTGTATTCAAATGTTTTGTATAGTTTAATGAGTTTTTTTGTTTTTTTTCTATTTTACTTGTATTATCTGCTGTTTTTATTGTCTGTAAAGCGACTTTGAGTTCCCTGAAAAGCGCTCTATAAATAAAATGTATTATTATTATTATGTGAGACATATCTAATCAAAGTCTGTGTGGTAAAGAGATACCCACAAATATGACTTTCAAGTGAAATAAATTGCATGACATGCACCCACATCACAGCTGCATTAGTGAGTGAATTATCAAAAAAAAAAAACACTTAACATCTCAATGTGCTGCTATAATTTTGTAATTATATAGGATTATAGCCAAAAAGCTACAACTCTATCTTTATAAATAGTGTCACCTTTTTAAAATTGTTTATTACACAGTCTCAGGGTCATTTTTCCACTAGACCTACATGTTGAACTCGTATAACTGTTTGTATGACAAATAATGAATCTACTCGTTCAGATGAATCATGATGGAGGTCTGTATGAAGCTGCCGACAGGAAGCTGGAGCTCTCCGTCTCTACCTGTCCGTGTAGAGTCCTTTGGTGATGCCTCCTCCGGGGATGCAGAGGCGAGGCTCGTTGTTGGCGTCTGTCAGTCCTGGGAAAGGCGACACTAGCTCCATCTCCTTCCAGCCGAGCTCCTTCAAAGCGTCTGCACTCGCCTTCATCAGGGACGGAGTGACCAGGTACCTCAAAGGAGTGCTACAATGCGCACACACGCGCGCACACACACACACACACACACACACACACACACACACACACACACACACACACACACACACACACACACACACACACACACACACACACACACACACACACACACACACACACACACACACACACACACACACACACACACACACACACACACACACACACACACACACACACACACACACGTCATTAGAGCTGACCTGTATTCAGCCAAGACAAAGAAATGCCCAGAAGACGTGAAGTAGTTTGTCAATACCCTTCCAGCTGCTGGTCGTCTCTCTGGTAGGCGTGACTGCTGGACAGGATGACCGTCCTGGAGAAGCCACTGGCTTTGATCCAAGACACCACCAGCTGGCGAAACGCTTTGGATTTGGTCTGCAATGAAAACAGACGTAGAGCTAGAGCTACAGATTAAAAACTGTAGAAACTAGGGATGTCACGATTACTTGTTTTCACAATTAATTGCGGTATTAAATGCCACAATGAATTTATTGTAAAGATTCCAAAATACCGTCACTTTCCAAAAAAGATGATGTCAGAACCAAGTAAAGGTAAATGCACAGATACTGGTCTGTTAACCTAATGTAACACTGAATTGGTAGGAGTTTAAAAATGTTAGCATGTCATGTGTAATAAAAATAAACTTAAACATTTGTTGTAGATGACAGTTAATGCCTTGAATATTTCAAATATTTACCATGAGGGATTAATAGCTGGTCCTATGTTAATAAATACTTCAAATATTTTGTGATACTTCAAATATTTTGTGTAAATAATTATTATATTTTGAATATATTTGATTTTATGCATTCATAGTGTTGTGAAATTAATAAATGCATAATAATCATGATAACAGTGATACCGTGATTATTTCTCTGACAATAATTGTACCAAGAAAATCTATAATCGTGACATCCCTAGTACAAACTGTTGGAAGTTTTTGATTGTTCTCACCTTTACCGGTGGTGAGGTGACAGAAACAACACGAGCCCTGACATATCACTGATCTGATTAACTAACAGAGGAGACCAGAGGCATTTTGAATAAAGAGGAGGTGAAAACAACAAATTAGTTTGGTGTGCATTGCCACACACAGGGATTTTTTGGCAACCGTGCTGATGCTCTGGGGATTGCCGGCACAGCGTCAGACAGCTACTGTAGCAGTCCTTTGGTGTTATTTTAAAAGCTGCTGTGTTTGTCAGATGAGCCGGATTTGGCCAAATCCAAGGAACCACTTGCTTCTCTATTTTATAGACTTAACAAACATCAGATGCATTTAGTAGATTTAGTGTGGTTATTACCAGTAGGACAAACACAAAAGAGAGAGAGAGAGAGAGGAAGGGGAACTGGAGTGGAGTGGAGTGAGGAGGGGGGTGAAGCTACTGTACAACATGCAGCCCCCTCCTCCACCACCAGATCGTCATCGCTCTGATCCTCCTCTTCTCTTCTCCTTTCCAGTTCCACATTGGTCTTTTTCCAAAAACAAAAGGCATCACTTCTTTTGCTTTTTCAAGAGGGGCTTTTCAACTTCTTGCTTTTTTTTTCTGGGCAAATTGAGTCGTAAGCAACTGGACTTGAATTTGTCTGGGAAGACGTTTCGCCTCTTATCCAAGGTGCTTCATCAGTTCGTACGCAACAAGTCTCACTAGTCCGCACTAGCTAGACTAAACCTAAGCTAGACTAGCACTAGCTAGGCTAAGCCACTTGGATAAGAGGCGAAACGTCTTCCCAGACAAAAGTCCGGTTGCCTACGACTCAATTTGCCCAGAAAAGAACGATGACCTGGATGAATGAGAATATCCATAGACTTTTTTGCTCTTTTGTTTATCCTCCTCCATCAGGACACGGCTCTCTGACTGCAGGTTTTTCCTCCTCCTAGTCACATTTAAAGATTCACAGAATGAGCTCATGCTTTATGCAGCAGACTGTGGTTTTACCTGAATAATTGGAGCTCTGATCTGAAGAACGGCCAGCTTCAGTTCTGCTGCTGAATAAACTGTGGGTGAGAAACAGTTGACAGACTGAGAATTAGACTTGTGTGTTGGATGTCTTTTCACCAGACATGAAACCTGGTCTGGTCATCTTATTTTGACAACATGATAAAAACAGTTCAACCCACGGCGACTGACAGGAGGCAGCAACAATTCATCAAACATTACAACAATTTTACCTGGAGACTTTAAGAAGCATATAGGCAGTTAGTTAACCACAAATAAAGTAATTATCATCATCATCAATCATCATGACCCAGGGACGGTACCTTCTGCCGGGGTGTGCAGCTCCTCAGCGTCTTCTCCGGAGGTGGCGTATGGGTTGTTGCCAGCCATCGGGATGAGACAGTCTGTGTGGATGTAGCCGATTCGTTTCATGTTGAGAGTCGACACGATGAGGTCCACTGCCAGCTGACCCACATTACCAACAGCCACAGCTGGCTGGAGAGGGAATAAACAATATAAAATAATAAAAGTCTGGACCTTTTTTTCAATTGAACAAATGCAAAACATATCATGGTTCTGGTCCATCATATGTGAAACATATTTTCTACTTTTCCTAAATTACTATTTTCATTTTTAAGGTCTTGTAATTTGAAGACATACATTTGGGTGTTTCAGAAATTGTATCAGCCATTTGTCAGTATAATGTTATATAAACCACACACAGTTATTTTGTTTCTGTGGTACTAAGCATGTATGTGTGCTGCTCTAATTTCATCTCGTTGTTATTTATACTGTACTATTTATAACAATGAAAACAGTAAATTGCAGCCTTATATGAATTAATAGATGATGACAGTGGGCATGCTTCTGAAACATTGCAACAAGACAGTAACTATCCTCAGTTAAGGATCTGGATGCTCAGTGAAATCACAGTGACATGTTGACATGACTTGCACAAATGACAAAAGCATCTACCATCTTTAGGACGACTAACTATCAAAATATGTCCCACCGCCATTCAACAACCTGAGCTCTGGGTTGGACAAAACCGGCTCTGATACATCACCCAGTGGTAAAAACGCATATTATATTAAAGCAGTGGTGACAGGACCAGATGTGTGACAGGAGTTTGTGCCTCCAGATGTTTCACTCACCATGACGAGGGTGAAATCTTTGAAAGAGGGCGGCGAGTTTTCTGCGGGAACAAACATGGTGCTGTCCGGTGGGGGGTGAAACACGCAGCCAAACGTGGAGGGGACTCACAAACTCTTATTTCCAAAGAAATAACAAGAAACTATAATCGCCGGGGAAGGTTTCGCTTCTGTTTTCATGCGGGATGATGTCGAGGACCTTCGAGTCTCCCAGTCGCCGTCGACTACTGATGACGTACCGGCTTTATTAGTCTCTGTAGATGCCTGACTCAAATACACTGCGCAATAAAAGACGAGGAAGCTTAATTTCGATGTTTCGCCTGTCAGTGTTGCCCAAACGCAAATCTTGAATAAGTCCCCACTGTTTTCACATTTAAAAATGTCTTTGTTGTCTTTGTACAGAGACAATATGAGACGACTTGCTTATAGCTACAGCACCAAAAAAAAAACCCACTAATACATCCATGACTGTAACCTAATTTCATACGCACACACCCAGCCTTCTATAATTGCAATCAGTGAAATATATGAAAACAGTAGCCTATAAAACACAATTTTAAAATAACAGTTGTTGTTGCTCTAGTTTATTTAGTTTAATTGAATAAAGCTTCATATTTAAAAGCTTCGCAATGTTCAGCATGCTCCTCTCTTGTCATATTTGCAGCGACACTGTTGCTTCAGGCTGCGATCGTGTTTTTTTGTATCACTCAAACTCTCTCCATTAAATCAACCATCTTGACTGAAATCAGCCCGTTGTCGCTCCATTTCGTGCAGAAGTAGAAAATGACGCCGGGCGCCTTTGATGTGAATGCGCACAGAGCATGAAGCTGAGAGTCGGACTCAACAAACCAAGTTGAAAACCAGCTTCGTAGTACCGTGTTAACTCGGACCGGGGCTTGAGGATTTGTTGAGCTGCATCATGAACACAAAGCCTGGCTATGTTGAGCTTAACCCTTAAATTACCTCGATAAACTCAAATCCTGCTTCGTAGCTAGTGGCCTCTGCCCCTTGGTGGGGAGGCAGACTAAACAAGACTGACCCTTTTTCGCCCATAGGCTAGGCCTACTTGGATGCAAAAAAGTGTGGTGCCAAAAAAGAAGAAAAAAGAAAAAAAAAGTGAACAAAATCCAACAACCAAATTGATAAACAATTAGACCAATAAACACACAAATAAAAACAGAAATACTGCCTTGCTGCATGTCATTCCCCCTCTCTCTGCCTCCAAATTTCCTGTCTCTCGACTGGAGGCTATATAAGGTAAACCCCCCTACCAAAAAAAAAAAACATTAGAAAGAAAAAAAATAAATACTCCACCTGCTAGGGAGACGGACTGACGATCGTTGCGTAAGGGAGGAGTTTTCCCTGAGTTGCATTCAAGACGTTCAATGACGACGTGTTTAAGTAGCTGTACGCTGACAGATTTTACTTTCATTTTCAGGGAACCAAGCAGAGGCAGCAGCAGACTGCGGCTCAACTCTGGTCCGGAGACAACTTGAGGTGAGATTGTGAGATTTTAACATCGCTACCTGTGTGTCCTCTACACCAGTCTGCAGAGTTCCAGCACGGAGACGTCCGCCTGATAACGAGTATTTTATTTATTTATTTAGCATATTTATTTATATTTTTTATTTATTTAGTACGAACAATATCAACAATATCGTTTAAGTAAAAAATTTTTTTTTTTAAAAAAACAATAGTGAGATAATGAGAAAAAGAAGAAGAAGAGAGAGGGAAAGAAAAAAAGATAAACATTACAATAATTACCGCCCCTCCTCCTTCTCAGTTAGTCATAGGCCAGGCATGTCCAAAGTCCGGCCCGCGGGCCAATTGCGGCCCGCGTTCAAATTCCAACCGGTCATAAAATCAATAATATGCGGCCGCCAGCACGTAGGCCTACAATTTTTTTTCAGGCCTCGATATATTGCCATGTGCATGACTGTTTGTTTTCCTTATCTCTGGCCTCCAAACAGGCTGAATCACAAGTAGGCCTACTGTGAATCGGTCTCCCCTGGTGAAAAAAGAAATAGGCTACTTAATTGTATTTCAAGTATATTCGTATTCTCAATAGCCTATATTGAAAATGTATACTCACACAAATTGTACTTTTTGTAAATATATAAAAAGTACACTAACATCACACTTTCATGCTAACACAACACACTTTGAAATAATTATACTATATTACACTTTATAGAAATATATTATACTAAAATATACTTAGAGTGAAATTTATGTGTAATTTTTCTAAAGTGTAGCCTACTTATTTGAAATTTGTTTTCACACATAGGCTACTTTTGATATATTTTTAAATGTATGCTAAAATTGTCATTGAAAAATACAATGATAACATATTTTAAAAGTATACATTTTAATATCAACACTGTAATATTAAAGTCTAATTATGAAGTGAAGTTACGCTTGTAC
This sequence comes from Trachurus trachurus, assembly GCF_905171665.1. NCBI lineage: Eukaryota > Metazoa > Chordata > Actinopteri > Carangiformes > Carangidae > Trachurus > Trachurus trachurus. Next base: position 17,607,164 of record NC_139904.1, on the reverse strand, counting down.
TTCAGGACAAAATGCAAACTAAACCCATTTATTAAATTTTGTGCTGTGTGTTTGGCAAAAAAAAACAAAAAACAATCTTACACACAAAACCACATGAAACAATCCATGAACACTTCACAACTTGTCCACGAGAGCGTTTTGGAGTTGTTGGATTGTGTGTTTGATGAGGGAAACCAGGAAATAGCCTACCATTAGTCTCCATAGCGGTAGCTGAGCAGCTCACGTCTCTGCCCCGCCGATCTAAAAACAGCTTGCACCGTCAATTAAAGGTAGCTAATGAACCCTACCCCTAAGACACTAGGGATTATGGCAACGGGCAAATTTGCCAAAATGTTGAAATATCCCTTTAAGCACATTGTTTTAATGTTTAGATAATGTCTGTTGTAACCAAGGTTAAAAGTCTGTATTAAAATGAGTTGATTGCATATTAAAAAGAAGACAATAGCTGAATTCATATACAAAGTTAATGTTAATAATTAAAAACAGATACTTACCTGCTCAGGACAGGGTTCACTTCCTCCCATAGACTGTTTTTTTTTTTTTAATTCAATCTAATGACAAAATCCGGCATTACATTGACAAAATTCCAAGTATTTCTGTCATCATGTAGCCAAAATGACCAAGCAAACAATACATATATAACTATCAACATCCATATCACCCAGAAAATAAGGTGATAACATACACAAAAACAACAACATACAAATGAAAAAAATAACATCAAATAAAATCAGGGAAGGCCTTTTGATATAAGTGAGTTTTGAGTAGGGATTTAAAACAAGCTACTGATGAAGCTGACCTAATGTCCTCCGGCAGATCGTTCCAAAGCCTTGGGGCCTGGACTGAGAATGATTTTTCCCCTTTTGTCATCAGACCCATGTGCAACAGTAAATAAGTGGGTCTTTAGCGTTGTTTTAAAAACCCCAATCGAACAGGCCTGCCTGATGTCCAAAGAAGATTGATCCACAGTGTTGTAGCCCGATAGGAAAAGGCCCGCTCACCAACCGTCTTCTTCCTAACCTTTGGAACACAGAGAGACACACTCCCCTGGGAGCGTAGAGACCGTGTGGGCACATACATTAACTAAGTCACTCAAGTACAAAGGTGCCAAGCCATTTAGAATTTTAAAAGTTAGTAAAAGCACCTTAAAATCTGCTCTAAACTGAATAGGGATGATTAATGTTTCCTTTGTTCTGGTGTTTGGCTCCAAGGCAAGACTAAAACAAAGACTGACTTAACTGTGTGTCCACAGAAAAACCCTCTGACGTCATCAACTGATCCTGAAAACTACACTATGGGTAATCTCTTCAGTCAACCCAAAGATCTGGACACGTTTGCAAATGGAATCACTGAGGGTCCAAATCTGAGAGTTAATCAAAACATTGTGAAGTTCTGCAGTTCTGATTCTTCAGAGAACCTGAAAATACACTATGAGACCAGAAGAATGGAGGCAGGTGACTGCGCTGCAGACTGGAACAAGAGCCTGGCAGAGAAGGTGGCTGGCTTGTTACCATCTCCTGAGCTGATGGGCCTCGGAGCGCTGGCCATCGCCGTCTTCATCGACATCATTTCCTTCAGTCCACCTGAGGAAAGCACAAAGGAGGCGCTGAGGAGTGTGTTTGCTGAGGAGAAGGCCTCCGAGGTCTGGGATCAGATTGACTTCTGCCTCACTGAGTACATGACTTACATCAACAACAGTATGCAGCTGAGGAGCAAGTTGAAACAGATTGAACCAAAGCTGGGTGAAGCTCTCATCAAGCTGAAGAACTCTATGGTGAGGGACAAGCACATGTCATCTGACGCCCTGAAGGCCTGGGTCAATGGAACAGCCTTCCACATCGAGATGCTGATCCATCTGGTGAGACTCGGAGATACTCAAACCTTTGATCATGTGGAGAGACGCCACTCAATTTACCAGAACGACCTGGAACCACTGTTGGTAAAGCACAAGGAGATGGTAGAGAACAAGTGCGCTCATTGCCCGGTGTATGGCAAGTACACGTTACATTTTATGCATGATGAAGATGGAAGAAGTCATTATATTAAACTGGAATTCACTCGCCATAGCTATAAGGATTTTTTTGAGGCTTACTACGCTCGCAGGTACAGCAGGCAGATGAGTGAGATCCAGCAGTACTTCAGTAACGCAGGAAGGAACCTGCAGAGTCGGGTTAAACAGAGAGGATTCTTCACTGTTGAATAAACAGATGCTGTTAAGTCTACATAGATATGATACCTATGGCCAAAAGTCTGTGGACACCGCCAGTGATAAATATTATGCTCACTCTGTGTCTATTGACATCATACAAAAAAAAGTTGTATCGGTGAGTTTCATGGACATTTTTACAAAGTTTGTTTGACAGTAGCAGCAGACTGACTTACTAAACATCATACACTTACCTGCCTATTACACTAATGTTGGTCCATCCAGTGACAGAAATGGAATATGTGTGCCCCTATTACAAGACAAATGTAACTTAAATGTGGCCGTATGTGTTATGTAGGTGATAGGATATTATTGTCATCATCTTGATATATGAAAATAATAAAATATACATAAAACACAATAACCGGTCTAGTAAAATTGGATTTTGATTGGCTGCATTCAACATGTGATATCAGAATCAGAATTACTTGATCCCCACATGGAGATTTTCTATAATAAAATAAATGCTATTATATCTTCTCAGAAAAAAAATCTAATTGACAGCTGCCCCAACCCTGCTGTATATAATACGGTCTATTTAAAAGCAGTGTCAAGTGAAGTAGATTTAAATGTTATGTGCCTGTTAATTTAGGAAGCGTGAATCAGCGTCATCTGCATTTGAGCAAATGAAAAGTGCAATAGAAAGGCATAGGCAAGTCAACCCCTCCTCACTAGTTTTTTTTTAATCTGTTTTGTCATTGTTTAAACACATACAAATCACAAATTGAGTATTATTCCTCCAATTAAAACACTTTAAATGCAATTTTGAATCCTCTATCTAGTGCTCACTAAAAATTTGTACAGATCATCTCAAGGCCGAGCCTCACAAAAGTTATCACACGGCTTTTGATTTCACTAATTTTATTTTCCAAAAATGTTATTTTGTCACAGCTAATCATCGCTTGCAGCAAAGCCACCAAACAGGATGTGTGAGTTCATATCTCAGCAAGGCGACTTTAACTTCATAGGCCCTCATCAGGAGGTAAAGTAGCTCAAAAGTTCACCGTTTGAGGTAGCTTTCTTATCTTTTTTTGTGTGTGTGTGACATGGCATACAAAACTTTACATTGTATAAGTAATTTAACCAAAATAAAGTTTAAAGGTTACACTTAAAGACTAAAATCATCATGTAACACTGAGTTGATGCGTCAGGGTGATTGTATCATTAGACAGAAAGTCATATAAAAACTAATTTATGAGTAACAGCACTTCATCATTTCATGTTCAGATATCTATGTCAGTTTGGCTTGACTTCATCAGGAATAGGTTGTCCCTTCACTGCAGCCACAGCATTGTCCACCATCCTCTGCACCATCTTTCTGGTTGTTGTATACGTGTTGGTCCCAACATGGGGTGTGATCAGCACATTTGGAAGACCAAGGAGAGGATGATCCCTGCACAGGATGAGGAAGAGGTGTCGTAATAATAGCAAGGAATGAGCCAGAAGGGTTTTTTTGGTTTGTTTTTTTCAATTTAATTAGAGATGAGATGCAGTCAAGATGTTGTTGGTTAAATAAATTAATTTTAGGAGCGATGGATTAATGTTTTTTTCTCTGTGTTTGCCTTTCATACATGCAAAATCTTCTGATCCATTAGTGCAGCTTTTATTAAACTATAAGAATAAATAAAAGAACATCAATTTACATAAATAGTAAGAATACAACTCTACCTTGGTAAAGGTTCAGGGTAAGTCACGTCCAATGCAGCTGCTCGAATCGTTCCACACTGCAGAGCTTTAACTAAAGCTTCTTGGTCCACAACCAGACCTGAGACAAAAAAGAGCAGATTCAGACCAAAAGACCACAGATTAAGGATAAACATGACAATCAATTACCTCAACTTTTTTTTTTTCCCACACGACCCTCACCTCTGCTGACGTTGACCAGTGTTGCGGAGGATTTCATGAGAGTCAGCTCTCTGTGGCTGATCAGACCGGTGGTAGCAGGAGTCAGGTTGACCACCAGCATCACAAAGTCCGACTCTTTCAGCAGGTCGTCCATGTTCTGACAGAAAGCTGCTCCCACCGCCTGCTCATCTTCAACACTCCTGAGCGGCACGGAGAAAAGATGAGATAGACCAACGATTGTCAAACATGTTTCTTTATCTATAATCATTTTCTGGCTCTTTGCAGCAGGTGCATTGTCAGGCGCCATTCAACCCTTTGTTTTCTTGCGGTGTGTTTCATTTCTAAATTAACCACATGAACTGTTTTGTCATCACTCTTTCACCTTCTCTTCCTGTTGTGATACAGGATCTTCATATCAAATCCTTTGGCTCTCTGAGCGATCCTGTATCCGATGTGTCCCATTCCAATTATTCCCAGAGTCGACCCCGAGACTTCGACTCCCATCAGGCTTTGTGGTATATGGGTGGTCCTGGGATCAACAGCTATTTGGTGACCTACACAGAGAAGGACCAAAACACCTCAGTGACTGTATCATACGCAGGATACAGCACGTTTTATAAATACATTAAAGGAGCATTATCGCAAATACAGCAGTAATAGCATAAAACAAGCTTAAATATGCAAAAGATAGGTCGGGGGGAGCCATAACTAAGTTTGCAAAGAAAATAGCCAACAGTGTTGTGTCCGTGGGGCAAATGCAGAATTTGTCTTTGTTATGATCCAAGCCGGCCCGGCGCCTGCTGCGTTCGATTGCACTCGATTGGAACTCTGAAAGATCTGACCTCCGAATGGGAAAAATGCAATAGTAAATTGTATTGTAGCAGTGTTTGGCTGCTGTCCTCTCAGCGTTATTAACGCGTTAACGCAAAATGATTTTAACGGCACATTAACGCGGGCCACTCCGTAGTTTTGGAAAACAGGGGGTGCGCCATAATGTTACAGAAAACCTGCATGAGAACTTGTTCTTCTTATCACCAAACAAGGCTGCTCTCTCTCTCTGACAGCTGATTTTTAAATACCATAAAGCATGTATGGAGGACAGACGCCCACTTATATCTGATAGCCTATGCTCCGCCGCTGGCTCCATCTAGTTGCCGTGGATTTGCGTTAATGCTCCTTTAAAAGGATACAGGTGAGCTCACCCTCGACAATCTTCCGAGCCGATGCCAGAAGCAGGCCCATGCCCATATCTGCAGTGGCATCGCTCACCACACCGGGTGTGTTGGTCACCCTGGCGCCGAGGCCGGTGATGTACGGCACATCGAGGTGGTCGATGCCCACCCCTCCGTTGGCGACCACCTTCAGCGATGGAAGTGAACTGAGCAGCGAGGGCTCGACCGCAGGAAAGGCGTTCCACACCAACACGGCCTGGATCTTAGGGCCGTGCAGCCCAGGGTTTTGGAGAAAGTCTTTGTGGCAGATGATATGGAAGTGCTGTTTCATTATATCAGTGACTTCCTCGATGTAACCGTGTTCGCCCACCTCTGAGATCAGAGCCCATGGTTTTTCCTCTTCCATGGCCTGTGGCAAGTAAGGAAACTTTATTTTATAAGACAGAAGTTACAAAGTGCATTACACACAGGCAAATAAAAGAGGGAGCTAAATTAGATAAAACTGGGAAAAATAAGTGAAGTCCAAAAAATAAAACACACAAACACTACAGTGTAAAGATACTTATAAGGCGCAGTGACCTACTGGGGATAGCACATAAAAATCTAGCACTGTAACCTTTTAAATTGTATTAAAGCAGAAGTGAGTGATCCGGTCGTTTTCGCTAATGCTGCGTTCCAGGCAGGCTTTTGAAATCGTAAATTACAGCTTCAAGTCACAACTTACGACTTTGTAGCGTTCCAGGCAACCCACTCGTGTTTTTCCGACCTGTTTTACCGGTGAAAGTCACTATAACGGCCACTCGTAACTTCCGACCGGTGAACTCGTACCAGATCGAACTGGTACCACTTCACGGTCGGAAAAATACGAGTTTCCTTGAACGCACCATAACAGTCCTCGTCGCTACGTCACCACATTCACGGCGTTCCTTGGCTGCACACACAGCCCTGCATGCCGTTCTCTCTCCTCATTGGATAAAAACTGTAGGATACGATAAATGTTTTCTCTTCGGCTCAGAGCAGAGCAGAGGGACTGAGAGACCCGTGTTTCAGTCCAAACACTCTATGTAAGTGATTGCTGTCGGAAGACATAACTATTTAAGACTTATATTAACACAAATATATCACTCACTTCTGCTTTAATGATCGTTATTACTAACCCTTATCCAGAATACAATGATAGTTAGATGGGTCATAGAGGCGTCAGTACCCTATTTCTGCCCCCTAGTGGGTAAACCTGACTCTGGATGTTCACCGGCTGTTCTTTACATACTGTAGCTGACAGTGCTCGCTATTGTAATCAGTGTGTGTGTGTGTGTGTGTGTGTGTGTGTGTGTGTGTGTGTGTGTGTGTGAGGGGTGAGGCATGTGGGTGGGAGTTAAGAAGGAGTGGGGGATATGCTGAATGCTTCAAGTCAAAATGCTATGTTACTTACGTCAACATTAAAACCTGTTGTAGGCTACTAGTTTCCAAGATTGATGCCTTAACTTCTCTTTAATTTACACAGAGATATGTTCAACTATGAAAATGACACCAGTGACACATGTAAAAGCCAAGTATTAATAATTACAAGATCAACTGGAGCATAAAAACCTGCAGAGACCAGGATTAGACCAGACTGCACTCACTAGTGTCCGTTTCTTCTCTTGACCCAGGAAGAACTGCTCAGTGTATTTGGAGATTTTCAAAATAAGAGCTTTCTTAACAGTGGCATGGGAATTAACAACAAAAACTGCTGCTACTACAACTAATGATACTAAAAATGATAATAATCATTTTAAAATAATTATTTATCTATAATAGCACTGCTGTCATGATAAACATCAGGTGAAAAGAATCTAATGCCCAAACTGTGACTAATTGTACAATACCTTTTTTTGTGGCAGCTGACATACAGATCTGTGCAGCTTTGTGACTTTATGAAGCCGGGATACTTGAGCTGAACCCCACAGTCTCCTCACACACTGGATGTAGCAGAGACCTCTCATTCTGGTTGACAAGTTGTCAGTTAAAAGTTTTTCAAAATTTGTGTTACATTACACACATGCAATAACAGCAGAAATTATTGTCTGTAAGGCTGCATGGAAATGAGCAATCAATCTAGAACAGATTATTAAAAACAAAGTATAGATGCTGTGCAGCAATAGTCGGGGCTGGGCAATTTTAGGCAATTTTAGGCAAAATTAGGCAAAATTAGGCAATTTGAAAGTGGAAGTTCCAAAGCCGTAGCACATATGCGTGATTTGTTATGAATTTTCAAAGTTTTTAAATTGAGAGGCGAGCTGTAACACCACCATGAGGACTAGGACTAGGCTATTTGTCTTGTGTTTCCAATTGAGAACATCTTGCATTTTGATGTGTCATCATCATTGCTAGGGCTTGAACTCACAATCTCTGACACCAAGAATCAGCTTCTATAACTCCCTGCTGTCACGTACACCTACAGCTGATTGTCTGGAAGTGAGATTCAGGGAGTCACCAGCCTGGCAGCAGTTGTCAAGGCAGATTTAAAAAACTGTCAAAATGTCAGAAACACTGTAAAACCTAAACAAAAATCTGATAATACATATATTGCAACAGCATGGAAATGTTGGTGAGTGTGTTGCTTTATAAGAGAAACTCTTATGTTTAAAAATGCCACTATTACACTGACTCCAGTTGTTCCCATGAGAGCAGAAAATGTTCTCAAAAATTCAGTTTTTATATTTGCCAAACTTCATCATCAACCACGACTCCAAAATATTGTCTTTTTTTTTCCAGGAAGATTGAAAATGTATTTAGTAAGAACTGGATGGTAATATTTTTACAGTACTGTTTACAGTCAAACGTTTTCATGTACTGAAGGGTTTGGAGAACTTTCAGAGTCATCAAAACGCTTTTTGGAGGTCCAGGGGGCGGGGGGATTTTCATAGGCTAATGGCGGCGGATAGAGTTCACTTTTGAATCGTCCAAAACACACACTGACCATACTGACCCAATTGTGTCCTGAAGCAGTGACTTGAAAAAGTTAGTAGTAGCTCCCAGAGATGCGCGAGATTTTCTGTGTTCTTCGTGTTTACATCAAAGACGGTTCCATCTGTAAGTATCTTTGTAAATACATCCAATGGTTTACATTACAATAGCCTCGCGTCACTCTTCAGTGAGGAGAAGAGCCTGTTAACTCTAGCCTCAAGCCTGTTTACCTAATATAATACATCCATGCTGTTTACTCCGAATTTTGTCTGTATTCTGGTTCCCGTCTGTAGCGGAAACCGGAATCACCAAATTCACCAAAATAAAAGTGTTCACCAACATAAAACTTATAGACATTAACTTGTAATACAATAAAAGCAAAAGGTTAACTTAATGGCTCAGGGCCTTTATTGTAAATTATATTCCTTAAATTAAAACGTTTCACCCATGGATGTATTATTGGTTTCACCGCATTTTGTTAGCTTGGTGCTTTTATTTTGACGGAAAGACCTCTCTCGCCCTGGTTCCGGTTCCTTACCAAAACAGCTCAATGGCCCCAGTGTTTACATCATACTTTTTTTTTTTTTAATTAGGCCTACAGATCATACAAACATACACATCAGACAAACCTGACATGGGGCCGGACATTTCTGTAAAGTTTTTTAGGGAAAAAACAAAAAACAGAGTAGACATCCAGTTTATAAAGCTATGTAAAACAATATGTGCATGGCTGCATGTAAGTCCACAGGTCATATTGCTACGGATGAATGATTAACATGATGTATGTAGGTCAGCTAAACAATCTCAAACATGTGCTCATTAAAGGTGTACAGAAATGGCCGTTTGTCCTGTTTGTCGCGCCGAGTTGTCACGAGCTGCAACACGAGTTTACCCGAGTGAGGAAAACGAATTTGATTGGTCGTTATCGAGCGGGCGGGATATTCAAAGCTTGGGGCGAGACCGAGCTCCGTGTGTGTGTGCGTGTCTCAGACGTTGAATGACGGATTACGGATCCAATATCAGTGGCTGGTGAATCGTGTACAGGCTGACGTATAATCCGTGCGCCTGCATTATCCAATGCGAAAAAAAAAATACACACTTTCATCCCGGATTTACTCAAAAATAGAATTTTGCACAAAGTTTGGCCTACAACGTCTGAAAGATGAGTTATCACATTAATTTTATCACCCAAAGTGGGCTCAAATTCAATTTTCTTTTCTGTACACCTTTAAGGAAAAATCTTTAAATAATACAGAAATATCTGTATAGCAGCAAGGTGCTTAAAATGGCATCAAAAGTTCATGTGTTTTGTCCAGTTCTCACCTTCCAAGCTGGAGGCGGCTTTCTCTTGACCCTGATGCTTCCAGAGTCTGGAGCAGAAACTGGAGCTTATGAAGGAGGAGGTAGTGAAAAACATTTGATCAAGTCTGACCTCACCTTAGCTCTGGGTGAAGATTTAACAGAGTAACCCAGGCAGAACAGAGGGTCAGTCTGCCCCCCCTGTAACAGTGAACACAGCAGGCAGAAGCTCCAAGGTTGTGATTGGTGAACAAATCTGACTGTGGTCAAGGGTCAGTAACTACCCCACTGCTCATGAATGATGTCTACTGCACTCACTTTTTCCAGCCAGTGACCCTCCTAATGTGTCTATTCATTCAAGTTTATGAATTATAATGACAATGATGATAAGTGGAAGGAGAAAGAAACTGAATATTTCAAATGGAGCAATAAAAAAAGTAAGCAAGCAAAATGGCAGTTGACTGACAACATTTCTGACCACACTCATTAAAAATACTGTATGGTTTATTCCAGCATCAACATAATAAGCTAAGCTATAAACTCCAAGCTGTAAAATGTGCATGTTGTGCATGAAGCAAAATGAAAATATATCTATTACCTATAAACCCTGGTGATAATGTTGCTTTTGCCTTTAGTGATGTCATACAAACTTATCAAGCCAGAGTGCAGCAAAGTATAGGCAAACTTAATTTTTTATTATTAACTGAAAGTGTCTTTTTAGAGTCTGAAAATCACCTCTGGCAACAAAAATCAACTGCAAAGTAACACTGGAAGCTGATAGGGGGTAGTTAGAGATTTCAAGAAAAACTGATCATTATGAATGAATGAGAAGGGTTCATGACCAACATTAAAATGTAAAGAGAACTGCCTCCTGACGGGCAGGTGTGTGAAGGGATTATCTAGCAGAGCCAGTGTGGTCACTGCTCACCTGCAGCTTTCTGCTGGATGACTTCATCAGGTTTCTCCTTGACTTTAAAGTCACCAAGTCAAGGGCCATTGATCCTGAATTATTCTAACCTGCTTAATACAGATGTCATTTGAACGTATGACCACTAGGTGTCACTCACACATTGACAGAGTGAAGTTTACCTTAACCTAAACTTGAATAGTAGGAGATAAGACCTATGATAAGACCAGCCAGCTCTTCACTCTCTCAATGTTTGATCAAAGCCATTTCAATAGCTTTATTTATTATTCATTTTCATTCTGACCAAACACACATTTAACTACTGTGAGATTTACAATATCAGGATTCCAAGGTCTTTTTATATTCGTATATATATAAAGTATTTGCGAAATCAGATAAATGCCATTTCGAAAAAAATGAGCTGATGCTTTTGAATTATTCTTTACATAGTGTTGTTTTCAATAAAGCTTTATTTTTTTGAGTTACATCTGTTTTTGTAGGTCTCATCTGCTTGGTCAAAGCCACTCAACTTTGGTTTGACTGATATCACCTGGTGTAAATAACAATTAAACATTTTCAAATATTTTTATCTACTTTTGCAAAATTGCAAATTAACTCTTCATATGTTGTCTTTAGCAGTTTAGCAGTTTATTTACATAACATGATATCAGTGTGACTTATTGAATAGGCCTATAGGCTCTTGAACTTTATTTGGACCTTGATTGAAGGTGAATTGAGTTAATTATTTCCTGTACAAGAGTCTCATGATTGTCTTTAAATTAAGCTCTTTAGCTAACATTAAGAATAATAAATATTTGCTGTAAGGGTATATTTTAAGCATGAATGCAACTTTTCATTTAGCGACAAGCTCCTGCAGTGGAGACTGGTCATTACCACTTTTCTACTGCCATTTCTCAGGCAGCAGCTTTGTTGAAGAGGGTTTGTATGAACTATAAATACAAGTTGAAGCAAGACTGTGGACAGCCACAAGGTCATCTCTTTAACCTATAAAATGCAAAATGCCCATAGGTTTGGTGCAAATTGGTGTGTGTGTGATGTGTATGTGTCGGGTGGTGTGTGTGTGTCCCTGCAGTAAGCTAAAGCATCAGTGTCGGCCATGTGTGCAAGTCAGCTGCAGATCAGCAGCTTACCTGCTTTCCACTGTTACATAATCTCACTAGTGTAAGACAGGGTACCTGCTCCTCCTCTCCTCTCCTCCCTCAGTCTTTTGACTCCTCCTTTGCACCTGTGTCTCTCATCCTCACATCCTCCATCCTCCCACCGGGGCACTCCTCTGCTACACATTTTATCCTCCAGGCCTCCTCTCCTCTTTCTAGATCTTCAGAAGCTCCTCCCATCCAGAAATACATCCTCTTGGTATCTCTCTGTGCAGTCCAGGAGTCATTTAGGTTTCCATTAAGCCCGTTCAGATTCCCAGCCAAGAGCCAGCTCCATCTGCTGCCACGTCTGACAGCATGTGGCCTCTTAACAAAGTGCTGACTCGCGTGCTAGACCCAGCAATTACACCAGTGCATCATTACACAGCAGTTTGTATCTTGTTGTCGGTGCTCTTCTCTCTGAGGATATCCCATCATTGTTTCCCACTCTTTAACCCCCCTTTTGATATCCCATCCTGCTGATCAGCACTTAACATCACAGCTGAGGATGACACAGGCTGTTGTCTTGCATGTCACTGACATGTTTGCAGACAGGTGAGGACTTAAACCTGACCTATGGTGTGATCATTGTCACGGTAGAAGAGACACGGGGTGAGAAAAGTCCTTAAGTCAACTCTGGCTCTGACTCTAATAGATTAATGACGTGAGTCCACCGAGCTGCCCACTGAGCTCTCTGAAGTCAAGGCGTGCTGCTTTTTGAAATACTGTCTCCTCTGAACAGATAAAAATAAAACTCCCAAAAAGATGAAGATGACTTTGCAGTAGCGTTTATAAATGGTGTTTGCACTGTGGTGTCACATCTACTTTCTTGTATTCCCTGGCAGCAGAAAACTGCAGTGAGAAAAAAACAACAAGTTCCTCTAGATTCGCATCCTGAGACAAACTAATACTAATAATACAAAAAAATCCTTTGCAAAGACTCAGAAATAATACAGGTAATTACCACAGTGGTGGAAGAGGTATGCAGATAATTAGCTTGACTAAAAATAGAAATATAAAAAAAAATCTCCCTGCATTCATTACACCTGAATAAAATAACAGAAGCATTAGCAACAAAAACATTGTAAATTCTCATTATGTAAAATAATAATGAGAAAACTGCACTTAAGTACATTACTTTAGTAACATGGAGGGAGGATGTTGGCCATCAGAGTTTCCTTTGAGTCATATTCTCCATTAAAACACTGTTTTGCATTAAGATTATAATACATTAACTTATTTAAACACGGGTCGAGCTGACTCTCTGTCATATAACCACAGAATAAGTTTCAAGATCCTGTTATCAAAATATTATGAAAATATAAGAAATGTCTGGTTTGGGTAAAAACATAACCTAACAAAGATCTAATAGTCAAATTTGATCTTTCTTTAAATAAATCTGTAATTACTTTCCAATGATAGGCTATATAATGCTGTATTTGTGTGCCTCAGCCTGTGTGTGTTGTTTAACGTGACTGTTGTAACTATAAGTGCTTTCATTTAGATCTCCCGTGCAGCTCCTTGGATCATGAGGACGCATCCTGCTGCACTTGCCAGAGGACACCTGCTGGACGTGGCTCTGACTGATGAAATGATATGTGACTCTGTGATAAGTGAAACACACACGTCCTCTGTGACTCAGGCTTTTTACTCATGCACTGTTCCCTGGGCTGGTTCACAGGATTTCCCCTCCTGCAGCTGCTGTTGTCTTGCAGAAATACATGCAGGCCAGAAAAAACAAAAAACACATACACAAACACACTTGACACCTGTGTCCCTCCAATGGTTCTGAAGAAGCTCAACACGCAACTCTCAGCATGTTCTGGTTGAGAATAAATTCACCTGCTGGATAATCCAGTCAACCTGAGCATTAGTCTGCTGCTCATGACGCACAGCCCTGCAGTTAAGTCACAGGTCGACTCAGTGGAGCTGGACGTTTTCACCTGCTCCTCTCTGTTGTCCCCTGACCTCTGCTTTGTCTCTGGATACAGAGAAATAAAAACGTAACATCTACATATCTAGCTACACGTGCACAGGTTCATAATATCATAGTGGTAAGTGATCTGGCCCACACTCAGAAGAGAAAACTTGATGTTAGAAAAACAGAAAGGTGGTTCAGCAGTGAACATAAACACCATGATTGATTCTTACTGGTGAATTTCACACATTGGTGATAATTTGCATCGCTCTCCGTGTAACATTCAATGCCCTTTTCTCAATAACATCACAATCCTCAACCAGGGAGCTTTGCTCACCTCCAAACTTTTGGCCACACTCCTTGGCAGGTTGAGGTTCAGAGCTGCACAAGGTTAGCCATGTCTGATTAGGTAACAGATAATCAGCAAGAAGAGGCTGTTGGTCCCGTATGCTGCATGCAGCTCTTTGGCCTCTCCTTCCACCACCAGCTACTTAGCTGCGTCCCTAAAGCCGCTGTTACCTAATGACAGAGCCCGTGTAGAAGCCATGGGCCGGCTGATTTAGAAGGTGGCTCTCCAGTTCAAAGCCTCTTGGCATTTGAGCTGTGGCAGACCAGGCCTCACTGGTATGTGTGTGTGTGTGTGTGTGTGTGTGTGTGTGTGTGTGTGTGTGTGTGTGTGTGTGTGTGTGTGTGTGTGTGTGTGTGTGTGTGTGTGTGCGTGTGTTTGTGGGAATGGGTGCGGAGCTGGCGATGGCTCTTCAGTGGACAGCCAGTCAGATCAATGTTATGCAAACCTATTAGTCAGAGGTTGCAGTGCAGGCTTCACACACAGTACTCAGGGACTCTCCCTCAGGGTCAAACTCACTGATGAGCTCTCACTTCTGTTAAGAGTGAATAACAATGTTGTCTGCTGGTTAAAGGCCAACGACAGAGAACTGCAGCTTCACACTATGCAACAGTGGCAATGAATCACTCATCCTGACACTCCACTGAAACAGATGCCATTGCATTTTGTCAGCACTGGAAGCGCCAGTGTCGCCTGTTGCACCTCATCACACAGTGCCTCTACTTGCACACCTTTATATCAATTTAATCTGATTATTTTTTGTATTGTGATTGTGACTTTTTTCAAAAATTTTGAATATTCTTTAAATACTCATCATGAGAACATTTGTTGAACACTTGTTATCTATCTATCTATCTATCTATCTATCTATCTATCTATCTATCTATCTATCTATCTATCTATCTATCTATCTATCTATCTATCTATCTATCTGTCTGTATGTGTTTATTGTTTTTCTATCAACCTAGTTCCTCAGTTCCCTACCTTTTATTTCCCAACAACAGCTTCAGATTGTATTGAATCTTATTGATGTGTATGTCTTTTGTGTTGCCTCACCTGAGCTGTATCCCTGGCTTGATTACGGGGTGGGACCAATTACTTAGCAAGGTGTCTCCTTTGTCCTTTATCCTGACGAAGATCTATGTGATCGAAACGTTGATCTTATAGCCTACAATAAACATTTGAGGAGCCACAAGTGTGCCGACTTCACCCTTTTTCAAAAAGCATACACATAGAATAACATAGCATGTCATACTTCAAAAAATTCATCCAAATTCGGTTTTATTGCTGCATTCATAACCACTGTTGCATATAGAGATCATACTCATTGTAAATGTTGAAGATGCATTTCTCCATTTCACAGTTTTCAGTGTACAGCAGTGTCCACTCTTATAATATTATGTACCATCATATGCACCCTTGCTGAGATACAGATATAATTAATTTCAATTAACATTATGAACCATTCATTTGGACATATGCAATAGTGTGAAAAGAGCCTCAAAATTAAATGTTATCTGTTTTATATTTGCTTCATGAATGTAATGAATCACTGGACTATCCATCAGCATGTCTAGGATTTTGCTGACTCAACAGGACGGAGGGCTTCAAGGCCATTAAGAAAATGCTCCCTGGGACATTGGCTAAATAAGCCCTGTGGCTTTGACTTCCACTAATCACCTTAGGCAAAGCATGGCTCCCAATGTGCCTGCATGGGAACACCTGTACTGGGCTGCAGCATATGCATGGTGGCTATCATCATCATCATAATCTCATCACCTCGATGCAATACTCAGAAGTTTGTAAGCTTATTTACATGGTCATTCCAGCCGAAAATATCAAGCGGAGACAATGCAAAAGAGTACAAAAAAAGTTGTCATTTTTTTTCAAAGTAAAGGATTTAAAATTACTGTAAGTCTACAGGACAAGACAGATAAAACAAAATATATGTAAACCTATGGTCAATATATGTAAAGCTATGGTTGGAAAATGCATTTGCATGAAAAAACATTTGCATTACATTGCATTATTTATAGAAGACATGGATGCTAAGGACATGCACTGCAAGGCTGCACAAACAAGTTATAAATGTTATTTTCTTTACCCTGCTTTTGAAACATATGAAATGCTGCTATAAGGGCTTATCGGCAATACATGTTCATTTAACTATATGATAAAATCTTGGTCTAGGCTACAGAAAATAACTGACTGTGAGATGGTGGAAGAGACCAGAAAAAGCAACTGGACTTGGAGTCAAGAGGATCTTACGCAAATTAGGCAAATAACTTTTTTTTTTTAGGCAAAAAGCAAACAAACAAAAAAAAAACACTGTTGATTGTCCCTGGTATACATTTGATGGGATAACAACAGAGCAAAGGAGGTAAATAGACATAGTGCACAGAAAATGAGAAAAAAGAGGAAGGTAGGAAAACAAGGGGACAAAGTAATAAAGCTCTCTACACTTACTACACTGCCACTGTTCACATATCATCATCATATGCATTTTAAACACTCATGCCCATGTTACATCCATGTTTTGGTGACTTTACTTACTGGAAAACAAACTTCCATGTTCTTTTTTTTTTTTTTTTTTTTTTTACACACTAATCGCCATTCAAGCTCTGAGTTCTTGTTGCCAGGACAACGCGGCTTCCCATTGGTCGCCGCGCCACCACGTGACGCCCAGCCTTGACGTCACGGCGAGAGGCTGCAGGGCTAAGCGGAGTGTGTGCAGCTGCTCAGGAAAAAAGCCTGCTGGAGTTTGAACTGAGAGCAGCCGGCAAACTCCTGCTCCTGTGAGAGCCTCCTGCTGCAACCTGTTGCCCCGCTCTCTGAAACTTTTTGTTTTTGTTTTACCGTCAACCTCCCGGTGCCACGAGGTAATGGACTATTAATAAGGAGACTTTTTAACAGGCCCCCTCCACAGCAACAGCAGCAACTTTAAAAGCGAGGTAAGTTGTCGCTAACGTGCCTGTTCTGTTGTGCTCCCTCCTTCGCAGTTTGTCCGCTTCCTGTTACTTTTTTTTCTCTCCTTCCATGCAGCTCAGGTGAGTTGAGTTTACAGGTTGAAGCTGTCGGGACGATTACCAACTATCCGCTTGAGTTGAATAACATAAAACAAACTGTATTTTTTTTTTTACACTGTTTTCCCTTCACAAGTTTGCAGTCCGCAGCGGCATTTACAAGATGCTAGCAGCGGATAAAGCTTTACCCACATTTCTAATCGGATGAAGCTGCTTCTTCTTCTGCCTCAGTCTGTCCTGAATGAACCCTCAAGTGGAGCCGCCGGACTGGAGAGGAGCTTTTGTTGTCTTCACTCTCTCCATGTTTAATTGTAGCATGAGTGAGAACAGGAAGTGAAAAAGGATTCCTGAGGCAGGGGATCTCATTTCAGCAAATACACATCAGTCAGTCACTGGAGAGGAAGTAGACCGCTGCTGCTTTACCTTGACGAATGAGTGCAAGTGTTTGGTTTTCTGTGAATCGATGTGCATGGTTGATAATCTGTGTCATTATCCAGATTGTAGACGGTGACAATGCACAGGTGTGTTTTATTTATTTAATTACAGTGAGCTTCAGTGCAAACATTACACGTTATTGTTACTGGATAGTTCTCAGAAATGTAGAAGTAGCCTAAAGGATTTGGGAGGAAAGTGAAAGGAGCATTTGACATTTTTCAAACAACTGCTTGTTTGTAGCGCTGCAGTTTTTTTTTGCAATTACAAATACATATGAGAAAATAATGAGAAATAAAATATTGACTGCAATTTCCCAAATTTACATCCTCAAACATTTAATTAGACTAGCAAATAATAATTGATCAAGTTATTTTCAGTGTGACAGAAAATGTAATTACACAATGGTAATATACTGTAAAGGATCCATCACAATTTCCCTGAACCAAAGATGAGGTAATTAAGTTGTTTAACTTGAATTTTAATGCAATATTTAACAATGAGCTTCGATTGGTCAATTCATCAGGCAGCCTATCAACCCAAAACATTTAACAAGAACTATTTCAGTAGTTGACAAATTTAGTTCATTCAGTTAATTAAAGATTAACAATACAAAACAACTTTTTCAGCTTTTAGCAGCATCTAGTCACATATTGCGGCATGTGGCATGTTATCAACTCAAGGAATCAGTAATTAGAGTGGTTGTTTTTTTGAACCTTAAATTAAATTGCTTCATTTCGAGTCCAGGTTTCCACCAGACGAGCAGCTAAAGTCGGACTGAGGATTAAACAGACTGAGGACATGATTGCTGCTTCTTAAAGTAGCTGGTAGAATTAAGGGGCCTCGCTCACTCGTCCCCCCTGTGCATATTTACTTTCTCAGCTGGTGGCGGCTTGTGGTTAATTGAATGTCATTGGTGTGGTTTGATGTGGGATGTAAACAGGAACCTGTCACGGAGGAATTTCCTCTGGTGGTCGCAGTGAAGTGTCGAAGAGGTGACGAGGGAGAGGGTGAAGGTGTGGAAAGACAGGAGTGGACACAGAAGGAGGGGGAAAAATAAATGTTTGGCGCAGGGAGAAGCGAGTTCACTGATCCAGATGATAAAATTTAGACCTAGGAAAGAAGAGGACACAGGCTCTGAAGTAAACATTGTTTTTTGCTGCGTTTGATTCTCAGTCATGACAAGAATGACGTTCAATGCTGTCCGTCCAAATACGACATGGCAAGAAAACTCTTAAGACCCGAGGAGGTGCTGACATATGGGTGGAGTCATGATAATAGCCCCCTTAGTGTCAAAACCATCCCTCCAAACATTTCAAGATGCTGAATGCTTACAAATGTTGGCTAAATTTGAACAGATGATCTATTTTCGTTGGTGTGGGTGTCTTGTGGGTTTGTTCTGGGCCAGACCGACCACACTGGCAGCATCCTCTCTGTAGTTAGGCTCGTCTGGGCAGCTGCCGGTTTTCTCTTTTGAATAGAATTAGACCCTTTTAAGAGGAAGCAGACGGGGGGAAAAGTGATCGGGAGAGAGCGAGGATGAGTGGAAGATTCAGCTAAAGGAGGAAAAGATCAAGAGGGAGCTTCAAAGATGAAGAAGAGAAAACTGCTTCTAGCCTCTCGCAGATATTTTTTTGATAGAAAGCAGCATTTCTTGTGTGTTATGCAGCAGTTATGTATCACTGACAAGAGACTGGTGGGAGTTGTTTAGTCATCAGACAGATTGACATTTCCATCTCTGCAGGCTTTGTCTTTACAACGGGCCGTTTCACATTTCGATGGTCGGTGCAAAGCAAACAGCACTCGTCTCGTGCACTCAGTGACGATTTGCTGTGAGACAGTTTCTTTTTGTCCAATCCTGACTCTGCCTGCCTCCTCACAGTCGTTGTCAGTGACACTTTTTTATCTTGTTCTCGTTCGTTCCCTCATAATGGCCTCTCTGTCATGATTGTGGTTTTCTGCAGCGCCTTGACGCACGAATCTTTCCAGCTGACAATGGGAGCTCATGTGTGCCGCATTATGATGAAGTTGCTGCCTCAGGTCTCTCAAAGAGAGGATGGATGGGATTTTGAGGAACATTTTTTTTTTTTAGATAAGGAAGCAATCACCTAAGACACTGTCAAACAGAGAAATCATTTGCAAACTGTGTTATAAGCTCACACTTCACTCCCATCACATTTATAGACTGCTGAACAAAAACTTCATATTCAATATGTGGCACCTGCACCAACATCTGAGCAGAACTGACAGTTTCATTGGAGCACTCATCAATATTCAGATTTCACTCATGACTCCTGAATTGGCAGATAGACACAGGAATAAAGACACTATTACGATATACTATATAATATAAGACAAAGATTAGAAAGTGTGGGGGGAAGTTATGGCTATTTTTAGAGCTGTAACTATGCACGTTTTGTTTTTAAGAGTGACACAGCTTTCAGCCTTGGTTTGATTTGAAACTGTCGACGCTATAGAGGAAGCTGTGAAACTGGAACCAGTTAATAACAGTTCAACTTGCCGATCATTTTCTCAATTAGTTTGCTTAGTCATGAAATGTAAAATTAAAAAAAGTACAAATTATTTACGAATTAGTCAAACAATCCAGACCCCAAAATACTAATACTACAATACTACAAAGAAAAATATTAAATCCTCCTTTGAGACGGAGAGTTTCACATTTTTGCTAAAAAAAACCCAAAACAAAACACTTGATTGACCAACTGATTATCAAAATAGCTGATGAACTCATTGATAAGTGGTTACAACTCTAAACTGGATGTAAACTGGATGTTAGAAGAGTAAGAAAATAAAATGTGGCTTATTGCTGTTAAACCTGAACATTTTCTTTCCATTATTTTGCAATTAGAGGCAATTTTAGACTTTGTATCACTTTTTACTCTTAGGTGTTGCACAATCTTATTTTTTACTTTTACCTCACTTTAGGAAACCTGTTCGCCAGGATATTTTAATAATTTGTCGTCATAAATTGCCCTTTAACCTTCTTTTAGTGACTGGCTGCCCAATAATAGTTTTGCCTGACAGCAACAGAACAAAAAACCTCCAGCTGAAGATGTTGGTCCAACAGGGAACCAAGTCCTGACCTTACACAAAATAACCCGGCAGATAGGGTTGCAGCCAGATATTCAAGAAGCTGCTTAAGCACGCTACAGTGAACAGCCATACATGTAACGTGAGCGCGGGTTGCTCCCACAGCTATGCCACGCTGCAACTGTGTGTTCGATGGAGGCGATCACATGTCTGCCAATCAGACCTGCGATTGCGACCGAGCTGTGGTCAGAAGAAGTTATGTGTGTGGTGTGACGAGGTGAGAGAGCAGGTCGCCGGTTTTAGACCTTGTAAAATATGAGCCAAAACGAAACAAGTGTCACCAGTGCAGTTCAGACGGGTCGAGACTCATTTTACTGCGTTTTTAGTTTCTCTTTTTTGCATCTTTTGTGTGTTTTTAACACATGAGGCTTATACTGTATGAGCTTTCTGTGCTGCGAACAAAACTTAGGAGCACTTTCAGTTAGAAGTGTCTTTGATGTGTTGATGTTCACTGTGACTGTAGCTGCAGTTTTCAGTTGCTCACATCATGCAGCGGTAGTAGATGAAATCTATGTTTGAGGGAAAATAAGCTGAAAATCTTCAACAAGCTACAGGATCTCATCTCACTAGTGTTTGTTGAGAGTCTGCTTCCCCCCGTCTTATTTGTCTGTACTTCAATGCACTTGAATGACACTGATGTTGATCTTTTGAATAAAAAGGCTAAAGGTTACGTCTTTGTAGTCTTACAAGGCTGCGCTGCTTTGGCTTGATGATTCATTTTCATGCACCAAATGTCAGTCCAGTTCATCATCCACAACAAAATAAAGTGACAGTGAGTATAGAATTGGCTTAAGACAGGAAATGAGTTTGCAGGCCTCCCAGCTGCTTGAACCTAGTCCAGTGTTTCCCTCTCTTTTCTGGACCAAGAGCCGCTCCGTCCCTCTGATATTCACAAGATGTGGTCAGAAAGTGCGTCACAAAGCCTAAAATAGGTCTATTCAAAATATACCACTCATTACTCAGTGTTGTTTATAGCTGAAATCTGTAACTTTCTGCACATTCTTGACAAGGGGTACTTGAAAAGACATTTGAATTACCGGAAAACTTCATCAGGAGTCGTACCTTTTACGTCACCATAGGTAATTATTGTGTGTAAATGGCTCTCTGCCTGAATGAACATGTACTCAACCTGCCAGGTAACAGCTATTAAGATTGATTGCCTAAGTCATAAAAGTAACTGTCTGATGTAGCGTTACACAAGTCTTTACACACTAATACAGACTTCTGCGACTTTTTCTGTGATGGCTTTGATTTTGAACAATCTTTATTGGCATTAACAGGTCAGTAAGAAAGACAGCAAAATCATCTATGATAAACAAGTAAACTATGGTTTAATGTTGATCTGAATACGCATTGGAGAGTGTAGTATTGTCAGTTACGTCAACATAAAACCGGTTTACGTTGCATCAGATGTTGTTGGCAGTTGTTGGACCGTGGTGATGGAAAAACAACTCTGACGTCTTGCAGTGATAGCAACGTGATATTACTGATATAGATTACTTGCTAAGATAGTCGAGAAGAAAGAGGGATGCTGTGAGGTTTTGTGTTTGTTTTGTTTTTTTGCGGTGCTCAGAATCACATCTCTGTGTGTGGTGCACCCCGAAATCAAAAACGCTGCACAATTTAAGCTGCAGCCTCTGTCCGATCTGAGCTGGGGGAAATTGTGAATCCATTTTTTTTTTTTTAAATATCTTATCACAGACCAAATGAAACGTGAATTTTTAATTTTGACCTGAAGGTGAATATCAGATTGCATATCCTGTCGGTCTCATCAGTGTTTGCCTGTTTGGTGGAGAGTAGCCGCCCTCAGCTCTTGCAGCCTGGTCACAGATGGATCATATTGCAATATGAATGTATCGTTGGTTCATCATCAGCTCACTGTCTGTGATGAAGGCTCTCTCAGTCTTTGTGCAGTGCTCTGCCAGCTCGCTCGCGCTGTTCTTGGATTATCTGTGGAGCTCCCGGGTTAAGATTTACCTGCAGGATATAAATGGAGACCTCTGTCTGTTATGTAAGGCAGCAACAAGATGTTCTGGGATGGAAGTCGTGTGGTGGAGGCCTCTGACTTTACGACTGCGGCACAGGAGAGTTCAAGTACAAAAATACTGTGGGACTTTGTCTTCTTCACTTGCTGCGTGTCAGTCGTACTAAACTAGTAAATAGACAGTGTCAATGTCAGTGAACACACACTGCTTGAATACTCACTAACATGAACCTGCAGCATTGATTATTGATCAGTGTTTAAACTTACAATCAAATTGTGTGCTTAAACAAACAATTTTCTCAAAAAAGTGATTGATCGTTTAGTCCATAAAATGTCAATATGTCAAAACCTCACAATTTATAATATAAATGTTAGTAATTTATTGATTAATTTGTTAATTAATAGTTTAAACTTCATTTGAAATACTTAACTATATTCATGGATGCAAACAGCGCGCCGAAAAGCGAAACTCGCTTTTTTCATGACCAATTATGTGACTTGTGTGAATCGTTCAGATCCGAAGAGTTTTTGTTTTTGGGAGGGGGGGTCTCAGCGTCTCAGCTGGGGTCAGTAAAATGTTTTTCTAACAGGCTGACAGTGACAATCACGTGAAACTGAGGAGAACTCATTCATGGTTGTCTCTGATTATACTGATAACAGCCTACCTCCAATGTAGACGCGCGACATGCGCGCTCATTAAAGCGGCGCGTATCCGCGTACATCGGTGCGACGGCGACGCCGTTTTCCCCCCCGTGCATGTGGAGCTGTGCGCCGCGGACATACACGGTTCCCTACGTTGCTGTGTCAGGCAGGTGTCTCCACGGAGCTCTGCCCCGTTTCAGAGGTGAAGGAAGCCCTAAAGACGTCACCTCCGCGATGTAGAATGTGTTAATTAAAGTGAAACTAACACATTAGGCCTATATGTCCATTACACACTGAATGACACATCCCATGTCTTTATTTATTCAGTTTATTTTAATAGTAATAATTATGACTAACATTCAGTGAAGACCTAAAAATCAGTATCTCCAAAATGGAAATATTGCAAAGGTTTTTTTTTTTTTTTTTTAAGCATTTTTAATATAGAAATGTTGACCTTCTGAAAACTATGTCCATCTATATGCACTCAATACTTGGTTGGGGTTGAACTACTGGAAATGGACTTTCCGTGATATGTACTTATTTGTTAATGGTGAGCACCCCCCCCCCCCCCCCGGGAAATTCCTCTCTTTTTTGGTCCTGACCCGTTTGCATCCCTGTATATTATATTAGGAAACTTTTCAGCCTCGGTGGTCACAGGCTTACATATTATATCGGATAAAATATTCACCCAAAGTACAATATTGGAAAACTTTTGTTATTGTGTTGGCACTAATGTGAACATTCCCAAACATTACCCATCATGCTTTTCTGCATTTGTTTTTCACCGACATGAAAATGAGATTGCCTCATCAGCAGTTGTTAAGAGCTTCTCTCTTTTTGATCCTTCATCTCCTGACTGTTTTCTTGTTGTTGCTTTGTTGTTGTCTTGTGCTCGATCCCGATGAGCTGCAGCAGCGGTTGATGTTGTTTGTTCAGGGCTGTGAGGGGTTAAATCCGTCTGAGACCATCTTCCCTCCTAAAGGGCTCAAACACCGAAAGTGCACGATGATTATGTGATTATGTGTGTCCTGCCCGTGTTGTTAGAAACTGAAAGTGACGGCCTGTTCTCCGCCGGTTAAAACCCGGGCTGAGGTCACCACCGTCTCTATCTGAGGCCGCGCTCTCCTCTCCGGAGGTTAAACCAGCGTTCACTCACTTGTTTCTTGACCTTACGAGCTGGTCGAGATAGAAAGTCGTCTTGAACCATGTGATCTGTCCCCTCGTCAAAGCCTCAGTTATGTAACAGTGCCGTCACAGGTCTGCCAGCAGCAGCAGCAGCAGCAGCAGCAGCAGCAGGTAAGAGCCTTAGTGGTTAATTGTAGGCAGTGATCTCAGGAGAGCCAGAAATAGCAGAGTTCCTAAGATGACTGGTTGAAGGGATGTTCGGTGGAGGTCTGAGCTCATCCCATCACTTCTTCTTTTAATATACACTCAGAAACTGCAGCCAGGAGGGACAGGAACTAACTGGGCCTGGTGGTGGTGTGGGGCATTAGTGAGCCAATTAAATCTCATTAATATTTCACTCACTTTACTCCGTTATCACCAGTGGATGGAGCACCGGAGGAGCTGAGGACTGAACACCGTCCAAGCTTTAGTCTTCAGTTACATTAAATTTTGATTTTAAATGAATCCAAAAATATTAAAACATTTAAGGGGTTACTTCAGGTTATTGACCATGGAGGTCGTTAAAAAAGCCAGTTAAATAGAAATAGAAACACCACCACTCAGCATTCATAATACTTTGAAAACATTCAGTAAATGGTTTATAACACTATAATGTGGTTTTAAGTTGGTATAGCCTAAATGTTTATTAATGTTTTTCAACAACTATACCTGTCTGATGTACACATAGGAATATAAAGATGTATATTAAAACAGTTGTAATGGTGAAGAACATGTCTTCACAGGAGAAGTTATAAATATACCTGCTTAAAGCTGCATTATAGTGTGTTTTCAACCATAAAAATGAATTATTATCACATTTATCAACACAAATGCCAAACATTACTTAATTCCAGCTGCTAAAAATGTGACTGTGATTTGCTGCTTTTAAACAATTGGGCAAGAAAGAAGTAATTATAAGATGTCACCTTTTTTTTCTCTCTGTCTATTTTTGGACATTTTATAGACTAAACATTTGGAAGAAAAATCTGCATCATATCAATGTAAACTTGCTTAAATATTTACTCAATATGTCCTGTAGCTCATGTTGTGTTGTTGCTGTGAAGCTATTGAGACCAACACTAATCAATGCCCCCCCCCTCTTTTAGAGTAACGTAGAGAGAGAGAAACATTTAATTTGGCTCTGTCGCAGCTAAAAGCAAAACAGTTTAACAAGCCGCCACTCTCTGCACAAATTGTTTTTGTAAAATGTAAAGTAATATGTTTTCTTGCCTTCTAGTTGCCAAAATAAACAAGAGGCGACGATGGTCAGTTGTCATGACAACGTGGCCTCGGTAATCATGGAGACGCTCCACAATCCATTAAGCACTTAAAGTGCAGATTGCAGAGTATGTGACAGACCAGTCACCGAACGCCACACAAAGAGTGGGTTTCTGAATGAAATGAGTGAAGGTTGCCAGGATGACATGGGTTGATTGGCTTAATTCAACTGGAGAAATGGTGGTTTTATTGTTTTTCATATACACGTGTCGTCTATCTATGGGGAAGTCACGTGACTGATTAGCAGGGAGGCTGTGAGGGAAGTAGAAACCTCCGACACCGTCCTAATGAAGGCAGGGTGGCTGCAAACAAGTTGTCAGACGAGGAAAGTTGGAGAAATAAACTCTAGGGAAAGTTCAGAGGTGCTGTGAAGTGCAAAAATATGAGGCCAGAGTAAACGACAAGAATATGAAGAGGCGGGAAAAGCATAGAAAAATAAGGAAGGGAATAAATAAATCAGTGTGTGTGACATTACACCCAGCGCTTAACATGTAAGAACATAAAACGTTAATGGAGAATTAGATACCAGTAGGCTACTAGTAATACTACAGCTATTGCTACAACTAATGATAATAATGTTCAATTTCAGTTCAGTGAAACACTTTAAACACTTTATTTTTCTACACCTTATTCTTGTTTAAAAATCATTCACATTATATGAAAGTCATGGAGAGCATAATGAAATGTAATGAAAAATTTGGGTGCACCTAAATTTTGGGCTGGTGCACCCCCCCCCCCCCCCAAAAAAAAAAAAAAAAAAAAAGGTTAGGCGCACCAGTGCAACCAATGCAGAAAGTCAGTCTGGAGCTCTGCTGTGAAATACAAACACAGGTCAAACTGTTCTCAGCCTGAATGCACTAAATAGATTTTTATTACATTTGTTTGTGCACATAAAACTGTGTTGTTCTTTATACTATGAGAGTTTCTCAATACTCGGCTCAGCTTCAACAGGATCACAGTGAGATGTTATTTGTTAAAAACAGTCTTTTAGGTACAACACAGTGAGTCTAACGGTTCAGTGGTAAATTAACGGTACACATTAAATCCATCATGTATAACATGACAAAACACACTCCAGCCTCTTCACCATCCCTCCACCTCCGTCTATCAAAACATCAGGTGCCTCTGTCTGCGTTGAGCCCAGACTGACTCCCAGTCAGCCGCCCGCTGCGTAGCTGCTCGTTTCTTTCGTCCCTGGAGCGATGAGCGAGTAAAACAGGTGTTAAATCTCCTCTTCACGCTGCTCTCGCCGTCAACGCCGGCATTAAAGTGAACTATAGGTAACAGCAGGGAACTCATTAGAGGTGGCTGCTGCGTTGCTCGAGCTCATTGTTTACCCTGAGTTAATTAAAGGATTATAGTTGGCTGTTTATGGAACAAGTGCGTGTGTGTGAGTGGAGAACATGCGGACGAGGACGGAGCCCGGGCAGATAGCAGTTAACACGTCTAATGAAAATGCAGCAGGCAATTTAAATCCGACTGGACCCACTTCCTTTGCAAATATTTGTGCACAGTTTCACTTAAAATGCCAGCGTTGCCAGATAAATTGGTCTGTAATAGTCTTGTTTCCATTACCCTCTGCTTGTGTGTTGCATGCGTAGTTTTTTTGACAGTTTTATTTAAGTGTTGACACAGCAGCAGCAGCAGCAGCAGCACTTTTCATTAATGCTAAATTCATTTTTCATTAGCAAAGACCTATTTGTGCTGAAGCTTTTCCAGGGGAGCAAACAGGACATGGCTCCTTTCTGAGTCGGCCTTGGATCATCTAAATGAGTGAATGGGAGATGAAGAACTGTCTACATTTGCATAGTCTTGTTGTTTAAACAGGAATGTAAATATATGCAAGAGTGAGGATCAGTAAATAGATAATGATCCTGAGAAACCTTTACAGAATGGGTCAGGTTAAATTTAGGTGATGACAAAGGATGGAAACATTGTTTGTTTGTTTCAGTATGTTTTATAAACTACCCCATTTCACATTTTGGCTCTAAGGTCTTTAAACAAAGTAAGAGAAACTGCAGACGTTGACTGGAAACTCAGAGGTGATGGATCATTACGTTCCTTCCTGGAACGGGCTACCTGTGCTGTAATTTGCTGTGGCCTGACCTGACATAGCTGATTTTATCTGCCATTATCCTCGGCTAAGCTTAGAACAGCTTCCCTCTTGTCTTCAGCCAGGACAGCTCAGCAGCAGCGAGCGGTCCGACAGGGGGGAAAAGTGCAAAGTACATTAGCTGCAGGGTTAGATGATGAAGTGCATCCTCTGTTGAGTGTCGAGACTCCGTGATCACACTAGGTTACAGAGGAATGTGACTCTTGTCAGACACGGCTCAGTGGCGTCACTTCAGTCAAATTGGACTTGAGATTTTCAGCGATGCAGGCCGCCTGCAGATTTTGTTTTGAAATGCGTCACCAAACGAGGTCAATAAACTATCTCGGCTATTAATACGGAAGATGTGGATGTGTGTATCGAGGCATCAGAGTTCCTGCAGGAAGTGGAAGCTGCATCTGCAGAGACGTGAGCACAGCTGAGCTGGTACGCTTTTTGGGTTATCAACTGTCTGTGTGTGTGTGTTTGTGTGTGTGTGTCTGTGTGTGTGTGTGTGTGTGTGTATGGGTGTGGT
This sequence comes from Trachurus trachurus, assembly GCF_905171665.1. Taxonomy (NCBI): domain Eukaryota; kingdom Metazoa; phylum Chordata; class Actinopteri; order Carangiformes; family Carangidae; genus Trachurus; species Trachurus trachurus. The sequence continues at coordinate 17,579,107 of NC_139904.1, read as the reverse complement.
TGTCGTGCGTCTGGCAGCTTTGCACCTTGACAGCATTTGGTGGTCTCATTCTGCACGTGCATAGTAGAATCAGCTTGGCTCTTGCATCTGCACAATACCACACAGACGACTTTTATCTGCCTGCTTTTCCTTTATCTGCTGCTTTTCGCGATAACAGTTATTTGCAGTTGTCATAAAACAGAAACAAACAAAATGAAAAAGATAAGACCAGAATGGATTAAAATGACTCCAGTTAATGAGCTCCAAAAATAAGAAAAAAACATAAACAACGTGGCAGCTGAAAATATAAACTTAAAAGGGGTAAATTAACTAATTCAGATACATGAAATAAAAGATCAAAACTAAACCGATACCCACGCATCCTGCAGGAGCTGTCACATTGATTTCTAAAAGGCATAAGTCATTTTCTAATTCAAGGTGCTCAGGACAAACTCAATGACGGCTCTGTCTGCGAGAACACTTTATAAAGTCGGTCCAATCCCATCTCATTAGTCTCACAGGTCATTTTGAAGCAGAGGAGGTAAGACGACAGCTCCTGAAGTTTTTTGTCTATGTATGGTATTTACTATGTGAAATATAACTCCTTTTTATCTCATACAGGTTCATGTTTAGTTTCACAAATGTGTATTCTTTTTGTTTTTTTTATTGTTGTTGGAGTCTGTGGTCCTGCGGGATACCTGATTTCTGACAGCTAAGAAATTGAACTGTGTTGGTGGTGTTTTATGAAAGATTTGTTACATGAACAGGAGAGTTAATTCTATAACTTTATGTTTAATGTGGGTCAGTACTTTTTGTGTATATAAAAAAAAACTAACGACCTTTTGTCTGTCTCTTCCTTTCCGTCCTCAACAGTCAGTCCTAAAGCACCGGCGCCCCTCGCACACACACCAGCCACAGCCTCAACACAAGCAGCGACCATGGGCAAACAGAACAGCAAGCTCCGTCCCGACGTCATGCAGGACCTGATGGACAACACGGACTTCACCGAGCACGAGATCACCGAGTGGTACAAGGGCTTCCTGCGGGACTGCCCCAGCGGCGCCCTCTCCATGGAGGAGTTCAAGAAGATCTACGCCAACTTCTTCCCGTACGGAGACGCCTCCAAGTTCGCCGAGCACGTCTTCCGCACGTTCGACGCCAACGGGGACGGGACCATAGACTTCAGGGAGTTCATCATCGCCCTCAGCGTGACCTCGCGCGGCCGACTGGACCAGAAGCTGAAGTGGGCGTTCAGCATGTACGACCTGGACGGGAACGGATACATCAGCAAGGCGGAGATGCTGGAGATTGTATCGGTGGGTCACTCTCTGCTGTGGCGATCTGTTGCTCTCCTCCATTCATTCATTCATTCATTTATTTCCCTCCATCCCTCCGTCTCTCATCCCTACAGACTCTCTGTCTCTCTGGCTTTGCGTAGCCCTCGCTATGCCGTCATGGTAACATCATCCTACCCAGTACTTAAACTGCTCCCGTTACAGCTGCTACATCATATATCCTTCTGCCGTCTGTGTTGTGCACCGTTGGGCTGCACCACAGCGGGGGGAAACCAGCTGCTGTGTAATTTTAGAAACCAGCAGCAGCAGCAGCTCCTCTCGGGTCCTGAGATGTAGCTAAATACGCCGCGGCGGTGGTGTATTTCTAGCAGGGAGCGGCCCTCCTCTGATGCTCAGACCTCTGTCGGATACAAACGCACCACGTCGCAACTCCCAACTCCTCACACATGTTGTTACATCACACATCGCGCTACTAAATCGAGCCGAGTGTCAAAGAATGTGTGAAGCCATTCTGCAAGTCACTGGTTCACATTTTACAATGTGTGTGTAAAGTGAGTTGGTGTGTTAATGTGTTTATTATGCCCCAACGCATTTATAAAAAAATATCCATCAGCCTATTTTAGAGCAGCATCTAATGATTATTTTTCATGACAGACTCACCTAGTTGTTATTATGGTTTATATAAAAACACTAACAGTGGATATAGTTGTACATTTACTCAGAATACAATACCGTTTTTCTTGATACATTTATTTCTTTATTAATTCATTTAATATACCTATTTATTATTTTATCATTCATAGTTTGTGTAAAATAAGTACCAAAATAACAATAGCGTCACTTATTCCCCCACATTAACACTGATAAATTGAGTTTATATACAGGAATGTATGTATTAAAGTAATTAGTCAAGAGCTGCTCACTTTTCATTTATTGTTATAAGTAATTAAATACCTTAAATTTTGTGGCTATGGCTGATGACCTAATTAACAAAAAGTTCATCGGTCGCAAACTGTCTGATAATGAAAGTCATTGATGCCGTATATCCAGCTGCTCCGGTGCACAGTCGCTGTATTGACAGAGTGATTTGAAGGACGTGTAAAAACGGTTATTAGGGGAAGTTGTGCAGCATTTCTGTGGTGAGTGTTTGTTATCGTAGGGATGGAGGGAGAGGACAGAGAGCAGGAGGTGGGAGGTGATGATGGTACAGGAGTGACAGAGTAGAAAATGAAAGACAAGTTTTCCTTTAGTGCAGCCGTTTCTCTAAATGTGTTTTTTCACAGCCAGACATAGGGTTGAAATATTGTTCCCAGCAGCAGCAGCAGCATCTATTTGAATCATATTTGATGTTTTCTCAAGATTGAAAGTTGCTGGGTTTTTTTTAACAATAGATGTTCAAGTCTTTTGAGTTATTGCTGTATTATTGCTAGATTCTTTCTTTTGATAAATGGTTTCCTCCATTTCAGCTCCATTGATATGGATCAGGAATATTAACACATGATATTTCAGGAAACCTAAACAGCGAATAAAACTCAGCTCTCTTTACTTGAGTCATTGTCCATTAAAGAGAAAAGAAAAACACTCAAGTACCTCTTTTAAACATTTATACTTCCTGTTCGTTTCTGAGCAAGGAAATCAGGCAGCAGAGCCGAACATAAACGAAAGTAATACTTTATCTCACAGCCTCCCAGAAGAGATTTGTTGGTTGATGGATTATATATATGTTTTTTTCCCCCTGCAGCTAAATCAGCAGTTATGTTTCTGCCCTGAATGACCGCTATAAAACATATAAAAGTGCACAAATTGAGAGAAATCTCAGTTCTTGTCAGAGTCCTTTTTGTTTCTGATTTCCCTTTCTCCTCTGTTTTTTCTTCAGGCCATTTACAAGATGGTTTCCTCTGTGATGAAGATGCCTGAGGACGAGTCCACACCTGAGAAACGCACAGACAAGATCTTCAGGCAGATGGACTTAAATCGAGACGGTGAGAGTTTCTCAGTGCCTCAAACTCTGTCTGCTGCAGTGATTCCCATTGAAAAGGCTGAAAAAAGAATATGAATAGAATATGGAGGACAGGAGAAATCGGACAATGCTCTATTATAAAATACTGCTTCTGCTGTAACTACAGTTAAATAAACTGGTGGACAGAGCCACCACAACATTCACTGTAGCTGTCTGAAGATGCTTAGAAAACCAGACATAAGGTCAATCAATATCTCTGAATGAAGGGGAAAAAAAGAAAAATCATTGCTATAAATACAACTTGTTTAAACAACATCACTGCCTGGAAGATATCTATTCTGTTCTTTGATTTTACACTGTTTGTACACTGCATTGAATAAACATACACTAAACATAAACTCTCTCTCTCTGTCTACAGGTAAACTGTCTCTTGAGGAGTTTGTTGAGGGTGCAAAGAGCGACCCCTCCATCGTCCGGCTGCTGCAGTGTGACCCCAGCAGTGCTGGGCAGTAGAAAACTGGACTTTTCCCAACATATTTTGATTTAATTTAACACATTTTCAAAATCTCTCCCAGCTGACCCACCTGAGATGACTGACATATGAGCTGTAGAGGCACATGCACACACACATACACACATATACATACATTTATACACACATGGATAACACGCAACTCGACATACTACAAATACCAAAGCCGATGCATGATATATTACCTTACACACACACACATGCACATTCTGTACATGTGCCTCTATGTCTGGTCGAAAGCTGCAGACAACATGGGTCTCATATATGGTACAAATAACTCCATGGACTGAAATCCCATCAAGGACTTGTTAAACACTGAATCAAAGCTGTGCTATCTCTGTCTGAGAGCACAGCCAGCGAGGATAATCCCACAGATTCATGAGGTACGTTGAGCCGAATCCAAGTTCGCTGTTTCTTTTTATTTTACCTTTTATGTTTTGTTTTTTTTGTTGTTGTTTTTTTTTCAAAGCATCATTCCTGATTTAAAGGAATCATGCTTGTTATCTCTAACTGATTTGGGTTGTTGTGTGACAACGGACAGATCTTCTCCAAAGTATTACAATCTAACTCCGTGTTGACACTGGATGAAATGAAGAACGTGAGTCTGGGACTACAAGTGTTCACGGCTTGCAGTATGGCTATGTAGACTGGAGATCTGGGAAACGTTTTTTTAATCATAGCAGAACTTTTAGAAGGGATGAACGACTTTGTTTTTAATGTTTGTTGTGGAGGAATGTTACATCAAAACCAAAACTGACTCGGATTTCTGAATGAAGGGGAATATTCTGACTACAGATTATGCAATCTGTTCTTTGAAAGTGACTTTTTATGCCAAGTTTTGTGTCCACACACACACACACACACACACACACACACACACACACACACACACACACACACACACACACACACACACACACACATACACATATACACACATACAGTATACATCCACACAACAACACACACTCACTCATTTCACTGATATACATGAACTTGACATATGCATATGAAACTGAGCTGTGATTCTCTCTTCAACTATGATTCAACAAATGTATAAGCAAAAAAAGAAACATTAGATGTCATATGAATATATAGTATGTACTTATATATTCTTTTACTCTGTGATAACATTGTGGCGATTCGCTACAATGGAAGAGATTCACTTTAAAAAATGTTGACGTATAAATTATTGGAATGTGATTATTAACATTTTATTTTTCTTTTACTTGACAAATATGATATGAAAGAAAAGTTGTACAGTATATTCACTCATATTTATGCTAGAGATGTTAAAAGAAAAAAAAAAGGAGAGGACCACACATATTGCTATGCATCCAGCTTTGAACATTATCTGCTACATTTAGTTTATGTAGCTTCTCTTCCCCTTTTAACCGAGAAAATAGCTTCAGATCTCACTATTTGATCCCCACTCCACTCCACCACGGCCGACTTCATATCTCCCTGTAAGCGTTGGCAATCATGACGTTGTTTGCATACTGTGCATTAATGGTGTGTAAACAGTCGCATTATACACTTCATCTGTAATGAAAATATGTGTCTGTGCACCCAATTTCAAATACAGCACAGTTGTAACTGTAAGATAAATTGGGTGCTACAGTGACGATGGACAAGACAATTGTCTTTACGAGTATGACGCACAGAAACAGCCACTTAACTGGCAGAACAAAGCACTGACGCTGGTAACGAGTAAACGCCACATTCACCAAAACTTCACTGTCCACTTCCAGGATTTACTGATAGCGCTTTGCTATTTCCATCCTGTTTGATTTCCACCTGTGTGTCCCTGCTGCTCTGGAAACAACATGAGGTTTGGTCATTTTCACAGGTGGACGAACAAAGACAGTGGGAGGGGTAAAAAAAACAAACAAACAAACAGTTGTAGTAAATCCTGTGGGCTTCTGCACATTTCAAGAAGACGATCTGGTACTTCAGCCCCACATTTCACTCCAGTAGCATCGTGTGGTCAAGTGCCAAATGTAGGTGAATAAATACAAGGAAAAAAAAACACAGTATTGTATCCATTTATACTGTACAGTTGTTACCTGTTGAACAAAAAGAACTTTGTCACTGTATCATTTTGTAGATTTTGTATTGTTAACTTGCATTATGTGTTCTGTGTAGGATGTCCATTTTGTTGTTCTAATAAAGGCAAAATGGGGATTTGGTCTTTCATTATTATAAAGGCATAATGTAGCATCTGATAGACATGTTTACATATTGTAGTTTCAGACATTGCTGGTTTGTTAATCAGCGCATGTGTAGTGCTGATAAACAAATGTTAGCACATTCACATGCCCAATTTTTGACAACTGTTTTTGGATAGATATATATTCAATATATATATTTGGATACGTGTAAGAAATTACGGCAAAATATATCTAAAACAACAACCAACTTAACGGCTAAATCGAGAGATGTCATAATCATGATATAAAAGTTGCTTTAGAATACACAAATTGAAGAAATTTCAAACTTTACAAGTCTGAAAACTTTTTATATTTGTCTCCTGTTAATTCTTTCTTTAGACTTTGTGGGGCACTATACCTGTTTAGCATAATTACATTAGCATTTATATGTAGCTTCAAGGAACCTCACACAGTCACTTGCAGTAGACTCAGTCTTGTTTTACCAAGAAATTACATCTATTGTTTACATCTTTATTCATTTTTTAACACAGCCACATGAGACAAACACAACAACCAAGTGCCATCTGTCGCCCCCTCAGAAGTTGTATACAGTACTGTCTTTTGACGTATCATGTAATTTAAAGTCCTACAAATAAAACTTTGGCTATTTGTTGACATGTAAAATTACAACATGGCTGAAAAATAGAAATAAGTTGTTTCAAAACTCCTTGAGTACTCTTAAAGAGGGTGACTACAAGAAAAGTCACTGAAATGGAAAGTACTTGAAATTCTTGGAAAGAGAATGTTTTAGAAATGCAAAAAAAAAAAAAAAAATCATTATAGTATTAATAAATAATAATACATTTCATAAAAGCAAAGGCTGGCATGCAAAGGAGCTGCTAAGTTACTTAGGAACAACTAATTCTACATACATCAGGGATTTCAAGGCTACTCCTGATGTGTTATTTGGCAAAAACACAAAAACGCTGTACAGAATGAGAATAAACATACAAATTCTTTTATACAATAAAAATATTCAGAGGACATGGAGGACATGGATCCGTGCGCCGTCATTTCACCTTAAAGCACAGAGGATGATATAAACCAGTTCGTGAGAAATTCTCTAGTATCCCCTTTCTATGAAATCACTGTCGTCCTGCACAGAAAGTACGACTTGCTTCATTGTGTAACAGTGTCGCAGAGGGATCAGGGGTCGTCTCAGAGCGACACCGCCAACGGACTGTCCCTAGTGTCAGTCAGCTTATCAGCCAGTCAATAGCAGCCTTGTACATTTCAGCCAACCAGCAGTCACAGCATCTCTTCTTTTAATCGTCACGTCGTTGCAGTCTCTCAGGTCAGCTAATGAGCCGTTAGATCTCCATCAGCGTGACCTTGTAGGCGTCTGCGTGGCTCTCAATGTTGAGGATGAAGGTGTCTTCGTTGGAGTAATGCTCGATGATGTTATCGTCCATGTTCACCAGGATCCTGACATAAAACACGAAAGAGAAAGCTCCTAAAACTTCCATCCTCTTGCATTTCAAAACACTGAAATAAAAGTCCATGTGTATTTATCCCTTTACTTCACTTCACACTCACCCCTTTTTACTTTTCTTGTACACTTTGGCTATTCTCTCCGTGGGCACGCCGTACTTCTCGGATATCTACGGGTGATAAATTAAAACGGTCCATCAAGGGCACAATTTGGTTGCAGCTGAGCAAACAAATTGCGCTCACTCTCATATGTAAATGGAAAAAGCATCACTCACGGCGTCCATTAGGCCTCTGAGCGTGGGAGACTTCAGCATCAGAGCGTCAAACACCTCGTCCGTCTCCTTTCTTACATACAGCAGCACTACAGAGAAATGAAGAATAAATCAATAGTTTATAATATTCATACACCTGTTTGAAGCACATAATGCATCATAGATCCCGAATATCAGAAATGAGATCCTGGTGATCTGATGGTCATTATTGAGCAATATTTAGATTTTTTTTTTGTCATTTATTATTCATCAAACTATATGTCCGGAATTACCAGTCAACGTGATGTTTTATTCTTATTGGAAAACATTTAAAAGGAGATCTGACCCGATAAACAATTAATCAATACAAAGATCTGAAGAAAATGGATAACTGTTTCTGTCATGAAGCAAAAATGCCAAAATGCCATTACGCTGTTCCTGCATCTCAAATGTGATGATTTGTGTGTTTTTTTCCCGTTACAAACTGTAAATTGAGTTTTTCACCTCAGGTTATGGACAATTGCAACTGACATTTAACAGTGTTCTCTAAAATAGGTTATTGATTAATTAGAGAAATAATTAACTATGTTTGTGAAATGATAACCATGAGACTACTACTAAAAAGTTTTATAGATATAGATATAGATGATGATATAGATGATCTGAAATTGAGTCTAATCCACACATTTTACAGATTTTACATGTGTAAATGAACATTATGTCTTCATCAGGCCTGACTTGTTATAAGTAGGATTTATTATATTATATTATATATACTGTATATATATTATATTGTATGTTTCACAGCTCTCAGGCCTCCTCTTCTTGCTCAGGGTCATTTTTTGTAGCTTGGTGAAAAAGATAAAAGGGGGAGAAATGACACAGAGGGAAGAGGAAGCTGCCATCTTGTACCTCTCTTGTGCGTCTCCTCTTTGATCTGTTTGTGAGGCGACGGACACAGATCTTCATCTGACGGCCTGAACATCCTCTTCACCAGCACGCTCCTGAAAACACATCAAAACAAACATGTCATATGCGTTCCCTTTGCATATGTGGTGTGTAGGAGCGCGGTATCTGTACATGCGCCCATTTGCATGACTCATATTTGGATGACCCGATGTAAATGAAAATGTGCTTTTTCCTGTTGATGCACACTCACCCTTCTCGCTCTATATCTTCTGTGTTGAAGGTAAAGACCTAGAAATTAATCACACAGAACACGAAAATCCTTAATTTATGATAAAAAAAGAAACTATGACAATATTGAATATATAATGACAAATTCAATGTTTTGGGTTTTGTCTGAGGGAAAGTAAGATCCATCCTGAAAAACCTGTCGCATGTTTTGATCTGGAGTGGAGATGCAAGCCTCAGATTCATTCTGACAGTGAATTGTGGCTCCAATTTCAAGCGATAAAAACTGGTTCTGTCACTTTTGTTTATAATGGCCATGCTGGGACATTATGTGACGTGTGTGTTGGAGGTGACGCACCTGTCCGGCCCGCTGCAGATTGCCAAAGTGAACGTCAGGGATGAAGAGGACAGGCTGAGCCTCCAGGTCAGTCATTGTCTTGAAATAGGTGGTGTCAGACTTTTTGGGAACAGTAATAACACCTACACCTCCGTCCTTCCCTGGAGAGGAATGAAAAAGATGATTTAGAAAAGTGCAATTTTTTTTTCTTCGCCTCTGGACCTTTCATTTCCACAAAGAAATAAAAATAAAGTTGCTCTGCAGCTCAAACCTTTTGACTTCTTGCGGAATAGTTTTCTCTCCTCGTCCCTTATCTTCCTCTCTGCACCCTGAGAAAACAGTTTGTGGGGATGGTGAGAACGAGAACCTCCTTTAAACACACAGCTCCTCTGCCAAATAATGAGTTTTTACTGTAAAGTTTGTTTTCATGAATAAGAATGACCTGCACACACTAAAACTGTACAAGCTGGATGGTGTGTGCTGCAGGTCCTCAGGTGTGTGGAGGCTCACTGTGCAGGTGAGACCACTAGAGGGAGGACTGATGTCATTGTTTAACTCCTTCACTCCGCCCCCTGGTCTGCAGACTCACTAACAGCTTATAGGCAACATGACACATTTATATTTGTGTGATATGGACTCAAACACACAAAAGAGTCAAATATTTGTGAAAGTGGAGAATCAATATTTAAATCTGTGTCATTAGTTACACTGAACTATTAACTGCTACCTCTGATCTGATCAAATCTCACAGAAAAGTAAAATACATAGATAAAAAAAAAAACATTTTTAAAAAAAGAAAGAAAGAAAAGAAAATCACGCCATTAATAAATCTGTAATTTACCTTTTCTTTCACATCTAAACTAATTTTTTACATCAGCGTTAACAAGGAGGTCAAAACATTTTCAACTTTATGATCAACAGGGAGCTCTCTGGTTGGTTAATTAATTACTTAGTGGACAGAAACTTAAACTGATAACAGTTTGTATAATTATTACATTTTAACACTAGATTTGATACCTTTTTGTGCTAGTCAGCTGAATGTGTTGGGGTTCTGGACTGATGGTTCAATTAAAAAAGATTTTTTAAAATATCAAATTGTTTTCTGACCCGATGATTATGAAGAGAATGATAAACTTTACATTAAACTGAACATCTTTGACCTTTACACATTTCAACTCACCACTTTGAACTGTGGGGAAATTAGGACAAGACATTTTGTGGTTTCTTATTATTGATTTTCTATTTTCTGGTAATTTATAAAAGAAAGAATTCATAAATTGATAATATAATAATAATAATAATATCATAACTGATAACTCCTCCAGTATTCCTCCTTTAGGATGTCCCTTTTGGAAATGCTTAAAATGTAGTTTAAGAGAGCAACAACTTCAAAGTTTCAAAGTATAATCAGAGATTCATCTTTTCTAGCCTGAATCCTCATAACTGCTGCGGAGGAAGTGATTTCTCACCTTGTCACAGAAGACCTTGATCTGCGAGTACGCCCTGTGCAGCGGCTTGTTGCTGCGGTTGTTGTAGCTGTACGTATCAATCTGGATCATCAGAGGAAGACCCTTCACCCCCTTCTGAGAGGAGAAGTCTGTGCTCAGACAGTTGACTGTGATGAAAATCTGCCAAGGACACAGAAATAGGAGGGAGGGGACATTCAGATTGAACCTGTAAACTTGAATTCAGTGGAGTTTTTTTTTTTTCCTTTAGCTCACAATTTAGTCCATAAAAATCTCAAAATACTGACGGGTGCAAAGCAATGTGGCTCTACATCAAAGGAAATACCTGAATCTATTTGGATGTTTTTCAAGGTATTTGTGGTTGAGTTTTCATTTCTAAACCATGAAACAGTTCAGTGCAGAGCGTAATGAATACTTTCACAGTGGTTACAGCTCATTGAGAAAATCGTGAACAACCTTTCACCTTTGTTCCATTTGGCTGGTGGCAAATTCTTCGATATTTCCACACCCCTGGTCTACAGAGATCAACACTACGTCTACATGTATCAGCATGGTCACGCAGCAATGATTGTCATGTCGTGAACTGAACTTTTGATAAACTGGCAACCTCTGCTAACATTAGCTGTGCCTTGCAGGTTTTTTTTTTATTTTTTGTAACATCTCAGCATTGTGTTTCTACATTTCTTCTTCTCCCCTCCCCGCCTTTTAACGCATCTTTACACACATCTTTGGTGTTTGGTTCTGGAGCCATAAAATCTCCATTAGCTGCAGCAGCCACGAGGAGACCCTCATTTCACCCAACAGAGAAACAGGAGCTCTGACTGCACTCTGGCTCCAAGAATCAAGATCAGTGGTTAACCAGCTCCTTTGCCCTGTGACCATAAAGGAACCTGTTGTCACTGGTTGCATGAATCTGATACTGCTTCAAGAAAACGAACAAAAACAAGAGGAAAGTCTGAAAAAAAAATTCCATACTAACTTTTTCTAATATGATATATCTGTGTATTTTCCTGCTCAACTATAATTATTATTGTGAACTCTTTTTCCCATTTGTTTACCTATTTAAGCACGGGTGTGGTCTTTTCGATGACACTGAGCTCTAGGATTACTGCTCTGCAAAGATTTACCCAGATGAAGCTCTAGTGACTGACAGCTCGACTTTCAGCCATCTTGAAACTGGAAACCTCCGTGAAAACACGTCAACTCCACAACCTATGACACATTTAACTGCACCGAGCGAAGCCTCATAACTCGTCCAGTATGAACACATTGGATCACTCCCAGTCAACTTGTTATGGTGTGTGTCTCTGTCGCTCTATAGTTTCCGTTACTTCCTCTAAATACACAGGAATAGTAGAACATGTTTATATTCTGCGCTGATATAGTTGTCTTGACCTTTTTATGAGCACTTTCTCTAAATGTTAAACTAATCTCTCTCAAAACTGAATGGTCTTATTTACTTCACAACTTATCCCACAGGTTTTAGTATAAATACACACAATTGATTTTAGTTGTGATTCAAACTGTCTCTCTCGTGTATCCTATTTATTTTGATACTCTTCTCAACTTCTAGTTTTGTTTTGGAGAAATTTGAGAAGTTGTTTTAACCCATTCTTTCACTTGTCCTTTAGACCTGCAGCAGCAGCAGCAGCAGTGTGAACATGAAACTACCCGGTCGTTGCACCTGTTCCTGCAGTGCATCAGGTATATTGAAGCTCAATAGTCACACAGATTAAGAGAATGAGTGGGAAAGAGCTAGAGAGAGAGAAAGAGTCAATATTGGCCCAGAGACGTGTGCTTGGATTTCCTCCAGCAATGTCTTTGTCCCCAGGCTGCTATTACAATGAAAGAGCCACATTACACAGACACACACACACACACACACACACACTAGTCACTAGCATTCACACAGAAATGAGGGCAAAACAAACAGCAGAGGGTGGGGACCGGGCTTGGTTAGTGTTGGCCCTTGGGGGACTCTGGAGTTCAAACAGAGACGGGGCTTCATTTAAGGAGTGGCCACAAAGGAGTGGGCTACACAAAGACAAAGAAGGCAAACAGAACGAGTACACAACACTCCCCATCAGTTTTATGATGGGCAGTCTAAAACACGAGAGCGAAGATGAAGGAAGTTGCTTTCAGCTTCGACATTTGGAGAAAAAAAAACTGAATCCACTGTTGTTTCTGTGAGCTCGTTACTGTTTGTGATGTCGACACGCTGGGAGTTTGCATCACAGTCAAAAGCCTGTTAATTTGTTGAGTGTGTGCATTTGTTTGCCAACATCTGAATCAGCACAAAAAACCTGTCCCACTGCTTTTCTCACATTCACAACACACCTCCAGAGAGACGGAACCGGTTTGTGGAGAAATTACAAAGGCATTTATTTCTCACAAAGAAAAAAACCTGTACAATATTTGTGTAATATTTGTGTTTGTGTTTTGTACCTTGGCCTCTTCATTCACATCCCAGGTGAAGGAGATGGCATTGTAGGCAATTTCTTCAATGTTGCCAATTGTGTTGAAGCTCTCCTTGTAATCGGCTGTGGGGACAAAGAAGAACATGGTTTATTCCCGCAATCACATTCACCCCAGAAACAAAACTTTTTCTGCATAAACATTCCCTAAAATCTATCCAAACTATGTTGTATTGTAATATTTTGTCAAATATCTATAAAAAAGCTTTCAGCCATTAATAAATCCCTCTATAAACCGCAGAAATTGGTCAATAAATGACACAAATATGGTAGCTATTGTTTGTTGAGATAAGCAATCAAATGGCACGCTTCAATTTTATAAGATAAAACCTTATCTGCTTGAGCAAACAAACTCAAAGGCTTCAAAGGCAACAGGAGGAAACACGGGAAACGATTGGGCTCAGTGGGCCAGACTGAGAGCCAGTCAGACAAGAGCACTGGCCGAGGGTTATTGACCTGTGTCACTGCAGACTGGGGGGGGGGGGTCTGTGATTTCAGAGAAAAGAAATCCAGTGTAAATACATAGAGAGTTAAAATGAGCCAAAGATGCCACAATGCCACTGTTAATGTGAATCCACTCATTTTAACAAAAAAGATATGCATAATGCCTAATGTGCATTTAGGGAAAATCTGATGACCTTTAGTTTCATGTAAACCTTTTACAACTCCTTGGATAAAAAAAACAGGGATGCTAGAAATCAAGTGAGACTTCAGAAGCTCTTAATATCTAAACAAACAAACAGTAGTATTTGTTCATAAGAGTAAAATGTGCAGAGCTGACTCACATCAGTGCTCCAAATAATGCAAGGGTCTTAAAGCTAATTTAAAGAATAAGGATTGTGATGTTTATACTTTTTTCTGAAATTACTTCGTTAGGATATTTTCGTTTAGGTAAGGCAAATGTATTTGTATAGCCCATTTTTTCAAACAGTTTGTCTCAAAGGGCTTTACATAGATCATAACAACATCCTCTGCCCTTAGACCCTCACATCAACTGAGAAAAAAAATTCCCAACCAGGAGAAACCTCAGGGTGAGCAACAGAGGAGGGATCCCTCACCCTGGACAGGCAGACGTGCAATAGATGTTGTGTACAGACAAGAAAGCAGTTTACAGATTAGTGTTGATATTGGTATCTGTATAGTGAGTCTGTATGAGAAATGCAGATAGGATGAGACACAGAACAACAGTTCTGCTCATCACATCTTAAAGCATCCCCCCTCCCCCGTCGTCTCAGACCTCCTCCATCATCCTGACAGCCTCAGTACTGACACTTCCTGGATCTTTAGCAGGTGCACAAAGCAGCAGGGCAGGCAGCAACATGCCTATCTGCCAGTACCACCCTCCCACCCCCTCCTGCCATTAAATAACCCCATTCAAATGATCCATTCATGACCCCACCGCCCCCCTCCACCTCCCACTCCCCCACCCCCGCCTGATAAAACCCTCCACCGCTATTCAAATCAGTTCTCTGGACCAGCTTCAGGTTACAGGCTGCAACCAGCTACAGGCCGATCTGGCTCTGAGGAGCAGGGTGGAGGCCGGTCTGTCATCTGACCTACGGAGCTGCTTGAACAGACATCCCCCCATCCTGATGCTACACACACATTGTTGTGTGTGTGTTGCAATTGCAAGTTGCAGCACTAATGATGAATATATGACCACAAACAACCACAAGCGTCCCTGTCTGTGTGGAGTATGTTCGTACACGCAGAATGCGTGTGAATATGTGCAGATATATATCTATGTTTGCTCGCCCTCTGGGACGAGCTGTAGATACAGATCAACCATATGGCACTTACACACAAACAAACACACACACACAAAGCTGCAAACACAGACTCATTACACTGGCAAATGCCAAACAGAAAAGTGACCACACTGGAGAAGATGAAACACTTCCTCTAAACGGGAACGACTGGCAGTTATATTTAAAGCTACCATATTTACTTTCAGCTTCAACTTAGAGATGCTGCAGTAAGAAGTCAGCTCATTGACATCATCAGAAAACCTAAAGTACTTAGATATTCTCAGTTGGAAGAGAGGTTACAGACATTTTTGGCTTCTGATCCTTTATAAAAAATATATAAAAATTAATTTATTTCCACAGTGACTATCTCTCAATCTTCAATTGATCTTTCGACACCCTTGTTGTAAAAACATGTAAGATAACTCAGGATTTGTGTGTGTTCATGTAAATATAGAAATTAGATCTCAATTGGGCAAGAATCACTTTCAACAGACCAGGACCAGTCGAGGTAACAGTGTGGCTAACATTCCTCTCCCTGTCCCAACAAGCTGTGTATAGGTGTGTGTATGTGTGTATGTGTGTGATTGTGTGTCTCCCATCCACCCTGAGTCTCCCACATACCTCTGCCATCTCTGCCTCTGTCAAGCAGGCCCAAGCTTGTCAAACGCAAACCGCCTACAAGCTTCTCACACACACACACTTATTCCAAAAGCCGTAGAAAAGATCGGTTCACATTCAAAACCATCAACCGACAAAACACCCACAGTCAAAAAGGTGAATAGCGTTAAGTAGCAAGTATGAGGCTGCAGAGCGGCACACGTACACCCGTGGGAAACTGCGGCCAGGGAAAGTTTTTGACATGCTGGTTTGGGTTGTTGAGATATTTTTCATGAAGCAATGTTTTGCTCAATCTCCCAGGTGATGTAGGGGAGATTAGAGGATTTACATTGTGTGTTTCAGCAACACCGAGACATTAAAAGATTCAGCTGTGTGGAATTGTTGAGTGTGTGTGTGCATGTGAGTGTGTGTAAGACGGCTCAGCCTCCTGTCTGATTGTGGATGATGGTGGGCACCAGAGCCGCCTCAGGCAGACAGCTGGGTGGGGGCTTATTTGCTCTTAGTTTGGTCATGCCTTGTTTATTAGCTCAGTGCATTCCAGCATGTGCCATAACATAAATCTGTCACTGTCTCACGGCATATGTGTTTTCATTCCTTAATTGAGCTGCCGAAGCCTTTGCTGTTGTCAACACGAATGTTTTGGAGGAAAGAGCAGCGCAATAAAAGTCTTACCGATGTCAAGGACTCTCTGTTTGGCCGTGTGCTGCCGTGAGTGCCAGTACTTCCAGTACTTCAGCTGCTCATCTCGGTTCTTGTCCTCGCTGAACACGACCATGATCACACTCTGAAAACAGACACAAGTTATGATGAATGTCTATTAAAGGATAGTCGAGTTTCAGGTGAAGATGCTGAGGATGATCTCCATTGTTTGTGTTTGTGAATCCCAACAGATTCTTGTCTTTCTCACAATTCAACTTTATCATAACATGGGTATTATTGCTATCGGTAACAATGACTTTAAACTTGTCTGGTAATGCAGTGATATTGCTAAACAGAAGTATGATTAGGCAAGAAACCTCAACAGTCAGATTATCATAAACCATCCGCAAATCACAGTCAGACATATGTGGAAAAGAAAAGAAAATGGTATGTGACACAGACGTGCATAAAGCATAAAGCATGCATAAAGAATTTAACACTCCTATAATTATATGTCTCTTTCAGTTTACAATCTTCAACCAGTCTTCATTGAGAGAAGACATAGGCTATAAGCCTGAAAATAACTCTGATGCAATACATTAAATTGCAACATTTATGTTTAATATTGTACATAATAATAATAATAATAAAAAGATTCAAGACATTACTGCCTTAAAATCACTTTTAGAAACAAGTTGTAAGTGTTGAGCTGTTAGCTAACAAGCTAACCAACCTTTAGCTATAGGTATAAGTTGCTTATTTACATATTCAGCAGATACAGGACAATACTATCATTTACTAAGACTTGTGTTTGTCTTCACCTGATGAATATAGGTTCAATACTTCCTCTCTTTCAGCACATGAGGGAAGCCATGACAGAGAGTGTGTAAAGATGTTCCATAGAGATGAGAGGACAATAAACAAACATATAGTCATCTATCTAATCCACTGTTTTCACAAAAATATAGATTACAGCACGTTTTATAAACACAGAGTCTCAAGGTTTTTGTTATATGTAGACATAAATTACATACAAAAGAACTTTTTTCTGTGTCATATATAAACTACAGCTAAATCCACAGCTGACTGGAGGCATTAAGGGTAGAAGATGGGAAATAAAAGAGGTGAGGATGAAGAGAGGCGGAGGTGACTTCCTTTACCCGGACTTTGCTGATGGGGTGACGGAGACGATTGTTGGCACTGAGCTCGTTGAGCGTCACGGCGTAGAACTGGCCTTTGTTCAGGTAGGTCATCGGCCCCTCGCCCTGCTTCTGGCGCAATGAACGAGTGGCATCCAGCGTGTACCGGAAGCTGTCACTGCGCACGCACACAGTTGATATGTGATTAGAAATAACAAGGTAAGATACAGGTACAACACACAATTTTGCATTCCTTTCTGGATCACTAGCCGTCACTATTTTGATTTCCAAGTGACACATATCTGAATATTTACACTGTGACATATATTGATAATTTCCTTTTATAACAACAGGGACTTACACTCTCTCCTGATGAAATACAAAGTCATCTGGACCCAGAGAGGAAGGTGTGTGGTACTTCTGCAGAGAAAAACACACAAAGAGGAATTTATTTTGGCACAAAGATAATTTGGCCTGAGAGGAACTGGTTAAACAATTCAATCTAAATGATGAAAAAAAACAAAAAACACTTGCATATTCAGCAGTAGTATTCTCATAGATTTTCTGTTCTCAAGCTTATGGAAAACAAATTTAACAACCACTTGTAGATTCTTGTTCAGGTATAACGAACCTTTGGACTCTGAATCATATTCAAACATCTATCTGTCTTCACGGACGATGACAGAGCAGCTCCACCCAGCCAACACTGCTACGGATCATCAGTGTGTGACACTTGGACTGCTGTAGTTTTCCCCGTTTGGTGTTTATCAATCTGCTTTCTTTGCTTTTGCCCTCCTACATTTTCCCACGGTGCCTTTTAACCCTCACTATACCTGTGGTTTGTATGTGTAGATGGGGAAGATAATAACAATGGCAAAATAATCATCACAGCAGTTAAAAAACTAGTTCATCCTGTTGAAAAAAGTTAAAGCTTAGCCCTTCTTCTATCAAAGTAAAACCCAACTTGCGGTTAAAGTTTTGACACTTTACTATCTGCTGCAATAGGATCCAATAAAACAATTGGACATAGTTATGCAAAGAACAGCTATTTTCAGCAGTAATAATATGTTTTGGAGCTGTTGTAACTAAACTGTCTGACAAATGAATGTAGGATATGTGTGGCATCTATAAGTCGACCACTGCTTAATTAAATAAAAGGTTATTTCTTTGTCTTTAATTGCACAGGATCTCTCACCCCATCTCTCTCCTCCTCGTACGGGCTGTCAGGCGGACTCTGCTGGTCTTCTTTAGCGTACGAGCTGTGACTGACGGTGGTCACCTCATACGGACTCTGTTCGTAGATCACCCTCGCCGACTCCTCTCCTTCCACCCGGTAGTGATGCCCCGGTGCCGTCGCCGTGAACACGGGCGTGTACGCCTCGGCCTTCACCAAGGCGCCCGACCCCGTGCCGGTCCCCGTCGAGTTGGTGAACTGCTCCCGTTTGGCCTCCTGGTGCTGCTCCGTGTTCAGCGACAGGTTGACGGGGACAGATTTGAGGACTTGAACCCGGTTGTCCACCGTCTCCACCTCGTTTTGGCTGTTGGGGTTGCTAGGCAACGTTGGCCTGGACACACATAGTGAAAGCTCCCAGTCAACTCTTTGATGCCGAGGTGCAAATGCAACATACTACAATTTATGATTTTAATGTCTTTCTGCATTTACTGAACTTCAGGTTAGTGGATAAATGTAAATCTGATGTTTTATGGATTTTTAAATGTGTATCTGTTTCTTCATTGACAGATATTACTATTATCTGCAGCACATCGCTCTTTATGATGGAAAATCATTTTCTAATGCAAAGGTTTTCATATGAAGTTGTTTTTACATGTAACCACATGTGAAAGATGTCAGATGCTGCAGCTGTTGAGGCCAAATATTTAACATCACATCACTGCTGTGAAGGCATTTCTGTCTTTCTGTCTGGACATGTGCAACCTTGACTGAGACACTAAGAGATTCACTGACCTCTTCTCCTGTTCCTCTATAATTTCAGCGACTTTGGGAACTGGCAGGAGCCTCTTTTCCTTCGGCACCTGGAGGTAGAAAAAAAGAGGCCGTTATGTGTTGGTTGACCTCATCTTGCTGTTTCCTTTGAACATTTTTCTCTGTATTTGTGACAAGATTTCAAAAAGTCAGTTGATAAGCAAATTACATGTCCATGGAACAATAAAAAAACAAAACACATTTCCTGTTTCTTTCAGTTTTCTTTGTCCTTGCACCACAAAAGTGGGTTCGACCATGTTTTCAAACCTTGTAGTAGTCGTAGAGGAGGCCCAGAGCGTTGGCGCTGTCCTCATCCCCGTTGATGCTCATCATGGCTTTGGTGGCGGCCGTCAGTGGGTTCTCCAGGTACGTCCTCCATGCCTCGTCTTCGCTGGTGTAGGCCCGCCGCACTGCGGGGAAGGAGCTCTCGTTGGGGACCACCACCACCAGACGCTTACTGGCAGACACACATGAAACAAATTGAAAACAACTGAATTCAAAAGTGTAAAAAGATTAGGCTCTTTCACCCAAAGGCTCAGGAAAAGCTTTGAAAATCTGATCTGTTCTCGACAGTTTCCTCCTGTATGAAATTAATAGCTCTGGCCTGTTGGATTGAAAAACAAGGCCTTTCATTTCTCACCATTTCTGAACGTTTCTATATGAAACAAACTTCACTGTTGCCCATTAAGTTGGAATAAAAAATTTTTTTCCCTCTTCCCATTAAATGATTGTGACAATGTGATTTATTCTTGATAGATAAAGTGTATATCTTCTGAAAACTGGTAACTGGGAGTCAGTACTGTATGTAATCATTGCACCTGGTCAAAGTTTATGACTGTGTATAAATGGGAATAAAAAGAGGAATGTGTCTGAAAACAAAATTAATCCAAACTTAATGGGCAACAGTGTATTTCAAATACTGATATTGACAAGTACCAGCTGTAGCGTGCTTCAGGCCTGTCTGGTGAGTATGTGCAAGTTGCTCTCTTTACTCCGTAGGCCCACTTAAGTCAAGATCACAGACCAGTTAAACACACAGTGTTGCCACAACATCTCTTCGAACAGAGCCTATCACAGCAAAGGCTCTGGATATGTCAACTTGCCGCACAATGAGCAATATCATATCAGTAGAATTATTGCACCTTTGTGAAAACAAATCAGCCATAAAAGACGCTAGTGATTACACCACAGCCTTATACACGTCCACTGCTTTAGCCTTTATTTATTGTGGCTATAACAATACACTTGAAACAAACTAGACAATGCTTGCTTACTGTAATAATCAGGGGGCTTTTCTAGCTGTGAAATCTACATCACTAATAATAGTGATAACAACAAGAAATAACTCATTGTGGTTTTCTGTAATTGACACAAACTGCCGCCCGCCAGGATTGCCAAATAAAACACAATAAAACAGCCCCGCCTATGATCTCTGATGTCACTTTGATGCAAACTTTTACAGAAAAGGATGTAATAGTAGAAAAGAGGCAACCACAGACAACAGACATGGTACAACACAGTCTGTTCTACCATGCTTTTCCTTTTCCACCTAACTTTTTTTTAATGAATGCAAATCACATCACACACTTTTTATTCTTTAGCTTCAAATCAAACTGCATCCTTCCTGCATTGGTCCCGGTTTCTTTGTGACATCCACAGATCTGACATGCAGGTATAAAAAGGCCACAGAAGACATGGAGGCTGGTGGTGTTTATGTTTTGAACCACTCTACTCTGTTGTATTTGACTGAATATTACCGCTGTGTGTCACAATAGTGGCATACACCTGTTGTTTCCACCACAGCCACAGTGCAACCACTGAGAAATAAGCTGCATGCATTAAGGACACTTAGTAAAGATATTTAAAAACACATTACTGCCCTGATGCCACAAGAAGGGCTACAACAACAACACAATACAATAAATATAAATATAAAACAATTAATTTAGTTTATTATTATTATGCAATTACTGTGTAAAAAAGAAAAGAAAAAGATAATCAATAGGTATTTTGGTCATGACATTTTTACTGGGATTTTGTTAAACTAGTAGCCTACATCAGATCATCTGCAACATTTAGAGATTTTTGTCAGTCAAGTCAAACACTGTTATTTATCATATATAATAATATTTAAACTTAAAGTGTATCCATTATTATTAAACGATGTTGCCATAATTGCCTACAAATGTTGTAAAAAAGTTTCCAATGTTATAAAACAGCACATTGCACAGGCCAACAGGCTGCACAAACTGTCCTTTACACTAAACAGACCATCACTCTCTGCACAGGCCTTACATTGGAAAAAATGCAATGCAATGCAATGCATAAAGTAGCCTAGGTCTAAAGCTATTTTTTGAATCAATTATATGACGTGGTTTTCTTGTTTTCTGTTTAAAATCCAATTCGTTGCATTTTCAAGGCTTTTTCTCAACACCATCAGTCAAAAATGGCGAATTCAGGTCTAACAAAATCCACGGCGCCAAGTTCTGCATGTCAACTTTTCCTCCAGGCCTGAGAAACTTTAATATTTGTCCTAAATAATCCAACCGTAACACAACCACAAAGTGAAGATCCCCTTGTTTTGTTTTGTTTTTAAATCCTCAAAACAAAGTGAGTCCGATTTTAAAGCAGCTTATCTCTAAAGTGAAAAGAGTTTGAAAAAGTTTTTTTTTCTCTCTCTCTCTTTCTCCCTTCAGGTTGAAACCATCAAAGATCCTCTCCTCCGCCGGCTCGATCACTTACTTGTCTGTCTCCTGTGACATATTTCGCTTCCTCTACGATTCTTCCTTGTGAAACTGGACTTTCAAGTCAGAGCAGGTAATAGAGTGAGCGAGTTGCCAGAAGTTGGGCTACAGGTAAGTCGACTTTTCTCGCCCCGCTTCTTTTCTCCCTGCCCCTCTCTGACCGACTCTCCTCCGCTCCACCTGGCAGGTAAAGCCGCCTTTGTCCCCCCCTCCACCTCCCCGGCACCTCCCTCCCTCAGCTTCTCCCTCCTTCACCTTGTGAGAATATAGTTTTGACAAATATCAACATATCCGGCGGCCGTGCATTTTAATTATTCGCCTTATTCCCTTAGTTTTAATGGCAACGGGTCAAGTTTGTGCTGAAATTCTTTCACTGTGAAATAATTATCGAGGCGAGGGCGAGTCTGGAGCTGATTGGCTGCTGCGGAGCGGAGCTGGGCTCTGATTGGCTGTTGGCTCAGCGAGGGGGCAGGTAGAGGCCCACCTTCACCTGAGAGCATCACAGGTACACAGAGGTAAGAAAGGGAGACGCAGTCCAGAAACATGAACTTCTGCATCTTTGTTTTGAATTTAGGAGATATTTTACTTATTTTATTACATTTATTTCATAAGACTCTAATGCTATTGGCTGCTCAACCCCACACATCCTCAGGTTTTCTGACACCAATCGCCCCTGATTCAACCCTTTCTCCACGCTTAAATCTAATGATAAATAATGACCCTGTGTGTGTGTTTCAAGTAATCTCAGAGCAGACAGAAGGCAGGGAGGAGCCCTGTCATTAGCTGACACAATGCCATTGTCCTCTTAATGAAGCCATTGTATGAGGGGATCCCAGTGTTTGGGATTACCCTGTCAGAGCAAACAATGTGTATGTGAGTGTGTGTGTATGTATATATGTGTGTGTGTGTGTGCGCGCGCGTGCATGTGCATGAGGTATTCTTTAAAAACAGTTCTATTTTAGAGATTGAATGATGAAGTTTTTTTTCTTCCCTCTTCACAACTGTTCAGATTTATGCATAGTTGCATTATTACTAACAATCTACTAATGTGAGGGTCTATTTTTTCAGGGTGGTTTTCATCTCTTCATTTGAATATACTTTAGTTTATTATTTTTGCTTAAATACATACAGGATTTTTTAAAACTTAGAGGACAAGATAAACTTCCCCTCAGTTGGATTTTGTCTGGAACGGTTGGTTTTCCAAACTGGTTTGCTGTCCTGTCAAAGTGTTTGCATGACAAAATGTGGGGCCTTTTGCTTAAGATTGCCCTCAGGCGCCCCTGTATGGAAATTTTAAAATGACGTTTCAGATTCAGTTTAACCGTCAGTGTGTGTACAGTTTGTGTGTGTACAGTTTGTGTGTGTGTGCGGGGGGGTGAGACTAGCATGCCATGCTTATGTTTGCGTGCCCTGTGGATGAACGCTACCATCCTCCCTTGTCTAATTTGTTTTACAGAGCACCTGGGCCTTTGCTGAGCTCTTTCTCTGTCTGAGTGTGTTTAAATGGGACTGCAAGATAAATACAGGTGGGGCCTTTTCTCCTGACAACACACAGAGATGAGTAAGAGAGACAAAAGAGCGGGAAATATAGAAGATTTAATTTAAAGTGAGCATAAACAAATGTGGAAAATAGTGAAGGGATAATGAGTGGCGGATGAATTTCAAGCATATTTGTAATCATAATCATCGTTTACCACTATTTCAATGAAGATGGCTGGATCACTGACTTGACTTTTGTGTGCCCAGAGCAGTTTAATTTAGGCTACTGTTGAAAAGTTAGTCAGGAAACAGATTTAAAACTACCACAAAGGGACACAGAACTAACACAGAGATGCAAAATGTCCCAAAAAGAGACAAACAACTTTAACAGAGACAAATAAACTTCCACAAAAGGATATTAAACTACCATGAAGAAATACAGCACTAACACAAGGAATGCAAAATTGAGGAGAAAAATGGCTAAAAAGAGACAAGAAACTACGACAAAGAGATGGAAACCTCACAAAAAAAGATGCAACATTACCCTGAGGAGATGTAAAACTATACACAGAGACACAAAATACAAAACCGATACAAGACTACTACCACGAAGAAACATAAAAAATATCCAAGAGTGGACACAAAACTACCATAGAGAATCATAAACTACCACAAAGAGAAACAAATTACCAACAACGTTTGGTGTCTCTGTCAGTGTAGGTGTCTTGTCTCGATGGAGGAGGGGTCGGAGCTGACAGTGAATGTGCCCAGAGGCCTGTTGCCTCAAAATCTGTCGCTGCTCATGAATGAGTCACTTCACTTAGAAAAATAAAGCGAGAGGCATGCTCTGCTTGCGTTAATGAAAAATAATGGTTATATACTGTATGAGCTTGTCTCTTATCTGCAGCTCTCCCTCTCTGACTTCTGCCTGCAGGAATGTCTGCTGCCATGTTAGACAGCTGGAATAATGTGAGGGCTACTGTACAAGCTGCCACAAGCAGGTAAGGACAAGGCTGGAAATCCAGGGGCCGAGAGCCATAAATACCTTTATCTGTGTGTTTGTGTGTGTTAGTGTGTGTGTGTGTGTCCCACTCTGGTGAGAGAGGTGAAAGGTGTATCCTACATACCAGGAGTTTTTTCGCGGGGAGAAGCAGCTTGTCTGGACTTGGCCAGGATTAGGTGTCTTCAGTCTACCTGTTTGAGTGCAGGTCCCTTTCATTTTCCTCTGACTTGTCATCTGTCTAGTGCGTGAAATGAACTGATACAATCAAATACTTTTAAAGCAGTTGCCCCCAAACTGTGCCGCTCCTCTTCAACTCATCTCATCACGACCTGTCAGGGCCCACAAAAAGAAGTGCCATACAGTATAAAGATTATATACTGTTAGCATTGTACTTTGGACGTTTTTATTTGAATGCTAATGTTGACTGGGGCACTTCTTTATTGACTCAGTGCCCATTTATTATTTGTTTTCTGGAGTTTCAACCACAATCTGGTCTTCACCACTGAGATGTCATGGAGATGTCTTAGAAATGCTAGCAAGTAACTTACGTAAAGCAAAATCTAAAAGTGGACTTGATTTTAAGTTCTGTATTATTTCATCTAAATTAGTTCATTGTATTCATATAGTACTTTAAATGTTTCAAATGTTGCTAAAATGGCACACCATTTTTTTTAATGTCTCTCTCTCTATATATACAGCATATTCATATTTCTTTATTCATATGCATTTGTTATTTATATAACTTTATAACTAACTTTTTACTTGAACCTCTCTCCTGTTGAGCTACAGCACAAATACAATGACGTCACCGCAGCTACAGGGTTAAACTGGCGACTGTTCAGATGAAATGGTCCAGAAAATCTGATATTTCATTACAGTTGTGTTAAAACTTGTGTATATTTGACTCCATTCACTAACAGTTGCATTTGGCACAAGAGAGAGCCGCTGCTGTTTAGTGAGGTTACTGAGCGCTGTCACCACCTTCACAATCAGCCTCTGTCTGGCCGACCCCAGACCTCAGCTCTCCTTCAGTTGCACCGTGTGTGTGTGTGTGTGTGTGTGTGTGTGTGTGTGTGTGTGTGTGTGTGTGTGTGTGTGTGTGTGTGTGTGTGTGTGTGTGTGTGTGTGTTTGTGTGAGTATAAGAAATACACTAGCCTGAAGGCATGGTTTGCCCTCTTGATGTGATTCCTTGTGGTTTCCCAGGGGTCACTTTTAATGAGACAATGAACACATGCATTTGCATCATTGCACAACACACTGCACAAAAATCTGAGGCTGCACTAAGCTTAACTATTAAGTTTTCTTTTAACTTATTCTCCCTCTGAGGAGAGTTCAAGTGCTGAGATTTGTGTGATACTGGTGGTTTAATTTTTAATTTTTTTCTTTTATCTTTCCCTAAACACTGCCATTATATGCTTCAACAAACCTCCCCCCCGCCCCCCCCCCCTCTCTCTCTCTCTGTGTGCTCTATGTTAATCCAGTCAGCCTTAGCAGTGAAAGTTATCACCAGCAAGTGCATGTGTTGTGACTGCGTCGTGGCTTGTGTACGGGCCGACTGGTCTGGCAACATTGAGGCATGTCACAGTGGTTCTGTGGACTGTGGCAAAACCTGTTGGTTTGTTTTTTTTTTAAAGAAAGGGAAAGCACGAGGAGGGGTAGCTAGCTGAGAGAGAGGAAGTGGCCAATAGGGAAGATGAAATCCAACTTCCTCTTCCTCAACAGCTTCCAGAGTAAGAAAGAGGTCACACACTAAACCCTAGCGACAGCCACTGTTTCTCCCGCTCTGTGTGAAGTTTTGTTCTCCAGAGTTAGACATGATGGACATTGAGTTAAAAAGCAGCTTACATCAGTTTTTCTGGTGAGAAACTAGAAACTAGTACCTGCAGTCTGAGGAGCTTAGAGAAGGGCGGTAAGAGAAGAAAAAAACAACAACAACTTGGCTGAGCTGAGAGTGAACCTGAAAGCCCTTGTGGCGGGAGGAAAAAAGACCCAAATTGTGGAAAAAAATATCTCAGGCTGTCGGTGGCAAACCCCTGCTTATTCATACGCACAATGGACAACCAGATAATATTCTCCTCTCCTATTGAAAAGCTGACACCTGGAAGATTTGCTTTCACACAGGCCCTAAGGCTGGACAACCCCACCCCAAACTTAAGCTAGCAAGTCCCTGCACAACAACCTCCAGGGTGGGGGAACTTGAGCAATGTGTGGCTTTTGTCATTTTTGTTAAACCCCCTCCCTTTCTTTCTTTTACTTTTTGCCCCCTTTCTGAAAGCATAATCACATCCTTCTCTCTTGAGAGATATTTCCCCCCCTTTCACAAAAGACTGAAAGGATTGTCTCTCTTTTCTTATGATGAGAAGAAAAACAGCAGGAAGGTGGAGTGGGGTGAGGTGAGGGGGGGGGGGGGGGCGGGGGGACAATGGCTGGCTGGGGACTTTTCTCACAATGATAAGATTTCTCTCAAGAAAAATCATGACACCTAGCTCAGGCATCTCGGCACTGAGAAAAGAAAGTTTTTGATTTAGCTATTTTCTCTATACACTGATTGATATTTAGACGTATTATTTCTGATAACAGATGGGCCTCAGTTTCCATCATGTGAGAACCGGAGCTGCAGTGCATTTACATATTAGCTGAATTTAGTCAAATACTGAGCACAGGTGAACAGCTCCACTGTTCCCACCTGACGGCTTAACCACAGTCACAGATACAAAAGATAAATATCCAACTTAGTCCACATTATGGAGGTCACATTATGGCCATGCTGCTGCAGTATTTGTGTAACTGTGATTAGAAAGAGAGGTACAACAGTATTATATTAGGTGCATATCAATATAAGATTGTGCCTATGTGTTAGAGGTGGATGTTGGCACCACTGAGACGCTCACTGCATTATTTAAATGGAAAGTGTACAGTCTTTCTCCATGCCTGCCCCCCAGTGTTAGCTCTCAGTGTTGATGGGTGACACAGGGAGTCTTGGTCCTGTGTGATGTATTTGCTCAGGAACAGGTGAGGTGCAAAGAGTTCAACAAAAGCAAATTTTCTGACCCACAGCACAGATTGAAAAGTTAATTTATGTTAATTGTTTATTGAAAAAAAAATTATTTTTTTTTATAACAGTTAAAATTGAACAATTAAATCATGTTCTTTAACTTATTTTCCTGCAAGTTGTGCAAATATGTAGATAATTGAAAACAACCTGACATATTTTGCAAGGCAGTGTCTTTGCTGTAAGAAGAAAACGTGAAAGGTGTAAACATAAAACAACATGACATAACATAACCATGATGTTTAGCATGTTTATGTAGATAAATGAAAGCATCTCCATAAATTCTGAATGAAAAATGAAACATTACCAGCCCCGTGCAGATATCATGCACACACAACTGCATCCCACTGTTCAATGTTAAAACCAACTGATATAAAGTAAACCTGCAGTTTAATGGGGGCAATGCACTGACCAAACTCTACCGCTTGGGGGCAACATTGTCAATGTCATGTACCTGCAGCCTGGCCGCTTCAATGAGCCTGCTCTTCCGGTGCATTTACTGACTTCTGTTTTTAGCGAAAAAATATATCTCAATACTAATATGTGATCTATGTTTTTCTGTCTTTTGCAAAAGTCACAATTCGGTATACTGATCCCAACCTGCATAAAATGTGTTTAAACATTTAATATGGTTAAGTTTTAGAAGAAAAAAAAAAAGAAAGCATCGGATTTGTTTTCACCCAAGACGCTGTTTATTTAGTATTGAAGCTGCATTTTACGAGTGCCTCTGAACGCAGCGTTAGCCATCGGTTCTCTGTGAACTGTGCAGCTGTCACATTTGAGTGTGGGCACCCAGCAAACAACACGTATTCGTATTTTTAAGAGGTAAGACTTGCTGTCCTTTCATATATTCATATGTATACAGCATTTAAAAATCGGCAACATATCGTTAGTTCGCCTCAAGCCGAAGGAAGTTCCCATGAAGTCTGTTAGCCGGCTAGCTAACGTTACCGACCGGAGGAAGCTAGGGTTAGCATGCAGGCTAACCCACGTTACAACTGATGATTTGAAGTTCAGCTACGAATAAACAGCTGAATTAAAGCAGGACTAACCAGTCGAGCGTCGCTTCGATGACAGTGAGTCAGGTGAGGTGTATAAGAAAGTGCCCATCACTATGACTGTAAACGAAAAGGTCAACACGATGTGAGCATACGAGACAGAAAACACTTCACTGCTAACGTTGCTAACTCGTCTGTATTTTCAACGACCCCACACGTGAAGTATTACATCACCAAAATTATCATATTACATTTGATTTCGCAATCACCGAGGAGTTTATTAAATCATTTTAATAGCATATGGTGTTGACAGGGGGGTCAACATGCAGGGTGCTTAAAAGGCTTAGCAGTTTTCTCCTAAGATAAACCAACACTGGTTAACAACACTAAATTAATATCTGGCTACTCCGCATACTAAGTTATTTATAGAAGTCGCTAGTAAGCAAGGCTAGATTAGCAACAGCAAAGTGGGCAACTTCCTCGAGCCCCAACACCTGCAGGGGCACAAACTGAGGTTCAATCAGAGTGGTGAAACTTGGATAACTGGACATTTATTGTTGAAGGTCTGTGCACAGTTTAACTATAATGGCACAAGCTTTGTAAAGTAGATGCAACATAATGTTGGTACTCTGCATCAAAATTGAAGGGTCATGGCTCGTTTTAATCAGGCCACACTCATAAGCTTGCATTTCTATGGTTTCCACCTGTAGTTGTAGTTGTAGTTGTAGTCGGGGTTGAAGATCTTTCCAAATAGCCACACCAGCCTTAAACTAAAGGAGGCATCCTACTGAGGGTGGCGTCTTCTGTGGAGCTTGTCCTGCAGGGGAAACTAGTTTATTAATAGGTTTCCTTCTTAAAATCCCTGATAAGGACAAGGGAGAACTTGTTTCTCCCCCACTAAATGTCAATATCTCTGTAGCAAAAACCTGGACCTGTTCCCAGAAACAAGTTTGTTATCTCAGCTGGTTTTAAAAAAAAACCTGGAACCAGTTTTATTTAAGGTGGTTTTGTGATCATTCAGTGTAATGGTCCAGATAAGTCAATAAAGACCACCCACAATGCTTAGCTGTTCTGATGATGTTTGTGTTCCCTTGTCCTAAATATATCTTTCAGAAATTACACAACTCCTGTGCTCATACAATGAACCACATGCTGACTGTTGTTCACCTGAAACACCTGTATATCAGTTGAGGCCAGACTGTAGTGTTATCTTGTTTAATTTGCCTGACCCTGGCAGTTGTTTGCTCTTGTTTTGAGCCTTGTAGCCATCAAACCTTCAGCTGCCTCCAAGAAAGGCCTGGCATTGTCCCTGATAAAGACTGATGTCACGGAAATTGTGTACACTGTACTTAATAATGGTCTATCATCTCTAATTTGCCTTTGGTATCATTGTATCATTACAGTGAGAACAAAACGATTAACAATAGGCTTTTACTAACAGATATTTGTATAGTAGGTGTGTACCAAACACAATAAAAACCACATAGTAGGCTATATGTCCAACAACAGTAAACATTAAGCCCTCTGTCCTGGCTTGTATCCCCCGTCTCTAGGCTTTGCCATCATGGCACGTGGGCATCAGAAGATCCAGTCTCAGCAGAAAAATGCCAAGAAACAGGCAGAAATGAAGAAAGCCAAAGGTCACGATCAAAAGACGGCAGCTAAGGCGGCACTAGTGTTCACCTGCGCCGTGTGCCGGGTGAGTATGAAGCGTCACCTCTGATAATCCAGCAGATGGATTTTTTTATTTTAATCTCTGGTCTGGTGCTATTTGGTCCCTTGTTTGATTTGTGTAAAGTTTTTTGACCACAGTGAAATCTTATGTTCAACTACGTAAATGAAAGTTTTGTTCCATTTCCTTAAACTATAACATTGTTTTTGTTCGATGTGTTGCTCTCTTCTCTAGTCCCAGATGCCCGACCCAAAAACCTTCAAGCAACACTTTGAGAGCAAGCATCCAAAATCTCCTATGCCCCCTGAGTTGGAGGGAGTGGAGGCGTAAGCAGCTACCCAGGACACCTAACCGAGTTCTTCAAGGCCCTGCACCTACTCTGCACTTGTCTCAGTCTGACAGCAATGGATGAATTGATGTAAACAACATGAAGCAGTTACCTTCGTTTAGACTTCAACAGGCCAGGTTGCCTTTGACGCAATCCTTCCTCCCATCCAGTCCTGTTTTTGCTTGTGTTCAAATACATGAGGGGCTAAGGCCAAATGGTGTTTTTTTTTTGTTTTTTTTTCTGGGTCACTGGTGACTTTTATGATCCAAGCGGTGAATGAAAAGTTCTGGCTTCATTCTCTAAGTTTCTCTGAACAAACGCCTCCTCACCCACGATGTGTCGTGCACATAGGGATTTGCTGCTAGCTCTTGTACCTCTTTATCTGAAGCTTTACAGGATTGAGTATCTGATTAAAACCTTTACAGCCAGCATGCCACATGAGGTTAACACACAGTTTGCTTACAACGCATGGATTTGGATTGGATGGGATGTAGACAAAATGTTTTAATTTGAATTTATAGTTTGTCGCAAATGTGACCTCATCTGTTTTATTAGTAATTCACTTATATTTGGCTTTGAGTGTTAAGTAATGAGGAAAATGGCAGCAGTGAGATTTTTTTTCTCCCTGATATCAGTTCCTTCACAGCCCTGTCTGCCCTGTTGTACTGCAATCTCTCATCTAGTTAATCATGATTTTATGTGGGGTCATAAAAATATGAAATTTCGCCAGCTATTTCCAAGCTGCTACATGAATTGCAAGTTAATAAAACTTTACGGGAGCTTGTCCACAACATTTGTATGCTTGGAAAATGATTTTATGCTCCAATGATGTATTATAGCGTTTTATTAAATTTTACTTTGTTGTATATCTGCGTTTTTCTTGGAATGGCTTCTTTTGATAGTTTTCTTTGATAATATTCCACGCAAACATTGTGTCTTTCAGTAGATATTTAGAAAGAATCCTGTATCTGGCCAGACAGTAGTTTTTTGTTTGACCTGTCAGATACTGATACTGTATGTGTGACTCCTAAAACACCCTGTCTGCTCTTGATTTTGAGGTTTTGTTAGCCTGATGGTTAGATATTCTCCATCCAAATCGACTACTTGCAAAAGTAAATGTTTGTTTTTCACATTATGTAAATGTGAATCCCTCCTAGGACTTAAGCTGTCACTCAGAATGTGCCGACAGAATTGAAACATCTTGCAGGTAACAAGGTTGCGAATCTGAATTTGTGAGTCTGTTTTTGCCTTGAAAGCTCTGCACAAATACTTCTTGGGAAACTGGAGGAAAAAGATGACATGTAAAATATAACTTTGGAGCAATGACCAAAAACATCAGTGCCAAAACTGAAATAGTTACATCAGTGACATGATGTTGAACCTGATGACAACTGTCATGAAAGCCTCACAACAACAGGAAATGAGTCAAACCTCAGCACTTTCTGTCTATTTAACAAAAGCTATGAATCCTGTCTGGACTCATTCAAGAAAGAGCTTTTCATCACAAACTCCCACTGTTTCCTTTTCTCCAGCTCTGACACGTGTATCAGTAAGGTCAGAGTCAGTGGCAAACACATCATAGCAAGTCCTGTAGAAGCTTGACTAATAATTATGTAGTCATTAAAAGCCAGAAAACGTATCAACTTTAAATAATTTAAAGTGTAATAATGATAAATCTCTCCGATTCTGAATATTTAGAAGAAAGCTAGTGGTGTGCTGTTTTTTTTTTTTTTTATGGCTCAAGCAGTTCAGCTGAATGAGTCATAGCCCACATTGTTCCTCTGTGTTCTCACACATAACCCACCGCCTTCCTTCCCATCTGCAACCTTGTGAATGAAAAAACACGAGATATGTTCATTCATACACACACGTGCGCACACACATCTGTGAGATCTCCTCTGTCTGTGTTATGGCCTGTTTGTTTGAGTCCAGGCCCACGGTTGACAAGAAAAAGAGGAGCACTTGCACAAAATGAAATTAGTTGTCTTAATTAGGTGAAGGAATTAATTATATTCCCACCGGCTATAGATCATCTATTTCCGGCCACATCTCAGTTTTTGAGGAGATGAAAACAGCTGCAAACCATGATCTGCTCTCATTGTACTGGTGATAATGGCATTCTGTAACACTGGGTTTTTTTGGCTTTATGTAATCAGTGGAAAATTGTTTATATACGTTTTGATTTTTAGAAACACAAACTCTACTATACTGAATTACACTGACCAGGGACCACCAAGGCAATAGTACAGTTGTGTTGTAGGCCCCAAACAAGCTTGTGTTAATCAGTAGCCTGCTGAAACCCATTGCCATCTACTGGCATGCTTCAAAATAACTATTACTGTAATTGTACCTCTTTTGTATTATTTTGTCATTTTATTTCCTCAGTTAATTTTCTGGGCAAACACTAGGTGGAGCCCTCAGAGTTTGGGGCATTTTTCCATTAGCAGAGCATTGTAGGGAAAACATTTTTTATTCAAGTAGCCTATAATGTATGTGTGGCTGCCTTATCTGCTCTCTGCTGTTTGTTGATTTAAAAAAAAGTGCTGGAAACTATATCTGAATGGTTTTGAATGGGATAACATCACTGTTTATCTAGTTTTTCTAGTCCCACTTGCCAGTTAGTATCTCCTCAGGCATCAGACATTTTCCCTGTGAAGAAAGGCTGTTGGGCATTATGTCAGTGGCCAGGGTCCAGATCACTGTCTGATACTGTGCCCACCTGATGCCCCTATGTTTGGCCCCTACACTCACACAGAATTTCATATTGATTTTTTCTTTCTTCTTTCTTAAGTAAGACACGTCAACTGATGTGGTTAATCATGTGTGATGATACCAGGTTTAATTTGTGGCTATTTGTAAACTAGTGGAACTAGATGAACAGGCCATAACATCTGGAATAACCACCATGAGCCTAGTGGGGTGCAAATGTTCTCTGGCTTCAGGAGATGCATGTTGATTTGTTGTAAAACTGGGTTAGGCAGCCAAGTATCATGTCTTTGCAAAAGTGAGAGGACTATTAAAACTGAAATTTTAAGGTAACCCAGATAAGGTCGGGGTTAAAAACGATGTCATCTCTCAGAGGGCTCAGCAGAGCTACTACAGCAGGGCTGATCAAAGTCAAAACATCATGTAACATTAATTGGTAAACTTCTGGGGAATTTTGATGCATTTTGTGTTAAATTATGAACATTTTATATGTGAAAAAAGCTGGGCCATGATACATTCCTCTCCTTAGAGGTGTCATTACTGTATATTCCCACTTATGCAATTAAATTAGCAGCATTTAAGAAGTGAATGAGGTATAGTAGCCTATGGTTACAGTTTTTATTTTATTTTGAATGATAAATCCATTTGCTGTTATTCGTTTTTATAAAATCAAATGTTCCCTCATGGTTTCATGCCTTACATTTTTTGTGTGTGTATGGGCCTCCTGGGGATGGTCGAGAATGGCAATTTTGCATTTAATTGTTTTCACATGTTGTGAAACTGAATTGAGTATCCTACATCCACAGTTTCCATAGCAACCGACAGCAATCGGCATTTAGGACAGTGAAGCCTACAGAGAGAGAGAGAGCATCATACAGTCTATGGTGTGTGCATAGATATACATGTGTGTGTGTGTGTGTGTGTGTGTGTGTGTGTGTGTGTGTGTGTGTGTGTGTGTGTATCAGACCACTTCCGGGTGTCCCTGTGTCCATTTTGTCTTTATGGCACGTCTTGCACGATTTATTTTTGTTGATACGGTACTCTTTTCGGTCCTTATGTTTTAAAGACATCTACTACTAATCAGTAAAATAATAACTCTTTCTACACAAAGATGGAATTCGCCAAGTACATCTTCTACGAGCCTTTGTGGCCGTTGTTGGGCAAATGGATATGTACATACCTACTTTTCTGCAGTCATACAACAAGCAAGACTCAGAGACACTTTTTTCAATTACTTTTACAGTTAGGGGAATTAAAAAACAAAAGATGTCATGTATTTACTTTGTTTTAAAAATTAAAAATCGAATAACGTGAGGTTACTCATAAAATATATCTCATAAACTCTTTAAAACTGTCCACTGTCTACAGTTTACATGGCTTTTGAAATTTTCTGCCCGTACATTTGGTTGCCCCAGCAACACGATTCTGACGTCATCCGTCCCGGTGCGACCCTGCCGCTGAGTCTTTGATTGGAGGGAAACCCCGTGGATGAGCGGGAGAGATCATCAGCTGTGCGGCCGGGAATCAGGAACAGCATCGTCTAACGACACTCACAGGTTAGTTCACGGTTATTTACTGCCGGTGATCGGCGCTGTGTTCGACAGGAAATCGTTAAATTTGCTCTGTGTGCTTTTGGATGCGCTTTTAATCCAGCGTGAATCGTCGCTACTGACTGTAAAAGGGGGAAGCCAGTGATGCTCCGCTGCTCAGTCATTGTTCGGCGCTCGCTCGCTGAATGGGAAGCGCTACTGCACTTTAACCCAGCTATTGTTTTTCACTGGCTGTGTTGGCGTACAGGTTTCTGGTTAAACCACATCAGCTTTTTGTGAATGGAGCTACTAAAATTAATACATAACGCTCGCCAGAACCTATAAGCCATGGTTTGTTTTCCGGGAAGCGGAAAAAGGGCGTTCACTGTGGAGTGAACTAAGCGAGGTTCCTTTCATTCCAGTTTAACCGACTCGGTGACACTGTTCCCGGGTCTCGTCTGCCTTTCTGCGGCGGCATCAGCCATTTAAACATCGGGAATATCAAAGGCAGATCTCACAGGGAGACCATATTTGTGCGTTTTTTTATCCTTATCGTCCAGTTGGAGCTCGTCGGGCAGGTGTGTGTGTGTGCGCGTGTGTGTACGTGCGCGCTTGTGTGTGTGTGTGTGTGTGTGTGTGTTTGTGTGTGTGTGAGAGGGAGAGAGAGACAGACGTGAAACTGGGTGGCCGACATTCCTCAGAAGGGTGCAGGTGTCTGGGTTTCTGGTAAATCTGACTCAGTCACTGTGTGATTTTCTTTCTCTTCCCCCCTCTGTTTTCTTCAAGGACTCGTCCCAGGTTTGTTAAAGCAGCCATTAAGCAAAATTTGATATAGTTTAGTTTATGCACCGCAACAGTCCTGCAGTAGGGTACACTGAGATGTGGGAGGGTTGAATTGTTGAAAAAATCTAGATATATCAGCTAGGAAGCAGGGTGTCAGCAGTGTAATCACAAAAGGATCAATATTGACTATATTGACCGTATTGGTTGTTTTTTCCTCACCTGCATTACTCTAATGGTGTGTTTTGGTTGGATTAGCTTTTCTGTCCTGCATATAAACTGGTGTATAGCTCACAAGTCAGATTTGGGGGAAAAAATTACTGAAAATGAATAGTGAGTATTTTGTGGAGTTAATCATTTGTGCTGTATTGTTCTCTGGTGTAATGTTAGAACATTTAAAGCTTCGCACTGAAAGCCTATCTGCAAATATTTTGTTAAATGATATGTATGAATTATTTTAAGGCAAAAAAAAGCCAAACATTCAGACGTCCCAGCTACGTCAACGTGAGGTTTCCTGGTCTACAGTCAAACTATAGTTAACAGAATGCTTTGGTATTTTTGATTAGATTTTTAACATCTTGTATATTATTGAGTCTTGTGTTTGTGTGGCGTTTAATGACAAAGACCAAGTAACCAATGCATTCTGAGAGTAAATAATCTGATGATTATCTTATCATCAACATTAAGTTGACTTTAGATCAGTAGTCTCCATTATTCATTATTTCACAGCATTTCTAGTTGCATAATGTTGTTTGAACTACAGTCATAGGATTAGTAATAGTTAGGATCATTAGTTGCATTCCTGATGAAACCTGAACAAACTATCTTTGCTGTTGTGGCCCTTATGTGACAAGGACAGTCATGCTACTTTGCAGATTTCTCTCTTGACATGAATCTGTCAAGAGAGACAATGACTGAAGAAGAAAAAATAAGCCGCTGTCTTGTATTTCTAAATTACTGAGATGCCAATAGATGTCTATGCTGGAACAGGTGCAAATGTGCCAAGCTGGGTGAAATCCAGAAAGGTGTTTAAAAATGCTGGTGTGTACACACCCAAGAGATGTTATAGTGTTCCCAAGCATTGGCTGTGATGATAGCATTATCCTATCTGATGAATGTATATGACCTACACTTTTTGCCCATGTAATATTCTCCAACTATAATCAAGAGGAATTGAGACTAATTGCCATTTTGTATCATGAAATCATCATATTGTGCAGTAAGGGCAGCACGTTTACAAGCACTGTAGTCCCTCTTGAACTCAAATGATCAAATCCCTCCCCCCTTTCCCATCATGTTGCTCCTCTCTTTCTCTCCTTGTCCCTTCCCTCCCCCTACTCTCTCTCCTCTGTCTTTCTAATCCGTCCCCTGTCCCCTTTGTTTTGTCCTTCCCGACTCCCTCTCCTCTGTCCTTCCTTCCTCAGCCCACACAGGAGCCATGGCAGACAAGGAGGAGCAGGTACAGAAAGCCAAACTGGCCGAGCAGGCTGAGCGTTACGATGACATGGCCGCAGCCATGAAGGCTGTTACGGAGGAGGGCACGGAGCTCAGCAACGAGGAGCGCAACCTGCTCTCTGTCGCCTACAAGAATGTGGTGGGGGCTCGGAGGTCCTCCTGGCGGGTGGTGTCTAGCATGGAGCAGAAGTCTGATGACAGCGGGAAGACGGCGCTGGCCAAGGAGTACAGAGAGAAGATCGAGAAGGAGCTGAACGACATCTGCAAGGAAGTCCTGGTAAGAAGCAGAGAGAGGTGCTGGAGAGGGGGAGGCAGCGAAGAGAGGGATTACATAAACTGAGGTGGAGAGATGGGAAGACAGAGGGGTTCAGGTAAAATCTCTGGTGTTGTGGACGTGATGGCTGTTTGCTAGCGAGGAGTTGAAGAATCAAGCTTTGACGCCGGTCATGCAAATCAAAATGCAGCTCAGTTTTAGAGATTAATGCTCAACAATGGCAATAACATATAAATAGTTGGGAAAAGATTTGTATAGTTGAAAATAAATACATGGGTCATAATATAAGATCATGCGAAACTAGTTGATAAGGTGTTTTATTGAGAATTTTTGTGTTTTTAAGTAAGTGTAATCATTTGGTGCAATGTTTTTATGGTTACCAATCAATTAGACATTTTTGCCATTATTCTCTAATGAATTCTCTTAATGTATTAAAAGCAAATTTTTATTTTTGTTTTGTGTCCATGAAAAACGAATATGTGTTAAATATACGTTTATTTTCAAATTTTAAACCTCTTAAATTTGTTGAAACCATATGGACACGATAAAATTAGCCCCACTTCATTGACCAGTGTAACAGCTAGTCATAAAAGCATTAAATAATGATATGAAGAATATAACTTATAACTAATTAATCTAACTAATCCTTCAGCAGGCTGTTCCTGCATTTTGATATCTTAAGGCAGGAGGAAGAGGTGCAGTAGGTAAAGAAAGTACCTCACCTAGTTCTTAAAATGTCAAATGTTTCAATGAGGAGAAATCTATAGCCACAGGGCTCGCTATTTGTAGCTTTATAGTTAGAACCAGGAAGTTATTCCAGTTTGAATCAACTTCCAGTTATATTTGTGCCCTGAGTCTTTTTTCCCCATTTACATCATGTGCTGCAGAAGAAAAAGGCGCCACTGCCTCATTCTGCAGCTGAGATTCAAATATATTCGGTATATCACCAACACCTACCTGTAAGTGGAAGGAGGTGGTTTTAGGCAGGAGGTTGAGTCTCTTCATCACAGTCCACTGTGGAGCTTCTCTCATGTAGGTGCTGGCTGAGAAGTTTTCATTAAATATGAATGAGTGAATGGGAGGCCAGTGAGGGATCTTGTCATTGTGCTAGTGACCCCTACTGGTTGGCTGTGTCTGTGTGTGGCCGGGACTGAAGAGAGTAAGAGGGACAGTGTAAACCTTCATTATTAGGGGCAGTTTACATATGCAAATGCTGTAAGTATAAGAGATACTGGACACCTTTTTATGGTTTTATGGCACAGGTCGTCCACAATCCACACCACTGTCTTTATAGATATTGGTTTGCCCTCTTCACACTTCTGGTGCGTTTTGAATGGTTAGATACATAAATAGTAGCGTGGTTGTGTGACCATGTTGTGCCTTGGTGTGCAGGAGATGTCAAAGAGTCATTCTTTATGCAAATGACGGCTCTCTGGCCCACCAGATGTGTGAAAATCCTACAGATGGACTTGGTTGGTTTGGACATCATGTATTCACACACTCACTGTCCACTATTCTTCAGACCGATGAATTCAAAAGGAGAATTCCTTAGTGGTTTCTCTAGGGATTTTTTTTTTAACCTTCAAAAGATTTCCATCCCTTTCAAACATGCTCCACCACCACATCACTCATTCTGTCCCAGTTCATTTCATAGACTCACTGTATTCCTCCAGAACAGCTTGTACAGTTTTGAACAAGATGCTGTATCGGTGAGACATGTAACAGTATTTTTTCCCCATTTCCAAATACCTTTTTTTTTTGTGTGACATATTCTACATTAAGCTTAAGTCACCCAAACTCTTTGAAATCACACCAGACAATATCCTGTTAATCTGCTGGAGACAAACCAAAGCAAAAGTAGTTCGGCTGCTCTACCTGCTGTATGTCGTCATCCTTCATTCTTAATCTAACTTTTTTTAGAGAATGAATGAATGAATAGGTGGTTTACGTTACGTAGCACATGTGTGAAGAAAGACCTAGATACTCACGGTGGCAGTGATGGTAAAGGAATGCAGGAAGTGGGCAGATGATGACGAGGCACTTAAATATAGGGACTATTCAATCTCAAGGTTGTGGTTGCACACTCAAGATGGCTATGTGGTAATGTCAACTCACGCTCAAACTCTGATTTGTTGCAGGACCTGCTTGACAAACATCTGATCCCTAATGCTACGCCTGCTGACAGCAAAGTCTTCTATCTGAAGATGAAGGGAGACTACTTCCGCTACCTGGCGGAGGTGGCCATTGGAGAGGACAAGGAGGGTGAGTAAAGTATCTATCTATCTATCTATCTATCTATCTAGAAATGAGACAGCAGCACCAATTTTTTTGCTTTGTATTCATGAACAGTGTGCAAGACGTGTTGAAACGCACAGAAAAAAGTTAATGGTGCCACCTACTGCTAAAAACATGCCGCTGTGTGATGGGGTCTTTGTTGCCATGGTGACGGTTTGTTACACATCTGTCGGTGACGGCGGATGCCGATTCGTGGGCCTTAGAAACAAACAACAATCCCTCTCCCTAAGACGATGGGACCAGGTTTGCTTCAGGTGTTGTCGTGTCGTGTCGTGTCGGTGGCCAGAGCGCTGACACCACCTCCCCCTGTCTGTCCGTCCGTCCGTCCTTGACCTACAACTGTCAACCGAAAACACAGGCAAGGACTGCTGCTGGGTTGCCATGGCAACAGGGGCAGCACAAGGGTGTTGGCTGCGACTGGTTGCCGGGAGGCGGTTTTAGAGTTTCTTCAGCGGCTGTGTGGCGAGCCAGACTGCCAGGGTGATGAGTTTTTTTTTTTTTCCTTCCGTAATTTCAGGTTGTCTTGTTTTGTGAGTCATGTTGTTTTCCTCAGCTACGTATTTGCAATGAATATCCCATGTAATTTAGGGGACTGTTAGATCTCCATGTAAAATCCATAATAATCCCCTCTGGGCTTTGTGTCACCTTTTGCTTCCTCAGTCTCGGAGCTGTAATTCTCCAGTCTGGATTTTTGGCTGTTGATAGTAAGCGCAGAGGAAACGGCCTAAATCAGCAGGGAGAGGTTTTCTTTATGGAGACGTTGATCTTGTGGAGTGTATTATCTTTCTCAGAGGATTTATCCAAACTACTGCACATGTGGTGCGTGATATTTCTTTGGCTTTGAGGAGAACTTTTTATACATTTAAAAAAAACATTTACTGTATACAAACTCATTAAATATGGTTTTATCTCGTCTTCGCTGTTTGTCATTCAGGTGGCTGAAGTGAGATTTTTTTTTTTTTTTACTGTAATCTACTGGCTCCAGCCCAATGTGGGTCTTGGCAAACAACTGTTTTGGACAACAGTACTGGACAGTTGTTGTTGAAATGATGATTTACAGAAAATGTATTGAAATGCAGCATCTTTTTATGCTGTTTTTCACATCAGTCCACCTTCTTTGTTGTCCAGATTTGTCTTTGTCTTATTAACAGTAAACTGAGTATTATTGGGCTCCAGCTGTTTATCGTCTTGGTCTTGGTCAAGGAAATTGTGATGGCAGTTCTTGTTTGATGTTTTATTGATCAAATGATTAAAATATTCTGTGTATTACATGATCATCAAAATAATCATAAACCGCAGCCTTCCCAGACAGTTGGGTATGGGCAGGGCCGAACTGTAATTGAGCAGATAGCAGGCTGTGAAATTTGTTTTTGCATCCTTAATATGTGTGTAAATATTGAGAGAAAGTGGTTCTCATTGCCAAAGGAAGATCTGGAAAGCAGTAACATGCACCATTATGCTCACACAGATGGCGCACAGCAAAGTGTAGTCTCATTTAGAGCAGTTAAAGTAATATGAACAAACCCCAAGAAACCTTGTGTTTTTTTCCCCTCCATTGAACAGTGAATATCTGTTTCCTGACTGGCCTTGTTTTCCTTTTTGTAGCCATTATCAATAGCTCACAAGAAGCCTACCAGAAGGCCTTGGAAATCAGCTACAAAGAAATGCAGCCTACACATCCCATCCGCCTGGGCCTTGCTCTCAACTTCTCCGTCTTCTACTACGAGATCGTCAACTCTCCTGACAAGGCCTGCCAACTGGCTAAGGCGGTAAGAGCTGATGGTTTATATCTCACCATCGTCTTTATTTTTGTGTTTTGCTATATGTTCTTTTCAAATGAAGAGTTGTCCTGAAGGTGGTCAAAAGTCTAATAAGTGGTTTTAAGTGGGCGCAGTGCTCTGGTAGTCTGACTGTACTTGAATTTGAATTTATTTATTCAGGATAGCCCCTTGAGGTGAATCATCTCATTTTCGAGGGGTTCCTTCCACAAAATGATGCACATAATACTTAAAAATGGAGGAGTTGGTGCTTATTGAGAGCTTCCCTGCTTCTGACACTGTTCATGTGTAGTCAGGAACTTGAGATAAGGTGAATGCAAACACAGTGACGGCTGAACAGCGGCCGGACTGTAAGTGAATGCAAAGTAAATTTGACTGCTTAGAAGTGGCTATGTAAATGGTATGATAATATCACAGTACTACTCATCTACACAATAAATTCCAGCTTGTAAAATAGGTTTATTTACTTTTTGGCTGAGCATTTGATGAGAAGTTCCCTAATCGGTCTCTCTGTCCCAGACATGAGAGGCTGTAGAGGTGCTGGTTGGTGGATCCTGTTACCTGTAGGCAGAGCCTTATATTTAAATAACTAACTAACTCATAGTATTAAGGTGAATAAGAAAAATGTCTAACTTTTGCTTTAATTACACCTGGAGATATGTTTAGTAAGCAAAACATTTTTAGCACGATTTAGTCGTTTTTTTCCCCAAGTTCTCTTGACTGTAACAGGACATTGAATTTGTGTATTACCAAGTCTATAGGCATTGGAAAAGTTAACCATTTAAGCCATGTTTATGTTTGGGTCTAATATTTCACATTTTGCGCTGATAAATTCACTTCCTTCCTGAGTTAGCAGACAAAAAGACATGCTACACTGACCAACTCTGAACCTGTTAGTTTTTATTCACATTGTTGTCTCTTCGTTATTGTCCAGAGTTTGTTTGGTTTATTTAGATATGTCATGTGGGTGAATACACAAGTGCTTCTGGGAGTCTGTGTTGTTTGTGGAGGTACTGACGGCTGTCTGTCTCTGTGTCCTCCAGGCCTTTGATGAGGCCATCGCCATGCTGGACTCCCTCAACAGTGACTCCTACAAAGACAGCACCTTGATCATGCAGCTGCTTCGTGACAATCTGACAGTGAGTGTCTTGACTCGATGTCCCCACACGTCTGCTGTGCCTTACTCTCTCCCTTTCTTCTGTCTGTCATGTCTGTACTGGTTTGGTTTGACTTTGACATTATTACTCGTC
The DNA here is from genome assembly GCF_905171665.1 of Trachurus trachurus. Taxonomy (NCBI): domain Eukaryota; kingdom Metazoa; phylum Chordata; class Actinopteri; order Carangiformes; family Carangidae; genus Trachurus; species Trachurus trachurus. Next base: position 17,536,566 of record NC_139904.1, on the reverse strand, counting down.
AATCTTAACTTAGTTTTTCGAAGTTGCAGTGGTTTTCTGAACGTGCACCAATCCCAATATCCTGTGCTTTTTTTTATTGCAGCTGTGGATGTCAGACGCCCAGGGTGAGGGCGAGGGTGAGGGAGAGGAGACGGAGCAGGCAGCTGAGAAGACGGAGCAGGCAGCTGAGAAGAACTGAACTTCAGAGAAATATAAAAAAAATAAATAAAACAAAAACACACATTTTTTACCTCTCACCAGCCTAAGTTGTGTGTGTGGTTGTGTGTGCACATACATGCACAGATATGTATGTTTACACTCCACTCACAATGTGTAAAGTACAGTGTGTGTGTGCAGATACATTGAAGTATGTGTGTTAATTGTGTGAGCACCTCCACAGAGAAAAGAATGGAATAGACCTGTTCTGATTTGTTTGTTTGGTTTTTTTGGACATTACTCATTATGTGAAACAGTGGATGTTTATTTTATTGTTTCTTTTTGTTTGTTTGGTTTTTTTTTTGTCCGTGGTTTGGTCCAGATGAAATCCCTCTCCCTTTAGATCCAAATCAGCCCCATTCTCTCTAACCTTATTCTCTGTAGCAAACTGCTGCTGTTGCAGGAAAAACACAAACAAAAAAACCTCTAACTGTAATTTTGATAAATTGTATGTTTTTACTTGAACTGAACATTTTCAATCTTTGTGACACTTGGGTCTACGAAACCCCTTTGAAACGTGCCAACTGTTAAAGTGGTGACAGCAATCTGAATTCACTAAACTATAATAGGTCTCATCTGATACTAGCAGTGATTGTACTGTATAGATGGCAGCATTTATCTTGGTAACGATCTATTACCATATTGCTTGTATTCATCCCGTCCTGTCTGTGTCCAGTGTAGCAGGTAGTGATTTTTATGGATGGTACACGTGTCATGGCTCAGTGGGTTCGATGTACATTCAGGTGTAGGAAAAGTTTTCTGTATGAGTGGCCACTTGCGAAAACTAGTTAAACCTTGGTTGATAGTTTTGTTGAGAGGATTACATTCCATTTTACTGACATCTTTTCACTCTTTGTGAAAGTATGTAGACTTATGATTTCCCGGATTTTTTTCCATACCACATGACAAGGTAGAGACAGCCTAAGATAAAGTGAACAACTTGATATAATGGCGCGATACTGTAACTTTTGATATTTTATCTTTTCAGCAGTGCAGAAGATACTTTTGCCATGTGCTTTTATGTGGCTTTCTACTCTTTTTCTATTCAGGTGTTTTTTGTATTTTCTTTTTGTGTATTTTATTCCCTTTGACTCTTGATTTGACTCCTGGAATGTATGTGGTTCTCAGTAGTATGGTGTGAGGGTTTAGGCGTGCTTTGAAACTGGCAGTTTAGGATTTAGCTTGAACCAGGTGGTTTACAGTAACATATACCTTCCTTGAAAGTACATTGTGAGAAGACGAACTAAAATAATTCTAAATATAACATGATTATAAAATGTAACTCGGTAGAAAGCTGCGTTATGGCCATTCAGTAGTCACAAAAGTAGTGCCAGTTTCTTCTAATTACAGTATCTTGGTTTTAAAACAAAAAGAAAGATGGGATGCAGGAATCGGAATTTGCAAATTACACTCTGAGTACGTTATTTGGTTATGTGCTTTCATGTAAGTGGAATTAAAACATTAAAATGAAATGTGCCGTGCTCAGCGTGTTTGTTTTTTCTTTTTTTTTCTTTCTCTGTCACTGTACATGTGGACTGACATTTTTACAATATTGATGATAAATGAGAATCTGCGTCAGGCCACTGTCGGTTCATCAGACCAATCTGCCACTATTAACCACGCCAGCTGGGAGATGTGTCATATTAAAGCTGCTCATATTTAAAAAAATCCTCCCTGATCTGTGAATGTATTCAAGTGATGAGGACTGTCACATCGACAGTCAGTGAATTGGCTGCATATGAATGTCACCAGTCACACAGCCAGAAATTCATTCCTTCATGAGTCACAACAGTGATTGATTCAAAGCCACAATATCTCTTAAGTTCAGACTGATATGTGAGACGAAACCTTTTCAAGTCGGACATTAAAATACAAATGATGCTGCAAAAAGTCATGACACCCTGATGATGACTCATGATGAGCCTGTCCGGAATAAGACTGCTGCGCTGATGACCGAGCAGCAAGGTGGAAAAATACTGTACCTTACAATATAAAAATCATTAACTTGGCTAAATAGCTTTGTCTTCGGTAGAATGGCAGCTTGACAGAGCTGCAGAGTTGCAGTTTCTTTTTCACTGACAACACTGCCCTCTGTAGATGGCCATTTTAAGAACTGTGTTGTGCTGCATATAAGATATACTGCTGCATTTCCCCTTCAGGATTAATACAGCACTCTATCCATGATTAGACGATTCAAAGGAGGTCTGAACAATGATCAATCATTTCAAGCATTAGTGCTTTGTGTAAAATGGAGGAAAAATAAACACATTTGACAGTATCTGTCATGCTGCAGTACCTAATTGAATCAATACTGATTACATTGTGCTTTACAGATATTTGTCATGTGTTCATTTAAAGCTGCACAGTCAAAACCCTGATGAGTCAAAATCTGTCTCAATATAAAACAAGTCTAACTCACATGAGAGATGACAATGCACTGTGTCTCTTGATTAGATTTTTGCATAAATGCACAAACCCTAATCTGTTATAACCACACATCTATGAGTAATAGTGAGCCTATCACAATATACGACACCAAAGGGTCAGTCCTCAAACGGTGCACCCATTACAGTGACATATGTGAGCTATTTAGATTGGATCAATGGCCTTTAAGAGAAGAAATGTAGTGGATTAAATAAGGAGGCTCTGTCTTCTGTATTCTCTGTACTGCAGCTGGTAAGACTCCTGCAGCACATATGAAGGCTACTACCACACCTCTAAAAAAAAAAAAAAAAAAAAGGGTACATTTAAAATGTAGGCTTTCATTTTGTTATGCAATCATCGGGAATATCACGAGTGGCAATGCAGTAAAATGCCATAACTAAGGCATGACCAGCCCATGACATCTCCTCCGGTAGTGAGCTGGTTATAGTAGCTGGTGTTTCTGAGTATGAGTGTGTGTGTGTTCATTGCGGGCATTGTTTATTGCTCCTGAGATCCAGGACGCATTCAAGCCATCCCCATAGAGCCCCGCTGAATAAACGGGCATTGTTGTCAATACAATAAGTCAGTTTCAGCCTTTAACAGTACGGTTTTAACATGATTTCATCATCATGCGTACAGTGAAGGTTAACGCCCCTTTGTTGACTTTTTTTTCCCAACCAAGCTGCGCCATGATTGGTCGGCCTCGATGACGCGCCCTCTAGTATATAGCAGACAACTTCCTCGTGGTGTCCTCCCCCTCAACCCCGGCTGTTAGTGCTGTGTGAGTGCGTGTGTGCTCCTGAGCTCGCTCGGCACACATTCTATAAAAAATAAAAATACAAAAAAAATTTAAAACATAAAAAAGCCAAAAAATCATTTTTTTTTTCTTTTTGTAACAAGTCGGTGAAGCTGGAGTAGACATTCGCGGACCGGACGGTAACGTACAAGAAAAGGGGGGGCTGCCTAACGTTAACTCGAACGACCAACATTTTTTATTTAGTCGACGTGTTACAGGTTCAGAAGAGAGGCCAAGTTTAACGTCAGATTTGCTTTTAAACGCTGTGTCAGATTTGAATGACAGTTTTAACCCCATTAGAAGTCGACATTGTGCCATTTTAACATAGTCATCTTAGCAGTTTTACCCGAAAACATTCCCTTTTAACTGACAACAAGGCCAACGGTTGCAACGTTTACCATCAGCATTCTGCCCCGAACTGACGTGACGTTAGTGAACGTTTGGAAACTTGACATTCGTCGCCGAAAACTTTTTCTTTCCGTTAAGCTTCGTCCGAGCAGTTACTTCGCTTAGTCTCCTCCACAGCCAACGAGAATAATGAACCCCAGTGCTCCCAGTTACCCCATGGCCTCCCTGTACGTCGGGGATCTGCATCAAGATGTGACCGAGGCCATGCTCTACGAGAAATTCAGCCCTGCCGGAGCTATCCTGTCGATCCGGGTCTGTAGGGACATGATCACCCGGCGTTCCCTTGGATACGCCTATGTCAACTTCCAACAGCCAGCGGACGGTATGTGGGTTTTCATCAAAAATGTGTCAAATGTGTTTCAAATGTCAAGTGACAAGTGAGAGCTAGCTTCTCTCTCTCTGTCTCTACACGTGACTGCGGCCGACATGTTGTTGGTAGGGTCTCCTCATGTGAACCTCCCTCCCAGCAGTGGCGTAGCAGAAAAGCAGCACGTCCAGCCCCGGCCCGGCCCAGCCCACCCCGGCAATGTAGCATAGGACTGCTGCTAGCTGCCAAGCCAACTGACTACTCAATGCCTTTTTAAATCTCTGTTATTATGTGAGGACAACACCCCAACACTGTTCAGTCTAAAGTGCTGACACACTTTGATTACATCTTCCTTAATAATTGCCAGTCATCAGTTGATGTGATGTATCATGTATCACTTCCTAAAACTGTTAGAATATGTCAGTCCTGTACCCTATTAACCCAAATATCTACTGTGTCTGCAGTGCATTGATAGTAGCACACATCTGCATCTGCCCTCTGCTTCTCTTGGGTGTGTTCCTGTGTTGTTACTGAGATATACTCTGTTCAGTGTTACTCTCCTGTAGCCTCTCAGTATCCCACATATCAGGGGCGTGTGCCACGTAGATAAACAATTCATTCATCACCATTAGTTGAACTTTCTAAAAAAATTTCTACTGGTCTGAGCTGGCAAGCTGCCACAGATGCTAATGCAGTTCTGCTGACACACTTGTGACCAGGAAGGCTCGGTTTGAAACCCAAGAAGTAGATAAATGCCGCAACCCCTACAGTCCGGCTGCTGCCCTGGGGCAAGGAACTGAAAGAAAGTTGACACATTGAGTAGTATCAGATGCAAATATGTGTAACAGCCATCATCACATACTGTTTACCATCTAGAAACTGCCTGGAGAGAAGGTTGAAAATCCAGTTTTCTGAAATTATTCACTTTACCCAGCTGCCTTGAAGCTCAAGACTAACAACCACATCTTTTAACATATGTTGCGTGATATCCAGCTCCTGAAAATGTACCAAAAAAAAAAAAAACCTAACCCATGTCCATGTGTTCCTCCTCACAGCTGAGCGTGCACTGGACACAATGAACTTTGACGTGATCAAGGGGCGGCCTGTACGCATCATGTGGTCGCAGCGTGATCCATCACTGAGAAAGAGCGGCGTGGGAAACATCTTCATCAAAAATCTTGACAAGTCCATTGACAACAAAGCTCTTTATGACACCTTCTCTGCTTTTGGCAACATCCTATCATGCAAGGTAAAAGACCAGCAGCCATCTCTGCTTTGCTCTTTCCAACCTGAAAGCAGGGGGGGTGGTCACCTGTCATTGGAGCAGTTTAGCATTTTGTTGGCATAATTTGCATGTGTGTACTTAAATGCCCCCGTCCTGTTTGCACTATACTTGAAAGACCTGCTCCCCAGTAGTCGGTTGCTTCAATTGCCCAGCAGGTGATACCAGAATACCTTGTCACCTAGATAAAACAAATAATGGATCCGTAGATATACACGGAGCTGTGGATGGTGTAAGCCTGTGGGAATACACAAAGGAATAAAGCGAGTGAAAGGTGATACTGAGTAGTGTCTGTACTACATGAGGTGTGTGTTCCCTAAACCAAACCACAAATTTGTTAACTAATATAAAGTTGACTGGCCTGATACTCAGCCTCCCAGAGTGACTCTGCAAAAGAAAAATATTCCTAATATAACAATGAGCCAAGGTTAGAGACGTGTTTTTGGCAGAGCACAGTCACATTACATGATATGAAAAAGTCACAGCAGTTAAGTTTCACTTCCATTGCAGGTTCATTAAATGTTCAGAAATATTTTAGATGTGATTCAACAAACATTTCAGGTGGTGTACTATACTATTATTGCATGTGTGTGCGTGTGTGTGGCATAAACGCAGCATGTTTCTTCCTTCTCTAAGGTGGTTTGTGACGAGAATGGCTCTAAAGGCTACGGCTTTGTGCATTTTGAGACTCAGGAGGCAGCCGAACGAGCCATTGAGAAAATGAATGGCATGCTGCTCAATGACCGTAAAGTGTAAGTGAATGTGTTAACTAATTTCAAATGAGTTCATACTAATGTTTGAAAAACAACAGGGATTCTATGTAATTAATATTCTGCCTGGTCTGACTGATGTTTAAATGTTTCATAATGATGCATAATGTGTAATGAGTCAGTGTTGTTTTGCAAAGATGTCTGAATGAATAGATTTGTGAATTTATTGCTGTAGAGTCACAATTCAAGACATTTATGCTGTTTATAATGTATTTGATCTAAATCCCCATTTCAATGCAGATTTGTGGGTCGTTTCAAATCTCGCAAGGAGCGTGAGGCTGAGCTGGGTGCCCGAGCAAAAGAGTTTACAAATGTCTACATAAAAAACTTTGGTGAAGACATGGATGATGAAAAGCTGAGGGAACTCTTCAGCAAATATGGGCAGTCAGGTAGTGCAAAAGATTTTCTTCTACAGATTATACAAACAACATTTGGGGCAAAATATGGTCACTAAGGTTCGAGTCTCTCTGTTGTTAAGGAAATGCCATGAGTATACGTGTTATGACGGATGACAATGGAAAGTCTCGAGGCTTTGGGTTCGTCAGCTTTGAGAGACACGAGGACGCCCAGAAAGTAAGAGATGAACCAGCAATTTTCTGACCACCGAGAACCGTCTTCCATTTCTGGCCACAAAGTTGACATTTTTCTCCTGGTTTCCACAGGCGGTGGATGAGATGAACGGGAAGGAGTTGAACGGCAAGCTCATCTATGTCGGCCGCGCCCAGAAGAAGGTGGAGCGACAGACGGAGCTCAAGCGCAAGTTTGAGCAAATGAAACAAGATCGTATGACTCGATACCAGGTACAAAACTAACTTAAATTACCATCGTAGTTTCAATGCATTATCTGGGTGAAAGACTGCAGCTTTGTCAAATTCAGTTCTTCCTCTTCAGTAGGTTGCACTGGCCAAAATGGCTGCGACAGTGACACTGTAGTTCATGGGCCCCATGTTTCTTCTCTACAGACTCTGGGGATAAATATGTACTACAGACAAAATATGTTTATTGAACCACAAGGGAACATTCTCCTGTTATAATATGTCTAAAAAGCACCTCTCCTATTCTCAGGGTGTCAACTTGTATGTGAAGAACCTTGATGATGGAATTGACGACGAACGCCTGCGAAAGGAGTTCTCGCCATTTGGCACCATAACTAGTGCCAAGGTAAGACTCAGCTGTTCGCTTATTTTATCAATAATTGAGAGGTATCGGTTTAAGTCAGCAGCACTGTCACTCCTTAGCTGAATAATCAACTGATAGAAATGCTTATTCATGTAGAATAAATTTCACTGTGCTCTCCTCTCAGGTGATGATGGAAGGCGGGCGCAGCAAAGGCTTCGGCTTCGTCTGCTTCTCATCCCCGGAGGAGGCCACCAAAGCTGTGACTGAAATGAACGGACGCATCGTAGCCACCAAGCCGTTGTATGTGGCCCTTGCCCAGCGCAAAGAGGAGCGTCAAGCCCACTTGACCAACCAGTACATGCAACGCATGGCCAGTGTGCGTGCAGTGCCAAACCCAGTCATCAATCCTTACCAGCCGGCTCCGCCCTCGGGTTACTTCATGGCAGCCATTCCTCAGGCCCAGAACCGTGCCGCTTACTATCCAGCTGCCGGCCAGATGGCCCAGCTGCGCCCCAGCCCGCGCTGGACCACCCAGGGAGTCCGGCCACAACGTGAGTATCCCTCTCTCAACGTCTAGATTACATTTGCTGTAATTGTAAAAACACTTGATACAGTGGAACAAAAGCAGTTGGTCATTTGCTCGTAGTTGTACATGATGATTATATGATTTTGTGTGTTCACAGACTTCCAGAACATCCCAGGAGCCATGCGTCCCTCTGCACCACGCCCTCAGGCCTTCAGTACCATGCGGCCTGCTTCCCAGGTGCCTCGTATGATGTCCACCCAGCGTGTCGGTCAGTCTCACATACTCACCTAGAGTCTAATTCCACCACAAATACAGTTCAACAATACTCCAGTTGCTTGTACCTTTTTTGTGTTGATGACTCTGTTGGTCTATTGACGCTTCTTACAGCCGCACAGAGCATGGGGCCCAGACCGGCCACCGCCGCCGCTGCTGCAGCCGCTCCAGTACGTGGAGTCCCTCAGTACAAGTACGCCGCCGGTGTCCGCAATCCCCAGCAGCACATGACCGCTCAGCCACAAGTCTCCATGCAGCAGGTGGGATGCATATTTCTACTCGCCTCTACCAAAAAAAAGTTGATTTGGAGATTCTCTGTCTGACCTTTAGTTTTCTTGCATCCTCAGCCTGCAGTCCATGTTCAGGGACAGGAGCCTCTGACTGCCTCCATGCTGGCTGCAGCTCCACCACAGGAGCAGAAGCAGATGCTGGGTAAGATTGAAGAGCTCTACATAAGCACATACCATAACAGCTAGATGTAGCATCTCTTAAAGGGATAGTTCAACATTTTGGCAAATTAGCCTATTGCCATAATCCCTATAGTTGTGACCCGCACATTCACCACGCTATGAAATAATAATGTAACGATACGAGACAGAGTTGTTTTCGAGGCAAATGCAGCTGGAACTACATTCCAGACACGGCTGCTCGGCGGAGTGATTTCAAAAGCACAAGTAGTTCTGAGTATTTGCTCTGTGTGTCGAAATGTTACATAATTATACATGATTATTTTATAGCGTGGTGAATGTGCAGGTCACAACTTCTCCATGAGAGCGTTTTGGAGTTGTTGCATTGTGTATTTGATGAGTTTTGAGGGACAGGGGACCAGTACCGTTCATTGTGTTCACTGAGCAGCTAGCGCCTCTGCCCAGCGGATCTCAAAACAACATGCACTGATAATTAGAGGTAATGAACCTACTCCTGTGACTATAGGGATTATGGTGAAATGCTAAAATGTTGAACTATCCCTTTAAAGACCCACTCCCATGAAAATCGTGTTTTTCATGCTTTTCACATGTTCCTGTGGCATTTTTCTTGTGTTAGAGCACATATCAGCAGAAAAGGAAGTGCAAAATTGCATTTCTGAGTTTTACTGCCTTCAAATTGCTGTGAACCAATGGCAGACGCAAACTGGCAATTTCAGGGAGACTGGAGCTGACGTGTCACAGCTCCAGGGGAGGGCACTAGTGCTACAAGCTCCCGCCCCGCTCTGCATCTGGCTCAGAGGTGAAAGGCTTGACAGCTCGGTGTAGCTGTCAAGGTATAACAGGTATAGCTCACCTGGTAGAGCAGCTTGCACTATCAGCAAGGACTATGTTCCAGTCTGGGATCGAATGCCAGTGTGGAGTTTTACGCTAAATGCGCTGAATCTGTAATTGTAATGTAATGTACTGTAATGTCCAGCTGTCAGCGGGCCAGTGGGCTGCGAGGAGGTGGCTGGGCAGGTGCAGAGCAGCGCAGTCTCCGCCCACCCTCCAGAGGTGCATTGCTAATGTGCATTGCTAATGAGCTGGTTTTAAAATGACCGAAAAGGGTCGCGGGAGTGGGACTTTAAGTCAGAACATGCTACTTCTGTCTTCATCTAAGATGCCCCCTCTACACCCCCTTCTATACAACATACTTGTTATTGTCTCACTAACATGGGTCTGGATTTCTCCACCAAAGACTAAACGTTCAAGTATGAAATTGGCAAGTGTTGACTACAGCCTGTCTTAAATCCTCTGTATCTGTCACTGCTGTAGGTGAGCGTCTGTTCCCATTGATCCAGAACATGCATCCCAGCCTGGCAGGGAAGATCACTGGCATGCTGCTGGAGATCGACAACTCAGAGCTGCTCCACATGCTGGAGTCCCCAGAGTCTCTCCGCTCAAAGGTCAGTACTCCAGCTCATCAATGTTGAAAACTTCCCTCAGTTGATTCTCTGTGGAGCTCACCCGCAGGGGGCTTACAGGAAGTTTGGTGAAAGTATCTTATAGGCTGTGTTCGAAACCACATACTACATACTACATACTTCCATACTGTATACTTCCATACTCCATACTACATACTAATCGATCATACAGTATGCAGAGCGTTCACACTGCTGCGTACTATGATAACCCACAATGCATTTCGCTCCTGCCCGAGCCGAAATCAGCCGCCCTGAAGCTGATTTCACTTAAGCTCTAAACTCTGTAAATATATAACTTCAGCAACATTTGAAACATTTTCAGGCGAGAAAGTACTACTTCGTATCCCCATGGTGTTGAAAAAATGACAAAATAACACCTATTTACAATTTTAGTCGGACGAAGTCGGACTTCTCTGGCGTTAGTAAAACCAGCCGTAGTGAGCACTGTACTTCCGGTTTCTGTGTCAAAATAAAGCACCCGTTGCAATTGACCATAAAGAAAGCCGTTACAATGACGTCAGTGCTCTTACTTTATAAACAGGAAGTGAACCTGTCCCCACTGTGGCTAGCTTGCTCACATTTGTATTGCTGCCCCTCCTTTTTCCTCTCGTCCGCTCGGCTCCTCCTTCTCCGTTTTTTTTTTTTTTTTTTTCGCGGCAAGGAAGAGGCGGTCCTTGACGTCACGTTGCGTTGCATCTTGGGTAGTTTGAGTATGAGTAGTGACCTCATGATGTATACTCAACATTTCGGCCGAATCTAGTATGCATCCGGGAACTTCTCGCCTACTGCAAATCGCATACTGCGCAGTGTGAACATACTGCATACTCAAATCGTTAGTATGAGTAGTACGAGTAGTAGGAGAAGTATGCGGTTTCGAACACAGCCATAGTTAACTTGATGTTCGTAGGTGGATGAGGCGGTGGCTGTGCTTCAGGCCCACCAGGCCAAGGAGGCCGCTCAGAAGACTGTGACTAATTCAGCTGGTGTCCCAAGTGTCTGAACCCAAGGTACGGCCACAGCTGCTGTAACAAGGCAGTGTTGTCAAGAGGTTTTGGCGCCTCATGATTACACTGCCATACCTTGTTAATCCTATCAGTTGTGTATTCAACAGTGAGTTGTGAACTGTGCCCACTGTGAACTCATATACTATTTTTGTGTTGCTTTCACAGGAGTTGGCAACCTTGAGACTAGCTTCACCGATGAGGGGGAAAAAAAAAATCTAACAGTGAAAAACTAAAAATACACAAAACAAAGTAAAAAGAAATCAAATAATATATTAAAAAAACCAATGGAAACAAGTCTCCAGCCAGGCTTATGACGAACAGGAACGATAGGCCTGGTTTGTTGAGTAAAAAAGAGAAAATATACCAAAAAAAAGAGTAAAAGTTAAGGTAAAACTAAAAATTTAGTGACAAAATAAGATGGAAAGCATTGCTTTTCTGCCATTTTATCCCTTTTAAATGTTTGAATGTTTGGGCTGTCGGAGCCTGTTATTGTGGAAATTCCCTTGACCTTTGCTTGCTTGAATAAAAATGATATGAAATAATCAGTATGTGTCTGTGGTTGACTGTTAGAGAAATTACTCAGTCATTACTCAAGTTTGAGCCTGTTCCAGTTTCCTGATACCATTTTGATTGTGGTAAGAGTTATAATCTGATTTATATCATAATTATTCAAAATTCCTGACGGTTAAACAATTAAAAAGAAAAGTACCCATCACGTTACCACATGCAGATGAAATTAGATCAATACCATTCAATTGTGTTTCAAGTTTTTATTTGTGCTTTGAGACAGAGATAATAAATACCAATGTTAACAAGCACTTAAACACATGTGAGGCTGTTTTACTTATGCCTTCATGTTGAGGCCAGCCTTGAATGCAAGTAGCTCCATTAGCTCAGTCCACAGCAGAGAAGATGGTAGATGGTGGTTTGGTGGCACGTTTGCATCTTTCTGAAGAACAGCGGGTTTGGCTTAGTTGGCGATGGCGCGGCCTTGCTCGAACATCCTCTGGACGAGGGCTTCCATCTGTGCCTTGAAGTTGTCAACCATGGGCTGGAGCTGAGCCTGCACGTTGGCAGCCAGAGGTTTGATCTGCTCCTCCATGCTGGTGGCAGCAGTCTTCAGCTGTTCCTGGACCTGAGCGACAATGGGCTCCAGCTGGGTCTTCTTGTCCTCCAGGAAGGTCCTGTGGAGAAAAAAAACACCACGACGGTCAACCACAGTGCACAGCGATGTTTGTATCAATGGGAGGATACATTTCAGTTCTGTCTTTGCCTGTTTAGTTTTTCTCAACAACACTCAACATAGAAAACCAAACTTTAAGCTTTTAATATTAGGGGAAAAAACTGTTCAGTTTTTTTCCTATGTGGATTTCGATTTAAATCTAGAACTGTCAGAAATCTTGACTTTGATTATCAAAAGTAATACAAAATCATAAAAACACCCAATCACAAAAAATGTAATGGTGTGTACATTCTATATAGCTCAAAAGAAAAACTTGAGGTAAGTACAAATATTACTACAGTAAATATTATTTCTAGAGCTTCTATTTAATAATGGACAAAATGCAGTGTGATGAACAGCAAGAAGGTCTGAATCATCCTCCTGACTGTGGTTCATGACCTTGATCTCGACTTAAAGAGTGAAGGTGGAGCGGTGGACCGTTCACTGTACTCACTGAGCCTGGTTGGTCAGATCCTGGTTGCGGAGTAGCTCAGTCAGCTCCATAGTCATCTTGTTCTTAATGTCCTCAAACTGCTGACCGAGCCTCTCAAGATCGGCAACATCTTGGGCAAAGCTTCCTGTGGGATTAGAAAAAAAACAAAGAAGTCAGTCAGTGAGTTAAGAAGCCTCTAATAGACAAAACAGTTGTGTTTGGAGAAGTTGAAGTCAAGGTGTGAGGTTCGTACCCTGAGCCAGGGCAAGCAGGACGACGGCGGCGATGAGGGAGAATTTCATGGTTGCTGACTGGTGAAGACCTGCAGACAGACACAAACATGTCTCAGTTATTGTTCCATACTTCCATATTGTTTGACTTCATCTAGACTGAGCAATCGTCACCTGATTCTTGATTTAACTTCCCTGTGATTTTCCCCTTTAAAAACGCATGTTGTGTGGCTGTTTGTCAGCACCTGAGGTCTCCTGTTGCTCAATCGGATGACTCACTGATAAAAACTGTCACATTTTCTAAGAATCACGGCCGCTCTTTTTGATCACAAGGACACAAGATAATTATTATTTTGTTGCTATGCTTTATCTTCTTTATCTTCCTTATCACAGAAGTCCGGTCACTGTGAGCTCCTAATTGAGCTGAGTGAACCTTGAGTTTACAAGTTTATCACAGATAAAGATGTCAAGACCCTCTGTATGTCTAAAAAAATCTTTTTAGTACAGTTGGTAGTAAAAGTCAGTAATTTATAAGGTCACAGAAATTACAGTCCCAATGTTTCACAGCCTATTTCCAGCAGCTGTGCTGTTGATTTTGAGCCTTTAAATCAAATGATGATGAGACACTAGGGAAATCTAATTATTGTTCACAAATGTAAAGACATTATATTTTACACATGAAGCCACCACATTAAAACAAGCTTGTTGTGGCCTGTATTAAGAATTAATTCTGAATCATTAGTAATTTCATTTGAAACTTAATTTCTGGTTTCAGTCATTTAACACATATCAACATGTGTGTGTTGCTGATTCAGTCCAAAATGACACAGCTTAAACCAGATTTGTGATAATTATGCTGTAACTATAAAAGTTAAAACTGAACAACATGACGCACATACTGCATCTATGTAATTTTAATCTAACTGAATGCAATTAAGTAGTTTTGTACAGAAAAAGAACTGATGGTTTGTGTCTCAGTGTGCCATCTGCAGTTTAAGCCCTAGTAGGAGAAGGAAGCAAAGGTAGACTCACCTGTACCGCAGGAGAATTTGGACCGGATGGTGCCTTTCTGTGGGTCTCTCACACCTTTTATAGTGCAGCAGGCGAATCTGATTGGTCGAGATGAGGAAACAAGACGTTATTGGATGTTTGCACCTAGTGAGGGAATCACAGTCTTGACCCTTGCTGTTCACTCTGCCAGCTGGGCAAACAAAAACCAAAGTCCAACAGTCCCTCTGCTGACTGTCCAACATCCAAATGAGTGTGCATCTTATCACAGTGATTAAATAAAAACACTTAATCACCAGTCACAGCGTCACTGAGGGGGCAGTTATGTTTGATATTGCCACATCAGGTCCAACAGATCCAATAACAGTTAAGATAAGAGACAGAGTGCTGTGTTTTAGTTTTTATTTTGTTACTCTATGTGTGCTTTACCGTCTATTTTGACTTAATTTGACTTCAAATCATTGCATTTTTGTTGCTGGTGTTTTAATGGTGTAAAGCACATAGTCATTTTTGTTAAGAAAAGTGCTCTTTAAATGTAGTTTTACCATTAAGGTTATTATAATATCTTTAGGGGAAAATAAATGTATTTGATCCCCTGCTGGGTTTTACCCTTATTTCACTTGATCAAATGTAAATTAATTTATAACCTTTATAAGATGATATTATTTCTGTATTTTTGTTGTTGTTGATATTATGTCTCTCTCTGTTAAAATAAACTTACCATAAAAACTATAGACAGTCCATTTCTTTGTAGGGGAGCAAACTTACAAAATCAGCAGGAGATCAAATACATATTTTTCCCACTGTAGGTGTTGTTGTTCCTGTGTTTCTTGTCATTTCCCTTTCAGAAAATTATCAATCTGAGACCAAACACTAAATACATAGAGACTGTTGAGTAAACGTTATAAGACTTCTGTTCTCTGTCTACAGTCAATAACATTTTTTTTTTTAAAGTTTGTCTTTGGAGCTGTTCTCAATTGGACAACGACTGGAACAGAAATTAAAGAAAAAGGAAAAAACACATTAAAGAAAATAAAATGCATTCAAATATGTAAAATATATTTTATTAATCTAAATTTTAATCCAATGTCTCTAATGTCACGTCAGATGTGCTTTGATGTGGACTCTCATCAATCACACTGAGCCATGTGGATGTAAACCTTCTACCTTTGGTTTACGTCCAACAGCGTGTTATGCTGAGTTTATCTTTATTGCTGTAGTAAAGTAATTAATTCTCAACCCAATCTCAACCCAGTTGCTAATAAACAATTTGGTACAGGTGAAAAAAAAACGTGGTTGAATAAGAATACCTGTGCAGGGAACATAAACAACACACAGTGTTTATTGTATGTAAAAGACGGTCCTGTGAGTGTGTATTCATCTAAAGTTCCTGCACTGCAGTTTTAAAAGTCAGATTGTGACCGTAAAGCTTTGATTAAAAGCAGATGTGGGAACATTTTCAACCAGAGATTGTTCTCTCAGTCCACAGTCTGTTTGCCACCAGTCTGTTGGAATTGACTTGGTTGTTTACATCCCTCAAACCCGTCCTCCGAAACTAAAAAAAGAAAAGAATAAGGATTCCAGACATCTTTGCTGTGGTATGCATGGAGTGTAGGGGTGACACAGATCTGAATACTGCCCAAAAGTGATGGAGGAGGCATGAAAACAAACTGTGCAGCATCAGAGAAATGTAAACTAGATGTGTGTTGTTTATTTTAAAAAGGGCTGAACGAGAATAAGCCCCGACTCTGCCTGATTTCAAAGGTTTTACACGTCTGCTTCTTTGACCCTCTGATACTCACAGTAAAGATTTATTAGGCTCAGCTCAGAGCTGGCTCAATGATAGCACAGTAAATTCAAGACTCATTACCCACATTGTGTTTTGCCAAAAGTTGAAAGAAGCTCAGATACTTAACTGAAGCAGTAGGAGCAAGAAGAACACAGTAAAAGAAAAAAGAAAAAAAGAAACTCAGTTACAAGTGAGTAAAAGTATCAGTAATATATACAAACTGATCATGTGGTTTTAATCTGTAGGGTAACTATACGTCAACACCAAGTCAAATAAACTGAAAACACTGATGGAAGAAGCACTTCAACCTTTGCTCGAGTAAACATTTATTACAGTTTAAAGAGCTGCAATCAAGCACCCTAAAGAAATGTACAGAAGTACAATCTGCAAAGTGTAGATTATATTATATTAGATTGTAAATACAAATGTAGTAACATGGAGGAGTCAAGTGTGTTTGAAGTTGAACTAATTTGCCATTATTTCCAGTGGTTGTCAAAACAAAGACCAGGACCCCTGAGGAGGGTCACATGAGAAATTTGAGGGGTCGCAACATGACAACTGGGAGAGGAATGAAGAAGAAGAAAGAGAAAACAATTCTCTGCTACAGAAGTTTTTTTTCCCCCTGTTCTTAGTTAAAATTATTAACTTCTTAATGGTTTTTTCTGTTCAGTTTTATTCTGAAAGGTAATAATTAGGCTGTGTTGCAGCCGACAGCTATTCTTATTCAAATGTATTTGTTAATTTGTGTGAGAGAAGGGGCAGATTATATAATATTAATCCTCTCTCTGATCATTTAAAAAAGAGAGCCAGGTGAAATTATGTGTTGGAATTTTAAAAGTTTTGTTTGTTGAATAAAATAAACTTGTATAAATAATTGTTAAGTTTGGTGAAATACTAAATAACCATAGTAGCCTAATTATACTACTTATGTTTGTTCTGTACACCACATTCATTACAGTTCATTCCAATAATAAGCAATGATGACACATTTGGGGTGGGTGATACATCAGGCCAATAATAATTTGATTAGTATGCTATAAATGACAAGAGGTTGTAATATTAAAGTGGCAACAACAAACACACAAGACAACTGGAGATCTACATCATATTATGTCAGAGGAACACAGGCTTCATATTAAGTGATGCAATGAAATGAGAGTGTGCCCTCCAGTGAGCCAAACACTCATTACAGTTGTGATATATGACTGTACATACTTGTTTCTGTTTGTGTGTGTGTACTCCTCTAGTAAACAAGGCAACCAGCCACAGCCTCACATTGTTACATTTAAAGACACTGCCTCTGACTTTTGTGAGATTTTCACAGTCTTGCACTTTTGTACTGATTTGCTTAAAAATTTGTTTTTTAGTGGAACCAGATGCACAGTGACTGAATCTAATGCAAAATACGCTTCAATCAAATGCTCCCTGCAGTTCCTCCTCCTGAGCTCCTCTGGCCTCATCCCAGACCACAGAAAGAATGAAAAATCACACAAGGCCCCTACAGTCATAAAAAACACTTAGGAAGCGCAAGAGGAGGTCCCATTTCCTCTCCCAAGTATTTGTTTTGTACAGAGTTGGTGGTCCACTGACTCACATTTAAACCCAGTAACTATTTCTACTTTACTTCTTTGCCTTTTTCTGAAAAATGTAATTATTTTTGCTCTCTTATGACTAAACGTAGTTATTCTGCTTTCAAGTTTTAATCACATGCTTCAGGCTGCAGAGGCTGGGGCTGTGAGCCCTCACTGTAGTTGTTCTCTGTTGGAGAACACAGGAGGCTCAGATTTCTTGGCTTGATATTTCTCTGACTTTCCACTGTTGCCTTCACGGCCTGCAGGAAAAGTCGGAAACACGGATATAACATGCAGCTTACTCAACATCAACGTGTCAAGGGAAGGTGTGTCTTTCTGACTCTGGCATTGCAGAAATGTGACAGTTGTGTTGTTTGTAAGCACACTCCATTATGTAAAATCTGACTGTGTTGATGCGGGGTCACTGAGGAGAAACAGTTTTCAGTGTTTCAAAGGTCAACACTGATCAGTCATTTGGTTAAAAATACAGCAGTTTAAAATAATTGTAGCTATAAATTAGATACCTCTGATTCAAGGCTTTATTTTATTTTGAAAAGCAATGGGTCAACTGCACATTGTTGATTTCTATATTTGTGACATCTGATGTGTAACAGAATTGGCATGCTACTGTCTCAGTTGTACTGTACTAGACTGACAAAGTTAAGTCTAGTTGCCATCTAGTTGCCATCCATCAGGTTTCACAGATTAGGGAACAAAGTGACAGTAGAAACAAGCATTGACTGTTAAGTTTAAATTTTCATTTGTTTGTTTGATGATTTATTTTAGATAAATGAAGTCTTCTGTCATTAACAGGTGAGTTTGTAGTGGCTGGTTATGTTTGTTTGGATGTTGTTGTAGCCTATATCTTTCAGTAAATTCTGGTCGATGGTAATCTGTAATCAGAACGTCAAAATAAAAACAGATCATCTTACCTTTAAAGGTACATTTTTGTTGTAGGCCTATGTGATAAGACATTTCAAATTAAACAATGAATCAAAGTCAAGGTCAAGTTTACTGTTATTGTTGTTCATATAACCCAGTATGTCATCCCACAATGACCCCAGCCTTAACCCCAATTATTTACCGTATTCAACATCCTGTGTCCTTGGATCCCCAGTTCGAGGGAGGAAAATTGATCAGCAGACGAAAGGAACAGCCAGAGGAGTCCCACTGTCAGGGATGAGAAGACAGTATAAAAACAACACGGAAAAAATAGCTGTAACATTAGAATAGCGTCACGTGTGTGTCATGTTACACAAAACCATCATACAAGTATGTGTAATGCAGCAACTGAGATGTAAAAAGCTAAAACCACACAGATAAATATGGCTAAAACATGTTAGGGCTGAACAACACTGACTTGTTGGTGCTTTAAAGCAGATCCAAGGCAAGGCAAGGCATCTTTATTTATATAGCGCATTTCATACCAAGGCAACTCAATGTGCTTTACATAAAGACAAAACATTTAAAAAAAGAAGCATAAAACAGAATAAAAACAAACAAAACACTAAAAACAGAGTTAAAAGCAAGAGCAAATAAAAGTAAAAAAAAGAAAGAAAAGATAATATAAAATAAATAAATAAAAGTTTTAAGTTCTTAAAAGAGCTCAGCTATAAGCACGTGAAAAGAGAAATGTTTTTAACCTGGATTTAAAAGTGCTTACAGTTGGGGCTGATTTCTGATGCAGGAAACTACCAGGAGGCCGTGAACGCAGCATTTGACTGGCAGCCCCGCAGTCTAATCCAGAGAGTGAGGATGCATAGCAGCGGTGTTATGTGTCCAGGGACCCGTCGGCTCACACTTATTCTTCGGCCGTGATTGACTAAAACCCCCGCGTTAACACTTTGTCCGTCCGGCTCCTCCAGACCGTGTCTCGGCCTGAACCCCTCCGGTTGATCGGTCCACATTTCCTCCCCAACCCACCGACTCCGCAGACGTTACGTCGGGACAATGGAATCCAACCTGCTCCCGGACAGCGTCCGCCCTCCGCGGCTGCAGCCGGGGATCGGCTTCGGCTCGGGACCGACCGGGACCCTCCGCTCCTCTCTCCGGCCCGGGGTGACGGTCCCCATCGCGCCGCTGCTGCCCTCCCCGGCCTCTCTGGCCGCCTCGTCCGGGCCTCCGCCGCCGCCGCCGCCGCTGCAGCTGCACAGCCTGTACGGCGGCATGGCAGCGGGGCTGGGGCCGGGGGCTGCGCACTGCAACCCGGGGAACCCGGCGGTGCTGAAGGAGGCGGTGGAGGCGGTGGTCCGCAGCTTCGCCAAACACACACAAGGCTACGGCAGAGGTAACTAACTAACGACGTTGTGCCGTGAATAAATAAAATAAAAGTCCCGTTAAATGTGTAAATAACGGTGTGAATCAGTGTGATAGAGCTTGGGTGTAGTTGGGGAGGGGGAGTCCAGAAAACCACTTTTAGCTGCGCCATTTGTTTTGGAAGTGGATCAGCCACGGAAAACATAAACATACTCATACTGTTACAGTCATGTTCAGCTGCACAACGTCAAATATGTTCACTTTGTCTTTGTTTCACTCTGAGATGTGGTCATTTTAACCAGATGTGATGTTTCTCTGGAGTTTTCTTCTTATTTCCGACATAGCTATACAGTGACCATACCTTCAGCTTTGTCATTACAGGATTAACTATCAAGGCTCTGCATGGGGGCTTAAGTCTATGAACAATAGGCCTAACTATTATACACACTACAATAAAGTAAATTAACTTTACATTGGACACGGTACATTGCTGGCCATGTAGCCTACTGTACATGCCAGCTGTGGAAAAAAGGGGGTTGTCAGTAGTGAATATGTTTGTAAAACCATGCTGTTGTTTTAAAAAACAGAGAACAAATATATGATCAGTTTATCAATTGTTTTCAGATATGATCAGAATATCTCATATTTAATCCAAACTATAGGCTACCCCACAGTACATTCTAGTAGATGGCTACATTGTATTATATGTGTAAGAACCATTCATTACAAAAAAGCATTAATATGAATTAGCCTATTTCTGAACTTTACAAATATTTAATTTGCGCATAAATGTGTGTTTTATGTGTCTGATGACCCCATTGGTGATAGTTTACCAATCTCTTTACTTTGTAGTCAATCACTGCAGCACATTGGCAAATTGTGTGCTTAAAACAAACATTAAACCAAAATCCACAATAATGTTGGCAGTCGGTCCTAATACAAGTGTTCCCGTCTTGCGCTAATAGGATTTATTTCCAAAAGATTGTCCCTCCGTGCTCTGACTAACAGCCTCTTTCCTACTCTATCCCATTTAGGCTACTTAACACCATCAACATTGGCAGTGGCACAAAGACTGTACACCGGCTGTGACTTTGTCTTACTGTTGCTCCAATTTAGTGATTTACTCTTGGGTTAGAAAAGGGGGGAATTACATTTAGTCCAATTCTTTACACTCAAAAGCTGCTTAGGAGCTTCTTTAGAGAGATGTGATTTAGGTTTTTCTACAGTGGATCTGTGGTCAAAGTGTCATGTGTCTGACTGTCGCTCTGTGGGTCTGAGCCGGGACAGCACCCATTGTTATAATACGTATATCGCATTGTGCTATCTCCCAATATTTCCTGACTTTTTGTTTTTCATATGTAAGGAAATGCATTATCTTATCACTGTTGTGATCTCTATAGATGCACAAAAAATCCCTCTCTGTCACACTCAGAATTGGAAAAAGTTGGATTTCCTTTGTTTGACCTCTGCTTTAGAGGAACTACTGTGTTTATACGGAACATCTATGGCTAATTATATCCAATAAACAATACACTCAATAATATTTTAAATAGATAGCAGTATTGATCGATTTCTGTTGTGAGAGTAACATCACAACTCTTACAAAAGCACATGAGTTATTATTTTATATTTGGCTACAACAAGAGAACAGTTTATAGTTTATAGAGCGTTTTGCTTTCGCACAGTAAGAGCAATAACAAAATTACTTGGATTGCAGTTCAGGGATTTATATATCTGATGTCAGAGTATGCTTTTGTGTTTTTTTATGTCTTTGTTTGGCAAAGCTGGGGCCTTTGAAACATACTGATCGGGCTCCAGACTCTGTGTGTGAGGGAGAAGCAGTCAGCCTGTGTTGGTATCAAACAGTGGGAGCTCAGTGGGAACGAGCCGAGCACGAACAGCAGTGAAAGAGACCTGGATAATGTTGGCCGCACTCGCATCTCCCTGCAGACCCAAACCCAAATAATTATTTATGACCGAGCTGCGAATTTGACTGCTTTTCTTTGGTGTTGTCTTGTTTCTAGACGACAGGAATGTAACTTTCTCTCATGAGCGCTTTAGAACCAAGAAGGGTTGAGCGCGTGTTTCTTTAAGCAGTTCCTCTGTAGTGATGCAGAATTTCCTCTCGGCAGCCACCTAAATCTTTTCAGGAAAATCCCCTGGCATCCTTGAAGTGACCTTCCCCCCCCAACCCTTTCCATCTTTGTGTTTAGAGAGGATGTTGCAGAGCACAGCCAAGGACTAATCACACTTTAGATGCAAACTGATCGCAGTAAACATTTAGATATCTGGGTAGGGTACTATAATACCTTTTCTCTGTTACTGATAAAAGACAGGGTTTGTATACCATAATGTGATAGTTTTATATTTCTATCTGTCCCATGCAGTGAATGTGGTGGAGGCTCTGCAGGAGTTCTGGCAGATGAAGCTGAGCAGAGGAGCTGACCTGAGGAACGGAGCTTTAGTTGTTTATGAAATGGTCCCATCCAACAGCCCACCCTACGTTTGCTATGTCAGTCTTCCAGGAGGCAGCTGCTTCGGAAGTTTCCAGGTACACAAACCCATCACATTGAATGATTTATCCAACAACAAAAAAAAGGCCATTAAAGCACCATGTCACAAGCTTAAACTCCAGCGTGTATGCAACCACAACATACCAAGTATGGATTCAATCACAAGACCAGTAACTTAAGATCTGTGCACACACTGTTGCTTACTCCGCTCCATGTAAACACTGCATGCCTTCGGCCTTTTGACCGTACGGTATGCATCTGATTGTATCTGACCGCTGCTAACACACATTTTCTTCACTGTTTGACAGTTCTGTCCCACTAAGGCTGAGGCAAGACGCAGCGCTGCCAAGATCGCCCTCATGAACTCTGTTTTCAATGAGCACCCCTCTCGTCGCATCACAGACGACTTCATTGAGAAGAGCGTGAGTGAGGCTCTGGCCTCCTTCAATGTAAGTTATCATCAAATGCTGAAAGTTGCATGTACAGTAGCTGCCAGTCAGTAGGAAGCGATCAATCTACAGTGTCCTAGACCTCCACACTGGTTCCAAGGGGATATACTGTATGCAAACATATATTAGATGCTGTAAATGATTCATAAGTGTGACCGTAAATGCTTTTTCATGGTACATGTGACTGGAGGTATGCCATGGGCCTGTTGTATATGAAGAAAGCCAGATAATACACTCTGACTTTTGAAATCCAGTAGTTGCTTTGCAAAATGCTGTCAGAATTAAGTTAAATATTAGTTCCCTGGACGGGGTCCCATACACACTGACTTTTGGCATTGTGTCTCCTATTTAGTTCAATTGAAACCAGATGCAATAAATCTCCCAAGGAAGAAAACTCATTTGCAGAAAATAGAATTTTGAAAACAAACTACTGAGGATTTTGCTTCCAGAGACTTGCATAAAGTCGGTAGTGTATGTTTAAGTCTTAACCAATTGGTGTATATTTCTTTTCCATTAAACATTTGCAAAGCAGATTTTTTTTTGTAGGTTGCCTCACTGGCTCATTTTTACATTTGTTACCAACACCTGTACATCAGAGGAATGGTGTGAAACAGCTGGCAAGAGTGTGAGTCAGGTCACTGTGTGCACCAGAACAAACAAAACAGGGAGCCGCTCTAGAAAGCACTGCTCCACAGCACTGCTGCATCACAAAATACCAATGTGCTAGAGAGTTATGCACCATGTTTAGGTAATCCTCCTCTGTGTTGGTGGCTGACAGTCCCAAGTATGTGAGCCCACATGCACAGCACAGTCACTAACTGCCTGTTGACATTTACAGGGAAACAGAGAAGAGGCTGACAATCCCAACACAGGAATTGGGGCATTTCGCTTCATGCTGGAGTCCAACAAGGGAAAATCAATGCTGGAGTTTCAGGTGAATAAAAACAGCTTCAGAGTAATTGTGATGGTTAAATACATTACTTTCAACATGTTTTTGGGAGAATGCCTTTCATGTGGCGTCTCGTGGCTGAAAACCAACCTTGTAAGATCGGGGCCGCCACCCCGGTGTCCCAGCTCTCGTCTCAGCGCAACCGTGACACAAACGCACCCTGTAACCCGTAATCTCTTGTTTATGACAGATAAGACTACACAAATATACACATTGTAACATCGTATGGTATATAACGTTATGTACCGCTCTATTGATTGCTTTCTAGTCGGGTTTGTTGTAAACAAATGCACATGGCCAGGAGGAGGGTTAGCAAAACAGTGGAAAAGCGACCGGACTTACATAGTTCCCCTTTAAATTAGAAATCTAAAATGTCTGTAAAGAGATTACTAGCTGGTGTGGCTTTAGCATACCATTAACAGACATTGTTAAATATACAAACAGTCTATGTGGATGCAGCTCGTAGACCTCCAGTGGTTATGCACAGTAACTTGAGCCCACATGAGCTTGAAGCTGGAACATCGTAACCCCAGTTCAAACTAGAAAATTAGACGTCTGAAGGCAGCACCTGTGGTTTACACTACTGAATGACTAAATATTGAGCGTCCTGAAGTGATTTTGGCCTCATGTTCCTGCTGGTTTTGTCTGTGTTTGTGTGTTCAGGAGCTGATGACTGTGTTTCAGCTGCTGCATTGGAATGGCAGCCTCAAAGCCATGAGAGAACGACAGTGTTCCCGACAGGTACCATATGAGACTCAAACCCCGTCTCACAGATGGGCTCAATTACCCAAAAGCAGCAGTGGATTTCAGCTTTCACATCACACTTTTTTTTTTTTTAGAGAGAACTAATTATATGATGTTTTCCTGCATAACAGGATTGTTCTGGATAGATCAGACAGTTTCCTCTCTCACCATGAGAGAGCAGTGGCAAGCTGGGAAATACCATAGGAAGTTCTTCATAGACGCAATGAACAGACAAACAGGCAAAACTAAAAGAATTAAAAGATTTTTTTTTATCTTACCAGTTAAGTTTCTTTACTGCCCTTATTCCTAACTATATGCCTATTTATAGGTAAGAACTGATAGTAATGAAAAAGTCAAAGTCAAATTCCTAGATTCTGAATCTGCAGATGGATTTTTTGTTTATTCATTAGGTGCCACCGGAATTAATTTCTTCTACAGAGACTTTCCAACAAATAATATATATCATTTGTAAAACTTAGAGAAATTAGCATCAGTTTGGTTGCAGAAAACATATTTTAAAATATATATAATACTGCTCTAAGTTGCTTATCTGTAATGCAAATCATCATTCACCTTCATATGAGACATGATGTTTTATATTCTTTCCCTGAAAAATAAAGAGTATAGAGAGTATAAACTGCAACTCTTGTTTCCTCCAGCACCACGACTAAAGGGTGGTTAGGGTTAGGGGGGTTTGAGTTGATGTGTACAATGCATTGCACTCTCTGACTCTTTGCTATCGCCGATCTTCGCAGGAGGTGCTGGCTCACTATTCCCACCGGGCTCTGGACGATGACATGCGCACACAGATGGCCGCCGACTGGGTGAACCGAGAGCAGAGCGTGGCGGGCATGATTGCGCAGGAGCTGGCCTCCACGGAGCGAGAACTGGAGGACGCCAGGCTGGCGGGCAGAGAACTGCGTTTTTACAAAGAGAAGAAAGATATCCTGATGTTAGCCGTGGGTCAGCTCAGTGCAGCCAACACCGCCACCCTGCCGTCACACTAAAAACCCGACATACGGAAACAAGCCTTCACATTCCGTAGGATTCCTGGTAACAGTATTGAACATTTCATAGAGATAAAGATGATTCATCTGATTTCTTAGGTTTTGTATATTGTGTGTTGTTGTGGAAACCAGGTAGTCAGGGCTTGAATTTTACAGTATGCACATCCATCCATAAAACAAACATTTGCCGCTATAGCCGTTACCTCTTTGTGCCTAGTGATTACAGGATATCAGTGCTTTTTTTCTTAAAAAAAAACAAAAAAAAAACAAAAAAAAATCCCTGTAAACTTGCTTGGCACACCAGCTTTCTGGGGTGTACATGTGTTTTGGTTATATCACACTGCAACAAAACAAAACCTGCCTTTCATCAGTGAATGTACAAGTCATGAGGCCCAAAAATCCAAACACACATGAGGTTAAGATCATTTTTAAGTCAAACCAGCGTGTTTCTTTTTGGGTCGGTTCACTTACAGCACTTATAGTATCATGGACTCTGACAAGGCAAAGTGGTTAAGAAGTATCATAAGAGTGTAGAGAAAATACCTGAAGTGAAACTTTCTTTCACAAGCTTTAAACCCTGATAGCAAGTACCTTGTATTTGCTAATAAACAGTATTTCTAAAATACCAGCACGGAAGAGGATAAAAGATCCCATATAGTGTCAGCATTAGACATTATCCTACCACTTGTAATGAGAATATAATGTAGGAGGTATGTAACTATTCCAGTAAGCATTGAAAAATACTTATTGGCTCATGTAAAAAGTTGTGGGTACTTTGCGGAAATGTCAGCAGGGGAGTGATCGCTCTGACAGCAGCTCAGGTTTTTGAAAAATCAGATAGTGAACCATCGCTTTGTGTTATTTTTTATGTTACATTGTATGCTTGGTGGCCACGACACGAGCTGAATGTATATTTTCAGTGTGCTCTCAGCTAAAGGACCTGCAAAGCGATGCTGTTCAGACTCTAGAATTGCTCTTGTCATAGAAGTTGTGTTTGTCATCCAGAGGATATTAAAAGAGCTGGTAATTGGGGAAACTAAGTGAGAGACGAGGTGAGGGTCTCAGCGAAAACAGTAAAGAGTCCAAAACACCGAGCCGAGGGATCTTTCCTTATAACCAAGTTTGGCTTTTTAACAAGCTTATTCATCATGTGTGAGTCATGTGTGAGTCATCGTAGTCGATACAAAACAGTACCAGTGGTTGTGGTTTCTGTTTTTTAAGATATTGGAGAGTTTGTTTTTCAGCGCTGGTGTTCGTCCACAAGCTAAAAAACGACGTATGTAACTCGCACTTATCACCTTTCAAATATTTTATGTTGAAGGACCTGATTTATTTTATACTGTAAATGTGATATCCTCATTTTCCTGTCTGTCTAAAATGTATTTTTTATTACATTATAGGAATGAAGGCATTTCAAAGAGTAGCCTTTTAAAGACCCTGGGGAATGGAAGTGAGAGTTAAATTGATAATGTGTGGCTCCCGTTGGAAGGAAATGTGGGCAGTGAGTTGCCCAAGTTAAACAGCAGGAGACCTCATGCTGCTGCTGAGTGTTGGATTGTCAACAGAAGAAAGTCATTACATAAAATTAAAGGGGAGACAGCAAGTAAAAAACAAAAGAGGCAGGAATGTAGTATGATTAAAGCCAGATCGATTTTAATATTCTTAAGCTGCATCTGTTCTCTGGGATCATTGTGCCTTTCTGAAATAGGTAGCATACAGTGGTTGGAACCATTAACTTTCATTTCACAGGGTCTTTAAAAGGCTGGTGCTACTCTATTTTAAATCCTTTCTCTTACATGTAAAGGTGATGTTATAGATTACATGCTATGTTACTGCTATAATACCTTAATATGTTGTTATGAAGGATTTATTCAATCTTACTACCTTTGTTATACATGTATAACCAATATATATCTTTGGTTTGGTACTCAGCTTGTAACATACAAGTGCAGCAGCGACTTATTTTGTCCTCTTGGCAAAGACCCTGCAGCGCTCTTCAGTGAATACTGAAATGTTAAGATAGACAGTTGAACTGATGTAATGCACACTTTGACCTCACTGTTCTGCAGCTTGAATCCAGCCTCATTCATCGGTCATTTTCCTTTTCATTTTACATTTTGAATAACCAGCTCAAACAATTTTAACAATGTGTCATGAACAGGTTTCAAGTCTGACTTGCCGGTGCACTTGTACCAGTGCTAAAATGTAATTAATGTGGAAAATACTCAACAAGTATTAAGTTGAGCTGGTTATAGGATTGAGGCTGGAGCTCCTGAATTATGTGTTTTTACATATTTCCTCTGATTCAGTTCTTATGATGTATGTGATTTCTGACAACAAGCCATTAATCTCAGAAGTCTCTTCTTACAAATGCCTTTGAACCTTTCTTTGTGATCATTATTGATGAAGGCTTTTTTAAAACAGTATATTTTTTGCTATCCATTTTATAAAAAAAACACAAAAAAACAGACTTTGGCTTTTCATCCTTTGGCTTTGATGCATGTTGTGTTGATTTCTGTTTTTATAAGTTTCATATTTTATTCAGTATTGTTTTTAAGTGTTTCTGAAGGCTGTTATTGTATGTATTTTCTATGAACATTTTGTATTCCATGTTTATACTTTTAGTAGATTTATATTATTATGTAATAAATTGGCTGATAAAAAAAATGTATTGGTATTGTCAGGCGTGTTGGTTTAAGAATCTTGTACAAGGATTGTCTCTGATTTGGAAATCGTAGTCTGCAAGCAGTTAATCAATGAAAGAGAACTTTATTCAGTCCAGTTTTAATCAGTAATCACCAGTGGGAGTAAGGATAAATGTTCAGTGCTCATTAGAAATCTTCAGTGTAGACATAAATGTTCAGTTTTAATCAACAGTCATAAGGCTATAATGCTCAGATTTAATCAGTAGATATAAATGTTCAATGTTTAAAGGAAAATTCACCCTACACTAAAGTTTATTTGTGAGCAGCTGGTTACTTACCTTGTTGTCAATTAACTTAGATACAAAAACCACATCCAATTTCAAAAACATTTATAAGAAATATATAAAAGTGAACTGAACTAAAATTAAGAAAATGAATGATGAATTTCACATATTTTGAAAATACTTTTATTGTATTTACTTCCGGTCACGTATGGCGCGTCGTACAGGAAGAGGCGGGGCTTCGGTTAGCGACGCTCGCCTTCCGTTGTTCATTCAACATGGCGGCGGGACCAATTTCAGAAAGAAACCAAGGTAAATGATCTATTAAAACATGCGTTTCTTTTTTCTCTCATGGTCGTTTATGAATCTACTTCTTGGTTGCACTTCAAAGTCTCTCCGCTGTTTTGTTTAGCACCGTTTGCCTGTTGGTTAGCTAACTCGATGGCTCGGTCACATGGGAGTGTGCAGTTGTCGTTAGCTTGACCTGCCGCTAATTTAACAATTCATCATAACTTCTCGTACTTGTGTCTCTCTTGCTTGCGTGGTGCAAATGACGGTATCTGTGTTGCCGAGTTACTGATTGGTTTCTCATGTGTGGCGACTGTTTTAGATGTGTAACTTAGTCAGGTTATCTATGTTGGCTAGCGGTTAGCTTGTCCGGCTAAGTTAGCGTAGTTAACAGAGCTAACAGTAACGTATCGTTTAGTTACATGCGAGTCTGTGGCAAATGCGGGGATAAAAATTGGATAAACATTAAACAAGTCATCAAACTTTGTTTATCACACTACCTGGTGTCGTTTTGTCAGGATATTTCCATCAGGTTTTCATGTTGTATCAGATTATACGTGTAACGCCTGTGAGGAAGATAAGGTCCAATCGATGTTATGAATGAAAAAGCTCATACAAGTTGATGGTAGCTTCATTTTACGTTTCAGCATAAAGTGTCAGACAATACACTGTTGTTCATATCAATCTGTGTCACCAACTACAGTTGCTGTGGTTTCATTTAGACATTATGGGTCATATTGATGAAACATCCAGGAATAAGAATCAGTCAGTTTGTACCTAGGTAATAGTGATTAAGGAGTAAAGGGTTTTAAGATATACATTGCTGCAGTTGCAAATTTTACTGTCCAAAGATCGTCTTGGGGTGTTTTGGTCATGTAGAATAACTGTGTAGAGTCAAAGACAACATGTCAATAATATGTCATTAAGCATCTTTATTGGTTTGTCATTTTACTTGATCCAAACTCGTATAAAAATGTGTCTAATTTGAACATAATAGACATTTTCATATTGATCAGATTTTACATTTTTATCCTTTTTTCAGATGCCACCGTTTATGTCGGTGGTTTGGATGAGAAGGTTTCAGAACCACTACTATGGGAGCTTTTCCTGCAGGCTGGCCCTGTAGTCAACACTCACATGCCCAAAGACAGGGTCACTGGACAGCATCAGGGTGAGTATCATGAGCTTACATGCGTTAAAGCTGGTGGTTACCGACGCAACTAAATACGCAAAATGACATTCCTCTAAATTTGTTTTTTCCCCCCTCTCAGGTTATGGCTTTGTGGAGTTTCTTAGTGAGGAGGATGCCGACTATGCCATCAAAATCATGAATATGATCAAGCTGTATGGCAAACCAATTCGAGTTAATAAGGCCTCGGCACACAACAAAAACTTGGATGTGGGCGCAAACATCTTCATCGGTAACCTGGACCCAGAGATTGACGAGAAACTGCTCTACGACACATTCAGTGCCTTCGGCGTGATCCTCCAGACGCCAAAGATCATGCGAGATCCCGACACCGGCAACTCCAAGGGTTATGCTTTCATCAACTTCGCCAGCTTCGACGCGTCCGATGCCGCCATCGAAGCCATGAACGGCCAGTACCTCTGCAACAGGCCCATCACGGTGTCGTACGCCTTCAAGAAGGACTCTAAAGGAGAGCGACACGGCTCGGCCGCAGAGCGACTCCTGGCGGCACAGAACCCGCTCTCCCAGGCTGACAGGCCTCACCAGCTGTTTGCCGACGCCCCACCACCACCGAGCGCTCCGACACCGGTTCTTACCTCAATGGGAGCTGGGATGCCGATGCCAGGTACGACTGGGGATGTGGTGGATGTCAGAGGGTCTGTGTTTGTGTTTAACTGCTCTCGTAGTGTAACGAAGAACATTTTCAGTTATTCTGTGGTTGAGAAAGTCATCAGTTGGTTTTATATTAGGTCACATGTGTGTGAATGGGTGAATGTGATGTACTGTAAAGCGCTTTGGGTATCGTTGAGATGGAAAAGCGCTATATAAATACAAGACCATTTACCATTTACCATTTACATGCCTACACAGTGTGGAACAGATGTAACTATGCCTCAACCCTTATGTAAAGAATTGAGGTGGGCTACCATCTTGGTCGACATTTTTTTCTTCACAAGTTGCATTTTCTCTTAAATCTCTCTAAAAGTCAAAAATCTCAACAACATTAACAAATGATACAGTTTCTGCTATAAATCAGTCTCAGCCATGAAACAAACACCCTACATGTTGAAATTACAATTTCGATATATGTTATCTTGATTTTTTTTTTGTTGCTGTTTTTGCTGATTAATGGTTATAGATTAGGTAGTTGAATGCGGTGCATTTCTTTGTCTCTTTAGGCGACAATGAGTTTAACTTTGATTTCATCTTGAGTGATTTATCAAACAGTCAACATGGCACCTGAGCTGACCGATCACCATGATATTTAACAAGCGCCTGATGAAGCCCACAGGGTGAAACACGTTGCTTTACCTTTAACAATAAATCAGTGTTGAAATGACCACATTGTGTGCGGTGGAACTCGTTCCTTTCTTCATGATATTTAACAAATCAATCAGTCAGACAGATTATCAGCTTTGTGCATTGGTTGAACTGTGTTTTGTTATACCTGAAATTGTTAATCAAACTTTTTCTTTCTTCTTTCTATGCAGGCATGCCACCTCCTGGTGCTTTCCCTCCTGTTCCTCCTCCGGGATCAATGCCTCCAAATATGCCCCCAAATATGGCCATGCCTCCAAATGCAGGGACACAAGGCCCCCAGGGCGGAGGTGGAGGACCTCCACCCGGACCACCACCATTCCCCCCTGCCAACATGCATCCAGGTAATGGCTTGTTAAAATGCGGTTTACTGTGCAAGTGAAAGGGCCCAAGACGGTATATTGACAGGTTCATTCATGTGCTGAAGGCTGATGATGTCACCAATAGTTCATATGTTTCCAAATTTCAAGATGATATTAGTCTTAGTAAATAAACACAAAGTGTAAGTTGCCTTGCCACAGTTTAATGTTTATAACTGTGTATGACCAAGCTTGCAACACACACACACACACACACACACACACACACACACACACACACACACACACACACACACACACACACACACACACACACACACACACACACTGTAATGAAGCACTGCTTGTTGTGAGTAAGTGATTGACAGACAAACACATAATTTAGTACAGTTTCTTATCCTGCTGCCTCTCGTGACAAAAATGACAAAAGCACATTTATGATCACTTGTGAAACTGTTAAAACATCAAATGTGTAATTCACCAAGAAAGGCAGTTGTGATTCATCTTTTCTCTCTCTTGAACACACAAACGTTTTCATTTCAATTGTTTGGTATTGCAGTAAAAAGAAACTGTAACGCCGTCGCCCACACGTTCTGTTTGTGTGTCCCACAGGTATGCCGCAGATGCCCATGCCTCCTCCTGGTCCTCCTGGCATGGTGCCTCCACCTCCTGCTCCTCCAGGAGCAAATCAATCACGGGCACCGCCACCGCCTGGCATGCCTCCACCCCCACCTATGGGCATGCCACCCAGAGCACCATATGGACCTCCCATGGGTGAGCGTTGAGGCTCTTTGTTGTAAAAACTCTCAGCTCACAAACATTATCTCTCTCATTTAAACAAAGATTTGCGTATGTTTTAATTGCAATACAGTGTTGTCTAAAAAAAAAAAAGAGCAGCAAAATGGTCAATAGCATCTCCTCTGCATATCTTTATTATGCCACAGAATAGATTTAACAATTTGCAGTATTGATATGTTGCACCAAACCAAATTTTGTGTCCGAGCCATCACCACACATTGAATTCTTAAAACACATTTTCATGTATCGTTTTTCGTTTATTGTGCACTGCTGAAAAGATGAACAAAATACCAGCTATTAAAAAGCTGGGGGAAAAAACAGACAAACAACTCAATATGCAAAACCATTATTTTCATGTTGCTTTTTCTTTCCTGGCAGTGACCCTCCTCCTCCTCCTCCTCTGTTTTTTATTGAAGGCTCTCAGTGCATGGAAGTGCAGTGAACAGTGTTGATAGAGCCTACTTATTATTTCACAACATTTCCAAAACATAAGAGTACCTGTGTTTGTTTCATCTTTTTTTATATCTCATAAAGCTACATTTCACCATCTGACATGCCTCACCGTTGTTGTTATACAGCCTGACAGACTGTCATCAATATTTTACCATCTCGCACAGTCCAGCATACAACGAATGTGTAACATTGTTGTTATAGCACACTGTAAACGCGCCCACACACACGCAGTTGAGTTTCATCACGTTCAGGAAGTGAGTCACCAGAAAGACATACGGATCTGTATCCAACATTGGTTCGTGACATTAGTGTAGAATTAGTGCATATAATGTGTTTAAATTTCACCATAAATCAGAATATCATTCAAGTGTGTATCTGTGGTTATCTTTGGCTTGGGAAAGGTCACAGAATCAAATGTTTTCTAATTTTTCCTCCTCTTTGTATCCCTCAGGTCACCCTGTGCCCCCAGGTATGAGAGGGCCTCCTCCCATGCCTCCACCTGGCTACGGTGCCGGCCCCCCTCGTCCACCTCCGTTTGGCTTCCAGAGAGGACCCCCAATGCCTCCAAGGCCCCCCGGTGCCCCACCACGCGTTCCCATGAGAGCACCAATGCCACCGTAATCCATCTCAGACTGCAGAAACAGGCTCTGATTTTTTTTTTTTTTAACATCGTTAGACCTACTTCAATTTGTAATTGTAAGAATAATTTAACCTGTTCTTGTTTCTTTTTTTTGTTTTTTTGGTGGGTCATTGTACAGTTGAAGGACCTTTTTGATGAATAAAGTTTTTAGTACAAGTTTTGGACATTCACCTTTAGGGGTTATTGTAGGTAAATTTGGTCCTGAAGCACAGCCCCATAGAAATGTAAGAAATAGAAAGCAAAAAATTAGTTGGATCTTATTCGTCTACGGGGGCCCTTTTAGGTCAATCCATACCAGTGGTATGTGAAAAAACAGTTTTCACTCTGAGTGGACTGCCCGTTTCACTGCAGACATCTTGACACGTCACAGAGGGAGTAGAAGTAAATGTGCAAAAAAAAAAAAAACACAACCCATCAATAATAGCTGCATCTTTATCCAGGTGTCCTGTTTCCTGGCTGCTGAATCACTGGCACTGCTTGTTTGTACACTTCTGGTAAATGGAGCTGTCATTTTTGCGATTGGCTCCCCCTGTGGTTTAACTCCTGTAGAGGTCAAGATGTCCACTTGAAGAAAAAGGCCAGTACATTTAGATGTTTACTGTGTAGGTGGAGGTTTAGACCAGAACACGTCAAAAAAAACGACCAGTTATTGAAGAGGAACTATGCAGGATTTTTACCTTTATTTAAACAGTTTCTGAGTAATTGTGATGGTTACATAAATGACTTGCATATTACAAGGGAGAATGGAAGCTCTTTGCTTTCCACGAATCTCTTGGCCGAAAAACCAACCTTGCAAGATCAGCGCTGCGGCCCGGTGTCCCAGCTCTCGTCTTGGCCGCAACGCGCCATGTAACCTGTAATCTGGTGAATTAAAGTAGAGCGCGCATGTGTGTGAGAATATGCGTACACAAAATATACATGTAAAATTATGATATATAGCTCCATGGATTGCTTTCTCGCTGGCTTTGTTGAAAACAAATGCACACGAATGCATAGTTCCCCTTTAATTTCTGAGCAGCAGCATCACTGTCTTTTAGCAGCCACCACAGGATCAATTACGTCATTTGATTGGTTGGTCAGCAATACACAGTTTTCACATGTTCATCCACGTTTATAGAAAAGTACACAAAGCATTTATATATATCACCTGAATCAGATACATGCCGTTAACAACAAACCAATGTTATGTATGCAGCACTGAAATTGGATGCAAGTATTTTCGACATATTAGGTATAGTTTGCCAACTTTGAGCTGCTAAAGTAACATTCACAATGTCTTGCGACCTACCTCTACCACTGACTGTCAGGACGAGGACTAGAAAGAAGACTGCACAGTTTGTTTCTCTCTATTATTTATGACACTTTGCTCCCCCGGATGACATGACATGGTACAAAACATTTTTCTAAGAGCATCTTGATTTCCTCCCTCACACGAAAACCTGCAGATCAGGATCCCTGAACCTGTAGGTAACAACCGCAGCTGTGAGAAGAGTGTAACAGGCTGTTATCATATTTTTATTATAAGCACTGGTGATATACAGTATTTTTTAAACATCTTGTGGATTTAATCACGTTTTTTTCAGCTGTAGCTTTTTTAGATGCTTCCTGTTCCTTGCACTACTACTACTACTACACCCCACTGTGTCTGACACATGGAAACAATTAGCTTTGTGCTGTTCAAATGCAATTCATCCATTTACAGGCGATCACAACCACTTTCTTCGTGGCAAAGTCTTTGATGCAGTAAAAAAGGGGATCGACAAATAATATGGCAAGTGGTTGGCATGGCAACCGGAGTCAGGTGCGCTTGCACGTGTGTGTCGTCTAGCTGATAGTCATGTGTAATGACAATCAGATATCTATTAGTAAAAAAACAAACAAACACAAAAATTGGTGGATCGAAGTAGAGCGCGCATGCGTGTGAGAATATGCGTAGGTTATGTTTTATAAGAAATCCGTGGCTGCACAAAACTGTCATGTTTTTTTTTTTTTTTTTAAACAATGATTTAGATGTGGAAAATAAGCCTAGAATGCACGAGCTTTAAAAAGGCGCAACAGCAGAATAACGCACAGAGCCGCAGATCGTGTGCAGATATGCGCCAAACCAAACCCCTCCAGATATGAAGGCGTTTATAATGTGCTCGTGCGCTCGTGAGGGTTTCGCATGGGGGGAGGGGACCCCTGCGCATCATCATCATCACCACCACCGCGAGTAGAGCAGCCTATGTGTGTGCGTGGATGGCGTGGGCTTCTCTCCTCCAAACCGCACAGCATCACCACCACTACCATCATCACCGTCACTCGGCTCACAGCGACAGCCTCGTACGCATCCTCCTCCTCCACCTCCTTCCTCCTTCCTCCTCATCCTCACCATCTCCCAGGCTGAAGAGGGGGGGAGATCTCTCACACACATCATCACCACCACCACCACCACCACACACATCGCAGGAATTAAAGGTGAGATTAAAATCCGGTAAATTAGTTGATGGTGTTTTGTGTCCGTGGATATTTTCCTTTTCTTTTTTTTTTTATGTGTTGCATGGAGACATCACGAGGAGGACACGATGGGCGTGTTCTCTTCACACAGCAATTAGGATCGATTTTGTGAATCGAGACGCGCGGCCTATAATCTAATGTAAATCGTGACAAGATGCTGCCTGTGATTTCTAAGAATGAGCGCAGATGTCGGTGCTGCAGCCAGGCAGGAGCGCACACTCGGCTCCTGTCGGTGTCACATTTTGTGTTTTAATCCGGCCGCATATTGCGAGGCTGTGTAAATTGGCCTGTTAGCGACGAGGCCTGTTTTTTTTCCTTTTCTCTTCTTAACATCACTGTGACTGAACACAACTGGAGGAGCCAGAATCCGCTCCCCCCCCCCCCCCCCCCACTACACTCACATTTTCACCGTGCTTGTTGCTGCTTGTGCAGAAATAACACATTTTCGCGTTAAAGAAGAATTTAGGCCTGTATCTATTGTGGTTTGTTCTAAGTGGTGGGGGTCGTGGGGGTCTTCGACTGTGGTGGTGGATGCGATGCTATCTTCAGGTGTCCAGATTATTCATCGCGGCACTTGACTGATAGAAATCTCAAGACTGCGTGTGTATGTGTGTGTGTGTGTGAGAGATACGTATGTGATGGCTATCTGTCCTTCTTGGCCTTCTCTTGCAAAGGAGGTGGTAAACTGATGCTGATTGATTTTTTGAGGACGATGGGAGGAAAAATAAATAATGAAATAAATAAATAAATAAAAGGCACCAGGGAGCAGTAATTCCCATCCTCCTCAGATCCTCAGGCCCTCCTCTCTGGCTGTGGAGCTGTACTGTCAAACTGAGATGGGGAGGTGGGGGAAAAGTGGGGTTTTAAGCTTTGGTTTGAGTCCAACCAGTCTGCAGCTTTTTTTTTTTTTTTTTTTTTTACCCCACAGGATGTACAACCAGCAGGAGGGGGTGTAATGTGCATGTTTAAGGTTGTGTTTAAGGGAGAACAGGAAAAAAAAAAAAGCAGTCGGTGCAATGAGCTGTAGCTCCAGCCTACACATTTTCATCATTTGTATTGTTTACTACTGCACAGCTTTGCAGGAGAAGCTGCCAGCCTCATCTTTATTTTCCTTTAGTCCAAATTATTTGTAAATGTAAAGGAGTGCATGGTAATATGCATTGATGGCCTAAAGCACTTTATTGATTTACTGTGGTTGATGTTTAAACTGCTTCCTGCAGAGACTGTGAACATTATTATTATTATGGAGTTTTTATGTTGTGCCAACACCATGAAATGCAGGTGATTTCAGTATGGCTCCTCACACATGACATGACAGCATGTGTGAATGACAAAATGAATGGTGGCTGCTTGTCTTTCAGGTTCACCCGTGTTGTTTCTATTGGTTCAGTGAGACATGCAGCCATCGTTAATGTTGTTTGTAATACCTGTGTCCCATCAGGCGAAATAGGAGACAACACCTGTGTGGGCTGGACATGTGGGCGCGAGGGCTTCGAAATGAAACAGCTTGGTTGTTTTTTTTGTTTGCTCATGGCCCCATATGCTCATATTGTTTTCAATAGGCTCGTGTTTTGTAAGGGATCGTGATTACAGGCCTGTGAGTGCTTTGGTCTGAGACATTATTAGGTTAGAGTCCCACAGTTTAGCCCTGCTGCCCAGGCCTGGTGGGGCTCCTTTGATCCGTGCCAGTAAATCTGCCTGTGGATCTGTGGCCTTATGACTGGAGAGATGATGTCTGAGTGAAATTTAACACAGACAAATGAACCGAGTGTTTTGCACTGAGCAGGATGCAGGTGGCGGCGTAATTCCCCCTGGTAAAGATCCTGTAGGTGAAACAATTAGTGGATTTACAGAAATAAGAGAGTGACAACTGTTTTGGTTTCAACATTCAGTTCTGTCTTTTATGCAGAGATGCCAAATGTCGTCTGATTCCTGTCTGGGTCCAGAGTGAGGATTTGCACGTTTTCTCTGACCGGGCATTTTTCTAGATGAAATGACTCATCAATTATTAGTCAGTCTCTTTTTTTTTCATTTAACCTCTATCTGAACTTGGGAACACATTGAGGTAGAGACCTTGTTTATGATGGAGCTGAGAAAAAGATATGAAAATGTCCTATAGGTACTAGAAACAGCAATGTCACTCTACATTCAAGTGGCATGTAACAAAAACACAATAAAATCATAAAAGTGTCAAGCACAATAAAAAAACGATGTTGCAGGTGCACAAAAAGAAAAGTGATGATGTGATCCCTCTCAATATGGGGATTGAGCAGTTTTATTCCTCTGTACATTTGCACGTTAGGTTTTTTAGGCAGTTTTTTATATAGTTCTTTTAAATTTAAGTGGTTTTAGTTAAAAAAAGAGAAAGAAATATACAGATTAAAACATAATGAGGGGTTTTAGTATTTCTCCATTACAGTTATGTGCTGGGAGTGTGGAGGAAGCTTTGAAGCAGCATTCAGACCATCATGACTTGCTATGCAATTTACAGAAAACAGATGATAATGGTAAAACGCAGGAAGAAAATAATAAAATCCTTGCTCTGATTCTATATCGATACACCACATACCTGTCAGACTCTTAAAGCTGTGTCAGGCCTGTTATTAACTGTCAGCCTCTGTTTTTGTTCACAGAAGGCGTTGTTGAGATGCCTCTCATTCTCTGTCTGTTGTTCCACTGCAGCACAAATTCAAAGTGACATGTTATTATTCCATTGCTGACGTGAAACGCACGGCATCTTCACCAACATGGAGAAGATGTATGGTTTCCAATTAACTCTACAAGCGGGTTCCTTATAAATGTTGTTTAGGATGAGTATTTCTAAAAAAAGAGAAATGATGCTGCAGCACATAGGTAAAAATGACCATCAGTCTCAAGCTTAATTTGTTTTAACACAGTGTCTCTAAATCAGCACTTACAGTTCAGTTGTTTACAGCTTTATTTGATTAATCCATGGTGTGAACTGTGTTTTATTCAATAGTGTTAATGTGTTATTATAAACCTGATGATAAATGGTGCAGAAGACTGAAGAACTTTGTTAACCCTCCTGTTGCCTTCCTGGGTCAAGGAAGGAAGGACGAAGGGAAAGATGGGAGGAAAGAAGGAAGGAGGATTGGGTCAAAAAGGAAAGAAGAAGTAAGGACGAAGGGAAGGAAGGAAGGGAGGGAGGGGAAAAGGATTGTGGAAAGAAGGAAGGAAAAAATGGAAGAAAGATAGAAGGCGGGAGGGAACAGATTGGGTCAAAAAGGAAGGATGAAGGGAAGGAAGGAAGGAAGGAAGGAAGGAAGGAAGGAAGGAAGGAAGGAAGGAAGGAAGGAAGGAAGGAAGGAAGGAAGGAAGGAAGGAAGGAAGGAAGGAAGGGGAAAAGGATCGTGGGAAGAAGGAAGGGGAAACAGGAAGGAAAGAAAGATGGAGGGGTTGAACAGATTTGTTCAAAGAAGGAAGAAGGGAAAGAAGGGAGGAAAGAAGGAAGGGGAAAAGGGAAGGAAAGAAAGATGGAGGGAGTGAACAGATCAGGTCAATTAGATCAAAAGAGGAAGGAAGGGGAAGGAAGGAAGGAAGGAAGGAAGGAAGGAAGGAAGGAAGGGGAAAAGGATTGTGGGAAGAAGGAAGGGGAAACAGGAAGGAAAGAAAGATGGAGGGGTTGAACAGATTTGTCCAAAGAAGGAAGAAGGGAAAGAAGGGAGGAAAGAAGGAAGGGGAAAAGGGAAGGAAAGAAAGATGGAGGGAGTGAACAGATCAGGTCAATTAGATCAAAAGAGGAAGGAAGGAAGGAAGGAAGGAAGGAAGGAAGGAAGGAAGGAAGGAAGGAAGGAAGGAAGGAAGGAAGGAAGGAAGGAAGGAAGGAAGGAAGGAAGGAAAGAAAGAATAGGAAACAGACTGGGTTAATTTGACCCAGAAGGACAACAGGATGTAACACAATGAAGTGATGCAACGACCATAAACGACAGAACATACAGTGTTCTTGTTCTTTTAGTCCAAACTAGTGTTGGATCCGCTGCATCATTATCTCAGTCAGATCGGACTTGACTCACGCTGATGTTCTGTTGCTCTTCACCATGAGCTGAGACATTTAAGACATTAATGTCTCGCTTGATGTCTCGCCCTGTAATTACTGCTCGGGTCCATCTGCGGTTCAGTGCAGAGCAACACACTGGGCGGATATGGAAATGCAACAGGTGTAGTCAGGAGGAAAAGCATCATTAAGGGCTGCTCACAAAGTATGATCAGTTCAAAGAGAGAGATGTGTTTGGACAGTAATAGGCCGCTGGGTACAGACATGCAGACCCCCACCCCTCTGCATCCTACAGTATATGAACAACATGACCCCCAGCTGTGTTGTGATATTTTGTGCTTCTCTGTGGAGCCGCCCACAGTGGATAATGTGCATCTATGTGCTGTTGTTTCCGAACATTAGGCTACTGGAGTAAATGCACTTAGTTATTCTATTACCGCCTTTATGATCATTCAGATTCAGATAACTTTATTTCATACCATGCAAGAACAGAAAGATGATTTCTTTGCAGCTTACCCAGACCATACTCACAAAAAATAGGCAACGCATAGATACTTGTGTTCATACAAGGAACAACAAGCAGCAATAGATAAAAATCAAACCAATAAAGGACTTAGAGTAGGGATGGGTACCTTTCACATTTAAATCGATACCTTACCGATACTCGGTACCTGGGAACCGGTACTGGTATACAACGGTACCTGTTTTCGGTACTTTTTTTGAGTGTGGTGATTAAAGTTATTTTGTCTATAAAAAAAAAGTCAAAATTCTGAATTTTAAATATCTATTTCTCAACAACGTCAAAATTCCTCAGGCTTTAAGAGTATTTTATGTTTTAGGGTGAACAAAAAAATAATAGTTTATGAGACTATCCACTATCTTGTCTCGTCAGACAGACCCTCCCATAGACTGTATCCACTCTCCCTGACGCACGCAACGCAAATGTGCGTTCAGGTACCAAAATGTGGTACTGTTTGACTTCTCATGAATCGATGCTCGGTACTTTGGTGGGAATTTGGTCGGTACCAATAAAAGAACCGAGTTCGGTACCCATCCCTAACTGAGTCACAGTAATTCTGACATCCAGGCTTTTCCACCTGATTAAGTTGACAGAACATGGTCTGATTGGTTTATTATTCCTTCTTGCCAATCATCAAAATCATTCTTCATGACTTACTTTTCAAAGGTAAAGAGGTCACCAAAAATGTGTGTTGTTGCTTTTGGAGCTCCCACCATCTCTTTTTTTTTTTTTTTTAATACTTTATTGCAAGGTTTCTCACCTTCACAAACATAATCCTAATCATTTCATTTTCTTAATTGTACCTTGCATTTTTTTTTCCAAGTATATATTCCAAAGTAAATAACAAACAATAAAATAAACAAACAATAAGATCAACAAACATATATGCAAACTGATGCTTCCCAAATGTGAATCTCAAAAATAGAATACAAACAAACAAACAAGCAAACAAAAAAGATAAAGATAAATAAGTAAGTTAATAACTAACATCAACTAATGAGAAAATAAGTAGTGGTGCATGTGTACGTGTTCATGTGTCTGTGTGTGTATGTATGCATGTGAACATCAGTGTTGGGGTGGGGACCATTTAGTTCATCTCCTTAATTTGATTGAATATTTCCACTGTTTTTGTCAGCCTTTCTTTACTGTATAACTTATTCCAAATATGTATTTGTTCCCTATTTGTAAAAGTTAATCTTTCCATCTCTAGACATTGTTCCGTTGTTGCTACCCATGCTCTTAATTTGGGTGTATTTGATTGTTTCCATGCTTTGGTCACCTGCTTCATGGCAGTTACTCTTAATATATTGAAAAAATAAATGTCCTTTGCTCTTATCTTTCCTTTTAAAAAAATACCTAACCAATGATGTACCTGCAAAGGCTCCTTAAGCTCAAAAATATACTTCAGGCTTTCCTTAACTCCTTTCCAGTATGTTGTTAATACTGGGCATGTAAAAAACATATGCATATAATTCGCCTCCTGTTCTCCACATCTTCGCCAACATCCATTATCTAATCCGGGGAAACATTTCTTGAGATTTGCAGGTGTGATAAAGAATCTCATACTCACTTTCCATGAAAACTCCCTCCAGTATTTGGATTGTGAGATTCTGAAATTTTCACCTAATGTTCTTCTCCACTCTTCTGTTGTTATGTTAATTTTTAAATCCTTTTCCCATTTCTCTTTTATGTTACTCTCTACCTCGTTATACTTTTGCAAAATCTTATACATTTTTGACAAATTTCCTTTATTTGTACTCCTATTTTGCGTCATATATTTAATCAATTCATGCTCTGATGTCCCCTCATTTAGAAATCTACTCACATAGCTTCTGACCTGCAGGTACTTAAAGAAGTGTTTCGATTCTAATTCATATTTGCTAGATATAATATCATATGACTTTATTGTGTAGTTTGTAATTAACTGTGAATATTTTATCAGTCCCTTTTTAGCCCAACCTTCCAAAATTTTATCAGTTCTATTAGGGATAAAGTCTGGGTCCTCTGCCATTTCTCTAACTAATACACATTCATTATCCATTTTTAAGGTTTTACAAACCCGTTTCCAATTAGCCAATGTGTTGTCAATGCAGTAATTCTGCCCTGTATAATTTTTCCATTGCGTTCTTCCAATAAAGGGCAATGACCCAATAGATACTCTTGCCATTTCTTTTTCTATATTAATCCATTTGGTTTCTGTTTCCCTTTCTGTCCATTTCATTATTGTGAGGAGTTGTGTAGCCAGGAAATAACCCTGTAAATTTGGGAGCCCTAACCCACCTTCCTCTTTTGGTTGGCATAAAGTCTTAAATTTAATTCTCTGCTTTTTGTTGTTCCAGATAAAATTTGAAATAATTCTGTTACAGTTTTTAAAGTATTTCTCTGGTACTACAATAGGCAGTGTTTGAAACAGAAATAAAAATTGCGGAAGAACCATCATTTTAATCGTTTCTACTCTGTTAAGGAAACTATGTGGCATTAATCCCCATCTACTCAAATCTTGCCTTATCTTAGTGATCAACGCACAGTGGTTGTTCTCATACAATTCCTCTAAGTGTTTACTAATATTAATCCCCAAGTATTTGACCTTCTTATTCTCCCATTTAAAGCTATAACGCTCTTTCAGTGCCTGGCTAGGTTGTCTCCCTATTATTAAGGATTCACATTTACTCCTATTTAGTGTGTACCCAGAGACTTTACCATATTCAGCAATTGTTTTCATTAATTCATGTATTGATTCCTCTGGGGATGTCAAGTATACAATAATATCATCGGCATAAAGTGCCAGCTTGTGCGTTTCTTTTCCAATCTGTATTCCTTTTATCTCAGTATTCTGTCTCACTGCGGCTGCTAATATTTCGATATACATAGCAAAGATAAGGGGGGAGAGAGGATCTCCCTGCCTAGTACCTCTTTGTATTCGAATTCTTCTTGACAAAGTGCCATTAGTTTTAATTCTTGAGGTTGGGTTACTATATATTGCTTGTATCCATGAACTAAATTTATTATCTACCCCCAAACTATCTAACATCTCAAACATAAAAGGCCAGCTCACTAAATCAAAAGCCTTTTGAGCATCTAATGTTAATAATACCACATCAATATTTTTATTTTGAGCATAATCGATTAAGTTAATTGTTCTCCTAATATTGTCTGCCAAATATCTTCCAGGAATGAATCCACATTGATCTGCATTAATAACATCAGTAATTATCGTCTTTAATCTTTTTGCTAATAATGCTGATATTATTTTATGGTCAGTGTTTAGCAATGATATAGGCCGATATGATGAGCATTTTGTAGCGTCCTTCCCCTCTTTTGGAATTAATGTTAAAATTGAAGATTGCCATGTTTGAGCCCATTTTCCTGTTTCTAACGCATAATTATATGCTTTCTTAAGTAAAGGCGCTATTTGTATTTTAAATTTTTTATAAAATTCATTCGTGAATCCATCATCACCTGGTGATTTTCCTCTTTTCAATCCTTGTATTTGTTGATGAATTTCTTCTATAGTGATTGCTTTAGTCAGATCCCTATTTTTTTCCTGGGGTACTTTTGATAACTGAAGCTCCTTTAAAAAGTTTTTAATCTGAGTATTATCGGTTTTACATTCATCTTTGTACAGGGTTTCGTAATATTTGGCAAATTCCTCTGCTATTTCTTCTTTATCTGTTATTATTTCACCTTGTTCTACTTTTAATTTTGTAATATAAGCTTTTTTTATTTGACTTTTAAGTTTATAGGCCAGGATCTTCATAGAGTTTGGTCCTCCATCATAAGTTTCCTGTTGTGTGAATCTCATTAATCTATCCCACCATCTCTTGACTGATTTATCTTTCCACTTCCTCTTCAGGCACAAAAAGAACCCGCTGTGAGTCAGGGAACGTCAACTCTTGAGATCTGTGAGGTGTCTCCTGAACAAACTGAAACATCGGCACGTTCAGGTGGCCTCCTGACACGTCGTTTGACCGCGTTAGCGTCCCCCGAACATCTTCAACATGGAGGACGGCTACCAGAACCGGACCGCCTTCATCAAAGGTGCCAAAGACATTGCCAAAGAAGTCAAGAGGAAAGCCTCCAAGAAGGTCGGCCGCTCAGTGGACAAGATGAGCGACGAGTACAGCAAGCGCTCCTACAGTCGTTTTGAAGAGGACGATGACGATGATTATCCAATGCAGGGAAGCCAGGATGGTGGTTACTACCGTGGAGACAGCCAGGCGGCCAACGACGACGAGGGCGGCCACAGTGACTCCACAGAGGGTCACGATGAGGATGATGAGATCTATGAGGGCGAATACCAAGGAATCCCCAGGGCTGAGTCGGGAAAAGGCAGCCTGGCCGGAGGGCCCGGCTCCGTGGGGGCCGGAGCGCAGCAGTTCAGAGATATCGGGGTGTCGGAGGCCGAGAGGAGGAAGGACCAGGAGGAGCTGGCTCAACAATACGAGACCATTTTACAAGAGTGC
The DNA here is from genome assembly GCF_905171665.1 of Trachurus trachurus. Lineage (NCBI taxonomy): Eukaryota > Metazoa > Chordata > Actinopteri > Carangiformes > Carangidae > Trachurus > Trachurus trachurus. The sequence goes on along the minus strand of NC_139904.1, from coordinate 17,491,975 downwards.
GGTCACGGGAAGTTCCAGTGGACCCTCTACTTCGTCCTGGGTCTGGCTCTCATGGCAGATGGTGTCGAGATCTTTGTGGTCGGCTTCGTCCTCCCCAGCGCTGAGAAGGACATGTGCCTGTCTGAACCTAACAAAAGCATGCTGGGTAAGTTTCACAGGTGGTTGTGTCTCCTCGCCAAATCACAGGCATTTTTCGGTGCTCCCAAAAGGTCACATATCTCATTCCTCTTCAGCCATTGACTTTTCTCCACTGTGATGAACATAGACATTGTAGTTTATTGGCACAAATCACAAATGCACTCTCTTGCTGCTGTACTCACTAAAGCATCAAGTGTGTATTAATCCATTGCTGAAAATAGTCCTGAACAAATACAGAATTTTACTTAAGTTAAGTTACATTCACAAGAAGAGTCCATCAAATAGGCTATACTTTGGTTGGACTTGGACTTGTTGACAGTATTTGAAAGAGAACCTGATATTTCAGATAGAGGAAGGGGTCGTCACTCTTCATATTCAAATGGTTATCTACCTGTTTTGTGAGAGCAAGTGTCAACATAATAAAATCAAAGGACAGAAATGAAGATGCCAAGACAAACTCACATCTGTGGCAATGCAGAAAAAAGTTGCCGTAAAGATAGAAATAGAACAATGATCAAAACACTCAAAAACAACAACCACAAAAATATATAATGACAACAATTAAAACTGCTGTTTTACATTTCAATGCCTAAGAGTCACATTTCCTTTGCTCTCTCCACAGGTCTGATTGTTTACTTTGGGATGATGGTCGGTGCCTTCCTCTGGGGGGCTCTGGCCGACCGGATCGGCCGTCGGCAGTCTCTCCTCATCTCTCTCTCCATCAACAGTGTCTTCTCCTTCTTCTCCTCCTTTGTCCAGGGCTACAGCACCTTTCTGTTTTGCCGGCTCCTGTCAGGTGTTGGGTGAGTGGAAAAATCATTTCCACTTTCCAGTTTTTTTTAAATCAGGTTCACTTACTCTGATCTGATTAGTCAGTCACTTAATTTAACATAAGATATATTAAAGTTTACAGGAACTTCTGTTTTATACATTAATGTAACAGCGCTAAAAGTAAACCTCAAAAATCAGATTAATGATTACATAACCATAATTACATAAATATTACATTTCAGTCTTTAAGATTTTCTCAAATAAAGGAAACACACACAACTAGTGGGGGGCTATGACATAAAATGAGTGGCCAGAAATCACCAAAATAACCATTAATGTGTTTCACAAAATCACTGTATTTGCCAGCCAGACAAAACTGAACGGTTGTACACCAGGCTCCACCATTTTAAGTTTAATAACAGCAGGGTGGTGCTCATTAATTATTACTGTTACCCTCTCAGTTTTACCACTCCACTTTTAATGGCACCAGAGTCTTGACTTTATTACAGTGAAAACAGCAGCTTTTCTGGTTTAGTGAAGTGGCAAATTGAGACACTGAAATTGTTTCCAGTGGTGCTAAAATCAATCACTTTCCCGTAGCGTTGCACCATGGTGACTGAGTCACACACAAGTGTGTAGGGATAGAAAGGAACAATAAACAAACCAAACCACTGCAGTAAAGAAAAGGTCGGAAAGTCAAGCTATGGTGCGTTCACTGAACAGTTCAGATGCTGTAGTTTAAGCTCAGATTTCAAGTAATTTGCTCTTTTTGGTGCTTTGACATATTCTCATATCTATCATACTGTTATAAAAAGTAAACAAGAGCCTGAGCAGGTGTGTTAGCACTTTAATGAAGGACGTGTGGTGTGTATGTGAATTAAATCACTATTTTACAGTAGTACTGGTCATAAATCTAAATATAATCATACAGTTAATCTGACAACCTGAGCATCAACAACCTGTGTGCATCTCTGGATCTTCAGCTCTGGGTTCAGTGGGTTTCTCATCTTTGCAGAATCGGTGGTTCAATTCCCATCGTGTTTTCCTACTACTCTGAATTCCTGGCCCAGGAAAAGCGTGGCGAGCACCTCAGCTGGCTCTGCATGTTCTGGATGATTGGAGGAATTTATGCATCTGCTATGGCCTGGGCCATTATCCCACATTACGGTGAGTACAGTAACATATTCCTAGCTCATCTAGCTGGTATCAGCCCTTTTTCATTCACGTAAAGTCATTGTTTAAACAATTTAGGAACTAGGCTAGCAGGTTTTTTTTTTGTTTGACAAAGAAGCCATGTTCATACAGTGTTTGTCCATTGAGTAAAACTTGGAAACACAGGTAACAGCTAACCTGGCATCTCTGAAAGTCTGAAATCCACCCACCAGATAAAGGTAAAAGCCACTAAATAACATATCTTGTATTTCTTATATTTGGTTCTGATTGTCTGGTCCACAACCCTTCTGTAAAATGTAATTGAACAAACAAGATGTAAAGTGTTAATTAGTGTTGAGTGGCTGATTTTGGTACCACTGGACTCATCCAGACTTTCTGTGCAGTCTTTTTAAAGTCTTTTTTAAGATAAGCTAATTGGCAGGAGGCTATATTTTAACACGTGGACACAGGAGTGATGCCAGTTCTATAAATAGGATTAACAATTATATTTCCAGTTATTTCTTGACATTTAAAAACTTTCTAAGCTTTAGTTTTGGCAGCAGGTGATAATATAAAGGCTGAAGCTCATTTGCTGGTAAACATCTGCCCAGAGACACAGCACTGAGGCCGACCTCTGACCTCTGCCTACCCTGCGGGAAGAAATAAGAACACGGTTCATACAATAGCACATCATATTAACTGTACTCCAGACTGTCCTTTATTATAAAGATTGATCGTTTGACCTTATCTGTTATTGATTCACATTTACAGAGTGAAGCTACAAGTAATGAGCTCCTTTTCTTCACTTTGTTGTTGGTTGTTTTGGTCTTTGGCAGGATGGAGTTTCCAGATGGGCTCGGCGTATCAGTTCCACAGCTGGCGTGTGTTTGTGTTAGTGTGCGCGTTCCCCTCTGTTGCCGCCATCGCTGCCCTCAGCGCCATGCCAGAGAGCCCACGCTTCTACCTGGAGGTCAGCACATGTGTTTCTGGCAATATTAGCAGCTTATATATATATATGGTTCCTTATATTTCCCACATAAAGGTCAAATAGATGGGATAAACGCATATAAATACACCAATAGAGTGTGACCTTTCCTTTTTTCTTCGAACAGAACGGCAAACATGACGAAGGCTGGATGATTCTGAAGCAAGTTCACGACACAAACATGCGTGCAAAAGGATACCCAGAGAAGGTGTTTTCAGTGAGTACACAGTCTCTTATATTGTTTTGTTCAGCACTGCAAACATTCACATCTCTGCAGTGTGTTTTTCCTTCACATCGTGGATGTATGGCGGACCTTCACAGCAGGAAATCTAAATATAGATTTAGTGGTACAGTATAAGCTGACATGGATTGTAACTATCAGGTACATAGAGACAGTTTCCTGTTTCTGCTGCATTCCTAAAGAGCCTCCAGAAGTTTCACTGTAGTTAGAAAACCACAACATCTGGCTGAGGTTGTTCCCCTGAAGGACTTTTGTCTCTTCTATCCAAGGTCACCACAATCAAGACAGTGAAACAGATGGATGAACTGGTGGACACCGGCACCGACACTCCGGTCTGGCAACGCTACAGACTGAAGATCCAGAGCCTCTCCCAACAGGTGAGTGAAGCCGAACGAGGAGGATGAAAATATAATTCACACAAGTCGTTGTTTTCGTAAAAGAAATCTGATAAGAAAGCGTCTCTTTGGAGTAAATGTTGGAGTAAAGCAGAGATTAGTGGTTGTGCAGGCTCTCCTTGAAACAAAACTGTGACCAAGTGCCTGCAGCAAAGTTTTAAAGGCGTGAAACGTCCCTGAGATCACTGTAGCATTACAGTTATTATACAAGAGCATGAGCCTGAGGCCTTTTACAACCGGCCCCAAGCTGTAAAAGGCCTCAGTGGAGCTGGTATTGATGAGATGGAGGTGGACGTGGTTGTGGTTCAAAAGCAGCTTAACAGTTTAAATCATCTCTTTCCTAATCAATAATTTTGTGTTCTTGACTTTTTTATTAAATCACAAAAACTATGATCTTTTATCACTCCTTTTTTGTAAGGTGACCTTGGGTGACCTGAAAGGCGCCTCCAAATAAAATGTATTATTATTATTATTATTAAAAGTAATTGCTTTCAACCACATGCTGATTTTCTCAGCTGCTTTTTCTCTCTTTAAAAAAAAATAATTATTGTTCATTTTTAACATGTGAGTAAATTAGCAACAGTGATTTTGTTGTTTGTATTTGACTGTCATGTGTTTAAACTCGTTTGTTCATTGTGCTTTGGTAGAAACTTTGCCAGCTTCGTGCCTGAGTTTAATTTACATTCAGCCTACACACACACACACACATACACCTACACCCTCCATGTTCTTCTGAATCTGCTACCACCCGCTTAATGTCTGCTAAGAAAAGTCTTGACAATAAGAGCTGAAGCACTAAAAATGTAGATTTACATGGAGATCGCTCTCTCACAGCAGGACATTTTTGGAAAAAGTTGCATGTTCATGTTCAGAAATATCAAATATATCAGTCAAAAGCTGTGGTGTTTTTGTTCATGTGTTGCAGATAAAGAACAACATCCTCGCCTGCTTCAGCCCTGAATATAAACGGACGACATTCATGCTCATGGCTGTGTGGTTCACCATGTCCTTCAGGTGAACTAAAGACTCTTAAAGCTTTTTGCTGTGTCATGATTCATGTTCACTGTTGATCCTCATCTGACCTGTTCTCAACTCTCACCACTTTGCAGCTATTACGGCCTGACGGTGTGGTTCCCAGACATGATCAAATACATCCAGAAGCAGGAGTATGAAGCAAAGACAAAGACCTTCGCTAAGGAGCGAGTGGAACACGTCACGTTCAACTTCACTCTGGAAAACCAAGTGCATCGCGAAGGACACTACTTCAACGACAAGTAAGCAGGCTTTGTTGCAGCTGCAGAACGCAGTTGATTATTAATATAAAACAATAATTAAAACGACTATTTGTGTTGATTAGGTTCCTCAATCTGAAGATGAAATCGATGGTGTTTGAAGACTCGATGTTTGAGGAGTGCTACTTCGAGGACATCACCTCCACGCACACCATCTTCAGAAACTGCACCTTCATCGCCACTTTGTTCTATAACACAGGTAAATATCAACCAGTGGACGTGCAGTCAGCGTCACAAGGGAGTCTTTCTAAATCTAATCTTTCTGAGATTATTTTTCCCAATCATTTTGTCTATAAAATATCATGAAAAGGTGAAAAATGCCTGTCACAACCCATGAAAGTCTAACTATGCAAAGACTGACTGCTGACTGCTTTGGGGAACTGTTCCCTATTTACACATTTGGGGGACAAGGCAACATTAGCATGTGTTTAGAGTCAAGTTTCTGGCCTCCCAAGAAATGTCTGTCAGATATTTTCTGTTTTCCAGTTGCTACTTGTGGCTGCAAAATATTCACTGATGAACCGATACAGTAACTTTGTTGACAGCTACGGAATACATATCACAGACAGAGTGACATGATATATTCAATATTTGGTGCAGTGGTATAAAAAAAGATTTCCAATAGCACAGTGTAAATGTAGATACTTTTATTGGAAAAAGAAAATCCTAAAGGACTTTTGGAGTAGAAAACCCCCCAGATAATGAGTTAAAAGACACTGAAATGCTCTGTAGAGCTGAGACGAGGTCGTGAGGAATTTTATTCATTGTTAGTACAACACTATTGGTTTATGCAAAACGAGAGAAACTGCAGCTCGGCTCTGGGCACTGACTCATGATTTGAGCTGTAGTTTTAAATACACTGTGGGGAAACAGGTGTTAATGATCTCTGTGCTCTCATCACACCGAGATTAAATATGGATTTTGAACATTTTTACTCAAGCTTAAAGTAAAAGAGGAAAAAAAAGAGGAGGAAAATATAACAGCTCTTCAACAGGGCTGCGTTACCATAGAGACACTCTGATGCTGCTGCTAGTATCCCTGGGTTACGCTGCAGCTAACTGGTTACTGTAGCAACGTAAACAAATGCAGCCCAGGTTGTTTTTTTTTGATGGTGGGATTAGATGTGAAACGGTGCTTTTTACAGCTACGGCTCATTTGTATGTGAGCCTCACGATGTGTTATTGACAACATGTCAGATTCAGAGCAGGAAAACTAAAACTAAAAACGTTCACATCCATCAACGTCCATCCAGCTGCAACACTTTTAGTTTCCAGCAGCAGTTTCTTCTCCAGGCCAGTGATACATTCTTTTATGTTTGTGTCATTTGTGCATCTAAACTTTTACGATCATTCAGCACTTTCATCCAGCACTGACTTCCGTTAATAAAACTGTTATTGGTTATTGGAGGCAGTTCCAGCAGTGTCATCAGAAAATCCAATAATGCAGTTTTCAGCTGCTCAGTTTGAACAACAAGTAAAGTAACAGGCCCTGTAAGCTGGCTGTGAAGTCGTATGTCTGTTTTCCTTATGTACTGTATATTTTAAGAAGTCTGGAGGAAGAAAAATGATTGTATTGTATGTTTAATCTCGGCCCAGAAGTGGGCAAATTCAATGAAGTCAGATCTTTTCCATTCAAAATGAAAGAATATTAAAATGTTTAATACTTATTATGTTTTATGTAGGCCTAATGATTAGCTTAGGAGAATAAAAATATTTTTAAAAATCATTTACACCTGTATTTTAAATGCTCCAACTCGACTTAAATTCATGGTTAATCTCCACTGATATGAACATGATATGGTTAATAATATCGTATATTTACAATAAAGAGCACTACCCTCTTAGAGAAAAGATAACTAAGTTAAAAGCTGCATAAAATGATTTAGGTATATTTTACCCTCAGTGTTGTTTGCAGCACCTATTTTTCCCTGGCTGACCTGTATTTTGGCTGAGACGCAAAATCCAGGGCATTAAAACTATTTTTCAAAGTCTGCAAACACATCTCAATTCAGTTTAGATGATGCATTTGACCCTTTTCCAACAGCTCCTCTCTTCCCTCTCTCCTCCCGTACATTACACCCTCACATTTATTCTTCTCTCTTCTTCTCTTTCTTTTGTAAGATCTGTTCAAATACCGGTTTTTCGACTGTAAACTGGTCAACAGCACATTTCTACACAACAAGGAGGGCTGCATGCTCGACTTCAGCGACGACTTCAACAACGCTTACATGATATACTTTGTCAACTTCCTTGGCACGTTGGCGGTGTTGCCTGGCAACATCGTGTCAGCTCTATTAATGGACAAAATAGGTCGTTTACGGATGCTGGGTAGGTGAATTGAATCACTGCAGATAATTCACTTTTGAACGTAAAGGCGGTTTAACTAAATGTGATTCTCCTTCCTCTCTCCGAACAGCGGGATCCAGTGTCATATCATGTGTCAGCTGCTTCTTCCTCATGTTCGGCAACAGTGAGTCAGGGATGATCGCCCTCTTGTGTCTGTTTGGTGGCATCAGCATCGCCTCGTGGAACGCCCTGGATGTGATCACAGTGGAGCTCTACCCCTCTGACAAAAGGTATCTATCTATCTATCTATCTATCTATCTATCTATCTATCTATCTATCTATCTATCTATCTATCTATCTATCTATCTATCTATCTATCTATCTATCTATCTATCTATCTATCTATCTATCTATCTATCTATCTATCTATCTATCTATCTATCTATCTATCTATCTGTGATTGTTTGCAGTCACATATGAAGTCATAACAACCAGATCTGATGATTTTTGCCTTATAGAGAAGGATCAGTAAAGTAAATTCAAAGTTCAAACACAGTTATCTATCACTGAAGGCAGACTGGTTAAGTCAGTTTTGTTACACTTAATTCTTATAGAATTTGATAATTGAATAGATTATTTCACATTTGATGCTCAAATGCATTGCATATTTTTTTATGTAATGCATATTTTACTCTTTTGCACACCTGTCCCAAAACTACACATTTTGACCTTTTGTAAAAGACAAACTAACTGCCTAGAGGTTTGAGCTTAGTGTTTTTGAGCCAGAGCAAACGAGAAAATGTGCCAAGTGTTGTAAACGTGTGTGTGTCCCTCTCTCCTTGTCTGAAGGACCACGGCGTTCGGCTTCCTGAACGCTCTCTGTAAGCTGGCCGCCGTCCTGGGCATCAGCATCTTCCAGTCATTCGTGGGCATCACCAAGGCCCTGCCCATCCTGTTTGCTGCTGGCGCGCTCGCTGCAGGTAGTTTCCTCGCGACAAAGTTGCCAGAAACACGAGGCCAAGTGTTGCAGTAAAGCAGATGACCAGCAGTGGGCGACAGAGTCCAGCTGGAGTGTGTGTTTGACAACTAGAGCCCAAACATCCCTGAGAGCTGCAGCGCTGTGCATCACACACCAACAGAGCAGACTGCCACCCCCTCCCCACCCCACCCCCCATTGTAAAGCCCAGAATCCTTTGAAACATGGACTGCATCTTTCAAAGTCTAAAGCCACAGAGATTAACAGAAGAGCACACAGATGTAGAAATGGTCACCTGTGTCGTGATAACACAACTACTTCCATAAACACTTTATTTATACCTGTCAGGTATTATAGAAACAAATTTTACCTTTCACAGAAGTGTTTTACCCAAAGGGTGATGATGCGGCACAAATGGAAATGTGCCGTTACGTTACCATGCCCATAGATCTACAGTGAAAAGACAAGAGGTCAAACTAAACAGAAAAAGAAGCCATTTCTGGGAGAAAGTGTGAAAACATTTAGTCGTTGTATGAGGACAATTTTGACATCTGACTGTGTTTTGCTGGTTTTCAGTGCTGCTTTTTTTAATTTTACTGTGACGTTACTGGTACAGTTCACTCAACATTACCGTTAAGACTGATGCTCACAGATGTTTTCTTTGGAAACAAAAAATATATCAAATTCATATCAGGGTGGTTATTTTATCTCTAAATGCGCCCCTGACCCTTCATCACTGCCGACGACTGAAGCTATAGACCTGCTGAGAGCTGTTACCACCAAATGATAATATAAAACATTCCAGTGAGGCCGGATTCATTCAGAAACAGAGAGTTTCAGCCTTTTTGTCGCTGCATAAATCCAGTCTCTTCCTCCTTGTACAGCCTCAAAAAAGACGGTGAAGATGCATTTCACAGGATTCTCTGTTGTAAATGGGAATAGTTTGATCCAGTTCCCCGGTGTTCAGTGTTAAACTAACATTTTTCCCTCCTGTTGTTGAACCATACAACTGTGGAGCAGTGTGACGATGTTCATGTCTGCAACACAGGAACGTCTGTGGGACGGATTTTGGTCAAGAGTTAAATGTGAGCGCGGATATGAAATTTGCTAAATTAGAAGTGTGAGTGTGTTTAAATGTGAGTGAGAGCGACTGAATGTGTACAAATGCGAGAAAACGTTTGATTTACTCCCTCAAACGCCATCATTTCATCAGATCAGTGTGGCCGTACAGACCATATTTTATCAGTCTTTATTTGTTTACATTATTTTTGATGTTCTATTAATCCAACAGCAGAATGTACAGAACAGCAGTCTCACATGTTTTAGGCTAATTAGATATAATAGTATCAGATATAATTCATGCAGCAGCTCAGGTGTGGTGAAATGCTCAGACCTTGTTTACAGCTCATATTATATTTTAGCAGCACTGCACCAAATTACTGCACATGCAGGATAATTGTCCATTGCGCAAAGCTGCATTAATTAGCCTTTTAGCCTTAATATGAAAACAAGTCACCACACAAGTCATCTGAGTGAGTGTGAACGTTCATTTATGACCTTGGAAACTGGTTTTACTTTCATCAGCTTTTTCCCAAAGCTTTTAACTGAACCTCACAGTTGTCTTGTCAACAAAAGCTCTTGTGTCTTTTTTTGTTTGGGCTCAAAACATAAAAATTACACTTTATAATTTCTTATGTTATACTTATGTTATACCCCCTAAAGGTCATGCTATCATGACTTAATTGGCTTCATAAGCACAAATGGGACCAATAGAAGAATAAGAAAGAGCAGCTGTTTCATATTGATCAGGCAGTGAGTGAAGCACAAAGAGAAAACATTGATTATAAACACAGCTGTCTAATTTCAGTTAAAGGGCTCCTGTTCCTTCACTGCCTCCATTTGGACCACGATGAGTGAAAAAACCTGTTCACTCTGCTCCTTTGACCCGTCCTCAATGGTACCACAAATACTTTACAAACTCTCTGCTGTGAATTTGATAAAAAAAAAATTGGACACAAGGGGAAGCTAACTGAGTACCATTGTTTATACATATCACTACTTCGGTATCATTTCTCCAAAGGTGTACATTAATATGTGTGCTGACAATCATTGAGTGACTTTGTGGGGGCTGCTGCTGCCGTCCTGTAGAGTGTGATGTGTTGACCTAAAGACGTCCTCTGGATTGTGCGTGTGTGTTCAGGATGTTAGAGGCTTTGATGTTGTCTGTTGTCAAGTCCTCCACAACACAAACACACACCCATTAGATGGATAACGATAACGATATTATCTCAGCTACAGGTGGCGTGTCTGACTGCTGAAACTCTGTATGTGTGCATGGGTGTGTGAGAGAGAGACTATAAAGTTATAGTTTGACATTTTTCCGCAAAAGACTAGGAGCAGGCGGGCAAAACAGTGAGCCTGGCTCTGTCCAACGGAAATTATTATTTATTTTTACTCTTCTGTGTTTGTACAGATTAAGAGACAAAGTGTAAAATGTTAATTGTTATGGTTTAGAGGCAGGTGTCGGGACCAGGCTAACAGTTTCCCCTTTCTTCTAGTCTTTATGCTAAGCTACGCTAACCGGCCGATGTGAGAGTGGTGCCAATCTTCATCTAACCCTCAACATAAAATGTCGAACTATTCCTTTAATGTTGTAAAATCCTAGATTGCAGTCAAATCTCTCCTTTGCTGTTGGTGTAGAAAGTCTTGTGCGTTTTCAATGAACAGCTTTGTCCCGTCTTATTCATGTTTGAGAGGCTGATTGGATGTGTTGTTAGTGTGTGAATGTATGTGTACGATGTGTGTGTGTGTGTGTATAAGCTGACTCTAAATCGTCTTTCACATATTTTTCTACTTCTTTCTGTTGCGCTGATGAATCCCTGTGATAAACACAGCTCAGTTGGGGACCACAGAAAAATATATTTACACTTTGAGAGGAGAAAAAAAAAGAGAAACCTAATGCAATATATGCAGTGTAGAAATGTGTTGTTCTTCATGATAGACGCGGGTGCTCTTTTGCTGAAACAATTCAGCCTTTAAAACAAAACCCATCAAAGACAGCCGGTCTCAGAGATAATTTGTGATCTGTTCCTCCGTTTAGAAACATGGTGAAAGGATCATATCTTAAATTAAGACGACTTACCCCCTAATCCTTCTGTATTCAACCGATCGTGACGCATGTTTGTATCGTATTGTCTGACTTCTTGGACGTCCTGTATGCCAGCTATTTTTGTCTAAAGCAAGAACTTGTGTTTTCATTGTTGTATGATGACATAGATTTGTTGCTTGCAGTGATTGTTCTTAATCAAAGTGGGGTTAAAATTGGTGAAACTTGAGTATGTGTTCTGAAAGTAATTTAGTGGTGACTGTGCTCCCCATTTACCTTGGACCCAGGTAACTTGTATGTGTATATATATTTATATATAATATATATATGCATATATACCTTGAATTTCTGAGGAGGATGCTTGTAATCGTGCAATTTATCTTGTCGCAGAGATACAAGATCACTATGGCCGGAAAAAGGCAATACACTTAAGTATAGGGGGCTGAAAATGTGCATAAATTTAAGTACAAAAAGTGCAATTTGACAGAAACCTGTTTGTCCATGTGAGTCCATTTAAAAGGGGGGAAGTGTGAGCAATAAAGTGGAGGCCTTCCCTGTTTCTTAAGGTTAAACTCGAAAGGACCGCGGTTTATAAACTCATCAAAAGAGTGCCCTATGTCAAATTGAAGCTCCTGTCCAAAATGTAAAAGTTTACTACTTAATGTTATTATGTGTAGAATTTTGATTCTATATACATATATATATACATATATATATAAATGTACAAACTATCAAAGGTGTCACTGGTTTGAGTTTTATCTATAACGATGGCCGTGATAGATGGGATGTGGTCAAAATAAAGCGAACACCAGCCTGAAGACTTCCCTGAATGATGATGGTCTGTCAAAGGAATGGAGGACTTTTTATGGCATGGTTTCCTGGTCAACTCTAAAGAGCACACGGATCAGTCCCGAATGAATCCCGACTTAAGGACCAACCAATGCCAGAAAACAACTCCTTCATCTGCAAAGAACTGCAAGAATCCTTCACTGTAGTTTGGACTGAAGGAGTTTCCTGTTTTTGTTTTCTTCAGTTTTGACTCTGACCTGTTTATTAAATGATAAAAAGTTCTTCTCTAAATGTGAGTTCAATTCAAAAACCAATGTGTACTGTGTGTAGAAACTGTAGATGTTTGTATGTGCAAGTATGGAAATTGTGGAACAAAAGATCAAGGAAAACATTTCCAAAAATAGTTCAATATGACACAAAAATCTATTGTGTGTTGTCTTTGTGTTTTGTAAATGAAGACTGAAAATCTTGGTAAATTCAGTATTTATTACTTCTGGATATTGAAAATATTTTAGTGATGCTGAAAAGGTGCTGTATTTATTTTATGTGAGAGTTGTTCATTATGCTGGGATTTGCACTTTTGTGCCATCTATCCAATTCTATGAAGAAAATGATAATGAAAATAAAACTTGAAGAAAAGAAAAAAATGTCACTGTTTGCATTGTATCTGAAATCACAGCTTCTCTTCAAATGTTATTCTGCACTTAACATGTAAATGACCTACCTGCACAGTTAAATGCTGTTCATCCATCTTGTCTTAGTTAGTGGAGATGACTTTTCCATGAGATTAGAAAAACAAATATTTTTTATTGTGAAACAAACTGTGAGATTATTACAATATCTATTGTTTACTTTCCACTTTTTTAGGATCTTGTCACAGGGCCTGTAGCATGTTGTTCTATAGTTAGTAATGTAATTGCAACGTTAACAGTGCCCGTCTGTTAATCTATTCCTAGGAGCCGACCAATTCAGTTGTTCCCAACCATTTCCCCCCCCTCCAGTGTTCCCTTCACCGGCCTAATCGGATGAGCTCAAGAACGCCATCATTCACACCCCCACCATCAACTGTGAAGGTTTGCTCTCTTTCGCTTTCACAGTTAGGCTACTGCTGTCACTGTGGGTTCAGTGCACTACCTTCAGTTTTTCCAGCCACTTTCAAAAAGTTTTCCACCACACACACATTATCTTTCGCACTGTGTGGTTTCCAAGGTGTGTTTATGTGAAGGCCAGATTCAACCATCATAATTTTATTTCATTTGCCAGGCTCCATAATCTTTCCACATCCCCTGTGTTTGGTTTAAGAGTCACTGATTTAGTACAATGTTTCCCAGCATGCCCTGCTGCTCTGTATCAGTATTGCATCGTGCCTGCACAGACACAGCAGCCAGATTGTGACTTTTTGTGCCAAACAGTGTCTTGCTGTGCATGAGCAATAATTTAACTGGCTTCAAAGCCATTTGATACATGTACAGGTAAAGTTAGGGAAGTGCAGTAGTTTTCCCTCACAAGGAGGAGGTCCTTGAAGTCTGCTGGCTCATGATTAAGGCCTTCAGTATTTGACTGCTAAGCAGAGAGGCACTGCACATGATGGCACAAGAATGTTTATTCAGTACATTTATAAGATCTTGAAGACATTTCCAACTCAAACTAAATTAATCCACAGCGTCATTCTTCATCTAGAGGACAAACTCCAGGCCGTCTGTTGATCACATGATGGGGAAACAAGCATAGAGTGCAATGCCACACTGGTCGTGTTTGTTTCGTGCCATCTTGATGTAGCCATGATCTCCATAGTATACGCCCCAACTGCAATCAAAGCACATTACAATTTAAAAAAGAGAAAGAACAAACAAACTCAAGTCAGGGGAAGTGAACCTGAAATTCAAACCAACAAACCTGTTTTTGACCAGCCAGTAGTCATGTCCCCCCTCGCTGCCATAACCCACAGCCAGCACGCCGTGGTTCACATTCTTACTGCACTTGTGGTCAGTGTACACACCTGTTGGGACACAGGAGACATGAAACAAGCCTGATCATGGGACAAAAAACACTCACTTCCTCACACCCAACCAAGATTTTATTTTGAGATATATCCACTCACCGTGACGGTAGAAGGCAAAGTTCGGTCTGGAAGCATCAATTGCAACAGAGATGGGGCCGATGGTGGCCAATGCCGCTTTTAACACAAATTCATCTCCCTCTGGTAACAAGCCATAACTGGAGCAGTTAGCAGCCTTATACCTTGGGTTATACTTGCATTGGCCACGCTGAAAAGAAAATTGTGCCAAATTACTGCATGTTCTGACAGAAACTTGGAATAAAGATGCATTGATTGCCCATGTGACTTACTTTCCCAGTGTAGGGGTAGGCTGCATTGGAGTTAATGCCTTGGTTTTTCATGACATACTCAAAGGCACTTGTCATGAAGCCACCATTGCACCCGTGGTTGCCGTATTTTGAGGAGCAGTCCACCAGGTTTTGAGGACTGAGGGACTTCAGGACACCTGTGGACTTCTTCAGTTGCCCCTCAAGAGCACCAACTGCACTGAAGGCCCAGCAAGAACCACAGGAACCCTAGAAGAAACCCAATCAAGTCCATATGCTCTGTGGAAACATGCTGATGCTTGAAGATGTCACCCACAGGTCCTCACCTGCATTTTGACTTCAGTTACCAGGCCTTTGTCCCTCCAGTCCACTGATGCTGGTGGAGAAGCGTGGACCCCGATGGAGCCAGGAGCACTTCTCTCCAGGTCAGTGGGCACGACGGTCCCCATTAACATCTTCTTAATCTCCTCAGTGGTCTTAGAAAACAAACAAATATGAGTTTATGGGCACATACAAACAGTGGTTTGATGAAACAAAAACAGCCAATTAATCTAGTCACCAGGTCTCCCAGGTGGTTCATTGCCAGTTCATACGTATGTAAACCCAAGGATGCTTCCAAGTTGTGGACATTAATAATTTCCAGGTTCTCTTCCCATATCCGCCTGCGACCCAATTCCTCAATCTGAAATGTAGAGCATTAAAGATATTATCCAACAGTTAATATATCCACCACCACAGTACTTGCCTTGTGAGTATGTGACAAAGTGGATAGTGTCAGGATTTACACAAGGAGTGAGGTCACCAATGTATATAATTTAACAGGATATTAATATCACTGAGCCCGACTTAGTTTACAACTAAACTCGGCACAAAACAACTTATCACCAAATAATGTTGTTTGGTAGTGACATGGCTGACAGGCATTTACCTCATGTGAATACACTTTTTTATGCATCTTCTTCCATAGTTCCCAGTGCTGATCGAGTAGCTGACTGGTGACGGCCGCTGCAAAACCACACAGTGCTGTGAAAAGCAGGCTCCGAAACATGTCTGCGTCTGGACAAGGGAGAACTGTTGATCCAACCACCGTCAGGGAGGAATGAGGCTTTAACAGAGCTCTGCCAGCCTCCTGGCTCAGGCCTTGATTAGGCAGCTGCAGCAGATTCAATCTCCTCCAGGTGAGAACAATTAACAATTAGACGCAGTGGAAACTCGTCCTAAATCAATAGATCAGAAAAGTTTATGCTCAAACACATTTAACACAACAGTCAGAGTAGGGGTGTACATGAAGTCATTGAAGAGTTCAGATTTTTTTTTTAAAGTTTGATTTAATGTTCATTGTGTTCATTTAAGTTTTACAACAACAGACACACTTTAAAACCGGTCTTTGTACCACTCCTTGAACTTCACTAAACACAAATAAATTACAACACTTGAAGAAAACTTTGGTGACTTGAGGACGGACAAGGGAAATAATATGAATAAAAAAGTTAATAGAAATTGTAAGTAGCTACAACAAATAAGAAAT
Organism: Trachurus trachurus; assembly: GCF_905171665.1. NCBI lineage: Eukaryota > Metazoa > Chordata > Actinopteri > Carangiformes > Carangidae > Trachurus > Trachurus trachurus. The sequence goes on along the minus strand of NC_139904.1, from coordinate 17,475,992 downwards.
ATTTTACATCAGATTTTTTAAAACATTATCATCAAGAGGTTTATTCATACATTAAATACATTTTGACAATATTAATATTTACATTAACACATCAAATATATGCAGTGTCAAATTACAAAACGTTTTTAAAGGTACAAGCAATCTCTTGTTCATAAATCAAAACAATATTGTTGTGAAAGTCAACCCCAGCAAATAACAAGATTGTGTGAATAACATTTTAAAAACTTGAATACAACCTTTCTTATAGTATTTTTGACAGCACCTGCAGTTTCTGTGTTAAAAGCAAACACCACAAACATCTGGATAGATCAATTCCTCTGAGGTGATGAGTCACAGTGTTGGGTAGATGGCAAAACTGGCGATGCCACAGAGATTATGCTTGTTCCTTGCAAGTCGAATGAAACCTTCCTCTCCCCACTGAGTTCCCCAACTGCAACCACAAAAAAAACCACAAAAACAAACAAACATCATCTACGTTTGTTCATACATGTGCATGTCTTTGCACGTGTAGGGACAGCACATTTCTTTAACTATGCAGCCAAAAAAAGACAAGTTCACCTGTTTTTCACGAGCCAGTAGTCCTGTCCTCTGTCTGTGCCATAGCCCACAACCAAGACGGCGTGATTTGTAAACCTTGGGTTGCAGTCAGGGGCGCTATATAAACCTAAAACATCCACAGAGTTAGTAACAGTGGCTGAGAAAATGCCTGACACTTGCTTATTTTTCTTGTGTAGCTTTTGATGAGTGAACAGAGCTCCTGTGTTGCAGTCTAACAGCTGTAATCTGTCATCTAGATGTAATCTAAAATCAATTGCATAGGCTACTGATTTTGTTTTTTACTCCTGGCACCTTCCAAGAAAAATAGAAGGAGACACAGTTTACTAAAATAATACTAGTTTACATATTTGTCTCATTCAGGAGACCTTTGTCCTCACCTCCTCTGTATTGATGGAAAGACGGCAGCATGGCATTCACGGCCACGGCGACAGGTCCTACTGATGCCACCACGGCCTGCAGAGCCCTCTCATCTCCTTGTGGAATGATGTGGTAATTAGAGCAGTGACCAGCCTTTCCCTTCACAGAGTAGCGACATTTACCATCCTACAAACAGAAACAATAAACAATAAAACTTTGAATCTTTTATTTAGAAATACGGTGTATGAATAATATCTATCTTCATCATATTTTCCCCTGTTTAAATGAGAGTGTCACTGGTTCACTGCAGTGCCAAGGTGGAAATACACTTCCATTAAAACAATGAAAGAAAGAAACAAGGAGAGAGAAAATGCTCCTTCATGCTTTATCAACCTGGTGTTCATAGGGGTAAGATTTCTCTGAGTCGACGCCGTTGTTGCGGATGACGTATTTGAAGGCTTTGGAGATGTACCCTCCTCTGCAGCCAAGGTTTCCATCGCTGATGCTGCAGTCCACCAGGTTCTGTGGACTCAGGGGAATGAGGACACCTGTCCGTTTCTTCATCTGCGCCTCAAGAGCTCCCATAGAGCTGAAGGCCCAGCAAGAGCCACATAGACCCTTTAAAAACACAAAGGGGAGACATTACTGAGCCTCAGTACCACTGGTTTTTCATTGGGGTTGTGCTAATTAACCATCTTAAAGAAGTCGATCTTACTTGGTCTTGGACAGGACTGACCATGCCGCTCTTCCTCCAGTCCACACTCTGAGGTATCGATGAGCCGCTCACTTCCTTAAAAGAGTAGTTTGTGAAATGGACAGGCTCCTCCAGCTTCAAGCCATTCATCTTCTCATTGATCTCCTCAGCTGTCTATAATAGAAAATAAAAGACACGTGTACCGTAATAGAAACATTACAATGTCCAGTGTCCAAGCAGTTCAAGGACTCACATGTCACTGTGCTGACAGTCCATCTTGAGTTTACAGCCTCGTTCTCTTTGGATCACTTTTTACTGAATCATCTCTGTTTATGGTCAGAAAGGATCATCATCCACGTTAATGGTTTCACCTTCCTCCCATGAATCTCCTGTCAAGGTTTTATTTTTGATGTGTTTTCCCTCAGCATCATTGACACCAGCAAACAATCAAAAGATTAACCACAACTTCCTCCGATTCTTATCAAAATTTCAACTTCAGCTTTCAACAGAAAGAGCGAGAGAGAGCACGCACTGTCAAATTCCTTTTCAAGTACAGCACACTGTCCTTCTCTGGGGATTTCTGACTAGAGGCCAAAAACTCCAGAGTGTCCCAAACACTGTTGCCAGTTTCCTGCAGAGTTCCTACGTCACTCCCACACAGGGATCCACTCCTCAGGTTTCCTGCCGTCTTCAGGCTCCAAAATTAAATAAGATAGAAATCCTCCTGAACGCCAACCCTCCCTCCTTCCCTCCCTCCCAGGTTTATCTTCCTTACACAACCTTCATACACTCAGGTGAAGCAGTGGCCTGAACAGAGACCAGACCACACTGCAACATGACATACAATAACGTGTTTGTTTTAATGACTGTATATTTTTTTATACACAATGATCAGTATGTTTCTATTCATACTTCAGTTGATGGTGGTAATATTACGTAAACAACGACCATACTGAGAGACAGACATTCACCAGGGAGAAGGGACATGTGTGAAGGGATATTTATGGCATTTTAAAACTTGCACTCGTTAGATAGATAGATAGATAGATAGATAGATAGATAGATAGATAGATAGATAGATAGATAGATAGATAGATAGATAGATAGATAGATAGATAGATAGATAGATAGATAGATTTCTTAGCTGCACAATAAACAAAGTTCCTCTGTTTTTCTAAATATTTAGGCCTACGTAATGAATTGTAACTTGTTTCTATTGTCTTGAATAGTTTCTTCACAGATACTACAATCAATACTGCAATCAACGTGAAATTGATAGGACACATGATCAGAAATTTTTCTTTGTTTTTCTTTAGTTTATACAATACATGATTATTATATTTTTTGTATTCAGCTGATATAGTGCTATTGTTTGAAGATGATTAACTTTGGAGTCTTTTTTTAAGTGATAAGGCAAAATGCACCTCTAACTGTATTTGTGAATATTTTACAGACAGTGTTTTATCAAAATCGTAACTTTTGTTAGCCTTATTCCTGCATGTACAGTAGGTCATATAACCAGATTGGTGCAGCCTACACAGGATTAAATTAATCACATTGTGTAAAGGAAGATTAAAGCAGCTCTATAGGTCAGGGTTTAAATTAAGCCAACATGCTGCAGGTTTAAACGCATATTAGCAGTTTCGGTCGGTCCACCATCTTGCACCTGCAAAGGTCAGTGAGTGTGAATGCACTTTAGGCAATGATGTCTAGTCCTGCACAGATCCTGGGAGTGCAGTGATATGTGAGGGTGAAGATAGTCTGTAACCAGTAGAGGTCTCTCTGATACATTTTGGTCCTAAACAAACTCCACTCTGGTTCGTCAGATGAAGATTGATTTGGCAGTAATACTAATGTCTTGAACACCAACAAAAGTAGGTTCTATAGTTATAGCACAGATAATCAAACAATAATCTAGTTTACTATTGGTATTTAATCAACATAAAATTCATTCTACAAGATCAAAACAGGTATCTGCTTTATTGCAGGAAGAGAGAAATAATAATAATAATAATAATAATTTTATTTGTAGAGCACCTTTCAAAACAAAGTTACAAGGTGCTTAACAATAAAACAATTGATGCATATTAAAATACATAACAATAAAACAACATTAAAATACAGGAATACAAAATAAAAAGAGTCACAACAATAGTAAAAGAGAATCAGTTTAAGAAGGCCAAACGATAAAAGTGAGTTTTAAGAAGTGATTTAAAAGAGGACACTGAGTCTGCATGCCTGAGATCCCCAGGCAGGGCATTCCAGAGCCGAGGGGCCCGGGCAGCGAAAGCCCGGTCCCCTCTGGTGATCAAGCGAGTTTTGGGAACATGTAAGAGGGCCCTACCAGAGGACCTCAGGCTACGGTCTGGCTCATAGGGGGCCAGCATGTCTACAATATAGGCAGGAGCCAGACCGTGTAAGGCTTTAAAGACAAGCAGTAAAATCTTAAAATCAATTCTAAAACTCACAGGTAACCAGTGAAGAACAGCAAGGACTGGTGTGATGTGGTCACTTCTTTTGGTACCTGTTAAAAACCTGGCAGCTGCATTTTGGATAGACTGTAGTCTCTGAATGTTGCGTTTACTAATACCAGAATACAGAGCATTACAATAATCTAGCCTGGAAAAAATGAAGGCGTGGATAACCTTTTCTAAATCAATATGGGAAAGGAAGGGTTTAATTTTGGTCAACTGTCTTAGCTGTGCGAAACAGGACTGCAGCACCTTGGTAACCTGAGTATCAAATGAGAGTTCGGAATCAAAGATGACACCCAGGTTACGGGCCTCTTTGTGAACGCTGTTGGACAGAGCACCCAGACTAGAAGAGAGAAACACAGTGCTCGTGCTGGAGCCAGCAGGGGAGACAATGAGCACTTCTGACTTTGTGTCATTTAACTGCAAAAAGTTGCTAGACATCCATTCTTTGATGTCAGCAAGACAAGACGTTATGCAAGACATATCAGAACAGCCAGGTTTTAAAGGTACATACAGCTGGGTATCATCAGCATAACAATGAAAATTGACATCATGCTTCTCAATAATTTCCCCAAGGGGTAGGATGTAGATTGTAAATAGGAGGGGTCCTAAAATGGACCCCTGCGGGACCCCGCAAACAAGAGGAGCCCTAGAGGAGGAAGAGTCCCCAAGCATGACGGAGAAGGACCTATTAGAAAGGTATGAAGTAAGCCAGTCGAGCGCCACATCACTGATTCCAACCAAATTTTTCAGACGGCTAATCAAGATACCATGATCCACCGTATCGAAAGCTGAGCTGAGGTCAAGGAGAATTAAAATCGAGTAATGGCCTGAATCACTTGTGAGCAGTAGGTCATTTGAAACCTTGACCAAAGCTGTCTCGGTACTGTGTAGGGAGCGGAAGCCAGATTGAAATTTTTCAAAGAGCTGATTATTGTTCATAAAAGAAATTAGTTGCGTAGAAACAGTTTTTTCTAAAATCTTAGATAAGAAAGGGAGCTTTGAAATAGGTCTAAAATTACTTAAAACAGAAGGATCAAGGGATGGCTTCTTTAAAAGGGGATGAACAATAGCATGTTTAAAATTTGATGGGAAGATACCTGAGGTGAGAGACGAATTAATAATAGCTAAAATATCCGGACCAACCGTCTGAAAGACTGATTTTAAAAACCAGGTAGGAATGCAGTCAGAGGAGCAAGTGGAGGATTTAGAAAGTGCAACAGTATGCTCCAGGGTTGAGAGAGTGATTTCAGAGAAATGTGTGAGAGTGGAGGTTGGACAGCAGTCGTCCGGAGTCTTTCTGCCATCGGTACAGAACTGTTGCCGGATCATAGATATTTTGTCACTGAAGTAGTTTAAAAATTCTTCACATCTCTCTGGAGAAGGGTCATCTGGCTGGTTGGGAGGGGGGGCAATAACAGAGTTTATAGTTTTGAATAGAATTCTGGGGTTTCCTCTTTGCTCAGCAATAAGTTTGGCAAAGTAGTTGTTTCTTGCCACTTTGACTGAGTGCTGATATTGAGCCATAAGATATTTCAGGGAGACAAGGGAGGCCCCAAGCTTGTCTTTCTTCCATTTCCTCTCTGCTTTTCTAGATTGTCTTTTAAGAATCCTTAAGTCCTCACTCATCCAGGGTGTGAATGAGGGTTTTGGCCTTTTGAGTCTGACAGGCGCTATGGAGTCTAAAATGTTCAGGCAGGAGTTGTTAAAAACACTGAGATGTTCTTCAACAGTAAGATTTTGTTGATCAAGATTTAAAAATGATCTTGAAGCAGTAAAGGCTTGCGAAAAGTGATGAGTGCAGCTGGAATTTAGGGGACGTGAGCGAATCAGAGTGGTGGGTTTAGGATCAGGGCAGAGAGATGGAACTGTGAAAAACACTGCGTTGTGATCAGATACTGCAAAATCAACAATGTTCACATCGTCCACAGAGAAACCATGAGAAAGCACAAGATCAAGTGTGTGTCCTTTAACATGACTAGGCTGCTTCACAGATTGAGTTAAATTAAAAGACTGTAAAAGGTTAATAAATTCAGAGGCAAGTGAGGATGTAGGACAGCACACATGTATATTAAAATCGCCTACAATAAGAACTCTGTCATGTTTTAGAATAATGTCTGATAAAAAGTCTGAGAATTCCTGTATAAAACCAGAGATAAATTTGGGAGGTCGGTAAATTAAAACACATAAAATTGGTAATTTATTTTTTAAGATGAACCCTAGGCTCTCAAAAGTGGAAAATTGACCTAGAGAGAGGCGGGAACAGCTAAAATCATTTCTGTGAACTACCGCAAGCCCCCCTCCACGGCCAGTCAACCTAGGTTGGTGGAAAAACAAGTAATCTGGGGGGGATGACTCAATAAGAGGCGAACAATCATCAGGGTTAATCCAGGACTCTGTGACAATAAAAAAGTCAATTTTGTTGGTTAAAATAAAGTCCTGGCAGATAAAAGACTTGTTTGCCAGGGATCTTACATTTAATAGGCAGAATTTAGCTGGTTTAAATCCTGGAGTTGGAGCGATGGTTTGAACAGAAATTAGATTATTTATAGGTGGACTATTACAGGTATAACCAAAAATAGCCTGCCGCCTGTTGGTTATTCTAACAGGAATAGATGACACTGAGAGGTTTGAAGAATGAGTCGGGACAGCAGGATTTGTGACAGCATCGGCATCAGCAGGACCCGCATTGTCAGGGACAAGGCTATATGAATCGCCAGTGATCTGGGCAGGGGCCTGCTGGGGAAACCATCAATTAAGGTTAAAAGCAATGAAGTTTATGAAGTTCCGGCTAAGTACACCAGTTCCTCTCTTGTTTAGATGTAGCCCATCATATTTAAACAAGACCCGCTTGGTCCAAAAGGAGTCAAAATGGCTGATAAAACTGAGACCAGTGGCAGTAGAAAAATTTTCCATCCATTGGTGTAGGCTAAAAAGCCGGCTAAAACGCTCAGAGCTTTTTGACAGGGAGGGGATGGGGCCAGACAAAATAAACCTTCTCCCCAGGCTTTCAACTGTAGTGGCCAGAGACTCAAGGTCATAGTGAAGCTTACTTGAATGCCTGGACATGACGTCATTTGTGCCAGAGTGTGAAATCACTGTGTGAATTGAGGGATGAAAGTCCAGGAGTACTGGGATTAGTTCAATAAAGTCAGTCGTTTTACCTCCAGAGAGACAGTAAGTTACTGCACCAGGGAGGTTTACAAATCTCACGATTGAATCACCTATAATTAAAATCTCCGGTCGGGCTGTAGCGAGGTTATCAGTGTAGACGGCAAGCTTTGATCTCAGGTGTTGACCAATAGGCAGCGAGCTGGTCGCGGTCAGGGGGGCTGCGTGATTACGCACCTGGTCCGACGCCTGCACAACAACAGGTGACTTTCGTGAAGGAGCAGAGAAACCCGGCGCGGACACGGAGGGCTCCGAGTCAGCGAGTGACAGACAAGGACGTTTGCCATCGGGGACCGTCGGGGAAGCGGAGCCCGACGGAGAGATGGAAGGGACAGGTGCACGGCGCTTTCTTGCCGCACGCCGGGACACAGTCATTCTGTCGGCCGGCTGAGGGGGGGAGTGATCGGGCAGCTCAGGCTCGGCGAGCGGGGAGAAAAAGTTACTGAGCGGGATGTCAACATCAGGGGGGTCGTAGAGGGGAAGGGAAAGACGGTTGGTGCCTTGCACTATTGAGGTCCAGGTGGGGGGAAGAGGCGAGGACGGGCCGGAGACATCAGGAGGAGCAGCAGATGGAGCAGCGATCCAAGGCGGCTGGTCGACCGAGGGCTCGAGGCGCGCCAGCCGGGAACACAGGTCAGATTGCCGCTGAAGAAGTTCCTCTATGAGCCGCTCTATGGACCTGAGCTCGGTCTTCAGCTCCACGGTCTCCGCAATTATAGTCTCAGATGGAGCCATCGGTGGAGGGACAGGGGCCTGAGACAGGCCCACTGCGGTGATTTCGGCTCAGTAGATTTTGTTTCTTGATGAAGGGTTAGGCCATTGTAGGTAGAAAACTGACAGCTGACAGGTAGGCTATTTCCACGCTGTCAGGTGAGGTGGTCGGCCGGAGCAGGACTTTGATTTGTAAAAATCCGTTAAAATCCTCGCCCGATGGCTGAAATTATTTACCCGGTTAGGCGGTGTGGTTTAAGACGTGCAATCTGGATAACTGTATTGTAAAAATAAGGTTTAAAATTGGGTAAAATCGAGTAAAAGAGTCAGTTTGAAGGGAGCTCTTTCACGGGCGACATGGACGCCGACACATGCGCAGTTGAGGTCTGAAGGAAATGAACTATAAATTGATAAAAGGAATAAAAATAAGATAAAAGGAAAAGTTCCAGTCTGTTAGATTTTACTTTGCAGGGAGATTCAACTTGAAGCTCATAAAAATGCAAATAAAAGATTGTGATTTTTTTCTTTTCTTTTTTTCTTTGTATTTTAATCATTTTGCTCTGGTGTAACTGTAATGGTGAACGGTTGAAATCCATCGTCAAAATCAGAAAAACTGATCTCAAGGCAGATCAAAGGGGTAAACTGGGACCTGGATTTATAATTTCACTCAACACCAAGTTAGTGAAAGAGGTGAAAATAAGCCTTCTATGTATTTTTTTTGTAGTTACAAGAACAATTTATGTGAGTCAAAATGAAACTGGTCAAAGTTTAAGTTTTGAGAAATTTCACAACAGTCATATTGCAAAACTGAGGCGTAATGAGAGTCTGTTTCCTCAGCAACAGAAACTTAAAACCAAGAGCTGCTGTATGTGTTGGAGCAGGATCCTACCATGTCAGCCAGGTGGTTCATGCCCAGAGTGAAGTTGTGTTTCCCTACTGATGCCTCCTGGTTGTGTCTCAGCACCAGGACCAAGTTCTTCTGCCACACTGCTCTCCTGTACACCATCTCCGTCTGAAACCAAAACACTGACTGTGATCCCACTGACCTTTGGGGTGGGTTAGATCGTGTGTGTAACGACAGAGACACAGAGGTCCTACCTGATTATCATAAACCTTGTGATGTTCGATTTTCCACTCTTCCCACATCTTATCTAAAATAGATGCAGAGTGGCCAAGGACCAGGAAGGCCAAAAGCAGCACCACATACAAAATGTGCATCCTGCAAAGGGGGGGAAAAAAAACAAGATTCGATTTTTCACCCTCGGAAAAACATGAGACTTTGCTATTTGTCCTGATCTGACAGTAAACTCTCCTATGTGAAGATGTCGTTCTTGCTTCTTCTGATTACTTGGGAGGTGCATTTTTTATTATTATTTTAATTACATTAGCAAGGCTACAGCAATTGATTTTACAGAAATGTTATGATTTGAGCCACATGAGAAAATTACAGTATGCGTAATAGCAATAAATGTTGAACAAGCCTGGCTGGCAAATGCAGAAACAATTTTTGTTGGCCTTATGGTGGTGGTTGTAGGTCCCCTCTGTGCTCGCTTTGTTTGTTTGTTTTTTGTGCAGTGGGCGTGGCTCCCTGACAGTACCTGATTGTGGAGAGTGACACACCTACATGCCATTACCTCAGTGAACTACAAACACCTTTCTACCGCTCCGTCAGATTGTTCAGGAAACACAGGTTACAAACCGTCGGCCCGTTTTTTTGTTTTGTATCTTATCAAGAGTTGCTAGCCATTAAGCTCTACTGGGGCACAACTCAGTCTGAACTATACAATTTATGTTTTATGTCCAAGAGCCAATCAAATAAGTACCGGTTCCAATTGGTGAGTCAAAATGCCCCCAGTGGCTGCTCACCTGTTTCAGTGGGTGCTCAAGCTCTGGAGAACCCACGGGATCTGCGCATATAAGGTGTGAACTGCCTTTGCTTATTCTTCAAGCATTAAAGTGTATTGCCTATATGACATTTATAGCTCATATATACTGGGGCTTGTGTCTGGTGACGCCCTTGAGCTTTTCTCATGTTTGTGAACCTTTTTAGTTTACACCTGTTTCTTTCCTCTGTGCCCCAGCCTGATCCTAAACCCTCCGGTCTTCAGCCACCAACCAGTTTATACCTGCATTTGGATCTGGCCTCTACTCATCAGTCTTATTCCCTCTAAAGCCCTGGATCAGCCCCTCCACTCTATATGACCTCCATTCTCCACACCTTCCCTTATTTGCCACCTGGCCTCTGTTGCTCGGGCTCCAGCCCCCTCAGCCCCAGGTCAAGTCTCTGCACTTAAACATGAGCCTAGAATATTCAGAAAACATCCAGCTAAATAACAATATATCTATGGCCCTTCAGACAGTTCAGCATTAATCAAAACAATAACTTTCTGCTCTAATTTTGCATAAATTTAGCAAAATCACAAACATTGTGGAAAAACAGGCACATGAAAAATCTTCCTATAAGAGATTTTTTTTTTTACACATTTATCACACAGTACATATAGGATGTAACATAGGATGTAGCTTCTGTCATAAAGTTTGTCTCTGCACAACTGATTAGTTAGAAAATATTCACACAAACCCTGATTTAAGACTCCATTTTCATATGTACACAACGCAGTTGAGCTAAGCTAAACAAAACTAAACCGACAACACGGTGCACTGCATGCAACAATCACATAAAGTCAAAGGTGCCAGTTCATATGGGAAAGGCTGTAAAACCTTCACGTCAACGTTAAGAGTCAGAAATGTTGCCGGTCTCTTTTTTTTAATCGGTCAGCTTCTCAGTTTTTCTTCTCTTTCTCTTTAAAAAAGGAGAAGTTCAAACCCGTTTGACTGGAATCTCTTCTCCTCTCTTACTCTACAAATCTCTTCTGCGCTGTTATTCATACACACACACTGCACAACATTGACTGTGACAGGCATTTGGCATCGACACACTCAGCAGAAAATCAGTAGAGCAACAAATCAACAAATTCACTCCAGCAAATAAAATGTTTACCTCGTTGCAGAATAATCAGCAGGGTTATTCTTGTCCCAGGAAGAGAATGCACCCGTGTTCAACTGACGACCTTCTCACATAAAAGAGGAAGTAGAGTTTCCTTTAATACTCAGTGTTTTTTTTTTCAGTGCATCTGCTCTCTGACTCATCATGTGAGTCTAATTTACAGGCATCTGCAGTTGCCCAAAACACGCCTCCAGTACGAGAGGTGGAAGTCACAAAAGTAACATGACAGATGTAAATGAAACTGATGGTGGAGAAACAATAGCTACAAGTGAGAAAAAACAACAAAACAATACAAACAAACATTTTGGACATTTAGAAATCATTAAACTAATGTCAGGATAAGTTGTGATCATATAGCCTATTGTTATTTTCTGATTTATAATCAACACTTCAACAATAGGCGACACTGACACATTGTTTATTTCTGTCAGTGTCAGACAATAAGGTTGAGCCATCAGAGGAAGATAAATCGTGATTAAAAGTCTTATAATGCAGTTGTTAGGGAGTCGTTCATGTTCTTTGTTAGTGCAGGGTAAGAAGACGCGTAGCTTTTCCTCAGCTAACATTATGCTGCCATTTGATGTAGCCTATTTCCTGTTTTGTGAGCGGCTGTGGTGTACAGGTTTCAGTATCAAAGGTTATAGGCCTAGTTCACTTTAAGTTGATTTCTATAGGATCAGACATACAGCAGTGACAGTGTAGTGACAGTGCAGTAGTGAAAAAGTGCCTTTAATGTGTGTATAATTATGGTTAACATGTAGCATACTGTGATCACAAGCTGTAGCCTAAATGTGTTAGGCTAGCCTACTCCATACTTTCTTTTGATCTAGCAGTGTAGCCTATCAATAAGCTGTAGCTACTCCAAAGCCTGGCAACAGCTGAGGAAACATCCTCTGCACAAAGGAAATCAAATCTAACTGACTACTGGACTATTTCTTGGCCTGTTGTTTTGTAGTCAAGTAGGTTTTATCCAAGTGTGTTAAGCAAAATTCATTAATACAGTAACCATGACAACACATACTGTAGGCCTACTGAGATTCCTATCCTGTGCCGCTGTTTAGAGACGCTCCTACAAATCGTATTAGAGAGTTAGAGGACTTCACTAATTTTGTTACTTTGGGACAAACCTAAACTGCTGTTTCCTTCTGTTTTCAGTCCTAATGCTAACCTAGGCTAAGCTAAAAAGATAAGCTAAACTGAGCGATCCATCTGCTGGTTGTAGCATTTCACAGTATTAATTAGGCTACCACACACACAGGCATGACAGTGTTATTGATTTTCTCATCCAATTCTCAGCAACAAAACAAATAGATAATTATCATATCCCCTAATATCCAGTCATCTTTTTCATTCAATCCATCTAATAAAGACAGGGAACCAAAAACATCACAGCAGTCATCACAGCAGGGATGAATAATGACGCAACATTATGATAATAAAAGGACAGGAGCATATTATGCAACGTGGAGCTCTGATTTGGCCGAGGCTGTAATTGGCGTCCATCTTTCTCTTCCTGGATCCGGGGTTGGACGGAGATTCGCTGATGAGTGCAGGTTCCCTGAGGTACCAGATGGTGAGTTCCTGACTCAGCACCCGGTCTTCCTCTGTGGTGGTCATCCTTTGGGTCAACACACCACATAATCCTGCAGCGAAGCAGAGAGGAGGACAGCTCTATTCAGAAAACTCATTGTTTTTTTGTTTTTTTTTGGTTTTTTTTTTTTTTTTTTTTTTACCATTAATTGAACTTTCATTGAATCTGAGGCGCCTGTTTGTTAATTAAACAAACAAAGTGCTTGAATAATAGAACTAACATGCCGATCGGTGTGGGTGTAAACACAAAGAGTGCAGAAATTCACAAATGAATGTACACTCGTTATACTTGGGAGCCAATTATTCAAGTCTCTCAGAGACGTGGGATGATATTCAATCACAGAGGGGGAAAGAAAAGCATCTTTCTGTCAAATGCATCAAAGAAGATGTAACCACCCACATCTTCATATTGAAACCTGACATAGATTTACCGTGTAGCTAATTTTGAATTGAATCAGCTGATGTGTCTAAAAACACCAATTATATAATTGAAGAGAATTGATTTAGAGCAAATGGAACCAATGAAGACATGACAGATTCATATATTTACAGTTTTTGCAGTGTCATCCTTTATAGATATGATCATTAATTAATTACATTATGTCTTACACCATTATTTATATAATCTAAGTTGACATATGACATTTAAGTTGACCATTCTCAACCCCTTGTCTCAAGACATTTAGACTTTCCTCTGTTGTTTCACAGGCAACACGAAGAGCTGAGAGTTTGATGTCAAGAGAAACATCGGGTTGTTTCAGGACTGTGAAACCTATGGATGCGCAAGTCAAGGATGAAAAAGGGCACGTGAAACCAGATTTTAATACACTGTCAACATGATTTCTATTATTTAATTATAGCAACAAACATTCAAAGTACATAATTTAACATGTACAACAAACAGCATCACTACCTACTGTATAAACAATTGGAGAACTATTGTCATTTTCGAGGACCACACTGCGGTCAGGACCACTTTTAAATTTAACGTTGCAAAACTGTTGTGACGATGCGAATGTGATGCTGTTGTAAAACCACAATACTCATGCGATGGCATGAGATTCACATGACCAAAAAGTAGGGAATATATGGAGTGGAGAGTCTGGCACTGACACAGACACACACACTGTGGCATGTGATATTTTATTGCTTTTAGATAAATCTACTAGGACCTGCACAAGTTTTCTCTATAGCCACAGAGCCAATCCAGAAACTGTGCTTATATCTTTTATTTCTGGCTCTGTAATTACAAACAATAAAGCCTCAGTTTGTTTAACTATCTGTGTTACTGACTGCTTTGTACAATTGAAATTGATCAGAAAAACTATTAAATATTGAAGTGAAACTACACAAGTTTCACTTAAAGTGCCAGTGAATAGTCAGTTAACTTAAAGGTAAATACAAGGACAAAACAAAGTCACTTGGACAGAAACTACAGACCATCTTATGATGGGATCACAGCTGCTATGACGACCCAGGAGGTACTGAGTATATTATCACTACATTATAATTACTACTACATTATTACACATTACTAAGTTTTTACATGACTAAAATAGGTCTGACCACCCCCAGCTTTGAACTCAGCACTTTGATGTCCACTAACACACCTGCAAAGTTTCATGTCCAATAATTTTGTCTGTTTCAGGTGAACTAATTACACCTATTCAGGTTTTCAGGATTGACACAATAGGACTGACAGATCAGTTGTGATGGAGTTACTCATATTAATAGTCCAATAATAGTAATACGTCTGACAACTTTTATCTGACTGTTGTTATTTTTACCCCAAAGCACCACCCTTTATTCAGTGCAGACCATGGACCAAGCAAAAACAATAGATGGGGATCCAACTTCTAAATAGCTCAGAGAAAACGAGAGATTAAAAGATACTCCTTTAAGTGTCAGTGCATAAAATCATTCCCATCTGTTGTCACTCCTAAATCTCTGCATTTGGCTGACCTGTGGCTGCCTCCTGTCATCTAGAGCATAGTGCTGGATGGAGTCCAGAAGCTACTGCATATAATCCCCCAGCATGCACAGAGCACTCAAGCGTCTGTCCAGAGCGAGGTTGCTGTTGCCATGCGGAGAGCGAAGCAACAGGGGAACTGAGCTGCAGCAACGCGGTTACGCTGGAGTCTAAAAAATCTGAATAAGAGGATGAAGCTCTCTCGTTGTGACACGTCTCTCTGTTTCTCTCACATTACAGGTTTCATTTGGATGTATTTTTGAGCAACTATTAATGGAGCTGACAGAACAAAAGATGTGCCCTGCACTTTAAAGTCTCTACACTTGTATGAAGACATAATTTCAGTGAAAGAAAACTGCACTTGTAAATGTACTCCTGTGTGTTTTATTTTTCAATGAAAATTTGAAAATGAAGCCATGACAATGACCAGCGCTCCAGACTGAAGAGATGGTGAGTTACAATGCTTAATTTTCTTTTTCTCTACTCACAAATCACTGTAATTTCTGTGACTTTTACATCGCCTCCCTTTTTGTATCTGAGCTATTGAGGCTGTCAAGTCACAGTAAATGACTGCAATTGCATCTCTGCACACTATTTTCACTCTCCGGCATGTGCGTATCCAGAGGAGTTCAAGAGGAATCAGCCTCCATCATTCACCGCTCTGGGGAGTTGCTGTCATCACCAGCAGTCAGACTGTACTCCCAAGGTCCATAAAAATATGTGCCAACAGAGAATTGCCACCTGGAAAACACAAGAGATCATTTTAAGCTCCTTCACTCTGGTGTGTTTGCTTGCTGAAATTTTGAGACCAAGTTCCCCAGGCAACCATGCACAAGTTTAAAAGTATAAAGTCATTCAGGGATGTCTAACATTAAATATAGACCAGAATTAATTAGTTTTCAGGGACAAGAAAATGCATGCAATAAACCCAGCTGAGCATGAGTTTTTGATATTCTACATTTCTGATCACAGATTTCTGCAGAAAATGTCACAGATGGATCTGATGTATCAGTCCCACTGTCTTTTTTCCCCCTCCATCCCTTTTTGCACATTCTCTACAGTGTCGCATCCTTCAACACAACAATGTGTGAGGAGAGCTGCCAAAGCAGAGGGTGGCATCGCACCAGAAGGTGTTGTTGTTTTTCCTTCGATCTCTTGGCAATTTGAGCAGCGCATTTCAGCAAGTTACACTTTTTTTTCTTTTTTTTTTAATGAGCTCTGAGGTCCCCTTGTGATTTTTTAAAGACATATAGTTTTTTGCTACCTCATGTCTTCCTAAGAAAAGCCATCTGTTTCCATGCTTATGACATGATCACATATAAGTGAATTTTTCCGAGACTAAGACAGTGTGTCATTACAGATGACAATGTGATGATAGCAGTTTTACCATTACATTATTTTTTCATGCATTGTTAAAAAATTGCCTGCACACTGACAGCATCCCCACATTTCTTCTAACTGATGTATTTCTGTGCTTGTCGCTACCTACTGGTGGTTTAAGCAACTGTTCAAATAAAAAGAGATGATCAAATGTTATTTGTAGTGGTTATCTACATAGTCTGAACATTAAACAGCAAATATTGCTGCTATTATTATTGGTACAGGTTTTAGAACATGTGAGAGTGTGTTTAAAATGACAAGAAATGAATTTATTTTCTTCAGAGCATCAGCAAAATGTAACCTGTAAATAATAAATAAAAATAAAATATAAAATTTAGACAGCTTGTTATTTTGTTTGAGAAAAATATTGAGTTGAAACAGGTTTAAAAGATGAATAAAACATTGTTTCATTTTGTTGACGTGGCCACATTTTGGACCAAAAATAGATAAGACCAGCAATATGTGCAATATAAACCTTCAAAATATTAAATAAATAAGCTGCAAAGATATTTGTATTGGTGGTCTTTCTCTCCTTAAATGAAATAATGCAGAATGAAATGAAATAGTACAAGAAAAGCAATATGATCTCTGCCTGAAGGGTTCTGAACACATTATGAAACGGTCATCTAATGAAAAACAAAAGGTGTATTGTCTCTAAGAGAAACAACATATGCTATGAGAAGTAGTTAACCTTGAAGTCCACATTACTTTCCAGCTGAGTGATTCTACATGCCCTGAAAGATGCACAACATACTCCAAAATGCCAAAGAGTCTTTTAAATCAACCTGCAATCTGTTTTCAGACTCATCAGAACAGCATCATAAACAAAAATATCAAATACTGTAATAAATGCTGAGGATATGACAGTTACAATTTGCCCAAAGACAGATGATGTTTACAATGATTCAGGACCTCCAGATAATTGAGCATTTATGTCCATGTGGCTCATGTGGTGCAGGTTTACACTTTCTCCTACTCTCTGCCTTCAACTGCATAAATAAACTAAAAAGAAGGGGGGGAACTGACAACCTGCTCTTGCATTTTATTTTATCTATTCCAGGAGGAGCTGTCAAGTTAGAATAAAACTATCCACAGGACGGTGCATGACGTCTTGGAGGCACAGTGCAGCAGCTTGGCTGTACAGTGACAGTTTAACACTTGTTTTAGTATCTGATGGACACCAACTAAAGTCAAGTTGTATGGTTCACAAAGTCATACAGGAGATAAGCACCGTGACTTTCTGTTGGTCTCATAAAGGTCTACAGTGGATTGAAAGTGGTGTTTAGAGGTGTATAGAGCTCAAATGTAGATCCATCTTACTTCAGTCCTAAGAACTCAGGCTACACAGTCTCACACACCAGCTACAAAACCAACATCTTCACTGGAAATGTTGGAGCCTCGTCTTAAACCTGCTCCCTTCCTGTCTGCAAGTAGTTTGTTTGTTGACGTTTAGTGATGATGTTTGCATTTTTGCGGTGCCAGCAGCATTATTTTGTACAATCGCTGCAAAAAACATCAACCTCAGCATGGAAGAGTTTTGCAAGTGTAAGAAAAATATCCTCAGCTCTGTGGTCTACTTACTAGGATCTTTCAGCTGCATCTCGTGGTCAGTGAATAAAGGTGGCTCGGTTACTAGATGAGCAAGAAAATCTCAATAGAAGTTAGAAAATAGTTCACAGAAAGAAGAAATTACAATGGATGGATAGAACAAAGTGAAAACTCACAAAGGTATAAAATCTAGAGAGCTCTTGTCTGAGACTTTGTGTGATGATGGGCTGTACCTCTGCAGCTTGTCATCTACGATAACTGCAGTGCTGCAATCAATACAAGTACAAACTTAAATCAAAGTCTGACAAAGATGAGCAACATTTGACAGCCTGCTTTGCTCTCTGTCTCATCTTTTCTTCAGTATTTGTGAGTCTGTGAAGACGGGATGCTCCATCAGCAGCTGTCTGGTTATGAAAAGCTACTTCCTTTTACCCAAGAGGTAAGAAAAAGAATAAGACAATTATTCTCAGTTAAGATTAATGTGAAAGGTGACATCTAAACACTGTCAGCTTTGTTGTTAATGTCTTGCATTTTCCTTATGTGATGTCCTTACAGTCTTCTCACACATGCAGGCATCCCACCAGATGTTTGAGGGGATTGTCATCCACCAACGGCTTTGCTGGGGACTTTTCTACTTGCTGGCCACAGGGGTGGCATTAACATCTGAAACTCATTGGCCGTGTCCACAGTCGTGTCGCTGCAACCCTGAGCTGCTGGAGGTGAATTGCTCTCATAGCCAATTTAACACGCTGCCTAACAATCTCTCACAAGATGTTAAACTACTAAACCTAACTCATAATACCATAAAAACTCTAGTGCATCAGCAGTTCCCGACTTTAACACAACTTTTAGACTTGGATCTAAGTGACAACCTCCTAGCAGTGATTGAACTGGGGGCCTTTCGTGGCTTGCAAAGTCTGGTTACTCTTCGTCTTGCCCGCAATCACCTGAAGATTATTCCTGTGGGAGCGTTTTCTGGATTACCAAACCTGCAGTTACTGGACATAAGCAGCAATGAGCTTCTTGTTTTCTTAGATTTTACCTTCCATGACCTGGCAGCCCTTCAGTGTATGAAAGCAGCAGATAATGACTTAGTTTTCATCTCTAATCAAGCATTCGCCGGACTGACCAGTCTACAAGAGCTTCACCTCGATGGCTGCAACCTTACTGCGGTGCCAACAGAGGCGCTCACACAGCTCAGCGTACTCAGAAGCCTTCATTTTCACCGACTGGGCCTCCCCACACTGCCAAACTATACTTTTCATCATCTAGTGCACCTCAAAGAACTCGTCATTTCTCATTGCCCCTGGCTGGAGACACTGTCAGGAAACAGCCTCTTTGGCCTAAATCTTACATCCCTCACCATTAGACACTGCAACCTCAGTGCTGTCCCCTACATTCCTTTGCATCATCTCGTATACCTTGTGTACCTGGACCTTTCCTTCAATCCCATCACTTACATTCACGGGAACCAGCTTGGAGACTTGCTACGGCTCCAAGAGCTCCATCTGGTTGGGGGATCATTGTTAGGCATTGAAATCGGGGCATTCAGGGGTTTAACACATTTCAAATTGCTGAATGTATCTCGAAACCTTCTCACTGCACTCGAGGCGGGTGCTTTTCAATCAGTGGACACCCTGAAAACTCTGGGACTTGATAACAACCCACTGGCATGTGACTGCCGTTTGCTGTGGGTGGTGCGAAGACGCCCGTACCTGGACTTTGGTGGACAGTCACCCACCTGCACTACCTCGGTCGAGCTGCAGGGCTGGGAGAATTTTCTTGACATCTCTGAAGTTGAGCTACCAGGTCTGCTCACCTGTCGCCAGCCCCGAATCCTCAACCGCAAACCTCAAGGAGTGACAGTAGATCAGGGACACACGGTGATGTTTTATTGCAATGCAGAAGGGGACCCTCTGCCATCTGTAAACTGGCTAAACCCACAGTTAAGACCTTTATCAGCTATTGGTAGAATATGGGCTCTCTCTAATGGCTCATTGGAGGTTCGTTATGCTCAGCCTCAAGACAGTGGCACTTATCTCTGTGTGGCATCTAATGCAGCAGGAAATGACAGCCTTCCTGTCAGCCTCCATGTCCGAGCCTTTCCACCGTCTTCTAAAAACCCGTTCCATCTTAAAGGTTGGTTTGCCTTTCCGTCTGCCTCTCCGGGTGTGAATGGAAATCAGCAACTCCCATTTGATGTCAAGACGTTACTAGTAGCAGCCACAATTGGGTTTCTTTCATTTTTCAGCTCTGTGAGCATTTGTTTCATTTTCATGTTCTTCTGGAGTAAGAGCAAAGGACAAATAAAGCACACAGCCACGATTGCATATGTACCACGAGGTGCCATGTCAAATAATAAGGGAGGCACAGGCAATATGGAGACAAGCAGATTCACCATGAAGCTAATATGACTAATAGGAATGTCTATTTTCAATTTTAAAGAAATTAAAGTCCCAATTTCTAGACATAATCACAATTAGAATAGTTCAGAGCCTGCAATTAATATTTCATACAAATATGAGCATTATGGCAAACACCTTAGTGAAAATGAAAAAAATATACAACAGATTATTATTAGTAATGTTAAGCTATATAGCATGTCATTTCTATTCAACTTAATTTGATAAATAAATGTTTTGCCAGTATTCTGATACTGTCATATTTTTAATGAGTGTATGTGTGCTTGTTTCTTATTCTCCAATAAATCACTTCATCAATTTCTTTGAAAAAGCAGCATAAAATAAAATTGTTGTGGTTTCAAGAATGTAATTTTGTGTATTTTGTTGTCCTTTTTTCAGTGACTCACAGTCCAAAACTGACATAAGCTACATAGCTATACATGGGCTACACACAGCAGGGCTAGGTGTGACCTTAAAAAAAATCATAGCTATATGATGAACACTGAATATACATAGGCTACAATAGAAGCAAATGAAGAGCCACAATTGGGCAGAGAAACAGTTTTAGTTTCTGTCCATGTCTGAGATATCACAAGGCTTTGAATCTCTGTGATGTAAAGTTTCATGATAGGAGTAGGCTACTCCTACACTACAGGCTTGATTGAGAAAAAGAGTTGATCTGTATCGCTGAAATTAGACAATGAACAAACACACGGGATGTTGTTGCCATGGCGATACATTCGCTTTAGTGAAGGTACCAATTCCTCCGGTTTCCATGTCAACAGTCGCAAGCTGCGTGACCGACATTCAAAAAAAATGTAGGCGTGAAGTTGTTAATATCAATTAAATAAAGCAATATGATAGCATACAAAAATCAGAAATCTAAATGTACAAACAAAGTTCAGAGCAATTTTATTTTGAAAGTGGCCTCTCCCCGTAGCCCGGAAGTACATCGCCTAACCCGGATGTGCTAGTTAGCTTCCAGAAAGCACTGAGTAGTAGCAGCTAGCCTTAGCTGTGTTGTAATTTCATCGTACTAACGTTATATTGTGATATTGGTCAGAAATTAAGTCGCTTTCAGAATTAATTTAAACATGGGTAAAGGCATATAACCGAGGGAGCATAGTGAGTGACGACGACGTAAAAGAAAGAGCATTGTAGTCCATACGGGTTAGCACAACACTAGCTACCAGCTACGTACCCACGTAAGTTATCATTGTTTAGAAATAAACAGTCATGAGTCTGGTAGTCGGCCGGGAACCCAGAAAGACTGCGGGAAACCGCATGTCCAAACTCCTGGATGCTGAAGAAGAGGATGAGTTTTACAAGACTACATACGGAGGCTTTAACGATGTGAGTAATCAAACGGACGGATACAATACACTCAGTTAGCATTAGCTCCCGGCTAGCTAGAGTTAGTTATAATAGCACAATAGGGACGTGTTGTTAAATTGTAAAATATTGGGTGGTCTGCACCTGAGAACTACGAACATATTTATTTTATTCACTTTTTATTGACATATCAACCTTAAAATCACAATTTATGAATGATGCATGTAACCTGTCTGATAGTTAAGCCAATGTTATCATTTTTATTTCACGAAGTAAAGGAGAAACCCATTAAAATATATTTTGCAGTAATGTCAAATATGGACATATGGAACTGTTTTGTGCACCGGGACTAATTTATTATTCATTGTTAATTAAACTCCAAAAAAACCCTCAAGTGACACTAACAAAATCCAGGCTAGCAGCAGCTCTGGTCATCAACATCACCATGCCAACGGCATATATATCAAAGATACTCTATTTACCGTCTTTGTATATGGGTAGTTGACAAACTAAGGTGAAACAGTAATTTTTTTTACAAAGTACAAATTATTAATGACATTAAATGAAATTCTAATGTTCAAAGTATGAATTTTCTTGAACTGTTAGTGTTCAGCAGATATTTTTTATTTTTTCCACTTTTTCATAAGCTTTTTTAACATGCCCGGACATAAATTGTCCTGCGGTGTGACATCACATTACAGTAAAATTTACAAAAATAATAATAATATTTTCAAATATAGATTACTTTAATTGAAAGTTTAAGGATCCCTTTCTGCAAACTATCATTGATAATCTACACAGGTAACTTATTCATAGCTATTTTTCAGTTCCATTCTTTAATTGTAGCCTCTTGTATTGCTCACACTAGTGAAACTTTCTTACAAAATGTTAATATTATGATGAAAATGCTGTTTTTTCTTACAGTTAAATTATGCATTGTTTAAAAGCAAACACATGAGGATTGGATTAACTAAATCTTCATAAAAACCTTTTAATTTTATTTTAAGTGGTGTCACACCGCATGACATGATGTCACACCACAGGACAAGATGAGACACTATACGATTATTAGTAGAAATTTATTAGGTGCTACTAGAACAATTACATTCATTTATGTAAATCATCTGACAAAATACAAACATATAGTTTCAATCTTGGCTCTAACTATATGAATTTTAACACAAAACTTAATATTTGTGAACAAGACATGTTAACATTTTGGAGACATCACATCAGATTCGTAACTAAACAAGACACACTGTAATTAATGACAATTATTTTAACTCATAAAGTCTAGGATAGTCAAGACTAAGAATTTTAACAACATTTTAAGCACATTTTCAAAACAACTTATAATTTGAACAGCTTGGACACATTTACTTTCTCCTTCTTTCCCTAAGTATCTCCACACGCCTGACCTCATCCTGGTTCAGCCTTTCACAGTACCTCCTGTCCTTCTCTGCTCATTCCTAAAACAACAAAAAACAGTTCAAAACAATTCTCAGTGACCAATTACTTTTCATACACAACAAACAATGATAAAACAGGGGAACAAAGGGACCGCAGATAAAAAATGAGCTCCAAGCTAATTCAATGCATTAAATGGCAAAATGTATGCTAAATATTGTACATGGTACCTTTACAAAATACAATATAATGATAAAATGTTACAAAACAGCCTACATTTTAAAAACAACAGGCTTTTAACTCATAACACAGTTGACTAAGGTGTGTCACACCGCGGGACAATGCTGTCACACCACAGGACATTTACACAATTGTGGCCATTTTGAATCGTTACTATACATTGCTGAGTGTTAGCATCTTGCTAGCTGAATACATATAGTGTTTCTAACCTTATTAGGTGATTTTTGAAAATAAATGTCTTAATTTTCTCAAAGTAGAGCTGTCACACCGCAGGACTAACAAAAGTGGACACGTTTATCATTTGACACAAAGTATGAAATTTGTTAAATTAATGAGAGATTAACACTCACCTTTTAATCCTCAAATGACATGCAATATCTGAGGCACTTCCTGGTTCCTCTTGACAAAAGAACACCTATAGTTGTCTATAAAAAATGCCTGTTTAAAAACCCTGATCTTTCATGTCACACCGCAGGACAGCATTTTCATTACAAAAATGAACTTACTGTGATATTTAATATAGGAGTCTTGTGCATTTTAAACCTTTCTATTAGTTAAGTAAATATGTATAAATGAATGCCAAAAGGTGTTTATGAACAATTATTTTGATGATTGTATTTATTTTATACATGTTAATTTTTCATATCTAATTTATTACGGTCACACCGCAGGACTTTTTCCATGGTTATCGTAAAATAAAGACAGAATAAAACATATCCTTAATCAAAAAGGGAAACAGTTACATTAAACATCCTATTTTGCATTATTGACATGAGTTATGTGGAGGAAGAATACATTTTAATGGATATTTTTACTTGATTACGGAAAAATCATGCGTCATGTCAACTACCCATATATCTGACCACAACCCTAAAATATCCTGGCTCATCCCTTCTTGCAACATCTTTCTAGCAAATCTGTGCAGACTAGATGAGAGAGTGCCAATCCTTTTTTGCATCACGTCCAAAAAGAGAAGAGAGGCAGCAGATTAAAGGCTTCAAGCTGTATTGTGTGTGAGAACATAACATGCTAATTTTTGATATACCAGCATCCTCATTTTAGGCTTGCATTTTAAGCTGTTGATTGGTTTCCACAATTAACAGTCTTGCTAATTTTAAACAGCTGCTGGGTGAAGGGTCAACTTGTGTAGGGGGATTTGGCAGTGGAAGCGCTGGCAGTTCTGACGTTAGTCTCAGCTGAGTTTGACAAGAGTAGCTAGATTAATAAAAAATTACAAACAAATCCTGAGATGCCACAGTCATTTCTGCTGGCACTGTCTCTATCTCTGTTCACACACTTTAATTTAAATGCTAATCTTAGGTACAATATTGTGTAGCAATATTTTAATATTACAATTAAATTAATAAGTTGTCTCTCATGCACAGTATAAGTTGCATCGCAGTGTGTAGTAATGCTGAAATTACTGCTAATTAGGAATCTGGTTTTGTGTCTATTTCTGTAATGTCCATTAATCATATTTCAGTCATTTTAGGTTAAATAAGTGTGTCTTTTGTGTCCTTTCAGGAATCGGGGGATGATGAGTATCATGGAGAACATTCAGACACAGAGGACGAGGTGGACAGCGACTTTGACATCGATGAGGGAGATGAGCCAGACAGCGACCAGGAGGAGGATGCGCCTCGGCGGAAAAGTCGAGTTGTCACTAAAGCTTATAAGGTAGTGAAAGTCATTTCTGCAACTGTCAGACTCTGGAGCAGGTCTCAGCATTAAAAAAGTGAATTTAATTATGTTCGTGAGTTTGCACTCATACCCAAGAGACCTTTTAAAAGACACCGTGGCATAAAATCCTGGGTTATTTTGACCTACAGTAAGAGCATTTTTTCCCCATGGAATGAGCATAGAAATGTTTTTTTTTTCACACAAAAAAAGACATATTTATTAGCTTTTAGCCACTTTATTTATTCTCTGCTTCATCCTGTGAAATATTTTTTCTCAGCATGTGTGCTTTTGAACCCGGCTTATATTGAGTCAACTCCGCGCATGAAACCCTTAAAAGCTGCTTTTTTACTGTGGATGCCACAGCAGAATGATATTTCATTTAGCTCTGCCTCCCCACTGTAGAATCAAGTCACATAATGGTCACAAACTCTTGTAAATTGCTGTAAGGGAAGTGTGGACTTTTTTTGGATTCGTTACACGTGTAACTTTTATCTTTGTTGAATCCAAAGGAACCTATTAAAGTGGCAAAACCCAAACCAAAAAGACCCTCAGAGGAACAGAAGAAAACCGAGAAAACTAAAGTGGAGCTCAAAAGGAGGATTCCACAAGAATTCCAAGATTTTAGCGAGAGTAAGTTTATTCCAACCCTCCCACTGAAACGGCACTGTTCTCTCAAATTATGTTATTACGCAACACCACCATGAAACAAGCCCATCATGATGAAGGGTGGGTGTTCTAGTAAATTAATAGTTTTAACATGAGTTTGTTTGAACTGTATATCTTGACTGTTTAGCTCGGAAGTCTGTGCGACAGTCGACTAGTGAACACACCCGAAAGACCAATCTGCGCCTACAAGAGCGTCAGGATGCCCCTCGGAGAAGGAGAGGTGCTCATCGAGACCGGCCTCTTACCCAGGAAGAACTGCTGGCCGAGGCCAAGATAACAGCTGAGATCAACATCCGATCACTCGGTGAGTTCATGTCGGTCGAGTTACTGGCACCAGAATCGTCTGCATCTTCAATACAATATTATACTGCTTGAGCTTCTGTATACAGATTGTTATGTGATCATATCTGCCTGACTTCGGTTCCCCCTTTTTTATGGAGATGCATAAAGTTATTGTAGTTGCACTGAAATGATGACTTAGCTGGACGGGTTTATTTACATATATATTGTCTCAAGTTGTCTCCAGCTGCTTCACTTAATGACAGCAAACATAAAATGATGATGTCCCCACTCATACGGTTTTGTCTATGCAGAGAACTATGAGCGTCTGGAGGCAGACAAGAAGAAACAAGTCCACAAGAAGCGACGGTTTGAAGGACCAACCATCCGTTACCATTCAGTCCTGATGCCCCTTGTCTCTCACTCAGTCCTCAAAGAAGAAAATGTAGATGTTGAGGGGTGAGTATGAGCCTTACTGGATTGTCTCATGCTATGTAGATAGTTTACATACGTCACTGAACCAGTATTTGCTGTACAATTTTGTATTTATGACAAGTAATCTGATCAGGTGGAAAATATTTATTTTAAATCATCACCCTGAGGTATTTAATCATTTTTTAGAGTGATGTATAACCAAGCGTATAAACTATTGCCATATGATGACAAAGCACGGCAAGGCAATTGTATTTGTATGGCCTGTTTTTACAAACAGTTTGTCTCAAAGGGCTTTACATTAGGGATGCAAATTATCGAGTAATTCATTAATCGATAGTTGATAGACCTTATCGATCGATGATCGATTAATTGATAAGCGGCGATTTTCCTGAGAACCTAAATTTAAGGGGAAAATTTAAGATCAACATTCCTTATGGACTTTACACTAGTATTTGTTAATTTATTTTAAGAGCACAGCACAATGAAAATGTTTAAGTAGCACGTTATTGGGACAGAGAGCTCTGAGGTTGAAGTCCTATCATGATGAGATGAGAGACACCGCTGCGTTTCCATTACAGATTTTCGCAAAATAAAAGCGATATTTCTGAAACTTCGAAAAAGTGCAATTGCCATTTGCGGGTGTTTCCATTGAAAGGTATTTTGCGAATGAGCCTTAATGCGTCTTGCGTTTCTATGGTGACGGCACAGCGATCTCAGCTGCCGACAGCTGTTGCTGTTATTGTTTTTAACATTGACAAAAACAGCGCTTGATTGCTGAAAGGCAAAGCCCGTGTGGCGCTGGCAGCGGCCACAAATAAGGACGCACTCACACTAGGGCCAGTTATTCCGCACCGTGCTGAAGCCCGAATGCCCCCTCCCCTCTCTCCCCCGCTGGCCCGCACTCACACCACCTCCAACCCAAGCTGCTCGCCTCCGTTGTAGAGGGATTATTTGCTTACCAACACGGCGGATGTGCGCTTTAACCTGACTGCAGAAAGAACGGAGCCTTTTAACACCAGCGGTGATGAGGCGCTGACAACAATATAGGTGGTTGTGTCCACACACCCGTACTGGTTTATGTGACTTAAGGTGACATGTCGGCGCAGGAGGGAGTGGGAGTGTGGATGCGAGCCAAATTTCCTTCAACCATGCACGGAAAAGGGGAATGATAGTCAGGTTTTTCTAATTTATTGAGAAACAATGCCCAGGTCAGCAATGCATGACAATAAACATGTGGTTCATTTGTCCCCTCAAGTTACATAAACCAACACAGCGTGGACACACGCGCTGTTCTCCGCGGCACCGCAACGAGCGCTTTTTTTTCTTTTCTATTTTTTTTAAAATGAAGCTCCGGTAGCGACCGGCTAAACTACGGAAGGATACTGTAAACCAGCGCGGATCCGGTGTGTTTATCAAAGCTTGTTCGCCGTGCTGAGGCACCGGGTCGGTTTGGGCTGCGTTCAGGCTGCATTACAACTCCTCAGGCAGCTCCGTGTCGGCGGCTTTTTGACTCGTTACTCACTGGTCGTCTGTGTGTTAGCGATGGTACAGCCTGAGTCCCGTATAGCTACAACAGGTGTTGTTGTCTCTTTTCACCTCCTCTCCCTCTCTCCCTTGTGAGCTGCAGTGCGCTGCGCTGCACATGTTTACACAGAGATCCGCTACATTATGTCGGCTTTGCTTGTTTACATTTCACAGTAAAACTCCCATTGGAAAGGAACGATTAATTGCAAGTAATTTAATTTAATCGATTAAATTCTTATCGACAATTAATCGATAGTCGATTAATTGTTTGCATCCCTACTTTACATGGCATCGTAACAACATCCTCTGCCCTTAGACCCTCACATCGACTGAGGAAAAACTCCATAGAAAACCCTTTTAACAGGGAAAAATCTGAGAAACCTCAGGGTGAGCAACAGAGGAGGGATCCCCCACCCAGGACGGATGATGTGGCCTAAGTTGCATTTTTGACATTTTATCCTTTTTCAAAGGTTGGATCAGGATGTTCCTCAGACTGCGCCTCAAAATCCCACCACACCCTCCCAGCAGGCCGCAGGAGGCCTGTGCTCCCGTACCTACATCACCTTCAGTGACGACGAGGCCTTCGAAGCGGCCTTTCCACACAGCGCGCAGTCCAGTCCTCAGCTTCCCGTCCAGGAGGTTTGTCCCGTCACCCACAAGGCCGCACTGTACCGAGACCCAGTCACTGATATACCTTACGCTAACACACGGGCCTTCCGCATCATCCGGGAAGCGTACCGTAAATACGTGGCTGCTCACGGATTTCCCAACACTTCGGGAGGGGTGACAGGACTTGACTCTTCTGCATCTAAAGGCGCTCGCCAGAAAATGGTTGTCAAGCAGAGCGCAGTTGCAACATAGGTTAGTTTCTTTAAAAAAAATTGGATACAGGTTTTTCTGTGTGTTTTTTTCTCAAATATTTCTCAATTCAGGCACACTGACTTGATAATGTGACATGTGAGAAAACCATACTCGTCAAGCTCCACCACCACAGCAGCTACCATTTCTTCAAAACAACTTGGCAACTGGCTCCATGAGTTAACAGAAAAAGACATTTTGGGATTAAGCAGTAGCTGTGATAATTATGAGTCAAGTGAGGAAAAGCAATATTTTGCAAATATTTTCAGTGCCATCCTTGCCTGGGCAAAATTAAATCACAAAAAGTACAACAACAAATTTTGGATAAACCAGAAGAGTTCCTTTAAACAGTGAAACAAGTCGTACTTATGTTGTCTCTTGTGTATGAGAGTTTGTTGTGTACGTTAACACGTTACAAACTCGGGTTGAGTGGAAGCAAAACTACAACTTGGGTTTGGAATTCAAAATAGACTTGACTCTGCACATTGGCAGCTATTTTTTCTTTTTTACCTTTTTTTTTTTTTAACTGTCAATAGTTTTTTGTCTTTACAAATGTACATACTTCTCAACAAAAAATAAATAATTCAAACATTCAATAATTTATATTTTCTGTTTTCGTGAACTCTAACACTCAAACATCAAACACTGAAACAACAGCAACACTACAAGGTCCTTTGTGAAACTGCACTGAAAATGCTCCTCAGGACTTCAAATCCACCTTGAATCCCCCCCAGACAGTCAGAGGTTTTTGGTGTCAGCAGAACTAACTCAAGGTTTATTTTGCCAAACCTTACTCTCACCCTTCATTCCAACTCCACTGAAATCACGTAACATAAAAAATCCTCATTGTTCATTTCCAACAGTGCAGCAAGCATTGAAATATTAAAGACTTTGGTGTTACTGACAGCAAACCTACCGTATGTTTCATTCACTTTTAGTGTCCTTTTAATGTCCACTTCTTAACTTTGAGTCTAATTCTAATACAGATTTTGACCAACTGCCAGACACCAGGAGAGATGAGACATTGAATAATGTCAGTCAATTTTATTTTATTGCAGGAGGCCAGACAGTTTGTTTACAAGAGGTTGAATATGTTTGAGTGTATTGTGAAGCTATGAAAGCTTTTTCTTTTATGGTCAATAACAGAAAATTGCTTGAGCTCCAGCCTCAAGTGTCACAGTGAACAATAGTGTCGTGTTGATCCTTCTAGACATTAAATTGGGCTTTCTTTATTCACAGAGCAACTAACCCTGAACACCAATCGGTACTTGACTAGCGCGGCACCTTTGACCCCTCATACAATAAAAAAGAAAGACTCGTCTTCACAGTGTCCAGTAGCTTTTAGCCATTTCAGCCAGTCTCTGTTATATTTGAATATAATAGTCTGCTGGGGAAGAAAAACATGTTGAATGTTTACTCAAACATCCTCCAGTGCTGCTAAAATATTCAGAAGTAAAATCACACTTCTGAAATACAATAAGTCACAACATGAAGAAAAAAACAAGGGCTTGTTTTCAAGGCAATCATAACGGGACTGCTGATCGATGAGGATGATGATGTCGTCATGACTGACTGGTGGAGCTAACATTTAATTTAAGTGGAGTTTCAGGTACAGATACTCTCTTGTGTCTGCTTCATGTCAGCTGAGCCTCCAGCAGATGGTTCAGGCAAACATTTTTTTTTGCAAGAAGGCTCCGACATTTCCAGAAGATTTTGTCCTGCTGTTCCTGTAATGTCCTGATGATGTTGGTGGTGTCTCTAGGCTTTTGATGCCTGAGCCTCATTAGCTCTTTTTGTCTGCTCTGCTCGCTAAGCGACTACAGTACCAACTACTGTACATGCCTCAGATGTTCTGTGAACGCAGTCTGTTTTGTAGATTGAAGGGAAAAGACTTAACGAGAATAGCAAGGTTTCATTTCAAGATGAACGTCTTTGATATTAGACGTGTTCTAAATCCACAATACATACTAAATCTAAGCAGCTTTAGTATGAGTATGAAGTATGTTCACAAAGGGAATGTGGCAAAGAAAAAAATACTATGTCCAGGCTTATGTCCAGAAGAAGCAGGCGAAGATGCTGTTGGTTGAGCTCAAAGAGTATATTAGTCCCAGGAACATGTCAGATAGTAAAAATAACTAGGACCTCATTTAGCAATTATTTTCATAATTGATTAATCTGCCATGGTTAACTGCTTATTGTTTTGTCTAACAGTTAAATGCTCATTTGAAGGATATGTCTTCACATGACTTTGTTTTGTCTGACCAACTGTCCGAAATCCTGTAATATTCAGTTAACCATCATAAATGACCAAGAAAAGCTAGAGACAAACATTTCAGTTGACCTTTTACTTTTAAAATGTAGTTGCTGTTAATTGACAATTTTTATTTATTTATTTATATTTGACATAATTTTTTACAGAACACTTCAAAGTTTAATTTTTCCTGTGTAAAATAGTAAATATGTTGATATCTCAGAAAATCCAGCACACGCTAAAGATGAGCATATAGCAGGAGGTGATGCCATTATTAAAGATCTCTTCACTGTAGTGGAAGCAGTCTGACGGCCTCTGTACTGTCACGATGCAAACAAAGCTGCTGATGTGAAGAGCAGAGGCGGAGCAGCCGTCTGGTGGGCTGCCCGGCGACCAACCTCACTCACTCCGTATTTGTCATCTGCTGACTTGACAGACAGACTGATTGTACTTTGCAGTAATCGTGACAGTCTGCCCGGCAAATTAACACCGAAAGACAGACGACCAGACAAAGAAAAAAAAAACCTCAGACTGACATGACCAAACTGATTCATTGTTTTGTTTGGGTTTTTCGGGAACATTAGTTATTCTAGCATCAGCGTTCTGTGGAGTAGAACAAGCAGTTTGAGAAAACAAAATACACAGACGAGGATGAACGGCCCCTGAAACGAGGGCTAAAAAAAGGGAGCGTGGGTGTAGCAAAGACTAATTGTCCAAACCCAAAATACAATTTAGCACAGGCTGTACACACAGTTTGTGCAGTGTCATCTACACATTGTTGCCACATTATTTCACAGTGATGCCCCCAAGTCAAGCTGTATATTCAGCACAGCACACTGGTGCCTTCATTGTCAGAAGAAACAGATTTCAAAAGACTATGCAGCACAAAGGCATGTATAAATAAATAAAAAAAAGCTTTAAGTTGCTAAAGGTGTCGCTTTACATCCGCAGCAGAAACAGCAGGAACCCCATTGGGGGGAAGAAAAAAAAGAAGAAATCATTTCAATTCCATCAACCTCAGTAGTTGCTCTTTGAAAGCGACTGCTGCCCACACTCTGTGCAACACATTAATTCAAAAAAAATAACAAGTTATCCCTTAAAGCGATGATGATGCATTCAGTGTCAGGCCGAGCCGGTGTCTCTGGTGCATAGATGGATGAGACATAGCCTATATGCAGTTGAAATATTTCGCCCAGAAGTGTTTTGAGAAGCGTCGCAGACTCGCAGTTTAATAATGCTTCAACACTTCTCGTATCATCTGCAACAACAGAACACTGAAAGCTTTGTCTCCCACATAGTGCACAGTGCATATGGTACCAATTGAACAGTTTTCAGAATAGGAAGAGAGGGAACTGCATTATCACTCGTTCTAGTGTGGTAGTTGCCATGGAGACGAGTGTAGGTGGTGTACTGTGCTGTACTCTGCGCTGTACTCCTTCCCTTGTCCTCTCCCCTCTGCCGTTGCCCACCCTCTCTGTTCTGCTATCTGCAACATCCACGTAACTTTCATTCCTTCATATTTTCTCAAATCGTTCCGCTCGGTGGGTTTTCTGACGGATTTGCATTGTTGCATCAGCCAGTTAAATATACATCCCGTAATTTAAACCTCCCCCCTCAAGAACAAAAACAAATAACTAATAAGAAGATAATTTAATTGAGAGTGTATTCGATGCTTCTGTTTGTACACAAGATTTGACTGAGTAGTGTTTCCTTCTTGTTTTGTTTTATTTATTCTGTAGACGGTTAATATCCTGTGACTGCCGTCCCTTTTTCGTTCTTACATACCTCAAAATCCTCCTGGATTTTTTCTTTATTCCATAAATTTGCTACTTGCTGACCATCTAAGTTCCTATGCTTTGTCAATCTCTTCTTTTTGCAGGCCAGCTATTCTTTTATCAGTTTCCATGGAGATGTGTTTCTTTCTGTGTGTCTCTTTGTGTGTGTGTGTGTGTGTGTGTGTGTATGTGTGTGTGCATGTGAGTGATTGAGTGAGGGGTTGAAAGTGAAAGAGTGAGGATGTGTCATTTCCAGTTTATATTTGTGGTGTATTTTTGAAGCCTTCCTGTGCCGTACACTGTCCCAACCTAAGTTATTTTTATATTTCTTTTTTTTTTCTTTTTTTTTTGAGAAACACCAATATAATAGAGGTTTTTTTTGCTTCTCCTTAGCTGGTTTAGCTAAATCTCCTTTTTTCTGTGTATGCAGGTGCTAGATTTATACTAGGAAAAAACATTTCAAAAGACTCTAGTGCATCCATCATTTAGTGTAAAGTAGAGCCATGTCACAGTCTATAAACGCGACAGCAATTGCTGATCTGTTTTCTGTTTTAATGTAGTCTGTTTACCCTCTTTGAACCTTTAATGATTTATTCAGGGGGCTGTTGTGGTTTAGGAAAAAGGTCATCATTACTCACATCTCCATTTCATACCCATAGTTCAACACTGGCACCGTGTTTGTGATCTAGAGGGGAAACACCTAGCGATTTACATAAGACCTCCTTTATATATTTGTCCCACAAAATGATCTATGACACATCAGATTTTAATAATTAGCAATACATTTATGTAACGTGTTTACACAGCATATAGCAAAGTAAACAGTCCTTTCATCTGGAACAATTGCTCTTGCCTCCACACTTCTCCACCTATATGGACACTTTTGTTCAGTGACCAGAATAAAACAGATTATAGGCTATTAAAATCCAAATGAGTCACCCAATGACTTTAATTTCTCCTGGGTATTGTTTTTTTTTTTTTCAAACAGAAAACATCACTGAGAGCTTTAAAGGGAGAGGGTCACATTTTGTTCAAGGCGTCAATAAACAGTCTACTCCTGCCTATGTTGTACACTGAAGATGATGTTGGTCTTTTGTTATTTCTCCTCCTTTTGTAGCAGGACAGCAGCAGCAGTGCACAGTTCAGCAGCTGCAGGAGCTGTAACACCAGGGGCAGAAATCTGAATCACATCCAGCGTGTATCCTCTAAAAGTTACACTTTTAGCCTTTTTGTGTTGCTGTACCTCCACTGCGTCTCGGCAAGGAAACACTGTTCACACACAGATGGACAATTTCATGCAATAGAAGTAAAGAATGACTTGATTTAGCTCACTCAGACAGCTGAATGCTCACACCTACGGTGGCCCTGAGAGCTCAACCCACTACAACCTGAGAGAAAACACATGCAAAGCCACGAACGTGCTACGAATTCAGAAAACAACATACAACAAACATTAATTTGACAACACAACAGAGATGCTTTCAGGACCACAAAAAGTGACAAATACCAATGCTAAGCTAACAGTAGGCTACACATTTGCAATAACATCTGAATCATGTGACATTTATGTCATAATAAACTCCCTTTTTTTCAACAGGAAAGCCGTCTTCAGCACTTCTACAGTCAAAAACCTTTTTGTCACCCTGGAAACACTAACATTGTGTTGCGTTTGTGTGTTGGCATATGTTGTTAAGATTTTGTGGCACAACTGAGTCTTTGCATGTGTTTTTTTCCCCAAGTTGCAGTGTGTGAAGTGAAGTGAAGATGGGACCTGCAGATCTAAGTAAACAATGCCAGGGTTGTCTGGTGAAAAAGTCAAAGTGGCTCAAGTTCCAAAGCAAAGTTAATTTGACGCCCCCCACAAACCCCCCATCCTTACTCTGTGAACCTGAGGCTTTTCTTGGGCCCAGGGGATCTTGTTATCAGAATCTGTTGAGCCAGCCGACCTCTTATTTCCCCCATTTGTCACCAATGGGCTCTGCAGCTGCTGCCCAAAGTGTTGTCTTATTAAAAATGTTGTTTACAGGGAAATGTATTAGATCCTATTTCTGTCTGACTGATCCCAAATGACAGGCACCACTTCCCCACCTGCTGTTGGCTAAAAATAGCCTAAGTTTATGGAGATTTTTCAGGTGTGCAAAGTTCAGCCTTATTAAAAGTGCGGCAACCACTCTGCATATTCAAAAAAAGTAACTTCAATGAACTTTGTTATACTCCCCAGCCTCATCTCCGTCGTAATTATTCGGCGCAGTGGGCGGCCGGCCGTCATCACTTGGTTTTATTTTCGGGTGTTACAAACTCCAGAGATGGAGCAGCGCAGGGCGGACTCGCCTTCCTTTGGAGGCGTTGGTTTCTCTCTCTGTCTATCTCACGCACTATCTCCGCCCTCCAGGGAGAGACTTCTCGGTTTAGCGAGCACCTTTCTTCAAGCGCCGCCGTTAAATCAAAATTAGGTGTGACGGACTGCGAGAGAGCGCAAAGGACACAGTGTCAAATTTGGCACCGGATTCACCTCCCTCGTTTCGATTTTTTTTTTTTTTGGATTATGGGGACGTCGTTATGCCACGCAGGGTGAACTACAGACGCTTTCCAAGATTGAATCAGCCGAGCTAGAAAAACAAGGAGCACGTCAAAAAAAAAGAAGAAAAGAAAAATGTACATGAATCAGATGCTCAGGTGCTGCTGCTGCTGCACATCATCGGGATTTCGCCTGTAAATACCCCTGGGATGTTTATTGTGATGCTTTTGTGCTTTTAGTGCGCGCGGTGTGCAGTGAGGTCCGTGTGATGCTCAGAGTTGGCACAGCCCACAGGCATCACCTCCAACATTATCCTTATTTCAATATCAGTAATCGGCATGATTGATGTGCACAGTGCTGCAGACGTAACCGTACAGCATCCGTGTTAAGTGTCGCTGATCTCTGTGGAATGTTTTAATATAAGTGATGAACTAATTGGCTCTGTGGATCGTTATAGAGAAAAAAAAAGCACAAACAGGAGTTGATAATATTCTCAAATACTGGAGCGACGCAGGGGCTGTTTGAAGTCACATGCGCCCAGAACAAACAATTAAGATGACAAAACCCGTCCTCAGAAGGGATTCTCTTTATTACCGAAGAAGCTGCGTTGGGATCACATCTCAGTTCCTGGATTGCAATAGAGTTGGAGGACAGGGAGCCGAGGGAGAAGAGAGGGAGGAGAAGCAGAAGAGAGCTGCTGCTGAGCTGCACGACAGAGCCGCCGCCGCTGATGGGCAAGCTGTGGCTACAGTGATGGACTGAGCTGAAGGTGGAGGTGGATCCCTGTGACAGCCAGCTTCACGTTTTTCCCTCTCTGGAGCCTTCACACCTGACAAAAGGCATGCACGGACACACTGCAGCATAGGTGAGAAACAAGAGCTGCCTTGCTTTGAACACAACACATTGGCCCTAATGATTGAAACACAACTGTCTCTCACAGAGGACAACACCGGCCTTTTTATTTGGAAAACGTCTCTCAGGTCTGCACAAACTGATTCTACCTTTGTCCTAAAAAAAAACAAAAACAAAGCAAGTTAAACCTGGAACCTCAGCCCCTTCCCAAGTGCCCTGGAAACCCACAGGATACAGTCTGCATCCATAGATGTAACTAAGCTGTCAAGATTTCATCACCAGGAAGTCCTGAGTTTTTGGGTAAGTGTTGTACATCCACTGTGGACAGAGGGGACAGTGTCTCACACCCTAAAACTTGCCATATCCTATATATTCACCTGACGTCACAGTGCAGTCAGAGATAGCTGCTGCCCACTGATTGAGTTGCTAAAGCTGATGGGTGTCCACCTTACAAAAGCGTGTAGCCTACTGTATGTAGCCTAAGTCTACAGCTCAGGATGTACAGCAGCTGTTGATACAGCTGTGAAGGTCACTCCTGCTGCTCAGGTGTCCAACACACCGGCAGACAGAGGACAGGTGTTCAGATACAGAGTTGTGCTGAACCATAACCTGTTCTAAGGCGATCCATTGCAGGCTGCATGACATCTGATATAGCCTTATGATTTCATATAACCACCTAGTGCGCATGTCAATCATGTGTTTTTTCAGTAGGATTTTTCCCCCCAGAATAGTCGTATGGATTATTCTAGAAACATTCTCCTAATAAATGTGTTGGTTGTTTTGGTTATTTGGCACAAAATCCAAATTTTCCCCTGCAAGCACTTCCTGGCTGTTTGATAAGACAGTTTTCACACAGGCCTGATTATGCACCATGTTCTTCGGAGGATATGAGGCCTTACATTATCACTTGCTGAATTTGCATAGAACACAAAATGTAGTTTGTGCTACAAAATCTAGTTATCAAGTTATCCAGGCTTTTTTTTTTTCTGAATGCAATTTCGTGGCATCCAAAGGTGTCACAGTTTACCCAGTGTTGCCCTCAGGGTGCATCTTGTACATAGAATAATCAAATTACTCCTATATCATTGCACACTGGGGAATATTATAAATTCATCTGAGTTATTTATTCAAGAGAATTTTAAATGTAATCTCTGCACAAAGTCAGTGCATGGCTCTCGGTTGATTGGCAGTGAGCAGCTCAGAGTTGTTGTTTTTTTAATGCCATTTTGCAGAGATTTCACTGATACCTGCAGTTTGCTAATTAGCTATCACTGGGTGTTGCACAGTGAACACCTGCACCGACTACAGGAGGGTTTCTGGGAGCTCAGATATGCATAATGATGCGTCAAGATATGATTCTGTAATTTCACCCAACTTCCAAAGTAAAATACAAACCAGGATTTCCCAGGGTTGAATTAGTAATTGATAAAAAGGAGATTTGACAGTGGTGACAGTTTTCCTCCATAAGAACAAATGTAATGTGTAATGTTTGGACACTTTATAACAGTGATGATATGATTGGTGGCCACCATCTTCATATTGCAAGAGACTGTGTCCTTGTGAATACAGTTCCCCACCTTAACAAAAAAAAATAACCAAAAAACATAATGCAGTGGAGAGAGAAGAGTCTCAGTTAATGAAATGTCTGAGGCTGCACACTCGATAGAATGAGATAAGTCCAGCTCACTCTGACTCATTGCCCCTTGCAGGATTCCCTCATCTTCCTCCATATGTAATTTCCATCTATGCGGGATAAGAACTATATTGCACATATCTTGATGGAATTAATTTGTTAGTGAGCGGGTGAGAATCTGGTCCTCTTGCCACTCTGCCACAGTCGACAACCGAGAGCCTGACAGCCGGCAAAGAGCTGACTCTTCTCCAACACCAAGTTCCCGTCGTAATTCTGCTGCTTTTTAGCCATCTTCAGTGCACAGAGGGGGCTTTCTCTGGCTGCCAAGGACAGAAAGGCTTTGTCAGTCTGTTCGAATGTTCTCTAAAAGACAAAAAATATATATTAGAGGAGTCTGTCAACGAGCTCCTGTCCTGCAATCTTCTCAAATTGTTCTATTTCGCCTCTAGCCACGATCTGTTTTCCCTTCCTTATAATTTCAAGAGTAACCCAAGAGAGAAAAAACAAGTTATTTTTTTTTTTTTATCTTTGCAGTGATTTTTTCCACCCTGAGCCTCTGTTTTCACTTAGAACAATTTAACAACCTACTGCCACAAAATACTCTTAATTTTGTCCTCGCAGAGCTGCTCAACAAACCCTTCCTCGCATCATCTTCCTCTTAAT
The DNA here is from genome assembly GCF_905171665.1 of Trachurus trachurus. Classification (NCBI taxonomy): domain Eukaryota; kingdom Metazoa; phylum Chordata; class Actinopteri; order Carangiformes; family Carangidae; genus Trachurus; species Trachurus trachurus. Next base: position 17,438,018 of record NC_139904.1, on the reverse strand, counting down.
CTGTAGCAAGAGTTAGCCACTTCAGATGTCTCATTTAAGTCGACAGCCTTACTAGTTATCATCTCATGCAACCAAGCCTGTAACCAACAGCTGTTGTTCAGTCCCTGCTGAAGCTGGCGTCATGTCCATGGTCATGAGAGGCTGATCAAATATCCTGAATGTTTTCCAAGTTGTCCCCGTTTGCCTGCATGACACTTGAAATATGTATAATGCATTCAGCCTCCTCTCCCGAAGTTCCAGTCAGGGAAAACATGGAAATCAAATGCTGATGTGTCTGTAGGAATGCTTATCAATTAATCATAGAAACAGCTTGTGGTTGAGCAGCATAATGACATTTTGCTTACAAGTCTATAAAGGGCAGCTCCGATCAGTTGAGTGTGACTTGTAATTCAAAATCATGATTTGCTGTGTCCTGCCGGCTTTCAGTTTTTTTCATTATGGTATGTAACATGAAGGTGTGACTGTATTCCCAAATTCAAACAGTTCTCCTTGTTTTTTTTTGCAAAACATGAGCCAGAAATGATGCACTTTCTAACCATTTTTTTTTGGGGGGGGGGGGGGATTTTGAACTTACTTTCATTTATTTGTTATTCTGAAAGATAACATGTTAATATTCTTCTTGTATTCTTTTTGTTTTTGTCATTGTTGTATAGTGACTAATGGGCCAGCAATGTCAAAAGCTAAAAACACAAACAAACCTGTGTCTGTGCCATATAGCTGCATGGACACATCTTCAAAGACGTGGCTGCCGCATCAGAGTCAGTTTGGGTTGGTTGGTCAAGCGGAGGTTTGCTGTGGCGGATCTGGAGTTTTAACCCCAAGTGAGTCGGTTTGGCCCCAAACTGGTCGACGTCTCTGCACTGTCAGCTGTCCCTCCTGCAGTTTCTCAGCCTCGTCTCCAGTCTGTTGTGGTCCAATGAGATTTTATTTTTCTCTGTTCTAAATGTTTTTTATATGTGCACCGTTTTCTCTGACACACATCGACATGTCTGTTGGCAATGGTTAATGAAAGGTTTGACACACACTTTAACCCGAGCTGTGCCGCTCTGCTCGTTTTCCTGTGCTTTTCAGCGCCACGAAGCTTTACAGTACCTCAATATATCGAGGATTTTTACCACTCAATCCTACACCGGAGCATCACTCACTCTCTGAGCCCTGCTTTGTCACACTCCTGGAGTTTAATTTTGACATCCGCTAGGTTTGATAGCGCCATTTACCTTTTAACTCCAGCTCTGACATTCTCCGAGTCTTCCTCCTCCTCTCGGTGCTCTTTACTTCCACAAATGAAAGCTGCCATTTCTGCTCCCACGAAAGAACAGGAAGACAAATAATTTTTTGTGAGTTAGTGGAGCATGTAAAGCCGTTATTTCATCTCAAACACTTAGCCTGCCAGTGTTGTTTTGAGTTGAAACAAACAAGAGATGGTTCATAATGCTGGGGAAGTCTTGGCTGATGTGAACTATAATGTGGTGATTTAATACAGAAGTAGCTGAGAACAGTCAGTGATAAGAGCTTCGAATCACTGCTTAATTTCTAAGGATATCATTTTCACCATTTCTAGCTCTTTAATTTGGGTCTGCTCATTTACAAGCACAGCAATAATGCTTCTAAATACATTAGCTAAAATGAAGGTAGTGTTGATGGAGAGCAGTGCACACGCTACAAACATGTTCCTATGGTAACTAGGCCACACTCCCCTTGGCTGGCTCACACACAGGCAGAGGGACAAGCAGGAGAGAGCTGGGAACGCTGGAAAACACGCGTGATGGAGAGCTACTTCAGATTGTGTGTGTGTTTTTTTTAGGTGACTGTTCTCATGCCTTCCTCCGCTCAGAGAGCATTTACATTTGAAAAAAAGAAAGAAAAAAATCCTGTCTCTTGGCCCTAAGAAACCGTGGTTACACTGCAGGATGTTAGAAGTCACTTTTCTTTCTGTTCCTCCAAAAATATCTGTCAGTTTTCAAGCGGATCGCAGGTTCTTTCCCGTGGCTCCCTCGCGCCCACACTGCCCCTGATTCCTCAACCCCTCCACCCACCTCTGCTTTCAAATCCCGCAGCTCTGCCTCTTCTGTGCATTTTACATTTACTTGATTACAGTGCAGTATCTAAACATAGCGCCGGAGTGCCACTGAACATAGTCGGAAGTGTCACCGGTCCTTATTTTTGCTCAACTTTTGAGTGCATGCATCATGCAGGGTGCATAATTTAGCCAGTTTGAATATATCAGTTCCTGAGTTTGTACTCAAAAGGCAGTTTAACTGTATTCAACAGTAGCCCTCATGTTTATTCACCTTTCATTTGAAATCACCAGGCGTTGCGAGACAAGAGTTTATTCCATCAGGCAGGTGATTCTCTAAATGCCAGCGGTGTATGTCTCTGTGTGTTTGGCTTCTCCAACGTCATTCTGCGCTCTGTAAATCACTGCTCACACTTGAACGGCGTCAAACCTCCCGGGGCGATGCTGCTGGCTTGTCAAAGAGCCACAAGGTTGATGTAGTGAGATTTTGCTCCTGTCAGTCACTCAAACTGATTGTTTGGACAGCTCGCTGTTAATGACTGGCCTTAACTTTCTACACACACTCACTGTGTGTGTGGTTTTTCAACAGCTGTGACACTGTTATGCATTAATAATGGCATGTAAGCCACCTTTGACCCAGTGTACTTTATCAATCTGTATTTATGTAGCCTTTCTTGGGTACGTAAAGATAATTAGTCATCCAGATCTTTGTACTTCTTAGTGCTGTATGAAGGACTTGCTTGAGGTCCTTGAAGACCTTTCACCTCTTGCATGGCTTTGGATAAAAGCATCTGCCAACTTACAAGGTATAGGGCAAGGACAGTCTGCCAAATGAGTGCATCCAGAAGGCTTGTTCAGTTAACCTCTTGTGAGCTTGTTAACACCTTGAGACTTACAGTGGTGAGGTCACATGTCAGTCATTGACCTGTGTGAGTTGGGGTGTCATGATCACGCCCTGTAACGTAATGTTGCAGTTATTGTTTGAAATTTGGGACAGTTGGCAGGTGTTGGAGTAACGCTGCAGACTCAACATCCACAAAAAGTTGCCTAACATCATATTGTTTAAGCCAGCATCGGGACGGATCATTGTGTGAGCTTCGTGATCACAACATGAGCGTTGAGTCTAAATTCTTAGACATATCGTAAGAGAACGTTCATCAAAGGAGTTATATAGTTATGAAGTGATTCGATTTTGGTGGTCAAATATTAATCTAAACACAATATCTTAGTAAAGCTTTGAAGGATTTTCTTCTAATATACCATTATAGAAACAAGGATAAATTACATGTGTTTAGACTCAAAGGTCGAAGTCACAGACATGTCACAAGATACAGTTTTTTTTACCTTGTGTCCCTAAAAGAATACCTTCATATTTGCCCGTCTGTTCATTCATCCACCATATTCTTGTGAATGCGATGACTCAGTAACTCCTTGAGGGAATTTCTTTGATTGTGGCACAAAGGTACTCGCGGACTCAAAGAGAAATTGACTAGACTTAAGTGGGCACAGGGCAAAGGTCAAGGCTACAGTGATGTCACAAATCACACAAACAACTCACACATTATATGGAAATTATGACACAGTTTAAAACAAACGTCCAGCATCACTGATAAAAATCATTACATTTTATATCCAGATGGCCAAAGGTCAACTTCATATGACATTATCATTTTCTGTAAAACCACCTCTGGCCACTATTCAATGCTGTGACTCAGAGAGCTGAGATTGTGACACTATTTTCTATATCTTGGTTGGTTGGCAGATGCGTATACTGTAGCTGTGAGGGAGTAATTATAGTTTTAAATTAATATCCTGTGTCGTCAAATGCTTTTGAATAGGTACATACAGTGTAAACTATGAATTACCATAAAGCAGATCAGTTACAGTGTCCTCAGTGTCCCCCACACACACACACCCCCAAAAAAACCCTGCTTTAATTTAATTACCTGCTTTAATTTGATAACATTTTCCCAGTTGTTCTTGTTCAACAGTTCTTTGTAGGCATCCTGCATTTCACAGCACCATTATATCAGGATTTATTTCAGCATTTTTTTTTATGGACATTAAGCTGTTGGAAAGGTTGGCAAATTCCCAGACATTATTACCAGTTTATTGTTGGTCATGTGGTCAGTCAGAATATCGTAATTACACAGACGTCCATATGACATAGATGCAACATCTGCCCCAGTGGACCTGTCAGTGAGTCACCAGAGGCTCCTCGTTGTCATGAAGTCTCCAGACCAGACATCACAACTGAGAATGATCTGTTTTTGGAAACGCTGTCGTTCCAAAATGGACATTACAGTCGTCACAATAAAATCAAATACACTCACCTTACCAAATGGGTCGGCTCCCACCCTAAATGTGGTGTATCATGAGATGTAAATTATGTAATTTGTAGCTCTCACAACACTGGAACGGGCTCATACATGTGACAAAACAGAAAATGTATTAGAGCTGTAAAGAGGGTAGCCTACATTTTGATATTTACATATATAAACAATCGCACATTCTCACCATGAGTGACAATGCAACTGACTGTTCATATTTTAGTGTTCTTCTTGGCATCAGCATAAGGATCCATACTGGTGTGATTTTCCATTAAAAATGACAAACATACTATATATAGACAGACCATCCTGAAAGCCATATATCATCCTAGCAGCAGTCTCTGTGGGAATTTTGGCAAGGCTATTATTACTTTAGTCATAATTGTGTCCTCCAGATGACAGAGGCGTCACTTGAGAGGATGCAGTCAAACTGTAAAATAACTTACAGTAAATAACTGTGTGGGTCTGTGAACTGTTTTGTAATACGTGTGAAAACTTGTTCACATAGAGTAGTGAGCCTTTTCTTTTTAAGAAAGTGCATCTGCAACCCAACAAACAGGCAGCATCTAGGATTGTATTATAGCTGAAGACCCACCAATCCAACATTTCTCTGATCCTGATACCTCAACTCATGGTATCTGATCATACACAGTGCTAACCGGTGCCATTATGCTCCCTTTTCCAAATGTAAAGTCTGTGTAGAACTCATTGGGATCATTATCTGTGGGTCGGTCAGTCAAACCACTTTGATCCACAAACAGGTATTAGATTGAATGCCATGAAATGTGGTGGCCAGAGTCCTACTGACTTTGATGGTACCCTGACTTTTGTCCAAATGTTTTGTTTTATGACCAAATACCTCGAAAACATGGCAATTTCTCAAGTTTGATTGTTTAATGAAGCATTTATATGCAATAAATGAGGGTTTCATCATAGCTGATAAGGCAGTCCAGTAGATTGGAGCAGTGCATCCCTATAGTTTCAGTAATTTCAGTTTTTTCATGACTCTATGCAATTGTGATTATAAAGTACTAACTATTAAGTAGCCTATATTTTGGTAAATTAATAGCTGCTATGATATTTCATGGTTTTTACAGAAGCAAGTATTTGAATTTATATTTCTCTAAGCCTGCGCAGGTTGTAATCACTCCCTTGAAAAATACTGCATATATTTAACTACATTATAGCCTACTGTTCTATATTTAACTATAACCATACTCCTCCTATAAAGAGGTTATGATTTTGTCTAGTTTATTAAAAAAACAACTAAGTTTCTAAATATGTATTAGTAAAAGAAAAGTAAAGGTTGAGTATGTTTCTCCAACACCCACTCAGAGTCTTCCTCTTTCTGTCTTTCTCTCCCTCTGCATCTCAGTTAGCTAGAGGCTGTTGCCGCCCACACACTCCGTCCTGACAGCAATTTACATTCAGAATAGCCCATGTGAACACATCCATGTGTTCTAGTATATCACGTTTACTTAGAGCACCACATGTTGCAGGTGACTCTTTTAGCCGAACAGCTGCGTTAGAATCGGAAAAAGATGCTAAACAATAATTTTCCTCCGCATCCTCGTTCGATCTGCCTTCACAGAAGTGTCAGGATTCAGCCCCAAACACATGAGACACAATGGAAGCTGAAACGTTTCCTCCAGCTGAGGACGATTCCCCCTCGCGGGCGGGCAGCTGATAGGTCTGATCATCAGGTCACACAAACGCTGCGTTGTGTGCTGCATGTTACTTTTTCATCATCTTTATTGTGCAGTTGTGTGCCAATATCTTCTACGGTTCAAGTAGAAGCCCTCGGAGTTGTTTCCATGGATACCAAACAATTAGCTGGGATTCAGAATAGAACCTGGAGAGTAGCCTATTTACAGGCTTTGGGAGCAGGGAAATCATAGGATGACAGAGTGTTTTGATTCTCTGTAGCAAAGGGAAAAAAACAGCTCCTTTGGGTAATGGGTAATTTCAGAAAAAAAAGAAAAGAAAAAAGAAAAAAATTACCTCAACGGATCAATCAGAGATAAAAATAGAAGCGCGCGAGTGAATATCAACATGAGGCCTGATCACATTTTTAGCTTTAAGAGACTATATGCATGAATCTGTGGCTTCAAAGGATCAAATGTATGATGGATGTTATTGATTATAACTGACTTAAGCGATGAATAAAAACCTAACAATAGCTGAAAACATGAATAAAAAGAAGAATGTGGTTCTAACAAGTAAGGACCACATTCTACCTTTACCCTTTGTACTTCTGTCGTCACAAACCCTGATCTGTGTGGGGTTAAACTAGTAACATCATGTTCCTAAAGCAAAGGGAGGGTAGGTATTTCATAAATGTTTTGTCCTGATCTTTAAATTGGTAGGAAGTGATACATCTGTCCCACTATTGTAGTTTTCAGTTGACACGGAGGCTGCGGTAGCGGTTAACATATTTTTCACATTTGATCAATGTGTCAACACAAGAGTTGTCAGAGGACAGCATCAGTCTCATCGAGGCTTACTGCTACTATTCTGTCCCCTATTTTTAATGATTATACTGTAGTTACACATCGAGCCAGCTACACTGAGAGATGGCTTCCTCATTCTTTGTCGCACCTGACTGGTCAACGATTTCTGTGACAGGGGGAAATTGCTTCAATGAGGGAAATACCGGACTGATTTGAATCAAACCAATGGAGCATATGGGCAGTGATTCACCAGGCAAAGAAACAGGACGATTAGGAATGAAAGAGGGAGGAAATTTACACCGTGCTCCAAAACTCACATTCATTCTGCTGTTTTTTTTCTTCTTTTTTTTTTAAAAACCCTCTTGAATTTCTGTTTGTATGGTGAGATAAAGAGCAATGTATGGAGTATTCATGATTCCCCTGCTCCGGGGCCTCGGCCCTGTCTTTTTTAGTCAGCACACAGTCATATATAGAGGAAGCATCAGATCTGATTCCCTAAAGATAGCTGCTCATACTTTTATAGATCCGGCTCCATGTTCCAGAGTTTGCACAGGCTTAAAGTCAGACAAAGCCTGGGAGCTTCAAGATGACTCATAAGAGCGTGTCTCCTCTTCAGATTATATAGGTGTCCAATATAGTTCCCACACCATTTTCCGCTAGATTCAAAACGTATTTAAGTGTCAGGGAGGAAAAATAGCTGCTTTTGCAGACAACATACAAGCGTCTTTCAGACTGTCACATTGTTGTTCTTTGTAGTTCTTTGGAGGCTGTAGCTGTCTGTCTTTGTTGGTGAGCTTCACGTCCACCTGCTATTCTGCGTTGTTGATGTGCTGGTAGCTTGCTTGCGTGTGCTGTTGCTGTGTTTTGGACTCTCTTTCTCTCTATATACTGTATGTTACCAAGGCAGCTCCAGGGTAATAATAAACTCTGAATAAGACATTGTTATAAATTGTGATAATGTACAAAAATGGTCCTCTCTTAAGAAATTGAAAATTAAATGTGGGTCATAAAAGGTGCAACTTATTGTATCTTTAGGTGTAACATAACACCAGCATCTTTTTTCTGTTTTCGTAGCCAGATGCAGAAAAGAAAATCAAACACAAACTAGTTTATAATATCTAGAATAACCCATTGTGTCTGTATTTCATATTTATTGATCAACTTTTGTCCTTTTTTCATTTTCTTATTTCTTTTTGGCATTTTTTCTTCATAGACCAATCTCGCAGGGCAAGTTTTGCCTCTGTAAGACAGTCAAGCATGGAAACCCCTCCCAACACCACTCCACAGCCCTTCAGACAGCCGGTGAGTACAGCAAAGCCTGTCATATCTTACAGTGCCATCTCTTACAGAAAATAAATACAGATTGGCTTTTTTGGGGTCCAGTCTGATATTGTAGATTACTAATTCTCACTAGGGAAGCAAAAACAATTTGATGCTTGAATGAGAGTTGACACTTTCATAGATAGGAATCAAAACTGTAAAATTCCCATACATACATTTGTGTGCTTATTAATCACAGCTCTTTTTATGGGTTTGTGCCATATGCTTCTCTTCTGAACTGTGTTTTTTTGTCCATTTTTCCTTTGTTAAATCTTCAGAGTTTTCTCAATCGAAGGTTGAAGGGTTCCATCAAGAGGGCTAAAAGTCAGCCCAAACTGGACCGGACCAGCAGCTTCAGACAGATGATTTTGCCCCGGTTTCGGAGTGCCGACCAAGAGAGGTAACTAACACTGACAGTGTGAAGCCCTGCTGTAATTTTATGGTTACACCACCACACATCCAAAGTCTGGTTGCATATTCTGAGTCTCATGGGTGGTTGGAGTCTGTCCCAGGATGTTCTGGGCAAAAGCCAAGTTGAAGACTGTGGACAGGTTGTCAGTTTATCACAGGTCCCACAAATACATTATGGAAAGGCTTTTAAAGCAACTGTGTGTTTCCTCATGGTTTATATTAACTTTATTTATCAAATCAAAGCTATTTTTTTTTTTTTAAGTATATTTTTTTGGCTTTATTTGATAGTACACAGTGAGATAGACAGGAAAGGGGGGGGGGGTGACATGCAGGAAAGATCTGCCCGACGTGGGATTCGAACCGGGGACGCCTGCGTTGAGGACTGTAGCCTCTACATGGGGCGGCCGCTTTAACCACTGCGCCACGCAACACCCCTAATCAAAGCTATTTCTGACATTGTAAACATGCATAATCTGTCTGTTGCGATGCTGCCTGTGTTGTGTCTAAATCACTGAGATCAATAAGACAATAACAGCAACAGGAGGATATATGCAGGATGAGCCTGTTAGGCATTTTGCCTTTAATTGATAGTTTGATTTCCACTGTTAGGGCCTCACAGTTCTGCTCCACATCCATCACAAAGATGAAACATACAGTAAATGTAACTTGGAAAAAGAAGCCTTTTTATACACTCACATGGTGAGCAGCTTTGAGCCTCTGACACAACTCATCCATAAACAATGAAATCTGTTCTTGCTTGGATGGCTGACATGCTGCTTTGTGTGCTGATTTATTTTAGTGGATTAGCACACTACACTACAATTCCTCTGCATGGGAACCTCTCACCTTTGCTGCCCAAGGCTACCGTCCTTTTTTTTATTTTGCTGCTGCTACACGGCCTTTAACCCATCAGCTGATTATGTATTGTTTGTGATTACAGTATAGCGTAGATGGTCTAATTATAGTGCTCTGTATTGAAGTGTGTGTTGCAATTGTTACTGAGGAGACTGATGATATTTATGAAACCTGTTATATTCATACTGTGAAGTGTGAAGTTGTCCTGTTTGTATTATGGTGTCTCGGCCAAACATGTGGCTCGACTGAGAGCAAAGTCGGGACACACTACTAAAATATCTCAATTACTATTTAAAGAGACGTCACAAAGCAGTATTATATCACATCCTTTTATACATAAAAGTTGAATTCATAGGACAATAAACAGTCTATTGTTCATTTCACTAAACTGAGGGGATTGTCTTGCCTCATCTGAGATTACCATTTGCTTAGGATGGATAATGTTAGCAAAATTTAGTTACTGAGGATTATTTATCAAACATTTCTGAATCAGTTTGTGACTACCATAATCCTACCATGATGTACCATCATCCTATTGTTTTTGGCCATTTTATGAGTTCATGTGATAGAGGCAGTAGAGACAGACAGGAAATGCAACGAGCGTAGTCTGGTTGTCTGACCTGGGGACTTTTTTCCCCCCTCATAAATATGTAGTTGTATAAACGTGCAGTCTTATTATTGATATACAACAGGACAGCGAACAAAAGCCTAATTTTGGTAAAAGATATTAACATCACAAGTCTGTTGGACTTTCTGGAGGGACTGCTCGATTTACAATGGGCTCACGTTGATCTTGTCAGTGTGAATTCTATCATCCGATTGTGTCAGGATGCGGCAGCTCGCAGCTCTGGAGGCTCTCGTGACAGCTTTTTCTTGTTTTATTCTGACGTGAGGTCACATCCCAGAGGAATCTCACTTGCATTGTGATCAAAATTTTATGCAGTCTTCACACAATCCAGCCACGACAGATGCACATATGGCACAGACACAGAGAAGGAGACAGAAAATGTTATGCTGACAGTACACTTTCCTCTCGCCACAGGAGATGTGTAATGGATAGTTTCAGGGCAGGTGAGGATGTCCGACGCCCAGAGATGTGGAATACGTTGTTAAAGGGATAGTTCAACATTTTGGCAAATTGTCGGTGCAAGCTATTTTTAGAACGAGCTACGCCAAGGAGGCTAATGGGATTTATTGGTTTCCCTCATCAAACTCATCAAATACACACTTAAACAACTCCAAAACACTCTCATGTAAAAGTTGTGACCTGCACATTCACCACGCTATGAGATAATAATGGAACATTATGAGACAGAGATGTTTTAGAGACAAATTCATGCAAAACCGCTGACGCACGTTCCCGTCGGGAACAGTTTTTCAGCAAGCAGTCTCTGCATTTGCCTCGAAAACAACTCTGTCTCGTAACGTTACATTATTTGCCAAATTGCCAAAATGTTGAACTATCCCTTTAAAGCAAAGGATGTAAAGATCTTCATTCTAAAATGCAGAGGATAAAGCTAATTCTATGTTAGCCCAGGGGGTTTCTGTGGGGGCAGCACTGGAGGAGGTGGAGACTTGCTTAGGGGTTAAAGTGACTCTGCCTCAGTCAGTGTGCCATCCCCTCCAACCACGGCCATTCACCGGCTCCCACCGCTGCTGCAGACAGCTGCCTTCACTGCCTGCTTTGAGCTCTGCCCACACGCGCTTAATTCACTTGGTAGTGTTAAGTTGACTTTGCTATAAACCCTCTGCGTCCAACTTCACACTCTAGCTTTCCAATGCAGCTGCTCCACCTCTGCTGCCAACTCGGTTTACCAAAGCATTTTTCATGTGCTGCTGCTGGATCCTGCGATGGCACCGTCATCTCCTTAAAGTAGATGATTTGCTGTGAATATGGCCTCACATTACTGCTTGTCATTTGTAGTTATCATGTGTTTTATCATTTTGCCTTTGACTCGTTTCTGCGCGTCTTTCTTCTCGCTTTGTATTTTCTCTTTAATGTTCAAAGCAAATGTCATGAGGATTCAAAACTAATTTCAGAAATTGTGAAGGGAATTACACTAGTTCACTTTCTTGCTGAGAGTTAGATGGGAAGTTTAATTCCGCTCTTATTTGTTTATTAAATATGAAACAATTGCCAGGAGCTAGTTAGCTGAGCTGAATATGAAGACTGTAAACACAATCTGAGACAACTGCCTGTAAAATGGTAAATTCTTCTACACTTTTTTTTAAAAATTGCATAAATCAAATATAACATGTTCATTCGTGGGCTTAACTTCCTAACTACCTCTAGTTTTTATGCTAAGCTAACTAGCTGCTGACTCTAGCTTCTCATTGGATGTGTCTGACTACCCATTTCTCCGACCATACATTTCTTTATTTTTGCGTCCATTAGTCCGACCTCCCACTTCTCCGACTTAAGTAGCCCTAACCCTTAACCTTACCCTAAACCTAACCTTAACACTGTAGAATGGGTAGTCGGAGAAATGAGCTGTCGGACTTTTGGGCAGTCGGACTGATGTATGCTCCCCCTTCTCATTTAGAGTAGGTAGAGGAATGAGATACATCAATGTTCTCATCTAACTCTGGCCAAGATCCTTTTAAATCTAAAATGACCAGCTGGAGCTCTGTATTTTTCCCTGCAGAGCTGGAACTCCCCCCTCTGTGTTTTGTAGCTCCACCAGCCAGCAAATCAATTTACTGGTTCACAGTCAGTCTCTATTTGCTGCACCTTAGCCTGAAAAGCTACAGCTGAACCAAAAGGGCATGCACCCACTCACTGGCTGAGATGGCAACACACACACACACACACACACTCAAGTTGTTCCGATAATGGATTTAATTCGGTTTGCCTCCTTTTCCCATAATCCTTCAGAAAAAGATTTCCTTCCTCAATTTTTTTTCCATTTGGCCCACTGACCTTACTTCACCTGAGAAACAGCAATCACTCACCTTCCGGCTTCCACTTCCACCAACACTTTTCTCTCTCCCTTGATGGAGCCTCCCTCTTCTAAAGGTTACCTCACGATTAGTCCTAATGCTCTGTGCATTTTCATATGCATTACAATATTCCTGCCAAGTGTGACAAACATTACATTAGCAATTTAAAATCTAGGTGTATAAAAATAAAAAGGTTTGCATTTCCAGAGAGCATTGCAATCTGAAACACTGTGGTCTGTTTCCTCACATACAGTGAGTCACGGGAGCCGATCAACAGATTACAAACACCAGATTTGAAAATCTGGAAGTCTTAACTTTTTCATAGACTTGTTATAAAAGGATCAGATCACAGAAATCATACCAAAATTGCAGGAGTGACTCATACATTCCTCTGCTGTGGTGACTCATTTTTTAATTATACAAAAACACCGATTTAAATATGGGTTGTAAATAAATCTCCACTTGTTCTTCGTCTCTCACCAGGACTCGCTTGATGCAAAGCTTCAAAGAATCCCACTCCCATGAGTCCCTACTTTCTCCTAGCAGTGCCGCGGAGGCTTTGGACCTAGTTTTGGATGAAGAGGCCATAATCAAACCTGTCCATTCTAGCATTTTAGGACAAGAGTACTGCTTTGAGGTGCGTTGAGTTGTTCCACCTTTCACCCTTTCACTAGAGTCTCTCCCACTGACTACAGGATTTCTTTTTTTTTATTATATTTATATCGTGGATAGATCAAATCAATTTTATGTGTGAAAATGTTTTTAGATATAAATATAGTTCATGTGTCACTACGAAGCCACTTTACACCTCTCTTGAAAATCAGAGAAATGAGGCGACCTGGTGGTCTAGGGAATTAGTGCTGAAACAATTCAGTTGATTATTCAATTCACATATTTTATGAAGCAGAAGTGCTAAAACGTTCCAAGCTCTAAACATGCTGGAAACTGTGATGGTAATTTTTCAGCATTTCAGACAATTTCTGAACTACAGATTCATTTTTTTTTTTTTTTTTTTACGTATTTACAAATATGATAAAACTGTATTTTGTGTCTGAAGGTGACCACCAGTTCAGGGACAAAATGTTTTGCCTGTCGCTCGGCTTCAGAAAGAGACAAGTGGATTGAGAATCTGCAACGAGCTGTCAAACCTAACAAGGTAGATACAATAAATGTTTTTGCTTTCTGTCAGAATTTTTTCTATCCAAACCCTCGACAACCTGTTATTTGTAACATTACGGACAGATGTAAATAAGGACTGTTATTATCCAGTAACAGAATTCTTCGTTTCAATTCAAGGACAACAGCAGGCGGGTTGACAATGTGCTCAAGTTGTGGATCATTGAAGCTCGAGACCTTCCAGCTAAGAAACGCTACTATTGTGAGCTGTGTCTGGACGACATGCTGTATGCACGCACCACCAGCAAACCCCGGACCGACACCGTCTTCTGGGGCGAGCATTTTGAATTCAACAATTTGCCTACCATTCGTAGCCTTCGCCTGCACCTCTACAAGGAAACAGACAAAAAAAGACGCAAGGTAAAGAAAGTGAGTCAGTAAAAATAAGCTTTTTAACAGCAAATAGAGTTAAAAAATGATCATGCAAAAATATTGATTGGTTTGTCATGTAGGAAAAAAGCACATACCTTGGCCTTGTCAGCATACCCATCTCCAGCATCACGGGCCGGCAGTTTGTGGAGCAGTGGTACCCGGTGATACAATCCAGTGTTTTGGCCAAAAGCGGTGGTGTTGGAAGCGCCAAAGTCATCAACGCCTCATTGCGCGTTAAGTCTCGCTATCAGACAATGAACATCCTCCCCATGGAGCTGTACAAGGAGTTTGCTGAATACATTACCAACAACTACCGAACACTGTGTGCAGTTCTGGAGCCGCTGCTGAGTGTGAAAAGCAAAGAGGAGGTGGCCTTTGCTCTGGTGCACATTCTTCAAAGCACAGGGAAGACAAAGGTAAACAAGAGGTCACTTTGACTGCATGCCGTTTTTACACAAATCAGCCATGCTAACAATCATTTGACTCCTCTACATGGCAAGATGTTATATTTCTGTGGAAAGTGTGCTTTCCATTGAAAAAAGTTTCCTTCCTTTTCCTGCACATTTTTAAAAAACTTGAAATGTGATGTTTTCGCAGGAGTTCCTCTCCGACATGGCGATGTGTGAGGTGGATCGATTCATGGACCGTGAGCACTTGATCTTTCGGGAGAACACGCTCGCCACTAAGGCTGTGGAAGAGTACCTCAAACTGATAGGTCACAGATACCTCAAGGATGCTATAGGTAAAAACTGCATATCATATCACTGCGTTTCTTATTTCCTTCTGACTGAATGACGCTCAAGTACAGCAATATATTTTGTTCAACCATAATGGAGTCAACATTGACACTGTCTAGAGTTTTTAGATTTTTTAGAAATAGCATTCTACAACATTAAATACAATTTTTTTTATTAATTAATTAATGTTGTACCATTTATGCAGCCATTGTTTACCACTGCACATCTTTATCTTATCTGTGTGATTTTATAGGTTTGTAGTGATAGTTTTCTCCTTGGCCCATCTAATGACTGCTTTTTTTTTTATGGATAGCTTTTTTAGCCACCAGCAAATTACAGGAGCTTGTTCTTTAGAAAACCAAGTGACCTTGATCATTGACAGGCTCACTATTATTTTTTAGCTATACTGATATTCACTAGTAATTATTAACACAGACAGTTGTAACCTACTTATAAGCCTCCTTATGAATATTTATCAGGTGATGCTTTCACAGGAACTAATGTATGCAAGGTATATAAGTTTTCTAGTGCTTCACACATATTCTTTCTTTGTTTCCATCCATCCATCCATCCATCCATCCATCCATCCATCCATCCATCCATCCATCCATCCATCCATCCATCCATCCATAATGAGTGTCTGATCTACAACTTTCAGGTGACTTCATTCGAGCCTTATATGAGTCTGAGGAGAACTGTGAAGTGGACCCCATGCGTGTCCCGCCGTCAGTCCTCGCCGACCACCAAGCCAACCTTCGTATGTGCTGCGAGCTGCTTCTCTGCAAGATTATCAACTCTCTCTGGTCAGTTCCTCTGTCAGCCTGCTTCATTATGCAGTCACTCACACCTCCCTGCCAACAGAAGGACAAAAGTCATTTAAAGGGCTGCTTCATTATAGATTTACGTAGAGACAGTGAACCATTTTTTAACAAGGGGAAGAAATGAATATATATTTAAAAAACGAAAAGAAATTATTTATTTGAAAGAAATTCCAGAGAATCATCAAAAATACTTTTGAATCGAAAAGAAAAAATCATGCCTTGTTATTTTTGACTACAGGATAAAAACATCTCCTGTCAGGTTACAGTTGTTACTTCATTCATTATCTTTCAAATTGACCAAACATTTGCCATACAGTAGTAACATTCATGTAAAATATTAATTTTTACAAGCTCTCATATTCAAAGAGAAATAACTAAACAAGCACATCTTTCACGACTTAGATGTTTTCCATTGATATTTTAGTAAAATCAGCATCTTAATGTCTCCAAAAACGGTTTTATAAGTGTTTTTCATTCTGAGCATCGTACGGTCCAGTAATTTTCCATATGCTTCAGTCCCTTGACTTTGCTGAATTCGTTTGGTTGAGCTGCTGAGTTTTTATCTCGACAGTGGGTAATAAAACCATGTTCTTGTTTCAGCATATTTCCCCGGGAGCTGAAGGAAGTTTTCGCCTCATGGAGAGCCAGATGTGCTGAGCGTGGAAGAGAGGATCTCGCTGACAGCCTCATCAGCTCCTCCCTGTTCCTTCGCTTCATGTGCCCAGCCATCATGTCCCCCTCCCTGTTCAACCTAATGCAGGAGTACCCCGCTGAACGCACGTCCCGCACGCTCACTCTCATAGCCAAGGTGATGCAGAACCTGGCCAGCTTCAGCAAGTGAGTCTCCCTCACCACCTGCACTCTTACCTCAGCTTTACATTCATTTCTGTACATCTTTAGAAATGCAGACACTGATGAAACAGACTGTTGCCGTTTTGATGGATATAAACTGTCACCTACTTTACAAGTGCCGAATCTTTCAGCTGCGACCCATTTGTTCTTACCTTCACTCTCTGTTGTCATTCTTTTATGATATTAAAAAAGAATTCTGCCAACTGTAACAGGCAGCTGTAATTAAGACATCAAAAGTTTTTGGGTAATTTAAAAGACTTCAGGAACATTGGGTAAAATAATGCATTACTTTTGGTGTCCTGAGGTATTATAATGTGTATCGTCAGCTGTCTTATTAACTGAAGGTGAGTACAGTGAAGTTAAGGTCCTAAAAATGCTAAAACAGTTCAAATGAAGGTTTAACAAGTTTAATCCTGAGCTTCTGCATGTTTTCAGTAAACATTAGAGCCACAAATCTGCTGTTCTTTGTCTTCACGTGTCCTGTCACACAGATTTGGACCCAAGGAGGAATACATGTATTTCATGAACGAGTTCCTGGACATGGAGTGGGACTCAATGCAGCAGTTTCTTTATGAGATTTCCAACATGGACGCTGGAGGAAACGCTGGGGGGTTTGAAGGCTACATTGACCTGGGCAGAGAGCTGTCCATGCTCCACAGCTTACTGTGGGAAGTCATGGGCCAGCTTAGCAAGGTAGGTGCAATGACCAGATAAATGACTAGAAGGTTTAGATTAAACATTTAATATGATTTCGCTCTCACTCTGAAGAGTGTGGAAAATGGAGGTCTGGGAAATTAGGTTCTTTAATTTTCTGTCTAGCACAATGAATATTTTTTGGACTCTGAAAACAGAGATGGAGTTAGTACTTTAATATTTAACTCTGCTTGCATTGGTAATTTAATGAAGCTTCACTGTAGTTGTAGCATAAAGCAAGTTAGAAATACTTTGTGGTCTGTCCTGAACTGTGTCAAAGGTTATATAATATTATGTGTTTTTTTCCTCTGTCATTTGAATTTCATGAATAATGAAGTGAGTCATACAGTACATAGCAGAGGTTCCCAACCTCTGGGTGAATGGTCGGGCACCAGACCATGTAACATTTGCTTCCAGGCAAAGAAACGAGATGGCTCTGCAAAAACCACTGAATAATGATTTCAGAAATGCCCTGATCCAACTTCTTCTCTAAAATAAGATAATATACTTATACTGAATACTGATTGGATACCATACCATACTCATAATATGTATGCTGACTTTTGATCACTGAGCCTGATTCAAAGTTATAAAGTCAAATGTTTATTTTCACTTTGATTTTATTTCACAATGAGTTGGGCCTTTGAGTTGACCTTTATTCTGGTCAAATGCTTAACAAAGTGGCTCTGTGGTTCCCCCAAAAGGTCGTGAACCCTGGCACACATGACATGTGAGCAAAGGAAACGCAGGATCTCTTGATTTGTATCAATGTCTCCGTGTTTTAGGATGCTATTCTTAAACTGGGACCCCTCCCACGGCTGCTGAATGACATCAGCGTGGCCTTGAGGAACCCACAGCTCCACATGCCTTCAAATCACCAGCCAGAGCGACCGAAGGACAGACTCTTCTCACGACCATCGTTCAATCGTCTAATGTCCTCTGACTTCCAAAGCCTTATGATGCGTGACTTAAACAGGTATCTCCTCGTTCTTTCCTTAATTTAATTAGTATTATCATAATTATTACTACCGTTGTTGTTTATTGCATCTTCCCAAACTGTGTGCTTTTCATGACAGTAGATTATGATGACAGTTTTACATTTGAATGGTGGCTCGATCTCTGCTGTGCTTTTATCAAGACAAATGAAAAAGCTCATGACTGCAAATACACATGTGTTTTACATTAACATGGGAATCACAGTTTCACATGGGTGTAATTAACAGTGACACACAAAAAGACCAAGAATACACAATAATTGAGAATTCAACAGCTCGAAATAAATGAGAGTGCACAAGCACATAATGCTAATGCTAATGCAGCTCTTAAGGCTTTCTAAGTGTTCTATCAATCCATAACACCATCTGTTCCCAAACCCCTCTCCTCTGTGTTTTCATTCACGTCAGTACTCTGCTATTGTCAAGAGACTGCTGACAGCGGCATACAGCTTGTTTGAATAAGAACTCTTTAAGTAAGAGTAATAACAGAGCTAATATCAAAGGACTCCGCAAACAGCTATTTTGTGTTTACTATTACAGGTCCCTCCCACCAAGCAGTTGTCTGCTGGGAACAGAATCTGGAGAAATAAACATGTAATTGAGTGAGAATGACTTAACTGTGCTGCAGGCAGGTGTGAAAGGACAGAGATCAAACGTATGGAAATTCAAACCAACACAAAGAATGACACACCTGCCATTCCTCCCCGCTCTAACCCCAGAGGGATCAGGCTACCAGTGACTGACAGGAGGGGGTGACGCCTTCCTCTCACTGGGTTTCCGTGTTTCATTACGCAACCTTGATACAATAAGACATGTTTGCGTACCATTAAATCTTATAGACATGAGCGCATAGAATCAATCTTGCACACTGCTCTTCCCATGCTTAGGCTACTTTATTTAAGGCGCCAGCACTAATGATTTTCATTATCATTTAATCTGTTGATTGTTTTAAAATGAACCGCTTAGTGTATAAAATATTAAAGAGGGTAGAGCACCCGGCAGTTTTTAATTCATAACAATTAACAAGCTAGAGTTTCCTTAGCTTCATTCTCCGATTATATATAGATATATATTTTGTATGTTTCCCAACCTAACCTGGGGGTCGTGACCCCATATGAGGGATTGGAAAAAGCTAAACGCATCTAAATGACTACCCCAAATAAAGAATATTAATAAAAAAAAACGTTTTATTACAAAAAACTGTTTTTTTCTTTTAACTGTTGTCCAATCTCTAATTCTTTCTGTAGCTTTACCCATTGACAAAGACAAAAACTGATACTAGGAGTCCGTTTTTTGTGCCATCTCTCTACTGTTTACTGGCCTAAAGGCCTAAAATATCTCAACCTAGTGTGAAAACATTGGACAGAAGACTAGTTTACCTTTTGCACCTATTCTACGCTTAACACTTGTTTCTCTCCACAGGAAATGAAAAGAATTAAAGATCTGTAAGCTTGTAGCCCAGAGATGTGACGTCTCTCTCTCTCTCTTGTTTCTGCAGTTCAATAGACATCTCTCGCCTGCCGTCCCCTACCACGGGAGTGTCAGCTGTGGAATCCCTGTCGTCCAATCTGAACATGCGGCGTCACGCAGAACGAGACCTTCGCTCGTCGAGGGAAGTTTTCTACGTCACGCGTCCACCGCTGGCTCGATCCAGCCCTGCGTACTGCACAAGCAGCTCGGACATTACTGAGCCTGATCCAAAGGTACGATGTCAAGTGGTTCACTATACAACATACTACAGCAGTGGTTCCCAACCTTTTTTTGGCTCGTGACCCTATTTTGACATCACAAATTTCTGGCGACCCCGTCAAACAAGATGTGCCAGCTCAGATATTTTTGATTTTTGATGTATGCTGCATTTTATTTGAACACGATTTATATTCAAGAAAGTGAAAGTATAGAATACAGTTGTTTAAAGGTGTACAGAAAAGAAAATTGAATTTGAGCCCACTTTGGGTGATAAAATTAATGTGATAACTCATCTTTCAGACGTTGTAGGCCAAACTTTGTGCAAAATTCTATTTTTGAGTAAATCCGGGATGAAAGTGTGTATTTTTTTTTTCGCATTGGATAATGCAGGCGCACGGATTATACGTCAGCCTGTACACGATTCACCAGCCACTGATATTGGATCCGTAATCCGTCATTCAACGTCTGAGACACGCACACACACACAGAGCTCGGGCTCGCCCCAAGCTTTGAATATCCCGCCCGCTCGATAACGACCAATCAAATTTGTTTTCCTCACTCGGGTAAACTCGTGTTGCAGCTCGTGACAACTCGGCGCGACAAACAGGACAAACGGCCATTTCTGTACACCTTTAAGATTGTGTGTGGTGTTTTTAATCATAATTTAAAAAAGAATAATAATCAGTTACAAAAATATTTTTATTAGTCATTTTTTTTATCAATTACTAGACATTTCAGGCGACCCCACATGGGATCCCGACCCTAAGGTTGAAAAACACTGTACTACAGTGTTGTGAATGTGTTTGATACCTCAGAGGAGAAATGCATACATTTTTAAATAGTATGATAAACAACCAGCTAACATCTTTACATTATAAAGTGATTATTAAAATGAGACATGTGAGTCTGATATGACTTTGGTATCACAGTATTATTGGCTTGAGTTGAGCTCTTAGTTTTGATTGCAGTCTTTGTTTTTGAATTACTTGGAGCTCTTCATTTAACAGATTATAGGATATAAAACTGGGGGATTGAAGTTAATTATGTAAAAGCAATATGGACTGCACTGATGCAGTCACAGATGTGGGATTGAAAAAATGAAATCACATGTTAGAAAGCTTTAGGAAGGTGGCTTGTGATTTATGAGTGTTATCTAAAGGGGGGGAAACATTAGTGTGTCTGTGTGTGTGCGGGTGGGTGTATACTGTATGTGGTGATGAGTACTTCTGACTTTAATGTTACGTTCCCCGGGGAAGCAACAGTTAAATATCCGTCAGAGATGATGTTTTTATTGTCATCGAATGAGCTTTCTGTGGAGATTTTGGTCGTTTACTCCCATTTTGCCTTGTGTCCATTTAGTGGGTCCTCTGGAGCTGGTCATCTATCACTGTGATGTTTAAAAAGCTGTGGTCTGTGTTTTGAAAGAGAGATCTTCTATCTTCCTGCCCTCATGCAATTAAACTATCTCCAGACATGAAACAGACCTTTTGGGTCCATAAACTCTGAATTTCCTTTTTCCAAATTCTTTTAATAGCTTATGACTGATGCCAGACTAGGGACGTCTGCTGTACATTTGATAAAGAAAGCTAGTGTTAAATTTTACTGTTTCATTGTGAGACGAACAGTTTTCTTTTGTCATGAATTAAGCAGAACTTTGTAGATGTGATCAAATTGAAACTACAACAAATGTTCTTCCTGTGTGTCTCAGGTCCACAGTGTGAATAAAAGTGTCTCTATGATGGACCTTCAGGACTCCCGTATGAACAGCATCTCCAACCTGAACTCCGTGGGAGACATGCTCACCTCCTCTCAAGCCTCCATCGCCGGCCTCGGCCACAGCTTCGGGAACCTTGGCGGTCCTCTTCGTATGGGAGGGCATATGCCGCCGGGCTCATCAGGCTCTGGTTTGAGGCTGAGCCAGATGGGCCACATCGGGGGGCCGACCGAATCCATCTCCCAACAGCAACAGCAAGCGGCAGCGGCCATGCACTTCCCCTTGTCTTTCCAGAACCCACTATTCCATCTGGCTGCCCAGAACTCCCCAGCTCAGTCTCAGCAGCCTCCCCCTCCTCTCCTCCTCGCCCCTGAGCCTGAGAATGGCCACCATGACTATCAACCCGCCTTTGGCAACAGTGCTTTCTCCCGCAGCGAGGACTTGTCCGCCCTGCGGTCACAGAGCAGTCTGGTGCAGCCCAGCATTGTCCACTCACACAGTTACAGTGATGATTTCACCCGGCAGAATCAGAGCAACGACTACGCCTGGCACCAGCTGTCACTGCAGGTGCAGGTAGGTACCTCTCACCTTCCTTCACACATTAAGGAAGAAAATATGCAACAGTCATTTTCTCTTTCAGGACCTTTAGATAATAAACATAAAATCGAAATGACGTATGTAATCAACATAGGGCATGCAGTCCAATGAGGCAACAACATCATAGATAAAAATAAAATCACAATTTGTGACATAAGTGACAAATTAAAGGAACAAACCAGAATGAAATGTCTCAGAGTTTCAGCAACAGAGGCCTCCAGAAAGTGCTCCTTGCCATTGATTCTTCAATCTCAGGAACTTTATTATAGTTAAAGTTATAGTACCACATTCCTCTGAAATATGTTCCCTCTTTATGTGTTTTGATGATGCTGGTGGTGGAGGGCAACATCTCAACAACCCTACTGCCAGAATTCAAGTCTAGTTGCAGCACTTTTATTTCCTGACAACAAATATCACAACTTGTAAATGCCAGTATTTACAACCGATATATTAACCATGAAGGAGACAGTGAATATAGAAAAAAAAGGGAAATTGAATTCCAGCTCTGTGATGGGACATGAACTCCAGTCAGATGTGGCATATGTCCATTCACCGCTCTGACTTCTACACCCTTACTTTCTGCCTGACTACCTAAAGGGCACACCGCTCACTGTGCTGGCACACACTGTTGGCTCTGCACATTAAACCATGAGGTGCAGAATTGTCCAATATGGATGTAATTCAAAGAGACACTGAGCTGGTCCAACCTGTCTTCCATAGTTGTTCAGTTTGGGCTGAGATATGGTGTCGGATTATTTACATCAAACAGTTAAACTTAATGTTTGGAGGCATCAACATAACATTTGTTACTTTTGGCATGATACAGCTAAAATTACAGGCTTCATACAGGCACATGCCTCCTCAATATAGATTATATAATAATCAGCAATTAACATGACATTTTATTTGAATTTATGTCAAAAAGCCTGTTTACTGATCTGCTGAATGACATTCATTGTACATTAAGATGTCATTCATCAACTGCAGCAACAGTCTTTGTATAGTACATTGCTAAACATGCAGCGTAATTTATGTGTGCCTGCTGTACACTTCAAGATTCCCTGTTAAAGACTAAAATAATTTTCAGTAACAGGCTGTTTTTAGTTCTCTTGAGTCTTTTTGGTTATTTAGTCTGAGTTTTTCTTTTCACTAGATGTGAGAAACGAATGCTATCTAAGAAACAACTCGTCCATTATTAACCAAATCCCTTGAAATTTGAGTGGATCAGTGAGATATGTAAAATTTACAATTTCCAGCAAATAACGGTAACATTATTCAAAAGGAGTTTCATATGTTGTAAATATCACTGTGGATACCCTTTTCTTCATTTAGAGCTTAGAGAACACAATATTTTGTCTAATAGCATTCATAGATCTTTAAACATAGCGATAAGAACTGTCACAGCCAAAAATTCATTTTCTCAATTTTGTTAAAAAGAACCCGGAGATCTTATTTTCTAATTCCAAACCAAATTACACAACATACTTTTGGCCATTGCTACTGTATATTATTCTTTTAACATCTCGATTGGGCAACAAAAATGTCTGTATCAGCTGCTGCGTTCAGATTAACCCCTGCAGTTCATCAGATGCAAACAAAATGGGAAATGTTTACCACTCCTGTGCAGCAGAATATGCAAATCCAACAGTAATGTGAGGGCACTTTTGCGAGACACTTGTTATGCTACAGACAACACACTGAAGCCTGATCATTCACTCGCCTCCTCTGCTGAACTGTGTAGGGTGCTTGACTATCATCCTGTGCGTCCTTGTTTCAATAGGGCTGGAAACTCACTGTCGGTCAATAGGGCAGAAAAAAGTGTTGTAACTGCTGATATATCATTGTATTATGTAGTCAGTACCCGTCAGTGTGCTGCAGATCAGACTTAGAGATGTTCAACCGACACTTAAAGTTCAATTCAAGCTTACAAACCTGAACTGAACTCACTTGGTTTCATTAAGAGCTGTTCCATCAAATGAGATCCGAGCTGATCTTTTTTTAGTGTCGAATTGATGGTGCAGTCACGGGCTGTTGATCTGATAAGTTTACTACAGTATGTCTGTGTAAAATTACAGCATTTAATGATACTGTCATGTTGGTCTCAAGCTATTTCCATCCTGCTGCGTGGGCCTTAATGGAACAAACATCATAAGAGCCTCTTGTTTTATTGATACAGATGGTGTTATCATCAGGACAGTGCTTTATGCATTATTTATGTACCATCTACCTGTCAATCCATCCGTCCGTCCATCCGTCTGTCCATCCAGTCTGTCCTGACAGTAAGTATATGGATACACAATTCTTACATTGGTGTAAATCTACGTACATTAAAGCTGAGACTTGGTACTTGGTACATAATATCATCACCTATGATTTCACCTAGGATTCAGCACTTCTGCTCAAACTCAAAAACTTTATATTTGACGTGACCTTTTATTAAATCACATTTGGAGCTGCACTACTGCATTGTTGTTGATTTGTAACATTTATTCTTGTCACGTTTTACTGTACGTTTAAATTTTCTGGTTGGACCCCAGAGCAGATTCACACACTTGAACAGCCAAGTTAAAAAAAAAAGTTTATTGCCCAAACAACAACAGATAACAAGGGACGCCCAGGGGAGCAGGGACACTTAGCCAGGGAACAGGGGTTCAAAGGTCACGAGAGAAGTTCACAGCTGAAGAGTGAGGTGAAGACCAGGGTTTTCCTGCTGAGCTGCATGAGATTAGCTGCATGTGTAACAAACTCCCAGTGCTTCACCACACCCATGCAAAGAGAGTGACACCATCACACAGACACACAAGGCAGAGGAGACACAGGGGGAAAGAGGATGAGCACAGCAGAGACCTGACAATTCTCTTATTTAACTTTTTTTGCTGCAATTTTATCTTAAATTTTTTTTTTCTTGTGTTGATGTCTCATATAAAACACTGTCAAACACTCATCGTTTGAAGGTGCCATACATCCACCCTCCCATCTGTCTGTCCATCTGTCTGTCCATCCATGTCACTGGATGAGTGATATATATTTTGTGGTTATAGCATCTTTTGAATTATTCAGAGAGAATCAGTTGTGTTTATGAAAAAAAGGAAATCTGGTAGAAAATAGGATAAAATAGTGTGGCGAATTTTCATCCATCCACTGGCTATACTGCTTATCCATGCAGGGGTCACTGGGGGCTGGAGCCAATCCCAGCTGACATAGGGTGAGGGCGGAGTGCACCCTGGGAAAGTCACCAGTCCATAACAGGGCTGATATGTAGCGACGAACAGGGCGAACACACTCATATTCACACCTCACTGGAAACCAGGGCCATCAAAGATGGATATTTTCAATTCTACAAAAAGTGCTATTGAGTACATTCAATTAAGGAAGTAATTATAAAGTGATCTCAGTAAATGAAATTAAGCTTCCTTAATTTTCTTGATAATTTATTTTTTATTATTATTATTATTCTTTCCTCTCAGGAGTCTCTCCAGCAGCAGCACCTAATGGGAGTCACATCTCAAACACCCACTGGGACGGGCACCCCTGCATCTTTGGCGACACCTCCCACCACGGTGCATCCTGTTCGGCAGTCGTCCATGGCCCCACCACAGCACCTCAAGTCCCAGCGGTCCATCAACACTCCAGCTACCGCCACCCCTCCAAAGGTTCGCCCGCAGAGCAGGAACCTCCTCCTCGACTCCTCTGACACTAATTTCAGTGGCAGTCAGCCGAAACAGCGTCATTCTCAGCAGTCGACACAACTACAACAGCAGCAGCAGCAGCAACAACAGCAGCAGCAGCAGCAGCAACAACAGCAACAGCAGCAGCAGCAGCAGCAACAACAGCAGCAGCAACAACAGCAGCAGCAATTGCAACAACAGTTGCAACAACAGCTGCAACAACAGCTGCAACAACAACAGGATGCGCAGCTGTCGGTGACGGACAGTCCAGCTCCCGGGCTCCCGTACCAGACCAGCTCCGCCAAAGAGAACCAGGGTCCGTCGGCAGTTGGAGAGGAGTCAACAGACACTCCAACAAAAAGCACCAAGAAGCCTCAATCGTCCCAACTGCAGCCTCCACAGCAACATTTGCTCAAGCCAGGTGTCAATAAACAGGTGAGTCCAATTTTAAACCTTTGATTTAATGAGGTGCTCCAAAATCATTCTTGTTTTTCTTTCTTTCTTTTTTATATTTGCACCATAAAAATCAAGTACAATTACAAAAAAAGAAATGAAACAAGAATAGTAAGTGCGGGAGAGGTTAAAAACCCCATATGGGCTTATACAAAATACCTCCCTGAAAAATATGCAAGGATCCAAAAAACAATTCATCAACAACAACAACAAAACAATACAAGTTCCTTATTATAACAAAAAGAGTCTAAATAAAGTTATGAGTATGTATACGTGTAAAATGATTGTGTATGAGTGGGTGAGCATGTATAGATTCACCTGGAGTATGATCTAATGATAACTATACTAGGAAAGGAAACTATTGGGAGTCTTGATATATCAGAAAGGCTTTCAGTCTGGACTTGAAACTGATCAGGGATGAAGATATTTTTGCTTTATAAAGATGAGAATTCCTGCCTCAGTTTATATGTGACATGAAGTGAGAGAAAAGACTCACTTCAATTCACTATGAAGACATTCACTAAAGTCATGACTGATCTGCTCTGTTGTTCCAGGGTTCTCAGTCGACCTTGAGCACCCCGGCGCTCAATGAGCGAACAGTGGCCTGGGTGTCCAACATGCCTCATCTCTCCGCTGACATCGAGAGCCTGCGGCCGGACCGTGAGGGTCAGCTGAAAGAGTACTCCAAGAGCATGGATGAGTCACGATTAGAGAGGGTTAGTACATTTACTAGTGCTTTTGCCCACCCCTTTTTTTGCGTGTGAAGTACACTCACTTCCTTCCTTCCTGCAGCACTGGGCTAAAAAAAAGGCAACTGTATTTCTAGACTGTGTGTGCATGTTTGTGTTATTTCTTCAAAGTACATATGACACTATTATAAGTGAAAACTACGCTAAAAAAGGAAACTCAAACATTATCTGGTGACTCTTTCAGGCATCTAAAGTATAAGTCATTAAACATCTGCTTTCCAGATCAGTACATTTTCATTGGAAATACAATGCACACACTGCTGAATTTGAAAACGATAGTATTAATCAGTCAAAGTTATTGTTATCAGTTAACAGTTAAATTAAATTAGTTAGTTAAAGCAGAAGTAAGCGATCCGGTCGTTTTGGCTAATGCTGCGTTCCAGGCAGGCTTTTGAAACCGTAAATTACAGCTTCAAGTCACAACTTACGACTTTGTAGCGTTTCAGGCAACCCACTCGTGTTTTTCCGACCTGTTTTACCGGTGAAAGTCACTATAACGGCCACTCGTAACTTCCGAACCGTGAACTCGTACCAGATTGAACTGGTATGACTTCACAGGTTGGAAAAACACGAGTTACGAGTTTCCTTGAACGCACCATAACAGTCCTCGTCCCAACGTCACCACATTCACGGCGTCCCTTGGCTGCACACACAGCCCTGCATGCCGTTCTCTCTCCTCATTGGATAAAAACTGTAGGACACGATAAATGTTTTCTCCTCGGCTCAGAGCAGAGTGACTGACAGACCCGTGTTTCGGTCCAAACACTCTATGTAAGTGATTGCTGTCGGAAGATATAACTATTTAAGACTTATATTAACACAAATATATCACTTACTTCTGCTTTAACTAATAAATTGGTTATTAGTTACACCCCTAAGAATTATATTATTTACGGCATGAATATTTCAAAAAACATTTAATTAGCAGACCCATATTAAACCTGTACAGTATAACTCTATCTCACCTGCATTGAGGCGACTGTTCTACTGATTCTGTCGTTATAGTGGAGCTTTAACAGAGTTTGTTTCCTATGAGGAATAACTCCCACACTGGCGTCTATATTAGAAATGGATTCCTACTGTGTGTGGTGCTTATTACATTGAAACTTCAAGGCCAGCACAATGCGTCTGCGCTCGCTACTTCGCAACCATCTGTGGTGTCTGTGCTGATACAAATCACTCATCACTCATCATTCAAGAACGCTGCAGAATCCGAGACACAAATAACCCGATGTCACTTTATTTCCTTCATCTCTCAGGTAAAAGAGTACGAAGAGGAGATACATTCCCTGAAAGAACGGCTGAAGATGTCTCATCGCAAGCTTGAGGAATACGAGCAGAGACTCATGTCGCAGGAACAGCAGACAAGCAAGATCCTGATGCAGTATCAGAACCGCCTGGAGGACAGCGAGCGCCGCCTGAAGCAGCAGCAAGTGGAGAAGGACTCTCAAATCAAAGGCATCATCAGCAGGTGATTAGTGTGAAGGTTGAACAAGAGCTGGCAGAAATTAGGCTGGATTTTTATATGAAATTATGCTCCATATCATGATTATATCCAGCTATGTAGCTGAGCGTGATGAATCTGAAGTGGTGCATTTACCACAGAGACACTCAACAGTCTGTTTCTGCTTCTTACGATCACGATCATGTGACCTGCTCCAACAGCAGCAGTTCAACACAATATCACAACCATCTTTACTGTTACTTGAAAGAGTAGCAACTAATGGACTACAGCTGTAAAAAACACATTTGAGTGCTACAAGGAAACAATACATAGAAGTAACTAAACACAGCTATGGGGAAACTAACGGCAAAGTAAGGGCAGTGACCAGACTCACTGCTCTCCATTAAGAAAAATGTTTTAGGTGTGAACTCAAGTTTTCCACTGGAAAATAACTTGATTTGTGTCATATGAATCTGATTTTAAAGAGATAGCTCAATATTCAATATGCTTATTTGCTTTCTTGCTAAGAGAAGTAGATACCACTTTCATATAGTGGAGCCAGGAGCCACTGGCTACTGGTTTTACATTTCTAGTTTTCTTTGGATTAAATAAATGAGGTACCACATATTAATAAGTGGATTTTAGTGGTGTTAATAGTCACCTCCTGGCTTTGGCTCCATCTTTAAAATATAATTAAACAGTTTTGATTCTAAAATGGTTGGTGTGTCAATAAAAGCATGATGCAACAATGTGCAGTAGCTAGAAAAAAAATGCTAAAAAGAAAACATGAACGAAATACAAACACCATATTTTCATCACATTTTTTTTTTACTTTGTTTTCATCAATCTGAGGTTCAGTGCTCTTTTATTTACACCATCTTGCTCCGTGGTTAAATGGCACCTGGCAAATTGGCGCCTGCAGGTGTTTATCCTGATGTGACCCCAACTTGTAATTCTGCAAAATAAAAGCAGATGGAAATGCACAATAACTTGCATTTCTTATGCAGATTTTCTGGAAATTCAGTTCAGAAAACCAACAAGAAAGCCTGCTGCATACCACAGCGCCACCTGTGGTTGAAAACCTCCTCAGAGAACCATGAAGACTGAAGCAAATAAGCATGTTATTTCCCACAATGTTGAACTATTTCTTTAAATGTAGCTCATTTGAATGTCATGACTACTGAAAAGCACACCCAGTGGGCTCACACTTCATACGAAACACACATTTTTATTTCAGTAACTTCATCATGAAGGCAGAGGAAACCAAGCCAGCCTAATTCTTATTGCAGCTACACTTATTTAAAGGAGATATATACACACTGCTACTCAATGAAATGTTTATTGCCCCATATCAAATTTTCTTAAAGCCAAGGTTTCGTATAACCGCACATCTCATCTCATTTGGTACAACAGCTCCTTCGGTTAACAAATACTCTTACACTCTATTTACTCTGAATCCAGATATAGCAGATGGGTGCACACTTCACTATCCTGCACACACTCACACGTTTTAACTGAACAGCTGAATTTGAACTATCTTAACTGTCCTGAAGGGAGTTCATATTCAGCCTCAGGATGCTCAGAGGATAGCAGGATCATGTCAAGACCTTAATATCATCATATGGCCACATAATCCTACAGTAACTTTGGAGAACACCGGCTTCGTAGTTCTATTCCTCTCAACCGGTATGTTTGTTTCTATTTCCCTGTTGTCAGACTCATGGCTGTGGAAGATGAGCTGAGAGGGGGTGCCATTCCTGATATTAAGCCTCGAATCCTCACAGACCAGGTTTGTGCCTGTGTCTACATCTTTTATCATCCCTATTCGCTAAACCAGTCATGTCCTAAAACACTTTGCATCATTCTTACATCATATCCAGAGCATTTGCCAAAGCCAGTGCAGGGGGAGGGTATGGGGGGGTGGGAGGGGGGGCTTGCAGCTTTCATGCACTTCACCTGTTCCCATCTTTTCAAAAGTACGTTTATGTCACACCTGAAACAACATTTCACCATTTTACTGCACACGTCTGAGGGCAGAGTGTAAAACGCAACGCTGCTCCTAAAATGCGAGAGCTTAAATCTACGTGCAGAGGTTAATCTAAGATGATTCTGTGAAGGAATAGCACCTCTTCGGCACTGAAACCAAAATATAAGCCAGTGCCACACAAATAGATATTTATTATACCACAGAATGCATTCGTCATTAAAAAAAAAAAACCTTGACTGTGAGTCATCAGCAGCGTCACAGTAATTCTTCAAGGCTCAGCCTCATGAATGCTGCTCTATGTAGGCTGGATTGTGACGCAGGTGAAGAGGCTGTGTATGTGTACATGTTTTTCTGTGTTTGTGCAGACAAATTTTGGTTAAAAACCATCACTGCGAGGACATTTCGGTCAGTCCTCACAGCTGTTTGAGGGTTAAGAATCGCTGAGGGAATCGTTGTGTCCTCACAGCTAATGTTAGACGCGTGTGTGTGTTTTCGTTTGAGCCAAAATAACTCAGATTTCACTGTCACCTCCTTTGCAGCCCTCAATACGAAAAGAAAATAGAAAAAATCAGTCCATTTATAGAAATGTTTTCCACTTGGTCTGGTAATTGTTTTACACCAGACTTATTTAACAAATGAATGTATGATGAAGACAGATCTCAAACTCTGCAACTTCAAATTTGAGTCTAGTGACGGAGTTTCATGTTGGCAGAGCAGGATTAGTTTGTAAGCCGTCCTCTCTGGCTCAAAGTCACTGCTAAGAGATAAACACACACTCTCATATTGAATGTTGCAGTGCCTGGAGCACAAGAGGAATAAAATTAAGTGTTGAGAACTGCTATTCCTTCAGAGTGGGAGAGTCCCGTTAATTACCCCATGCAAGCACGAACAGTTCTTTCCCAAAGACAGAAAAAAGAGAATTACGATTTTGAGAATTTACAATCTTTTTTTGATTCACTTTCTTGAGCAAAGAGTTAGATGAGAAGATTAATATCACTCTCACGTGTGAGTACTGTAAATATAAAGCTACAGTCAGCAGCCAGTCGCTTACAGCACAAAGACTGGAAGTAGAGATAACAAAATCTGCCCAACAGCACCTCTGAAACTCATTGATTAACATGTTATATCTGGGTTGTTTAATCTGTACAAAACCAAGGTGTGAAAATGACAATTTAACAATTTTAGAGGGAGTTATGCAGTTGACTATTATTGGCCAGGAGCAAAGACTTCCTGGAGTCTCTGCTGGTTGCCGGGCAGTGGCTCTCAGCCAAGAAATATCACAAAAACCCTTCCCTAAAAATGGTAAATTACCTGTTCAGATAGAGCCAGGGCAGCCGTTTCCTCCTGCTTCCAGTCTTTGTGCTAAGCTAATAGGCTGCTGGCTCTCTGTCCCACAGACATGAGAGCGGTATTCATTTCCCCCTATAGCTCTCAGTGAGAAAATGAATACCCATTCAACCCAAAACGTTGACCTATTCCTTTAAGCCTGCGCCCTCATGAAGCTATAAATGGAGATAAGAAGTAATTTCGACTGTTTTCTCTCCCTTCAGTCTATCAGCCACGGCTATGGCCACCCAGGATCCTGACTGCCAGTTCCAAAGTGACCAGAGTTCATGACGGTCATTCGAGTGTAAGAAGACTGATTCACATCCTCTACAAAAACCCCATGAAAACAAAGCTCTGCAGTGGATCCAGCAGGACTTACTGGAAGCTTCATCCCATCATATTCTTTAAAAAAAAAAAAAAAAAACTAAACAAAAAAAATCTTTGCACATACTCAAACTTTGCCTGTACCAGAACTTGACAATCAGTTTAGCGTGAGGACCAACATGTGTGGGCGAATCTTCTACACATGTTGACTGAAATATAAGCCAATGCCACAATAACGGCAATACTGAACCTAATGAGTTTCTTTATTTAATCAGAAGATATACATGTAAAACACTGAGGATGAAGATGGAGCCTTGATTTTTCCCTGCTACAAGCAACACACCCGCTTCTCAGTTTAGTGGCTGCAGACACAATGTATAGAAAAGGCTTTTACAAGCACATATCCCCTCATGATGACGCCTGTGACGAGCAACAAGCATGTTATTAAATCATTTGCCATCTATGATCCTCAGATGCGGGGCCCAAGCAAAGACCTACTGTATGTTACCATTTGATTCTGATGAAATCATATAGTAACATTTTACTTCCACTTCCCAGAGGTGGTTATCGTTATGATTTTTCGCATCTTTTGTGCATCCGTTATAGTACAGCCATCCTACTTAAATAGATGCCAAACAAGTCCTACAATCAACGTTGGTCATTATAACTGCTTTAAGCACAATCTGAATTCTACAGTTTTGAAATTCAGTGTATAGGGGAGGTATTTCTTAAATTCTTTAATAATGAAAATATTTTACAAAAACAATCTGAGATTAAAATGTTTTTTGTTCACTGTAATAATAATAATGACAATATATATCTATATCTATATATGACATTTCAAAACAGTGATACAAAGTGCTTCATAAACAGGTGGAAACATAAACTTAATATAGATAAAAGGGGGATTTTTAAAGGTTAGTTTTCTCATCATCATATGGATATAAATGTCTTCAGTGGCTGTGGACGAGCTTTGTAACGTCAGGCTTGCTCTTGGAGACAACAAAAATTGATGAATGAAAGGTGCATTAGAAACTGTGTAAAGTCTGTAAAACATGGCTGTTAACCACAGAGGAAGATCTAATTAAAAAAGAGAGAGGTTGCATTGTGGGAAATGCAGGACAACTTGACCCATTCCCATTTACAGTACACTTAAAAGGTGATGTGTATCTGGATCTATTCTTTAGACTTTATCCCTGGTATTAAGACGTATCATCATCATGGATCTCAATATGCAAATGAGCTAAAGTGCTAAAGAGGTCATGCCATGTGACTAACGACCGTCATTCATTTCTGAATCACTTTTTGTGAGGGAAGATTTCCCAGCTACTGCTTCTATGTGTCTTTTTTTGCTAAGCTTTCTTAAGCTAGCAGGAAGCCAGACAGCCTCCAGATGTAGTTTGTCTCATCGAATCAATCTCCCTCTCTCCTGCTGCGATTTGAACCAACTTTATCGGGGTGTGGGGGTGGAAACAAATCATGGTAATCAATCTGATGAGTGATCAAATCAAGGCCTTTCGCCTCTCAGCCCTTCATGCCTGGTATTTTTTCTTTTGTTCATGTTAATTTTGTTGCGGAGCACTTTGTAACATTGATTCAAAAAAGTGCTATAT
This sequence comes from Trachurus trachurus, assembly GCF_905171665.1. Classification (NCBI taxonomy): domain Eukaryota; kingdom Metazoa; phylum Chordata; class Actinopteri; order Carangiformes; family Carangidae; genus Trachurus; species Trachurus trachurus. Next base: position 17,404,485 of record NC_139904.1, on the reverse strand, counting down.
AGATACATTTTAATATCTACGATTATAAACATAATGTGCAACTGGAAACAAATCATATTATCACGAGTAGTGAATTACTCATCTGTTGTGTTTAATGTTTCTGAAGCATAGATGTGCAACAGTTCTGCATGTGCTTTTTAAACGCCGGGACGAGTAAGTCAGTTTGCTGTCAGATATTAATCTAATGTACAAAAAAAACAAAACAAACTTTGACATGGCTTTCTTATTGGAAGGCATCTTTTTTTTCTTTCTTTTTTTTTTATCCAACCTGCTGACTCTTTAGTTTTTCCAGAAGAGGGTGGCATTCAGCCTTTTGCATTATACAACATGAAAGTTCTGATGGGACTGAAATCGCAGACGAACACAAAGCGGAGACACAGTGAAAACACCCGAACAATAAAGAGTTTCCACACAGGGATATGTAGTATATGTGCATAGGACTTGACTGCCTTACAGTCTGTGCCACAGGGCCCAAAATAACAATGCCAATACAAAAGAACTTGTACACTTTGTATATAAAATGTCCTTTTTTTGTAGTCAGGTGATGAAATAATAAGCAGTGTGTTGGTTAACCCTGTATGTTAGTCAGAATCATTTATATTATGAATTTCATGGTTGATATAATTTATCTTAACCTCTTGCCTTTAAAAAGACATTTTCTTTCAAGATAAATATCAATGATACAAAATTATATGTTTATGTTACCAGAAATGTATAAAATAGCTTAATGTATATCTATTCTTATATGTAAAATGTATTCAAATCAAGGGTAGGCCTTCAGGCATGCTGAACGTGTGGTAAACACTGATTCTTATATATTATAACTCTTAATGCTGCAATCCAGAAACTATAGTGCTATGATGTGACTGTGTTCATGGGATGAGAGCTGAATAATTTCCCAGCATAGCACACTTTTGTTTGAGATGAAACAATACGAAAAATTCTCAAAATATCTCGCCTGTGTTGTGAAACCAAAATAGCAGTGGTGCTTTCAAGAATACTGGATTGCAGTTTTAAGTCATCTTTTAAAATATGCGTTTGTTTATTTGGCCTGCATTGCAATACAGTATTTTGAAACATTTAAGATGCACTTCTGTTTTTCATTGTACGTGAAGCTGCAATCCACGAATTGAGGAAAATTATTTTTAAAGACATGCCCATGTATAATTGAAATGTTCTCTGTGTTAGCTGCAGTGGTACAGTGTGCTACCTCTGAAATCATGCCCTCTCATCTCCCGTCTCTGCTGGAATCAAGGATCCTTACTCCACTTTATACCACAACCTGAGAGGATACTTTATTCCATATGGCTGGAAAATATGTATTTATTTAAGAGACAATGCTAAGAAAAAATATTTTAATTTTTATTTATAACCTGCTGCAAAGTCAGGTTTTGAGTTTTTCGGTTGCTTGTTCATTGCTGTTTTAAGATTTCCAATATAAACCTTTTGCCATTACAGGGCCATTTCTGAAGTTTGTCCTGTTTACTATTGTATTTAAGTGCCATTACCATTACATTTCATTCATATAAATCTCCTTTTAATTATGAAATGAGACTGACTGATTGTGTTCCAGGTATTCATCAGACTCTCAGGTGTTAGAAGGAACACAGAGACATCTTTTAATATCTCTGATGCTAAAATGTTAAGACACAATCTTCGGCATCTGAGCATTAAAGTTGATACATTTGAAAAAGCACATTTGAAATGAGGCGTCTGTAAGGCAACTAATAACCTTTTATTTTGGTTTGATCCTGATATCTCATCTGATAAATAGTTACACCTTTTCATTTTGTATTATATGTTGCATTAAAAAAGGGAACAAGAGTTTTGCTTCTTGGTCCAAACATAAAAAAATGTGACAAATGCTCCACTGTAATAAAACTTGGTAAGAAATATTATTGAAGTTACTATTGCAGAAGTGCTTTATGTTTACAGAGTCATGACATTTTAGAGGATGTATGAACCTTTATAGACCCGACGGAGAAGAGTAACTGCTGCCTTTGCTGCAGCTAAAGCAGGACCTAACAAATGATATGAGATATCTTGTATATTTTGAAAAAGGGTATATAACATCAATCAACATATTTATGTTTCTAAAAATGGATGTATAGCATTTAGGAATGAAACAAAGTATTTTTCTTGGCAGCTATTATTCTGCACAATTGATCTACTGTGTCACAAATATATTAGTTAGTGGGGTCTCTGACTTGAATTAGGCCTACTGGATGTAATACCTTAATTTACTTGACATTTCTTTTGAAATAAGCCATGCCCCCATGGATAAGCCATACCCTCCAGTCCCCCCTGATGTTGTATGGTGGATGTTTAATGTTGGTAGTTTTATTTACAATGGTAGTTATTGTAGGTATGATTGCGCTTGTAATGATTATTATTAGTGTAAGTACACTTGATTGATATGATTTGTTTTGTTTGAACAAAGGGAATGTATTCATTTTTCAGGTGATTTTTTCCGAGTGATTTAAATAAATTAATAAATCCCTAATTGAAGATCTTTTATTGTAAGTGAGCTACTCTAGCTGCTTTTTCAAATCTGACTGTACATTGGGTTTTATATAGGCTCATATTTGAACAAGCCTTTCATTGGATTCTTTGAGGAGTGAAAGTAATATCTAAAGTAAAGCTTTCTTTGGATTCATTGGAGATTGATTGAAGAAATTCAATTAGAAAAGATGGAAATGTGGCTGTGGCAAGAGGAATTTTTATTATTACTACAGCCTGGGGTTCATTTTCTGAGTGTTGCAGTGCAACAAAGAACATTAGTGGATTACAAATCAAGAGGTGAAGGTCACCTGTCTTGATCTCACAGGTTTAAGACGTGAACTTCATTTGGTTTTAGAAACATTAAACCTGCACTAATTGATATTTTTATATTAACAGTATGTTGAATTCTTGTGCATAGTGATGAACCCACTGAGAATTATCGCCCAATTCTGCAGCTCCCTTTATATCTGCATTGCCTTTTTCGGCTCTTGTAGCTTGCTAATCAACTTTACTGGTTTATTCTCACCGGTCTCATTAGCCATATTTTCAGCACCAAGCAGCTGTTTGAAGCAAAAAGCTCAGATAAACCCACTTTACACTACCTGCACTTAGCAGCAAATGGCAAGCATGGCACATTCAGTGTCTGGCGGACATAACAGAGCAATCAGCAGCCACAGAGTCACATATTTCTCTTAGGAGTTGGCAGACACTAAAAACTGAGCTACATTAAATTGCAGGAAACACACACCAAATTACTGGAAGTGTTGCTTCATGGTCCATGTGTAAATATATGCCTCAGTTTGTTAACACATTTGCCATATATCCTTTTAAAATGCAATGTATTTTGGTTTCAGCTTTTTCTGCTGCCCCAGAATGGCCCAAAAATAAAAGCTCTGCTAAGACAGCTGCTGACCAGTATCAGCTTGCTACTTATCAATAACAACATCTGCAATAACAGTGGAGCTCTCTGCGGTATACCAACAGCACGATGTGTCAGTGTTAACACCTTCTACATGATGATCAACCTCTGTAAGCCTCCAGAGCTCATCTTGACAAATAATGAAGAGAATCTAATAAAAACACACTCCGTCCTCTCGCCACTCTTCACAACCTGGCCCAGCGTTCCCTCATGGCTGAGCAGGTAGTAGTTTCTATGCGAGCTGCTCTCCAACAGAGATGATGATGCCAGACGACTGCAGACAACCACCTGCTTGATAGAACCAACTGCTCTATACTCAAGAAAACGAGGGTGAATCAGTTTCACAGCACCCACTGCTGCTGCGCTTTCTTCTCACTCACTATCACACATTGAATCACAGGCGCATCATGTATTCTTGAAATGCAATTATACTTCCTAAACTGATAAATGTCTGCAGTTCAGCACATCTGCTATAGCCAGCATGTCGGAGTCAGCTACATTTTCTATATAGAAACTATCTTAAAGGAGCAGTTGAACATTTTCCCACAGGTGACGGAGTGGTATTGACTGCCATTCATTCATATTCATATAAAAGTCTGAGGTGTTTTTAAACTGTGCTGCATTAACAAGAATGTTGTGTGAGTTTAGGCTTCATTCAGTTTCAAAATTTGAGCTAAAGCACCATCTTGTGGCCTAATGGGAGAACAGAAGGTCAGCTAAAAAGGGGAGGAGGCTTTTCCATAGGGTCTGTTACTTACTGAATACTGATATTATTTGGATCTTAAATTACACATTGTAGTGACAACAGTGACAACATTCTGATTTAAAATACATTTATATAGCTCCCGGAAAAGACAAGAAAAGAGCATCCAGTAAAGCTGCATGATATCAGATGTCAGGCTCAAGTGTGTTCAAGAGCTATGATTTGTCATTCTATTGCCAAATTTCCCTTTATCACTGTTGATTTTGTAAAAAGCATGTCCTGAGTCACTGGGCCTGTTCCCGTTTCCTGCATTAATGACCTTTGAATGTAAGGTTATTGGTTGGTCAAAGTGTTGCACAACACGTGTGGTAGTTGAGATAAACTTCTGGAGATGTTCAGTTAAAACTCTTAATGGCACAAAGGATCAGAGTTTGTCTCTTAGTACAAGTCTGCAAATCTTCTAAATGACCCGATCAATATATGATTCCATGATCTCCTTCCCTTCTGTCCCAGATCACTCCCACTCAGGTCGTCTTTTCCTCCACTACTGTCATATCCTTCCACTTGTGCATAACATCGTTTTCTCTGCCTATTTCCAAACACCACAGTGGGTGTTACAGTACATGGCGCCATGGAGAGTTATATTGCCTAAATTAGGCAATGGGTCATTGATCCAGGACATCTGTGAGCTATCTGACATCTAAGGCTCTGTTTACTTGTTTGGCTCCGGCCTCGGGGAGTTTTCTGGGACACAACCAGCACATTCCATTCTGACAAACAGCTTCAACAATATCAACATTTTCAACACTATGAAGACGACACAGCCTTATATTGGACTGTAATAACTGTAGTACATGTGCTATATCATGTCACATGCCATTTCAATGAGGGGTATGAAGATGTATTGTTTTACTGTCTGGTATTTGCCACTACACCTGAACAACTGACATATTTACAGTATAATATACACCTAACACTAATCCATCTCCAATATAGGTAACAAACTACATCACTTACCTTCACAGGGTATAAGTGTTCTTAATGCTTAACTTTACTTTCACAGCACAGGAAATGTGTGAAAACAGACTCAATGAAGAAGAAAAAAACACAATGAACATGAAAAGTGCAGGTCAAGAATAGTTTTATTCATTATCGACAATTCAAAGAAATGACAAATTTACACAATTTAATACCAAGACGATCACAATCCAAGACTACAATACAGCAATGTCAAATATTCCAAACTCTAGTAGTAAATATCTGTACATTAGTTTCAGGTATAGAGTACTTCATGTCAATACTACTAACAATAATGAGAATGAGGAGAAGAGGAGAGAGAGGAGGCCTCAGACAGAAATCACCTTACTGTTAAATTCCTATTGAATCAGTGAATGTGAGTGAATGTTTCAATCTAAATCAAAAATGGGCTCAGATCTTACCCTAGGCTCAACCCTAACTCTAGCCTATTCAGACAGCTAAAACTGTAAATCACACGACCCACAAAAGCACAGGTGCAGCCTCTTTACAACAGATCTAAACTATACATCCTGTACATCTTTAGAGGGAAAACACAGGTCTATCTGAAGAACACAATGAAAACTCTGAAAATGAAATAAACTCTAAATATTTGTGTAAAGAACCCGATTACAGAGTGGACACAACAGTTGGAAGTGTCGACAGTGGTGCATATCTCCTTGTGTCAGACTGGGTTATCTGGCTGTATACGTTGCTGAGAGGAATAGACAGATGCCCAGCTTGTGCGGACCCCTCCTCAGAACTAATGGCATAGGGCATCTTGGACATAATGGCCATACTTAATTTGAAGAGCACGTTATGGAGGGCCACACGGTACTCTTTTCTGACCAGGCAGTAGATGACGGGGTTGAAGCAGCTGCTGGTGAAAGCCAAGCAGTTAGCCAGAGGGAAGAAGTATGTTTGAGCCAAAAAGTACGAAGGGCTTATATCGACGATGTCAAGTTGGATCAGGACACCCCAAAGTGTGAGGACATTGTAAGGGAACCAGCAGGCACAGAATGAAAGCACCACCACTGCCACTGACTTTGAAATGTCGGCCTTTCGCCGAGAGTTGCTGCCTTTGAGCTTATGGCGACAGAGGAAGCGCAGCAGAAGCAGGTAGGAGAAGATGATGGTGCCGTAAGGCAGCAGAAATCCCAGCACCACACGCAGGAGTTGGTTTATTCCAAGCCACGCCGTGCCATCTGGGAAACGGAGCAGGCATGCTGTGTCATTGCCACTACCCACAAGGCGCAGGTCTGCAAACACAGCTCGGGGTGCCGCTGCTATGAGAGCTCCAGCCCAGATAAAAGCAGTGGCTACTGGAGATGTGCAAGATCTAGCGCACAGGGAGGCACTGGGTTTCAGAGCAGTTGCCACGTAGCAGTAGCGGGTCAAACTCATGGCTGTGAGGAAAAAGCAACTGGCAAAGACATTCAAACCAGTGAGTAAGGATACAGCCTTGCATGTGGTCAAGCTAAAAGGCCAGCTGTAGTCCAGCGCAATGTCCACGGCCCAAAAGGGCAAGGCCAGGGAGAACAGCAGGTCAGCCAAAGCCAAGTTGAACACAAAGAAATTGATGGTGCCTGTGTTGATGGTGTGAGTGGAATAAAGCAGGAAGATCACTAACAAGTTCCCCAACACTCCCGCTGTAGCCACAACAAAGTACACCACAGAGATGACTATTCGCAGCCAGGGGGACCCGTCATCAAAAATCTCCAACCCATTGTTAAAACTGGTGTTGTGGAAAAACAGGTGGGAGTTATTACAGGATGGGCCTACACCACAGCCACTCAGGATGTTCTCAGGAGGCCTGTTGAAGTCAATGTCTGACATGTTGTCTACCCCAAAGGCAAGCTGTTGGATGGCTCAAGTTGTCCAGTTATTATGCGAGATGTTTCTGCTTGTCCGCCTTGTGCCGATAATGAATCAAAAATGTAAGTTCTGGTTGTCTGTTTGTGAGCTGACAGTCATCTATCCCTGCGAGGAAAGAGGAAATTATCATTACATAATAGACGCTGCAGTTTATGAGTAAATAAGTAGATTAGCCTTGTCAGATAAACAAATTACACTAAAGTGTTACCCACAGAGTTGGATAATCCAATTTAGATCTCAAAGAAACAAACTTCTCTGTCAGGAAACATGAATAAACATGTGAACTGCTTAAACTCAATTCAGCCTTTGAAGTGGAAAAGACTGTCAAGAGTCCTCACAAATCACGTTTTCCCATCATACAATAGCATAATACACATCATTTGGTTAAATTCTTATACACTTTCCTTTTTTTATTCAATCTTTTCTACATCCGTGGGAATCTTGCTGTGGTGTTGACGTACTGGGTCAAAAATAAAAACAACATCCACAACCTTTTAGTCTTTTAGTTGTATATTTACCTGTATTATATTGTTTTTTTGGTATTTTTTTGCAAGAAACCCTGCTCAAATCACTTACCAGACACAACAATCAGTCTGAAACAAAACATTTATTGGAGCTTCTTTGTATTTCTAATCTTGTGTCTGATAACCCTGCAATAACAACCACATCTAAACATTTTAGATATTATTTTAAACTTACAATGCTCTATCAGAGTTTTTGTTTGCTTTTAGGAAGCTCACATGTCAATAAATATACTGTATTTAGGCTCTGCCTGTGTTGTCACAATAAGTAAAAAAAAATATATATATATATATATATATATATCTTACCTGAATGTATATCAAAGGTGTTAAATCTTCAGTATTTCAACAGTTGCTCTTGACACCAGCTCTGCTGCACATCACAGAAATGTCTCGAGGCGGTCAACAACAACAACAATGTGGTTGTCACCCACCCAGAGTTCATGCTCCACCCTGTTCTAACTTTCACTCTGCATATTCAGACTGGAAATCACCTGCCCCCGAAACACTGGAGAACAGAAGCCGGAGTGAATATAGTGAAATGCAAACAACCAAACCAAAGAAAGGGAGAAATTAGCCTAAAGATAAATATCTGCTCTTGCATAAATTTAAATGGGAAATTAGACCAGTGGCAAAGAAAGTGTATTTTACTTATATTGAAAAGAGAAATCCACTGTTCTTAGTCACACAGAAAAAAATAATTTTAACTGATTTCGTTTTCCTCCACATCTTTTCTTCAAATTTAGTAACATTGCCAGACAAATCATTCGTCGTCTTCAGTTTTTTTGGTCACATTTTTTCCTGTATATGACAGATAACTGACTGTATCTTGAATGCATCACGCAATCAAAACCGTGATTACACATGAAGTAGTTGTGCAGCATTATATGACATTTTCACTTTTAACTGACTGCTACAGCAGCAGCCACAGCCACTGTTGACTGTCTTGTATACAAAGCCTTAAAATCATGAGTATGTGCTCTATGTTTTCTGCCTGGAAGTGTTACGTCATTTGACCTTTGTCTCTTATACTTTCTGTAACTTTGGGTGAATTGTTTTATTATTGTCGTTTAATTTTAAGGCATTTCGTAATTTGAACTTTCCTTGTTCTTATTCAACTGTGATCTGCAGCCGGATTGATCAACTATTCTAACATTTCTACATTTTCAAAATTTACACATACATTTGCTCAGCATTCATTGATTAAATAGAGCACATACTGTAAAGTAAACTAGTTAACTTTAAAGGATATTATTAGCCTATTCTTTCTCCAGAGAAGACAGTTCATTAAAGTGCTAATAAGTCTCTCTTTGTTTTTGCATAGAAGCTGCAGATAACAAATATTGATGGTGGTGTTACAGGCACCCGGACTTTACATACAGGTGAAAAAATGGCACGCCTTCAACAGAAAATAAAACTGTAGCAGAGGCAATTTGTTTTATTTTTTCTCTATTTATATCTTCGGTGTTGCCGCGAGATTAGATTGAGCTACAGAGATGACTCTTCATTATGAATCGTTGATAGTGGAAAGAACATCAGCACTGAATGACTAAATGAGATTAGCTTGGAATAGGCGGAAGAGTGGAGAGGTTGATTAATGCTGCTCTGTCTGAACCGAGCCATCTTCATAAACTAGCTGGACAAACGGTGCAGCTCCCTGACTCCTCATGTTTTCATGGCTACAGAAACAACACGTTCCAACCTGTAATTTTTCCTCTGTGCTGTGAATAAAGGATCAATTTTTATCATTTAACATAACATACACAGACAATCTTTTGATCAGTCAAAAGTGTCAATTACCTATATGTGTTTTCTAAATTAGCACAGAACCCAAAGCGTCAAAACGACAGGTTGTGGTTTCACAGAGGGTTAAGTGCTGGGCTATTATTAGAGCTTTAGGTGCTGGTGGATTTTGTTACCGTTGTTAGCTGTTCACAGTCTTTATGCTGAGGTAAGATAATAAAATCCTGGCTGTAGATCCATTTTTAGTGCAGACTGAGCCTCCCAGCAAGATGGTCAATATTCTCCACACTGTCAATCTAATTCTGTAAGCGAAACCCTGTTCACTTTACCCATCATTTCATCGCTCTAGTTCCTGACACCTCAACCTTTACGTTAAAAATGCTTACCCTTGCAACCCCTCTGATGAATTCATTTTAAATCATTAAAAAAAAAAACTAGTTATAAACTCTGTGTGAAATGAGACTTAATGTTTATCTTTATTCAAGTGTTGTTACAAAACCGTATGTTATAAGAATGTCCAAGAACAGTTACATTTTATGATGACAAATCTGAATAAACAGGGTTTTCAACAAAGATAATTAAGTGGTACATTTTGCATTTAACTTTTACAAAATACAAATCAATTGCTCAGGTACAGTATGTATTGTGTGTTCAACTCAAATAAATGTATTGTATACCAGGGCCCTTTATTTCTATTTTATTTTTCTTTTCTATTTTATTTCTAATTTTTATTGAAAGCGCCTTGAGACTTGTTCTTCAGGTGAAAAGCGCTCTATAAATATAATTTATTATTGCTGTGCATCAGGCCAGTTGAGGTCTGTGAGGACAGTGTGTGGACTACAGCGACATGACTTTGTCGCCACCCATTGTAAGAATGAGGACACAACACTTCACTGTGTTTAGGGAAGGAGGAGGAGGAGGAGGAGGAGGAGGAGGAGGAGGAGGAGGAGGAGGAGGAGGAGGGCCCTTTAGTACTTGCTTAAAGTGAGCCCTCTGGTGACAAAAGGCTGACCTAACAACAAACAGCCTGAGCCCATTTGCTCCATGATGGAGGGAGGAGCTGTTCAGGGAGGGAATATATCAAAAACACAAAGGGAACAAACACAGAGCTTTTCCTTAGTAGAGTTATATATGTACAAAACTGCACATTTAACAATTGATTGCATTTGGTGGAGGCAGTGGTTTTGTTGCTGTTGCCACTTTATTACTGCTATAAATCCTGTTGTGGGACCTTGTAAAACAGATAATCCTAATCCTGGTGACAGCACATCTTCAGATGTCTGAGCATATGAAATTCAAATGATGATGATTTAGATGTGGTATGATTTTTGCATAATTAAAATTGACTTATTTTACAAATAAATGGAGGGTGTTCATTTGCTGTAAATCAAAGCAGGATTGAACTGAGCATGCAATTAGTAGGAGTTTAAGAGATAAAACTACAGTTTCTACTGCTGTACAACCAAATTAAATCTGAGCTGTGCAACATTACAGAAACACCGCAAATTCTACACATTCACCATTGTAACTGGTACAATATGAGAAGCCCCGCAATAAATCCTACATTTTAAAAAATATTATTTTGCATCATAATAAATTTGTCTTAATACAACAGTCAGGTTGCTGTAATCTTTTCATTTGTTCATATTGTGCATTGCTAGATCCCTTCCATATGTGCTTTCAGTGTAATTACATGAGGGGAAATGTCCGGGAAAAAAGTGCATTCAAATATTTATCAATATGTGCTTTAAAAAGGGAAAATCCACTGTAAATGAACTCAGTTGCCTGTTCTACCCTGGGAAATCCAATGCTGTCGACTAAAAAAGATCTAAAATGAATCCATATCACTATGGAGGTTACATTCAGTCTTCAAGGCTGTTTTAAGACAATAGTCAGGTCAGGTCAAACAATAACAAAGCAATATCACAGCTATCAAATGGCACTGAAGAATACTAAAACTAGTTTCTCTATTAAGTCTTCATAATAGTCACTGTCTCAGATAAGAAGTTTGTTCACATATTTGTTTATTGAATTGTTGAGTGCTTAAGCAGAGAACAGACTGTGTAGTGCCACGGCTGTATATAGGCTATCAACTGTCAGTGCTCTTAATTCATTTATAATTCTTAATATTTAAATGGTTTCCTGGTTCTATCGTTTTTAATTCCCTTTACAGTCTCTTCCACTGATCTACAGTTCAGCATTACTTGAACTTGCTGGGCCTGTTTCCAGCAGTTGGAGCCAGTGGCTGTCACTCAGGGCTCACATTCACTGTGTGGCACATTCAGTAAATGAATCAGTGAGTGAGTGCATGTTCGCTCACAATTGAGAGCTCAACTCAACTCAGAAATGCACAGATCATTTCAGGATGTCTGGCTGAGTCATAAACTTTAAGAGGGAATATCTCTGCACTGCTGCCTGGCTGAGTCACAGAAGCACCACTCTCCTACATATAAATATGTTCAGGCATATTTGAACTCAAAATATTGAGGGAAAACATTGCATACTGTAGGTTTAATAATAAGGTTTGGTTGAACTCTGCTTCTTTGATTACTGGTGAAGTAGCCTACCTATCCATGGAGGTCTCTCTAGGTTTCTGGCTTTTATCATTTATTCATAACACTTTGTATTGTTTCACCACTTTATCTCTTTCTGTTTGTTTTAATTGAATTGAAACGTCATCTAGTAAAAAATCAGTCCAAAGGTCATTTGTTCAGCAGCTTATTATGACCCACAGTTATGTTTTTTTTTTTGAGGCGACATCTAGTGGCTGTGGTAATCATGACAGGGGCAGAGGGAGTGCGAAGTGTGGGTCACAAGGAGGCTGTGATGGATGGCTGGCTCAATCAAACAACCATGCAGGAGAGCGGGGTTTGATTTCACTCTTACAACAAACAACGTTTATGCATCAGAAATCGTGTTCATTTTCTGATCTTAATAAGGCTATTTTTAGTTCCTACTTCTGGATCTTGTGCAACCTCATAAAGCCACAACTGTTATTTTAGTAACCATGTTGACGATTGGTACACCAGTACAGTAGTCATTGTGTTTACAAAGCAATCCATGACAACAGAGATCCATAATGTGTGGTGCTTTAGGAGCAATGGACTATTTCAGGAAACACTCATACGGTTAATGAAAAACAAACATAAAACAAAAAACTCTTAGGCTAGCCTTTTACAAAACAGACAACAGACTCAAAAACAGACTCTTTTGTAAAGAGTGTAGCCTACTTTACACAAACTACCTACTTTACTGTTTTTGTGCTTTTGACCTATTTAATTATTACATTTAATATTGTTTTATGTTTTGTTGTTGTAGGCTACTTGCATCTTTTAATTCTGTAACACACATTGATTATATGATACAGAGCCATACAAATAGCCTACATTGGCTTGCCCTGTTTATATAAGCTATTTAGAAAATAGGTGGATCAACCAGAGACAAAAAAAAAAAAAACCCAAGTAGGAGGGGTGGGGGGGACCTTTTGATCCTTGCCCAGGGTCCCACTTCCTCCTTATCCGTCCCTGTGTTTAAGACACTTCATGACTACCGACTAAATTAACCTCAGTCAGTCAAAGCCAAATGTTGCGCTCACCGGTTACCTCTCACCTCGGGTTGCAGTGAACGGCACAGAGATCAATCGCGCTGGCTTTGCCATTAGCGTTAATAACGTTATCTCTCTCTCGCGTCACTCATGTCCGCAACAACGACGGCTGCTGCTGCTGCTGCTGCTGCCTGCCGAGGAGGAGGAGGAGGAGGCGGTGGTGGAGGAGGAGGAGTAGTAGCAGGAGGACGGGACTGCGGTTCAGGTGCACCGCTGTGATTGAGAGACAGTGAAGTTTCAACGCTGCAGAGAAGAGAGAGAGAGAGAGAGACAGAGACAGAGATGAGCCCGCGGCCGGAGCACAGCGCCTCGGTTTGTCGACAAGTGTTTATCTGTTGAAGCGCCATTGTTTTATCGGTGATGATGATGATGATGGTGATGATGATGGGATTCCTCCAGGAGCGACCTGCCGCCTGAACCCTGAGAGGTAAGGAGGAGTGAGGCTGAGCGGCGGTTAACTAACAAAAGATAGTGAGTAGAGTCAAAACTGGGGCAGGATGCTACAGCGGCTCGGTGGGGGTGAGGGCTGCTCTGTTTTTTAGGAGTTAGTGTGGGCGAAAGTTCACTGCAACATCCCGTGGGTGACTCGGTAATATAGATACAGAGTAGAGAAACACCCGGGCCAAGTCGCACCGTCCTCTGGGTGTCGAAGCGGGATGACCCCCCTCCTTCCCTCAAACCTCCCCCCTTTCACGTTATCACCACCGTTTATTACCCTATTATTATTATGATTATCGTCAGCCCTAAACTGCGGTTTGACACAGCTGTGAACCGGCTCTCAGTGAACATTGTCAACGCACGCAAACTTGTGGTAAGTGAGTGCAAACGGGACAGACAACAAGGCTGCCATTGTACCGGATCAGCGGCGGATTAACGGAATTCCTTTTCTCTGCACCGTCTGAATGGCCTTCAGTCTCTCTGCCTGCCTGCCTGCCTGCCTGCCTGCCTGTCTCTGTGGGTATAACATCTCGATTTCAGGCCGATTCAGCCTCCTGTGCACTTGTTAGAAACAGTAAACTAAAACAGCTCACAGCCAGCAGCCACCAAGCCAGAGAGATGTCCAACTGAGCTCTAAGTGGAACATGTGGACGGGACAGTGGCTGGTTGTAGTTATTGTTTTCAGGGCATGTGGCTGGAAACACTTGGGCTGCAATAGCTCATCTTTTTCCCCCCACCAGTTAGTCTATGAATTATCAGAAAATTGTGTTAGCAATCTTAAAAAAAATGTTTGTTTTGTTTTAGCAGCGTGAAATCAAGATTTGTTTAATTCACAAACAGTAAATCCTCAGAAACGATAAGCTGCAGCCAAATAATGTTTGGCATCTGTGCGGGATAACTGACTGAAATGATACACTAATTATCAGAAATAGTTTATAATTGAGTTTGTGTCATTCAGAGGCGATTGACTAATTGTTTCATAATTAGTAAACAGCACCACAAGGACCAGTGATGTCACTTGTCACTGGCCTTTAAGCTGAGGCTGTGTAGAGTTAATCAGCACGAGGGGACAAATGTGGTCAGTGTGTGTGTGTCACCCAGGTCTCCAGGGTGTCGTTTGCAAACCCTGCAGATAAAAAGCTGTTGTCTTCTGACCGATCGTCACTGAGAAGGAGAGAGATTTTATTATTGAGGCTGCAAAAAAAAGAACGTCTAATTACACAGACAATCAGCTCTGACACTGGTTGAAGCTCTTTTATGTTCTAGTGCTCACAGACAATAAACAAACACGGAACATTTTGTATTTTACACCCCCCACCCCTCCAAAACCACCACCCACCCCTCCCTCCCACCCGTCTTCCATACACTTGCACATCATGCACAACATGCACCATCCCCAGCTCTCTCCCCCACCCCCCTCCACCCCCCCAGTATGTGGTCAACCAACATGTGGGGAGGTAATCCCAGCTATTAGGGTAATCTCCTCAGCATGACGATCAATAGGGGAGGGTGTGCGACAACTACCAGACAAGAGTAGCGGGGGGACAAAATTTGTGCTAAAGAAAAATGATTTAATCATCTAGATTAGGTCAGGAGACTGGGGTCTGGACAGGGGCTTGTTGCTGGAAGAGGGGGAGGGGTACAGACAGAGCAGACAGGAAGATGTGAGGGGTAAGGCCATCCACTTTGGGCAGCTCCCTAGTGTGACAAAGGGCTGAAACATTTTGTCGCTTCGCAATCTAAACCAAATGAAAGCAAATAAACAGCTGCATATCTAGGGGCCAAAATCAAATGGATGGTGGCACAGCCAATATAGAAGTACTGTATATGTGCCATGAGTATGAAAGTAAAAATAAGTTATAGGATTTCTTGTTTATCATGATATCCAATTACAAAACCATTTTCTGTTCAAGAAAAAACTGAGCAAATATTAAATATTGTTTCAAAGGAACACTTTAATCTCACTGTAGTAGCCACAATCTTTTGCAGAAATGAATGACCCAATCACATGAAAATTAAGCTTTTAAGACGTCAGATTTCTGAGATGGTGGGGGGTCATGAGTGTCATTTGATGCAAATGCCCCAAACGCGCAAAAAACAAAACAAAAAAAGAACTTGAATGTAGTAATTATGACACTTTTAACTGTTAAATGTCTTACAGTATTATTACTGACAGTGCCTCATCAGGTGAAGCTGTAACGTGAACCAGCAGCAAGATACCTTTAACATGACCCATGTAATGTGCAGTTGACTATGCTGTACGTAAATGTAAACATAACTGCACAATGCCCACAGAGCCAAAAGTCTGCAAAATACCTGCCTCTGAAATAACATGTGTGCACGTACATGTGCGCATTTTGCTGAGCATGCATCCTCTTTTATGATGTTATTACTTAACAACAGGGCATACAGATGGACCACATACTGGATTCAGTCTCATATTGACATATGCTTGCTGTCTCCCCCACTTTGTTTTTCTCTGTATGGGGTGTGTTGTTCAAAGCACCTGGACCTTGAGGCCCAAAATATTAAAGAATATAAAGTGACGTGCATGTAAACAGATGGAAATTAAAAGCAATCCCAAAATTAATCTAAAAAAAAATCAAAGATTTATCTAGTTAATGTATCATAACGTGGAAGAATGAGTTGTTGTCAGCTGAAGAGTTGAAACAATTAGTCATAGAGATTTATGGGCGTTAAATATAATGGCAAGATTGAACTGTAACATCTAAACCACCAAAACAAAAACTGAATGGACATAAAACATTCAGAGTTGGTGATGAATGACATAAAAAAAAAGAGAACTTGCCCTTTAAGTCTCCAGTGGAGGAACTGGAGTGCAAACACTGGCAAAATGTCCAGATGGAAGATGGGAGGGATGAGTAAGGCGTTCACAGATCCCTTCTGTTTGGCCCCATTGAGGCAGAGATAGACGAGATTGGATGGGTCCGAGGGAGTCAGGTTACTATCGGCCTTTTCTACTCCAAAGAAGCGGTGGTGTAAAAGATGCAATACCCCTAAGGAAACCTAATCCAGACCCTGCTGCCAGCTGTCATTCTTTTGCTGCAGGGTAAAATCGCTAAGCAGGTATCGCCTTACCCTTCTTCAATCCTTACCTTAATCATAGCAGGAAATGGGAAATTACTCACATGATGTTCGGTATTACAGTTCTACATCTACCATGTAACTTGAGAGTTTTGATCTTGCACACTTATAAAAGATCAACATTACATTTCACAAAAACAACAACCCAGTAGCATAGGTCAGTTTCAAAACAACGCAGACGTGTTGGTTGCAGTTGCAAGGATTATTGAAAATGTGTCTTTTATTTATTTCATTTCAAAAAAATTTAAACGTCATATATCAAATTTGCCATATTTGGCTTGTTTGGATTTGGATTCGTAAGAGGAGGAGAAGTGTAAACAACACCATCTTTAGGTGTAACAAGCCGGGGTGATATTATATTATATAAACACTGTACTGTAGTTCTTGATCGTCAAACATAAGATAACAATAGTTTGAGACCTTGGTCAGTGAAATCTACTATTGAATTAAAGTAGCTTTATCACAATAGATAAAGATAAAAGGAAATTGGAATTTAGCAAATTCTCTTCTGTTGTTTCTGTGATGTTCAATAGTGTAGGGATCAAGGTCCAGGTCAGGTAAGAGTATCCAAAGTCTAATTTTCCAGGTCAGACTGACACTACAAGTAAGATGTAATGCTGAAATGACTGGGCAATTTACTTTATTATTGAAAATAATGACTAGCAATTATTTTTATGCACTTTTAATCTTTTAATTTTCCAAACAAAACATTGCCCATTTACAGCCTCTCATGTTGGAACTGTTTGCTATTGTTTCATTAACTTTAGGCTTTGGAGTGTTAGTTGAATAATTTAAAATCATCAAATTATGAATCAATTAATCTAGATAATGTCTATGTGTGAGTGAGTCTATAATGAAAATTGCAGCCCAAGTGAGATTATCCTCCTCTCTGCTTCAACAAACACTGCGATAAGAACAACATTTCTACAGTAGAAATATTCCTCTGTGATAGAAATCAGTGGCTTGTGACATGAACACTGCTTATACTGATCTTTAATATGCTATTTATTGAATCTTCGTTAATCTGGCAGGTTTGCTGTTGATTGCATCGGCAGTTTGATCCATTGACATCAAACGCTCACCTGTCAAAGGTGAGAGAGAGAACAGGTGACGACAAAAAAACTGATAAAGGGAAAGACAGAAAGCAGAGTGATAGAGAGACATAAAGGGAGACAGTCAGAGCGAGTCTGAGCTGACCTTGCCATGATAATCTAATCCCTGTCGAGAGTGCTTTTTTTAGAGAGCAAGTTAATGCCAGCAGATTATACTCCAGTGTCTCCCACACTAGCCAATCCACAATGAAAAGAGTGGGTCCATAGTGGATCCTCAGATCTACCACAGTAGATAACCTCAATACACCCAAGGCTAAATTACCAGCGTCATTTGAAAATATATCCAGAAAATCAAATCTCTTCATCTTTCCCTTTGTAATTTCTGTGGGATTGTTCAGTTAAATTCCTGATGTCTGCATCTGGCCTTATATGACGTGTATTATGTGTTTCACTGTGACTGTTCAGGTAAAACCTCTGCCAAGAATCTCTCCTGCCTTCTCTTTGTCAATCTCCATTCCCTGTGTGTGTTTTATTGCACTGAGGGGCATGCATGATAAAAGACCACTCATTGAGCAGCTCATCTCATGCTATGAAGAGTAATCCCTGTATATGTTGTGTAACCGAGTGGAGAGTTGGACAAGGAGGGGGATGGGATCCAATGTGCGCAAGTTTGTCCGTGCTTGTGACTGTTGAGCTCATGGCTGTCTAATCTCTTAGGTACATTAGGCTGTTCGCCCACACTGGTGTGCAGCTTCGCTGTTTCTCATGCAATTAAGTCATTCGAGGAACCCTGACGGCATTGAATACTATCTTTAAGTCGTGCCCAAACTGTGCAGAAGTCAGGCTGAGCTGAGGTATATTATTAGGTGTCAGTGATTCACAATTCATTCTGTGCTTATTATACCGTCAACATCCAGGGCCTTGATGTATCAGCACTATTGGAGTGATGCTAAGGTCTGTGAAATGGAGGCTTATTTTTACTCTATGGTGCATCAGACTTTATAGTGTGACGAAATGTGGAGTATGGTGGTTCATTAAACTGGCACCTGGGAGTGTGTTTCAACTCCACTACATCTGGGAGGAGTTATTTTCAACTGCCTCAGCATTGGATCAGCAATAATAATGCATTTTCTGCATATTATGCTATAGATGTTATGGAACAAGTGTGTGGATAACAAACCAATTCCTCTTCTTTGGTAGTGGGCAATTCTGCACAGGTGTTCAACATGGCCTATTGTGTGGTCTGTGGTTTTTATTTCACAAAGGGTGTGCCCTCTTACACTGCAGTGGTAAACTATGCCTCCACTTCATGCACTAGTTATTGGTGCTTAGAAGATTACTTGTGGAGCAACAAGCTTGAGTTAGATGCTGAGATTCAGGCGTTGGATAATATGAGACATTTTACACTGAAAAGCACATTCTGATTATTCTGCCTGTCTAAACAAGATTTCAGACACTATTTGTTGTTCTTTATCTTGTTTTTTAAGATTGTTTACATGCTCAGCTTCACAAAATTAGGTTTTGCTAAAGTAGAAGGTTCAAAAATTAAAGGATGTCATAGTAACCATACAGTAAAGTTTTAATGGAGGATGAAATATATAGTGAATTAATTTCATATTGTTTACTTACTGTAACCAGCAATATGTTGCACTGGAGTAGTAATCAGTAATATATTCTTCTAATTATTTAATGATAATAAACTAATAAATTGACTTTGCCATTTTTATAACATATTAAATATATAATGTCTGAAATTATGTAACAGCTGACACTGTTTTTTTTATTTTTTATTTTTATTTTATTTTATTTGAAGCATTGATTTGATTTTGTGCATGAATGCATTGACAGAGCCCACAGACACATTTTTTAGATTTAGAGCTGGAGGGATGACTTGAAGATGAACACATAAGACGTGTTTTTACAATCTCAGCAAAGAGTCACTTATATTTACAGCAAAGAAAAACTCTCAGTATGTGCATTAGTTTTGATTTATGCTTCAGTTGTGTTTGCAGTTGGTGGAAACTAACAGGATTATTGGATACAAAACAGTAGATGCGAGGTGAGGCTTAGTGAGTGACTGTGGCTTTGAACACTAGCATAAGGACAGTCACATGCTATCTCCAGTCAGGGGTATGTTGGCACAGGTTTGCTGCTGGTTGCTGAGAATATTTGGATGACTTCAGCACATACACATACACAGACACTCACACTGGCACATGTGCATGCTCACAGTCACAATGAACACGTAATTATTCAAAATTGTCTCATATTTATGATAACAGTGTTTTGCAGATATAAGTGCATATTTGTTTCCCACAAAAAAAGAAATGGGGTATTTTGGCTGTTTGATGCTACATGGGAAATTCTATTTCCAGTCCCTGGCAGGAAATTACACCCACAGTTTTGGTGCAGCGACCAGGCACACAAGCAGTGCACACTCACGCACACATACACACACACCACAGCACACAGGCTCTTAGCATCAGTGCCCTGACCATAGGGAGTTTGTGCTGAGCTGGTTGGGACGTCAGGATGAATCAATGCGAGGACAGCTGACTGGACATGCCTATTCATCTGCCAAAGAAAAGAGAGAGAAAAAGGGAGCGAGGGATTCTAAAAGAAATGAGTTAAACCCCTGGAGCAACATGTTTGGCTATCTGCATTACTTTACAGATCCTCCAAAGGGCTTTCAGTGTTTATGGGATGAGAGCAGAAGAGGTGGAAAAGGCAGCACACATAGAAAAAAATGAAACCAGGAGGTTATATAATATAGGTTATGGTAATCTAATGAATATAGAGAAACCATACATTCCCTTAATAACACAACAACTGCAGAAATGCAATCAGTTGTATGATTGAGTAAAAGTAGGATATTGCAGATGCAAATATATAGCACGCACTAAGCACGTAGGCTGCTTTGACAAAGGCCTAAGCCCATACTGTAGAGGCGGCTAACTCCATACTGATGGCCCGTTTATTCCCATCTGTTGCCCTCAGCTCTCTGACTTTATCCCCATTGTGTTAACTCATTACATTCGCCTTAACCTTAACCCCTTAATTGCCACCCTCCAGTTTCTCTTGCACATCCTCCCCCTCTTGGAGACAGTGTGCCACATTGCCCGTGCACTAATCTGATGGCGTCTGCCTACCAAACACCTGCCATGTCCGGAAAACCTCCTAAACTCCTCCCATATTCCAGATACAGCAGCACCCATTCCAGCGTGAGCAGATCAGCACACATGACCGCAAGCAGGCAGGCATGCATGCAGACAGATGCGACCGTGGATGCAGATACAGATAATTAGACAGACAACCTCATCCCCTGAAAATCATGCCAGTCAGAGTCAGTCTCATGTTATTTTTTTAGAGCCACAGTTTCTCCTCACATTCGAAGACAAACAAGCGTCTTCTTTGTCCTGCCTCTGCGTTTGAGGACAGTGACATGTAGGCCCAGGCCTCTTTGCTTTAACAATAACTCTCTCGACCCCCCAATGAGGGGTGGAGGGCCAGACATGAGGCGATGTGACAGTTCTAGTGCGGCCAACACAATGGCAGGTTTTTCTTTTGACTGCCTGGCTGGCTATACACCACCGATTACTTTCTTACTTGCTATTAACAGTCTAACAAACAGTCATGTTTGCCTGAGGATCATGTTAAACCACATCAGAGTGTATTGCTATTCTGTATGTGGACTACAACACATGCCTATTCTGCTTTGGTGTAGGTTTGTTCCAGTTTAATCAGATGTAGCAAAACATATTTGAGGCTCTTACATCTGTTAAAGTGGGGTTTCTTTAAATATAAAGTAGAGAAGGGAGGAAATTATTAAAAGATAAAGGTCAACACACATTGTCTTTAGTCACTATAAGATTTTTCTTCTGTTATTTTGATGGCTAAACGTAGAAATGTACCTTGTTTCCTTTACCCAGAACCTTATGTCAGCACTTAGCCCAGAATCAGGGCGTGTGTGTCTGTATGCGAGTTTCTAAAATGAAGTTTGTTGATAATGGATTATTGATTGTGAATTAGAGTGGACTGCCCCTCAGGGCTCATCCTGGTTGGCCAGGAATGAAAGCATCTCTTCATGCTTCACCTCACACACTCAATTTAGACATAGGAAACCAAAGGACACCCACTCACAGACACGCATGTTGAGACGCTGACCCGCACTCGTAGAGACAGACACACAGACAGGCGTTGCTCATCCACGAAGGGACAAAGGTTACTCTAAAATCTGTGTGATGCAAAGTGTCTCAGTCGGCCATCTTCCCCAGTATAGGGTGTACCTTCTTTTTTTTTTTACACATACTGAATTAAACTGCCTCAGCATCATGTCACTGTGAGTGTATTTATAGAGAAAACAGTCTCTGCACTTCTGGAATTGCTCTGTGAACCTAGAAGCAAAAAGCTATGAAGAAATGTTATTGTTGCTCAATTTTCATACTCATCATCTGACTTTTCTTTGACTAGGGAGTTTTTAAACACAATTTATCTATGCCACTATCAAACAAACAGATCAAGGTTTACTTAAATGACTTTGTTTAATATTCTAAATCCTTTATTCCTGTGTGGCATTCTGGGGTTACAAGGAAACAGGCCAATAAAAGTCTCAATAACCACATTATATTCAGTTTTAGCCCTTACTTATTTTTAATTAAAGTAAAGCAAAGACTGTTAGCTTTTATCATCTCTTGATCTGATTAAAAAAGTGTATAAACATTGATTGTATTTGAAATATCATAAGTCTAATTTGAATTTTTTTGTTCTATTCTCAGGTATTCACCATGCATCCTGATAAAGGACATCTCTTCTACGATAAGGATGGACACTAAAGCTGTGATGTTTTGCCAGTTTTTAATGCCTGAATGAATGAATGGACTCACTGACTGCTGGAACATAAACTTTACATAGTTTTTTGAGGATTTTGTTTTAATTACACAGCTGTGTTTTGTTTTTAAAACATACCAGTAATGGAGACAGAAGACAGGGAGGATGCACCACAGAAACGCATGGCTAATATAAAGGTAGAGACAGAGGAAGATGCCACCTCGGGCCACACCTGTGGGGTGTGTGGACGCAGCTTTCCTCTTCTCAGCTCTCTGTCCCAGCACATGAGAAGACACACAAGAGAGAAGCCGTACAAGTGTCCATACTGTGAGCACAGGACAGCTCAGAAGGGCAGTCTGAAAGCCCACATCCGAAGCCATAAACTGGGCCTATTCAGCCATAACGCCAGTGACAAGGAGGGGGGTGGAAATAAGGAGCAGAAATATGACCCTGAGACCCCTGACACTCCTGAAATCATCGGCACAGCTGACAAAGCTCATAATGTCAACGGGAAGGTGAAGAAAAAAGGAGCCAAGAAAAAAGTTAAAGGTAAAGACGGTGCAGAGGATGCTGATGCTGGGTCTTTCTCCTGCACCATTTGTGGCCAGGTTTTCCCTCAGGTACTTCTGCTAAAATCCCACATGAAACGGCACCGAAGCTCCCAGGATCACGGTTGCCGAATATGTGGACGCCGCTTCCGCCAGGCATGGTTCCTCCAAAGTCATATGCGCATTCACCGGGTCAAAGCCCAGTTACGGGGCGGCAAAAGCAACGACCCACCTGCCACAATCAATGGAGTTCCTCAGGACCCAGCATCCTTGATAAATGAAGAGTGCCTCTATGAGCTCTGTGCCGGCTGCGGTAACTTCTTCTCTGACCGCAAGACCTTGCGAATGCATGAGAAGCTCCATAAACTGAACCACAGCCGCACTCAAACACAAAATCCACCACAAGAAGACCATGTGGCAACTGAGCCTCACATGGCTAAGAGGGAGTTTTTGGAAAGCCTGAACCTCACATGTGTTGGAGAGAGGGATACACCTGAGGAAGAGAGCCTGGGCAGGCGAATTCCAGAGCTAGATCCAGTTTGTAGTTACCAAGCGTGGCAGCTGGCCACAAGGGGACGACTAGTGGAGGCCACAGAGAAATGCCTGGGATGGGAGGAGAGACTAGCTGATGCTGAAGTGGCATATGATATGGAGAAGGGCGAGTATGTGCCCCTGAAGCAGGAAAAGAAGAGGAAGCAAATTGACACCTCGAGCTCCAACGTCAAGAGGAAGAAGGGTGAAACCGGCCTTGATCACACATCAAACAGCCTCGCTCAAACTAAAGGTGGCGACAAGAGGATTTCCCAGGATCGTATTCTGTTGAACGGACTTGGTCACGCATTTTATGAAGCACTGCAGACGAGGAAGGTCAAAGAAGTTCACTTCTCACCTAAACAGACCAACAGCATGCCAAGAAGCCAAGACCAGGAAGGTAAGCCAAAAACATGACACCACGCTACTTTATCAGAGCTTTGTATCACAGAGTTCAGATTCCCTGACATTGGAAATCAATTACCAGACATAGTTTGTGCTGAGGACAGTTGTTTTATATTGAATAGTGTCCCTGTTGTCAAATCAAGCTATCAAAGGTCACTTCTGTGGACATTTTGTTATAAGAGGTAACTACTGCATTCAGAATGGGTCTGTCCATTCTGAATGCAGTAGTCTCCTTAGATTACCATACAGAAACATAAACCTATGAGGTCATCAATGTGGGAAGTGAACACTCAGTCATTTCTGTATTGGGTAGGAAAAGTGGTTAGACCTCAGCATTATATTGTGGAAAAGGGGGACCTCTAGTGAATTTATTATTGAATTACAGCAACAGTCATTTTTCTTTATTATTCAAGAAGATTCCGACATGATTAAGCCATGAAGGTTTTTTCATAGATGCTTCGAAAGAATTTATAAACATATATAGGATTTAATTCCAAAATGTATGTTGTATGTTTTTTGGTTGTGTTTTTTTTTTGTAAAACTTAATTGATGAATATATTAAAAATAAATGTTTGAGGTTTTAAGGGGTTACAATTTCAGAAGAGTCTTTGCACACACAGCAATACTCAGAGAGCAGGTGCCACTGTTTATATGCATATAATGTAATGAAACAAATGAATTGAAATTTCCAATAGAAATCCAATAGAAATCATTGTTATTAAAACTGATACGCTAGAATCCATTGCATTCAATGTGAGTCCAATGTGAACCTTGCTGTTTGTTATTATGACTCCAGACTCCCTGATGGCATTTGGCCATGCTTATCTTGCTTGTATAGTGCTGTCATTGCCAATTACCTCATGTTAAATCAACATACTACTGCAACATTTCATGCTGTTTCTTCTGCTCGCACTTCCAGATAAAAAACCATTCTTCTGTGAGCACTGTGATTTCCACACTGTTGACGCCTCACTACTCAGGTCTCACCTGCACAAGCACCACCAGGACTTCCTGGGGCCCCAAGGCAAACACAGCACCATTTTGGACAGCATAAGCCAGAGTGGTTCCAAGGCCTCAAGATACATGGACTACCTCAGAAACAGGAGTGTGTTACTCAGTCAGCCATACTGGAGTCCTTACTCATGTCCACCTGGCCAGGGACCAGCAGAGTCAAACATTAAAACTGAAAAGTCAAATGGTTCAGAGGTCAAAGGGCAGGTACAAACAACGAACGATGCTGGCGGTCTTCTAAATCTGTCGGCATTACCTGTAAATGAAGAAGACAGCACTGTTAATTATCCGATAAAGACGGAGGGCCTGGTTAGACATCAGTGCCCATACTGCTCCCACACTACCAGCTACCCAGAAGTACTGTGGATCCATCAGCGAGTTGCACACAGGGTGGATGGCAGCAGCTTCACCGCACCCAAGTGGGCACCCAACACCAACAATCTCAAGAGTTTAAAGGCAGGTGTTTCCCAGTGGAGACGCACAGGGCCTCCGCCGTTCCTCGAAGGCAAGGACTGTCCAGCTTTACTGGCTCCAAGGACTCAGCGCACACAGCCCCCAGGCTTCACAGCCCCCAGTAGCAGTAGCAGTAGCAGTAGTAGCAGTACTAGTAGCAAGCATTCAACAAGCACTCAGTCTCAGTCTAAAACTCATTCAGGTGTCCCCAAATCTAAGCATCAGTCAAAGGACTCGCGCTCTTCAGATGGGGCGTACTCTAGTGGGAGGGTGGGACCTCTACCTCAAAAGAAGTCTGGTGGACAAAACCGGGCAGTGGAAGGGGGGAGTAAAGGCTCCAGTGCCCAAGCTACTTCATCAAGCAGTACAGTGCACAACAAGAGTGTCTCTAGTTTCCAGCCCACCAGCAGCCCCAAACACAGAGGCCACAGGGCTGCAGTGGAGGGACACTTCCCTCAAGAGGGTTTGGGTTTTATGTTGGCCAGAAATCATGGTGGGACGTCCTCTAACACAGCTGCAGATAGACTCCATCCCCACAGGCAGTCGTGTGACTCCTCGTCGGGTCCTAAGGGTCCTGATCTGTGGGCTGCCATGAACATGTGGGGGCTACATGGGAGCAAAGCATATTTAGAACCACTCCTTTTTGCTCAGGGAAAGAGTGAGTCAACGGGAGAAATGCCAATGGACGTTGATATTTTGAGTCTGCTGAAGAACTACAGTCCCCATGACTTGGCTGCTCTCTATCAGCACTGGGGCTTTATTGACCCCAGGATTGATCCACAAGGTAAGGAGGAACTTGGATTTTGTACTTTAAATTAAAAAAAAAAAAATTAACCTGAAAACTGCTTATTTCAAGAAAGAGGCCAACACGCATTAGAGCATTAGAAGTCAAAAATTAACATTTAAATGTAATTTAAAAAAACAAAAAACAACAACAACAACAAAAAAACAGTCTACTTCCAATGTTGTTTTTATTGTTGATGTTTTATTTCAAAAAACAAAAAGCAGTAGAATGTGATATCTATAAGTAAACGATTTTCTAACACTTTTATTTCTACAGCAATGTTGCCGTTAAATGGAAGTTTTGGAAATGAAGTCCATTCCTCCGCTGAAGCTTCCAAACAAGTATGTTTTCTTTGCAGCATTCACTGACATTATGTAGTTTTGAATTTAACGCAAATTGACTTGGTGAATAGAAAACTTTCCTCATCCTTCAAATTAAAATCAGAATCAACAAAAGCAATAAGTCTGCATAACTAACAAATTACAAATTCTGAGTGTATTAATGAAAAATCAGCATTTAAAAATAGGCAGCAAGTTATACTGTTGTGTTTTGATGTGACAAAACTTTAAAACAATAGGGAAACAGTATTTCAGATTCAATGAGTGTCAGTTGTTGCACTTGTTAGAATAGAATGATATTTGTATTCAATTTGTATCCCAAATTGTGCTTTAATTAGACTTTTAATTGAAATATAAAACAGTAGAAGTTAGTCAGCTACAAACCTGCTCTGTCACTTCACTTTTCTAAAAATTAAGAGCAACAGAAAAGTCCCATCCCTCACAAGTGAGCACAGTATGTCTTCACCAACTGTGTGTGCCTGTTCTCTTGTCTGTACCCTGTCTGTGTCGGAGTACAGTCTGTCATTTCTGTGCACACGTGCGTCTGCGTATTTTCATGTGTTTCGGTGCCTGGCTGTCAACTTCCGCAACCTGGCTGTCTCTTCCTTCTCATTTTCGTGAGAGGCTCTGACAGGGATGAGGCAAACAAATAATAAAAAAACAGTGTTGTCCCCCTCAGGGTAAAACTCGCCCAGCATCTCCATATGGTGTGTCATCAGCCTGTCAGTCAGGCCTACCCTGATGCTACCTACAACTGTTCTTGCTTTCTCCTCTTTCCCCTAGAGTAATGTGTGGGCAACTTTTTAAACACAGAAGATGGGCAATATCTCAGTCAGTAGGGGCGAGGAATTACAAATCAGATAAAGCTAATATGGATAACACTGTGGGTGCTATTAAACATAATCATTGGCACATTTTAACTCTTTTTCTTCTTTTGCGTTTTCTTTATCATACACGTTTCTAAGGTCTTCTGGTCCTATAACTGTCATGATTTCACTCTGTCCATTATAATACCTTTAATCAAGGACACAAAGCCTCTTTATGGGCAACTCTGCATTAGCAAGACCTTTTAGGTCAACTAATAGAGCTGCTGCATAAAATATCCTAGTGTGGCAGGGCCAGCATCGTATTACTGGAGGCTACATTATCACAGCAGTGTAGAGGTATTACCATTTGGTGTGCAGACTGGAAATTGCAGAGATTAATCCATACGGTATTTCATAAATGTTTTTAAATGAAATGCCTCAAACCTTGATACATTTACAAAACCAGGAATTACGATATGCTTAAACTGACAAATCTAATGGGTGTGCCTCATACTTGTCTCCTGCAGGTGAACAGCCGCTCCACTTCCTCCTCAGGGTCTCTCCGTAAAGGAACGTGAAGACACGCCATGTTCCTGTTGACTTCAAGCCCGCATGATACAAACTGCTGAACAGAGGCCTGTTGTTCTTTAAAGGAACCAGCCATAACTCCCAAAAAGGACAGGGGCACTGGATAATGCACAATATATGCAAAGCAATAAGGTGGACTCAGATTTTTTTTTCTTTTTTTGTCATAGTGTATGGTTGTTTTATTTGAAGTGTTATGCATTTCATTTTATTTTATTTTTTTAATTTTAATTTTTTAAGAATGTAGATATACTAGTTACCGAAACATACATGAAGGTATGGCTCAGTGGAAATAAGGAAGAATAATTTAGGCTTATTGTGTTAGAAACAAAAGCCCATGTGGAAATGAGATTCAGATAAGTGACACATCATTTTTTGGGGTGAAATTTAGTTTTAACTGGAGGAAGGCCCTGTACAATATGAGACACCAATCTTAAAAATAAAGATGCCACCAAAAACATCCAGCATTATAAAATGTAAGCTATATCCTGAACGTTTTGCTTCACTTTTACTTTTCAGTTTGCAGCCATTATTCACAGAATGATTCACATTTGGCCTGGGAGTGAACTTGGCAGTGATTATCGGCCAACTCTAGTCACTGAGGGTCAAGTACAAGTCATTTAATTTAGTCTTGGTCAAAAGGAGTAGCAGGCAGATCTCTTCCACAGTTTTCAACTAACAGAGCTCAAAGTCACCATCCCACTGGAAGTACCAGCTTAATTAGAGCTAAATCTGACCAGAATCCAGGCTTAAGCACTATTAGCTCATCATCCCACACACATTTAGAAGGATACACCAGTTGTACTTTTATCACACTCAAACTGAATCAAGTCGTTCTGCAGCCCACAGTTTGGCGTGGTGAAAATCACCAAGATTAATCACCTCTGCACACTGTTTTTTCCCATTTAATGCAGAAATGACATATTTTTTGGTGGCTCCAGCCCTATAAATGGGAACATTGCTGGCTGACTGACTGAGGGAACAAGTTACACCACTGACAAGCTGAATCTCTCATGACTAAGTGATAAGGCTACACACTGGCTGGCCCGGTCGAGTGTTGGAGCATCGCCATTGTGGTTGCTCTTTGAAAAGTGTACTCTATCCTTCTCTTTGAGTGTTTGTTTTACAAGTGTATGGTGGTTTTTTTTTTTCCAGACAGTGTTGGGTTTTAAAATCAGAAGCTTGGAAATTGACATGTGGTCTTATGAGCCTCATTTCAGTCACCATTTCTAAGTGAGCTCAGAGAGGGGCAAACAGACAAAGGGCTAAAACTAGCTGACACTAGGCTGAAACCTAATACGATGTGGCCAAGCCATATACTAGGGTTTGATCTACCCTTGTTATATCACAAAGACTTGCCATAGCTCAGACATAAAACATGCATCACATTTGAGGCCTATTTCTGGCAGTGTTTCTGGGGTCAGCTGTCGTGAGTAAAGGGAATGGGTGTCACCAGTGTACCAGCCATCGTCTAATCAGCCTCAATATGCAGTGCCAGACACCAAGTTAACCAACAACTCTCTTCTAATAACGGCAACAACTTGGCTTGAATGAGATACTATGTTCCTGACCCGTTTGAAATTGATACCCATGTAAAACAGGAAAATCTTTAGAAATGGCACCATGCTCTTTATTGTTTAATTTACATTTTTTCATTGCAATTCCACGGCTATTGCCAAATGCAAGGTCCAGCATGGATCAATCAATGTGAGAAAACCAGAGAAATACATTTGAAGTGGTGGCCATCATTGTAGCCAGTCTCTAAAACAGGTTTGTGTCAAAATAACCCGCAAGCGATGAAATGTGGCATCATGCTTTGTTCTTCTCAACGCTAGGACGTGTTCTTTGTCTCCAAACAGAAACGTGGTGTAAAAATCTACACTAGTTGTTTCACATTGTGCTAGTTATGTAGCAATTGAATGCTGTAATTTTTAGAGGTAGAAAGAAACTGTAGCGATAATTTCTACTGAAGTGGCCCCGACTTACATCTGCCAGCTGAACTATTAAAAAACTACAGCTTTAAAGA
This sequence comes from Trachurus trachurus, assembly GCF_905171665.1. Lineage (NCBI taxonomy): Eukaryota > Metazoa > Chordata > Actinopteri > Carangiformes > Carangidae > Trachurus > Trachurus trachurus. The sequence goes on along the minus strand of NC_139904.1, from coordinate 17,374,695 downwards.
CTGTAGATTATTTGTTTTTTGACTTTTATGAAATTCACCTCATTCTCAGTTTGTTTTCATGTGTTTTCTGTTTGCGGATTTGTTTAGTATGTTTATATTTTAGTTCTACTGATTCACTGTATTCATCTCCCATAGAGAAATAGTCTATGCATTTGACAGAAAGCCATCAAGTTATGGATTCTTGGGAGATCTTGAGAATACATAATTTATTATTATTGGAGTATTGATTTGATCTGTGTGGACATTTTTTTGATAAATATTGTAAATGATAGTTTTATTTAATGGTATTTTTGTTTGCTAAGAGTGGTATTTTAACACTCCAAAGTACTTGATATTTGTAGTAACAACAGAAAATGTTTGAAAAAAAAAATGTTTTTTTTTTTCTCCTGTGACACACTTGAGGTCAGAGTGCAGGGTCAGCAGGGAGTGATGCTCCTGCAGCAGGTTTTGTTGAGCCTGTAATCTTCTGTTCTGCAACAGTGGAGATGCGGCTGCAGACAGTTTGGCAGGGGAATAGTCCGGAAACCAGGAGACAGTGAAGTTTTATGCAAGCCTGAACTTTATGCAGAACTGAAGCTTAAATTCAAGCTATCACCGGGTTTTTGTGACGATGTAAACATGTTTCATAGGTAATGATGTTGGTATCAGAATTTCTATTTTCACCAGTTGTATGTCTGTCTGTAAAATTATTCAAATAAAGTTGGTCAATTGTTGATTCACAATAGTTGTGTGTCACTAGACACACACACAAACAACATACAGTCATTCCCCAGCCTTCAAAATACTACACGGATCCATCCATCACTGGCACGTACACTTTGACCTATTGTCATATTTCATACATAGAAATTATATCAAGTTGGTTTTTAATCATTTTCTGGAAGAAACTGTAAAACTTGCAAGTAAAATGCAGCTACAAAATATCACTACAGAGTTTATTTTTGCCTTTTTGTACCAACTAATACACGTTGCTGAAAAAAAAAATCACTTATTTGCTGCAAGTGGTAGAAATAATGTAACTTGTGTTTAATTAAGTTCATTTTAAAGGTTGGAGATTACTGTCATAAACAAGTATTTTTTATAATTTACATTAATGCTGACAGTCATAAGCTTTTATTTACAGTGACAATTAGGATTATTTTCCCATTATTTCTTCTGTAAACTAAATTGCGTTATGACAAATTAAACATCCGAGTTGAATGTGCAGTCACATACTTGTTGCAGTTCACAACTTCTACCAGCAGATGGAGGACAAGATCAAGAAATAGAAGAGGCAACAATGGCTTGATACAAATCCCACCCTCTTGTTTTCTATACAGCTACATGTGGCACTATATTTTTTATACTCCTTTTTTCCCACCAGTAACCCATTAAAATGTTTGCCCTGAAACTCTCTCTATAAGCTGTCCATGTGTACAACTTGACATGGTACAAAGACAGAGCCTCAAATTATGGATGAGGTCCTTTCTCCCCCATCATCAGACATTTTTCTGCCTGCAGGCGTGATTGAGATGTCAGATCTGGTAAATTTCAAACTTGGCCAAACTGAATCCACAGGCAGCTTTTAGCATTTTAGCTTGTTAAAATGTGTCAAGTGGATAGTGTTTAACATATGGGAAAAACAAAATAAGTCACAAAGTCACGGAGGAGTATTTGAATTCTAATATTTTCTTGTGACTGTTAACATATGTGCAGCTGACCTTATCTGGATGGTGAAACCCGGAGGAGAAAATAAATACTGAATAAAGGTTGTAGTCTCAGCCGCTGTCGTCTAGCACATCGACGACAAGGCATGAGCACTTGTGCAACTGTGCATATGTGTGTGTGTCTGTGTACACGTTGGTGTGCCTGTATGTCCTTGTCACAATGTGTTTGTCAGTGGGTTGTGTTATATCTTGGTGCAGTGACAGCATCAGTTAGCTGCCTGAGAGACATCAGAGATCATGTTCGCCGTGCCACCAGCAAGAGGGGCTGAGAGTCGGTGCCGGCCACAGGGTCTGAGAGTAGATAATGTCAGGCGGCTCGGAGCAGGAGAAATGCAGTGGCATATGTCGTCTGACAGGGAAACGCCTGGCTGTTGTCGAGCACAGAGGAGATGGACCGGTGGACGATGGGAGTGACAGCTGTCAGGACTGCATGTGCGTGTGTTGCCATTGCACTGCTGTCCTTACCAGAGCCAGTCTGAGCTTTTGACATTGCAAGTGAGGACAGTATTGTAAAGTGACTTTATTTTAGGAGGATTTCATTCATTTTTTAAATGGGGTGGTTTAAGGTTGGAAGACAGGTTTAAGGGATACATTTAGTTTATATGTCAGGCTGAGTGACGTGACAGTTTGACATGACGTTTGGGTTTGACTTTAAGATGAAACTTTAAAAAAAAAAAGAAAAAAGGTTTGACTTGAAGACAGTGAAGTGAAAGTAATGTACACGACTCTCCACCAGAATTACACAGCAGACCATAATGTACTAAGATTACAGTAACTAGAGATGAACAGTTAATACAATTAAATGTGTGAAGTTTTGGGATGTTAAACTTGGGCTTTGGGGCTTTGAATGTGATTAGGTTTGGGATGTTGGTATGAAAGGTAGCACTAACTTGTGTAGTTTTGTTGTAAGGGTTAAAATAGGGCAAGTCGAGGTAAGATTAGGAAATGAGATATTGATTTAAGACATGACATCACATACAGTATTAAGAACAAAGACTCACACATCATCTTGACCAGCAGTACCCCTTGTGGTTCAGGAAACACTGACAAATATTGTGTTTGAGGAAGAAAATAAAGTGATAAACATTCAAATGTGATCTTTTTGCTGTTTTCTTATAAAATACAAAACAGTTTTTCTTAGAAGCTTTCAAAATAATTTAAATGAAAAGCAGCTTTTGTATGACGATCCCATAAGTAAACCACTGGAAAGCCTGTATAGTACCCCTTCACTTTTCATCAGTCATATACCAGTCATATTCATTTTTAACAAGCCTTGTCTTAAGTTAGGTACACTCCTTATTAAGACTTGTATTTGATATTTCCTATTCAGTCATATTTCCATATAAAAGTAAATATAAATTTCTTTCAAGTCTTTTAAGTGTATTGCAGTGTCTCAGTTTTAGATACTGAGACCCCACTGTGACAGTAATGACTAGACAGCAGGGTAAAATACTGAGCGCCGCCTCAGACAGGTGGACACTGGTGATAAGGAGATTTCCCAGCAGCCACAGAAATGTTGTTCCATACAAGAGAGCACGGCATTGAAAGTTGCCTGGGTCAGCGATGTGCATGACACTCTGAATGCAAGTCCAAATGCCATATGTCAATTCATTTATTCTAATTTTGTTTTTTTGTTTTTTTGCAAAGAACAAAATTCTGTAAAAGTAATATCAAAAATGCTTTTAAAGTTTCCATCTAAAATCAACAAGTGAATCCTGCATTTACAGCCCAGAATGAAGCCTTAAATATAGTGGGAAAAGAAGTTGGTCATTATGAACCTCCACTAAACGCAGTAAAAGATGGAGTGTGACAGTCCAGGTGGAGAGAGACACGCAGGAAAAAGAAGGCATATCCATCAGATTAACACACAGTAATGTCTTCCTGGTCTGGCTCCCAGCATCAGTGATTTATCAATGCAAAGCTAATAGCATCAATATGAATCTAACTAAAAATCAATATTTCATTACCTAATTGTTAGTGGAAATGAAGAAGGATGATTGTGGGAGACAGCGTTTGAGAGCATTTGGAGTTCACAGAGACATCTGGAGGACAAAGTCAAACAGAAGCTGCACTCGCACTTAGGACACACATTTTTGAAGAAGAGGAGAAAAAAAATCAATGTACATGTCTTTAATGTACGTTGAAACACTAAATACAAACAGACAAAATCCAGTGATTTGTTGCGTTAATGCTGCTGCGAGGTCACAACCTTTGATTTTATCAAAAGGATCGCCTTTCAGCCACTACACATACAGAAGTTACAGTCTGAAGGCTCCCATTAGAAATACTGAGATGTCAAACGCAGACAATCATCACAGACCTCTAGTATTTATCATATAGGTCCTGTTGTTAAAAGTCAATATAATAAAATTTGGTGACAGAAGATACAATTTAAGTTTAATCATAATGCTTCCCTCACAAAAATGTTTTCATTTTGATTCAGAACATACTGTAACTGGTATTGTGTGTTTTTTTTTTAACCATCTTAACTGTGTCCCACTGGTTTTCACTGGGATCATTTCCACCACAGGTGAACACAGGTTGCAGCCTTTATTCTTACATGTAACAAATTGCATGTAGAAAAGACCAAAACCGACATGTTAATCTTTCAATACTTATGCTCCCACCAGTGCAGCGTGGCACTTTCCTGTGGCAACCTCAGCTGTGACTCAACTGACTTGCCATGGTTGATATCTCTCTCTGTTTGAAGACGCATGCTTTTTAGGAAGGAATCATGGGTTTTTAAATCCACTGTAATTTACTGACACACCTGGACGCACTGTAGTTTATCTCATGTCAAACTGGAAGAAATTGTTGGGGGCTATTTGCACCTGTGGAATAACACAGTTGAAATTAAAAATTCATGAGTATTTACAGCACCAGGATGACGTACTGTATGTGAGATTGACTTAAAATACAGTAAGCAGCTGTGTTCATGGCAATAACAGCAAATGTCGGCCTGTGCAGATGTGCCTCACTGATGAGGTTTTATTATTAGTTTTTTTTTTTTTTTCAACAATGGGGGTCCATAGCACTGAGAAAATGAACTGGATAGGCTGATTTCTATTTATTTGCTGGTTTTGGTGTTCATTGGATTTGTTGTCAATAAGGATTTCACCAGCATTGAACCCTTTGTGGCATGGAGCAGCATGAAAGCAGAATTTTATTTTCCATATCCACTGTGTGATGTGGCACTTCAAACACATTTAAAAAATCTATTACATTTACCATTTCTCCATTTTCTTTCTTCCCTTCAAAAAACATTTTTGGAGGGTTTTGGCTTTGGCAGCAGTGATACAACTGAACAACTTCTGCATGTGAGGCGACAGTGGCACACAACAAAGACAGGCTTTAACCTTTATTTAGCAGGAGAAACCCTGCAGCAGCACACAGCATACTGCACCAAGCACAACTGCACATTGTATATTATGTAACATGCTACTGTATCTGTGGGTGATTTTCTTAAATGACTTACAGTATGTCCCCAAGTTGTTTTCTTCATCTTTACATTTTACTTAAATATTAACTGGTATTACTTTGGATTTTACCCTCAAGAGCTATAATTATTTTTCCTTTAGTCTTTCAGCTGTAAAGAAAACTGTTCTTCTTTTATAGCACAGATCAAATTCAGCAGTTGAAAATAAAACACATTTAATCACAAGGCTAGTAAATTCCCTGGAATTAAAGCCTCTTTCCACTTGTAATACATTTCATTTGTTTTTACCTAAGGTTATCCACAATACACCCGGTGTACCCCACGCACAAATACATCTGAAAGAACTACTGTACAGTATAACATTGGGAACGTTATTAAAAAGAAAAAATCAAGATGAATGTTTACAGCATTTGATTACTTCTCATTTCACAAGATATAACTAAAGATCCGTATCTATCTCTTTGAAAATAATCACGGTATAATTAAAACATGCGGTTACACTCTTGTTGTGCTGTCTGGGTGACCTGAGCTCAACACAAACTGGTTTGGAAATTAATTTCATCTTGCTCTTGAACCGTGCTGTTGTGTTATTCACCATCTCACTACACATTACTTATTGTGCTTCCTTCAGCAGTTCCTGCAAAGGTAAGGTGGGAGACCAGTTTGCAATATGTTCTTAAAGTCAGGGACAAAAAGGAAATTGAGGGAGTGTGACACTGAACAAAACAGAAGATCATTCTTAGGACACAGTTTGTGGCACATTCACAGACCAGAGTTAAAAAAATGACTCAAAATTACACACTAGGCGCAAAATATGAGCAAACTGTGCGATGTGTAATGACACTGTTCAATATTGTGATGACAATATGACTTGCGATAAATAAGCAAATTTTATGTGCATATCAACCATAGCCTTTCTGCTTTGATAAGTAGGCTACCCTGAAACACTGCATAATAGAAATAAATATTTCGAGCCTACTTTTATTTAACAAATTGCACATGAATAATCAATCAATTAAACAGAACATTAATTTAACCCTGTACTGCCTCCTCTTCTTACTCATCGCATTTTAGGCAACACTTAATCGGTCAGCCCCATTACGCACACAATTTTCATAGTTTGGATAATAAAACAAATATAAATCCAGCAGCTTATTTTGAAATTTTTGCAGACAGACATTGACATCACTTTGGTTAAAAATAATAGAGTTTACTCCAGTGAATACGCAAGTTAATAACAGACCACTGTGTAATGGCCTCTATACACGAATACTAATCATGTTAGTATCAATATCATGCTGACTATTTTGTGTGTCTGTGTGTTTTAAAATGGGAATTTAAGTGCAGGTTTATGTTGCATTTCCTGCCACTAATTCAGACAGAGGCTCTGTAAAAATGAGGAGGACCTGCTGACATGTAGCCTATCACACAGGAATCCTGGGAAATTAAACAGCTGGCCATCACATTCTCAAGGCAAATTAAATAAACCTCAGTGATGATAAGCTGTCAGTCAAACAGGAGTTTGGATCTGTATCATATATTTATTTACTATATGTGAGGCTGTTTCAAAAGTACAGTGAAGCTACTTTACAATGTCCCACTATCTCCCCTTCTCACCTCAGGGAACCGTGAACGGAGATACATTGGTTATGCATCATTTGACCCTTTAGGGAACAATAGGAGGAGAAATAGCATCTGTCGCAAAATAAAGACTAAGCTGTCTATGGGTGTGAATATAAGAGAGTGTATCTGCATTACCCAAGACCTTGAAGGTATCACACCCATACTACAGTTGCTAAAAAAGACTGAGAGGATATTATCTTGATGGTGCCAAAATAAATCTCCCAGGTAAAGGTATTATTTGTTATGTCAAAGATCTGCACCGCATGCTGACTAGTTAATGCTTCTGTAATTTATGAAATGGTTATTTACAGACTTTGAATCTGTAGCACAGGCTGGAAAGAGAGGTTTTGGTTTAATTGCTGTGGAGCAAAGTACATGACAAGGCCCAGGAACTGGAAAGAAGCCAGATCCCTCCACTGTCGGGCGCTAATAACACATCACGGTGACAGAGATGCGCCTCCTCTCTACCTTGCTGTATCGATCTCCTATCTCGCTGTTAATAGTCCTGTTAAACACCAGCTCTTGGCTCTCGGCTGTGTCCAAGCCCACTTAACAATAAACCCCCCCTCAACTCACCTTTTAAAATTCCTGAGAGGTGGTGAGACAGTCATGGGCTTAACTCTTGATGTTGGTGGAAGGGATTCACCCACCTACAGGATATGTTCACATTTGTAAATGTGTCTTAATTGGTTTAAAGCAACAACAACAACAAAAATGTTGCACGTATCAATTCACCTGTCTCAACTGCACTTTGCATATTGTGCTAATTAGCTACTGTAGTGCTGGTGTCATCATAGTGAGCAGTGAGCACATGAGCATCATCAAACCAGAGTGGTCTGACTGAACAAAGCTGTAGACTCCATTGCCATTAATGTTCATTTTTTGCCCTCAAAATAGATCTGTTTGTAAGATTAGCTACTTCTACACAGCTAGCACTGGCATGAGGCTTATAGACTACCAGTGTAAAACACTGTCTCCAGCAACACTGACTTGCTTTGCTATTATTTCAATACTGAAGTTAGCAGGTTAACCAGCTTGTCCCCTGAGGAAGTATGCTATAGGCTTTTTAGCCTATATTACCACTTCTTGCCTTTTGTCTTGTCAACACAGTTGGCTGAAGCTTACTGTAGTGAGTAAACAGATGTTAATGACAATGTCGGCCACACCAAGGTTTCCTGTTGCTCTGAAGCTCATTGACGTCCTTCACTTTTATACGTAAATCCATTTTGGTAAGTGTTTCTAAGTAAGTGGATTTAAAATATAAATAATCTCTTGTCCTTCATCCTCTTGTTCAGGACTAGTTTATTTAACTAGTTTATGGTTCCCATTCTCCTGTGGTGAGATTTGAAATAATCGCTCCTGTGAGCATTAAATATTCCTAACGTATGGTAGATGAGCGGCTTTTAGGCAGTAAACGGTGCATTAGGTAATTGCCGATGTGGGAAGAGATGGAGGAGTGCGTCTAAGGCAAACAATTTCTGCCCATGTAGAGCAGACGTCCAGAGGGAGTCCAAGTCTTTAGTCAAGGACTTGTGTTTTATTGGTTGAACGATATAAAACATGACAAAATGTCTACTCAAAGAGAATCAAAGATTCTCAACCCTTCCCACGGGAACATCTATATAGGGCAAGAACTCCTTGCATCTCTCTGCCTCTCCCCGTCGGTCTCCCTCTCCTGGGTGGTGTGAAGTCCTAGTCAGAAAGGCTCTAAAAACCTCCATCGACAAACAACCACCAAGTGTTTGGCTGTGGACACACCTCGGTCCTCTACGTCATAAAAAAGCCGGTTCAGTCGAGTGCAGCTTTACAACATTTCATTGTTGTGACAAAGTTGTTCCTGATAGTTTATGGTGTTATAATCCACTTTGCTTGGAATCATTAAGGTGAGTTTTACTAATCATCGGTTTAATCTAGATTTTACGACACAGCACAGGATTCTGTTTCAATAAAATAATTAACCCAAATCTTGTTATAAAGCAATACTTGCTGGTGCAACCCACCAAGGATGAGGTAAATTTAGGGTAAAGTAATTTGTCACAATTTGCCAACCTTTTGTCACAAATCAACTTTGCAGAAAAAACAAACTCTGCATGTGTCTGCCTTGAACGTGCCGAGATTAGAAAGATAAAAACTGATAAATTCTTACAGGGGGTGTACTTGTTTGTGCTTTGAAACTTTTTTGATAGTGTGTTCTCTCTTCTGCTGGAGCACAGCTCCTTTTTAGCAGGAAAAAAAACAATATTTGAGTAACTAAATCGGAGCATAAGTGCGAGGTTTGTTGTTTTTGATTTCACTGATGCCTCAGGAAGGAAATTCTAGCTTTAGTGGTGAGGCTTTGAAGAGAGTTTTCTTAAAGGTGTGCAATGTTTTTCCTGTCTCAAAACAGCATTTGATTTTTATTTATCCTGCTAATGTCACGTATCAGGCACACACACAAAATACACACACACACACGCTTACGCTTAGATCAGAGAAATGTTCCTTAAAGACAGAATATATTACTGGGCCAGACAGTAAGATTATAAATGTTCGTATGAGAATTTAACAAGATTTTTATTGCTCTTTGGTCTTGCCTTGCCTTCCAGACAACTTTGCATTATTTTCATATTCATCCACTTTGCTCCATCATAACATTTAGATCCAACGTTCACCGGGGGAGCCTGGCGACCTTGAGGCGAAGGTACCTACTGTGAACTGCAACATCCCTGGTTAGAGTGCGACTGAGGATCTTCTTTGCATCAGTCGATAATAGACGAATCTCAAACAAAGGCATAAAATGCACCAAAGAACAACAACAACAATGAAACTGTACATAATCCTGTGTATTTCACCTGAAATTATAAAGTCTGTTTTACATGCACTGATTATTTGGCAAAGGCACTGTAGCTAAGATGACTCAAATTACAAGGACTGTTTTTATGGCTTCAGTCACAATTTTTTCTCAGATGCGCAGCGCTATATCGACCGATATGGTTGAAGATGTGGATTGAAAGCACGGTGAGATGTGGTTGAAAGCATAGGGGGCAGTCAGGATGAACAGACCAAGAAAGAATAATACATGTTTCTACACCAGCTGATCATGTAAAATGACAAAAAGCAACATGGAGACAATGATAAGCTTAGTTAGAGGTACACAGTCAGATTTGCTTGTGGTCAGTCCTCTGCTTTGCCATCAACAAGGTTAAGCCATAAAAATCAAACATTTATAAGATCTGCACTGCCTTTAAAACAAAAAACCCACACAAAACCGTGTGTTTACAGTACACTTTCTGCAAAGACGGCCTCCTGACCCAAACACAATTCCTCAGCATCGCACAATAAACTGACATTTTCCCACTGATGTGCGTTATTCATGACTGTGTTGAGCGGTGGCTGTAAAACTCAGATGCTGTGACTGTGTTCATGTAGTGTTACCAAATGATTCATAAACTCCGCTGAGTCTGCGTTTCGCTGGCATGTGAACATTTTTCTCCTGAAATGTTCGCCATAATAGTTCTGGCCTGAATTATAGCGTTGCTGAAGGTGACAATCATGTTGCCAAATTAGTCATCTTATTAAAAAGAAGAAGAAAAAAAAGAGACAGGGCAGAGATTCATCTACAGCATCCGTACACAAATTAAATTACAGTCTAATTTACAAAAAAAAGAAGAAGCCTCTCTGTCTCCATCACTGAAACACACACACACACACACGCATCAGCAAATCAATATAACCAGTTTTAAACTATATTTCTATCAATACCAACGCTGTAGCGGCTGTGGGTTATCTTTGTTTCTTTATCGAGTTATTTGAAATGACTCAACAGAGCGATGAAAGATAAAGTGAAAGAAGTGTTTCTCACAGCCAGGGCCCCCGAGGCTCGGCTCTTGGATCTCTCACCACTACACAGGACTCGTCATGCTTGTCATTTCAATGTTCCTGAAGGTCGCTTCATCTGAAAAGGCCCGGGAGGGAAAAGAGGTGAAGAAATATTCGCCGACGTCAGAGTGCAAAATAAATACGCTCACACCGCGAGATGAAGCCGTTCACATGTGATCACTGATTATGTCTTGGTAAACAAACACATATTTATGATGAGAACAAACTATGATTTACTTGTGATATCTTTGGGGGTGGGGGTGGGGGGGGGGCTGAACGATGCTGATGTTGAAGTTTGATCAAATAAGATCAGATCAGGAAAAAAAAAAGATTGCAACATTAATACACAATACAGATGAATACTAGTAATACATATTAGTAGGTTCTGATCTATGGGCAAATCGTTGTACACGCATAGTATTAGTGTTCTCCTCCATTTTGGACCTTTGAAAACCAATTAAATCCGTCATTTGTCCACACATTTTAAACCCTTGTCCGACATATTTACTGTGTCGGAGGAAACTCAGCGATAAAAAATTGTGAACACAACAAACTTTGTTCATTTCCAACTGATGCACATCTTTTTTGCAGTAAATTATAAATGGCATCTGAGTCACGCAGCTGTTACTAAGAGATAGTGATAATGACAAGTCGAGGATTGATGCTAAAAGTCAAAGGCTGTTATTGTAGTCTGCTGTGTGTGCTGCTGCTGTTGGCCGTCTTGCACTGCTCTTAATACAAAGTGTTTTCTATCCACCTCAGTCATCTCCCATGACCCATGATGCTCTTATTTATTTACTGATACTTCAGGCTCAGTGTCGGATAGATAATTCTCTCTGTTTGAGAATGAAACCAGCAGAATTTCAGGTCTCTCCGGTCTACATACACGTCCACCTGTTACGATAAGAAGAAACGTGATTTACGCCACACTCACTGAACTCAGTCTTCTTCTAGCAGTCGTCTCTGCACTGTCCAATATCTCATCTACGCAAAGCTTAAAAATTCAGTCTACTTTTCCTGTTACTGCTGCAGCCCTCACTGCAGCAATAACAGCAGCTAAGAGTCATTACATCAAGTTTACTACAGAGTTATGTGTCCATATTATTTTATGGATTCGTTGCCTTAATGTTTAATGCTTTAATGTCATTTACTCAATGTGTTATCAATGTCTGTGCAGGTCCATTTATACACATTTGTTCATACTGAAGATGCAGCTGTGTGCTTCATATAAAATTCAGTTTGGCAGGTTTACATGGGCCAAGTGGCAAAAAGAAGGACTTCATTGTGGTGGCTGAATATCTGTCTCACAATAGCTACATGATTGGTCATCAGTGTCATGCATTAACACATTTTAAGTTGAACATTAACGTGTGAGCTGTGATAGAAAAACATGAGATTATGTCACTGTCTTTCTTAAACTCACAAGCTCTGTCTGTTGTGGTCGTCATTAAACAAACACATCTTACTGTATGAGGACATTGGCATTAGCTTGTGATACGAATCAAAGTGCAAGACATTTTGTTTTTACTTGATTTGATTATACTATACTGGTCTCCTCCTTCAATGGTGAAACTGGTACTAGACGCTTTTACAGCTGGAGAAATGTTCTGTGTTGTTGCAGTTCCTGCTGGTCACCAACAGAGGCTGATAAAGGTCACGGATGACTTCATGTCCTGTGGAGCACATAGTGATACAGTGCTACATATTAAGGTAATGTGATATTTACAGTCTGCTGTGCGTCCTCCACTGGTTCCACTCTCTCTCCAGCTTCCCTTCAATTGTCTCCAGTTTAATTGCTTTACTGCCCCCTGAATACCCTTCATTTCGTCTGCCTCTTTATCCTCTTTCTCCCTCTCTTTATTTTCCTTTTTCTCCTCACTGCTTTCTCTCTCTCTCTCTCTCTCTCTCTCTCTCTCTCTCTCTCTCTCTCTCTCTCTCTCTCTCTTACACACACACACACTTCCTCTGGCCTCGAGTCAGGCAGGGCAGCTGCAAAAGGCCTCACCAATGCGGGCTGACGAGAAGTGACAGCTCTCTGTATCACTCCCTGGCACTGACAACTGACAGATGGATACCACTCACACACACTGCAGGGGAAATGAGGGAGGGAGGGAGAGAGGGAGGAAGAGAGAGGGGGAGGGAGAGAAGGCGGGGAGGAAGAGGAGAGCACCAAGCAGGATGATGCTCCAGCATTATTCCCTTTTCATGGAGTCGTTGTGCGATTGCGAGCTGGGTAGAATAAGCTTGTGATGCCAACCTCAAGCCCTTTTCTCCTCACACAAACATAAACATGTGTGCGCGCACAGTCGCACACACACACACACAGACGTAAAGAATACCTGCACTGTTTTTACTCTTATCCACGGTCCATTTAATGTTAAAATGGCCTTCATAATTGAAAAAAGAAAAACCCAACATAAAAATCTCATTTGTTTTCATTTGTTGTAGATTGTATTATAACTTAATGTAATTGACAAACTTCTTAGTCATATTTAATGATCCATCTGTGTTTATAGTTTTGAGCCAGGTGATGGAAAGTAACTGAGAGTGATGAGCATATGTTTCTGAATTTGAGTAATTAGTGTTGAATATATTTCAGACGAGTTATTCATTGTTCTGGAATTTAAATGGCCATTTGCTGCTCATGTTATTTTTTTTTTTACCCCTGCATTAGGACGTGTGCTTATGTGCATTCACAAACACTCCTGTTTTCTTGATCACTCAACATGCCAGATGTTTTTAACATGTTGTCACTGATGTGACTATGTTGCTTGAATGATGCCAACACGTTCAACCTGTGAATGTGAGGATGTTTACAGTTTTAAGCTCTGACACTTTGGAGAAACTACACTTATCTATCAGAGCATTATGTCTATTTCCCCTTTTAACAACAATATCAATTTGCATGTACAATGTGATGACACCGGAAAGACAAGAGTCTAAATGTAAGATATGTTGCTTACATGGTTTCCAGAATGATTTATGAATTGTTAATAGACCCACTTGTATAATGGAGTGAAATAGGGAATCAGGCACATTTACAGTTGGCGGAAGAAGCTTTTTCTACTCTGCCAGTGACAAATGCTGATTGGCTTGTTGGCTTGTACCCGTCTTTTAGACACTGCCAATAATGAAAATTCAAAATCGAATAAGTATAATGGAAGCAATGCATTTCACACCATGACCATGCATCAACATCACTACTTTAAGTTTGTCATGTTAAACTTAAGCTGAACCTGAACTTGGTGTAGATCCCTCACCACAGCAGAGGGCAACAGGATATGGAAAATATTACATTACAGTACTTTACAGCCTATTCATCTGGCAGATGCCTTTGTATAGAGAGACATGCTTTTTTTTGTGCATATGCTGGGAAAAGATTGGGGTTTAGTGTTTTTCTCACGAGGACGGGAGGAACTATCTGAGCAACAGCTGCTACAGAAAACAAAGACTAGTATTAAATGTTTTGATCTGCAGGTCATAATCAGGTCATATGGGGAAAAAACAGCCATGAATCCACTCATGTTAAAGATGTGGCTCATGGACAAAAAAGTTTTTTTGTGGCCATCACATTTAAGTGTAGCCTATCTGGTTACTAATTGAATTTATTGACAAAAATGATAATCGACAGCTCTTTTTCTTTATAACCAACAAATAAAATCCCATATTATAGCCTCTCAATTTATAATATTTAGCCTACTATTTTTCTATTTTACATCATTCAAAGCTGAATCTCTCAACTGATGTGGACATTTTACAGTAGTTTCTAAAAAAAAACAAAACAAAGGGTAATGATGCAAATAACCTGAAAATTGATCAGTAATGAAAACAAGTTTGAATACCAACCCTAGGAGAAGAAAAATATGTTGCACGAGCATCAAGAAGTAGAGCAACACTTTGCTTTTAATGCATCTAAAACCTTCCCCTCTACTGCTTCCTGTCTTCACCAGGTGAGATATTGATCAGGACGACAGTATCCTACTACAACTGAACTGAGGTACTACTACTTCTACTAGTTTGCTGCTAATGTCTGGTTTCCATTCTGGTTGTGAAATGTAGTTGCTGGTAGATAGACAGTCAGAAATGACATAAATCATGTTGCAAGTTTTCAGTAAAAAAAAGTCAAAAACACTGTGGCTGAAAGACAAAAAGAAGAAGAAGGAAAAAAAATCAAGCTGTTTTTCTCCAATTTGCAGAAAGAACAGATCATGTGCCTCCAGACATGAGCTGTTTGCCAAAGTCACATAACAAACCTATTTTCACCTCGGTTGTTTGGCTTGGTCGTATTCACATGAGAATCAGGAGCCGAGTGGTGATTGTGGCGGTTACTGACTCGACCGTGCAGAAAAGTGGAGAGTGAGAAATAGAGAAGATGAAAGGAAATATTGCAGCAGTAAAGGAGATCCCGGGGGACTGACGCTGAGCAGACACCAATAAAAATCGAAATGGACAATAAAACTGCACCCGACAACAGCAGACACTTGTACATCAGTAGTATGATCATAATCTCAGAGCTGCTGTGTCTTTACGGTTTACCAAAATAAAATAAAAAAATAAAAAAATGCAGCACTGTTCCTCAAATAACAGAAGATTAAATTAAAGCCTCCTCTCGGATCCGTCACACTCCACACTGTGACTGCCGTAAACCACCATCTACTCGAAGGAATCTAATTTTTACACTTAACTGTAAGAGTCAGGCAGGGAGATTTGGCAAAGTTGGCGTTCAAGTGCAACATGCTTAGATTTGATTTTAAGTTGGCACACACTAAGCATCTGCACGGAGTCTGATTGAACTAATAAGCTCATGCCTGAAACCTTAAGTGACACTCTGAAATAGCAGCAGTGTCAAGTCCCAAATGGGCGACGCCACACCAAGGCGATGATGACACGAGCATTGTGTATCGGAGGTGAAGAGTGTGGTAATGTTGTCAGTGCACCCCGAGGCCTCGGAGCCATCATCCAGCAAAACAAGAAGCTCGCCGATACGCTGTCTCGTTACTGGCTGCCACATATGCTGTCAGTCTTCCTACCGCCAGACTGCAGCTCCGATTACTTCCTCTCCACTTCCTACATCCCTCACAGACTGCTTGACCTTTTGTAATTACGCAAAATGATATTTATTTTGCCGTTTCTGGAGGGTAAAATCTCCCCGAACATGAAAACTTGTGATCATGATAGCTCGAGTCTCCTGTGGTCATCATAAGTACAGTCTCTTGTGAGCATGATTGCTAGTGTGTTGATAGCTGAAGGCAGCTTGTTTTCTTGGAGAGAACAGAGCCTGATGAGTTTGATTCTCAGCCAGGAGGAGTGGTCGTAAAGAGGCCAGAGCTGCTGTCTGAAAACCCCGAGAATATTTCACACAATACGTCGTCAGATAACCGCTTGTGGTTTCTCTCTTGTATCAGGGAGAGAATCTTGTTCTTTTGGAGATTATTTGTTTTGACATTTCTGCTACAATGGAACGTGGAGAACGGCATGAAGGACAGGAAACAGATGCTACAACAAAACAACATACACTGGAATTGAAATAATAGCCTAATGTTAACACTTGCCTGCAGATTTTGACACTCAAAATAGGGAGGCGAACATCCAACTTTTTCTTTCCAGCTAATAATTCTTCATCTCAGGGAATCTCCCAATACAAAGTGCTGATTCAATATCTCAAATCTATAATGTTAAAAGGTTAAAAGATGACTAAACTTTCTCATCTACCACAGCATCATATTCTTTAGGTACGAGACATCATACCTCCAGCAGCAAGTTATCTTAGCATATAGCAGGGAAACAAAATTGTCCTACCAGCAACCTCCAACCCAACAAACCTGCAAATTGGGTTTCCTCAAGCTATGACATTTTCATTAGTAAACTGTGGTGGCACCTGGATTTTTCCCTGCCTGTAGCCAAATGTTTTTGTGCAAAGCTAAGTTAGCTAGCTGCAAGCTAAGGAGCCAGCTGACCCTTCTTCTCTTTATTTCTCAAAATGTTTTAAGCAATTAAAGTTAACTTGCTAAAACAATGTAGCGCCTCGCCGCCTCCAAAATGTTTTTTTTTATTATTATTACAGATGAACAACAGTTCATCATTCAGGAGATGTAGCATTGGCCCTAAATTTCTGAAGCCTACTGTAATATACAAGCAAAAAGAGATTTTTCAACAATGGCTATGAAGTGGAATACTTTTTTTTACCCCAAAATGTTTGATAGTATTTATAATGATGGAACGTTACGAGTTGTTTTCGAGGTAGGCTAAATGTATGGGTAAATGCAAAGCCGCCGATGCACATACCCGTCGGGGGCAGTCGATTAAGTATATTTTTTGGCATTTTTGCCTTTATTTGACAGCACATAGTGAGATAGACAGGAAAGGGGGAGGCAGAGAGAGGGGGAATGACACGCAGGAAAGGTCCGCCCGACGCAGGACCCGAACCGGGGACGCCTACATGGGGCGGCCGCCTTAACCACTGCGCCACGCACCGCCCCAAGGAGTCTCTTTTTGACACAACACTGGCTTTGCATTTACCTCGAAAACAACTCTGTCTTGTAAAGTTCCATTATTATTTCATAGCGGGGTGAATGTGCAGGTCACAACTGCACATTCACCTTGTCCACGAGAGCGTTTTGGAGTTGTTGGATTGTGTATTTGATGAGTTTTGAGGGAAAGCCTGGAAATAACATGAGCCTCTGTGGTATTAGCTGAGCAGCTCGCATCTCTGCCCAGCCGATCTAAAAACAGCTTGCACCGACAATAACATACCTACCCCCAAGACTATAGGGATTATGGCAATGGCCGAATTTGCCAAAATGTTGAAATATCCCATTAATAGTCGGGGGCTATGACAGAATGAATGTTAGAAACACTGAATTTTATAATGATAATGATGAAAACTGAATACCTGACCGGCTTAATAAGGAAAGAATCTGCAGTGAGACTGATCCTGCAAATCAGATCTACCATTGTAAAAAAAAAAAAAAAAAAAACTCAGCTGCCTCTCTTCCCACTCCCTCCACAAACACAACTGTTTTTTCCTCCATCTGGAGGAAAATAGTAAAATCTTCATATTTTCAGTCACTAAAATAAATTCCTCCCATGCACACACACACATACACACAGTGCATACACACATGTACACACACACAGAGAAACACAGAAGAAATCTGCCATGAAACGTAATCACAAAAGGTCATGTTGGTGAATGAGGAACAGATTAAATTAGCATAGTATTAGATATGGAAAATGATTTCTGTCAAATCAAACTGTAGCACAATTATAATATGTTAATTACTTATTTCATTAAGGAAGTTGATTGCAGTTCACAGACGAAATCATGCGGGCAGAAACACCTGGAAAGAGGTGATGAAGCTTGAAATCCCCATCTCTCCCTCTTCTGTCCCCTGCTCTCGTTTTCTCCCGGAGTCCTTGTCGTCGTTTCTCATCTACTCGTGCCTCGGCTTTTCACGTATGCATTAATTGCCTGAACGTGCCACACAAAAACGCTTCAAAGGGCGCAGGACTTCTCATTTGTTCATCAAAGGGAAGATGATGAGTAGTGTGAGATCATATGACCTACCCACAATGCTCCTCCGGGGAACCGAGGAGCAGAGAATCAGTGTGTGAGGTGGCCAATGAAAACATGTTGGGGAAAAAATGGAGGCAAAGAAAACACTAACAAAGATTTTTCATGGAGTGGGTTGGATAAACAAGATCAGATTTTACCAATTAGTGCTATAAAAACATGGAATTGTTTGTAAGAGCAGAATATATGAGCTGTGGTTGTGTGTTTATCGTCGCATGATGAGAGCCGAGGAAAATAAAGTTTAAACCCTGACAGAAGGGTTTGTTTATGTGTGGCGTTTTAATTTTAGGACGCGACCAAAATTTCATCATTTTTGTGACAACAATTAAAAGGCAGCAGCCAACTGCCTTCTTTTGTTGTTATTGTTCTTCAGAAGGCAAAAATAAATCACTGAAAATCTGAAGATTGTTGTTTACTTGTTTGTTCAACACATTGCGACATTCATGGTCTCTTGACTGGACCATGAAACATGGATGAAAATGGCCATGACAGATATAAAAGGCATGAAGAGAAAACAGGGCTCTTCAGCTTGACAGTTTGAGGCACTGTCTGATGTGATGGCAAAGATTTATCATGTGAATACAGTAAATTACTGTCGGCGTAATATTCACATCATAACTCTCCACAGTCACAAGCCCAGGACAGCCGAGATATACAACTGACCATCATAAAGCATCAGACACCACATTAAATGCAGAGCCCAACACTAGCTGCTGCCTTACCTGTAATCCATATACAGTATAGGCTACCATCAACCAACCAACCAACCAACCAACCAAGCTCCTCCAACCACTCAGGAGAATACAGTGTTTAGTGAACTGAGGCAGAAACAATGTCAGTCAGGCAGCAGCAGTGACTTAATGGTTGTAGATAACAAAGGTAATATGTAGATATAAGATGTAGTTAATGATCATATAAGAATAACAATAAGCAAACTAACATCAGCAGGGGAAATGTGCAGAAGCAAGTTTTCCAGGAAACCAACATCTCAGATGTAATTGAAGGCAAGATACGTTTCTAGTGACTTCCACCACCTCACACACAAAAAAAACTTAGGCCTACTCAATTATTAAGTTCAAATAACAAACAAATGGACTCAAAGAAAAGAAAAAAAATGCCAACAACAACAACCAAAGAAAATCATCACAAGCAGATAGCAAAGCCAGTATAGGACACAAACGCACATAGCTACACACACACAGCCAGCAGCAGCACACACCAAGAGGCAACACAGCACAAGCAGGAAACACTCACCTTGAAGCAGTATTGATGATGCCTTAGTCCAAATTGCAACCTGAAGAGAGGAAAGCGCCATTTCCGGTCTGAAATCCACGTCTGACATGAACAGGAACAATTCCTTCACAAAACGATCACAAAAGTATGGTAGCAGCAAAGTGTTAGCATCAGTTTTACTTCACGTGCAGCACACCTGAATCACAGTGGGTAATAATGCGCCGGTGCGAGTGGGCGTGGTCTGAACGGTTTAAATAGACCGCCTTCAGCAGAGGGAGCGCTGCATATACACACCACCAGGAGAGTTTTAGTCCCATGTGAGTTTGAAGGCCAGTCCAGCTGCCTGCTTGTTATTACCTCACAGGCCTCACACCATTAACAGTAGGGTTTTTATTCCAGCGTTTTTTTTTTTATCATGACTATTATTTATTCAATGTTTTTAAAGAACAATTCCAGCAGCAAACTTATTGTAGTTTGTAGCCTACATTCAATTTTTAAGTAGGTTAATGAGATTGAAATAAGAATGAACCTGATTCCTTCTGACTACACCTATATTATACTACTTAGGATACTGTAGATTTCTTACCTGCAGCCTTTCATTAGAAGTGTGCTCCATAATAATAAAGAGAACCACTGTAACTATGAAACTAATCTCCATTCCAGTGTCAAGTGTATAAGGAGAGATCCTGCACACAAAATTATTCATCATCATTTAAGATATTCACACGTCTATTTTGTCTTTATTTTTTGTTTTTAGATGAGGTTCAAAGTTCATTTGTCACCTGAATGTCCATGTGCTTCCGTCCATGATCAAAACTGACCGGTTGCACCCACTGCAGTGCAACAACATTTGGTAATGTAGCCAGTAACAGTAAAGTATATTGTTGTTTCATTTTCCTTGTTGCATGTAGCTGCTCATTACATCTGCGTAGACGCCTGAGTCCATCAATACTGTGCATACTTGTAAAACTGTATTGCCATATCACCAACTTCTGAGCGGCGAATCGTTCCACAAAGCCTTCATATTTTTTGCAGAATTGGATGCGTTTCTGGTGTAATTTATTATCTAATCAGTGGCCAGAAAAGTTTAAGCTGATCTGAAACTCTCTTTGCCTGATTGAAAGACTGACACATCTTGTGTGAGTTACCAAAGGGCTGAAAGACTGCGAGATGATGGCAACACTAAATGACACTTGCCTCTGACAAGTGGCAAATGGAAAGGATTAACATAAGCCAATGAGCTACAGAATGAATATATGTTCAAACCTCATTTGAAGTGGCATCTGTGACATTGCCATGCCAATTTAGAGAGAATTCAATCTGCCGGCATCAACTCTCTAAAACTATGATTGGACTTGTGAAGAGACCAATTTGTTTCTAAATGTGTGCAGTCAGGCCTCTTTGTGATTATGATACGATATCTGTATCTAGTCTTGAGCTTCAGCTGTATTCTCAACTCCATCAGCACTCAAATTAGCCTTTCTTATCAAGTATTTGAGGGAAGATTAGAACATAATACAGTCTATCATTTTGAGAGGCAGGGTTAATGTTTGCTGGGATGTTTGAGAGGTTATCAGCTGTCAGTAGAAATTGCTAGAAAGTTGATGAAGTCTGTGTTTCATTTGTGACCAGCGGTTAATGTATGTACCAGACTTGTATTCTGGGATGAATTATTTTTGATGAGCCTGTCATCCCTTTCTCACTGATTTCATGCGTGTTTATACAGTCCATAAGGGTTTTGCTATTTATTTCTAACTGCTGCTGCTTTTGGGTTTGGTTCCAAAAAAATATGGTGGATGTAACCTTTAAATTATGATACTATGTTTCTGTCCTTATTGCTGCAATAATTTGTTGTTGTTTGTTCCATACATGTATATATTGCATAGCCTATATGTTTCAAGTTAGTCATATTATTTACTGTACTTGATTTAAGAATAACATACCAACGAATATGACCCCTCACAGAATAGACTTAAATGTACATATGCCAAAACGTAAGCAAACAGACATTTTGGCATATACATTAATCGCATCCATGCTGAGAGTAACCACCCTCATATCTGACTAGCTATGTTTCCTGTCTTTATGTTATGCTAAGCTAAGCTAAGCAGCTTTAAGCTATATATTCTCATTTAACACTTGGTAAGTAAACAAATTAGCATTTTCCCGAAATGGCAAACTTTTTTTTTACTTTGTTGCCTTGATATTTCAGTTAGTAAGCCTTTTGATTTGTAACCAGTAATTGCATGTTTAGTAATTGCATGTGTGATTTGCTGCTAAGTATAGAAAAGGCTATGGGGAATGGCGGGCAAAATACTTACTGATAAAAAATAAATTCAAATTTGACGTTATATTGAAGTGTGCAGTGCAGCATTTACATCTATAACTTAAACGTACCAGTATTAGAAGTCGGATGTAGGAGGAATGTGCATGAAATGCTGTGTGTGTCTCACGGTTTGATTATTGTGATGAATGATTATCATCTTTCTTGCTCTCACAGGGCAGCAGAGTATAGGAGTGACCAGTTCCTTAGACTATTATCTCTCATCTGTTTGTGCAAACTGCACTTTAATGCTTCAGAGGAGATGTGTCTGAATAAAATTAGAATAACTGGATGTGAAAGAGGAGCCTCACTCTGGTGGGGCCTGGTGTTAAAACAAATTGTGTGAGCGGGGTAGTGCGTGCGTGTGTGTGTGTAGCAGTAGACAGGATTCCTGCGTGTGTGTTATGTGTGCAGGAGAGCTTGCGTTTGCCCTGTCATATGATAAATGTTCTCTCTCTTATAATCTATGTGCTTCAAAATATGATGTATGTGAGGATGAACTTTGAATTATAACCTAAAGAGTGAATCATTAATCTTCTGACTTTGGTGGGGAGTGGACCAGAGGAATCCATTTTGCGTGTTTAGGTTTTATGAATAATGCAATATTGCAACTGGCCAGCTGGATCTGGGCAGTGATGGTCAGACGTATAGAAGTCGACATACAAGAAAACAGCTCTGTTTGCTGAAATGAAAAGGAGGTGAACAGGAAGGTCAACAGATCCTATTAGGGTTTCACTACGTGCCATACGACCTCGGTATCCTATACAGTTATTGCCTTGATGACTGTTGACTTCCTGGTCTACTTTCTCATTTTGGGGTATTCTGAACTACAAATACACCTCATATTTCACCTGCCCACACAATTTTCCTAAATTATTTGTCCAATTACAAACCTGAATGAGTCCAAAACAAATCTGAAGTGAATGTTTGCACAAAGTCAAAAACATCCAGGTTCCACCTTGCCATCTCTGCTGCAAAACAAGCCTTCATTCAAAAGTAAATAACAACATGGATGCCATTAAACTTTGACAGAGACTGTCAGACTGTCAGGATGAACCGAAATCACCGTGGTAATTAATTAATTATCCACTAACATTTCATCAAGCTCCATCGTCAAGTCAAAATTACTCTGGTTTATTACCTGATATATTTAGTTTTAAAGAGTTAATTAGCAAATGTTCTCATGCTGAATCACTAGTGAAAATAGTAAACATTATAGGTTGAGGATTTTAGGTTTGTTTTTATTACATGAGCCAAAACTCCCATGGAAAAGCTGTTTTCTATTCCATCTCAACATGGTGACATAAAGTAAACTGAAATTGATTGACTGAATTAAAATGGAAAAGTCAACAGGATCATGCATAATTTCATACATAGCTAAATGAACAGTTGCTTTTTCATTTTTTCCGCTACAGCGACTGATTTCTCATTTAACACGGAGCATATGATGGTTGTTCTCCACCCTCGTCAATAACCAGCTTTCTTTGACCACACAATCCACCAGAAACAGGCAGCAAACAGGAAAATATTTTCAACACATGTGAACTAACATTATTTCTCAAAGGAGACATCCATCCAAAAGATAGGTTATTCAGTTTAAGGGGGTGATTTAAAAAGTTGCAGATTAATGTTTTTGTGATTAAGTGATGTATTCTCTTCTCTCACCTCGGCTCCTTAAAATGTGAGAGAAGATGGACTCTTGTTCATTTTATTTTGCTCAGTAAAAATCTGTACATTTGTTCAGATCATTTATAACAAAAAATATGCCCAGTTACACAATTTTACAGTCATTTATGCATCTTATGAGTCAATTATTGTTTTCCAGAGGGAGCGTAAAATGATGCACAATTGGCCACACTGCAATTTCAAACAGTCATTTAGGTCCAGAGGCCCCGGTGGTGTCCTCAAGCAGAGTGGCAAAACCCTTTTCACAGGGAAATGTAAAAACCCACCAACTTATCAGGTGAGGCCAGACACAATGTAAGAGGTGATTTACTCTGAGCAGGCTACATGTCACCAGGGCTTTCTTTGTTTCCCTAAGGTCTGATTTGAACTTAAATTGCTTCTGTGAAGGCTCGGCTGGGCTTCGCATTATGTTGCCCCTCCTACTGCTCAAACATTAAGGAGCCTCATGTACCGTGTTGTACTGTATCCTCAAACAGCAATGCACCTTCATTTCCCCAGCATTACTGTATAACTATCTGCCAAAGTGCAGAGCAGGGTTTTTAAAGTCTTATTTTCCACATTGCATTGAACAGAGCAGAAGCCGAAGCTGAGAGGCCCCTTTTTATTTGATGAGCGTGTTATTGTTAAAATGTAACTTGTAATTTAAGGCATTTTTTTGTTATAAACTGATCATTCACATGCAGAGACATGGCAGTGCACTTAGATGAAAAGAAAACACATGTTGCCATCTCAAGAATGAGTAAAAATCGCTTAAGAATCATCCAAGTTGATAACACAATGTGACACACAGCAGTGTATTCTTCTCATATGTTAGGCCTATTTATTTTAAATAACACAGAGTTACAGAATGTCTTTAGGAAACATAACTAGTAAGTGCTATACAGTAATTATGGTGTGAAGGGTTGGACTAGTTCCATATTTGGGAAATAAAAATGATTTGCTTCCTTTCTGAAATTCAAACGAGAAGACTGATTCCACTGTCACATCTGTACAGGTAATATGAAGCTGCAGCTAGCAACTGGTTAGCCTAGCTTAAGGTAGCATAAAGACTAAAGGAAGGTCTGCCTGCTAAGCTAAATGTATCTTGGCTGTAGCCTGAGATTAAAGGGAGCATTTAAGCAAAGGAATTTGTTGCATTTATTATATATTGACAGCCGTGTAGTTAAATGAAAGTATTGTCGTGTGCTGCTAATGGACACTTTGGATTCACGCATGTATCATTCATCCTTAATTTTATCCCATCTTTACCAGAGATGTGTTTAAGTTATGCACATAAATAAGAATGGATAAAAATTATGACACTTCTTTTTTTTAAATAATGGATTTCAGTTCATTCATCAACATCCACCTTGCTTTCTCAAATGAATCACAACAGTGCTGATTAAACAGCTTTAACGCTTTATTCGGCTCTATTAATTATTACCTGTTCCCAGCAACAGGAGATGACACACACACACACACACACACACACTCATCTGTAAACACACACGCTATCACAGCTGTGCAGCTGGCCAACTCACCACAATCATCAGAAACAAGATAGAGAAGGATATGGCAGGCAGGAAACTATACATTAACAAACTTGTAACTGCTGCCGGAGTGCCTCTCACCCTTCCTGTGTGCAGCCAGGCAGCCATAACCAGATGCATCAAGCACACATTACATCCCAATACCCTGAGTATTTACTCTGCCATACAGCCAGAAAGATTAGTTTA
Source organism: Trachurus trachurus (assembly GCF_905171665.1). NCBI lineage: Eukaryota > Metazoa > Chordata > Actinopteri > Carangiformes > Carangidae > Trachurus > Trachurus trachurus. Next base: position 17,349,542 of record NC_139904.1, on the reverse strand, counting down.
GCTGGAGAGTTGATTTATGGACGACAGAAAGTAATCCCTTCTTGTCCTGCGTGCTGTAGTCGTGCCTCCTCCTTTGCCACCGCGCTGAGCTTACACAGTCTGAAAGCCCTTGATACCGTGTTCGCCCTAAGGTGTAATGTTTGATAATATAACTACTGCTTCTGTCACCCAGACCCCCCACCTCATCTGCACCCACAGCCGAGCCTCCACCCCCCACAAATACATTACAGCCCCACAATGCATTGGGATTTATGAGGGTGTAGTGTCACGGGAGAAGGAGAGAGAGAGAGAATATGCATTGATTGAAAGCCCCAGATAGTCCCATCCAATCCCGCCCCAAAGAACATCAGTTATTTTGCATCCTGACATAGCGATTGATAACTTGTAAATGTGTGTGGGGATGACAAATGCAGATGGAAACTGACTCTGACAAAAATGATAACGGCATCGATCTCGAGGGGATGACGGAGGTGGAGGCGGGCTGCTGCTTAAAATATTTAATAATTGATACAGAGGCAGTGAGATGTTGTTTGACCCTGGAGGAGTGTGAATGTCATCACAAAATTGATAAGACTTTGAAGTGAAATACATTAATGATGCGTCTGTGTGTGTGTGTGTGTGTGCATTTACGTATGTATTTGTGTGTGTGTGTGTGTGTGTGCATGTGTATTTGCAGGGGAGGGCAGGAGGTTATGGCCTGTGATGGACGCTAAACTGCAAGATTTACAATCATTGTTTATCTTCAGGAAATAGATTTTAACATTTTATACTTCTCAAGGCAAGGGGTGTCAAAATCAGTTGTGTTGTTGTTCTTCAGTACCTATGTACTTGGTATAAACAAGGAAAAGAAATTCAGACTACAAAAAATATTTCTGAGACATATTTGCATGGATTTCTCTGTGTAATTTCCTGTAATAGTAAAAAAAAAAAAAAAAAAAAAGGAGCAATGACCTTTAATGAAAAGCTCCTCTTTGAGATGAGTAAAATGTGTTCAAAAATCATGAGTCTGTAAAACAAAGTGTTATGAAACTAATTAGAGGTTTAGGATGTCTTCTTATACAATAGTGAGTAGAAGCTGAATGAGTCCGGGTTGTTGCAGCTATAATTCACACACTCCTCCAGTTTAGCTCTGGAGGCAGGTACGCACACTGTTAATATTGTAGGCTCCATATAACAGGAGAATGCTTTGATGTGCACTTGTTAAAACATCTGAATTCCTCTCCATATGGTAAATTGTGGACCCCTGTGGTGGACACAGTGGGACGCTGGACAGTTTCAGCCCCTCATACCTCCAACTAAACAACCCTCAAAATCTTCCTCCCGTCTAGTTTGGTATTAAGACAAAACAGTCTCAAAAGTCCAGAATGTGAAAGATCTCAATCCTCTTACACAGGTCTGATGTCTGAAGACAAACAGACAACTAATTAGCAAAGTGCATGGGATTAAGGATGAGCGGTGGTGTGGTCCATTTTGCTGCTGCAAGGAGGAACCACCCTTAAATAATGTTATACTGTGGGTCCACTTTGTACAAGAGTAAATGAAACCTTATAACTTTTTGTTTGCTTGTAGTTTTACGACAGAACGATCTAATCCTCCTCAAAGCTTCTTAAAAGTATTACTGGAAACAGACAGAAGATTGTAACAAACAAACAAAAGCCATTATCACGCCGTGACATGATTAGCCTCTTCAATAGACACGTGGTGAAAATGGAAGTTGTGATAAATCTTTGGCTGAGTTACATCAAAGCAAAGTGAGGCCTGCTGTATCTAGAAATTAGGTTGTGTATCACAAAACCTTCAGTTTCCTGACCCTCAGCTTCATGAATGGATTCCTGAACAGGCCCAGGGGCCTAAAGGGTCAGGGCCCCTTGGTGGGCTTCACCTGCAAAATGTCACTGAAAACAACACATTCCTACTACAAAGAGACACGAAAAGAGGCCAAAAGAGACACAACAGGACTACAAAGAGATGCAAAACCATCACAAAAAGACATAAAATGACTACAAAGAGATGCAAAGCAGTGACAGAAAGAGACAAAACGACCATAAAGAGGTACAAAATAACAATAAAGAGACACAAAATGGTCCAAAAGAAACAAAAAACAACCACAGAGAGAAGCTAAATATCTGTAAAGACTCATGAGGTGACCACAAAGAGACACACAGCGACTACAGATGCGCAAAATGACAACAAAGAGATGGACAGTGACAAGCAACGAGACACAAAGATGAGAAAAGCAACTGCAAACTTTGCATCTCCTCCAGTCTTAGTGTCATGCCCCCCTGAAGGAGAGGTTGGCGCCTTATACACAGCCCATTGTCTCATAATCCGTCCACAGCCCCCTGCCTGACTGAATGGAAGTTAGCTGGATGCATACAATACTGTATAACAGCTCTGAGTGGAGGAGAAGTGGGGATGACTGGGTTTGTCCTCCCTTGGGATTGTGAGAACAGGTGCAGAGCAGGACGTTACAAATGCCACCGCTTTCATAAATGAACTTCTCCAAAAAGCCGCACTAAAATTCTGATTAAAGTTGGACTGATGTTCCTCAGAAGTTAGTTCAAGCTCTCTTTTTTAATACGTTTGACAACGCCTACCTCCAGAAAGAGGAGTGAGGAACTGAAGAAGCAAAGGAGCAGGATACGACAGGAGCAGAATGTGAAGAGACATTAAAACATTTCAAATGAAAGGTGCGTCAGAAGAGCTTGTCAGTGCATTACCGCCAAGATTAAAGGGGTCTCGGTGTCTTCTGTCGGGTTCAAGGGAGACTGCATGAGGATTTGGCTCAGACTCTTAAATACCTCTGTCGACTAAGATTCAAACAAACACTTCCACAATAATTACATGTTGACTTTTCTTCATTGCTGGAGGAGAAGGTAAAGCATTTTCAAATGAAACTCCTACATTGTCAGCATAAGTACTCTGTGGTGTTTATTCAAGTTGAAAATTGTTGAGACCATTATTCTCTGATTAGGGCACATGGCACAGGAAACATAATGCGTGCACATTTATAAAAAGCCTTTGGAGTTCAACAGGAATAAGGTATTTAGTTCAGGTATTAGTTAGGAAATGAATGTGCCATTGGTTGTCATCACGAAATAGGCAGCCATGCCAAAGTGGTTCCTTGAAGGTATCCTGCTTAGAGTGTTGACGTTTGTGCTCACTTTGCAGTTTCTTCTCTTTTAGGGCTTAATACACACAGATACACTTAAAGTTCCTTATAACCTGACTGAACTGTCAGGCTGGAGTTTGCTCTTTCTTCCTCGTCTTGTTGAAGTCCCTCTCAGCAAAGCACTGAAACAAAATCCTTCATCCAGCCACGACCTCTGACCTCCCCACAGTTAGAAAAACGACCCTAAGCAAATCAATAGAATAAAATATAATTACCAGCGCGCACTCAAGTTTCATGTCTGAGGCTTTAAAAGCCGGAGAGCTCGGAAGGAAAACACACTCGCTGTGTTCTCTAAACCAGTCAGTAGCTCAGTGGGAAGCCATGGACTGCTGGTGTCCTTAATAGCAGAAGCTGTCAACACAGACAGGGTTGCTGAACTCTAGACGGGCCTGTCAGACATCCAAGCAGCTGTGACCGGTGCTGCTGAATGCAAACACGAGTGGCCATTTGTGTGAACTTGGCAGGCTGAGAGGTGACTGTCAAAACCTGGTTTGAGGAGAGAGACGCACATACGGTACCTGTCCTGGTAGTGAGAAGTTCTTCAGGGAAAAATACAGATAAACAGTGACAGCTTTTCATGGTATCTTGACAGTATGTTAACCTTTGAAACAGCAGCGTGACCAAACAATCTCAACTCAAGGTCCACTTACTAACAGTAGCTTGTGCTGCGGTTAGTCTGAAGACAAATGTTAATTGCAGGTTATTGGCAGAAGGTGAACTCTAGTCCCCTGCATGGAAGTCACACATGCTATATATTCATCCACCACACTCCTTCTGCATTAGCACTCACTATTGGCACTGGCCACGAACTGTGAAGTGCAGAATTGTCCAACATGGATCTAATCACAGATAGTATTGATTGAGTCACTTGGATTAGCATTAGCAGAAGTCTAACAGTTTATATGTGATGAATTTCTGACTATGACGCTGGCTAGTGGCCGAGTGCAGGCAACACAGATTTTCACAGGTAAATTTTTCGACTAACTTACGAGATGCGTCACATCAAAATTCAAGACACTACCTTGTTTAACTTTTTCTGTATTTTCCCCTGATCGCTTCCCAGTAATTTCCTCAGAGATTCCTTGAAAAGAAATCACAGGGAAAATAAAGACAGTGTTCAATTAGTACACAACCAGGTCATTAATCCAAATTAATTACTCATGCTACCTGGAGAGTAAGCCAAACAAACCGTGACTCTTGTGTACTGAAAAACAAATATGTCAACATGTAAAGAATAGTTTTCAATTATAAATACATAGTGCATTTATAGTGATTATGGAGGGGTTTAATGATGCAGCTTATTTTCAAAGAAATTTGAACAGGAATGATCTATTTAGGAATTAGATAGTATCTATCTATTTTCACAGGAAGCCTATGGGAATTATTGGGAAAATATGAAATACAGTATAGCCACCAAATTCTGTAAATTCTTTACAATGTGTACTGAACACCACAGATTTTGAGCTGTAAAATTCAGTTTTCATCTGATTTCTACCGAATGCTGTTATTTCTACAGTACCAAACTTTATATGCTGTTTTGAGGAATTTGGATGCAGAAATAAAAGTAGAACATTTATGTTTTTTAAAGATATTTTTTGGACATTTTGCCTTTAATTGACAGGATAGTGGAGAGAAACAGGAAAGTGGGGAGAGGGACTGGGGAATGACACGCAATACAGATCAGCACAGTTGGGAATCGATCCCACGATCACTGCATTGGGAATTGCCAACATGGGATGTGCTCTTAACCACTTGACCATTGAGTACCCCAGAACATTTATGGTTTGTTCAGGTTCAAAAGTCTAAATTATTACTGACACACAGATGGCTCATTTCTGCTTTTACTTTACTTTAATGCATAGCAGCAGCATTATACTTGGTTTGACTTTCTTGTCAACCAGAAGTACAAACACGCTCCTGTTTAGTTTAAGGTTTATAAAGCAGAGTGCACCATGTGGATAAAACAGCACAACATTTCACTGAAGAGACATTAATTCAAATACTTAAACGAGAAAGACAACAGAGTATTTCAGACGTCAAGGTTTTAGAAAACCTCCCAAAGACAAACGGACGTATCTTTCCCACAGTAATGAAAAATGGCAGTATACAATAACCCAGAGTGATGCTAAGCTACTTAATGTAAAATTCTGCCCTGGAGACGAAGAGCGCGCTCTCTTTAGTTGACCAGTACAAGGACGTACACATGTGACAACAATGAAGACAAAAAGCAGCAGGAATTAGCTGAAAAACAGTGCCGACTGAAACAGAAGTGGCTGAAAATTGATTTCAAGTTCTGTCAGCGACGGTGCACACACACAAGAAAACAACATCTCTCACCAACTGCCTAGAGAAAACAAAACCGTGCCATTAAAAACATAATAGGATTATCGTTTCTGTTTGTTTGTCACGGTGGATCAAGAAAATTATAGTTAAGAGAAGAGCTTAGAGCCACATTGTTATCGCCACTTCAGAAAACGAGGCGCAGACACAGACCATTTGCATATTCATTTCCTGCTTTTGAAATTCACCTTTTTAATTAGTCTGCGTGTAACAATCACTTAATATCTGCAAACACCTTGACACCGAGAGCCACCACAAACATGTCCTCAGCTGCCGCGCACTTAACACGGGATCATCAAACAGCAGGCAAGTTACACAATGCTGATGTGTGTCGCAGTGATGTCTGAGTGGGAGGACAGGAGCTGCAGAAGAGAAAGAGGAGGGGGGAAGAAAAAACTGAGATGAAGGCTAACAGTCACGCATGAGGTTGTGGGAGCAGTGTTTGTTTGTTTGTTTTGTTGTTTGTGCGAAGAACAAAAAACAAGACAAAAAGTTGCAAGACAAGGATCTGATGCAACAGCACTGATTTAGATCATCCTGGTGTGTTGTCTTGTTTGTCGTCTTTTGTTTATTTCCTACCAGACTGCGGCGTCAGAGGGTGACAAGGAGGACTTCCTTATGCGCTCTCGCCTGCCACAGCACCAGACCATCCCCTCTCTGCTTCCTGGTTTCTCTCTCTCTCTCTCTTGTCATAATTATCCTGCATCATTACACTTTGTGTGGTGGTGGTGGTGGTGGGTCAGAGATGTGATTCAGGACACTGCTGGCTGTGTGGGGCTCTGGGCCGAGGCTCCCAGGAAAAGATGTTTCTAATTATGTGAAGTTTGGCAGGAGGAATTCGCCTTGATTTCAAGTGAGGAGGGAATTTTTCCACCATGAAGACAACAAATACGAAAACATATCTATGTGTGTGTGTGTGTGTGTGTGTGTGTGTGTGTGTGTGTGTGTGTGTGTGTGTGTGTGTGTGAGTTGACATTTTGTATAATCTCATCCATAATGTAATAGATAAAAGATCTTTTGGTTTGGTTACAAAAAAAACACAAACATTTTGTTTGTTATTATGCAAAATGTTACGTATATTAAATTAGATTCTCCTCAGCAAATCAAGTTGAGTTGTTTGAGGTTGTGTGTAGATTATTAGATTCAATTAAAGACTGACCTGCACTTGATTTTGCTTTTAAAAACCATCATGACACATTATTATAATCTATTAAATAAGCTAATCATGGAAGTTCAAGTTTAATTTAGTCGTCATTTCACCCATAAAAAAAGAAAAGAAAAAAAAGAAAGAAAGCTCAGGTGAGAGATTGAGATATTTCTCTGAATAATAATAAAACCACATTCACTGCATTAATGATGGGAGCAGTGTGTTGAGGCCATTCACAGGCATCATTACTGTGAGCTGACAGCTGCCAATCAAACCTCTGATGAGTCTCTGATGCTGCGGCGTAACCGTGGAGCTCTAGTGGAGGTTTAGTGTGATAATGATCAGCAGTCGTGACAGATGAGCAGCTAATGAACAGAGCAGTGGAACAGAAACAGCAGCGCACGCATGCACGCACACACACACAAACAAACGTACAGTCTACACCAAGCCGCAGCCTCTCTTGATGTTGTCATCGGTTCTGATACATTACAGTGTGGTGATGTTGGTACCACAGTTACGCAAAAACGAGAGATCACATGAAGACACTTTTTCACAGCTGTGCATAAAAAAATGGTTTCAAGGCTTCAATTTTTTTGTAGACCTCAAAGACAATAAATCTAACAACCCCCCCACCCCCCTGCTTTTATAACATAAAGATTATTTCCAGAAGCAGTTGGTGCGTTTATGGTTGTAAGAAATATGAAAATGTCTTTGTTCCATGTTTGTTTGTTTTTGTCATGATTTTGAATGTGATTGCATTTTCAAATTCATTCACACATAATTTCTCAGTTCACCTTGCGCTTTTTTTTTTCACCTCTATGAATTTTAATAAAGTATTTATAATTTTGTCTAATTTTGGAGTCAGATTCATCTTTAACGTTGGTCAGAAACAGACGTAAAATAACAAATCAAACTGTGATTTCTTCAGAAACGTTGAAGCAAGTAAATGCAGTGTCCTCCCACCGCTTTGTGTCTTTAAATAATATCAATCAGAAACGCTTTTGAGATTCCCTTTCATTTCCATCATTCACGCAGATGGCAGCTTGGCTCCTCTGACTGGCAGTTAGACTCAGATGACATGACAGATGTTATTTCATTTCTCTGTTTCTTGTTTTTCTCTGTTTGGACAGAGAATAATAATTGGATCTGTTGAATGAAATTTCCTTCCAGTTTCTCAGTTATCCTCATAGTCTGTGCAAGCTCTGTTTTGTTTTCAAACTGCAACAGATTTTGGTTTGGTTGTGTGTTCCCCCCCCCCCCCCCCAACAATCACACTGCCATTTACAGGGACCAAACTACTGTAACAAGTAAATCAAGTCTTTTAATAGAATTAACTCTCTGCAACTCTGAATATTTCTACAACTGCACTTAAAAGATGGATGGGGCGGCGTTTAGCTCACTTGGTAGAGCTCCAGTTCAAATCCCACATCGGGCAGCCCTTTCCTGCGTGTCGTTCCCCCTCTCTGCCTCCCCATTTCCTGTCTCTCTCTCCACTGTGCTATCAATTAAAGGCATTAAAACCCCCAAAAATATACTTAAAAAAAAAAGATTGATGGGACTCAATGCTGCAGATACATGAGGCTTAATATTGAATTTATTTCATTAGTTCCTTCTTAAATACTTTTGCTCCATCAGCTGTCAGTGTGAAATGCCACCGCCTGATGCCTTTTTATTTTTTTGGGATATCCGCGCAGCACTTGCAGGTAGTGCAGCCAATTCACTGTATACTGTGTATCCAAACCTGTTTTATTCTTAGGGTCGGTACGTAGCACTTTCTGACATGTTTGATGTGTTTGCACGTCTTGGTGTGATGTGAGTGAACATAAATAACACAACTCTGAATATGTGTGTGTATGTGTGTAGTAAAAGAGGGTGTGGGGGGGGGGGGGGGGGGGGGGCATGTGGATGTTCCTTCTGCAGCACTGTCTTGTTGCCGCATTTCTTGCTGACAGGTCTGATCAGAAAGTGATGACAGCCTATGATTGTCAAAACGCCTGTCGCTGAGTGGCAGCTCGGCTTCGGCTCTGCCTTATTTTCCACTTCCCTTCCCCCTGGTTTTTGTCACATCTCTTTCCCAGCAGTGGGGTTGGCTTAACTCAGAGTGAAGGTAAGAAGAGATGTGCACAGGCAACATGATGAGGAACTCAATCTCGGCGTGTTGTGTTAAGGCCATTGTAGGTGTCACGCGTTAATACTCCCACGACGGTGGAGAAGCGAGCCAGATAGTGACAGTGTGGGAGTTAAACCAGGAGTTGGAGAGCTGAGTTTGGTGAGTGCCTTGACAAACAAAGCTGAGCTGCTTCTTGCATTGTGTGCTGGACAGGTATGACAAGAGCAATACGTGGAGTTTCCCTAGAAAAATGCTCAAACCATATGCTTCGAATGGTGCACCAACAGATGCATTTCAGAATAAAGTTCCCCTTTTATTATGAGGACTGAGAGCTTTTAAGATTGGGTTGGCTGCCTCCAATTCAGTGAAGAATTTAACAGAGCTAAAAGGTTTTTTTTTTTTTTTACATAGAGAGGATACTTTTGTTCAATCAGTGAGGCATTCATTTAACTTTCTGAATTCATCAACTTCTGGCCTCACCTCCAGGATATTTCTTGGACAAAGAATCAATGTTCACATTTTTCCCCCCAAAGAGCTCCTCACCTAACACGAAGTGACATGAATTCATCTGTTTTTGAAAAGAATACACTTTGAAATTCACTTACACTGAAAGGAAGTTGTTTGAAAAGGTGCAAATACAGTTTTTTTTGATGGTTAGCCGAACAAAGACGACTCCAATACCTCTTTATAAGACTTTCACATGACTTTTCTTTTCATTCCTCAGATGGCATACAGCTGCATTTTCAACAGGTTACTGTACATGCGGTTGGGCGGGCGACCTGATCAGAGAAACTGAATGAACTTCACTGGTATTGTTTGCTTTACTTACTGTTCTGGCCTCACCTCTGCAGCAGGCTGGAGACAAACATCAGCCTCTGAGGGTTTCACTGGAAACTAACCCTTAAGTAAATTTAGTGATCAGTGATCAGGGGTGGTGTTAAAGCTGTACAGAAAAGAAACTGAATTTGAGCCCACTCTGGGTCATAAAATTAGTGTAATAACTCATCTATTAGACGATGTAGGCCAAAATTTGCGCAAAATTCTATTTTTGATTAAATCCGGGATGAAAGCGTGTTTTTTTTTTCTCGCATTGGATAATACAGGCGCACAGATCATACGTCAGCCTGCTCACGATTCATCAGCCACTGATATTGGATCCGTCATCCGTCAATCAAACATCTGAGACACACACACACACACCGAGCTCGGTCTCTCCCCAAACATTGAATATCCCGCCCTCTCAATAACGACCAATCAAATTTGTTTTCCTTACTCGGGTAAACTTGTGCGGCAACTCGTGACAACTCGGCGCGACAAACAGGACAAACGGCCATTTCTGTACACCTTTAAGCTTAGTTGGTAAAGCAGCCGCCCCATGTGTTGAGGCTACTGCAGGTGGCCGTGGTTCAAATCCTGCATCAAGCGGCCCTTTACTGCATGTCATGACTGTACATTCCATTAAAAAGGCTAAAAAGCCCAACAAAAGCTGGGTAGCTGGGTTAGTAGGAAAATGAAACTATATGAAATCACAAGCCAACAGTAACTAACAGCTACTTCATGACAAAAAGACAACAAATCTTTGGAGGAATAATATTGTACTCACCTTAGCGTTATCTGTCTGGCAACAAGATAAAAAAAATAAGTGGTCAGATAATTTAAACAAGCCCGCAGTTTAGCTAGCATCATCAGTAAAATGTACAGTATATTACATTACAAATATCTGATCTTAATAATATAATATCTGTCCACAGTGACTGCAGCATATTAAACCTTTATCTTGATTCATCTTTATCTTCTCTCCTAGCACAGGACATGAGGTGAGGGAGAGATTGTTGTCTTGGTTTAATACAATAAAATCCCACAGTGACGTGAAACAACAAACACAGCAACAGTACTTTCTATCCATCATGTCACAAGATAAAACACTGTGAGATTTAGCTCCTTGTTCGAGTTGTACAGTAAGTGCCTCACATTAAACGTACCCAGATGCAGGTGGGCTTGTGTGTGGGAAACAGCTGTTTGGGTGTGTTTGGCTCATCTGACTAACTCATAATATTAAGTTACAGTTTAGTACAAAGTTCACACTTGTCACTGCGCCGCCACTCCTTCACCGCCCTGCTGTCGCTCCTCCGTCACTCCATTCTGACTGATTGTTAGATAGATGTTAATTAAAGAGTAACTAAACACGTGCTGGTGACAGCGACGAAAGGAAAAACAGCAACACACGCAGCTGCTTTAACGTGGAGAAAGAAAGTAAGAGGGAAGGCTGACTTGACTTTGAGGGAAGTTGGTTGTGCTGCAGATCCAGGACACGACTTACCCTCAGTGGAGATGTTAGGCAAGGCGAAAGTGACAGGCCAACATCCATCCGCCTCCTCAACTTGTCTATTTATATGTATATTCATATTCATGAGCTATTGGACCATGTGCTGTTGGCGATGCATTTAGCGTTATTGGAAAAACTGAATCTCAGTCCTCCCCCCTGGCAACTGACAGAGAAAGATTGCAATGCCCAAGTGACAAAGGACTGGCAGGGCTTGGTGCTAAATCATTATAGTGACGTGGGCAATGAAAGCAGAATCTCATCTCTGGACTTGTAAAAATGACTCTACCCTTCACTTTGGGCATTAAGTGGATTGTTGGTTCTTCTATTAACACATCTCTTAAAGATGCTCAAGTCTGCGGGCAGCTGTTCGAAGCCAGAGGAGAGGAACACGGATGACGTGATAATTTACGACTTCCTTGCTTCATGACTCTCTCAAACTTTTACCTCCATGTCTCCACGGACGAGAGCGCTCTGGCCCCGAGAGCGCGGCGCATATGCATCAGATGGGATGACAGTTAACCTTTGAGTCAGCCAGTAATTTTAAAAACACAGCGAAATTAAAGTGACTTTTATCATTGCCTGCTGCACAGAAATGCAGCGTCACTTCTCCGGCTCTGAGCACGTACTGTATTTATGCTGTTTGGTGGGCTGACATTTCAATAAGCAATGTTCTTTGTGAGAAAAAAAAAATTCATTTGTACAGTGTAAACAGATTGTTAGAAAAACGACCAAAGTTAAAGTAAACTCGGCCCATATGTTACAGCAGAATGGAGTTTTTAGACAGAACTCGCATATTGTGTGGTGACATTTCTAAACTACAAAATCTGATTGGGCTTGAGTAAAAATAAATGTCTTATGATGTGGATTGGTGAGTTGGGTGCACAAGACGCTGCGGGCCATGAAACGGCTTGTACAGCAATTTTTCTAAAGCAGAAAACTGAAAATTTATATACATGATAGATTAAGTGATACCGGGAATGATAAATATTCACATCACAGTCACACATGTAGGAATTACCCTTTTTATTTTTATAGATACCTGAAGAGAAACACTGTCTGGAAGCAGTTGAAAGTGCTTCCTTTGTGTGCGTATACCACACACAAAACACCACATAAACACAACACTGTGTCCTCTTTAGCGGTCTGTGCAGGCAGGTGTCATGTAGCCTGTGACTCTAACACTGCAGAGCTGCAGCACTTGATCATTAATGACACATGACTCACTGTGCCTCTGACTTGAACACGGTCCAATCCAGAGTGAGTCATCAAAATGCCAGAGGGCACAGGTGAAAAAGCAAAACACTTCTGCCTTGATGTGAAAAAATGCCACTTTGTTTCACAGGGTTTTTACCCTGATAGAGAGAGCACCTGCGGTTGTCACTTTATTTGGATATTTTCTTTAAAAAAAATTGTAATACCTTTAGATCAACAATCATTTTACTTTTTGGGATTCAATAACTTCATTGAATCTCTTTGCATTAACACCAATCTCATCTAATTTTTCAATTTTACTAAAGAAAAAGACATTTTCAGTTCATAATCATCACTGAAAACAGATTCCTCCGCTTCTCTTATTGATTTGAAGCTTCTCTCTCCTCCTCTGCTCCTCCTCTCTCCCTCTCCCTCTCTCTTCCCCCAGGCCCCAGCACTTTCTTCCTCAGTTCTTCCTTCAAACCTCTGACAGTAGAGCTGCACATAAAGACACTGCTACCTTTGCATAATGCGGATGCACCTTCTGTAGGTCGAATGAAGCTCCTTCGACATGTGTCAGGAGCTCGCCGTGTAGGCTTGGACTAATGATGGCACAACGGCCAGCCCACTGCCCCTCAGCATATGCCCACTCTCACATAATGTGTGCGAGTGTGAGGGAGTGAGTGTGTGTGTGTGTACGTGTGTGCACAGGGGGTGGCAGGGTTCGTCATGCTGATTAAAAGCAAACCCCCCCACCCCCACCCCCACACAAAGCCCCTCAGAAAAAGACAGCAGGGAACATGAACCAGTGTCAGGTTGGCCCAGATGAGGACACAGGATCCGTGTCACCTGAATTTACCGGCCTAATATGACAGCCAAGTTGTGATCCCTTGTCTGGGACGTGTCACGTTTGCAGAGTTTGGGCTTATTCTCATGCAAATGATGTCAGGTTTGGACAGAATGTGAATGAGACTCGTCACACTGTCCAAGGGTCTAAACCCGACCACATGACAGTGGTTTCTCGCTCAGCTCAAGATAAAATAAATACGACATTTGACATTCAAACCTGGCAACCAAAACCAGGAATAGTTCAAAATAATGAGGAATTTGCCACAGCTCCACGACTGTAACCTATTTACCTTTTCTTAGGTCCTAAGTAGCACATACCTACACTCCAATAGGAACACGTGGAGTACATTATTAAAGACATACACTCACTCTCTCTGCTGCCCTAAGATTTTCCTTTGAAAAGCTTTTTTTTGTCCAGTTTTGACAAATTTCCCATTCACTCTGATCCAGATTCTGAATGTCAAATACTTAATGTGAATGTCTTTTTATACGAAACGTTAAGGAAGACAGAATCGAACCCATTTTCTTGTAACAGAAAATTCCTGAAAATAGGATCCGCACTAAAGAAATACTGGGTGTGTCCTTTCTAAGGGCCTCTCTTTCTATGCGCACCCCACTTTTTAAAATAAATAAATAAACTTGTATAGGATGGCCAAATTACAGAATGCACTAAAAATAAGACATTTCTATAATAAATATCTGAGTCTTTAAGATACTTGTGACAGTGTGGCACATCACACCTGTGGGCTTTCCAGCCATGGAAAGACACTTTGATAGATCCTTAAAGACACTCCATCCATTCAGCACGCTGGCAGCCGTCATTATTCTCAAAAGAATCGACTTTGTCACTTCTCCATTCTTCAAGAGCCTCTCCCTCTGCCTGATGAATTATGTTGTCTGTATCTTCCAAAACAAGGCTCATTCCTGACAGGTACACAACACTTTACAAGACAGTTCTGACTGCCTGCAGATCTCAGCGGGGACAGACGTGTCAACAAGCGATCGGATTGAACTCTCTGTCCATGATGAGGTGTCTCGGGTGATTTCAAACCTTCAGCTTCTCTTCAAATCCGGCGTTGAGGCTCAATGTTTTTACAAAAAAAGAAAAAATTAAGGTGCCATATTGTTTTGCTGTCAGAATGGCTGCAGCAGAAATGAATGAATGTGCCATCTCAGGTAGACTTATTTATGGGAGAAACTTGTGGTGTCAGTTCTGATCTACGCCTTAAAACATTGTGGTAGAGACATCATCTGGGATGAAGTGATCATTCATATTAATAAAAAAATAATGCAAAATACTATGTGTATTATTTTGATGGAACAACAACACTATTTCTAATCAGAAAAACATGTCAAACTCTCTCAAAAGATGAAGGTTGACTCAGTCTCTTTGTTTTATATCACAGATAAAATGTCTTTGGGTTTTTGGACAAAAGAAGCAACACAAAGAGATTGTGTAAGGTCCTGAGAAACTGCTATGAACTGATGAACAGGCCATGTGTTATTGTCAACATTGTCAAGACCTACAGGTACTTATCAGAGGCTGTGCACTATAGTCATTGTCATTATTATTTTAATTGTATTTTAACCTCTCTTGTTCCCTGTGCATGTAATGAACCAACTCTCCAGAATAACTTACATTAAAGCAACAGCACACTCCAGCTCAGCACTGTGGTGGAGAGGGATTTCTCTACATATTCTTCCTCCACCAGGTGTGCAGATGTGTTTTTTTGAAAGCGAGGTCTTGTCATACAGAGCTGTGATCAACAGAGGGTTGCCCAGAAAAAGTGAGGGGTGGGGGTGGGGGTTGGGTGGGAGCAAGAGAGGATGAGGTTAATTCAGCGAGTCCTTGCTGTCGGCATGAGTGCTCATGATACGCATGTCATAAGGATTCAAATGCTGCCCTCGCCGTCGTGTGCATCTCGCTGACACGTAGTACTTCATGGATGTACAGATGTTACTACTCAGTAGCAGAACAGCTCACTGCGACTCCGAGCCTTCCATTCTGATTATTATAAACGGATAACAGGCTGCATCACGATGCCTCTTGTCATAAACACCCTTTTGTTTAACAGCAGATTCGTGCTGCTGTCTCGTGAGCCTCTGTTCACCTGGTAATGGTGATGACATGGAGCCAATTTATTATGTGTTTGCTTTAAAGCAAACAAGAGTCATGAGAGAACAAACAGAACATTGACTGCCTGACAAAGTCATATGTGTAGCTTTTTGTGTCTGTGGTGACAGGACAAAGATGGTTCGCTGGAGAGATCATGTATGAAAACAGCCACACGTCGGTGCTGCATGTTTACAACTTTCTTAATGAATGTATTGGCTGAATGATGTGAACAGGACAACTCACAACAGTAGGTCTACTTATGCAGCAAAGGTTGGAGGCAGAGAAGCAAGGGATCACATTTTAATTCATCTGGAGACAAGTTCAAGAACAAATACAGTAGCTGGCTGACTTTATTGAATAAAAGACATTAGAAAACTATCAAACCTATTTTGTGTGCATGTAAGTGATTTAAAATCAAAGGTTTAAACTGGATCACAATATTTTGCTTCACCAACTGGTTTTACTGCAAAATGCAAACACCACATCAATTCCACTAGTGACCTATTACATGTTACTGTACATGCACAGAAATAAACTGGAAAGTGTGATGCATTGTTTCTGCTGAATGAGTCTTTCTGGCTTCACACGTTAGTTAACTTTCTATGCGATAGGCTCCTGCACGTTGTCACGCTTTATATGTGACTTTTATTGTATGTGACTCCTCTCTGTAATTCTCACAAGTGCTTCTTATGTTTCCCCGCCACACAGTGCTAGCTGCAAGGCACTGGAACTCTATTGTTTCTTGGGAAAAATGCCTCGGGCTAGTGTTCAAGAACTGCGTGGGGTGGGTGCATGTCGACTTAAATACCTTCAGTGGAGACATGCCATGGCCTCTTTTATCAGGTGTCTCACTAGCTGAACTATAAAGCTTAGCTCCACGTTAAACCATGAAGTCAAATCCCGATTTTTTATGACAATGTTGTATTCACTGTTTTTTTTCTAAAAGGGATTATGACTCCATTTGAAATTGCTCAAACACATTCACTGATTTGGTGCTCGTCATGTGCTCTGAATTGAAAAACCTCACATTTATTTAACAAAAATATTCAAATGTGTGGCACTAACAAGGTGCCATGTAGCAACGAGGATATGCAAAAGATGCTCAAAGTCGTACTCACAGGCTACCGGGGTTGCTTTAGAAAATAAGTGTTGCGTTTTCATTCAGGTGGATATGTTATATAATATCTTGACCAACTTACTACCTACCAGATGGACAGTTACACATCTGTGTAAAATGACACCAGTATAAAATAGCCTATTCATTAATACAGCGAGCCCTGTCTGCTGTATGAACTTCACAGTTGTCTCATGATAGATTACCGAGTCGAATTAACATAAAGACTTCGACTGAAGAGGTCCCACTTGTAAAAACATTTGTATGATGTCTCTGTGGCCCTTAAGCCACACACTGCAGTCTCATCTCCCATGACATCATAGTGATGTCATGGGAGTTTATTAGGTTTGAGTTTGACTCAAATTTTTAACATAAAGTTTGAAAACTTTGAGAAAAAATTGAGGCACCAGCTGTAAGAGATGTAGGCGTTTAGGAGGGAGAAGAGTCTAATCAAAGCTTCTGTTTAAATGCATTATGGGAAATGTAGGGTCAGTGATTTGGAGATTGGCCTAACGTTAGGGTGTCAGCCACTGCTGCTTCACTTTTGACATTTTTTGTGCCCCCAGCTTAAGGCAAAGACAGTACTAATGATGTAAACACAACACTTCTGGGCAACAGAAGAACTGTAGCCTAAGTCAGACGAGCAATTTTGTATGTGCGTTAAAATTGTCAATATGCATGTACATATACTGTAAGGCCTTTACTAGTTTGGTTATGTTAATTGTATTTGTCACCCGAAAGACTTTCATTCCATTCTTTTGAGGTCTGAGCTGGCTCACCACCCTCCCTCCACAGCTCTGACTCAATAGCACAGCAGTGGACACAAAACCTGCAGCCTGCTTCCCCCATTCAGCCTCCTCCTATCATTAACAAAGCAATGAGAGAGTCCATTCTGGATAAAACTGCTGTCATCCTCACCCAGGGGACTCAAGCTCTGTCTGGCACCTGAGGACAGTTACCGTGTAGCCACATCACGGTCAGAGATCTCGACCCTGCAGGGTGATTGACAATGGAGGATCCTTGAAACCTGTTGCAGAGGACAGCCTTTCATACAGACTCTGGTTCTTATGGCAGTTGCTCAGAGTTATAAGAGCTGTGGCTCACAGTGGGAAAGCTGCTGCTCGCTCAGTGGGACCTGGAAATAGTCCAGAGTTTGCTACAGCAAGTTCCCTTTCAGTAGCAAAATTTAGAGGATTTGATGTGGCTGCCACAGTGTTTGTCCCAGCATTGCCAGCCAAGACGATGGCTCTGTTGGTGCACAAGAATCCTGCCTGAATATATCTGTTGGGAAAGGGAGAAAGTGTCTCTCCCCAGAGCGCTGTGAGTTGTTCAAACGGGGCCCCTTTGAGGCCCCCAGTGCCCCCGGGAGGATGAGAAGGAGTTCATTTATATTACACAAATTCAGCAGAAGTGAGGGCAGCTGTTTATCCGCCTTCAGCTGGAGTACCATGTTGCCTGTCAGAGTGCTGTCAAAAACCAGGCTGTCAAACTGGATGATATTTATGGTCCTGACAGCAGATGACTGGATGGACATTTCAGGACAGGGGAGCTCTCTACCTGCAGTGTGGTGACCACTTAACCTGGCACTGACTTCCTTTTCTGTGTGCCACTGTGTTTAAAATACTCTACATTTGAAAAAAATGTTTTGTAAAAAAAATCACAGAACAAAAATCTAAGTGGAAATATTGGCACAGGTTTACAGTATGATATCACATTTCAAGTGCAGTCTGGACTTTATCTCAAAATCACTCAAACAACACTACAGTTAATCCAGGACATGGAGTTTATTTTACAACTGAGGATAAAAGAATGCCATTTTGAATAACTGGGTCGATGACAAAACCTGGAAACCTATCATTGAGTGAGATTTTTTTTTTCAATGTTATGTACAATACCATGCATCAGAGCAGATGCCAGTAAAATTCTGTCATTTTATGTAAACCACATTGAAGGACCTACTTTTCACTGAAAAAGGGCATTGTGGTCCAACAATATTCTGTAGTTATTTACATCTCCCCCATATTTGTCTAGAAAATAACATTATAAAAATGCACACAGTACAAATAATGTTGAACTGTAAAGAGCAAGATATGCTGACATACATGTATACATACTTGCTGATTATTCATACAATAAGTTTTTAACTTCATTAATTTTACAACTGTAGCTTCACAATAATAAAACTGGTAGCCTACTAACGCAAATACTGTACATGTTGAAACAACCAGGAAATTATATTGTACTAGAGAAACAAAGATTCTCGATATTTTGTAAGAATTTTTGTAATGTAATGGCAAATTCAAAACAATGTTGTTAGTCCTTAAATTGCCATGGCTTGACCAAGGAAATCAAAACTCAAAATGGTGATGTGCTGTAATTTTTACCCACACATGTCTTCATCAATTTACACTTCATTAAAGTGCTGAAATCATCTAAACATTTTAGAACACCTTCTTTCACATGTCTAAATTAATAGCCATGTACCTTCATATAAATGTCTGTATCCGAAATTTGCTAACCAGGGATATTAGTTTTGTCATCTTGGTTTAAATTTCATTAGACATAATATGCTCACTGCTTTACATAAAAAAAAAACATGCACAAACTGTCTCATAAATAATATGCAAGTTGTGTTGAAATATATTCATCTTAAAAACAGTGATAAAATAAGAGCATGGTCCAGTTTTAAAACAACCAAAGGCTCAGATAAGATGCAGTGCATTACGAAAGCAACAATCAGTCAGTGACTACATAGTGCCATGGCTGCTGCACCATTTTGGTACGTTCGTGTCACCAGAAGTTCGACTTTACAACACAGCTTTGAGCCACTGCATTGCACGCTCCTGCCATTAATGGATAATTGAATAATTAATGTGGTATTAAAGCTACCATGTTTTCATTACTATATATGTTGCAGCAATGCACAATACAGTTGTGGCACTATCTGTAATGACAGATTGTAGCTTAGAGTTATAGTGCAACAGGAATCTGTCATGCTATCAGCTTTATCCCACTTCATTGTTTGTCAAACTTTTCCACCTCTTTCACAAAGATGAGATGGTCCTCTGGTGACTTTCCATGTGTTTTGCAAAGGTGCAATTTAATTGCATGTTTGCTCACAAATGTCCGATTGCACAGTTTGCACTGATACATGGAGCCTGCATCTTCTTCTGTGAGTCCAGAGGAACTGAAGGTCTTGTCCTCCATTCTGCTGACTGCTTGCTGCTCTAATAAGTCTATGGATAGCTTTGACAGGTCCTTCAGGGTAAACCCAAGATGGGACTCCAAATGGTGAATGTAGGAGGAGGGAGTCCTGAACTGGGATGCACAGTCACTGCACAAAAACAGAGGCTGGCCAGAGTCAATATTTTTTAGGAACTTTGTGCTCCCTGTCCGCTTTAACTGGTATTTTACATTGGCCAGCCAATGAGAGATAGTAGTCATGGAGAGACCAGTGAATTTACAGATGTGGACCCGCTCCTGGGGTCCCAAGTCAGTAATTACAAGCTTTCCATCAGGAGTCTCCCGAAGACTGGAGGCAAACTGGGCCTGGAGAATCAGGAGGTGCTGAGGATTCCAGTTTGACTGTCTGCCTTTCCGTCTTTGGATGGGAGATAGCTCCTCCAGGCCGTCCTCAAAAGTACAGCTATCGATGTCTGATTTCTCAGAGACTGAAGATGGGGTCGTAGACTTTGGTGTCAAACGGCCAGTTAGGTTTTTCACCATGTCTGAAATATCCATCAAAGCATTCTCCCGCAGAGGTGGAGATGAAGACTGAGAGAATGCTCTGAAAACTGGTTTGCTGTTGTTGTTGTTTGGTGTGGCAGAAGTACCCTTAGCTGTACTTCCATTTGCGTTTTTGGATTTAGTCAAGTCCATGGGTTGATCATCGTCGTCATCGTGGTACTGACTTGCAGGCTCTGCTGACTTAATCTGAGCTGAGTTGCTGTTGATCTTATAAAGCATTGCGAAGGGGTCTATGAAGGGGGTCGCCACTTTTGAAGCTTTCCCCAAGTGGTTGTTCATGATAGATTGCAAAGCACTGAGAGGGTTGACAAGTGGTTGTTCAGGCGAGTGATCAGTGATGATACTCAGGTTATTGCAGCCATTGCTTACAGGCTTTTGTGGTGAATCAACTTCACTCTTAATCTGTGTCTCTACTTTACTCTCTATTTGCTCTCTCTCTTTGACTCTTGACTCACTCTGGTCCTCTGCTGCAGTATTTTTTACCACCTTTTCCAGTTTGGGTGAAGCTCGCTTGTCCTTAGGATTTGACTTTTCGGACCTGTTCTTATTCTCTACAGGTTTTTCCTCTTTTTCATTCTTTACAGAACTTTTTCCTGTCACTTTTTCCACTAGCTCCTCCATGGCCAGCACATTGCTTTTGTGACTTGGAGGTGGAGAGGGGCTATTTGGTGAATGGATCAGAGTACCTAAATCAGAGGGCAGCACTTTTAAACTGTTGCTGCTGAATAAAGGCTGAACCTGTGCACACGAGGAAAAAGTAGATTTCAAAGAACTATGGAGTTGATAGGCAGCATGAATGCTGGGGTATCCACCCCAAGTCGGAGTGCCTGTTTGGGCCTTGCTGATTGCACTTGAAACTGTATTTTCTAAAGACTTTAGGATGTCCAATCCACCTTTAGGTGCCTCTTCTAAGTCTTCTTCTCTCAGATATTGGTAAGATTGGGTCTTTACAGGTTTATCAGCTTTTTCAGAGGGATCTTCTTTCTCCTCTTTAATTTTTCTCTCCGGTTCCCTCAGTTCCATTATCTCCTCTTCCATCTCTTCATCTTTCCTTTCCTCAATTTTCTCCTCGGGACTAGAGGGATGCATTGGAGAGTTGGGCGGTGACTTCCCGTTGGGTGCTGGGAGCCGTGTGGTAGTTGGTGGCAGAGGAATCGACTGAATTTTCTCTTCAATGACAGGATCAAACACTAACTGCTTACCTTTTTTAGAGGCTGAATTTGTGACTTTAAGAAAGTGTCCTGTGACCATCATGTGGGCTGTCAACTGTTGCAAGGTATCATGCGAACTGCCACATTCCATGCATTTAAGAATTTGTGCCTTGCGTGCCTCAAACTGCCAAGTATAGCTTGCACCGTTTTGGTAACCATATCGATTGTTAGGAGTGACATAGGGATTGGTCAGTTTTTGGTCTTTGGGAGACTCTCCCAGGACAATGCCAGACGAGACAGACTCTGGAGAGCTTGGGGAAATCAAGTCTTGAAATGCTCTTTTTTTGGTTGGGGGTACCAGCTTTGAGGCGAGGGCTGGCATTGGTTCTTTTAGAGGCACTTTCTGATAGTGTTTTGTTTTGATCATGTGAACACTAAGGTCTTGCAAGGATTCAAAAGAGTGGCCACAGTACATGCATTTAAGAACTTTCTGGGCATCTTCCTTGCCTTCCATCTCCAACAGGGAACGCTTGCGTGGCTTGGACCACTTCTTGCTTCGATCATCCTCAGTGTCCTTATTGTCATCACGGTAGTGTCCTGTCTCATTCATATGCACTGTCAGGCCAACCAAAGTGTCATAGGCTCCACTACAGTCCTTGCACCTGAACTTGCTGGCACCAGTAAACACCGGGCCATAGAGCTTATTGTTTTGTCTGTAAAGCTGCACGGTGCTGAAAAGGCTAGGCTCAGGAAGCAGTTGGTATGGAGTATGCTGTAGGGTTTTGGCCAGCGCTGCCTGGTGCCAGTCATAGGCTAAACCTCCTGTGCTGCCAGAGCTTACACTAGTGCTAGTGTTGCTGCTGCTTGACACTGTTTTTGTGGTGGTACTGCTGGTGGTAATATTACTAGTGGCTGAGGCATTGCTACTGCTACATCTGTTCTTCATGTGGATGTTGCCAGGGCTATGACTGGTCAGGAAACCATTGCTCCCTTTGTGATTGGTCCCATTGCCATTACTAGCTGCAAAATTGTTCCCTTGTTTACTTTTGAGCATGTCCAGAGCAATGCTGGACCAGGAGGCATCCGAGATCAGGTTTGCATAGACGGCTTTCATTTTTGCCAGACTGTCCTGTAGTGAGAGGCCATTGATGGACTCTGTGCTCTCCTCTAGCTTCTCCTCTACCTTGTCTTGACCATCACTAAAGGAGGATGTGGTCTTAAGGTCCCCCAGTTGGTCGCTGGTGGTGCTGAGTGGAGAGGCATACCCAGCATCTGGGTTAGTGCCATTGCTGAGTGGAGAGTTTTGGCAGCTAAAGCGTTCTCTTCCGTCCTCGTCCTCATTGAACAAATAGTCTGCGTCTTGACCGTCCAGAGAGAGGCCATCATCCTGCAGATGTTCCTCTTCATCAATCTTGTCTGCTTTAAATTCATCCTCAGGTCCATAAGCTGAAAAACAAAACAGAGGGGAAATGTCACATTGGGTATTTTTCTTGGTATATTTCATATACTGTATATACAGACAAATTATGTATCTACCAGTGGTTACTATATGAAGGTGGTATGTGCAATAATCCTAAAGAGATTTTTGTCAATAGTCCCAGCAGAGGACACGGGTTTGCAATAATAAAGTGGCAAACATCCATATCTTGACAATGACAGATAGTCCTCTTCACTGCACTGCCTAATGAAGCTATTGAACACTAAAACTCAGCAAGGGTAGAGTCAAGCAACAGAAATGTTTCAGCCTCGTTTAAAAACAAGCAAAATTTCAAATTACACAGAAAGCAAATCTTCAGAGTTGATGATACTTATTAATCATGTAAGATGTGTTACTTCCCTGTAGAAATGAAGACATTTAGTTTATTTTCAATAAAAAAAAGAAAAAACTGAAAAAAAACAAAGAAAAGTATGCCTCATTGATCGATCTGTTAAAGACTCACTTTGATGTTTCCTTCTCAACATATACTGAGTGGTAACACTGAATTAATAAGATGAATTTACTGGCTACATACAGTATGTGCAAGCATTTCAGTACATTCATCAAATATAAATCCTTTTTCCTTATCAGCAAATTGAAATGCTAGAACAGCCTACAGCAATATAGTCAGAAGTCAGTATTTCATAGTTTATTTTGCTGCTGAAGTGAGACTATAGATCTGTTCCTGACATTGATTCGCTCTATTCTTCCAACATGCCACACATACTATGGATTCGCAAGTAAGAGATAGTGGAGGAAAATGCCAGCTACATCAGCCTGCCAAGCTATGGTTGGCTGGAGTCAACTTGGCATCGGCAGTAGAAGTCCTCACAGCGTGATGCTCGGAAACGGCCAGTGGACATGACAAGCCGTGTTGTTACTGCCTGTGCTCCCTGAGTACTCACAGCGTCAAGTGTGCCATTTTAAAGGAAGAGAGAGAGGTTTATAGTATCAATTGAAAATGGCTGCCTTCTCTCTCTCTAAGAATTTCACATGGCCAAATCCTGTACTGAAATCTTAAATCAATCTAAATTCTAGATATCAAAGATTTAAAAAAAGATAGAAATAGCAATGAAATTAAGCCTGAAAAGGATCGTGTAATATAGGATCCTGAAAACAGATTCAAGTGGGAATATTATAGAGAAGCAGGAAGAGGGAAAAATAGAGGGTTAAATATGCAAAGGCAGCTCCCCCAATCCATCCCTGGTAAGATGCTTGTCTGAGGTGCCAGAATCAGTCTCCAGTGAGGAGGCAGATGTGCTGTCAGCTTCAAACAGCATGTAGCTCTCTATCCCATAATAGGAATGGACATTATACCTGATGTTTGTGAGGTGCCAGTTACTGCTGCCTTGAAAAAGCTGGAGGTCCAACAGCTGCAACTCTGCCTTGTGTGTGTGTTTGTGTGTGAGAGAGAGCGAATGTACCACCTTCCTCTAGTTAATTAAACTTTTCCTGTGCTAGCTTTGCTCTTAAGTGTAAGCTCTTAATTATACACAGGCTACACTGAATCATTCACTTGAGTTAGTCACTAAATTAGGAGATTTTAACCTTTTGCCAAAGCAGCTGTAAAGCTTTTTTCAACCTGTCTCCGTCCTCCCAATCAAGATGCAGCCCACTGTATTGAAATAAATGCAAAACTGAACCTATTCAAAGTCAATGTGGTGAGAGTAGTTAAAGACAAAGCAGCTGAGCTGACAAAGTGAGAGAAACCTGACAGCGGTACAAACACACACACATTCACACACAAAAAGCGCACCGACACTAAATTCTAGCTTTTTCCCTGCCATCCTCCGTATGCTGCCTTGACAGGCATCAGTGTCAGGAGTGTGTCAGTGTCAGCTCGAGGTGTCAGTGTCCACGCAAACAAGCCCGAGAGGAGGTGGGAGGGGAAAGTAACAACAACAAACACAACTCAGCCATCCCCCCCACCCCCACCCTGCTCGAGCCTCCTCCTTCACCATCTGTGTCAGAAAAGCTGCGGGTGCCACCACCGGCTAATAAGGCAATCAGAGATGGAAAAGATGCTGACACGGCGGCTTTCGAGCGTCACTCAGAACAAAAGAGGGAGAGGGGAGGGAGGGAGAGAGGGATAGGGAGGGGATTAAAACGGGGGTGGAGGGGAGGAGTAGGGGGGAGAGAGAGGTGTCTGTTGTGGTTGTCAGTCAAAAACGTAAGCCCACTTTGTGCTGTCAGGGAGGATAGGGAAAAGAGGGGAAGTTTTGAAAAGAGAGGAGAAAAGATGTGTTTAGGCCAGCGAACAAGAGGTGTGTGTGTGTGTGTGTGTGTGTGCGCGCACGTGTGTGGGTGTGTGTACGTGGGCATATCTGACAGAAAAAAAAACATGACAGGGAAACAAGTTAAATGTCCTGCACCAAACTATAAGTATGAGGAGAGAGGAATCAGTTACATTTCTGCCATGTGTATGCAAGTTTATAGCTTTAAGTAAGCTAGGCGTGGCTGATCAGTTGTGTGTGTGTATCCTGTGTGTATGTGTGTGTGTCAAGTGTCACAGTGTGTCAGGTGCAAGCAGAGATGCACGGTGGCTGGTGGGGGGAAAGCGAAGCCATCTGCGTCTGGAGAGGAGCCTGTCACTATTGTTGTGCCCAGAGTCCAGGATTTCCTGCTGCAGACAGGTGACACCACAGTAGGACACCCCCCCCCCCCCCCCCCAAGACACACAAACACACACACACACTTTATCCCTCCCCCAAGGCAGGAAGCTGTGTGAGGTCCGTACATGCAAACACTTGCAAAACACTTTTAATACAGACTTGAATTATCAAATGTGACTGAAGTGTGAAAACTCTGAAGAAGGTAATTTCCTTGCCACTACAAAAAAACAAAAAAACCCACAACACACGCACACACTGATAACGCAAACATGTACACACGCCTGGACTGGGCCTATGCATTGAACCTGTGCGTACAGAAAACTGTCAAGTGTCAAAGCTGGTATTCGGCCTGCACACATTCAAAGTCTTATTTATCTATTTGCTGCTTAAATAATAATTGACATTGAACTCCCTTACAGGTCTTAGCCAGGACAGACACGCATGTACTGTAGTATAACCGTGCTACCATGTACAAAACAGTGAAAAAAAGGGAATTAATTTTCAATTCAAACTCATATTAAGTGGAACTGAACACATGCAAAAAATGAAAAAAACAAAAACAAAACCCATGTCTTTATTATATTGACAAATCCAGCGACGCCTGGCTGGTGTCAGACCTCCTGACCAGTTCCAATAGATAACTAGTGACAAGGTGAGATAACTTGAGTATGACATGGCACTGGCACTGGCACAATCAACAACAACCCCCCCCCACCGCTGCCTCTCTCTTTTCCATACACATCCACACACACTTTCCCCTCTAAACCTTCTTCATTTATTCATGTTGTCTCTGAGAAGAGGGCAATCCCGGCTCTCATTTGCAGTGCTAATGTCCAATTCCAGCAGCTTTCACCCTGCTGATTTACCCTGCGTGGCCGAGCGGCAGCGCTGCATTGGGAGCGGGGCGGCCGGCGAGGCTCCCTCACACCGTTTAGCGACCCTTCAAAATGGGAGCTCTGGCGTGGCAGTCTTATTTCTCTCTCCCGTTTCGCTTTGTCACTGGCCCCTCCATTCCCTGCCACTCACCTCTGATGGCTTTGGACAGGCCTGATCAGTGTGTGTCATTGACCTGTACGGCGTGCATGAGTGTGTGTGTGTTTCAGCAGAGAGAAGGCTGTAAATAAAATGACATTATTATTTCCTCTGTCCTATCATGTAGAAAAGCCAATTATGGTAATGCTTAGTATGTCAGGCAATCTCTGTCTCTCTCTGCTCTCCCCCATCGTCTTCATTCTTTCTTTCTTTCTTTTTTTCACTCTGGGATAGTTGTGGCTGTGGTTTCATAGGACCTGACACTCCGGTTGTGTGGACGACGCACACTCAGGAAAAACTGGCACAGACCAACACTCACAGACAACTGAGCACTAACAGATCCTCTTATACACAGACTCTAAATCTACATAAACAAAACAAAAAGAAAGAACACCACTGGACAAATCCAAATCATTACAAAATTAAGCAAGTTAGTTATATGTAAAACTCTCTCCATCAATCTGGATTTCTTTTGTGGCTGAAAATCTGCCAGGATCCCTCCCACAGGTTCTGCCTGCTCTGAAACGCTTTCACTTTGTTGCTCAAACCGAGGAGAGAAACTTTTCACCGTGAAATCCAAGTGCGCGTTTTGCATCGTGGCTGCATCCCAACACATAACAAAGCTCCATAGATAAGTGTTGCCACGGATACCATGTATTAGCCATAATTTCACCCCGCAGCCTGCTTGACCAGACATGTAAAAAAAAAAAAAGCCCACCTAACGACAGCCTCCTGGCCCCACCCTATCCCAACCCACATGGAATAGACCACCATATGGCACAATAGCTCGGGGGCTTCTAATAGCTGGTGTCGTACAAATCCACGTTCTCTGCTTCCTCCATTCTTCTGGTCGGGGGAAAACAAAACAACCAGTGCAGTCTGCTCATCACGCTGGGAGCTATGTGTGCAGACAACATTTCACATTTGACTTTTTTTTTTTTTTGACTTCGATGATACTTGTGGCAGCTGCTCTGGATTCTGTCGTAAAGGTTATAAGAGCCTTTGATGTTTCTTATCAAACACAGAAATGAAAGATAAATTACTTTTTTTTTTTTTTCAAAACTTGGGACTGTCCTCGGGGCTTTCACGTACGTTCCAAGTAATTTGCACTTACTTGAACACATATTATGCTAATAGCCTTTTTAAATAGGTCATACAGACAGTGTATTTTACCTCTGGCTTAGCTTCATTAGGCCCCTAGAAGTGTATGTGTGAATAAAAGAAAGAAAAGAAAGACAAAAACTGTGACGGAGAAAAATACCTAACAATGGCTACACACAGACTAAATCTGTGAAGCAACAAATATGAAGAACTGCAGCGATTCCTAAAGAAAAGCATTTCTGGCTCTTCCTTGAATTTCTCTTTTGTTATTCTTTTCTTCAATTTCTTTCTCTCGTCTTTGTCCCTGTGTGTTCAGTTCTCCCGTGAGCCAGTTTTGACACGCCGTGACAGTGACTGTGGTCTATAAATCACCTTTTCCCTGAACTGTCAGTGCCTGCTTGTTCTGAGATGAAACAACAGCCATTAGATCATCGGCGCTGCAGATTCCAGCCCTTTCTGCTCGACTTTACTGCCAACCCCCCCCCCCCCCCCCCCCCCCCTTACGCCTAACAATCGAACGTTGCTCTGGTGCTGCACAGACATTTCAAACCATCTGGTTTGTTTTCAGGCAAAGTACAGATAAAGCATTACTAATGCTAATTAAAGATGATGTGAGTGAGATTTGCCAGTGCCAAGCAGTGATTCAATGTAGGCTTTATCAGACAGATGTCATTTATTAAACAGATTTCTTTTACTACAAATATTGTTAGTTTCTTTACCATTTACAAGATTTTTGTTTGCTACAGTTTTCTTATAACACGCTTTACACGTGAGGAGAGTTTACACATTGTTAATTATCTAACATGCAGGTTAACAAGCTCTATTTTGGATCCATCAGGAGTGGCCGTTACTTGACAGGAAGGAGTTCTGTTTCACTGTGAGAAGAATTAATCACTAACTACTAACAAGCTAACAAAATAACATGGTTTCAGTCTTTTTTCATAGATGCCGTCTTTTGATTTCACCTGCATTGCCCCTGACAGTGGAGCTTCCCCCGACTAAACAACAGCTGCTCCCATCGCCTAGCAACAACCAGTTGATGGATGACCCCAAAGATGGATAATTACCATAAATCACTATGGTTGTGTGGAGAATAGAAGCAGAAAATCATTGCAGGGAAAAAAACAAGCTGAACCACAGTTTAAACTAGTATGCCTGGTGTTTAGGCGTAACTTTGTCTCTCATGGATTTGTCAAAATGTGGTTGTTGGTGGACTCCAGCGCACACACCGATTGGTTGGCGACTGGGAAGTGAAGTTTAATCAAAAGCGGCACTAGGTTTGTACATTAGAATCCCTTTTGGTGCATTTCCTGAAAGTGGCCAGTGGACCTGAATGAATAGAGGCTGTAAAATGAAACCTGATGAAATGACTCATGGGACAAAACCTGTCCTGAAGGAGCAGTGACAAAGAAAACAAAGTGGGCAGAGGAAGGAAGAAAGGAAACAGGCGAGAATGAATGATGGCAACAATGATGAGTTTAGTGCAGCAAAGAAGACGAGGGGAGTGGAGGGTGGGGGGAGAAGCAAGAATAGGAAACGTGTGTAGTCTGCACGTACATGTATATTTATGTACTGTGCATGTCTGAATGTGTGTGAGAGTGACAGAGGTAAATGGTGTGATACAGGCAGAGGGAGGGGAAAAAAAGGCGAGAATAAAAAAAAAAGAAGAAAATTAGAGGGCACGGGGCCAAAACAGGGTCTCAACCTAACCAGTTCAGTCTAGCCGAGTCCGGTTGCACAATAAGCCATCAATCAACCTTCTCTGCGCTGTCAGCCTTCCTCTCAATTCATAGAGGCCATCCACTTTGTACACTGCTGAAGAACAACATAGAGAAGAAAACAAGGAGAGAAAATATGTCCACACACACACACACACACACACACACACACACACACACACACACACACACACACACACACACACACACACACACACACACACACACACACACACACACACACACACACACACACACACACACACACACACTCTGATCCTTTACTCTGTGGGAAGGAAACACCTTGAATGCCTGTGAAGTAGCACAGCAGAATCCATGCACTCGTCTTTGCAAAATATTTGGCCCTAAGAGATTACAAGGATGAGGAAGTAATTATACTCACACTGCTTCTTGGTGCTGAACTACTGTAGGGGGTGAGCTAACTGCTAACAAGCTATCCAGTAGGGAATATAATTATTGTAGAATTATTCTGATTTAAAAAAAAAAAAAAAAAAAAAACTCAAACTCTTTCCATACTGAGCTGTTTAGTTCTCGTATCTACATTCTTCTTGTGTTTTGCATTTTTGCACTCAACACAGAGTTACTGAAGAGGAGAGGAAAGTTGTGATAAAGGAAGTTTGTCAATGTGGTTGAAGCTTCAAGCTTCCTGCAATTTAACCTTAAATTCCTCTGCTTTTAATTTCATGGGGAAAAACAAAATGGTCAAATTCAACTCAACCAATAACGGAGCCAGATGTTAACCTGGACCAGGGCCGACCAGAATCATAACATAATATCATGTTAGTAATTATTTTACTTGATAAAATCACTTTTCTCCGTGGTAAGTCGAGAGTTGGTGTGTGATAAGACACCAGAGTGAGTTACAAAAATCTAGTTCTACAATTTTACTGTTACTTTTATTTGACGTAATAAATAGGAAGAATAGGAAGCCTCAGAGCCACTCCTCTATGAAGAACTAGGATATATATATTTTTTAGAAAGCTGCGAGCAACTGAGAAAGTGTCGTCAGAGGTTAGCACTTTTAAGACCACTTGCTATTCATAAACAGTGCACATTTGCATGAAAAGTTAATAAAATCTGAATTTGATTCAAGCTCATCTTTGTTGCTATTGCTGTTTCAACTTCAGGTTTGACTGGGCCCTAAACTATGGGAGCGAGTGAAAAGGCCAGGGTGACACAGACACAGTAACATTTTGTTGTGAGGGTCAAAACAGCTCATCAGCTCCTCTCTACGTTATCTACTTCCCAGTGAGGCATTCAAAAACAACCCCAACAGCAGATATCCAACACAAGCCTGCACACAAGAACGCAGGAGACACTGTGAGAACAGGACCTCAGAGACCTGACTTACATCACCTTCCCAACATGCACAAAGACACACAAAGAAATCATAAGTTTTAAAACCATAAAGTCACTTCGGGGAAATTAATTAGAACCGCAAACCCTCAGGTCAGGAGGCTGCTCGGGACAACCCGACGTCCCCAAACATTTTAGTGCTTTTAACTGCATGTGACACCAGGGAAATTCCAGCAATTGTGCACCATCAAAACCGCTATCCTTTATGCATCGCCACATTTTCTTTTTCATTCTGCCAGCTCAAGTGACAGGCTGGAGCTGAGGTCTGGTGCTCCATTAAACAAAGTTCTGCTGTTTTGTTTCAACACTAGTTTAGGATTTAAAGCGTGATGAAAAGCATAGGGGCGTAACGGAGAATATAACAAAAGCATAAGATGAACCACTCAGCAGTTTGTATGTGTGCTTGTGTGGAGGTTTCTTTTTTTTTTTCTTCCCCTCTTCCTGATGACCATGGCAATAAAGTGACAAAAGAAGAAGTGATACGAGGGAGGAGGGATCAGCGGGAGAAAAAGGGGTCTCTGAGGAAAGTCGGTAAATTATGTACTGAGCTCTCAAAGTGGACTTGTATCAGTAGCCATCTCACCCTAATTGTGTCTGTGTGCGACTATGCTCGCCTGAGAGAGTGTGTGTGTGTGTGTATGTGTGTGTGTATGTGTGTCTCGGCATACAATGGCTATGAGCAGCTTCACAGTCAGAGAGAGAGAGGCAGGAAGAGAGGAAGCAATCCTTCAACAGAGCACAATATCAGGCTGTGGACAGACAACGAACGGCTGGAAGGTTCTGGAAACCAAAGAAAAGCCTCCCTCACATTTCAGCCCCCAACGCCGCCTCCCAAAGTGCCCTCCATCTAACACTAACACACTCTTACACACACACGCACACACATAAATGGCACCATAACTCTATATCCGCAATCAATCTCCGCGATGAAGACACATCCATCTTCTGTAATGTTAATGGGAGGGTTTTGGGGGTTGGAGGGGGTGGAGGACAGGGGTAAAACAGAGGGTATGTGACCGTAGAGCTGACCTCAGAGCAGTGCGTGAGGTAATACAGGCTGTGAACGAGTGTAATAGAGACAGAGTAAAGGTTTGCGGAAAAAAAAAACGGGGGAAAGAGCCGTGTGCGTTTGTGTGTACATGTTAGTGTATTTATCTGAGTGTCAAGGGGTCAGGTGTGTGTGCGTCAGCGTGTGTGGGAGACGGAGACTGATGGCTGTCAGCTCGCATCTGGCAGGGAAAATAAATTAGCCTTATGAAGACAAATGAACGGGCTATGCAGAGACTAAAAATGGGGTCGGAGGGAGATCACGACACAGAGAGGGAAGAGGAAAGGGAAGGAATGAAGAGAGGGGAGACATAATGAAGGAGAAAAAAGAGGGATATTGTGCGTGTGTGGTGGCATGGATATGAAAGGAAGGAGATGGAGCGGCGTTGCCAGCTAAGAGAGTTCCTTTCGGCAGCCAGTGACCGTTCATTAAGAAGGACGGGCACACAGACAGGCCTGCTGCTGGCAACAGGAGAGGCTTTGGCTGCTGCTCCTCTGGCTGCGAGGGAAACATACATGTGGGTGTATGTGTGGGTATGTGTGTGTGTGTGTGTGTGTAGATCTGCTGCCAGCATATTCAAATTTAGAAAATCTATATGTTTATTGCCTCTTGTTTTACACATCCTCTCTTTCTTTAAACAAAGGCAATGAGGCTGCGTTCAGAGCCACAGTGCAGCTCGGATGTATCATGTTGGGTTTGTATACTGTGCTGGAAGTGGCTCTCAGCGTATGTGTGTGTGTCTCTTCTGCTTGTGTGTTAGTGTCAGAGTGTATCCATGTGTGTTCTATCTCCGTAGATTTGTCAGTGTCTATCCCATGACACACTCCCCTCGTTGTGAGTGGAGGAGAGCTCTCGGGGGGCTTTGTCACGCGCAGTCTGTTCTTTTCCTGAGGCCTGGCGCCCCTCGTTTGATAAATGACACATGTCATTCTGTCAGCCCCTGCCATCCGGGCTGGGAGGCCCCGAGCTGATGTATGGCTGCCCAGGCTAAAGGAAATCAGAGTGTTTTGGCAGCGCCCTGAGAACACGGCCTCTTATAAGGGGTATGTGTCTACGGTTGTGTCTGCGTGAGTGTGTGTGTGTGTGTGTGTGTTTGCGCCTGCATGTCTGTGATACTGAGAGCATGTTTAATTGTGTGTATATGTGCCTATTAGTGAGTGTCTGTAGAGTGTGTGTGTGTGTGTGTGCATGTGCATGGTCTCAACCTGTCAGGCAGACGGGCAGAGGGAGACAAATCATCGTCATGGCCGCCCCAGCTGTTCCCCAAATTTGGTGCGAGGAGGAGAGCGAGGGGAAAAAAATCCTGCCGTTTGAGTTTTAAACGGCTGATGCTTCCCAGAAACAGGAATGAGTGAGAGGACAAATGGAGCTAAGCGCGCGCACGCACACACACACACACACACACGCGGGCATATACACACACTCCCACATGCACGAACACACATAAACACAAACTGAATCAAAACTCTGACGCTTGAATAGGAAACAGGCCAATCCCAGAAGGACGCAGCGGACAGCCGGAGCGGCTTTCTCGCAAACAAGCGCGTACACCTACATAAACGCACATGCTTCAAATGTACACACATGTAAACACATGAGCACAAACTTTGGAGCAGGCATTTGCACCTTGACCAAAATGAAAGGCTGACAGGCAGGAAAAACAAAGCCTTGATCATGTTTACAGATCCGTCAGACTTGGAATCCAGTGTTAGCTTTCATACAAATATTTCCTTTCTTCACTCATTGTGCTTGTTTTTGATTAATCTTAATCGTAACTTTCATGTAAACTACGAACCTCGCCTTCACTAAACTATCTCCTGTTGCCGCTACACACACACACACACACACACACACAACACACCACCCACATCCACAAACATTTCCCCTGGTGGAGGACAGTCCCACCTGGAGGTTGTGAACTCTGAGTGACCCCGTTTGATTGGGCGCGGGACGGACTCCCTCCCCCTCTCCCACGGAAAAGAAGCAGGAGAAGGAGGGGGGGAAAAAAACAGCGTCATTAAGTTGTGAGTGATGAGTGGCAGCCATGGGTGACATCCTCCCCTCTCTCTCTTTCTCCCTCCCCTCCACCATCCAACTGCTTTCAATGCCTCTCCCTCCCTCCCTCTCTTTCTTTTTTTTCTCTTCTCCACTGCCTTGATACTTTTCTCTCTTTCGCTTTATCCACTTCTCTCTCCATCCCTCAACCCCTCAAGTCATTTCTCTTTCACTCCTCTGTTGCTTAGCCTCCTCTTTTTCCACTCCCTCACCCCCCCACCCCCCTTCCTTTCCTCCCTGGTTCCCTTTTGTCCGCTGTCACTCTTTCTCCTCTTTTTTTCACCCCTTTATGCCCCTCCTTCCATAGCTTCTTTCTGCACCTCCTCTCTCACTCTAACATACACACAGACACACACATACATACACATACAGACACAATGGTGTCTCACTCAGTGCTGTCTTGCTCTCTGGCCCTGGCCATGTAGACATTCAGCTCCTCCATACATAATAGATCCTAAATATTGAGAGGAGGGGTTCACATTTTCACCCACTCAGGACTGTACCATCAGTAACTCCACTGTCTGGCAGTGTGAGGCTAAAAAAAAAACAGTTGCCCAACAGTAGTTTTAAACAGTTTAATAGCATTTGAAAATGCCTGTTTAACCCACTTCTCTAGACAGACCTATCCAGCTGTGTGGTTTTTCTTTACAAACATTTGGATGCTCTGAACTTCTCTTTTCTTTTTTTTTCTTTAACGCGCTGTATCAGCTGGTACGCTACCAACAGTTAGTAATGTTTCAACAGCTTCAGTTGTAATCAAATATCTTGGAAAAAAGGCTACAAACTGGAGCAAAATGCACCAAACATGTTTTTTCCTCTATTCATTAAAGCTCCTCGTAGAAAACTGCTTCTTAGATTCACGATTCTCTATTGAAAGACTCGGTATCGAAGCACAAAACTCCTGGTTGTGTAATACACTCTGCTGATCCTGCTGATGATTATCTAGCTAAATTAACGTTTGTTTGGCATGACTGTTACATCATCTGGGTAGTTGTCCTGTTAGAGTCGGCTCAATCCTCTCCAGGCCTGAGTGAGAGTCTTATCTCACACACTGACATTCAACTCCAAAGTTTCTCATACTGATAAGTTGATATCAAAGGTTTTCTTGTGTTAAAACAGAGTCCAGAGCCGTATAAACAACAGCTGTGTTTTTCCGACTGAGACTCAGTTACAACAAAGCAACCTGTTGTTATTGATACCAGAGGAGCCTCAAGCTACTTCAGACCAGCACACATTATTTTCTCCTGCTGGAAATCATAAATGATGGATACTATATTGACTTGTTCCCTCGTGTTACCTCAACCTCAACGGACCACGATGGAGGGAGGAAAATCATCCGACCGTCTTTTTTCAGATGATATGAATGATCACGCCGCTTTTAATCTGTTTCTACAGTAAGAAAACCTATGGAAATCAAAAATGCACCATGATGTGTTAAGCCTCTCAAATGAAGTACATTCTCTTGTTCTTTCCTCTAAACTGTGAGGATTTGCTGCTTTTTTAATGTTTTATTGTAGCAAAATGAATATATTTGAGCTGCAAACTGTTATATGTAAGTAATTTGATTCCATCACATTAGACTTTTATAGGTTGTGATGGGCATTTTTCACGACTTTCTGACAAGGAAATAATGGGCAGATTAATCAATAATGAAAATAATACTTAGTTGAGGCCCTACAAATCAAACCTACCATCGTCTCATATTTCAGATGGAAATTGTTATGCACACAAAGATATGCAGCTCCACTCCACATTATCTGTGACTATAGTATACTTTTGGTGAATAAAACCAAACCAGTGGTTTCTCTGCAGTTTGATGCCAAAACGGTTGACTTTCCGTTATTGTGTATGGCATAATGTTATAGGTTCATTGTCCAGGCATTTTCTCAGTTATAGCTAAAGCAGAAAGGTTTGCAAACTAAAGCTTCAACTATGAGGCAAGACAGGAAATTAATGAAATGACAAACTGAGAAGACGGAGAGGAAAAACAGATTGGTGAAGTAAAAGAAGTACGTCACACACACCTAAAAATGACTCACACACACAGACGCGGTGAAACTGGGAATGTGGCCATTCTTGGACTTTAAATGTAAGGCCATAAAAATTCCAAATATACTGTAAGTATTCAGCAAGATGACAGATATATTACACAGACCTTCACAAAGGTGAAGCAGCAAGCAGTACCCAAATTAGAAAGCCAAAATACTATGAAAAGGAAATTAATGGAGCAGTTCGACAGGATTCAGAAGCCTTTAATGAATCACAATTTGTAGGTAGCCATGATCATCAACAAGAGGAAACTTTTCACGGTCTGACTGGATAACAGGCACTTTTCATTCCAGCTTCACAGAAAAAGAGGCAAGTGGCTGTTAACAGTTGTAGTAACATCACAAACTACACACAAAATCTTTAATTTAAGAGGTTGCTTTAATCAAAGTCATGGAATGTGCACTTTACTAAATGGTCCTTGTCTGGGTGTTATTATATGTTATTTCACTAGGTTATTATTTAGATTACAAGTGTAAATTGTTGCTGTCTGATATTGTAGCTGGTGATAGAGGAAGTCATTTCAGCGCCTATGTAACAGTTCAGAATGTTCTGTCTCGAACAATGTGTCATGTTTTATGAGCGATTGATATATTTTATCTACAAGTCTTTAGAGGAATAGTTCCACATTTTGGGAAGAACTTGATTTGCTCTTGTCAGGAATTTACACAAGAAGATCAATGCCTCCATTTCTTTTTATTTGTCCACTCAGTAAAACAGTCAGCAGCTGGTTAGCTTAGCCTAGTGTAGAGAGTGGAAAAAGGGGACCCCACCAGCCAGTTTCTGCTCAAAGGTAACAAAATCCATCTTCCATTGACTGAGTGTGTAGTAGCATACTATAATTTGTGTAAAACTAAAAATGTGTGCTTTTATAGGGGTTTTTGTTAGGACTGTTTCTTAACCAGGCACATTAACAGTCAATGCTGGTTGCCTGCCAAACTCACAGTATCTTAAAACTCCAGGGGCCTCATGTATCAATGTTGCGTACGCACAAAAAAGTGGCGTACGTCATTTTCCACGCCAACGTTCAGATGTATCAAAAGTGAAATGACCGTGGAAAAGTGCGGTGGCCCACGCCAACTCCATAGCTGGCGTACGCACGTTTCTACTGCTGTTGTTCCTTTGGCGACACTTAGAGGTGAAGCTGGGAAACTGTTAATAATGTGAAAACAATTAGTCCTCAGAGTAATGTGCACATCAGAGACACATTTATGAACAACTAACCCATCCACATGTTGCAATTAGATAGGTGGATAGAAAAGCATGCGCAAAGTGGTGCAGAAAATAGCATCAGCTTTAGTCTTAAGATATTGCAGATGCTGCAGTGCGAAGTGCACACGGGTCCCGGAGTTTTTTTTTTTTTTTTTTTGCACATGATGACTCCGAGGGCAATTCTCTTGGAACTGAGCGCAGTGCGCTGCAACCGGCCTGAGAGCGCGACACGTCGGGGAGCCATCGCCTCCATTCAGGTGCTGACCACACTGTGAACAGGAAGCATTTTTATACTATAAATGTACAGATCATATGTGATGCGTAAATGCATCACATACTAACAAACATTGTGGCGAGGTGGCTGGTTCAGCGCACGATTCATTCATTCAGCATAGCTGGGTACAGATTACAGCCTGGGACTGTATGCGCGCAAAGTAAATGTATTTGTTTAATTAATAAATTAACCCCCCGCCCCGATGCACATTGAGCATATCTGCCGAAATATCACGCTGTCAGTGACTTTCTTTTTGCTGGTTAAACTACACAGACTGTGTGAAGTACTTAATGTCAATAAACACATGCGTAAAGTTGGACATGTGTCTTTATCAGCCTCCCTGGCGCACTTCTGCATTTATTTACTACGCGATCTGTGTATAAAAGAAGGCAAATAAAATTGTAAATCCATTTCACATAATTTAATTAGAGTACATTGTCTGCTTTCATCTGGGATGACAGCGGTCCTCCGCCTCACGTTCACCTTTATATCACACACACACTCTCCCACCCCCTTTGTGATGGTGCCGGAGGACGGCAAAAAAAAAAAAAAAAAAGATGTTTACACGGCTCAACTTTATCGTGGAGCACCTTCAACTCAAATTTGGTTAAATTGCTGTTCCTCACAGTTTTTCATGGTGTTATCTGACCGTAAAGAGAAGGGAATCTTTGGTGCAGGCCTTATTTACATTGATTTGCATATTTAAATGGGGGCGTGGACAGGGAGGAGATTACCACTTCGGCATGTGCGCTCAATTCCACGTTGACTGGGATGTACAAAGGAAAAGTGCTTGGATCCATGTGTACGCACACTTTGATACATCAGATTTTCTTTGTGCGTACGACAGTTTCTGGATTTTGGCGTACGCCATGTTTCAGTATGAAATCCACGCAAGTATTGATACATGAGGCCCCAGCTGTCTGATAAATGTGGTGAAGGAAAAATTACATCCTCTTCAATAACAGTATTTAATGGAAATTGTACATCAAATTTGCATGTACGACGTACAGTGAATAGGTAAATGCACTTAATTACAGTCCACTCCACAAACAGCTACAACACAACACGTCACTCTTTGTTGTAATTAAGCCAAAGTTCAATGTTACTGCTGACATTCTTCAATATGAAAATGTGGACGGTGATGACAGAGGCCAGAGGCAGATGGAGCAGAAATAGACAAGTAAACAGGCCAACAGTTGGGGCATCAGACAAACTGAGACACAAACAGAGACAGGTAATCAGAAACAGATGCTCAGGTGGACATCCAGCCAGCAAGTGAGACAGACAGACAGCTGGTTCGGTGTGTGGGGGGACTGAGTGACGAGAGAGACACACTGACAGAGGAGACATTTGGGTATACAAGAGGCCTCCTGCTGTTCTCTCTGAGACAGACAACTTAGAGGGACAGAGCTGAGCTTATACCCCCTGTGACTGTCACTGTCTGAGACAACACGCCGGCTCAGGAAAGATTTGGGAGGAATTTTTTTGGGGGGTAGCATGTGGTGTTGTTGAATTGACTGGGATCACGAGACATTATATCCCTTTTCAACTGCCCATCAAGTGGAAGGCTGAGGCCGATGGCTGTTAAGTGATTACTGTGTATGACCCCGAGCAAACTGTGGTCTATGGGTTTCTTTTTAATGAAAGCGTCAAACAAAACTGAATAGTGCCACATCAACAAAATATGCTTTCATTCTTTAACTGTGCAACATGCTTTATGGATAACTATCTGCTTAATGGGAACGGCTCTCGGAAAATATGTGACAGTCATGTGCTTAGACTTCAAAGAAGATGACACAAGACTTTACTGCCCTGTGACCTTTTGGATTTTTACAAGTCAGAAGTGTGACTGCAGAGTGTCGCTGAAATCAGACTATTCAAAAAAAGAGGTTCTTGATATATGAGAACAAGGCCAGCGGGCCTGAAAGAGGAGAGTATTAAGCTCTCCTTTTCAGATGTCGAGTTCATGTTCTTGTAACCAGTTCACTGACTCTTGAGCATCCGGTGAGAGAGCGATAGATGAGGGCGAGAGACAGGGAGAAGATGAAAGAAAATATGAGCAGGGTAGAGGAGAATTGAGTCAGTAAGATAGAGATTGATGACTGATAGGAAGATGAGAAAAGGCTTACAGAGAGAGAGGGGGAGGGGGAGAGGGGCGGTAATCCCCCCAAAAAAAAGCCAAGAGAGAGAGAGGCTGTAGGTTTGTGGGCTGAGATAAAGATGAGGAGGTACTGTAAGGGGAGGAAAGAGAGATGGCAGTGGCACCACACTCGCCTGCAGCATGACCTTCCCCAGTGTCCCCTCTCAAGGACAAAGTGTCATCTGTTAACTGTATCCATTCCCAGATGGCTTATCTGTAGTAAACTAGTGTCCAAAAAATGATATTCATTGCTTCTCAACCCACCTTATCAGTTAAATAAACACTCCTTGGGGGATAAAAATTTCCACCCCCTGACTTTTGTCCACTTGCACTGGCTACTGCTTGGATCTGCTGAGGCCAGCTTTTCTCAGCGCTATAGGTACTAAAAACCAGTAACTGTCGGGGGTGGGCCGGATTTTGCACCACATGCTGCACAGACAGTACAAAGCTCACTAAGGGCAGTGAAGGGGAGAAACTTTACCACGGGCTGCTGCTTGCTTGTATGTGTTTAATTAATGGTAATGTTCTCTCAATGTTTGCAGGCGGATTATTTTTCAAAACACCAAGAGTGTAACAGTTATCATGTGTATACATATTAAGTCCAAATCCAACCATTACCCAGGCAACCACAAAAAAACATAAACAAAATTTACTAATTCTGTTTGTGAGCCTCCAGCCTTTTTTAGGGTTGCTTTATAGTTTGGCGTGAAGAATTGATGCAACTTTCCATTGCAAAGTTTAATTTTCTTGTTCTGAACTTGAACAGAGTTACTACTGAGGTACAACACTTAGCTAAATACGAGTACAGGAGTTACCTATTTGTCTTTTACTTTTACTGTCTATTACTTCTGTGAAAACATTGACAACCCTTGCGTAAACGTGTTATCTGAAAATATGAAAAACCTTAAACACATACAAAAAGAAAATCCAAATACACAGTGTAAAAAAAACCCGAAATATATTGTTTAATCTATTCAATTAATTTACAAATAAATGAATAACATTTTGTGGATACATTCCTAATAATCAGCCTTGAAAAGGATTTTCGAATCAATTTTCTATTTGTGAAAAGAAGAATTTTTGCATCTCAATTATCTGCTTTTGGAAAAATCCATTTGAATTACTTTGCCACTGTACTGAGGACGCCATTTTCACTTTTCAAAATAAGAGCATACACTGTCCTGCTGTTCTTTTGATAATGGTACCTACTGTTAGCATCTTAGCACTTCACTTTAACATCAGAAAATGTTAGCTGAAAGGTAAAGGGCTGAAAGGTTGGGCCTGCAATATATATAGGCCTATACATATAATAATCAATTAATAATTTCATCCGTAAACATCTATAATTGGTTGTATTTATTAACCTAATTATCAACTGTCAAAAGTCTAAAGCAAAAACATATATAAATGTACAATGATGTAAGACAGAGGAAAACAACACATTCTTACATGGTAGAAACTGCAGCTGAAATCAACCATTCATTTCAGCTCCATCTCATACTGCCAACACATCTATCATGTGACTGAGGGGCCGATACAGCAATCTTTAACCCAAGAAGGTGACACATTAGGATTTACTCAAATTCAAGATGTGGTGGCTGAGTCCTGTTAGAATTATGTGTGGCCAGAAGGGACGTCCAGCACACAAAAGTATTTCATGTTATTTTCTTTCTTTCTTTTTTTTGTGTGAAATACACACATTCACACACAGAGCTCTATTTCAGAGAAGTTCCCTTTTTGAGATATGTCTGGGAATAAATTCACATCTTTCTTTCCCAAAGTCACATGACTGTTTGGTATACTGCCTTAGCGATATTTAGAAATCGATTATTTTACTATTCATTTTATTCAAAAGTGAAATAT
Source organism: Trachurus trachurus (assembly GCF_905171665.1). Lineage (NCBI taxonomy): Eukaryota > Metazoa > Chordata > Actinopteri > Carangiformes > Carangidae > Trachurus > Trachurus trachurus. The sequence continues at coordinate 17,308,324 of NC_139904.1, read as the reverse complement.
CAGCTGCAACTGCACTGTTCCAGTTTTCGTCCTGGCCTGTGTACTGGGCTCTAAAGATAAAATATACCTACCTGGCGACAGCAGAGCAAGTGTATGTGCTGGCGTGCGTGTCTGCACTACAGCACAGGCACATATAATCAGTGGCTAATAACAACACGGTGGGAGTCGCTGCCCCACCGTAAATCAATGGGCAAAATAATTGCTAATACACTGGTTATCGATTAGTGTGCCCGCCATGCACTCATTTTCTGGGGCGACTGTAGCTAAGCGCTAACGCAGTGACAAGGGTAAAGTGTTATTTCTCAGAAAGGCACACAGGCAGACAGCTGGGCAGGAAAAAATGACTACAGGGCCCCGGCAGTAATTCTTAATTGACACCTGTCAGAGCGATGGCAGCAGTCACAGCTGCTGCAGGAGAACGTCTACCCAAGTCCTGTTCATCTGTCACTTTTAATACCTTTTCTTCACAGACTCTCGTTCTCTCCCTCTGTTGTCTTTTTCCCCCCCTTCGTCTCTCTCTCTCTCACCCACACCCCTGCTTCAACCCAGATGTTCAAGGCTGGTTAACAGAAGCAACTCAACTTCAAGGCCGGGCAGCGCAGGGCCTCCAGCAGCAGCAGCTCACTCACTCCACTGCTGTTTTTTAATGCTTAGTTTGTGGATCAAAGGCAGTTTTTCGGTCTTAGCTTAACTGACTTAGCACTTGACTCAAGTATCGGCAATGAGAGAGAGCCAGAGATTCAATAAAAAGAGAGTACTGAGAATAATTTAAACCTCACTGTGCCTGCTCTGGTGGTCATGTATCTCCAGTCTTATCTCTAGCTTGATCACTATGATTACGGCAACAGGCGCCGCCTCAGTGGCAATTTCTAATACATCAAGTGCAGAACAGGAAAAAAAAAAAAACAGCTCAGTAATATCTTAGATCACTGGAGCAAAATGCAGACACCAATATCTGAGAGAGTCCTTCTGGCTTTGGACAAATTCGATCACAGCAGCCAACTCTGGTTCACTCTGTCTCTCCAGTAACAGCATCTGTCTGGTGTACAGTGCATCAATCACACAAGGACACACACAGCACATACTGTACACCCATTTGACATCACTGTGGATTTGATAATTAGAAACATGTACAGTTGTACTTGGATGACAAAAGCACATAAGACAGCTGTAGTGAAAAAGTCAGGGCACGGCAAAAACACACGCACTAAACACAGTGTGTATACAACAGTGGAAGTAGTCCAGACAGGGGCTCCCCTGAGTGCACATTGACCTCTGAGTGTACCCTGGACCTCCCGTCTTCTTGCCTTAAATCACGACTTGCCATTTTTCTCTTTCTTCTGTGCGTCTTTCTCTCCTTTCTCCACACTTGCATTCTCTTTGTCTGCATCTGAAACTGCTGCAGCTATAGGAAAAACTCCAATGTTTGTGTGTGAAGAGCCAAATGAATGCAGCTGGCCCACTTTGGGTGCCTGATTGCCCACAATACTTTGTTGGTTTGCCACACACACACCAGCGTACGGTCACAGTGAGAACATTAGAAATGCGCAGCTGCAAGCGCAGTTTCGCTCGTCTAAAATCGTGTCTAATAACTGGAACTCTTCGTTTCTTGATGTTAAAAATAAAAAAATGACCATGATAAATCCCTAAGGCCTGACCGCTGAGCCATGTATGCACACAACCACGTATGCTGTGTGAAATCCATGTGTTTGTGTTGGACTCGGGGTTTGAATTGTACCAACAGAATTTAATTTATTATCCCCTGCCTTTGCTTTCACTCTCCTCTCCTTTCATTACAACAGCTATTTTACTCAATCAGCAGCAAAACTTCGCCAGGTCAGTTGTGTACGCTTCACTGTAATTAGCAACCGGTGCCCTAAACCCCCTTAAGGACAGCCATGTGGATGATTTCATTCTTGTTATTATTCCTGTTATTATCTTACATCCCCGACTGTACATTGTGGCTTTTGTTTTGCAGCTGTTTTGAATTGTGGCCAGGATATCTTTGTGAATGGAAAACAGGCACAGTGAAAATCAGAGACAATAAATAAGTGCAGGATGTATTTAAGTCTGAGGATGCTAGTGAGTTGGATTCCTGTGAAAATGACCTTGCTCTCTGTATTTCTTTGTCAAATCTCCTCGCGTCGTGCTTGAGTGAAAATCCAGGTTTTCCTGCTTCCTCTGAACCTCATTAAGCGCGGGGATAGTTTTACCTCGCGACTGCAGCTCTGAATGCCTTTACATCGTCACCCTGCTGGCGAGCCTAATTCCCACATATTTTCAATTCGACCCTCTCTTTTCCATAAGAGCAGTCATCGATCTTCATTTGTCACTTAACCTCCACGAAGATGAGGACAGAGAGCGCGGTTGTGCGAGTGTGCGTATTAGTGTGTGTCTTTGATTTCCTGGAGGCCTACCGGCTCTGACAACACATGCAAATGAAACTACGGGTGTAGTGGAGTGTGGCATAGCAAATACATCCACTGACTCCTTCAGTCAATGTCACCTGTTAATGACACTTTACATACACTGCCTTATCACCACATCAGAATATTTCACATTCACACACACGCACACACTCACAGGGCTGCACAAATACCTCATCTTGCTTAGTGATGCAGAGTCGTACACACACACACACACAAACACACCGACTTGCTCTGCTCTCATCTGTACTTTTCACTTCTAATATATATATCTTTTTTTCGCATAACGTAGCTTCAACTCCTGACAAATGTCATTAAATACTTTATCAGAAGCGTCCTGATAAAACCAACACAAGGTTCTAATAGTCATCTTTTGGTGCTGGCTGCTTAGTTGACAGGTGCCGTGAGCTAAATTTCAGCAGAGGAAATACAATGCAAAGTATAACAACAACAAAATGTACCAATGCTGCTCGTCTTAGAACTTTGTTCCTGTTCTGTCAAACAAACCAAAAAGCTGTTACCAGAAAGATCAGAGGGAAAAGGAAAGTATTAAGAGAAATCTCTCACATTCACAGGAAGCCACTTTTACTTTCTTAAACTATTTAAACTACTTATTAAACTACTTATATTACTGGTATGAACTGGTTCACGCACTAATCATCCAAACTTGGGACTACAAGCGCTCATATAACCTTGTTACAGGACTGCTGGTGTCCGCCAGTGTGTTGGCTTTACGAGTCACACACACTTCGATTTGTCACGTCACACTGCGAGCAACCTCTGCTGTTGTGTTTACACCGGAACAACTGGGGGTGGGCATATGAGAAGTGGCTAACGCCGAGTTGATTATATCAAGGCAGCTTGCAGACTTGACACCTTGCTGAATTTGTCAGCATTAATCGGTGGGGCCCTGTCACTGATCCGTCAGCTACCTGGATAATTAGGGACCACGGCTAACGATGCCGTCGGGAAGAAGGAAAGCTCACTACCACCACCACCACCACCACCAACCCACCCCACCCACCCAGCAACCCTCAAGACATAATTAAGAGGCTCTTTTTGCATTGAGGTAGTGATAGTGGCAGTAACGTGGGATGTGTTTAGGGAAAAAGAGAGCAGCCACTGATGTCAGTGGAGACGCTCTCAAAGGCAGAGCCACTACTGTCTGTTGCATTCTGTTGAATCAGTGTGCAGCTCATCGTGGATACGAGCTGGACAAATGGTGCAGAGTGCTTTAATTAACTCTGTGTTGTGCTGAAGCTAAAGACACATCATTAAAATGCAGCACTTAAGTTATAGGAGGCAGAGAGTAATGTATATCAAAGAAATGAACAGCACCAACAGTGTGTGATGGTTACCTGAGTGTCTGATTTATGTTTAAACTTCTTAATTAGTGGCATCAGTGTGTGGCACACACACACACAAAGCAGCCAGGTGCCTCACATTTCTATCAAGAGAGCAGACAAAAGGAAACTAATTACGATCTTCAGGTATGAAGGGACACATTTCCACACAGTCACGTTTGACAGTATCACAGCATGTCACTGTCTCTCCCTTCATGACTTGCACTAATTCTGTCAGTACAAAAACTGCTCATGGACTGTGTCCTGGTCCATCCCACTGTGGATCGCCCCGCCTCCTCTCCTAGTGCTGTCTCAATCACTAAAACTGGATGTTGTGCAGGAAAGGTAGTAAAAAGAATATGTATATTTTCTAAGCTAGACCTTTTTAACTCCTGTGGAATAAATTTAGCCCAGTGTCACACTGCAATCAGGCTGACATGTTGAATGATTAGTTGACAGATTCATTACTTAGAGTGACAGTGTTTGATTTAAGATATTGTGGCTGGCAAACTAAAAGCGAGAGTAGACGTGCTGCAATACCATTAATTTTCCAACAGCAATCAAAACTGTGACCTCACTAACATAGAATTATGGCTTCTTTGTATATCTCAGATACAGTATCTTGCATCCCCCAATGAAACTGATTCCCGGTTATTCAGCTATAATGAGTTCGACATGTTGTCATATTCAAACATGCTAATACGGCAAACAGTCAGAAATCACACAGGATCCTTTCAACAGTGATAAAAATAGGGGCTTAGGTGTCAAAGGTCACCTCCTGAAACTGTGATTTCTGCACTTACTATCAAACTCTTTCATGTCCCTCCTCTCTGAATGTAACCGTGATGATGTGCAGCACTTCAACTACAGCTGCAACAAACTCATTGATTAAATGATTAGAAAAAATAAATATTAAAAAATTCCACTTTGACATCTTGCTTTTTTTGTAAGATGGATAAATATTCAAGTAACAGCCAATCTTTCTGTGTGTGAACCTCCAACCACTTATTGTTTGGCTTTATTTCCATTGTTAAGTGAAAAGTTGTTGCATATTATTTGTCTGTTGCACAACAAATCAATCAATTGGCTAATAGTTTCAGCACTACCTCGAGTGACACAAAATCAAATGTAAGATTGGGACAGAACACAAGTTAAATGTCAAATATATATTTATTTGGAACAGATAAATAAAGGTAAAACTTCAAGTCGCTGTCTCAAAACAGTTGTATAATTGCAGCTCTCATTACATTTTATTCTCGTCTTGATTATTGTAATTGGATATTACTGCATTATTTATCTATCATTAATTACCTGAGCTCCTGTGAGAAATACCTCAAAACAGCTGCACTTCAGCGAGAGAAGACAAAAAAAAAAAAAAAAAGGAAAATGACGACAAATGACTGCAGCAAAAGTCTCTGCTGCTCAAATAGCACTGCACTGAACTCAACTGCCAAAACTAACAGATGCAGTAATGTGGTTCCAAATGAAAGAACACTGATGTATTGTCACTGGTCATAATCTAGATAGGGTACAGCGCCATTACAGGGTCTAAAATCATCACTGTGACTGATGAAACAGCGCCCATTTGAAATGGCATACAAAGAGCCATTGAAACTCTGTCTCTGAGGGGTGTATGCAACATTTTGTTTTAGTGCAACTCCAAAGTGACAAATCTGGGTTGTGGAAATATCTGGTAATGCATTATAAAAATAGCTTGCATTTATAGGTGTGTACACCGTTTTACTGTTGAAAGTACACACACACACACACACACACACACACACACACACACACACACACACACACACACACACACACACACACACACACACACACACACACACACACACACACACACACACACACACACACACACACACACACACACCAGTAGAGGTGTTAAAGTTGAAGTTAAAGCACTGGAAATAATGTACAGACAAAGTCTGCCAAGTTGGGATTGACCATTACAGCGTGTGATGTATGTGTCTGTCACAAAAACAGACAATTAAATCAATATTCAAAAGCTGAGAGGGAATGGGGCCACTTCAGAGCTCGGCTGAACGACCACAGCAGGCAGGAAAACAGAGAAAACAACACTTTTTCCTCTATCTTTGGGGGATTTCACCAGCATTTGTAGCAGAGGTAGAAACAGACACTATTCATTTTCACTGTGCAGGCTCGTTCTTCAAACACATTTCTCTCTATCCATCACTAAAGCCTCGCGTCAATTAGAAATTACAGCCCCACCGAGTTCAAAGTCTTTCCGTCACAACCTTGATTAAGTCTGCTTAACCTCACATTTCCACCGCCTGCTTAACATTCTACAGCTGTTTTATTCAGCTTTGGTCATTACTGCATGAACTTCAAAGGTTCCTCTTTTCCCGTCATTTGGAAATGCATGTCAATCACACACATCTCCCAGGGACATCAAATGGATTCAGGCAAACATGCGATTCTCTCGCACAGCAGCTCACGTCTGGTCAACTAAACGATGACGGTGAGGCCCAACTGTCAAAACCTAAAATGCTGTGGCACTGAATTCCTCTCTATGATACGACTTCATATCGTATTATTTACTTTTGCTGGGGTACTTTCTGTGAGGAAAAAATGATTAAATGTGAACTTTGAACACGTTATATAGACTCTCACTTAAAACACGCTAACGTTTTAATGTTGTAGTTACATTTGCTGTTAAATATTTGGAAAATTATAGGTTTTTAATACAAGAAAGTTGATTGTTAGCAATTTAATTATACTAAAGTTGATTTTCACATTGCATGAGGGTCAATAATATTCTCCTAGTGACTTACTGAGCCGGGTTGTTGTACACAGTAGTGATTTCATATATACTAACCCCTTATTTATCACTGTCACATTCATAGTAAGTGTCATAAACACATCATTTTGCTGCTGTATCAGTATCTTTAACATTTAAGCCAACTTTACGACACTTCCTGTTTCTAAGGAATGAGCACAAAGGTCATGTCAGCAGTTTGCAGTGACCATTAGAGGTATAACCTCCCCACTTCACCCTGCAGTGTTTTAGGGCTATTTCTGTATGAGATGCTTCCCTGTGATCTCGCTACGCCCCAGCACCCCTCCTCCCCTCCTCCCTTGTTCCCTCCCCCTTGGGTATTAATCGCAAAGTATTTATCCCGCTTGAGAACTTTTCTTTCAATTTGTCTTTTCTTTGCTCCTCGGCGGGGGCAAAAAGTTATCCTTTGAGGGAGTCCAGCTGCCGGGCGCATGCGTGTCTCTATGGTGAATGATTTACTGATGTTTATCAGGAATGAATAGATCAAAGGAAGTCGCATGACAGGCGATCAATCAAGCATCAAATCAAGGATGGCAATCCCAGAGCGGAACACAAGCTGAAAATATGCCACTTTTCTCTTTTTTCTCCCCTTTTCTTTTCTTTTCACTCTCTTTTTTTTAAACTGGCACTAACACATCAAACGCGTTAGCCTGTAAAAATGAGATAAGATGAGCTTTGTTTGGAGAACTTGGATGCTGGCAAACCTAGTGGAGGATCAGCTTTAAAGCGTTTGAAACTGAAGTGCAGCTGAGCGCGTTCATTTCTCACTGGCAGATTTTGGCACCGGAGCGTATGGCTGCGTAAAAATGAAACAATACTGTTGCCAGTCAAACGTGCCTTCTTAGATTAGTAGAAATAAACTCATTACGGGCTGCTGAGACGATGCACAAGTCAAGCATCGTAACTCCACTGAACGCACCACACTGAACAAGACTCACGGCTTAACAGTGATAGAGAAGAGTGTTGTCTATAGGTCCTGTTGTCCTTGTATTGTGTCCTGCACCAGGCCTGTATACACTGCTGAGTAAACTTGTCTGAGTGTGTGCAGATAACCTGGTTTGTTTGGAGAATAACGTGTGTGTGCATGTGATTGTGTGTGTGTTTCTAATGGAGGAGGTGTTTGTTTGCAGAGCCGGGGCTTACCTGATGACCGCCGCGGTGCTTGCTGCTTTCTCCTCGGCATGCTGCTGCAAGACTTTCCGCTTGACTTTTCATGCAGAGATCAAAATAGCGGACGGAGCTGGAGAGGAAACCAGTGTAAACGGGAGGAAATCAAAGCCAGTAAAGCGTTTTCCCCTCAGTTCTTCGGCGGGATGATGAGAATTACAGTGCAGATCCCTCGCAGGGGTAGGGGAGGTGAAGAAGTCTCTCTTTCTTATTATTTTATGTTTTTGTCAGTCGGTTATGTCCGGTGAGAAAACGGAAGACTACGGAAGGATTTAAGAGCTAAACGGGCTCGTCCATTAACTTCTGCCGATCACATAAACTCATCGCAGGCTGAGTGGGTGAGAGGAGGAATAAAAAAAAAGAAGAACAGAAGCTCCGTGCGGATCTCAGTCTTATCGAGCAGGGATATGGACAGCTGCCTGAGCCCCCTTCTCCGCGTTCCCATCAAAAGAGGTTTACACCCCCTCCTCACCGGACTATTTCATACCTCTGTTCACAGCAGACGTGAAGGAAAACGGAGCTTCTCTTCTCTTCTCTCCTCTCCTTTTGCGCTGTAACTCACTCGGTGGTGGAGATGAGTCCAAACTGCTGCTTCTGCTGCTGCTGCTGCTGCTGCTTCTGCTCCTGTGGTGTGTCTCTGCCCTGCGTCCGTCCAGGTGCCAGCTTCGCTCTTTTTTTTTTTTTTTTTTTTTGGAGGGAGAGGGGAAATAAAAGAAAATCAGAAAAAAGGGAGAGAGGAAAGAGTGACACGTTAGTCGAGCTGGGTGTATGTCAATCAGTCAAGTATACTGTATGTGTGTCTATGTGAGTGAGTGTGTGTGCGCGCAGCGTTCAGCTTCGTCCCCGTCTCTGTGAAAAACACCCCCTGGATAATGAAATACTCACATATACACTGTCCGCCCGATTGTCAACATGGACACTTGACGAATTTCTCAGAAAGTCAGGAGAAAACAGAGCAGGGCAGGCCCGCCCTCTGAGCCGCAGACTGTGAGCTGCTGCTGCTGCTGTTGTTCTTACTCTTCCCTGTTGTTGTTGTTGTTTTGTTGTTGTTTTTTTTGTCTCTTTATTATTATTATTTATTCTCAAAAGCGCAACGAGCGATCCCCCGGATATTCTCCGCAGTGGAAATGTGCGCACATTGGTGATGCGCGGTGCGTTCAGACAGCTCCCCACTGATAGACAGACACATCCAGCTGCCTTTCCGGCCTCTCCTTTACTCCACCCCTCCACAAGCGTCACCCTGACAGTCAGAGCCCACCTGTCAATCCGCTGCTCTAATTATTCACTGGGATGGCTTTCATTTCAACGCCTTCCTGTCCCACCCTCCCCACCCACCCCCTCTCGCATACACACACATGGTGTAGCCCGGGGAGGGGGTGCGTCCTAGTCGTGGACACACTAAAAAACTTACATTAATGCAACAGAATGAGAGCTGCCTGAAAAAAAGTTGATGAGTGTGTGAGAAGGTTTGAAATTCTCTAACACGTTAAAACAGACAATGTGTTGCAGCCTATTGGATGAGCATTATTACACCGACAGCACAGAGAAGAATACATCCTGAATTTAATTTGCAAAAATATACAATTAACCAAAAGAGAAAAAAAGAAAGAAAGAGAGATCGATCACGTAAAATCAATAAAATCACCAATAAAGCAGTTAGACTTGGTTGAGCCTACACAGCGAGGATAAGCTTTGCTACACAGCAAAGTCAGGCCTGATTGATTATTGGGATCATTCTTTGCAAACATCAATCAGCGATCACCCAAGCGAAGATAGAGACACTGATCACAACAAGGGATGAGACAACTTCTCTCTGTCCCAGTGCAAATAATGTTTAGGTTTATTTTGAGGATAAAAACGCGATTTCTTCTTTTTTTCCCCAGCATTTGAGTTTTTACCCTCACACAAAGGATGGAGTGAAATAAAATGATGCCACAGTGCTTCACTTGTTCAGAGGATCTGGATGAGCTCTCAGCTCTTGTCTCTAAAGTTTGCAAAAAGAAAAAAAAAATGTGGATGTTGTCGGTGACCTCTTTAGCGGGACAATGGAGGCTGCAGATCGATTCGTTACACCTTTTTAGTGAGGCTTCTGGTGAAGGGGAGGGGCTCTGGGTCTACAAGAGGCTCCATTAATAGCCTACACTCATCCTAACTATTATCCTCCATAAAGTGTTTATAAAGGGCACACAACTAGGCTTAATGTTATCTTATATGAGACGCCATGATGTGTCCGTTCACCGCAGACCCTGCCGGAGAGGACGGCGGAGAGGAGAGGGGCAGAGGGGGATCACTTCCAAAGTTTTGTTTTGATCACCGGGTAACAGAGGGGTGCGGTGATAATCACAACACAACTGGGATGGCATGAGAAGTGGCTCAGTCCAGACTGGGTGCGCTCCTCTAGCTACCCCCCTCCCCTCCCCCTGTAGCCGGCCAGCGGACTCGAGCCATGGGGAGACCGGCTCCAGCCCGGAGCTCTGGATCGGATCATTTACCAGAAACTGGATTACAAACTTTACGCAAAACCGTCACTGCAGGCCCACACCTCAACTAATTCTGGTGAGTTTCAGATTTTTTTTTAAATTTTTTTTTACCCCTGCAGACCCCCGCATTTTCCACAGTTAACAGGCAGCAGGACAAAAAAGCTGCAGCCCGGGCGTCCCCCCTTTTTCCTGGTTTACGCACAGCGGAGGAGCCTCTGAAAAGGAGAGGAGGCTCTGCGTCTTTACGCTCGGTGGTTTATTGAAGCCACTGCTCTGCTCGCCTGCGAAACGGATAAGTGCGCGCGCGGAAGACGTCTGAGGTCGCTTAGTATGTGGTTATAGAAATACCAAGTACCGCCCCAACATCTGTCTGTCCCTGTCTGTCAAAGCGGCCTCGCTGCTGATTGATGGAGCCGACTTACGTCACTAATATTTCCATCCCAAAGTCTGCAGACAGACAGACAGACAGAGAGAGGAGCTCCAGCTCACAGATCATTACTACTTAACCTGGAGAGGCTTTATACCTCTATTTACTGCCTTTAAAACAATATAATGCCAGCAACATTTCATTTTGATTTCTTAAAATTCAAATAGACCATAGTAAATGGCTGCAATTTAATAACTTTTACAGTGGATGTATTGTAGCATGTGCTGGCTTAATGTCGTTTATTCCAAATCATAATGCTGACTATTGAGTGAACTGCCCCAACCTGTTTACCTGTGAGGTAGATCCAGCACAACATGTATACTGCAGGGCTGCGCTCATAAAGGCAGTTATTGTTGCAGTGCCTCACCCACATAACACAAACAGAAAAGGATTGTAACAATATCATAGATGGCGATATGACCCGCCTAATGTTCTCTGCCCAGGCTGTTTATTTGACCTATTTCAATAATATAGAACAATATTATAACACACTTAAAAGTGAATAAGAAAAAAACAAGATGTGTGAGTGTCAGTGCTCATGAAAGATGCCCCTTGTACTGTAGATATAAGGGGCAAAAGAATAAAAATCAAGCCACCCAGTCAAAATCGAACAGTATAAACTGGGCCGTACTGATGGAGTCATTCTGATTTTCTGGGGTTGTTGTGAGCGAGACACTGTCCTCGCTGCACAGATATCTCAGGGAGCAGAGAGGCAGTGGAGGGATCACAGCAGAGAAGTCTGTGCAGGGTCTGATCCTGGGCCAGCAGGGGGGGACATGTGGTACCAGAGGCAGGGGCAGTAACCGTCTCTGCACAGGAATATCTGTACATGACTAGGACCCATTCACAGTGAGAGCACATGATAGTTTTCATCCTAAAATGCAAAGTTCTTTCTACTTTCAATGAAGTTTTTGTCTTGGTCAAGTTTTTTCTTTCTATTTTCTTTTTGTCTTTTCATTTGAATTGTTGTCACTGAGGTGAATTTGTGAATAATGAAAATCTTGTTATACACATGCAGTCGTCTTGAGGAGCTCTTATTATCTTAAATTACGGTGCTATTTTCTGAAAGTTGTAAATTACATTTAAACCTTGAAAATAAGACGTAAAAAAACAAGAAATAGACCTGCACCTTGGGAATTCACACTGCTCCTTCGGTAACCTATCACCCGATATATAAACATACATGTATGATCCATGTGTGTGATTTTTTTACGGAAACATTCAGCCACCTCTGATCAGGACTCAAACAGCTCGCTACAGGAGTTACACGACGTGTGATGCAACCACCATGCCCATGTGCATGTATGACAAAAGCCGAACACAGAAAACAGTTGTTTCCCATCACTCCCCCCCAACTTGTATACATGAAGCCCCTCTTCCACAAAACTGTGACAGCACGATGACATGTCATCCTGTTTCCTTCTCTTCTGTTCGAAAGATATACGCCCTCAGAGCGCATGAGAACATCCATGTAGTCGTCAGGTATATTTACATACATTATTCTTCACTCTCTTTTGTCTCTTGCTTTGTTATTTTTCTAGGTTTGACGTGACCATCTGAGGAGAAAATGTTTCATAACATCTGCTACATCCGAGTGGAGAGGAGTACCGCAGGTTGTTAGATCAGGTGAGAGACCAAAACTCACATAAGCAAATAATGACATGATGTTTATGACACATGACAAATTTTAAGAATATTGTGTACGTCCTATTAAAATACAAAATTGGGAATGATATGTCAGACTGAAAATACACAACACACATAACATTAGATTTATTCTTAGGTTATTTAATAATATCAAAATGTAAAATGTGACATTGTTCATGATTAGTTTAATTATTTGTCAAGATTTAAACACAATTTTCACATGAATCCCAGAGCTATATTTTACTCTTTTTTTTTATATCTAATGTATGCCATGTAACATTTTGAATTCTATTTTTTTTTTTTTTTTGTAAAATTAAACAAGCAGTTTTGGAAAATAATAAAACCAAAGTCCTGCCTTGAGCTTTGTGTGTTCACATTTTGTTGACATTGTTGCACAAGTAGTCCTGGTGTGTTACAGTGCAGTTCAAACATGCAGCACAAAAAAATGTACTGCATAAAAGTATGTACCAAATCGACCACCGCGCTGTAATCAGTCCTCTGTTTCTCCTTCTACATTTTTGTTTCTTCCAACCTTTCAGAACCTATACTGTGTGTGTCCACCTCCTGCTCTCACAGACATCGTCACTACCACAGAGACTGTCACATGATCCTCTACTGAAAAACAACTAATTCCGCACTAAAATGTACAATGCTTTAATTCATTTACATCTTTTTATGACACCAGTAAACAAGTTAAAGAGCGGTTCCAGTGCATTTGCACCGACAAAGTATACAGATAAATACAATGCTTACGTCACATTCGCAGAATTAATATTTTGCCTCCGGGGTTTATTTTTCCCAGCATGTTTTATTTTTAGTTCATTTTCAGCTAAGTTTAAGGATATATTTTGGATTATAACACATGTAGCAAAGCGTATTGACGAAGATGATAATGACCTACGCCAAGAATTTAATGCCTACCTCTTAATATTCTTAAATAATTAATGCCGTGGTGCATATTTTGGCCTGTGGCTAACCACCCGAGCTATTTTGCAGCCATAAACCTCTGATGTCAAAAGATTTAGGCTCCTCTGACATGTGAGTACGAGCAGAGCGCAGCACCAGTTCAATGTCAGGGGCTTGTGGTGTTTAGCATGTCTTTCTGACAAACCTCCTCTTTCATATTTTAATGTTATTTGTATAAAGATCTGGACTTCTAAACTTACTCTTAGTGGACTGAAATAAAGAGTAATGCTCTCCCTTAATGTCATTCAAATAAGTTCACATTGGGAATGATGAAGACTCACAGCTTATGATAAATCCTCTCTTCATAATCTTGAGTAATCTTCAATCAATGATGGGTCCTATCAGATTCCAGACACTCATCGACAGCCTGAATATAAGAATATATAATAAAAAATTAATAAAGAAGAGGCTCTAACTTTGACATGAGCTATATCTCCACATCTATCAGATAAGGCTGCATAATTAAAATGCCAAGTGTGAGTGTAGAAAGAGAGAGAGAGGTTTTGATATTTTATAGAGATTTACTTTTCCATGACTTGTTTAATGTGTAGACTTAAAAACGATGTGTTGCTGCAGTTTTGACAATGCAATTAAAGGTTTGTAATCCGCACCTGAGCTTTTTTTTTTTTTGATTTTGTCAGTTTGGACGAATAATGTGATGAAATGCTGCACGGCGGTGACAGATGCAAGTTTATTAAAGGATTGCAGTCTCAGAGGGATTCAAGGTGTTATTTTATAGCGACGAGGAGGCTCCAGAGTGAAGGGAGCGGGAAGCAACTTCAGTTTGTTTACATGAACTATGAAACTGTTGTTCAGCAGAATATTGTGCTTTTTATCCCCCCACCCCCCCATCTCCTATCTTTCTCAGTATGTTTTTCTTTTAAACATGAGCTACATTACATTACATACCACCACAGGCAAAAACTTTATCTGTGCTCAAGAGACAAATAGTGTGACACACAGATTTCCTGCTTCCTGGAACAACCTTGCTAAAAATCCTTACCAGCTCAACTGAATAAAGTGACATATTTCACGTTTCAAAATACCAGCCTCTCTGACATGCACACTCCTTCCCTCTCCTCCTCCTTTGCCTTTTGTTTTCTTTGACACGTGCACTCCAATTAGCATTTTTCAGCCATTAAGGAGGACAGAGAAACAGCCAAATGTTTGTCTCACCAAGCTCTTTTTCCGACAAGACTTTCTGAGCCCCAGTGAAGGAAGGAGGAGGAAAAGAAAAAAGAAAAAGAAAGAAAAACATTCAGACAGACTCAATATTATCCTCAATGTTAACATTATCTTCTTCACATAACAATTACCAATAGCTTTGTCTGGGAAACTGATGTGACAATGCAGCCACTTGCGTTTATGATAGCGGTTGTCAGTCTGCATTTGGAGCAATTAAAATGATTAAAATGAGTTTTTATGAGGGAACACAAGCAATGAGGATTATTTTCCTCCTCCCTGACATTCTGTAATCTGTTAAACATTTTCATTTTCTAAATATTTCCATTTCTTAGATAGAGGAGCCACGTTTCAAATGCCCCGTACGACTCCTCATCACGAGAAGCTCCTTTTTACCTTTTGCAACGAAACACAACAGTCTCTTGAGGATAACACGCAAAAGCTGTATCATAATGCTCAGTTAAACAGCCAGGATACCGTTAGAAGCCGAGTTTTGCTTGTCATCAGTCCTCTTGTGTGTCAAATTAGAGCATCCTAATCTTCAGCTTTTACTAAATTTAAATCTGCGAATCTCAAATTACACAGATCCCTCGCTGCGGGCTTCGGCTGCAAAAATCTGTCACTGCTGCTGGTGTGCTGTACATTAAGGAAGGAAAATGCTCTTAAAAAGGTGCTTTTCTGACATTAAAATGACTTGTGTGCACAGCGCCGGTCGATCCGTGTAGTTTGAGGCATATATTTATGAATAGGAACCTTTAATTAGGGCTTGTGTTTCCTCCCTAGTCACATTGAGGGATGGTCCTCGCCGACATTCATTAATGATAATCACCAAGAGCGATGGCATAGCTACAGGCCAAGTCTCAGGGGACCCGACACTTGAAAAGAAGCATTAAATTACACAGAGGGACTCTTTAATTGCAAAAAGGAAAATATATAGCCATCATTGTTAAATATGATCTTTTGTAAGCCTTTACTGGTTCCAGGATTTGTCTAAGGGTTCCTTATCCTCACAGTCTTCCAAATGAATCTCCAGCTATTTCTGCGATAATACGCCACTTGAAAAAAAAAACTTCTCCTCGCACGTCTACAGTAGGTTTTCTTTATCGAAAAGCTGTGAATATATGATAATATTACAATGGCGTTTTGTTGCATATTCAAACTTGGAGAATGGAAATCAAAAGCAAGAGTCACATTGTCTGAAAAGTTGAGGTCGACTTCAGAACAGGCAATTTGCCAACAAACTAAAAATCTGTAACCTGCAGTTGTCTGCTTTAAAATTGTACATTGGCTTCACTGGTCTTAAAGCAAGTGCACATGACTTTTTTTGTTTTTTTTGGAAATGACACAGTTTGGGAATCCATTGTTGACACTGAAAATGTTATAATAAAAGTAATATATATTTATAGAACTTGGTAGAATCACAATCACTGTGAGGGGGGGACCACATGAGACTCTCACTATTTACAGCTGGCTACTTGCTAGGACAATAATATGGAGGTCATGATTTACACTGAGGTCAAAGAGGCTCAGTCTACACTTGAGGGATCATTGTTAAAATTATTGATGATTGATAACTATTTCTTGTAAGGTAGATTTTCTTTTGTTTATGTGTTGTTTTGTTTTATCTTTCGTGTGTTTTACTTTTCTTTCCCTCTTCCTGTCTGCCTCCACTCTTCTTTGATCTTGTCCTTGTGGGGAAGATTAAAAAAAAGAAAAGGAAAACAATTTGTTTCATATCTTGTTTGTGAATGAAGAGATCTTGATCAGGGGAAAGAAAAGAGTGGTGCATGAACACTCACAGACATGAGCATTCACACATTCATACTCATACACACCCAAACTCCTGACCTAATTGCTCAGTCTCACTCAACTAATTAATCACAGCTGACTTAACATAGTGACAAGGTCAGGTAGGTGACATTCTCCAAAAATCCGTCTTTCTGCCTCCTCTTTTTCTCTTTCCTGTTCTGTGTCTCGCCCTTATTTCTCTCTCTGGTTAGTTCTGTCTTTATCTTTCCATGCTTATTACTATTCCTCTTGTTCTTTCCCATTTCTTTCCTTCCATCCTTTCTGTTACTCCTTTCTTTCTCTCAGTTCTTTTTTCCCAACCTTCATTACTTTGCTCCCCAGCTTTTTTTTTCTATCAGATCATGTGTAGCTTGAATCTAAATGAAGAGCGCAACTTGGCCCACATCTATTTTTACCTGGTATTGGGAGGGAGGGGGCTTTGCAGAGGTGAGAGTGGGCATGCTGGGAAAGAAGGAGGGTTAGGGGCGGGGTCACAATGCTCCATTAATCAAAAAGAATGACACTCATGTCGTCCCTGACAACCATCCTGCCACCCGTACGTCTGTTCCCCTCCTCCTCCATCCCACTCAAACAGGACAACTTTAGTGATGGGGAGGGTGAGGAGAGAAAGAGGGTGTGGGGTGGCAGCATGAGGAGGGGGGGTGAGGGGTATGGGGGGGGGGGGGGGGGGGGGTGAGCGAACTTTATTAATCAAGCATCTCAGATTAATTGTTATGAAGTGTCACCCATAAATTCTCCATTTGGATTTAATAATCTTGGAGGTAGACTTAACAATCTCTGTCGTGATTTGAGTTTTATTGAAGAGGCTGCAGAGACAGAGAGAGACAGAGAGGGAGAGAGATGCAGTGACACAAATAGCTTCTCAGCGGACAGTCCCTCTCCACATGACAGTTATGAAATACAATTATCAGCAAGATCTGCTTAAGAATTCATCAACTGCACCCCTGCCTTCCAAGGAGGGAAGGGAAAAAAAATCCTACATACAAAGCAAGTCTTAACTGATAAGACTTCTCTTTTCCCCGCAGCCCTTAAACTATCATTTCAAATTTTCTCTGTCTCAGACATGTTAAGTCACTGTAAAGGTATGGTGCACATATTGCTTTGAAAGCGCTGTGCATTATATTAAAGCATATATCATTAGGTAATCAGGGAATATGGTAAATGACACACCACATGCAAATCACTGACATAGTGAGTAGTTTGTTTGAAATGTATTAGCCGTTGGTTTGCATTGGGGTCAATAATACCAGTTAATCTCCCCGCGCAGTGAAAATATACTGTCACTGAATTGTACAACGCCCTGTCAGCTCTCAAAAGTAACAGAATCATAAAACGCAAATGATTTCAATCAATTGTCGTCTAATTGTAGTCATATCTTTTGAAACGAACGAAGAATGGCCACTATGTAGGTTGACAGTGTGCATAAAATTAGCATAGCTTTGCATATTGCAGTGCCATTAATGTTAGTTTTATTGGAGACTCGGGTTATCCTGCTTTTTTTTGTACAGTGGCATTGTCTTAAAGGAACAAGGACAAAGCAGTGATAGTTATAGAAATGGTTTAATTCAACTATCATTAAGACACTTGAGCAAAATGGAGCTAATTTCTGCATCAGAGAGCAGAATCTGGCCTTGTTTCTCTCTCTCTCTCAGAACATTGTTTTGTCTGATCCAGGAAGCTATTTCCTAAGAAAAGTAATCTGTCCAGTGAGGCTGGGTTGACAAAAGAGATCTGAGAGACAGAAAACGACTCTGTCTTTGTTCAGAATAATAATGGAAAGTCTTTATGTGACAATTTTTTGGGAAATGCTGGAGAAGCTCGTTAAACACGCGCCTTTAACTACACGTTTCCCCCCCTGTGCCAGATATCATCCTGATCAATGACGCCCGGCCCCTGTGAAAAATGACGATAGCTGGATCCGCTGTAAATGTTTTAGATATCAACGCTTATTCATCCACCGTCACCCGACGCCACGGCCGGTCCCTCACTGCCACCGCAGCGGCCTGTTAAATTCGAGCCCATCTTCTCCCATCAGTGATTGCGGTTGTCTGCTGGTGATGTGTGACTTCTGAACGATTCTTAAAACTTTGAGCTCATCGGTTTTAGTGGGTCGGGAGCACTGATTCAATGAGATGGTGGAGA